>NC_037348.1:46620210-47870210 GCF_002263795.3 Bos taurus | reverse complement strand
GTGTTCTTGCCTGGAGAATCCCAGGGACGGGGGAGCCTGGTGGGCTGCCGTCTATGGGGTCGCACAGAGTCAGACACAACTGAAGCGACTTAGCAGCAGCAGCAGCAGCAGCAGCAGCTATGACAGTTCATTAGGGACTTCCATGACTAACTGCATCCTTCACATAACTACTCATAAGTCCACCTGGCAGTTCACCAAGTTGTAGTCTTGTCTTCAAAACTGTCATCAGGAGGCTAAATGGATTGTTGAAATCCAAAGGAGAGTAACAATAACTAACATTTATTGAGCTTTCTGATGTGCTGGGCTCTTCCCCATGATACTCTTGTGTTGACCCCCAGGTATGACACTTTTCTTATGTTCAGTCTAGTAATTCTCAAAAAATAATAGTAATAATAATAAGGTTGTTCTTCCATGGCTTGCCTTTAGGGAACCCATACTGGCTCCTTTTTATAAGGGTTCAAACACAATTATTTTAATGATTCATTTAATCATTTCAGATCTTTATCCAAGATCAGTGCATACACTGCAGAAACCATAACTCTTATCATTAAAAAAAAAAAACCTCAAGATTTGCAGTTGCCTGTTTCCAGGTTCCTAGCACCTCTCCCACGACAACAGCTCCTCAAAGCTGCTGCTGACAGAGGCACAGCAGGCTTAAACCCATCTCTCTGAGCCAACAGGATCAGATATCCAAGTTAACTCTTGAAATCTTTCTACCCATCTTGGGCTTCAAGTTTCTTTTATTAATTCTTTCTTCTTTCTAAACTAAGGATCGTTCTCCTTGTCAGATTTAAGAGAAGCAAAGTACAATTTTATCAGCTTCCCTTTCTCTTTGACTTAGCTCTGTTTATTTAAAACCTCAACCTTTTCCCAAAAATAAATTAAGACTGCTCTGTCATCTGTTGTCATCACTCTATTCATCCGTAATGACAAGGTTATCCTTCCTTTTTTCTCTCTTTGCTCCAAAACTAACACCAAAAAAAAAAATACTTTCTTGTTCTTTGCATTATTCACAGGCCTCAACCCATTTTGGATCTTAGCCCTCCTGATATAATTGTTATAGCCACATGCCACTTTTATGTTTATCTATGGATATTTCTTCTTTCATTTTCTGTGTATTTTTAAAACTCTGAATGCAATAGATCACTCAAAATTGTTTTGTAAAAATTGGGGAGAATTTGGGGTATGCCACATCCCTGAAACTTCCTTCTATTTAGAATTTTGAGATACATGCTATCTATCTATCTATATATATATATATTTTTTTTTACAAACTTTTGATCTTTTCCTTCCTAAAATGTTCAATGATCCGCTCACAGGTTCTTCTGTCATTTCTTCAGAGTCACTATTATCTAATTTCTTTTTGTTGGGCATGGCTCAGATCAGAGTCCTCAATCTTTACTATACTAATAAGCTTCTAAGGGTAGAAATGGTCAGTAAAGTAAGAACTGATTAAATTCTCCCCCCCCCCTTTTTTTTTTTGGCTGAATGAGACCATCTGGCATGTAGTTGAGCAGTGCAAATCCTGCATTGTTCCTTTATCACAGCTCCAGCCTACTTCTCTGAGCAATGTAGAAGAGGTTTCCTTGTGTCCCCAGTCCGGCCTGGCTGGCTGGAGTACACTGTTCCTCATTCCTGTGCCAGAGATGCTGGAGACTAACTTTATGGCCTCAGATGTCCCAACAGGGTAAAGTTCATGGAGACTAACTGACCTTGAGATGTTATCACAAATAAAAGGAATACAAGGTGAAGATTTGGTGGGATGAGTCAGAAAACTTCCAGCTATCTTTTCTCTGGCCTTTCTGATGTGTCCCACGACAATAAACCATCAAAGTCTTATCAGACATTCTCTTCTCCTCCTTTTGAAAGACTTCTGGTTTCAGGTTAGAACCCTCTGAATCTGTGCTCTCAGTCTCTCTCATCAAACCGTTCCTTCCAGTTCAGCGAGGGACACTCTGGCCATAGTCATTTTCGCCACTCTGAGTCTGTGTTCTTGTATTTCACCAGGTACCTGTTAACTGTTGTTATGAATGGGTAGCACTGCAAAGAGGCAAAGAGCGAAGGCTCCAGAATTAGACCACCTCAGCTCAAGTCTTACCTCTGCAACTTAGCCATATGGTTGTAAAGGGAAACCTATTTCTCTTCTCCATGACTCAGTTTTTTCAACTCTAAAATGAGAGTCATCTAATAGGGTTGTTAGAAGAAAAAAGATAACGTGTAAAACACTTAGCAAAGTGGCCAGAACATGATAAACACTCAGTAAACTCTAGTTACCTTGGGAAATGAGTGTTTTTACCAAAAACAAATAATTTTTCACATTTTTTCATGACATTTAATAGCAGCCACAGCAAATCAAAAGAATGAACATTATGGAACTTTTTTCAATGCAAGATTTAAATTCTTCACAGGTCATGGTGGTGAAATCATTGTCCAAAAAATCTATTTCATTCTTTGACACACTTACTAATTAACCATTTGCCCCTCATGCCACATTTTATTTCCAAAGTCCAAATTTTCAGGTGGGAGAATGGGTAAAAAACATTACCTGTGACCACCAGCCAAATGGTTTTTCGGCAAGACATCATCATTTTTAAAGATGCCTTTTAAGTTCTCCACACCTAGAAGGTATCAGCCTAACACAGGGTAGTTATCATTGAGAGGGCTCACTCAGCCTTGGCAGGCTTCACTTCATACACCCAGTGTGAGCTTAGGAAGACAGCATGATGTATGATAAAGTCAGTCACCAATCATAAGACAGCATGATATATGATAAAGTCAGACACCAATCATAGCAGCTAAGTCCCTTCCCCCTGACAGCAGTGGCAGATTTTCTCTGGTCACCTATTACTTGTGGATTTTCCTTATTATTTATTATTGCAGGAAGATCCAGATGCTAATATCATGCCAGATGACCCTAAGAAAATAGGACTTGAGAAATGAATAAAAGGCAAAAGGCAATGGTACTAATCCAGAGAGAAGGTCAACTGGAAAAGAGAAGAAAAAGGTTATAAGCAATTATGTTTAGGAGGAATCTAGGCCTTGGAGACTGATTATTTTGTGAAAGGCAAGAAGACAGTAAGGTCACAGAAAAATATAAGGTTTCAGCGTTGGGTGTTTGGGGCAAAAGTTAAAGAACTGGCAATGGCCAGTAGACTTGGGTGATGCACAGTAGCAGGATCATGGTCGTTGGTGGGGACAGAGGAGCCCAGAAGGAGAGGGATTGACTAAAGGGAGTGTTTATCCAAGAAGGGGCCTCCATCTGAATCAGAGAAGACTGCACGAGATAATATCAAGATAACACGCTGCGGTTTATGAAAAAGTGGCTTTTTAAAAAAATCCTAGGCACAGCACCCCACTCCAGTACTCTTGCCTGGAAAATCCCATGGGCAGAGGAGCCTGGTGGGCTGCAGTCCATGGGGTCGCTAGGAGTCGGACACGACTGAGCAACTTCACTTTCATGCATTGGAGAAGGAAATAGCAACCCACTCCAGTATTCTTGCCTGGAGAATCCCAGGGATGGGGGAGCCTGGTGGGCTGCCGTCTATGGGGTTGCACAGAGTCGGACATGACTGAAGTGACTTAGCAGTAGCAGTAGCAATAATAATATATCTATTCTTAAATGTGCTAAGCTACTTCAGTCATGTCTGACTCTTTGAAACCCCATGGACTGTAGCCCACCAGGCTCCTCTGTCCATGGGATTCTCCAGGCAAGAATACTGGAGTGGGTTGCCATCTCCTTCTCCAGGGAGTCTTCCTGATCCAGGGATAGAAGCCACGTCTTTTATGTCTCCTGCACTGGCAGGCAGGTTCTTCACCACGAGCGCCACCTGGGAAGTCCAAGGCTTACTATTAATTATCTAATCTTAAATAAGCTAAAATTCCTAAATAACTCATTTATTTAAATCAAAAAATAACTCAAGGAAACACACCAAGCAAATAATAATAAGGCAATACACAAATGTGGTAAAATAATGAAAATCATGCATAAATAAAATAGAATAAAATTATAGATAAAATAAAATTCTCACAGTAGAAAAAGACACAGAGAGTAGAAGAAACCTAAATGGAGCACAGGTTACAAAATTCACCCAGTCCTGATCCCCGGGCTACAGTTCTTGACTCTCTCAAGATGGTAACAAGACGACATTTGGTCAGTTTCTGAAAGCCCCAAGGTTCTTTTATTCCTTAAAACTTTTTCTTTTCTTCCCAGAGCTGCAATTAGGTCTGAGACTAAAAGTTTGTAAAAAACAGAAGTCCTTTTTTCCCAGACAAGCAACTTCACGTGAAAGGCCGTTTTTCAGGATGAACCCTCTCACAAACCTTGGCCCATGCTGAGCCACATCTTCACACTTAAACGTTCTCAACTCTCACAACTTTGTTTCCAACGTAAGTAGTGCTTTACCTTTAGAGATATCCGCTTGGCTATTTTTGAATCACCTATGGGCTGTGCGCCTTCCAAAGGCTTACTTGATTCACTTGCTGACTGAACTTCTGAAGCTTCCTGAGGTTTAAATAATACGCTTTCTGCATCTGAGGTTCCCCATTCCAATACATCCTCTTGTTCAATCTGGAAAATACTTGATACAGTTTCGGGAAGCTTCTCAAGCACATTCTGTTGGGAAACATAAATGCACAAACGTGCTTTTTTATTGGCCCTTCCAAAGTTTTAAGTTATGCAATGTTTTCTCTCTGACAACAAACTGAGTATGAAAAATGCATGATTGAAATTAAGCAGAAATAATAAACTTCCTCTGAAAGACTGAGGAAGAGAAACTCACACTGGACTTAAGAAAAATGTGAAGCTTGGCAAATTATTTTCCTTGGCCCTTGTCTCAAAACATATTGCTACCCCACCCGTATGATGCAACAACTCTAAGGAAACAATAAGACTCTAATCTTACCCTGATTCTTCCCCACACTTAGACAGAATCAAGCCCATTGAAATATCCAACCTCTCCCCAATCTGAGGTTCTTTCATCCTAAACAATGAGATTCCTGCTAGCCAAATGCTCTTGTAGAAGCATGACTTCAGTCTCTCAGAGAAGGGTTCACCCAGAGCCCCAAGAAGACCACCCAGATACCCCAGCTCCATGCCAAGCCCTAATGAAAAAACAAAATATCATTCCTACACCTGTTTTGTGTTTCTTAAAAACATCTCACTTAATATCTACCTCACTGAGCCTCAAAGAAAGTACCTCTACAGACATATTTTGGGTATTATCCAATTTAGACCAAGATTATTGGGGATTATGAGCACTGCCTCAAATTAACAGATGATAAAACCAGTCTGATTTACACAGAATCTGAATTTTATAGAATGACTTGAAAACGCAATTGTATCCCTTTTCTCTCTGACATACTCATTTGATAATAAGTAAGTTCAATTCAGTTCAGTCACTCAGTCGTGTCTGACTCTGCAGCCCCATGGACTGCAACACACCAGGCCTCCCTGTTCACCACTAACTCCTGGAGTCTGCTCAAACTCATGCCCATCGAGTCAGTGATGCCGTCCAACCATCTCATTCTCTGTAGTCCAAATAAGGGGTAAAGATGGTGAATAGTACCAAATACTCTTTAAGTTTCTTTATTATGCAATAAAGGATAGCAAAACAAAGAAATGTACTTTTGTGAAACATAACTTTAATCTGGAGCTCATGTTTTTACAAAGCTACTCAGTGGTACTGGAGAAAGAGTAAGAGCTTAGGACTATGTAGGACTTAATTCAAATCCTGGATCTATTAACAGATGTGTAATCTTGGTCAAATTATTTAACCCTTTTTAACCTCATCTTCCTCACTGGTGAAAAGGTTTAAAAAAGTCCTTCCATAAAACGACAGGATAGACACACAAAAGGTAATATGTCTTATGGGCTTATACTGTCTACCTCTGCCAAACTCACTCATTTTATGTTCCATAACTTTTGGAACTGCTCATCACTCCCTTGCTTTTCACTCTTTCTGCTCCTGGCTTTCTCAGCATACATTCCCAGGATCTGGCTGGGGAGACTGAACACATGAAGGTGCCACCCTCCAAAATAGAAAACGGAGAAGAAAAGCTTGAGGGGCAATGGTCATCCCCCAGCTGCAACTGACCGTCTCAGGACTCTGCCTCACCTACCCACAAAGCTATTACTGATCTGATCACTGCCCTGTGATCCGCTCTATTGTAGCACGTATCATCCTATAGTATATGCATCAAGTAACCATCGTAACTGTCGACACATAGCAGCATTATCTCATACAATTTTCATCTTCACCTCAACTCCATTAAGTAGGAACTGTCCACAACCCCATTGTATGGATGAAGAAATGGGCATAATGAAGTTAAGTAACCTGCCCAAGGCCATAATGAGAGTAAGTCTAAGGGATAGGTAGAATGAATAGATAGAGTTCTGTTCTTTGATACAGAGCAGGAACCCCAAAAACGTGTTAGGAATTAAAGGTACCATAGAGGAGCTTTTTTTTTTTTTTCTAACCATGGCTAGGTATCAAACTTAAAAGATAAAGAAGTGGTAAACTTAATAAAAGCTAAAGAAAAGATAAACTTAAAAGATCTAAACAAGTGGTAAGCTTCCTCTTAAAAAACCAGTGGCCAGGAGAGGTCCAGAGATTGCTTATAAATGTCAAAGCTGAGGGTATGGTTCCTAGAGAATTACAAAACAATTGATATTTTTGTTTAAACCTTTCTTTTAACAATCAAGATGGTGTATAAGCTAGGTATCTGAAACTAGCCTTTTTCACAGCTTCCTTCAAAATGGAATAATATTTTCTCTTACTTTATAAGAATATTCACTGAATGGTATTATGTCAAGTTTATTCTATGAGTGAATGTTTCTAATTTTCTGAACCTAAGTGATCTTGCAGTTTCAGTTTACTATTTACCTGTTACAAGCTTACAGGTCTGATATCTACCTGTAAATGGTGTCACCTAGAGGCAGCCACCCTAAATGTCAGTTTTAAGCCCATAGCATATGTGGTAAGGCTCCAGAATGGATTTATCCACATTCTAGTGCCACACATGCTGGGTATTGAGACACACGAAGAGACTACGAAGGGGAAAAGTGCAGGATCTCCACCCAGAAGGGTCTCCAACTCTAGTAGTCAACCTCTTGCGGTATCTCTAAAGTTATAAGATCCATGGTTTTTGTGAAAAGATTCAGTACATTTTCTAAACATGATATATCATCCAAAAAATAACTGTGATCTGAATTTTTATGTATGTAGAATCATATTTTCAGGAACTAAAGGAGCTTGTTATCTAATGATATCATTTTATGAATCCTTTGTAAAAGACTGATCATCGTGCCATTGTTTATTTCATATAAATATGGGTTTCTATACACAGGGAGACATTTCCCATTCACAGGGAATATGTTCCAGATTCCTTGGAGTCCCATAAGTATTTTGCCGGTGATGGATGAAAAGAACGTTCTACTTCTGAAACAAACTTCTATCACCACGTGTCTGTCTTTCTCTACAAAATGCTCCCCTTATCAGTGCTCTTCACAATTCTTCCACCTAAATAAAGAATAAGGGGATGCTTTCTTAAAAACTAAAAACTTATAATTTCTCCAGCTACTTTATAGATATAAATGTGTTCAGAGCAGAAGAACTGTTAAAAATCTTTTCTTTCTGAAGAGTTTTGAGCCTTAGCAGAGAATATCTGTGATAGGCAAAAATGGTGAGTCAAAATAGCCAAGACTCCCCATATGGTATTAGATTAGATGTGTTTATAGTTAAACACGCCTCTAAAATAAATCAGAGGAGATTTTTTTTTAACTCTCTAGATAAAACATTAAAGCAACAGAAGCAGACTATTACTTTAAAATAGGTGAAGAGGACTTTTATTAAACACATTACCATTTGAGTTTCCTTAATACTTATCTGTGGTCCTTGCTCTGCTTGCATTTGAGGTGATTTCTGCCAGTACATTTTTCCCATTAAAGAAATATCCTTGAAGGAGGAAAAGAAAATAATTAAAATAATGTCAATTTTTAAATTTTATTTATTTTTTAATTGAAGGATAATTGCTTTACAGAATTTTGTTGTTTTCTGTCAAACCTCAACATGAATCAATCATACCTATAGCCCCTCCTTTTTGAACCTCCCTCCCATCTCCCTCCCCATCTCACCCACCCCTCTAGGTTGATACAGAGCCCTTGTTTGAGTTTCCTGAGACATACAGCAAATTCCCATTGGCTACCTATTTTACATTTGGTAATGTAAGTTAACAATGTCAGTTTTAAAGATCACTGAGGCATATTATTCAGTGCAATTAAATGCTAGTCAGTATAACGCAGTAAATGAGAAGACAAAACCAAAGACACAGTAAAAATATTTTGTCTATCATTTCAATGTAAGACTTTTTAAATTACTGACCTCTATAGATATATCATCAGGCTTCATATAACAATTAGGTAATATTAAATCAGATATTATAAATCACTGCTCTTAAATGGCTGCACAAGAAATTTAAAATCAAAAGTAAAATTTAACCTAACCAAGAACAAGAAGGAATATAAATATACTTTAAATGTTAATGGGTAGAACTCCTAGTGCCATTTTCATCATTACTAATGCTCACTGCTATGATATACCCTCAACTCAGCTGAAGTGCTAAGAAACAGCACCCCACAGTGTCTAACAGTGAACAGGAATGAAGAGACCCAGCTTCTGCCCAAACTGCAAAGTCACACACCAGAAAGCAGCAGGCAAGTTATCTTGTTTCCCTTTACCTCAGTTTTATCACCTTAAAATGGACATTCCTGACTTTTTAAGGCCCCTTTCTCCTCTGGACTTTTAGTAATGTCAGTAGCAAAATCTGAACATTCTTTGTACTTTACAATGCTGCTTTTCTACCTTTCCTTTGCTTCCTTAGAAAGATGCAACTGAGGTTACTGGCTTATACGTCTGTCCTCTTGTCATAAATAACTATAAAACTGGACAAAATATAAGGACAATTCTTTTACGGTTGGACAACAGGAAATGCAAGACTATAATGGCTAAGAGAATGGAAACAAAAAACATTATGAGCTAAATCACCCCACATTTCTGCCTCACACAATTTTCAGACCACAACACAAGGAGAGAGAAATCACACAGAACCCAGGAACCTCACTGAGTTGCAGAGACAGAAATTAGAGAAGGAAGACAGAGAGGGTAGAATTCGTAGGACACAGAATGGGGAGGAGGGAGCTGCACAGATAAACAGCTCCAGAAATCTGCAATAGAATCCTTGAGTCTTTGGCTGAATATCAATCTGCTCAGGAAAATGGTGAAACCCACGAGGCCAAACAAATAAAAACTGCCAGGGGGAAAAAAAGTAATCGCCAAAAAGACGACGTCATAATTCCCAGACTTCACACAGTGCTCGCTCAGTCATGTCCAACTCTTTGCAACCCCATGGACTAGCCTGCCAGGCTCCTCGGTCCGTGGGATTTTCCAGGCAAGAATACTGGAGTAGGTTGCCATTTCCTTCTCCAGGGGATCTCCCCTACTCAAGGATCTAACCCAGATCTCCCACACTGCAGGCAGACTCTTTACTGTCTGAGTCATCAGGGAAAGATAGCGCTAAGCTGTGTCCAACTCTTGTGATCCCATGAACTGTAGCCTACCAGGCTCCTCTGTCCATGGGATTCTCCAGGCAAGAATACTAGAGTGGGCTGCCTCCACACAATGCTAGGAATCATCAGATCTCCCATTAGACATTCTGAATATATGGTACATTCATTACAAACCTCAGACGGATCATGTATTAGCCCTAGAGTAAAAACTTCTTTGGACATAAAAAAAATCTTAAATACTTTAAAAGATCAAGCTGATCTTCAAGTAGCTTAACTGCCTAACAGAGCAAACTCCAGATCTTTTTAAAGGAAAACGACAAAATCCAGTACTCTACAATGGAAAATTCACCATGTTCAACACCTAATCAAAAGTTACTACTTACATGAAGAAGCATGAATAGGTAACATATAACCAGAAGAAAAATAAACAGAAAAAGACCCAGAAATGACAGAGACATTGAAATTAAGAGGTAAGAATCTTGAAACTTCTAATATAAATATTACAAATTTTCAAAGACGTAAATATAATGAGGAGCAAATATAGGCTAAAGACAGAATCAAACGGAATGACTAGATAAAATGTCCACTACCTGAGACAAAATTTTCACTGAGTGGCATGAAAACCAGAGAAAACATTGCAGAAGAAAAGATCAGTTAATGTGAAGACACAGCAAAAGAAGTCACACAAAGTAAATCACTGAGAGAAATAAAAACCAAAACAAAATTCACAAAACACTCACACTAACATATATTTAATTAGAGTCACAGAAAGCAGAATATGAAGAGAGCAGAAAATATTTGTATAAAAAATAGCCAGATTTTTAAGCCCCCAGTACAAAAAGTTCTATCAACTGTAAGCAAAAATATACAACAAACACATTATCATAAAAATGAAAAAAAAGTAATAAACAAAAAAATCTTAGAAGCATCCAAAGACACATTAATTACAAAGACACAAAGAATTATGGCAACTAATTCCCAGGAGGCTCAGTGGTAAAGAATCCACCTGCCAATGCAGGAGATGCAAGAGACACTGATTCAATCCCTGAATCAGGTAGATTCCCTGGAAGAGGGTATGGCAACCCACTCCAGTGCTCTTGCCTGGAAAATTCCATGAACAAAGGAGCCTGGTGGGCTACCGTCCAGGGGGTTGCAAAG
The DNA here is from genome assembly GCF_002263795.3 of Bos taurus. Taxonomy (NCBI): domain Eukaryota; kingdom Metazoa; phylum Chordata; class Mammalia; order Artiodactyla; family Bovidae; genus Bos; species Bos taurus. Next base: position 47,859,490 of record NC_037348.1, on the reverse strand, counting down.
AACCAAACACAACTCAGTATACAGGCAGACAGACAGAATTACCACAAAGTAACACTGCAGGCTTCTTGTCAGAACAGTGTAAGACAGAAGACAAGGAAGCAACATATTTAGAGCACTGGTACAGAAGAACTGTACAAAAAAGATCTTCACGACCCATATAATCACGATGGTGTGATCACTGACCTAGAGCCAGACATCCTGGAATGTGAAGTCAAGTGGGCCTTAGAAAGCATCACTACGAACAAAGCTAGTGGAGGTGATGGAATTCCAGTTGAGCTATTCCAAATCCTGAAAGATGATGCTGTGAAAGTGCTGCACTCAATATGCCAGCAAATTGGGAAAACTCAGCAGTGGCCACAGGACTGGAAAAGGTCAGTTTTCATTTCAATCCCAAAGAAAGGCAATGCCAAAGAATGCTCAAACTCCCGCACAATTGCACTCATCTCACACGCTAGTAAACTAAAGCTCAAAATTCTCCAAGCCAGGCTTCAGCAATATGTGAACCGTGAACTTCCAGATGTTCAAGCTGGTTTTAGAAAAGGCAGAGGAACCAGAGATCAAATTGCCAACATCCGCTGGATCATGGAACAAGCAAGAGACTTCCAGAAAAACATCTATTTCTGCTTTATTGACTATGCCAAAGCCTTTGACTGTGTGGATCACAATAAACTGTGGAAAATTCTGAAAGAGATGGGAATACCAGACCACCTGATCTGCCTCTTGAGAAATTTGTATGCAGGTCAGGAAGCAACAGTTAGAACTGGACATGGAACAACAGACTGGTTCCAAATAGGAAAAGGAGTTCGTCCAGGCTGTATATTGTCACCCTGTTTATTTAACTTATATGCAGAGTACATCATGAGAAACGCTGGACTGGAAGAAACACAAACTGGAATGAAGATTGCCGGGAGAAATATTAATAACCTCAAATATGCAGATGACACCACCCTCATGGCAGAAAGTGAAAAGGAACTCAAAAGCCTCTTGATGAAAGTGAAAGTGGAGAGTGAAAAAGTTGGCTTAAAGCTCAACATTCAGAAAACGAAGATCATAGCATCTGGTCCCACCACTTCATGGGAAATAGATGGGGAAACAGTGGAAACAGTGTCAGACTTTATTTTTCTGGGCTCCAAAATCACTGCAGATGGTGACTGCAGCCATGAAATTAAAAGACTCTTAATCCTTGGAAGGAAAGTTATGACCAACCTAGATAGCATATTGAAAAGCAGAGACATTACTTTGCCAACAAAGGTCCGTCTAGTCAAGGCTATGGTTTTTCCTGTGGTCATGTATGGATGTGAGAGTTGAACTGTGAAGAAGGCTGAGCACCAAAGAATTGATGCTTTTGAACTACGGTGCTGGAGAAGACTCTTGAGAGTCCCTTGGACTGCAAGGAGATCCAACCAGTCCATTCTGAAGGAGATCAGCCCTGGGATTTCTTTGGAAGGAATGATGTTAAAGCTGAAACTCCAGTACTTTGGCCACCTCATGCGAAGAGTTGACTCATTGGAAAAGACTCTGATGCTGGGAGGGATTGGGGGCAGGAGGAGAAGGGGACGACAGAGGATGAGATGGCTGGATGGCATCACTGACTTGATGGACATGAGTCTCAGTGAACTCTGGGAGTTTGTGATGGACAGGGAGGCCTGGCATGCTGCGATTCATGGGGTCGCAAAGAGTCGCACACGACTGAGCGACTGATCTGATCTGACTGAAAGAAAACAACCGTCCACACAGAATTCCATATCCAGCTAAAATATCTTTTAAAACTGAAGGTGGAATACTTTTGTAGCAATCAAAAGGTGAAAAGTTTGATTGCCATCAAAGCTGCATTACAAGAAATGTTAAAGGAAATTCTTCAAGCAGAAGGAGCAAAACTTGAATGCATACAGTGAAAATAAATTATAAAATGATTTTAAAAGTGGGTAAATAAAAAATATACCCTCCCATTTTGAAGTTTTTAAAATATAATAGACTATTTAAAAATGATACATTTTGAGATTTATAACATACATAGAAGTGAAGTATGCACTAATGAGATAACAATAATAGGAGAGGGGAAAAAGAAGTATACATCTCTAAGTTTCTTATACTATACACTATTTAGTGGAATAAGCTAGATATAGTTATTGTAAATCCCATGCTGCTGCTGCTGCTGAGTCACTTCAGTCATGTCCAACTCTGTGCGACCCCATAGATGGCAGCCCACCAGGCTCCTCCATCCCTGGGATTCTCCAGGCAAGAATACTGGAATGGGTTGCCATTTCCTTCTCCAATGCATGCATGCACGCTAAGTCGCTTCAGTCATGTCTGACTCTGTGCAACTCCATGGACAGCAGCCCACCAGGCTCCTCTGTCCACAGGACTCTCCAGGCAAGAACACTGGAGTGGGTTGCCATTTCCTGCTCTTGTAAATCCCATAGCATCCACTAAAAGAATAAAACAAAAAGGTAAGTAAACTAACAGTATGAAATAGCATGAAAGGCTTTAAAAAAAAAAAAAGAAGGCAGGTAAAGTAGAAAAGGGGGGCAAACAACAAATGCAAAAAATAGAAACCAAATAGCAAGATATAAATATCTTTATAATTTATACATATAAAGTTTTTAAAAACATATAATTTATATATATAATGTATATAAGATATAAATATCAATAATGACTGGTGGCTCAATACCAAAGAATCCGCCCGCAATGCAGGACACATGGGTTCGATCCCTGGATCAGGAAGGTCCGCTAGAGAAGAAAATGGCAACCTACTTCATTTTTCTTGCCTGGAGAATCCATGGACACAGTAGCCTGGTGGGCTACAGTCCATGGGGTTACAAAGAGTTGGACACGACTTAGCGACTAACACTTCCATTTCAATAATTGCATGTAAATGGTGCTAAATAGTCCAAATAAAAGACAAAGACTGTCACATTGCAGGAAAAACAAGATCCTACTTTATGATTGCTATGGGAAACCTACTTTAAGTATAAAGACACTGGTTAAAGGCAAAAGGATGAAGAAAAATAAAACATGAAAATACCAAGATAAAACAGAACTGATTATATTAACATCAGACAAAGCAGACTTCAAAACAAGAAGTATTAGAAAGAAAAATAGGGTTACTGCATCATAAACAAAAAGAGCATCAAGTCCCTCAGAAAACATAATAGTATGCACTGATGACAAAGCTTCAAAGGGCATAAAACAAAAACTAAAAGAATTCAAAACAGAAATTAAAAAAACATACTATTACAGTTAGAAATTTCAAACAAAGACTATGTGGCTCCAGAGACTACATTTTTTTTTTTAATTTAATAACTAAACAGTCAATTTGAAATACGAACAACTACAAAAAATTCTTTACAACCTTTTAGGTTTATAAAGACATCATTAAAATATAAAAACATGACAACAACAGACATCAAATTCAGGATACCATTCCCATCTGAGGTGGAAGAGAATTACTGGAAAGAGATACATAAGAGGGTGCTACTTTACTTGCAATTTTCTATTTATTTAAACAATCTGAAGTAAATGTGGTAAAAAATAAATAAATTTTGAAAAATCTGAGTGTTTAGTATTTATTCTACAATTAAAATATTTCCTGATAAAAAAAGAAATCTCTCAACATATTTAATGTAGGTAGCATAAAAATGTCAAAGATGGATAAAAACATCTTACTAAAGAAACCTACAGCTTGCATCACTTGTAAAACATAAATGCAAAAATCCCAATGAAAATATTTGCAAATCAAACTAATCAGCATATTGAGAAACAAGGCATCTTGGCAAGGGATATTTGTACATCAATATTCATAGTAACACTATTCACAATCACCAAAAAGTAGAAACAAGCTGAATGTCTATAAATAGAATGGAATACTTTTCAGCCAAAAAAAGAAGTGACATACTAACATATGTCACAACACAAATGAACGTCAAAACTATTATGCTAATTGAAAGACAATAGACACAAAAGGTCATATATTTCATGATTCCATTTATATGAAACATCCAGAAGAGGTAAATCCACTGAGTCAGAAAACCAACGTGTGGCTGCCAGGCGCTGGAGGGAGGGCAATTGACGGGGAGTGACTGCTTAATGTGTGTGGTATATATCCTTTGGGGATAATGAAATATTTTGGAACCAGATGTGGGTGATAGTTACTCAACATTGTAAATATACTGATGCCACTGAACTGTATACTTCAAGATGGTTTATTTTACGTCAATTTCACCTCAGTGTAAAAAAAAAAACGGGATTGGGTTTGATGAGCACTTGAAAATATTCCCTGCTTCTTTGACACTTCCTAATATAGCAATAAAATTTATACCTGATAGTTCTAAAACACTGTCCAATGACAAAAGAACTTCTTTTGTCTGTATTGTAGTAAATTCATAGAAATAAAGACCACATTTGACATTTTTTTAAAGACATGTAATATAAAAATAATGATTTATTAATATCAATTTTGTTAGATCTAAATTTCAGTAACATAAACTGATGTGGAGGTAACAGATAAGAGTTACTATCATGGTAGCCTTAAGTGACAATCCCATGGGATAAGCTGGTTGAGCACACATGCTTTGAAGTCAAAAGTTGCTTCAAGTCTTAATTCAGACACCTTAGGGCAGACTTGAATGAGTTACTTAATCTCTCCAGGCCTTGGTTTTGCAAAATGGAGACAATAATAGTGCATACCTCTTATGTTTATCCTTAGGAATAAAAGAAATAATACATGAAAACAAAAAATATCGTATATGTAATCATACCTATTACTGTTAGCATTGAAATTAAAAAAAAAAAATTCCAGATCTGAAATAAACATAAAATTATAAGAAATAATTTAACCGAATTACTGAGCATTGAAGAGGACATGACTATATGACTAGAAACCCTGAAAGAATCTATTGCAAAAGTATTAGAAATCATATTATTTAGACATAAAATCAATTCACAAAAACAAATTTAGAAAATGAGAAAAGGAAAAAAACCACAAAAAGCAACAAAAATATAAACTACCAAAACAGTGCCTTAACAAATGTGAGGAAAACTAAAAAAGTGAGATATAAAAATTGCCTTGAATCAGAAATTTTGAATGCAGGACTAAAAAGAAAAGCAAAGATAATTTTTTAAAGAAATACGATTAGTGTTTTGCCTAAAAGTGTTTATTTGTTGCTCAGTCGCATCTGACTCTTTGTGACCCCATGGACTGTACCCCGCCAGGCTCCTCTGTCCCTGGGATTTTTCAAGCAAGAATACTGCAGTGGGTTGCCATTTCCTTCTCCAGGGGATCTCCTCGACCCAGGGATCAAACTTGGGTTTCCAGCACTGCAGGTGGATTCTTTACCAACTGAGCCATCAGGGAAGCCCCTTTTACCTAAGAGCAGTATTAATTCCATTTTGTCTCTCCAACTGAGTCAGAAACTATAACAACTAGCATTGTTCTTCATTTTACACAAGGTCTGGCACAGTGTTGAACAAATGCTTTTAAAACTTGAGGACTTAAAAGCTGTGAGCAGTCCAGTTTCACAATCCTAGATACATTTTTCATGTGTTTCTCAGAGCAGTTTCTACCTGTGGTGTCAAACTTAGAACCCAAAACGTCAGAGCTGGAAGGAACCTGAAAGATGAATAAAGTCTGAAGGAAGCCCACATGTCACAGGCACTGAAACCAGAGATTTGCGTGTTCAAAACAAACAGACTGTGGCCTTTTTCCCTAACCTGCTTCCAGCAGAGGAACCAGCAACAGAAGCAGGAGTGTTCCGCTGGCCTGTTAGGCAGGCCCAGGAGTTTTTCAGTCATCTTTAAAAAAGTGATGGGAAGAGCAACTTCCCCCTACCCTTCCTCACGCAATCCAGCTGTCCCCAAATGACGCTGGCCGCCAAGATGGAGGCTGAAAGTGTGTTTCTCCCACATATCCATTTATGGTTTCATCAGCACTTATTCAAGGTGCACTGCCTTTAAATAACTTACTATGAAGTTCAAGTTTCAGAAAGAAGGAAAGAAAAGACATTTTCATGGCCCTAAGCAAATACCTGTCCACACAGGTTATTTTCTTGAGAAACTGCCTTGATTTGCATTGACTTTCTCTTGCTTCCCGCAGGCAAAACCCTGCTGGCATTGGCCTGCAGAGTCCTGCTCACAGGCACAAGAATGTGCCAGAGCTGCTTTGCACTCGTTCTTAACCACATTTTTTTTTTAATTAAACAGTTTATGGGATTGTTCTGGATGGCTGACCCCTGTATTCAGTAAACTGTCACTTCTAAAAAATATGATTAAAAAAAAAAAGAACCTGAATGGCAGCCATATAAGTATAAATATCAAAAACATTCATAGTACCATATGCAAATCTTATTACAAACAGACTCTGATATCCCATGTCCAAGATGGTCCCCAGTGATTTCCATCTGCTGGTAATCATGCCCTTGAGTAGTTGTCCTCCTCAGTAAATACGGCAGACTTGTATCCTTAATAAGCTACAGTGGAAATGACAGTATGTGGCTATGTCATAAAAGATACTGCAAGTCCAACCTTGTTCTCTCTTAGAATACTTGCTCTAGGGGAAGCCAGATGCCATGTCACGAGGACACTCAAGCTGTCCTACGGTGAGGTCCACACGGTAAGGAACTGAGGTCTCCTGGCAGCAGCCTGCACCAAACTGCCAGTCTTGTGTCTGAGGCATCCTGGAACCAGATCCTTTAGTCCCCAACAATCAAGGCTTCAAATGGCAGCCCCCAACAAGGTCTTTGGGCTTCCCAGGTGGCACGAGTGGTAAAGAACACGCCTGCCACCGCAGGAGACATAAGAGACGCACGTTCAATCCCTGGGCCGGGAAGATCCCCTGGAGGAGGGTATGGCAACCCACTCCGGTGTTCTTGCCTGGAGAACCCCATGGACAGAGAAGCCTGGCGGGTTACAGTCCATAGGGTCGCAAAGAATCGGACACGACTGAAGTGACTTAGCACGTGTGCGCGTGCACACACACACACACACACACACACACACACAGAGTAAGACCTTGACCACAATCCCGTGACCTCGAGTCAGAGTCATCTAGCTAAGCTGCTCCTGACCCACAGAAACTATGTGAAACAATGCATATTCATTGTTTTAAACTGCTAAATTGTGAGGTGATTTGTTACCAAGAAATAACTTTAAAAGCCACTAAAGGTTAAATTCTAATTCTTCAGATATTTCATGGCAGTTCCTAGAGGACCCAAGACTTCAAGAGCTCAAAGCAATTACCATTCCTATTTAGGTAATAATATGTTTTCTTTCCTATTATCTATAATTACATAATTTTTCTTAGCTCTTTTAAAAGATATATACTGCTTAAGAAAGTCCAATAAAAAGGTAAGTATTTTGTGCTAGGTCTTTACAAAAAGTACGTGCATTAGCAATATATACTGGGTGATACTTAATATGCCTTTCTTTGTCCCACATAATTATCCTGTACGTCACGAAATATTATCATCTGACATTTCATTACCTATATCAGCAACTTTAAAAGACACATGCTAAGCACCATTGCTATAGTATTTGAAAACTACAGTTACAGACTTAGAGAGCTTACTTGAAGCAGGATACACCAAGAACATGGTTCTTTGTCCTATTACTAGGCAAAGCCAAGGAAGGAAATTCTGTAAGTCCCCTAAGAAACATAAATCTATAAGTAATAAAAACCCAAACTGTCTTTATTTTAGGCAATGTACAGTCTTTCTTAGTTCAGATGAAGAATGACTAATATCATCCGTAAAGGAGAATCAATAATCCAACTTCTGTTATATATTCCCCAAACCAAATTCAAACTCCTCCAAACTTTTCTCACATGGATCTAGGAGTGGAAATGATTCAGCAGAGTCCGTAAGTATATTCTTAAAGCCTTCTAATATCACTGATATTAATAACATAAATTCTTCAATAATAAAATTCAGGTCTCCAAGTGTAAGCGTATTTTTATTTACAACATTTGACAAATATGTATTTATAGTTAACTCTTAAGTCTGAGAACTATGTGATGTAAGGGATAAAAAGACAAAATATAAATAATCTTGCCTCCAGGTCATTTAGCATTCATTTGATCCATCCTACTAAAAACAGAAAGACAAGTAAGACTTGATTCCAATCACTTAGGTATTCACAGCCTAGACAGATAAATTTAATGGTATGTATGTAAATAACAATAATATATGCCATAAGATAGGTAGAAAGTAAATTTGTACCATGGAGTTAGGGCAAGGAGGGGACAGATTAAATATTTTTAGAATAGAAGGCAGTGTTTCCTTAAAATAGGCATGAGAGAAAGGTAGGATCTAAATGTGTCTGGGGAATACAAAGGGCATTTAGTATGGAAAAATACTCTTTGGGCAGATTTTTGGGTCCTTTCTCTTCCCCAAGGGGCAGGCACACACATGCCACTTACTAAAGATAAGCAGGGTGAGGACAGAGGCTATATTCACACTGGCTCCTTCACTTCCTACCCGCCATGTCTATTTTCAAGGGATGGGAATAAGTCTTTTGGCTGTGTGCTCACTTGATTCTCTAAAATGGCTTTCCTGATAGCCGGATTTCAATTCAAAAGCAAAACCATTCTATTCATCTGGTTTATATGAAGTTGTTAGAACATGTACCACATTATCTACATTCTTACTTTCCCTCCTCCCACTTTGCGAATTTTAGGAGCAAGGAAGTTCATCTGTTGGGGAAAGCAAGGAGCTTACTCAAGTCATCAAGTGATTCAATCAACATTCTCAGTCAGAAGCATCAAAAACAGGCTCTTGTCATATAAGAGGCACTGGGAGACAGGCAAGACTCAGAATCAGTGGGAGAAGGACCAAAGGAGTCACAGGATCAAGAAGCAAGAAATGTCATAATAGTGTTTTAGCAAGAATAGACTTGCCAGCCTTCCTCATGACACAATGGCTCAGAATGAACCTTTACCACTTGTGCCACTACTTGGCACAAGCAATGATGGGCCAATTCCAAGCCCAGAGCTCAAGAGGTCCTGCATTTTACTGTCTTGAGCTTCTGCTGTCACTGTGAGAAAAGCATGCCTGGTCAAACCAATGGGTTCAGGGTGAAAACATGCATGGATATGCCTGCTATACATGTTAGTCCCAAAAGGGAAACCCAGGGGCAGAGCTGCTCCAGTTAAAGCCTCCCGTTGACCCACTGATACATGAATTGGACTTGCAGACCCATATGCAAGTTCAGATCAGATCAAATAACTCCAGCCAAGAGATGTGAGAGCTATAATAATACTGTCATAAGCCACTAGATTCGGAGAGCTGCTGTTACACAGCATTAGCTGACTGATACATCTGGTGATTGACATTAGATTGCAAGAGAAAAGTATGAGGCTAATAAGGTTAAATCATGAAGCACCCTCTAGGTTATCTACACTTTGGAGTTGGGCCCTATCCTGTGATCAGTAGGAATCCAGCCAAATTTTTGTGAGAAATAACACAATAACACCTATCTGGTAAATAAACTTCAGTGAGGGTAAGAACTGGCAGTTGGTCCTGAAGATGTTGAAAGGATTCACATGAAAGCTGATGAGGGCCTAACTTAAGCTACAGTCAGTGGAAATAAGAACATTTAAAAGAATATTCTCTTTAAATTCTCATTCTTGGGACTCTCCTGGTGGTCCAGTGGTTAAGAATCTGTCTTCCAATGCAGGGGATGCAGAATCAATCCCTGGTTGGGAAACTAAGATCCCACACGCTGCAGGGTAACTAAACCCAACTAGAGAGGCCACATCCTACAACTACTGAGCCCACACACTCTATAGAGTCCACGCTCTGCAACAAGAGAAACCCAAGTGCTACAACTTGAGAAGCCCCCAAGTGCCCCAGCTAGAGAGGGCCGGTGTGCCACCATGAAGACCCAACAACAAAATTCGAAAAAAAAAAATTCTCATTCTCCATTCCTTAAGGATATCCTCACAGATCAAAGGAAAATATTAATAAAAAAAATAACCCTCACCTTTTGGAAATACAGGGAGGCTACCTTGAGTCTAAATGGAATTCAGATATGTTTGGACATGCCTGGCAAAGTCTTATGAACAGACTTCCCAAAATCTCATCTGCATGAATATGGAGTCACTTGTGGGAAAAAATAAAAAACCCAGAGAATGAAAAAGCTAAGGCATGATCAGCAGAATCCCACAAGAAAGCCTTTGTCTTCTGAGAGGAGTGACACTTCTGTCTCAAATCTGTCTCCTGGTTCAATCCAACAGAACTCATGTCTGATTCATAGTAGGTATATGACTGGGGAGCACGGGTGTTGTAAGTAAAGAGTAAAAGAATCAACACGTCTTTCTAAGGGATGAAAAAGACCTATTCCCCCTGCTCTAACCAGGGCTAACATGTCTGGTGGACTCAGCAGATACAGTGCCGGGGGCCTGTGATATTTTGAAGACCTACAAAAATGTTTTCATTTTAATTTCTTTTACAATCAGATGAAAATGATACATATAAGAATGAATGTGTAATAATGAATCCAGCCTGAATTCTATTTCTTTTTTATACCAACAGAGTCAAATAATGTAATCTTCAAATATTTTTTGTAATACAAGGACTCCAAAAGCAAAAGTACCTTGGGCCCACTGCTAAGTCGCTTCAGTCGTGTCTGACTCTGTGCGACCCCATAGACAGCGGCCCACCAGGCTCCCCCGTCCCTGGGATTCTCCAGGCAAGAACACTGGAGTGGGTTGCCATTTCCTTCTCCAATGCATGAAAGGGAAAAGTGAAAGTGAAGTCGCTCAGTCGTGTCCAACTCTTCGCGACCCCATGGTCTGCAGCCTACCAGGCTCCTCTGTCCATGGGATTTTCCAGGCAAGAGTACTGGAGTGGGGTACCATTGCCTTCTCCAGCCTTGGGCCCACAAAAGTCATAAATGCAGTCCCGGGACCAGTACAGTATAACCTGAGCGCTCTGAGAGCCCTGAGCTGCGGTGGATGCCACCAGGATGGGAGCTGGGTAAGTGCCCGCCTCCACCTACTCCCTCAGAGGACATGAGCAGAAAATGACAAGGCTGGAGACAGAGAGGGGTTTTAGCAGATTGAGATCAAATGAGTCTGGGGGTATCTTTCTTTATTTCCCCTCCCTTCTCTCCTAAGGGAACCTCTGCCCAGATAAGGCATCCCACAGGCCACATGATAAGAGAGCAACAGCCTGAGAGGAGCAGGAAAACTGCTAGGTGTGGTGACAGGCCCTGGAGAATTTAGACATGTGGAAATAAACTTTAAATCAACTTTCAACTTTTTACAAAGCAGGATCTTGGGCTTCCCTGGTAGCTCAAGTGGTAAAGAATCCTTCTGCCACTGCAGGAGAAGACATGGGTTCAATCCCTGATCCAGGAAGATCCCGCATGCTGTGGAGCAACTAAGCCCATGCACCACAACCACTGAGCCTATGCTCCAGAGCCTGGGAGCCTCACGTGTGGCAACTACTGAAGCCCGCACGTCCTGGAGCCAGTGCTCCACAGCAAGAGAAACCACTGCAACGAGAAGCCTGCACCCATTAACAAAGACCCAGTAAGCCAAAAATTTTAAAAAGAAAAAAAAAAGTAGGATCTCTTTTTGTCAAACAAACTCACGCTTGAAGGCCCAGCAAACAAGTAGATCAAAAGGGAATGCCGGGGGGCTTCCCTGGTGGCTCAGTGGTAGAGAATCCACCTAGCAATACAGGAGACATGAGTTTGCTCCCTGGGTAGAATCCAGGAAGATTCTACATGCCATGGAGCAACTAAACCCGTGAGCCACAACTATTGAGCCTGTGCTCGAGCTGGTGAGCCACAACTACTGAAGCCCTAGAATCCATGCTCAGCAACAGGAGAGCAGCCCCTGCTCGCTACAACTAGAGAAAGCCTACGCAAAGCAACAAAGACCCAGTGCAGCCAAAAATTAAGTTTAAAAAAAAAAGGGAATGTTGCACTTGGGTAAGGACTGATAGAGAGTGCTGGGGGGCCAATGCCCTCTACACTCATTCCTCCCACCCACCTCCATATGATCCCAGGACTCTCTGCTTTGCTAGAAATCACTGCTCTTGGTTAAGCAGAAATATAGATGGGCTAATCGAAAAACATATTTAAATGTATAACTCATTTCGTTTGTAAACTGCTTTGTAATTACATATTCATTTGGCTCCAACAGATTTAACTATATATGTTGGGAGCAGAAGGAGAAAAAGAATCATCTATTTAAATCAAGGCTCTTGTATGTACTTAAGATGACAAGCTTGACTCAGCTGATGCCTCAGTTCCCGATGCAGCCTCAGAGTATGAACATCTCACCTAAGGAGTGTGATTTCAGTTTTAAGTAGATGTACAGCCCCAAAACATTAACCAGCCATGTCATGTTGGGCTCAGCCTAGCTCCCCTGGGCTCACTTGGAGACTGTGTATCTGTCTTGCGGTGTGTGCTGTGTGCTTAGGCCTTCAGTCGTGTCTGACTCTTTTTAACTCCATGGACTCTAGCTTGCCAGGATCCTCTATGGAATTCTCCAGGCAAGAATACTGGGGTGGGTTGCCATTTCCTTCTCCAGGGGATATTCCCAACCCAAGGATCAAACCTGCATCTCTTTCATCTCCTGCATTTGCAGGCAGATTTTTTACCACTGCACCACTGGGAAGCCTGTGTAGCTGTTTTATCTGGCCTCTTGTCCTTTAAGATGCTCAGGGGTAGTTAGAACTGTTCATCATTTTCAATTTAAGTGCTGATTTGGGAACCTGACTCCTCACAGAATAAATCTCTGCATTAAATTTCATAATGGAAATTCTGTGACTTTTCAGTCAATTGTAGAACAAATGACACTGTTTTCTCAAAATTTTATCTGTGTTAATATCATGAACATTATGTCTGAAGCAACTAGCATAAGTAACAAAGCAAAAAGGTTTCAACTTGATAACATGAATAGGAGAACTGATGATTAAGAGTAACCCTTGATTAACCAACTTCTAAGTCTTGGTAATTAATCATCATGTAATTTATATTTCAAAGAAAAATAAACTCTATGTCACCGAATGATTATAGCTTTGTAAGACCAAATTTTAGAGTGGAAGCATAGATGTATTCTCAAAAATGTCATGAGTTTCCATAATCATTCACCTTCATATACATTTCTAAAGTGAAGGCAAAAGAAAGACTTTTTCAGACATCTTATTTATCCAGGGCTTTTCTAAAAACAGAAAGCCAAGACTAGTCAAACCAAGAATACCCTCAACTGCAAGCCTCACCCACTCACACTTTTAAGTAACAATGGCCAAGGTCCCCTCCATCTCTCTTTTGTTCAAAAGAGGAAAACTTGATCACATAAAATGACAGTCTTTCATAATATAATATAAATCAAGATTTGGCAAAAGATGGCCTACCAAATCTGGCCAGTCACCTGTTTTTGTTTGGTCCATGAGCTAAGAATGGTTTTTACATTTTTTAATGAGTTTTAAAAAGCAAAAGAAAAATAACATTTTGTGACATGTAAAAAAATCATGTGAAATTCAAATTTCAATGTCCATTAAAAAAATTTTTATTTCATTGATATTTTTGGAAATTCTTATTCTCTTATTATATAAGTACCTACACATTATTCTTGATTTCACCTCTTGGCCCACAAAGCTTAAACTATTTACTATCTACTATTTACTTTACAGAGCAGTTTGGTGACCCCTGATGTAAATGACTGATAAGTAACAAGAAATCACCACTTTGTGGGGAAAAATGTATTTCTAAAGAGAACCAAAGGAATGAATTTTCCACTCTGGAATTTCTGACAAAACAAATACTTTTAAGAGCTGGTATATATCAACAAAAGAAATCAAACTTATCTCCTTATGTAGAGTTACGTAGCTTGAACTGATGTTATCACCTCACTACATACCATATTGTCTGTAAAACAAGATAAATTGGTATCTCCTCTCAAAATTACTTTCACTGGGAGTTTAAGTTAAAGAATTTAAACAACCACTCTACTTTGACGTTCTGCTTTAAACTTTATTAATCAAAATATTACTTTATAAAATTGACACCTGTGAAAAAATCTACATAATGATAAGCAATGTATGAAATAAATTTCAATTCATGAAGCACACCAATACAGGTATGCCTTGTTGATTGCACTTTGCTTTATTGTACTTTGCAGATAATGTGTTTTTTACAAACTGAAGGTTTGTGGTAACCCCGCATCCAGCAAGTCTACTGGTGTCATTTTTACAACAGCATTGGCTTACTTGGTGTCTCTGTCATATTTTGGTAATTCTTGCAATATTTCCATCTTTTTTCATTATTATATGTTATGGTGATCTGTGAAATGGGATTTCTGATGTTACTATTACAAAAAGATTACAGCTCCCTGAAGTCTCAGATGATTTTTAGCATTAAAGTGTTTTGTAATTAAGGTATGTACATTTTTCAGACATAATACCACTGCACACTTAACGGACTACATTATAGTGTAAACATAACTTTTATACAGAATGGGAAACTAAAAAATTCGTGTGACTCACTTTATTGCAATGGTCTGGAGTGAACCCACAATATCACTGAGGTATGACTGTAAACATGTTATTTTTCTTTATGGATTGCTTCAAATCATTCATACTGGTATAGTTTCCCAAATACATTGGGTCCTTTCTTGACTTAGTACCCTTACTTACATTTGTCCCTCTGTCAGGAATTTTCTTTCTGAATATACTGTTTCAGGGATTCTCTCCAGGTGGAATAGGTAGATAAATAAGGCATTCAGGAGGTTTGGGGAGGAGGAGGGGGGTTTTTTGTTTTGTTTTTTGTTTTTCTTCTGTTTTTAATTGGAAAGTTTCCAAGCCTTCTAAACCTTTTGAAAATGATTTTTTATTTAAGTGTCTCTCCTTGAATGCTCACTCAGAATTCACTGCTCACACAACACATTACTTGAACTTCTATTTGGTATTTATGCCATTCTATCTGATTAGAATGTGACTTTAGAATCATCCATCTCTAGTTCTTTACAGATTTCCAGAACTTCGTTGTGTGGGACTTCCCTGGTGGTCCAGTGGCTAAGACTCCATGCTCCCAAAACATGGGGCCTGGATTCAATCCCTGGTCGGGAAACTAGACCCCACATGCCACAACTAAGAGTTCTCATGCCACAACTAGAGACCATGCATGCAGCGACAAAGATTCAAGATTCTTCCTGCTGCAACAAGACCCAACAAAGCCAAATAAACAAATATTTTTTTTAAAAGGGAAAGCAGCTAGTTTTTTCCCAGAGTGGCAGCGTACAAATGCCAAAAGGAGGAACCATCTTTGACATTTCTCCTCTCCCTCATCTCCGAAATCCAGCTCAATACCAAATCCTTAAGTGGCTGCCTAAATATTTCTGGAATTTCCACATTGGCCTCTTAGCTGTTATAACGTACAACCAACTTAACCACCACCTACCAAAGCTATTTCATTCTCCCACTAGACAGGGTAATAATCCTCCTAAATCAAACTCATCCATGTGCACACATTAGCATCCTTGACTTCATCTACCCACATCACAAGGGATCATAGCACCATGTGGCTTGCAAAATTGTGTGGGAATTGGAAGCCTGTCCCTTCCACGAGATCATAAGGGAATGATGTGTATACAGTACTCATTCAAAGACATTTCATGATTGAATTAATGCTGGGCAACAGCTCATTCTTTGCATTCTCGATGCTGCCAACTACTTTAAAGGAGTCCATTTTGGAAGTTCCACACTTAATTCCATAATTTTTGGAATATCTTTTGGAACTGCATTCAGAGACACTTTGCCATCTACAAAAGAAAAATTGTCTTTCTTTTTCATTGCTATACCTGGATTTTTGACCCAAAAAGGCTGTACTCCAAAATTGTTCACCCACTGTATTTGAAAGACATTGCTTTAAATGACATTTGCTTGTTTCCAAAATATCTAACCCACATCCAAAAGCTAGATATTTAACAAGAGATAGGCAAAAGAATATACCACGAAAGCTAAGAAGTACTTGGCACTTATGGTGGTCCAAGCATCAGTGAACACTTGACAAACATTATTCAACAAATCCATGTGATAATGACTATTATCATTCCAACTTTACATATTAAAAGAAAATAACAACAAACTGAAATTAAGAGCCATGGTTAAGACTTTGTGGAAGGGACTTTCCTGGTGATCCAGTTAAGAATCCACCTGCCAATGCAAGGAACAAGGGTTCGATCTCTAGACTGGAATAACCTGCTGTGGAGCCTGCGCTCTAAAGCCCTTGAGTCCCCACTACTGAGCCCACAAGTACTGAAGCCTGTGCACTCAGAGCCTGTGCCCCACAACAAAAGGTCCCGCCCCAATGGAAGCCTTTGCACCATAACAAAGAGTAGCCCCTGCTCACCACAACTAGAGAAAGCCTTCATGTGGCAGTAAAGACCCAGAGCAACCAAAAACAAACACATTAATTTTTTAATTAAAAAAAAAACAAAGGCTTTGCAGGAAACTCCCTTATGAATACCCACAAATAAAATATTGAGTGATGACAAGTACTGGGTAGTTGTAGTATTAGATTAATGTTTATCTTTACATTTTCTGGGAATCTACAGTCATTTTATTATCTTTTGTTGATACCTATTCAAAGTATTTTGGGCCCCTGCATGATGCTGAGTCATGCTGAATAAGACTGGGAGGAGCTGTTAGAAAAAGAAAAATCTAGAAAAGGGATATGATATGCCTATATTATAGATACAGCCCAAAGTTCAAAGAAAAAGACGGTTACTTCAAATTGACACAAGGGTAGTTCTGGAAAAAACAGTAATCCTGTTTGGGGGTCCATACTCTAAAAATTCAAGATATCATAATTCATATCAATCCCATGGTAGCAAAGTAGTAGTATATTAATAGAAATTAAAACACAAGGCTTTATTTTAAAACTGCTGGAAATAGCTTAAAATACAGAAAGTTATATGGAAACTAGAGGAATTATTTGAGAAACTATCCATTTTATACACAAGAGTATTTTTTTCTTCTTTAGTCTTTGCTTTTCTGGGTACCACTCAGTTTCTCTATTTAGATAAAAATTTTGTCAACTTGTTTCATTATAAATATTCATCTTTACGAACTTTCCAGGTGGCTCACATGGTAAAGAATCTGCCTGAAATGCAGGAGACCTGGGTTCAATCCCTGGGTCGGGATCCTCTGGAGAAGGAAATGACAACCCACTCCAATATTCTTGCCTGGAAAATCCCATGAAGAGAAGCCTGGCAAGCTACAGTCCATGGGGTCACAAAGAGTCAGACATCACTGAGCAACTAACATTCATCTTTACAGTATCAAAATTCAAGGGTGGCATTGGCCATGATTCTTATTTTTCCAGTCTTTATGTCAAAATCTCCAAGCCCACTACTCTAGACATGCAAGTGATTTAAACAACTGGGGGGGTGAGGCCAGGGGTGGGTGGCGAGTGGTGAAGGGTGTAAGTGACACATCCAAAGAGCAGCCAAAATTACTTACAGTTTCCAAACCCATCCACAGCATAATGAAATCACACACTTAATATAAATTCAGAAATTATTTAAGAAACAAGCTGATAAATAGAAAAGCATAATCTCCAGATTAGCATTAGTAGATTATAATCAACTATAAAATCTGGTCTCATTCTCTATAAATTAGAAAACAAAAATTTTTAATAATCAAATATCTGACTTACTTATATTTTTGAGAGTGCTATTATTTAAACTAATTTAAGTTTTGTCCAAGTACCCACTTTATATTTTTGCTTAAATTTATGAGACTAGACAAACCAAGAGAAAAATTACTTATCCCTGAACTGCTTTATTCTCTAATGATTCTGTCAGTTCCAACTTCCAAATATTTTTTTAAAGTTATGCTTTTACTATATTTTCAATTTAAAGCATTTCTAAACCTGGAAAATCCCACAGACAGAGGAGCTTGGTGGGCTGCAGTCCATGGGGTCGCTAAGAGTCGAACACAACTGAGTGACTTCACTTTCACTTTTCACTTTCATGCATTGGAGAAGGAAATGGCAACCCACTCCAGTGTTCTTGCCTGGAGAATCCCAGGGACGGGGGAGCCTGGTGGGCTGCCGTCTATGGGGTCGCACAGAGTCGGACACGACTGAAGCGACTTAGCAGTAGCAGCAGCAAAATACAATCATATAAAAATCTATGCTGCTGCTTCTTCACCAAGAAGAAAAGAGAGAGGACCCAAATAAGCAAAATAAGAAATTTGAGAGAAATAACATTCAACACCACGGCAATACCAAAAAAAAGAAAAAACTGTAAGAGAATACTACGAACAACTAAGTGCCAACAAACTGGACAACCTAGAAGAAGTAGACAATTTTCTGAAAATAAACAGCCCACCAAAGCTGAATCAAGAAGAAATATATAATTTGAACACAGCAAGCATTAGAACTGAAATCAAAAATCTAATTTAAAAAACAATTCTCTAAAAACAACAATCCAGGACTGGATGACTTCACTGGAGAATTCTACCAAACACAAAGGAAGAACATATACCAATTCTCAAACTCTCCCAAAAGACTGACGAGGAGGGGATGCTCCCAGAGTTATTCTAGGAAGCCACCACCACCCTGATACCAAAACCAGACAAAAACACCATCACCAAAGAAAATTACAGGCTGATATTTTTGATGAATATATATGCAAAAGTTCTCAACAAAATATTAGCAAATAGAATCCAACAACACATTAAAAAAAGATCATACACCACAATCAAGTTGGAGTCATTCCAAGCTCACAAGCATGGCTCAACATAGGCAAATTAATCAATGTGATATACCACATCAACAAAAGAAAAGACAAAAACTACATGAGTATCTCAATAGATGCAGAAAAAGAATCTGATGAAATTCAACATCCATTCATGAAAAAAAGGAGTCTTATCAAAGTGGGTATAGAGGGAAGATATCTCAACCTAATACAAGTCATTTATGACAAACCCACGGCCAACATAATACTCAACAGTGAAAAGCTGAAAGTCTGCTTGCTAAAATCTGGAAAAAGACAAGGATATTAGTTCTCACCTCTACTATTCAACATAGTACCAGAAGTCCTAGTCACAGCTATCAGACAAGAAAGAAATAAAAGGTATCCAAATTGGAAGGGACAAAGTGAAACTGTCATTATATGCCAAAGACATGATACTATAGAGAGAAAGAATCCTAAAGACTCCACACAAAAACTAGCAGAACTGATAAATGAATTCAGTGAGGTAGCAGGATACTTACAGATATCTGCTGCATTTCTTTACACTGACAAAATGAAATATTAGAAAGAAAGTTTAAAAAAAAATACTTTTTAAAATAGCATCCAAAAAAAGTACTTCGGAATAAACTTGACCAAGGAGGTGAACACTGATAAAGGAAACACTGAAGATGATTCAAAGAAATAGAAGGATATCCTGTGGTCTTGGACTAGAAGAATTAATAGTTAAAATGACCATACTATCCAAAGCAATCTACAGATTTAATGCAATCTCTATCAAATTACCCATGATATTTTTTCACAGAACTAGAATAAGTAATCCTAAAATTGATATGGAATCATAAAAGATCCAGAATTGATCCTGAGGAAAAAGAACAAAGCTGGAAAAGAACCCTCCCAGACTTCAGACATCACTACAGCACTACAGCAATCAAAACAGCACGGCCCTGGCACAAAAACAGACATGGGGGCCGATGGAACAGAACAGAAAGCGCAGAAATAAATCCACAGACCTGCAGTCAATTAAACTTGGATAAAGGAGGCAAGAATATACAATAGAGAAAAGATAAGCTCTTCAGCAAGTGGTGTTGGGAAACCTGGACAGCCACACATAAATCAATGAAATTAGAACATACCCTCACACCATATTCAAAAATAAACTCGAAATGGCTTAAAGACTTAAATATAAGACCAAACACCATAAAACTCCTAGAATAAAACATACTCAAAACATTTTCTGACATAAATTGTAGTAATGTTCTCCTAGGTTAGCCAGTCTCTGAAGGCACTAGAAATAAAAGCAAAAGTAAACAAATGGGACTAAATCAAACTTATAAGCTTTTGCACAGCAAAGGAAACCACAAACAGAATGAAAGGACAACCTACAGAATGGGAGAAGATATTTGCAAACACTGCTACCAACAACAGATTAATTTCTAAAACATACAAACAGCTCATATGACTCAATAACAAAAAAACAAACAAGCCAACCAAAACATAGACAGAATACCTACATAGACATTTCTCCAAAGAAGATATACAGATGGCCAACAGCCATAAGAAAAGATGCTCATGTGCTAGTTATTAGAGAAATACAAATCAAAACCACAGCAAGGTGTCACCTCATACAAGTCAGAATGGCCATTATCAAAAAGTCTACACATAATAAAAGCTAGTGAAGGTGTGGAGAAAGGAAACCATCCTACACTGTTGGTAAGAATGCGATTGGTACAGCCACTATGGAGAACGGTATGGAAGTCCCTTTAAAAACTAAAATTAGAGCTACCATATGATTCAGTAATCCCACTCCTGGATGTATATCCAGAAAAGGGTCTAATTCAAAAGATACATGACCACAGTGTTCACAGCAGCACTATTTACAGTAGCCAAGATACAGAAGCAAGCTAAATGTCCACTGACAGATAAATGGATAATGAAGATTTGATGTGTGTGTGTGTGTGTCAGTCAAATGGAATATTCAGTTCAGTTCAGTTCAGTTCAGTTGCTCAGTCATGTCCAATTCTTTGCGACCCCGTGAATCGCAGCACAACAGGCCTCCCTGTCCATCACCAACTCCTGGAGTTCACTCAGACTCACGTCCATCGAGCCAGTGGTGCCATCCAGCCATCTCATCCTCTGTCGTCCCCTTCTCCTCCTGCCCCCAATCCTTCCCAGCATCAGAGTCTTTTCCAATGAGTCACCTCTTCGCATGAGATGGCCAAAGTACTGGAGTTTCAGCTTTAGCATCATTCCTTCCAAAGAACACCCAGGGCTGATCTCCTTTAGAATGGACTGGTTGGATATCCTTGCAGATATTACTCAGTCATAAAAAAAGAATGAAATAATGTCATTTGCAGCAACATGCATGGATCTATAGATTATCATGCTGAGTAAGCCAAACAAAGGAAGAATGTATTGCTTATATGTGGAATCTAAAAAAAATAATGATAGAAATGAACTTAAATACAAGATAGATGTTGACCCACAGATGTAGAAAACAAATTTAGGATTACCAAAGGGGAAAGGGTGAGAGAGATAGATTAGGAGTTTGGGATTAGCAGATACAAACTACTATGTATAAAGCAGATAAACAACAAGGTCCTATTATATAGCACAGGGAATTATGTCCAATATCTTGCAATAAAGTGTGATAAGTCACTTCAGTCATGTCTGATTCTTTGTGACCCTATGTACTATATAGCCCACCAGGCTTGTAATAAACTATAATGGAAAAGAATATAAAAAAAGAATATATGTATAACACTCACTTTGCTGTATACGAAACTAACATAACACTGTAAATTAATGATACTTCAATTTTTTTAAAAAGAGTAAAAAAACAATTATCTTAGACAAGTTTCAAATATAAGAAGACACTGCTTTAAATAAACACTCCTCTAATTGGGAGCAAATATATTAAAGGAAGTTTACTTTGGACATGACTTAACAGCCAATGAGAACCTCAAAATGTGTTTTGTAAGACTGTTATTTATTCTGGTGTCTTACTACTATAACACACATAGCAAGTTGCAAATAAATAAATAAAGACACATATTAAAAACAATACTAAACATTGATTAACTGACATGAGAATATTTTGTAAATGTTTTTTTATTTTATCAAAAATGCTCTGTGAAATGTAAACTCGCTTTACAAAAATGAAAGCCTAGAAGCAAAACAAGTCAAACCACAATCTCAGAAAGATTTAGGAATTGGAGGCAAGTGTGTATGCTAACTCACTTCAGTCCTGTCAGGCTCTTTGTAACCCTATGAACTGCAGTCCGCCAGGCTCCTCTGTCCATGGGATTGTCCGGGCAAGAATACTGGAGTGGGTTGCCATGCCCTCCTCCAGGGATCTTCCTGACCCAGGGATCGAACCCACCACTCCTGCAGCCCCTGCAGTGCAGGCTGATTCTTCAACCACTGAGCCACTGGGGAAGCCCCAGGGATTAGAGGCAATAATCCCCAAAAGTGAGGGTACAAGGGAAGACAGCCTCCCTAGAACTCCCCTTCATACAGCCAAATAACTCTCTCTCCCACACCAGGGCAGAGGACAGAAAGGGCTAAGAATAAAATAAGCCAGCAGAATGAACATGTCAATACAAAAAAAAAGAAACAAAAATTAAGAAAATTCTGCCAAAACAAAGAGGCGACAACAAGGAAGCAAACAGTAGAGAAATAAATAAAAATAAGAGAATCACTCCAGAGAACCAACATCCAAATAAGAGGAGTTCCAGAGAGGACTGAGAAAACAGAGGTGAAGACTTATAAGTAACAAAAGGAAATTTCCCAGAACTGAAGGACATCATGCCATTGGGAAATTTCAGGAAACCTGGAGTGAAATGCTTTTGGAGACAGGAGAAAAGGTCACTAGAAGGGAACAGAAAGGAGAACATCATTGAAGCTCTGACCGGCAACCACAGATGTTAGAATAGCACTTCCAAAATTCTGAGTAAAATACCTTTTGACCTAGCATTCTGTGACCAAACTGTTAAGTGAAGGTAAGATACAGAAACTTTCACAAGTGAGATTTTTTTTTAAGTACCTCCCATGTATCCTTTCTTAGTAGTTAGTAAGTCAAGAAACCAGAAGATATGGGGTTCAATCACAGATGATGAAGGCAAATGCCATGGCCACAGGTAAGTATAACAGTAGCCCAGAGAGCAATTAATCCAGATCTTACCAGGAAATCAACTCCAAAAAGTCTCAAAGAAAGAACATGAAAGATTATATGATGTATCAAAGAGCACAGCAAGAAATTAGTGATGTTTACACAAAACACTAAATAACTAGGGGAAGAAAGAAAAACTCGATTGCAATCATCAGTTCTAGGAAAAGGTAGTTACTCAATAAAGAAAATGTTAGCTATGATATGTCCCTAAATAATACATTGCAAATACCAAAAATTATGATTATGTTGTGAAGATAGGAAAATGTATGTGCCATGGAGTGACGGCAAATGGTAGAAAAAGCACTAAATTGTTATATTTCATAAAGAAAATCGACAGATGCTGTCTAATATAAAAAATAGAAAGAGCAGCATTAAAATATTATTTAGAAGTATAAAGGTACATGTAAGATGAGTAGCTAAAAGGTTGAAGAGTAATTTTCTATGAGGAGTAGAAATGGGAGGTATGGGACTGTTGTAATTTAAAAAAAATCAAGTAGTACTATATAACTTTTTAAACTATATCTCCCTATTATTTTGACAAAAATTTAAATAAAACAATGATAATACTGGACTTCCCTGGTGGTCGAGTGGTAAACTCTGTGCTTCTACTGCAGGGGGCAAGATTCAGTCCCTGGCTGGGAAACTAAGATCCCATATGTTGCAAAGTGTGGTCAAAAAATAAAACACTTGAAAAAAAAATAAAATAAAACATGTGGGGACTTTTCCTCATGGTCCAGGGGCTAAGACTGAGTTCCCAAGGCAGCAGGCCCAGGTACAATTCCTGGTCAGGGAACTAGATCCCACGTGCCACAACTAAAGATTCTGCACACTGCAACTAAGACCCGATGCAGCCAAATAAGTAAATATGTTCTTAAAATAAATAAAGCAACTCTCGATTTGTAATTAAACATATACATTACCATATGTAAAACAGAGAGCCAGTGGGAATTTGCTGTATGATGCAGAGAGCTCAATCCTGTGCTCTGTGACAACCTAGAGGGGTGTGAAGGGGTGGGAGGCGGGAGGGAGGTCCAAGAGAGAGGGGACATACATGTATACCTGTGGTTGATCCATGTCGATACAGGGGGAAAAATCAACACAACACTGTAAAGCAGCTATCTTCCAATTAAAAATAAATTTAATAAATAAATAAAGCAATACAAAAACAACAACATTAAACCCATTTCTTCTTACAGCTTCAGTCTCCCTCCAGGTCATCTTTCCCCTCAGCATATAAACATCCTTTCCAAGAAAACCCTTATATAACCTCTTCCAGCCATAGTCCAGATTCTTTTCTTTCCATCACAGTCAATCTTACTGCATATTATTCTCTAAAACGATTAAACTGAATCATATGAAAAAGTACTGATGCCATCCTTTTTTACCTATAAAAAGAATGGCTTACTCTCATCACCACCAAATTCTGAATTCACCACCTGCATATGCCTGCTGTTTCATTTGTGCTCTGCGCTGCAGCAACACTGCCCTGCCTTCATTCAGACATTCTTCATTTCTTTCTAGATTAAAGCCTTAACCTCCTAACTTGTGCTTACCACCAGGCCATGTTGGCATTGCTGCCAGGACAGGCTTTCTAAACACTCACAGTGTTGTGACACTCCCCTTCTTACAATGCATCCCCAAACCATCAGAATCAAACCTAAACTCTCCCGTGGCCGCGGGCTGACCACTGCGACCTCTCATGCTATCTTCCTCCATTCTCTGTACCTGTTCTAGACAGACTACCGCCCTGCATTCTATACTTGACTCAAGCTAACCATTCGGTGTTTTCTTAAACAATCCCAAAAGTAATCATGGATGAAAGAAATTTCAATTTCTTCTATGGGCCAAGTCAATGACGAAAAGACTGATTATGCTTTACTTAAATATTCAAATGCATGGTGATAGGGAACTAAGAACTAGTCGTACTGAAAGAGGGAGAGACAGAGAAAGAAAGAATGTGAGAAAGGAAAAGAAAGAGGAATGAGAAAGGGAGGCATGGAGAAGGGTCTGGGAAAAAAACAACACAGCTTCACAGGCATAGTGTCCGCTCTTACTAAAGAGACTCCACTAATATATATCATTGGAGTATTTCAATCATAGTACTAGTAAATAAACAGTCTTTCCTCTTGAGGGGAAAAAAAAAAGTTTCACCTCAAGTTTACAATGTAACAACAATGTGATGAAAACTTGCAAACATTACAACTAATCTGTTTGCAGGAAATTGCTCTCCATTTTCCAACAAAATGATAAAACTAAGACCAGCTTACAGTTAGCTTAAAAAAAAGATGTGTACCAAGTATTTGTACTTCTGTTTATCTTCTGGTGAAGAGCTTCATCATTAAGTTTTAAAAGCCGTCCAACCAGTTCTCAAACTAGCACCCTATCCAACAAAAGTTTAATTGGGTTTGGAGTTTTGTTTAAACTGACATCTGTGGTTCAGAAAGCCCCCAAGGTCAGCAGTACCGTTTGCATCAAATGGCCCAAAGGTATTCTGTGGTTCTGGGGTGGTGATTTTTTTATTTTTATTTGCAACTACCTAGTTAATGGCTCTCTTCTCAGACCGTGGCATAATCATATGCAAAACATTCTCACGGAATCTCTGAATCAACGAAATAAGAAAAGGAAGGGAGGGAAAAAGCAGTTGCTCCTCACCTGTTCACTGTGCAGACATCCTGCACCTTCACGGATCTAGCCGAGACAGGAAGCAGGATGTAAGAAAAAAAGGCCTTCGAGCAGGCAAAGAGGGGTCAGCAAAGGCTTGTGCAAAAGAAGCTTGCAAACTTTCCCATAGGAAAGCGTGGGAGGCTCTTCCTCAGAGGCTATTTACTCTCACTTTACAAACAATATCACCAGGCTTATTTACCTAGTTTCAAAGCCTAGGGCAGAACAGACAAAAGATATTAGGAAGAGAGCTGCGGAAGATACTTACAACATACTGAAATATTGACTGCAAAACGGAGACACTTGCTAGCATAATGGGGAGGAGGAAACAAAAATTACAAAAAGAAAACAAGAAAACTCAAAGCACAGTTGGATCCAGGGTATGGGGGACAAACACCTCATTCACCCAATAAGACTATGGGCATTACTTTATTATAGAATAGAATTAGGAGCCAACTTCCAAAATGGTGTCCTAGGTCCTCAAAAAAAGAATCAACTTAGCACCTCTGCGAGGGGGTACCTGAGCAGGTAATCAGAATGCAAGGGGGAACAAGTCCCGCCCACTTTTACAAAGGGGAAGAAGTATAACAGATTTTAGAACATGTTTCTACTGAAAGAGAAAACATTTTAAAAGGGCATATTTGGGACTTGCCTGGAGGCTCGATGGTTGGGACTCCAAGCTTCCAATGCAGGGGACCTGGGTTCAGTCCCTGGTCAGAGAACTAAGATCCCACAAGCCCTGCAGCACTCCCCTCCCCCCAAAAAGGCATATTTGTCCTGAACCCATAATTATTAAGAAAATTGAGCATCTACAATAGTTCATTTGCTAAAGGATCCTCATGATGACAGTTACAAAGTATTTGAAACTGAGGTGAAATAAGTATTGGGTTGTAGAATCTAGACTCAATAAGTGTTTCAAATAACTATTAAGACAATATATAACATCAAAGAACACAAAAGTAGTCCAGATCCGGAGTTTGGTCTCTGTTGTATGTGACCTTGGCAAGTCCATTACTTTTTTGAGACTCTGTCCCCTCTTCTGTCAAATAAGGGTCTGAAGGGACAGTTTTGAAGAATCCACTGACATTTCCCTCCAACCCACATTCACAGTATTCTCCCTTTATTCATCTTGGCCATTCTAGGCCTCAGGCAAAAGATGCTACTGCAGGATAAAGTGATAAAACAAGGGTCTGTTCTGGTTTTCAGGTTTTAAAAACAGGGGAGTCTTATGGAAAAGAACATAGGACAGTAACAATTGATTTGGGAGCAAACAAGATGAGTTTATCTGAGTAACATGTCCTACCTCTACAGCTAGAAAAGAATTAAACTCCTGGACCACAAAACATTTGTGGGGAGGTGATGAAAACACAGAATGCTGCTGGATCCCCGGGACAGAGACTCATACCCAGCTCCCCAGGGCTAAGCCCAAAGGAAACAAGAGGGAGATGTGTTTGTAGGAACAGCGAGCGGGGGCAGAAAAGATCTGAGATCATTTCCCAAACGGAGAATCCAAAAAGCAGCAAGATCTGTGAGAGGAAACAGCCATGTGGGAGCATCAAGGCAGATGGAACATTGTATAATCTTGCAGAGTTTACCAGGTCCCAGCGTGGCCTGAGAATAGCAAAATGATTTCTGTATGCCCCTGCGTGGCAAACACAGATGGGAAATCTGGGGAACCGGAAGGAGTCTTGGAGACGGGAACAACGGGCAACTCGGCAGGGACCTGTGTAGACTTATGATGGAGAGGCAATCTGTCAATCAAGTGGCCTCTGTGGCCAATCACCAGGAGGAGAAGTCCAAACACTCCTGCCCACTGTGTCTTGGTGTTGGTGTCACCAAGGAAAGCACAACACAGTCAAACACCGGAGGGAACAATGTTACATAAAGAGGCAGAGTAAGATCAGCTCCGCTAGTGGCCGTAGGTCCATCACAGCCAGCAAGGCCCTCCTGACAGCCATGCAGCACCAGAGGCCTTCAGAAAGTCCAGAACTCTTGTGTTGTAGAATGAAAGGCCCCAGCCCCTCCCTGCAATGGATGATGGATAAAGTAACGGGGTTCACCAGGCACCATATGACACACACACTTAGGCAAAACAAAGACATACATTTTGAATAGGAAACAGGAAAAGATATTCCCATACAAGGATACAAACCCAACACAAGCTATGAGGACTCTGGTAGAGAAGTATTCCAAGCCAAAGGCCCATTCCTACGTGGCTGAGTTGGAGTACCCTCCAACAGGCAAAAGACTTCATGCCTTCTTTCCTAACATGACCTAAGTGGACCCCTAAGTGGACCCCCAGATGGAAAGATGTCCCAGGCAAAGAACGGGATGCAATCTTAAGAGACTCTGTAAACATCCCAGGAAAGGTGATAGGGAAACCCCAAATTGCCTAAAACCAAATTTCTATGGTCCTGATGGAATGGGAACCCCAAATAAAGACTAAATTGAGTTCTAAAGAAATAAACATATTTCTTGCACATCCATGTTTGAAGACTGAGATTCATACCCACTGTATGCTGAGACAGACTCCATAGCTATAAAATCAAAAGACTACAAACCTCAGAATAAGAAAAATAATATATAAATAACTTTACACTAATAAATACAGCAAAACTTGATTTTAAAAATTATTATCTAGAAATATATGTCACAAAATTGACCCACTAGGGAGGGAGAGAATTAAAAGTCTGAATGAATTAATAATCATTAAAGAAATTGAGATAATTTTTAAAAAATCTGTTTGCCCAAGACACAAGACACAACATTACAAGTGAAAATTACCAAGCTTTCAAGGAACAAACAACCCATCTCTTATACAAAATGTATAGAACAGAAGAAGATAGAAAGCATCCAGCTTACACACCTAGAACAACATTAATACCAAAAACAGACAAGGATAGTATAAGAAAAATATATATATACCAATCTCAGGTGAAACTATAAATACAAAAACCCCACAGAGATTCTCATTGTATAAAAACATTCTATAACATAAACAAGACTTTTTCCCAGGATGCAAGGATAGTTCAGATAGACCAACATATCCCAACATTAAAGAAGCAAAAAAAGAACTCAACAAAAGTCAGCTCTCATTAATGACAAAAAGTTTTGACAAGCTGATAAAGGAAGAGAATACAAAGAGTACCTACCAAAAAGCTATGGTAAACCTTATACTTAGTGGTGAAACTAAGAACCAAGTCTTTGTTTTAAAGTCAGAAATAAAATAGGGATGCTTATTATCACCACTTTTATTCAACACAAATTTTATTAAACAAGAAATTCTATAGGCAAACTGTTGGAACAAATAAGAGAATTCAGAGATATTTGGGATATATGATCAACATGTTAAACCAACATGGTAATAAACAATTTAAAAATGTGAGTGGGAAAAAATCTCACTCAAAAGAACAGTAAGATCTATAAGGTAGGTATACTTATGTGTCTGTGTGTAGCTATATGATATAGTTAAAGTTATTATTAATCCTTACAGTGCACATCTAATTTGACCCAGTAGGATTTGACATTGAAGAAGGAAATGGCAACCCACTCCAGTATTCTTGCCTAGAGAATCCTGTTGACAGAGGAGCCTGGTAGGCTGCCGTCCATAGGGTCGCACAGAGTCAGACATGACTGAAGAGAAGGAAATGGCAACCCACTCCAGTATTCTTGCCTGGAGAATCCCAGAGACAGAGGAGCCTGATGGGCTACCATCTATGGGGTTGCACAGAGTCAGACATGACTGAAGCAACTTAGCAGCAGCAGCAAGATTTGACACAGTTATCGCATCCTTCTGGACATATTTCCTTCACTTGGTTTTCAAGACCCCATACACCAAGGGTCCCTGATAGGAACTAGACCACACAGCAGGAGGTGAACAGGGGGCAATGGAGCAGAGCTTTGCAGCCACTCCCCACT
This sequence comes from Bos taurus, assembly GCF_002263795.3. Classification (NCBI taxonomy): domain Eukaryota; kingdom Metazoa; phylum Chordata; class Mammalia; order Artiodactyla; family Bovidae; genus Bos; species Bos taurus. The sequence goes on along the minus strand of NC_037348.1, from coordinate 47,830,037 downwards.
GCTCGAATCACCACCTGAGCTCCGCCCCCTGTCAGATCAGCAGTGCCGTTAGGTTCTCACAGCGGCGTGAACCCTGACCCTAAAGTCAAGGCAGAATATCTTCATATTGCCACAAAATAGAAATAAAGTACACAATAAATAAACGCACTTGAGTCATCCCAAAACCATCTTCCAGCCCCTCAGTCTATGGAAAAACTGTCTTCCACAAAACAGGTTTCTGGTGCTAAAAAGGTAAGACCCCTAGGCTCTTAGTCCATAGATTTCTTCTCCTTTCCAACTACACTTTTCCCTTTGGTCATCTCTTCCAGTTTAATAAATTCAAATTATTGAATTTGGACGCTGATGAGTCCCAATCTTTCTAGCCTTAACCTGCCTCCTGACCTCTAAAACTGTAAGTAATCGCCTACTCAACATCTCCATTTGGAATTATATTAGGCGCCTCTAACTTAAATCAACCTCACAAGCTAACTCACCTTTGGTCTTCACCATCTCAGAAAATGAAAACTTTATTTTTCCAGTTAACTTCACCCATCAAAAGACCATGAGTCATCTTCTACTCTTCTCTCTCCACACTTTCAATCCACAAGGGACCTTCAGAATTCATGGTAAGTCAGACCACTTTTCACCTCCTTTCCACAACTACCATCACAGTTGGATGAAGTCACCATCATCTCTCACGTGGATTACTGCAAGAGGCACCTAACTGGTCATCTTTTCTCCACCACTGCTTCCCCTGTAAACTACTGTCCACACAATAGTCAGTTGATCATTTCAGAATAAGGTCAGATCATGTCATGCCATGACATGATGTGCTAAGTCACTTCAGTTGTGTCCAACTCTTTGCTACTCTATGCTTCTGCTCAAAACCCCCCAACATCTTCCTATGTCACGACAAGTGAAATTCAAAGTTCTTAAAAACCTACAGTTATCTGCACATCGGTGATTCTCATTAGGGATGATACTGCTCCCTAGGGAACATTTATAAACTACCTGCGGGTGGGGGCAGCACCTTTGGTTTTTACAATGGGAAAGTGATACTGGCATTTACTGGGCAAGGAAGGACCAGGGGATGGACCAGACAGCCTACAGTTCATAGGACAGTCCTACAAAACAAAAATGTCCTGCATCCTGTATTGTTGTTCAGTAGCTCAGTTATGTCCGATTCTTTGCGAGCCCAGGGACTGCAGCACGCCAGGCTTCCCTGTCCTTCACTATCTCCCAGAGTTTGCTCAAAGTCATGTCCATAGAGTCGGTGATGCCATTCGACCATCTCATCCTCTGTCGTCCCCCCTATCTTCCTGCCCTCAATCGTTCCCAGCATCAGGGTCTTCTCCAATGAGTCGGCTCTTCACATCAGGTGACCAAAGTATTGGAGTTTCAACTTCAGTCCTTCCAATGAATATTCAGGGCTGGTTTCCTTTATGATTGACTGGTTTGATCATTTGATCACCTTGCTGTCCAAGGGACTCTCAAGAGTCTGCTCAACACCACAGTTTGAAAGCATTAAGTCTTCAGCACTTAGCCTTATTTATGGCCCAACTCTTACATCTATATATGACTACTGGAAAAACCACAGCTTTGACTAGACGGATCTTTGTCAGCAAAGTCATGTCTCTGCTTTTTAATATGCTATCTAGGTTTGTCATAGTTTTTCTTCCAAGGAGCAAGCGTCTTTTAATTTTGTGGCTACAGTTACCATCTGCAGTGATTTTGGAGCTCAAGAAAATAAAGTCTCTCACCACCTCCACTGTTTCCCCATCTATTTGCCATCAAGTGATGGGACCAAATGCCATGATATTTGTTTTTTGAATGTTGAATTTTAAGTCAAATTTTTCACTCTCCTCTTTCACCTTCATCAAAAGGCTCTTTAGTTCCTCTTCACTTTCTGCCATAAGGATGGTATCATTTGCATATCTGAGGTTATTGATATTTCTCCTGGCAGTCCTGATTCTAGCTTGAACTTCATCCAATGTGGCATTTCGCATGATGTACTCTGCATAGAAGTTAAGTAAGCAGGATGACAACACACACTTTGATGTACTTCCTTCCCAATTTTGAACCAGTCCATTTTTCCATGTCTGGTTCTAACTGTTGCTTCTTGACCTCCATACAGGTTTCTGCATAAAGGTTTCTCCATTTTATATATAAAAATACAAAATATCCCCCTTATTTAACCCACACTATATTTTCCAGGAATGCAACTACTTTGTAAATCAAAGAAAGATTGTACCTTATTTTCCTGGGAACTTCAACAAGAATTCCTTACCACTTCAGAAAATCAGGTCAACCAAAGACAACTCTGCTGACAGTTTATTCTGTCTGTGTTAACAGAACGACAGACCTGTTTCATTCTGCATTGTTAGCAGTTGCATACAAAAATGTACAAGAGGATTATGAAGTTCATTTTATAAACTTAGAATCCAACATAATTAATTTAGCAAAGACATGTAAAACACAGGAATAATAAATATTTAATAAAGGGATTAACTGTATATCATTAAGAATTTATATAATTGTAAATACTTTAAGCAAAGGGTAATAAATTTGTCATAAAAATTACATGTCAAAGTTTTTTTTTTTTTTTTAATTTTGAATGGCCTGGTTTGGTTTTTATTTTACTGTCAAACAGTTCACAATGGTCTATTTCTCCATGTCTTCCTGTATTACTCTCTTTTTTTTTCCAGTTCATCCTGTAGTCTCATCATCTATCAAAAGACATGGCTTGCAAGTTATTTTTAGGTTACAGACTCTGAATGTGTCCTGATATCTGCTAGAAGTTCATGCTGGGAAATATGGCGGGGGGGTGGGGGGGGGGGTGGGCGCGGGGACAGTGTGATACCTGTCACTTTGTCCTATATCTCAAGAGAGATTTATTTTGACAGTATACTTATAAAGAGGCCGAGCTCATTTTCTCCATTTCAAGAGCCTTTCGTTGATCACAGCACACATCCTAACCACTTAAAGTTGCTTCCCATCTTCTCTTATCATAACACACATAAGTCTAGTCTATTAGTCATCTCAACACATATCCCAGTGCCACCTGTGTTCATTTTCTGGTCATCGTTATGTATTATGGCCCATATATTCCTACCCAGAGCACATTCATTATCAGTACATACAGGCAACAAACAACTTTATTATGTCTTCCAGTGTCATTCTTTATAATTTAATTATTCATCACTCATTTTTTTCTTTACATTACAAATACTGCATTATATTGATTTTCAAGATCACTTAGGTAGGTAGATGATAATTATCTATTAATTTTATTTCAGGCCAGTAAAACAGGTAAATTATATGCAAAGTACATGCAATAAGAAGAGAGTGCTGGAGCTTCCCTGAAGGCTCAGTGGTGAAGGCTCTGTGCTTTCACTGTAGGAGACATGGGTTCGATCCCTGGTCCAGGAACTAAGGTCCCACATGCCTTGTGGCACAACCAAGAAAAACAAACAAAAAAGAAGGGAATGCTAACTCTGATTGTATTCTCCTATCATAATCCCCCACACAAAGCCCCCACCTTGTTGTTCCTCAAACACCACAGGAACATTCCTGCCTTGGAGGCTCACAATGTTTCCTCCCTTTGCCTGGAATGATCTTCCCACACATGAAGTGTATAGCCTGCTCATTACTTCCTTCAGACATCTTCTCAAATTCCATCTTCTCTAACAGTGCTTCTCTGACCATCCAGTTTAAACATGTCTCCATCCCACCGTGCTGTGTTTTATCCTGAAGTCTTCACATCACTTATCACCACATGAGACATTACTGATTTGTTTACTCTCTGTCTTGTGTCTCTAGAACGCAGAGGGGCCCACGAAAGCAGGGACTTCAGCTGTTCACTGCTGTTTTCCAGTTTCTGGTGGGCTGCCTGATATAATATCATAGGTACCCAATAAAACTGAATGGAGAGGTGAATATCTAAAAGGCCAAAGAATGTGCTGGCAGGAGCCTGAATCCTGTGCAGGTAGCTTCCGGTTCCTTCATTCCCAACTGACACACTCAGTTCACTTCAGTCGCTCAGTTGTGTCCGACTCTTTGCGACCCCATGAACTGCAGCACGCCAGGCCTCCCTGTCCATCACCAACTCCCAGAGTTCACTCAGACTCACGTCCATCGAGTCAGTGATGCCATCCAGCCATCTCATCCTCTGTCGTCCCCTTCTCCTCCTGCCCCCAATCCCTCCCAGCATCAGAGTCTTTTCCAATGAGTCAACTCTTTGCATGAGGTGGCCAAAGTACTGGAGTTTCAGCTTCAGCATCATTCCCTCCAAAGAAATCCCAAGGCTGATCTCCTTCAGAATGGACTGGTTGGATCTCCTTGCAGTTCAAGGGACACTCAAGAGTCTTCTCCAACACCACAGTTCAAAAGCATCAATTCTTCGGCACTCAGCCTTCTTCACAGTCCAACTCTCACATCCATACATGACCACAGGAAAAATCATAGCCTTGACTAGACGGAACCTTTGTTGGCAAAGTAATGTCTCTGCTTTTCAATATGCTATCTAGGTTGGTCATAACTTTCCTTCCAAGGATTAAGAGTCTTTTAATTTCATGGCTGCAGTCACCATCTGCAGTGATTTTGGAGCCCAAAGAAATATAAAGTCTGACACTGTTTCCACTGTTTCCCCATCTATTTTCCATGAAGTGATGGGACCGGATGCCATGATCTTCGTTTTCTGAATGTTGAGCTTTAAGCCAACTTTTTCACTCTCCACTTTCACTTTCATCAAGAGGCTTTTTAGTTCCTCTCACTTTCTACCATAAGGGTGGTGTCATCTGCATATCTGAGGTTATTAATATTTCTCCCGGCAATCTTGATTCCAGCTTGTTTCTTCCAGTCCAGCGTTTCTCATGATGTACTCTGCATATAAGTTAAGCAGGGTGATAATATACAGCTTTGACGTACTCCTTTTCCTATTTGGAACCAGTCTGTTGTTCCATGTCCAGTGCTAACTGTTGCTTTCTGACCTGCATATAGATTTCTCAAGAGGCAGGTCAGGTGGTCTGGTATGCCCATCTCTTTCAGAATTTTCCACAGTTTATTGTGATCCACACAGTCAAAGGCTTTGGCATAGTCAATAAAGCAGAAATAGATGTTTTTCTGGAACTCTCTTGCTTGTTCCATGATCCAGCGGATGTTGGCAATTTGATCTCTGGTTCCTCTGCCTTTTCTGAAACCAGCTTGAACATCAGGAAGTTCACAGTTCACATACTGCTGAAGCCTGGCTTGGAGAATTTTGAGCATTACTTTACTAGCATGTGAGAGGAGTGCAATTGTGCAGTAGTTTGAGCATTCTTTGGCATTGCCTTTCTTTGGGATTGGTATGAAAACTGACCTTTTCCAGTCCTGTGGCCACTGCTGAGTTTTCCAAATTTGCTGGCATATTGAGTGCAGCACTTTCACAGCATCATCTTTCAGGATTTGAAATAGCTCAACTGGAATTCCATCACCTCCACTAGCTTTGTTCGTAGTGATGCTTTCTAAGGCCCACTTGACTTCCCATTCCAGGATGTCTGGCTCTAGGTCAGTGATCACACCATCGTGATTATCTGGGTCGTGAAGATCTTTTTTGTACAGTTCTTCTGTGTATTCTTGTCACCTCTTTTTAATATCTTCTGCTTCTGTTAGGTCCATACCATTTCTGTCCTTTATCGAGCCCATCTTTGCATGAAATGTTCCCTTGGTATCTCTCATTTTCTTGAAGAGATCTCTAGTCTTTCCCATTCTGTTGTTTTCCTCTATTTCTTTGCATTGATCACTGAGGAAGGCTTTCTTATCTCTTCTTGCTATTCTTTGCTGCCATGCTATTAAATGTTTGAGATACTGAACATTCATTGAATATTTCATTTGAAGAAAGGTTTCCAGAACTGAGAAGTATTGGAAAGCCACTGACCTTCCAAATTAGCAAAGATACAAAGCACAGTAACACACAATGCTGGTGAGGATGGAGAGAAACAGACTGATACCCTCTATTTGTGGGAATGTATATGGTTTAGTTTTACCAGGAGGTAATATGGCAATGGCAACCCACTCCAGCACTCTTGCCTGGAAACTCCCATGCACGGAGGAGCCTGGTGGGCTGCAGTCCATGGGGTCGATAAGAGTCGGACACGACTGAGCAACTTCACTTTCACTTTTCACTTTCATGCACTGGAGAAGGAAATGGCAACCCACTCCAGTGTTCTTGCCTGGAGAATCCCAGGGACAGGGGAGCCTGGTGAACTGCCGTCTATAGGGTCACAGAGTCGGACACGACTGAAGCGACTTAGCAATATGGAAATACATACTAAAAGCCTTTAAAAACTGCAGTATATTTAACATGTGCTGCTTTATTTACAATCATTTTACTCTCACAGTATTGTAAAGTAAGCATTATTAACTCTACTGCAGAGATGAGAAAAGTGAGGCACCATGAATTTTAAGTAACAAATAAATTACAAGTCAAGGATCTAGGTCATCAAACTGAAATTCCAGGCCTTTCTCCATCGGTTTCCACTGACTGCTAGTTCTGTTAGTTTACCTAATTCCTTAAAGCTAACATTTGTGTCACATATAAAATCTTTCAACACTTAGTACCTGATGTGCTGTGCTCAGTCGTGTCCTAATCTTTGTGACCCCATGGACTGTAGCCCGCCAGGCTTCTCTGTCCTTGGGATTCTCCAGGCAAGAATACTAGAGTCGGTTGCTATTCCCTGCTCTAGCAGGTCTTTCCGATCTAGGGATCGAATCTGCATCTCCTGCATTGACAGATGGATTCTTTACTTACTGAGCCACCAAATGTTGCAGGTACTCAATAAACCTTTGAAGAGGGAAAAGCTCTTTCAGCCACAAAAGTCTCCATAGACATTGCATGACCGATAGGAACAATAACAGAAACCGATCCAGCATCTCCTCTATCCTCCTTCAGAGTAACAGAATGTGAACCTTGCCACACAGCCTGCTCAGAATATCAACTTTTATTTTCGTTGTCATTTGTAGGTAAATGTAGTCATGGAGTTAAGTTCTGGCTGGTGAAACATAAGCAAAAGTGGTGGGCAATTTTAGGCGCATGCTTTTCTTGCTTAAAGCCTTCCTGTTGGCTGGAATATAGATATGATGGTCACAGCAGCCACTGCTGACCTTGAGATGACCATGGCAATGAGGGTTAGTCAGTGAAACAGTAAGATGGCAGGATTCCTGACTCTGCAAAACACCGTATCAGTCCAACATTACCTTTGATTTGACTTTTACAGGACAGAAATAAACTTCCATCTCGTCTAAGTCACTATTATTTTGGCTTTTCTGATTATCTGCACCCATAAGCTGCCCAAGCTAGTTCTATTAGGACTGCCACTTACTCCTATTTCCTGTTACTTGATATTTGGCTAAACTAATTTGGCATTGTACTAGTGACAACCTATATGAATTATGCATTCCATTTAGCATTTTCAAAGATTCCATTGTAAATGGATATTTAATAAGCTTTTTCACTTAACCCTAAAGAGCGAGAGAACAGAGTCATGCATAAAAAGCTATAATTCAGTGTTTAATAATCACTTTCCAGAGTAATAATTGATTGTCAAAGACTACATCTAGGCAGGTCTGCACAGCATAATGAAATCAGAACAATGAAAAGTGTCTCAGCTGTGTCAGTCTTTCATTTCTTCAAAACCCTATTTCCAATGATTAAGAGATGAAGAGCTTGATACTAGAGATGTTCTTGAGGGGAAATCTGACTGAAATGATGAGGTCTGGCTTTATTATAATCTCCTCCTGTGTGCCTAATAAATTTGTAGTAAGTCATGCAAAGGACAGGAATTTTATTTACTGTATTATCTGTGAAATCTAAAAAGAAGATAGACTACCAATTTAAAAGGTAGGAAAGGGTAGAGGGCGGCAGGGATTTTATTCATTATCAAGACTGGCCCAATCTGATGAACAGAACACCAATTAACAGTGAACCATGCAATCATGGCAATCCTGCGGTCTCAGTTAGATAACATCCAAAGTGCTGACTCTTCCTCCTGGCTTTTGGGAATTCTTGGTAAGGCCACTGACACCCTCCATTCTCCCAAGTCAAGGAGTCTCAACAAGACCCCAGTCCATCACAAATAAGATTTCAAGTATGTCAAAAGTTGCTCTCCTTGGGCTTCCCTGGTGGTCCAATGGCTGAGAGTCCGCCTGCCAAAGCAAGGCACATGGGTTGGATCCCTGATCCAGGAAGATCCCACATGCCCCGACACAACTAAGCACAGCCCCTGTGTCACCACTACTGGAGCCCGAGCTCCAGAGCCCACGCTCCACAACAAGAGAAGCCACTGCAGTAAGAAGCCCAAGTCCCACAGTGAAGAGTAGCCCCTGCTCTCCGCAACCAGAGAAAGCCTGTGCACACAACAAAGACCCAAGTGCGCCAAACATAAACTAATTAATTGCTCTTTAAGTAGCTCTTCTTCCCCAAAAGGATGAGGACTCACAACCTATACCACTGGGCTAGGAAGAAAAAAATACGTGCAGGCATTTCCTCACTTTGAGAATAGCTAACAGATTTTTATATAAAATAAAGCTAAGAAGATGACGTAGAAGTGGGTCAGATTGTATTCTGCCATGAGAGATGGCAGATAATGGCCATTTCATCTTTTATTCATATTAACAGCAACCTAAGCTGGCAGGATCAGTGTTCCCTGATTGCATGTAACGGGTTAGGGATCATACAACCCACTGCTAATGTCATCACTACTTATAATTCATCCCACTTGTATTCTTTCACTTTCTGACACAATCTTGGCCCAAGTCCCAGCCCACACACACATCGCTACCACCACCACACCACTCTATGAGCAGCAAATCCTTGCTTCTTACTGACCTTCCCAGGTCTAAGTGTGCTGGGCTTAGAAGTCACCAGCAAGAGGCCACAGGTGGCCATCCCAGGACAGGAGAGTGTGATGGGCCTCTCACTAATGTAGAGATCTGAGAGGGGAAAAATCGAGTTGAGAAGTAATTTTGGACACTTGTCTTGGGGTCTAGGTCTCAAGACAGTTGGTGGGGGTGGGGAGAAGATGGGGCCAAAGAGGAAAAGGAAGGGCCATCAACATCATGTAATAAGAATAAAAACAATTCTGGTTCAGCTGTCAAAAGACCTAAACTAGTTCTGATCCCAACAATGCTAATTGGCTGTACAGCCTTATAAAAGTCACTATCTCTCACTGGGTCTCAGTTTTGTTATCTATAATACAAAGTTAATTAGGTTACCTTTCAGCTCCAGACACTACTGTAATGAAAAATGAGAGTAAGGAAACATTATGAAAAAATTTATAACAGAACTCTAGAAGTTCTTTTCCATACAGGAACACAGGGACTTCTCTGGTGGTCCAGTGACTAAGACTCTGCGTTCCCAATGCAGGGGACGCAGGTTCGGTGCCTAGTCAGGGAGCGCGATCCCACATGCCACAACTAAGACCCAGCAGAGCCAAATAAATAAATATTAAAAAAAAAAAAATTTTAAGACAAATATATAAAATTTATTAAATCAGAATGTGTTATTTTTAGTTTCAATGCAACAGACTATTTTTAGTTTCAATGCAACAGATTTTAACCTTTATTCTTACTTGTGCTCATAAAAATTCATAAAGATAATAAGTATGACTGATTCTGTCAAGCCATCCTTCTCTATTACAGTAAGACTAAAATGCAGTGTACTTTACAGTGGACTAAAGAAACCAGGTACTTGTAAAATAATATTCTCCCCAAAATGACATACATAGTCAGCACAACTGGATTGTGTGCTGCCTCGTCTACTAAATTACCTCCATTTGGGATGAAAGATGCATGATTGTGGTTCACTGGTTCTCAAGATTTTGATTTTATTATCAAAACTGTTTATCTACCCATCCTTAAAAGCCATATGTTTACCTATTATGTGTTAAAACAGGCACTCTAAATAATACAACTGCCTAGCTTCAGGCTGTTTACAGCTACAGAATGACTGACTCAACTCACAACCCAATACGGTAGTTTTCAGTAATAAAAAATAAACCACTTCCTGTGTACAATAAGTCAGTATGTAACCTAGCTGGGACATTCAGTTGGTTCGGTTGCTCTCAAGGTAGCCATATTATGCTAAGCCTTGATAGCAACTTTAGTATTTTTAAGCTTCTTTTTTTTTTTTTTTTTAAGCTTCTTTAAACTGAATGAACTCTTTCCTCTCATTTTACACAGAACATAAAAATCATGAATTGATACCACAAAAATTACCCTTAAAATGTATTTGAATTTCACAATGTTAAGGTAGTGATTAGTGCTGGATTTTAAATATGCTATTTATCAGCTGCGCCTCAACACCCACTTAAGGAGATTCTAAGGGCTTAGACTAGCCGTTAAAATGTAAAAGCATTAAAAAGGCCTACTTTAGGAAATCAGAGTTAAAACTGAGTTATATATTGAAATAACAACCCCCAGAGGGGGAAAGTCTTTGTCCTAAATATCCAAATAATTGTGCCTGAAGTAGCCAGAAAAAAGCAATTATTTCACTAACATTTAAAAATTCTTCATTTTATTGCATATGTACTCAAAACTGTGGCATATGTGAAAATGAATTACTTTCAATACATTCAAATGTATTTGTCCTTTATAGTCTAAATTACGAGACTATTACACAAACAGGCAAAAGAAAACAATCACTGCTGGGCAGTATCTGTACTAAGAGTCAGAAAAAAAGTACATCTGAATTCTACAATAAATTAACATTTCATTTTTCAAGTAACTCTGTATTTCAGTCTTAAAAAAAAATGCTCATGGAAAATAAAACACCTTTGTATCCAACAAAGAAGAAGTTTATTTTAAAGGAACAACTTCTAGCTTGGTTCAAAATCATTATTACAACCAAACCAGCTAAAGGAATAAGAATTTTTTCTCAAGAACAAATAAAAATATTATTTTCCATCTTTTAAAATGAACTGAAATTAAACACGTGAACATTTTGCATTTATTGAAGGCACCCAAATGATATCTGAGAGATTTTAAAACTTCACAGGAAAAAAACTGTAAATCAAGAAACTTCTTAATCATTACATCATTTGTACTAGTTTAAGCTGTTACGTCTGTGAGAATAAAGTAACGCACAAAGAGAATATAAAGAGAAAAGTATAATAAACGCGTCTGTCACTCTGAAGAGAAAAGATGTGCCCAAACTAGTCCCTCCCAATTATACCTGTGACAGTCAAACAACAGATGGCTTTTCTTTGCCCAGATCCTGGTAGGTTCTTTGATTTATAACTCCAGTGGAGCAAAACTTTGTTCCTAGGATAGGGAAAGATAAAATTTGAAGAGCAAAGAGCCAAGAAATGTTTAAATACTATGGAATAATATGCAGCGATTAAAAAAAAATAAAAAGTATACATGTCCATTGATATGTGTCAAAAAGTAAGCTGCAGAATAATGTGTACCATAGGTTCTTATTTTTACTTAAAAAAAACCTACATATGTATGTATGTGTACACATTTATACCAAAGAATTTATTTAGCATAAATATTTATATTAAATAATTAAGATAAATGTAGAAGGATAAACCTACTTCTGTTTCATTGACAATGCTAAAGACTTTGACTGTGTGGATCACAACACACTGTGGAAAATTCATAAAGACATGAGAATATCAGACCACCTTATCTGCCTCCTGTGAAATCTGTAGGCAGGTCAAGAAGCAACAGTTAGAACTGGACATGGAACAATGGACTGATTCAAAATTGGGGAAGGAGTACGTCAAGGCTATATATTGTTACCCTGCTTATTTAATTTTTATGCAGAGTACATCATGTGAAATGCTGGGCTGGATGAAGCACAAGCTGGAATCAAGACTAGTGGGAGAAATATTAATAACCTCAGATATGCAGACAACACTACCATTATGGCAGAAAGGGAAGAAGAATTAAGAGCCTCTTAATGAAAGTGACTGCAGCCATGAAATTAAAAGACGCTTACTCCTTGGAAGAAAAGCTATGACAAACCTAAACAGCGTATCGAAAAGCAGAGACATGACTTTGCCAACAAAGGTCCATCTAGTCAAAGCTATGGTTTTTCCAGTTGTCATGTATGGATGTGAGACCATAAATAAGGCTGAGAGCCAAAGAATTGATGTTTTTGAACTGTGGTATTGGAGAAGACTCTTGAGAGTCCCCTGGACTGCAAGGAGATCCAACCAATCCATCCCAAAGGAAATCAATCCTGAATATTCATTAGGACTGATGCTGAAACTGAAGCTCCAACACTTTGGCCACCTGATTTGAAGAGCCGACTCATCAGAAAAGACCGTGATGCTGGGAAAGATTGAAGGCAGGAGGAGAAGGGGACGACAGAGGATGAGATGATTGGCTGGCATCACTGACTCAATGGACATGAGTTTGAGCAAGCTCCTGAAGACAGCGGAGGACAGGGAAGCCTGGCATGCTGCAGTCCATGGAGTCACAAAGAGTCAAACACAACTGAGTGACTGAACAACAACAGGATAAACAAGTATTGGTTACTGTTGGTGAGTTAAGGGAGGCTTTAAAGAGAAATTATCATTTCCTTATATTCCTCCTTACAACTTATAAAAAGAAGCATAAACTTTTATAAACAATCAGATAAAATTTTACTTAAAGTTTCTGTTTTGAAATAATTATAGGTTCATGTTCACTTTGGGGGCTTCCCTGGTGGCTCAGATGGTAGAGAATCTGCCTACAATGCAGGAGACCTGGGTTTGATCCCTGGGTCAGGAAGATGCCCCCTGGGATAGGAAATGGCAACCCACTCCAGTATCCTTGCCTAGAGAATTTCATGGACAGAGGAACCTGGCAGGCTATAGTGCATGGGGTCACAAAGAGTCAGACATGACTGAGCGATTAACACACACACACACAATACACACACATATTCACTTATAATAAATAATACAGAGATATCCTCTGTACCCTTTTATCAGGTTTTCCTAATGAGAATATCATGCAAAACTATTACAAAATCACAGGCAGGAAACTGACACTGATATAGTCAAGATACAAAATATCTCCATCACCAGAAAGATTTCTGAATTTGCCTTTCTAAAGCTGCACATACTTCCCTCTCACCCTCCCCTACTTCAAGCCTGTCCTCAACCCCTGACAACTACAAATCTTGTCTCCATTCCTATAATTTAGTCATTTTAAGAATGTTGTATAAAATGTAATTATACAGTATATAACATTTAGAGACTGGATTTGCCTTGGCATAATTTTCTGGAGATTCATCCAAGTTATTGTAGATACCAGTACTTTATTTCTTTTTATTGCTGAGTAGTATGTCCTTAAAAGACATCTGGGTTATTTCTAGTTTGGGGTTATTAAGTAAAAAAAGCTCCTAAGAACATTCATCTCAGTTTCCTATTTGAATGTAAGTAATTTTTCATTCTCTAGGATAAAGGCACTACTGCTTTACCTATGTCCCCTAAATTTTGTACTTTTAATTCAGTTCAGTTTTTAAAATTTCTCTGAGATTTCCCCACTGATCCATGGATTACTTAGATATTGTTTAAGTTTCCAAGTGTTTGGAGATTTTATTATCAATCTGTTATTAATTTATAGTTTGATTCCATTATAATCAGAGAACACACTCTATATGATGTCAATGCTTTTAAATTCATTAAAGTTCACTTTTATGCACCAGAGATGGTCTTAGTATATGTCCCATGGGCAGTGACAAGAATGTACATTCTGCTACCACTGAGCACAGTGTTTTATAAATGTAGATTAGTTTCTAACGTTTGATGGTAGTGTTGAGTTCATCTGCATTCTTGGGGAATTTCTGTCTAGGGTTTTCTGTCAATTGTTGAAAGAAAGGTGCTGGCATCTTCAACTATAATTGTAGTTTCATCAATTTCTCCTTTTGGTTTTTACTTCACATATTTTTTCAGCTCTGTTGTTTGTTTAACACACATTTAGGATTCCTTTGACTTAATAGATTAACCCTTTTATCATGTTAAAATGCCAACTGTGTCTCTCATCATTTTCTTTGTACTGAAGTCTACTTTATTTGAAATTAATATAGCCACTCTTCTTTCTTTTGAATAATTTGTGCCTGATATTTTTTTCATGCTTTATTTTAAACCTGCCTATATCATCATACCAGAAGTACATTTCTTGTAAAAAAAAAAAAAATATATATATATATATATATATATATACTGGGTTTTATACGGAATCCACTTGCCAATCTCTGCTTTTAATCACTACATTTAGACCACTTACATTTAGTGTAGTTATTGATACATTTGAGTTTGAAGTTACTACTTTTCTTTTCGTTCTCTGTTTTTTGCTTCTGTTTACTTTTTACCTGCCTTCCTATGGGTTACTTAAAATTTCTTAATTCTAGGTTGATTTATATATAGTGGTTGTTGAGTGAATCTCTTTGTATAGATTTTTTGGTCATTGCTCCAGATATTACATTATATATCATAACTTATTTCCATCTACTGGTATTGTTGTTTTCCAATTAGAGTGATGTATAGGACCACTTTAAAATCTTTATCAGAGAATTCTAACATCTTGGTCATCTCAATGTTGGTATCGTCTTTTTTTTTCTTTCAAGTCTAAACACAAAACAAAACTTGAATAAGCAATAATAATGAGTATACTTGGAACAGTGAGAAAAAGAGAGTCTTAGTAAAGAAACAGAATATATAAAGAGGAGCCAAAGAAAAATGTTAGAACTGAAAATTACAGTAATTGAAATAAAACTGTACAAATGCCTCAAATACTGAACGTATGGGACACAGTGGAAAGGATCAGTGATCATGAAGATGAAACAATACTATTTTATCAATCTGAGTAACAGAGACAGTAAACTGGGGGAATAATAGAGCCTCAGGCACTTGTAGGACTACAACAGAAGATCTAATCTTTCTGTCATCAAAGTCCTGCTGCTGCTGCTACTGCTGCTAAGTCGCTTCAGTTGTGTCTGACTCTGTGCAACCCCATAGCCGGCAGCCCACCAGGCTCCCCCGTCCCTAGGATTCTCCAGGCAAGAACACTGGAGTGGGTTGCCATTTCCTTCTCCAATGCATGAAAGTGAAAAGTGAAAGTGAAGTCACTCAGTCGTGTCAACTCTTAGTGACCCCATGGACTGCAGCCTACCAGGCTCCTCCGTCCATGGGAGTTTCCAGGCAAGAGTACTGGAGTGGGGTGCCATTGCCTTCTCAGCATCAAAGTCCTGGAAACTGGGAAAAGCCCGTATGGTGTCCAGTGACACTACAGGGAGGAAGGTAGGATAGCCTCTTTAGTGTTAGGGTTGAAAGTCTTGGCTCTCCACTGACACTATGTCATTAGGGAAGAAATTGGGGTAACCTGTTACAGTCATTCAAGAGTGGAAGTTTAGCTCCCTCCTCAGTCCTGGCTGGCAGAGGAGAGGACAGGGTCATAGGTTTTTCTGTGGTGCTTGACTAGAGTAGCACAGTTATTGTCTAAAAGTTTTGTCTTGCTAGGCTGCTCCTTTCTTGATCCTTAGCTAAAGAGAGCAGGCTTTTGCTGGGGCTTTTTCTGTCTGTACCCACTGGCACATTCTTAGGTTGCCAGTCTCTTTAGCTCTGGTGCAGTAGATCTAAGACAAAAAGAAAACCTAAGAACTTATCACTACATGATCCCTTGGATCCCAAAGTCCCCAGCCAGTCTGCTTCTTTCTACCTTTTGGAGTCTTCTCCTGTTTGTTTGTACCTAGTTTTACTTAGCAGGAAGAAGAGAGAGAAGTATGTCTATTTCATCTTCCCTAAAGTTAAAGCCGGCATAAGTTTTATGATAAAACATTTGCTTGTGAGTTATTTGTTTATAAAGACCTGGGGACACGAACTCCCTCACCTGGGTCATTTTAAGCCATTTCTTCTTTTGAGCTATATGGCCAAAAACAACACACACCACAGAACCAAGGATGGGTTGATTCCTTCATCCTCAATTAACATCTGGAAGGAAGTCTCTAACCTTTATTCAGTCTCATATAATTAGAATGTATTTTGTGAGTGATAATATTGAATTCCTCAGTAAAACAAGCATTTAGGAACTTATAAAATTTCTATCCCTCCTGCCATGGTGTATGCTTACTGTTTAAGCCACCAGTTTTCACCTGGTTGGGAGGATGGGGGGGGCGGGAGGGGTGATTACACCCTTCTACCCCTGGTCTCATTTGGCAACATCTAGAGATATTTCAGTTGTTATGACTTGGTGGTCGGGAGGATGACGAGAGGATCATACTACTGGCATCTACTGGGTAGAGGCCAAGGATAATTCTAAACATCCTACA
Source organism: Bos taurus (assembly GCF_002263795.3). Lineage (NCBI taxonomy): Eukaryota > Metazoa > Chordata > Mammalia > Artiodactyla > Bovidae > Bos > Bos taurus. The sequence goes on along the minus strand of NC_037348.1, from coordinate 47,813,761 downwards.
ATTACAGGACAGCCACCCACAATGAAGAATTATTCAAACCAAAAAGTTAAGTGCCAAGGTTGAGAAAACTTGGTTTAGATGTTTGACCTACATTTGACAGCTGAGTTTAATCTTCAGGTATTCTGAGCACCTTCTGGCCTATGTAATTGTTTGTGGAACTCTGAATGCTAGGTCTGGAAGGGCCCTGCCCGAGCTCTAAACAGAGACAGCACATCTTGCCAAGACTGTCTTATCCTTTGACTTTCCCTCAAGGGATTGGCTCCAAATTAAGATGTCTAAAGTGAAGAACCATATCCCTTGCTTATTACGGACAGAACGTTGTTTATATAAACTCCAAACGTTTCGTTTAAAACAAGTGGCCTTATTATAATCTTAAGGATTTTTAGAATCATAATTTAGACACCACTTTTACTTGCATTTTCATTGCTATCCCTCACCTACCCAGTCACAACCATTTCAACAAATCCCCCACTGTTCTCTTCTCACCCTAACAAAAGACCAAAATAATTCAAAGCTCCATCTTCTGGAATTGTTGGGGGTAAGGGGAGATGGGGCACAGAGGCAAAAGTTTAAAAGCAAGAACAACAACTAGCTATACAAAAAATCAATACAATGGAAGGCAGGGATGGGACTAAGACATTTGAAACTGGCCAAGTCTTGAGAGTCCCTTGAACTGCAAGGAGATCAAACCAGTCCATCCTAAAGGAATTCAACTCTGAATATTCATTGGAAGGACCGATGCTGAACCTGAAGCTCCAATATTTTGGCCACCTGATGTGAAGAGCCAACTGACTGGAAAAGACCCTGATAGTGGCAAAGAGTGAGGGCAGGAGGAGAAGGGGACACAGAGAATTAGATGAGTGGATGGCATCACCAAATCAATGAATATGAGTTGAGCAAGCTCTGGGTGATAGTGAAGACAGGGAAGCCTGGCATGCTGCAATCCATGGGGTCACAAAGAGTTGGACATGACTTAGCAACTGAACAACAAAGTCTCATAATGTGGGGCTAGCTAGTGATGCTGACTTCTGACCCTAATCCTCCAAACCACTCTCCTACATAAAGCAATTCTGGTAACTGAAGCACCAGAAAAGGATACACAAGAGAAATGGAATACCAGAAAGAACAGAATTCACTGTCCCGGGGCAAATCATCATTGATACTCTCCCTTCTTATATTCTATTCTATTTGAACCCTTCAAAATGCATTTTCTTTATGGCAAATGGGTTTAAGGATTTAGGAGGGAATCTTCTTCCCTCCTTAAACCCTTGCTCTAAAAGTGTAACTTTCTCCAACTGTATAGGACCTCTGAGCCGGGTTCCAATATAGGCCCCTCTTCACGTCACATGCCTTGATTATGTTACAGAGTTCCTTCTGACAGGGGCGGCAATGAGGCCTTTGTTCTCTCCGTTTGGGCTCTCCAATGTGTGTATCCCTGATTCCTTTTTCTGTTAGATCCACAGAAAACTTTATAAGAAGTACTCATTTTGAAACCGCCTGAACAGTCAGGCTGGTCTTGTTCAGTAACCATAGGGAGGTGTGGATCTTACTTGAAAATATTTGTCCCATTCTGCCTACAAACATTAGGTCAAAGACGACACAGGGGACTCTTGTCCTTACACGTTTTTGTTTCCCTAATGGGCTTTAGAATCACATTCCTTAAATCACAGCCAAGAGTATATTCTGGGCTGAAACTATTTTGAAGACATAATGTGGCAGCAGTATTCTGTGTACTAACAAGAGGTTTGGCGCTGCAGCCAAGAAGAGTAATAGAATCTTCTTCCCTCCTAAGTGTCATTCTAATTACCATTCTCAAAAAACTCCTTTCCTCCTGCCCTCTCTCCCTCTCTCTCTGTGTATATGGGACTCAGACTCCCCTATTATTATTTCTACTTTGAATGTCCCTGTTTAGAACTAAGTCTGTATAATGAACCAGGACCCTATCTAGCTTTGCTCCCTGCCTGGGGACACATCACAATCAACAAACAGGCAGTCCTGGCATGATTCCAGTGTCTTCTCTGGGGTATGACTGGCGGGGGTGGACGCCCAGCTCTGTTCTGCCTTAGTTACTGAACTGGGAGGCAATCCTTTTAAACTCACTAAAGCTAGGAAGCCTCTTATGTAAAACAGGGCTCTTATGGGTATCCACCTGATGGGCTTGTCCTTGGGACAAATAATCACTTATAGTCCATATATATAGCTGAGAAGACCTAGAAAGTAAATTTTTTAAACATATTTTAAGAGAATGATTTTCACTGAAAATGGACCAAAATTCTTATAAATACAGCTTAGTAGTAGTATATTGATCTTCTTAAGGTACAGATTTACTGTTAATAAACTGTACCACCAAAGACCGAGTCTTTCATATAAAACATCAACCAAATCAATACTAAATAATCACAAAGACTTTGAAAGGAAAGGTTACCAGTTATGTATTACTCGGGTCAAAGAACTAATGTTCTTTGTACCAGTTTCTGAAATACCCTCTCCATTATTTTCACTTTTTTAAAAGGATATACTCCCTTGATGGAAAATTCAAAGACCCTGATTAACACCCGAACACTTTGTCTAGCTTTTCGAGCTTGTCTAGCTTAGAACACACGATATGCACGATTTTATGTCTGAATCCTGAAATGAAATTTATCCAGAAGAAATATGACCCCTATTCTGGATCACCTACTTCCATTTTAATGTCGTAGTTCTGCCCAAGGACGCTCTGGATGAGCTCTTTGATGGTCTGGTCGGAGGCCAGCTGGGCCTCGGACTGCAGCGAGGCGATGATCTCCTCGATGGACTTGGGGATCGCACGCACTGGCGGCGGGGCCTGCAGGGTGGCCTCCCGGGAGTCGCTCGGCGGGGTGCTCTCGCGGTCGGTTTTGGAAGCGGACCCGGGGGCTTCCCGCGACTCGCCACCCGAGTCCTCGTGCAGGAAGCGGGTGTTAATCCTCACTCTCTTCCGCCGGCCGGCCGCCTCCACGTCTCCCTCGTCGCTGGAAAAGGAGTCGGGCAGCCTCTCTCTGGCCTGGCCGACCTCGGCGAGCTGAGCTGGCTCCAGGCTGACCACGCGCCCCCGGGCCAGGTCGAGCACGGGCTTGGAGTCCGCCGGCGGGGGGCTCCTGGAGCCCCGGTGCGCCCGGGCCCTCCCCGTGGGCACGCGCGGCGGCATCAGGACCACTGGTCTGGACGTGCCAGCCCTGGGCGCGATGACCGGCGGCTGCTGGGGCCGGTGCCGGAGGAACGCGGAGCTCCGCAAGTAAAAGTCCTGGGGGCGGAAGGGCCGGCCCTTCCCGGGAGCGGCCACCTCCCTCGGGCCCGGGGGCCGCGGGGCGCCTCGGGGCACCGGCTGCGGGAGGGTCCCAGTTGGGCGCGCACGACCTTTAACCCGAGGGGAGCCTGCTGGTTTTGGGGATCCGACGCGGGAAGCGCTCCCCTTCGTCGCATACCGGGCCGGGCTGGGGACCCGGAGACCAAAGACGGGGATTTCATCCACAGCTGGCTTGGCAGCCAACTTCTCCTTGATTCGGAGAAATTCCTTTTTGGTCTCCTTGCGAACCTTCTCCAGCTCTTTAAAGATGTACGATTCTTCTTTGTATTTCAGTCCAAAGTGCTTTGAAATCGTGGACATCTTGACTGATTTGTCCTGTGAAATAACAATAAATTTATATTTATACATACCTACATACATGAAAACTAATATTGATGAATAAAATTCCAGTTCTAAAAAGCTTCTCATGGTGGAACGCTCACTGTGCTTAACTGAGGCACCAGTGGGCTGCATTCATTTATATCATTTTAAATCTACTATTTAAATGATTTACTACTAAATCCATAATGATACTACTAAAATGATCTTCTATCATTTTTAATATATCATTTTAAACTACTGGCCTTTTCACAGTAACAATGAAAAACTTTTAGTAAATTTTTACAGTGAAGATTTTCTGAAACTTCTATTGAGTGTATTTTAGTACTTCTCTCAACAGTACTGTAGTCTCCCACTTCCAGGCAAAAGGGACCACACTCCACACAGGCATAGTAAACCTAAAGTAATCCTGCCAAGAAGAGAGATCAGAGGTCAGCAGTAGCCTGGATCCTTCTTGCAAGCATGCTTTTCAATTTCTCTGAGCTTTTCAGAAATATTAATTCATAGCCAACGGTTTTAAATTGAGAGATTTTCATATAAAAATGCAGATTTGCAGTTTCTCTGGGGGGGGGGGGGATAAAACGAAGGCTCTGGCAATGCAAGGGCCAACCCCTACTCTTGGGGCAGGACAACAATTTCCCTTTCCCTTCTCCAGCTGGTCCGTGGTGTCTCCATTTCTCACCCAGCCCACTTGCCTCTACCTTTGACAGGAAACAGAGCAGGTGTAGGAAGGACAAGAGGTGATCAGCCACAAGCTAGGCTGCAGTGAGGTCGGGAGGCCTTGAATGCCAGGTGTTTGTACTTTTTCTGTGGTCTACTGGAAACTATTCAAAAACATTTAACAGCAAAGTGGCTTGATAGGATCTAGGGCTTGGGGTGGGAGAAAGACGAAAGAGAGAGAGGGCATGTAAAAGTAGGTAAGGCAAAGAGTCGGACACGACTGAGCGACTGAACTGAACTAAAGGCCTAGTTTTGATAACAGAGCAGAGTGAAAAGACTCTATAAGGTAAAACTGGTAGGATCTGGCCAATGACTGGGAATAAATAAAATAGCAACTTTGAATCACTTTGATAAAGTCTGGGTCATAACCAAGTGTGTAATAAAGCTGTTGCTATTCACTGAACTTTACACTTAAAAATGGTTTAAGATGGTAAATTTTATGTCAGGTATATTATCACAATTTAAAAAAAAAGTATGCTATTCAGCAGAGCCAGCCATCTATGATTACAGGTGAATTTTCCGATCTTGAGAGCTCTGAGATCATTACCAAAAGCCAGGATAACAAGAAATACAAACACAGAAGGGCTGATGACATTCTTTGGTCCTCTCACAGTTGGGAGGTGGGAAGAGTGGGAGCAATCAGAGAGCTGGGAAAATGAGAAGTTTCCACAGAAGCCAAGGAGAGGAGAGTGTCAAGAAATAAGAGTAAAACAATGAAATAAAAGCAGAAAATAATAAAGAAACTAATTGATTTCTTAGAAAACCCAAGGCCAAGGTTCTTTGACAATACAAAAATAAAGCAAAAATACCTCAGGAATACCATCATTACTTGCAAATGTGATTATTTACATAGAAAATCTAAGCACTAAAGAACTATTTAGAATTATAATTGAGGTCTGCAAGGTATTTAAATTTTTAAAATTTATACAAAAAAAAATCTTCCTTTATACCAAAAGCATGATGGCAAAATTCCATGTATAATTTATGTGAAGGAGTAAATATCTAGGAATAAACATAAGGAATGTGCTGAAACTGCATGAATGAAATGTTTTAATTTTAACTGAAGGACATAAAGGAAAGACTCCACTAAGTAGGCAGTTAATATTCCTTGCTTCAGTTTAGTTCAGTTCAGTTCAGTCGCTCAGTCATGTCCGACTCTGCGACCCCATGAATTGCAGCGCACCAGGCCTCCCTGTCCATCACCAACTCCCGGAGTTCACTCAAATTCACGTCCATTGAGTCAGTGATGCCATCCAGCCATCTCATCCTCTGTCATCCCCTTCTCCTCTTGCCCCCAATCCCTCCCAGCATTAGAGTCTTTTCCAATGAGTCAACTCTTTGCATGAGGTGGCCAAAGTACTGGAGTTTCAGCTTTAGCATAAGAACACCCAGGACCAATCTCCTTTAGAATGCACTGGTTGGATCTCTTTGCAGTCCAAGGGACTCTCAAGAGTCTTCTCCAACACCACAGTTCAAAAGCATCAATTCTTCTTCAGCACTCAGCTTTCTTCACAGTCCAACTCTCACATCCATACATGACCACTGGAAAAACCATAGTCTTGACTAGACGGACCTTTGTTGGCAAAGTAATGTCTCTGCTTTTCAATATGCCATATAGGTTGGTCATAACTTTCCTTCCAAGGAGTAAGCGTCTTTTAATTTCATGGCTGCAATCACCACCTACAGTGATTTTGGTATTCCTTGGTAAAAAGACCAAATATTTTCATTTTATCAGATCTTCCCAAAACACTGTACTGGTTTAATCCCATCATAAACAAAACCGAAACATGATATTTTGAAATTTGAAAACTAATTCTGGATTTATTTGAAGTAATAAACAGGATAGATTGGCCACAATTTTGGAAAGAGAAATGAGGGAGTGTTGTCCAACAAGATAATTAAAAACTCATATGGATGTAAGAATTAAAATAGAAACACTGCTGATAAAATCAATATGTAGACTGAGTGAGCAAAATAATTAAGAATAATGTGGGTAATATTATAATGGCAGCATTAAATTGATGATAAAAGAAGAATCATTCAATAGATTGTGCTGAGACAATTGGTTGACTATGGGGAGGGCGGGTAAGGGGGTTTATCTCATTTTATGCCAAAATATAATGGGCTTCCCTGATGGCTTAGACTGTGAGGAATCCGCCTGCAATGTAGGAGACCTGGGTTCAATCCTCAGACTAGGAAGACCCCCTGGAGAAGGAAATGGTTATCCATTCCAGTAGTCTTGCCTGGAGAATTTCATGGACAAGGAGCCTGGCTGGGTTTAGTCCACGTGGTCCCAAAAAGTCTGACATGACTAACACTTTCACTTTTTCATTTTTCACAATGGACTTAAGACAAATTTGGAAAGAAACATTTTCTTATCTTACTTTGCATTTCTTTGCTTACAAAGTATGCACATTTCTTGGTTGTTTCTTTTATATCAGCTCATAAAAGGGTTATTTTTATAATTAGATTTCTTCATTTATCATGCAGTCTGGGCTATATGAGAATATGCCAAAGCTGTATATTGTCACCCTGCTTATTTAACTGGTACTCAGAGTACACATCTGAAATGCCAGGCTGGATGAAGCACAAGCTGGAATCAAGATTGGCGGGAGAATGAATATCAATAACCTCAGATACGCAGATGACACCACCCTTATGGCAGAAAGCGAAGCAGAACTAAAGAGCCTCTTGATGAAAGTGTGAGTGAAAAAATTGGCTTAAAACTCAAAATTCAGAAAACGAAGATCATGGCATCTGGTCCCATCACTTCATGGCAAACAGATGGGGAAACAATGGAAATGGTGAGAGACTATTTTGGGGGGCTCAAAAATCACTGCAGATGGTGACTGTAGCCATGAAATTAAAAGACACTTGCTCCTTGGAAGAAAAGCTATGACCAACCTAGACAGCATATTAGAAAGCAGAGACGTTACTTTAACAACAAAGGTCCATCTAGTCAAAGCTATGGTTTTTCCAATAGCCATGTATGGATGTGAGAGTTGGACTATAAAGAAAGCTGAGCACCAAAGAATTGATGCTTTTGAACTGTGGTGTTGGAGAAGACTCTTGAGAGTCCCTTGGACTGCAAGGAGATCCAGCCAGTAAATCCTAAAGGAAATTAATCCTGAATATTCATTGGAAGGACTGATGCTGAAGCTGAAGCTTCAATACTTTGGCCACCTGATGCAAAGAACTGACTCATTTGAAAAGACCCTGATGCTAGGAAAGATTGAAGGTGGGAGAAGGGGACGACAGAAGATGAGATGGTTGGATGGGTTGGATAGCATCACCAATGTGATGGACATGAGTTTGAGCAAGCTCCAGGAGTTGGCGATGGACAGGGTTCCCTGGCGTGCTGCAGTCCATGAGGTCGCAAAGAGTCGGACACAACTGAGCGACTGAACTGAATGGGTTATATGAAGAAAACATCCTATTTAGCCTCTAGATATAGCCATATTGCTTTTAATCACTTAAATTGTCACTGCTGGTTCTCAAATCCAAGACCCTGCTATATGACAGAGCTCTCATTTCAGAATCAGTAGGCTTGCTTTCTCCACCCAGTTCCACCACTGACTACACCTTGGACAATTTAATCCTATCAGTAACAAGATTTCTTATTAAAAATGAAAATAATAATCTGTTGCCTCTTTTTCAAGCCATAGAATATGAACATTAGAAATGACTTCTAAAGCCCTTAAGGAAGTTTCCTTATTTAAAAAATTCTGTATAACCTCCCTCATAGTATTGTGGCTGTTTACTGTTTGCACAGGTGGTAATATGCTCATCCTGACACCATCTGCATTTCTTCCCACAAAAGACTGAAAGGTAGTAACTGGAACAGAGCACAGACCAGAAAGACATTAGTACCTGATGGGAATCTGATTTGACTCTCTCAACTGCACTTCCCTTTTATTTCTTAGTTCCTGCTTTGTATTCCTTTCCAACTTCTCTCAGGCCCTAGGTTTGCTATTGAAGTTTAACAAGTGGTCATTGTTTAACATTTCTCAGTACCCTCCCTAGAGTTCCGCATGGGAAAGTTGTTCTTTATATGTAAAAATGAAACAGTGGGAAATGGAACTTCTATTGTGTTTTCAAGGTGGTATCCCAATGCAAATGGGCCAGGCCATCAAACCCAGTGCTTTCATAGCCCCCATCCACCCCTTAACACTACAAAATATGTAAAATGATTTTTAAACATCCAATCTCAGGGGAAAACAACAGGTTCTCTTTTTTTGCTAGCAATTTATTTTTTAAAAAAGAGCCTAGTTCTGATTTGGAAATGCTCAAGGAAAAATAATGTCGCTGTCCCCAAAGAAGGAAGTATTAAAATTAACATACAGTGTCACACCTGCTGCTCACAATCCAGGTTGACTGTTTACGCTACCCTTTGAATGGGACAGAATGAGCAGTAATTTCATCGTCCTCTTCCTTCCCAGGTTTTGAAAACTCTGCCTTTTCCTTACTCCTCTACCAGGATGTTCAATGCCTGAGCAGTGACGCAGTCAGAGAGGCCAAGGGCCAGTCTTCTCTCCTTTCCCACAAAGTCGGTCAGACATAAAAAGTAAGCTCCCAGCCCAAAAGAGCTAAAGGCCCAGGGAGGGCTGCCTGCATGAATTCTCTAGATTCTGAGACAGGCTGCTTTCTGGTTCTTGCAGGTTTGGTTGTTCCTCCTGTTAGAACAGAAGATTCACAACTCTGCTCTAGACTCTAAAGCAGAAATAAATAAAGCAGACTACCAGATGACTTGGTTCCAAGCCACATGAACACTTCACACAGGGCAAGGAGTCTTAGTCCAGCAGAGTATTACCTGGGGAACTGAGCCAAAGCTCCAGCTGGTTATTGGAATTTCTTGTGCTTGACCACCTCCTACAAATAGTCACCTATATATCAGTATCTCGGTGGGAACAGTGACCCATAAGGATAAGATTCATAGCCAAATGTCTCAATTCAGTTCCTAAATTTCACACCAACATCAACTCACAATACACAGCACCAAAGTTCCAAAAGAAATGGCCAAAGACAGCCTATCTCATCTAGTAAAATCTTCAGTATTGCAAGGAACATAAAAGTATTCTGAAAATCACATTGGCTTTTGAAATATCACTGGTAGAAATGAGATCTGTCTGCCCACTGATAATTTATTAAAAAGTCCAAAAGGAAATATACAAATATTTTAATGATTTTTCTAAGAAATGGGATAATAGCAATTTTTTCTATTATCCCACACTTTCTATAATACATGCTTTCCTGCCTTTAATCCTAGTAATATCAATAATAATAACTGACACATATCATGCTGGTTAAAAATGATAGAGAAAATAGAGAAACGCTGTCTTCAAGCTCCAAAAAGATGTTTTTCTAAACTATTCAGAGGCTTCTCTGGTAGCTTAGCTGGTAAAGAATCTGCCTGCAATGCAGGAGACCCAGGTTTGAGTCCTGAGTGGGGAAGATCCCCTGAGAAGGGAAAGGCTACCCACTCCAGTATTCTTAGGCTCACAGAAATTTCAGTAACTATAAAAGCTTAACTTAGTTAACTCTTTATAACCAGTACCTAGAGTATGTCCATACCCCTTGTGAATACTCATACATACATAGAAAATATATATATACATAAATACATAATAGGTAATAGAACAGCTAAAAGCTCTTTCTGCCTGTTTTTCCTCTCCATGTTTTATCTTTTCTTGCTAGACTTCTGGCCAGAAGAATTAGAGAAAAGAGTCCAGACAACAACCACCACTGTGGAGTGAGAGAGAAATTCCAGAGGAAAGAGAGTCAGAGAAGTTAATCTCCGATTCTGTGTCTAAACCCCATACAAGTCTAGACTGACCTCAGAACCATGCACATGTCGGACAAACTCAAAGCTCAATAACAGTTACTAGAACATATTGTGCTGATTAAAAATCATATAGGAAATAGAAGCAAAGGCTTAAAGAGCTGAACTGAGAATTAGCTGAACTTAACCTCCAATCACAGAGAATGAAATAGAGCTTACAGTGAGTCTAACCTGGTAAATTTCCTTTTTTTGGTTTAAGCATTTAAGCTGTACTTTTCCCTCTAAACAATGCATTAGCTGTATCCCACACATTTTGAGGAGAAAGCAATGGCACTCCACTCCAGTACTCTTGCCTAGAAAATCCCATGGACAGAGGAGCCTGCTGGCTGCAGTCCATGGGGTCACTAGGAGTCGGACACGACTGAGCGACTTCACTTTTACTTTCACTTTTATGCATTGGAGAAGGAAATGGCAACCCACTCCAGTGTTCTTGCCTGGAGAATCCCAGGGATGGCGGAGGCCTGGTGGGACTGCCATCTATGGGGTCGCACAGAGTCGGACACGACTGAAGCGACTTAGCAGCCAGCAGCAGCAGCAGCAGCACACATTTTGATATGTTGTATTTTCACTATTATTTAATCTAAAATGTTTTCTAAATGAAAATTAAATGAAGTGAGAAAAGTAAATGAAGATGAAAAATGAAATGAAAAAATGAAAAAAATAAACCTTCTTCAGAGAGCTACAACAGAACCCAGAGTTTACACAAACATTCACAGTGTCCAGGATATAACAAGAAAATACTTTGCATAAAAAGATCCAGGAAAATGTGACCCAATGTCAAGGGCAAAGATAATTAACTGATGCCAGTCCAGAGATGACACAGAGGTTGAAATTATTAAACAAGGACTTTATAGCAACTATTATAGCTATACTCAATGAAGTAAAGGAAAATATGTTAAAGAGGAATAAAAAGCAAAATCTTAGAAGAGAAATAAATAGAAATTTTATATATGAAAAAATATAACATTGTCAATAAAAATTTGACTAGTGGAGTAGGGATGTTAAAGAAAGAGTCAGTAAACTAGAAGATAAATTAACAGAAATTATCCAATATTTAAAAGAGAGAGAAAAAGTTTTGAGAAAAAGAAGTCCTCAGAACCTTGTGAGAAAATATCAAAAGCTCTAACACATGGATTATTGGTAGCGCAAAAGGAGGGAGGAGAATGGGGTGGAAAGCTATTTGAAGAAATGATGTCTGCAAACATCCAAAATTTGGAGAAATACATACATTTATAGATTCAAAAGTTTATAACAAAGAGGCTTTCATTATTCCAAACTAGATAAAGAAAATTACATGTAAGCTGCTGGAAACCAAACACAAACATAAAATACTGAAGGAAACAGAAAAACAACACATTAATTAAGGGAAATAATTCAAATGACCATGAACTTCCCACGAAACACCTCTGAGACCGCAGGAAAGTGAAACAAGATTCGTAACATGCCAAAAGACAAAAAAAAGTGCCAACCCAGAATTAGATATCTAGCAAGTATATTCTTTAAAAAAAAAAATGAAGACACAACTAAAATACAGGAAAACTAGGAGAATAACTCACCAGCAGACTAAAACTGTAACAAATGCTAAAGACAGTTTTAGACTGAAGGAAAATTGTATCAGTGGAAAATCAAATTCTTCAGGAATGAATGAAGATCAGAAATGGCAAATATCTGTGTATATTTAACAAGCCATCTTTGTATAAATATTGCAACATTGTCTTGTGGAGTATCTGTATACACAGATGTAATGCATATGCCAACACTAAAGAGACTGGAATGGGGGTGGGTAAGGGAACTGTGGGGCTTCCTCGTGGCTCACACCATAAAGAATCTGCCTGCAATGCAAGAGACCCAGGTTCAATCCCTGGGTTGGGAAGATCCCTTGGAGAAGGGAATGGCTACCCACCCAGCATTCTTGCCTGGAGAATTCCATGGGCAGAGGAGCCTGGTGGGCTTCAGTCTATAGGGTCACCAAAAATCAGACACCACTGAGCAGCTAATTAGGGAACTATGGCTGTTAATATTTCTGCACTTTATGTGAACTAGTTCAATATTAACTCTAGACCATGAAATATTAAGGGTATATATTGTAATTCCTTGTTGTTGTTGAGTCACTAAGCATGTCTGACTCTGCAACCCCATGAACTGCTGCACGCTAGGCTTCCCTATTCTTCACTGTCTCCCGGAGTTTGCTCAAACTCATGTCCATTGAGTCAGTGATGCCATCCAACCATCTCATCCTCTGTTGCCCCTTTCTCCTCCTGCCCTCAATCTTTTCTAGCATCAGGTGGCCACAGTATTGTAACTCCTAGAGAAACACTTTTTTTTTTTTTGGCCACACTGTATGACTTGCAGGATCTTAGTTCTCTGATCAGGGACTAAACCCAGGCCACCCCAGTGAAAAGGTGGAGTCCTAACTGCTGGACCACCAGAGAATTCCCGCAAGATACATTGTTTTAAAGTAATACAAAAAGGTGTAATAAAAAGTTAATAAATAATAAAACAATACAAAAAAATTATTGAAATCATAGGAAACATTTTAGACTAAGTAATAATAAAAATACAGTATATCAATGTGTGGGACACAGCTAAAGCACTGATTAGAAGGAAAAGTACAGTTTAAATGCTTAAATCAAAAAGAAAAATAGGTCTAAAATCAATCACCTAAGTTTCTACTTTAAGAATCTAGAAAAAGAGCAGTAAAGTATACACAAAGTAAACAGAAGAATGTAAGTACAAAGACATATATCAATCAAATAATAGAAGCCAGAAAATAATTGAGAAAATTAAGAAAACCAAGAGCTGGTTCTTAAAAAAAAAATCAATAAAATTTTTATCACCCCCTAGCTAGACCATCCAAAAACAAAAGAGAACAAAATCACCTATAAAAGGAATGAAAAGAGGATGTTCACAACAGATCTTAGAGATAGTAAAGGATGATAAGAGAGTATGATAACTTTATGCCAATAATTAAGATGAAGTGGGTTAATCTCTGAAAACTACAATTTACCAAAATTAAAGAAACAGAATATCTGAATAGTTAAGAAAATCTGAATTAATATATTTTTTATCAAAAATCTTACCACAAAGAAATTTCCAGGCCCAGATGGTTCTCTCAAACCCCACTCATGAAAGAAATAACATCAGTCTTATACAAATATTTTCAGAAAAGAGAGGAAGGAACTCATTTTTTGAGATTTACATAATCCTACTACGAAATCTGACAAAGACATTCTTTTAAAAAAGGAAAATTACATAAATATCCCTCATAAACACAGATGCAAAATTTTTAAATAAAAAAGCAGATAAATCCAAAAATATATTTTTGAAAAGAATAATATATCCTAACCACATAGTTTACCCCAGAGTTGAAAAGTTGATTTAACATTAAAAATCAATATATTTCACAACATTAACAAAGTAAAGGAGAAAAAAATTGATCATTTAAATAGATAACGGAAAATCACAAGACAAAATTCAACACTTTTTGTGATAAAAATAAATAACTCTAGGAAAGCTATGAAGCATAGTGAACATTCTCAATCTGATTAAGAGAAATTTTTTAAAAACTTGCAGCTAATATTTTATTTTTGCTTTCCCCCTAAAATTGCTGCTGCTGCTAAGTCACTTCAGTCGGGTCTGACTCTGTGTGACTCCATAGACGGCAGCCCACCAGGCTCCCCCGTCCCTGGGATTCTCCAGGCAAGAACACTGGAGTGGGTTGCCATTCCTTCTCCAATGCATGAAAGTGAAAAGTGAAAGTGAAGTCGCTCAGTCGCGTCCGACTCCTAGCGACCCCATGGACTGCAGCCCACCAGGCTCCTCCATCCATGGGATTTGCCAGGCAAGAGTACTGGAGTGGGTTGCCATTGCCTTCTCTGCCCTAAAACTGAAAGCGAGGCAAAAATGCCTCAACTCTTACTGTATCTATTCAACGTTGTATTGGGGGTACCTGCCATTACAACATGGCAGGGAAAAGAAATAAAAACTAAAAAGGAGGGACCTCCCAGGTGGTCCAGTGGCTAGGAATCTGCCTGGCAATGCAGGGGATGCAGGTTTGATCCCTGGTTGGGGAACTAAGATCCCTCAGTGCCAGCGGAGCAACTAAGCTAGTGCACTGCAACTACTGAGCCCACACGTCTGGAGCACGCATGCCACAACTACAGAATCCATGCAAAAGATCGCAAATGAGGCAGGGAAGATTCTGCATGCCACAAGTAAGACAACACCGCCAAAATCAGTCAATAAATATTTTTTTAAAAAACTAAAAAGGAAAAAGGAGAACTGTCCCTATTTGCAGATGATGTGATTTCAATGTTAAGAATCTCAAGAAATCCACAAAACAATTACTAGTACTAATGAATGAATTATCTAGGTTGTACAATACAAGGTTAATATACAAACTCAGTAGCATTTTTATATCCTAACATCAAACAATTGGGAAAAAACACATAAAGTATTTAGGAGTTAATCTAACAAAATATGTCCAAAGTCTCTACACTGAAAATTACAAAACACTGCTAAGATTAATTAACATAAATTTAGGGACCATATTCATAAACTGCAAGACTATTGTTAAAATGGTAATTCTCCCCAAATAGATCTATAGATTTCATGCCTTCCCAATCAAAATTACAGCAGACTTTTTTTTTCTAGAAATTACAAGCTTATTCTAAATTGTATTCACAAATTCAAATGTTTTAAAATAGCTAAATTGATTTTTTAAAAGAAAAAGGTAGACTTAACACTACTCAGTTTCAAAACTTACTATTTACTACAGTAATGAAGACAATGCCTGCATGCTAAGTCCCTTCAGTTATGTCCGACTCTGTGCAACCCTGTGGGCTGTAGCCTGCCAGACTCCTCTGTCCATGGAATTCTCCAGGCAAGAATACTGGAGTGGGTTGCCGTTCCAGCCTCCAGGGGATCTTTCCCACCCAGGGATCAAACCCTGGACTCTTGACGTCTCCTGCATTGGCAGGTGAGTTCTTTACCACCAGCGCCACCTGGGAAGCTCAATCACGACAAAGGCCATAGCAAATCATTATGCTGAGTAAAGGAACCCAGACACAATGGATGCTTCCATTTATATAAACTAGTAGAAAATGTAACTGCTTCTACGATATTACACAGCAGATCAGTAGTTGAAGGTGGTGGGAGAGGGTGAGTGCAGGGCTAGATAGCAAAGGCAGCAGAGATATGAAAAAGGTTCCGTTATCTTGATTGCAGGAATTGCTTGAAAAGTGTTCGCAGCTATCAAAACTCATCAAACTGTACACCTGAACATTATAAAAACCATACGTTCCGTACATCTTAGTGAATACAAATTATATCTCTATGAAGCTGTAAATAGGAAAAAACATGTTAAATTTACATTTGAATGCTTAAAATAAAAAGAATTATTATATTTCTTCGGATCCTTGCAGTGCTAGTCCACAGCAGATTGTGGATCTGTGGCCTTCAGTACCGAATAATTCTCAGAGTAATCCTAGAGTGTCCCACTGCCTATCGAAGAATTTTAGGGTCAAACTCAGTAAGAGCTCCCTATTCCGAAATTAGACACACTGACCTAAGTGGGGAAGGTCACCAAAGGAGGTGTGTAAGGTTTGTCCCAAACAAGCAGCCCCTGTCAAGGGATAGCAGAAAAGGTCAAGGAATTGGAAGTTAAATTCCTCTATTGTGACCTTTCAGCCTCCCCCTAACCCCTCCGATTCATCCCCCACCCCACCCCCCACTCCTGCTTTTTGCCTTCCTAGCTCTTCCTATTTCCCCCACAGTTGGTCATCATAATCTATCTATTATTCCCTCCCACTAGATTTTCACTCCTCCCAGATCCTCCTTGACTCGTGCTCCCAGCCTCAAGCCCTTCTCCAACCTCAACTCTTTTCCGCCCAGATTTTCCTGGAGATTAGCGGGGCGGAACAGAGGTGACAACTGCTCCGCCAAAATAACGCAGCCATTCCTTCTCAAAGCCTCCCAAACCAAGTTCCCCGCGCCCCAGTCCGCGTCCTCCTCTCACCCGCCTCCCGGGAGGCCTCTGCTCCTACTCATGTGACGGAGAAGCTGGCCGGCCGACCCCGCGGCCCAGTCTCCAACCGGCCTTTCAGGGACTCAGCGGCCGGCGGACTCGCACAGCTGGCCGTCAGAACGCGCGTCGTCGCCTAGCAACAAGCCAAGCGCTACTCCCTCCGGTACCCGTCTCCGCCCCCGCCCCCTCCCCCTGGTCCTGGACCTGAAGGATTGGATTCATCTGCACTGCGGGCGCCCACTCGCGGATTCTGCCTCGGAGAACCAGCTTTAGGACCGCTTTGGAGTGTGAGCACAAACGCTTGAGACCGCATCTCCCCGGAGATTCCAAAGAGCTTCCTGGACTAGAGTCTTCTAGACCGCCAATTTTGCTCAATTTAACCCACTTGCTTTCTTGGCACTCTGGTTATTTCTACATTTTAATGAATAATACTGGACTACAAAACTTGAAGCTTTCTTTTCTTTTTTTCAAGGGTTTTTAAGCTGTATGTCTACACTACATAGGGGCTTCCCTGGTGGCTCAGTGGTAAAGAATCCACCTGTCAATGCAGGAGACCAGGAGACAAAGATTCGATCCCTGGGTTGGGAAGATCCCCTGGACAAGGCCATGACTACCCACTCCAGTATTCTTGCCTAGTGAATCCCATGGACAGAGAAGCCTGGTGAGCTACAGTACATGGGGCCGCAGAGTCGGACACGACTGAGCGACTTCACTTTTATTCATTAAATGCAATGCTATACTTGAAAGAAATAAAGAAAGATCTGTGGGGAATATATACATAAATCTCTAACTAATGTTATGTTGAACTATGAAACTATACCCAAAAGAATACATACCATACAATTCCATTTATATAAAGTTTAAAACCCAAGCCAGCAAAAACTATAGTGCTATGGATGCAGGCTCAGCAGATATACTACAAATAAACACAAGAAAGTAACAACCATAAGTCAAGATAGTAATCATCCCAGGAGAGAAGAAGGTGATGGTGAGTGGATGGACAGTGAAGAATCATGAGGTGCTAACACTGTTCTAGTTTTTAACGTTGGTGATGGCTGTTTGAGTTTTTTTCTTTAGAAAAGCTATTCTCTGTTTTGCTCATTTTCCTGTGTTTATGTCATCATTGTTTAAAAAGGCAAAAAGAAAAACCACTAAATGAAACCATGGAGATGATAGTGCTTTGCTCAATCTGGCACTTAGCAGGCCCTTAAAAATGTTTATTTTATATTCCTCTACTCTCCACCATGACAAACCTAAATAGCATTTTATAAAGTAGAGACATCACTTTGCCAACAAAGCTCCATATACTATACCAAGCCATGGTTTCTCCAGTAGTCATGTACGGATGTGAGAGTTGGGCCATAAAGAAAGCTGAGCACCAAAGAATTGATGCTTCCAAACTGTGGTGCTGGAGAAGACTCTTGAGAGTCCCTTGAACTACAGTGAGATCAAACCAGTTAATCTTCAAGGAAATCAACCCTGAATATTCATTGAAAGGACTGATGCTGAAGCTGAAACTCTAATACTTTGGCCACTTGATGTGAAGAGCCAACTCACTGGAAAAGACCCTGATGCTGGGAAAGACTGAGGGCAGGAGGAGAAGGGGTCGACAGAGGGTGAGATGGTTGGATGGCATTACCGGCTCAATGGACATGAGTTTGAGCAAACTGCAGGAGATGGTGAAGGACAGGGAAACCTGGTGTGCTGCAGTCCATGAGGTCGAAAGTAGTCGGACTCGACTTAGCAACTGAACAGCAGCAATAACTCTCTACCAACCTGTCTTTCTCCAAATACCCAAGCAACTAATAAGTGAGATCGAGAAAGTGGCAGATAAAACCTTCTGGAAGTCCTCCATGAGACTCCAGATGCTGGAAGCAGGAAGCATGCTTTCCAGCTGTTTTATGCTTTCCAAGAATGCTGCTGCTGCTGGTGCTGGTGCTGGTGCTACACATTCCCTGGTGCTGGGTCTTAGAGCAGCCCGGCTGAGGAGGTGGATACACTCAGGCATCTCAGTGAGGCCTCCCTGAGGGACACTCCTGCTCTGGAGATGTCCAAAGCCAGGTGAGGATGTCTAGCTTTGCCACTTGGGCAAGTTGCTTCCCTCTCAGGGTTTCTGCAACCTCATCTGTAAAATGGAGACAATACTCTTACCTTGAAGGAATCGACTCTTTGTGGTCCCATGGACTGTGCCCCATCAGGCTCCTCTGCCCATGAAATTTTCCAGACATGAATAATGGGATGGGTTGCCATTTCCTACTCCAGGGGATCTTCCCAACCCAGGGATTGAACCCATATCTCTTGCACCTCCTACGTTGGCAAGTGGATTCCTTACTACTAGACCCACCTACTAGCCTAGACCTAGTTTAGTGTCTGGTTATATTCACACAACCCACTAGAAGCATAAGTCTCAGTCTTAGGTTTATAGCAAAGATCGGTTCACCGAAAAAAAAAAAAAAAACTTGAATAATATCAGTACTTGGTTTTAACATTAATTACTTTCATAATGATATCAAGTGCAAATTAGCAAATTAACATGGAATATAAAACAAATATACTCAGAGTTCACTACCCTGCAGCCTTGCTTGCAGGAAGCAACCACCACCACAACCCTGAAAGCATCACAGCTGCACTCCACCCATGATGACGAGGAAAGGGTACAGCCTTTCGATGAGTACAGTATGAGGACCACGCTGGAAAAAGTTAAAGACACTGTATTTGACTTCCATTCCCCTCCTTATCAGTTAGATTCCCACCTGAGACAGATGGCATGCTCAAAAGGTGGTGTGTTGGAGGCGTAACACAGAGAGAATGGAGAGAGCTGTTTACAGGATGCAGGCAGGATTAAAGGGAACTAACATTCAAGGTGTAGCAACAGCACAGAGGTATTATCACCCTTGATCTGAAGGGGGAAAGGTATTAAAAAAAAAAAAATGGTGTGAGCAGTGCCTGGTGAGAGCTGAGACTGGAGAGAGGGGTTGCCTGATAGGAACTAGAGCCAAAAAGGCAGTTAAGGACAAAGCCACACTGATGCAGGGAGAAAGCAGGAGTTAAGTACTCCTATTGCTCTATTCTTCTGCTCTCCTTGCTGGCATCATTATCCCCACATTGGCCAAATCCAACTGGAAGCCCCAAGGCAAGGAAAATGGATCAATGCAACTCACAGAGATTGGTCTCTGGGGCAGAGGACCAGAGAAGGAAGCTCAGAAGAATAACAGAGAAGAACAAGCAAAGTCTACTACCCAAAGTCTACTACTACTGTACTGCTTTAATCCACACAAACTAATGAACTGAGACACTTCCCCCACCTTAGGGTCCTCCTTGGCATTGCTCACTCCTAGCCTGCTCACCCATTTCCCCACTCCCACCTTGCTGACCTAATTAACATATGCCAGGCTTCTCTCCAGACCCCAAACTCTGATTTGACAACACCTGAGCTAATTGAGTTCAGGAATGGACCCCTGGGAAGCCAGCAACCATCCTTCCGTGGGATGTCTCAGAAGTCTGGCGCCAGGCCTGATCTCAGGATTTTTAAGGTAAGATAAAAATAGCAAGCATTGAGTAGAAAGAAAAGTCTGTGAGTAAAACTATCCACTTGAAAAGACACAAATAACACTAATAAGCCTTGTCCAAAGCAGGTGTACCTGGCTGAGAATGAGGGATTTATTTTCCTTGGAGGTGGTGGCTGGTATTTGACATTCCAGTTACACTTTACACTTCCAAAGGGCTTTGCTTAGATGTTCTCCAAGCATGGTAATGCACTAGAGATTTTGCTACGTTTGGGGTCAGAGACATTTTTTTTTTCTAAAGGCATATAAGACTGTTGGATGTGCTTTGTAGCCTAAACACTGAGCTTAGAGAACCAATGCTCGGTTTATGCTTAGAAAAACTAACAATTCTCCCTAAGTAAGCTGTAAAAACAGAAGCTGCATTTAGCTAGAGATTCATTGCTGCTTGAGACTTCTGTGTACCAGCCCACCTCCCCCGAAGGCAACTCCCCAATACCAACCCAAGGAAAATTAATAAGCTTTGAAGGTGTGTTGTTTGTCTGTCCTCCAGCAAAGGAAATATTTTATTTTATTCCCCCGGTTCTGGTAACTAAGTGAAGCAGAATTCAAAATCTTACTAGAGTTGTCTTAGCCCATCCAAGCCCTGTCTGAAATATGTGGGTCGTTATGCAAGAGATTCAGGAATGCACCCCCAGACTCTAGCTCTTCCAAGCCTCCTTAGTGGGAGGTGATAATCAACTTGTGAATTTTTACCCCATCAGTTAGATCTATGTGTATGGGGCAAAATCCTCTTGTGGCTTGGTCTTTACTATTTGTCTTGATTAGGCCCCTGTCCCCCACTAAGCTTTCCTACACGTGCAAAGTATATGCAAAGTATCATTTAGGGTCTTCAGCATGCTTGCTTCATTTCCAATGGACTTGGACTCTCAGATAGAAACTATTTTTTAAAGGGAATCTTTATCAAATAATTCTAAAAGACAGGACCTAAAGTTTCCTTATACTTGTACTGTCTCAGATTCTGAGGATTTTAGAAAATGTCTTCAGTGATACTTCTCCAAATGAGTACCAAGTGGCTTCTTCTGACTCTGTCCATGACAGGACTGGGGAAATAGAGAGGGGGATCCCAGGGAGAAAGAAAAAAATGTTTGGGTGAATCAAGGGTCCTGCTTTCTCACCTCCCTGCCCTGCAAGTTCTAGTGCTGAGGGTGGGGAATAGCTTCCCAGAATCCCCAACTCATTTCCTTCACCTCTCCCAGTGAATGCTTCCTGGACCCAGGCCCCACAGTCTTGCCTGAGGTCACCATAGCTAGTGCAGCGATGGTGCAGGTCCCCCTAGTGTGCCTGTGCCCCGTCAGAGGCGGTGGGGAGTGAAGTGGGGGAAAAGAAGGGGGTAAGCAAAGAGGAGCTCCTGGAGCCGGACCGACTTCCCTGGTGGCTCAGATGGTAAAGAACCTGCCTGCAATGTGGGAGACTATGGTTTGATCCCTGGGTTGGGAAAATCCCCTGGAGAAGGGAATGACTACCCACTTCAGTACTCTTGCCTGGGAGAATCTCATGGTTAGAGGAGCCTGGCAGGTCCAAAGGGTCGGACATGGCTGAGTGACTTTCACTGGGGTTTGCCGAGTCCTCGGGAGAGGGAGGCACAGGGATCTCTCACCTCTTAGCCCCTTGAGCCTCCTCTCCCTTAAAGATCCTAAAGGTGTAGCTGATGCAGCCACCGGACATTTTCAGGAAGCACATTTCTTTGCTCTACAGAGAGCGGCCCTGCGGGTGGGGAAGATTGGGAGGGGATTACAGGCAGTGTCTCGATGGATGCTTAGGCATGGCTGGGAGCTCAGGGTCATCAAGTGGGGACTCCTTTCTCCCTGCCATTTGCATCCGGGAGACACCGTGATTTCCAGGAGCCTAGCTGGTGACTACCTCCAAAAGACTGGTAAAAAGGGAGGGCCGAGTGTGCCCAGATGCCCGGTCCACAGCAGCCAGCATCGCCCAGGTTCCCAGATTTCTGTAAAGGCTCTTGACTGTGGCTACCTTTTATTGTACTTACACTCTGCACTCACCTAGTGTGAGGTAGGTACTAATGTGCCCATTTTATAGTTGAAAAAATGGAGGCTCAGAGATAGCAAGTCTCCTACAGAGTACAGATTGGACTCTGATTCCAAATCCGTGATCTTAAACATAAACGCTATAGTCCTGTCAACTGCAAGAACAAGCCAGGTTGGAGCTTGTGTAATGACAGACTCACTAAGACTGAGAGACCCCCAGCCTCAGAGGTGCCAGCCGTGCACAGAGGCATGTGCAGACCACTGCTTCGGCTGCTGAGAAGGCTTTGCCCGGTCTTGGAACCTGAAACACAAGCTCTACTTTTCCTCCCGCTGCTTGTTGTCTTTGGAGATGCTGGAAAACGGAAAAAAGAAAGAAAGAAAGGCTTTTGCCCAAAATTTACAAAGAAACTTAGAGCACAAAATTAGAGCAAACCGGAGGAAACTCTTTGTGCTACCTGTTATCCCAGAGTCTTTTCAACTTGCAGAGAGAGGCTTCCCTACTCTAGGAGCTGAGTCACACCTCCTCACCTTCCATCACCTAAACTGTTTCCTTCCTAAGTTCACACAGATCCTGGTTCCCCTGGGTGGGATCATCAGGCCTGCACCAGCCACTCCAGACTCAGGGGAAACTGAGGCCCAAAGTATCCATCCAGGCTCCCCAGCAAATTGAAGGTGGGTTGCTGCTGCTACTGCTGCTAAGTCGCTTCAGGCGTGTCCGACTCTGTGCGACCCCATAGACGGCAGCCTACCAGGCTCCCCCGTCCCTGGGATTCTCCAGGCAAGAACGCTGGAGTGGGTTGCCATTGGGTGCCAAACTCCTGACCACGCCCCTCCACCCTGTTGGAATTCCTGTCTACATCCCCTGGTGTCTTCTCCTAGTCGATGCTTCCTCCCTCTCCCATCCCTTGGGACGGGTTTATTCCCATTCCAGCACCTGCAGGAGTTTTAGAAGTTTCTGCCCCAGTGTAAACTGACCTTCAAGGCAAGCACTACGCTTTATTTATTGAAACCACTTCTCTTGCCGGGTGGGTTGTCAGGGGAGGGTCACAAGGAGGTCAGAGAAGACTAGCAGATTCACAGTGGAAGGTATTTTCTTAGAAGGAGGCCAGTAGGGTGAGGAGAGTGGGATGCACCCCGCGGACTGTATCATGGAAAGCATTTGAAAGAAAACAAACCGACACCAGATCTGTTAGAAGCCTAAGCCTCCAAGGTGGTTCGGGTTCCATGCAGTGCCAAGTCCCTCTCCGGAGCCGCAGGACTGGGGTCCAGGTAGGGAGCTGTCCCAGGAAGAAAGAGCGGTCTGGAAGCAGCGAGTTTGCCCTTCAGCTCCTGGGGCGGGGCGTGGGGCGGGCCGGGTAGGGGGGCGCTACGGAGCCTTAGAGCAGCTCTCAGCGCCGGTGCCCGTGGGATGTAGGGGACTGGGACATCACGGACACCAGATGCTGCCTGGTGGCTTCCCGAGTGACAGCAGCCCAGAGGAGAGGGAGGAGAGTTTTATGTTTTTAAACATAAAACTTCAGGAGGAGAAGTTGACCCACTGGGTCTGCAGTTAATACCTTGTAACAACAACATGGCAGGTTCGGAGAGGTTTAGTTGTCCTTTAAGAAAATGATTACATCACACTGGGAAGGTGCGTGGAATAAAATGCTTTAGATCCTAAAGACTGGAAGACAATGAAGGTAAAAGCCTGAAAACTTTGAGCGCGCCGCCACCTCCGTGGTGCGCTGAGCGTCTGGCATCCGGGAGGGTCACTTCGGGGACTCTTGCTGCGCCACCCGTCCTGGTCGCGCCCCGCCCCTCAGGTGCCCCCCGGAGTCCCGGGGCGGAAACGCCGCGCGCTTAGCGCTGGGCACAATCCGGGACTAACAGTGCTTTTCCTTCTCATTCCGTGGGATCGGCTTCATCCCTTGGCCAATTTAAACATATTATTTAAACACGGAAGTTTCCTTTACAGATTGGAGTGAAACATTTTGCTTAATGGAAAGTAGATGGGGTTCTTCAACTTTTAATCGATATCTTTGTTGAAAGGTGCGGTTGGCCGCCTTTTCACAGCGGGGGAAAGTGAAAACATTTGCCTCGGGTCACATGTTGAGGGTTCTAGATGAGCAACGGCGGCCGCTGATTCTGCCAAAGGCCGGGTACAGGTGAGGTGGGGGCATTTCCCATTTGATCATGTCACCACGATGATTTAGGTTAAAATTAAGCATCATGTACATGGGAAGAACCAAGCCCAGCGGGCCTGAAAATCCAAGGATCCCAAGGTTCTGAAGCCCTAACCATTATGCTAAAAATATCTGTTCATCTATTTGTTCATTGTACGGTCCATTCATTTCTCAAGCCCATTGAACTGGGACAAGTCCCTGAGATCCTCTCACTTGGACCAGCATCTTCTCCCATCTGACACCAACCTGGCCAGTCTCTGGATTGGAGCAGTTAGTTCAGTGATCGAGTCAAATCTTTATTGAAGTCTACTAACCCCCAGGCTCTGCTGCAGCAGTGGAGACCACTGTAGTCTGCACCCTCAGAGAGTTTCTAGTCCAGTGGGGGAGAGAAAAAAAAATGAAAAGACACAAATGGAATTTGCTGTTGAGGAGGGATAAAAACCTGGCAGGAACTTAGAGCAAGGTGTGGACCTAAGATCCCCTGGAGATGGAAATGGAAACCCACTCCAGTATTCTTGCCTTGAAAATCCCATGGACAGAGGAGCCTGGTGGACTACAGTCCATGGGATGGCAAAAGAGTTGGACATGACTTAACGACTAAACAACAGCAACAGAAATGGACCTAAAGAAGGCAGACCTCAGTTAGTTGGGGAAGTCTGCAAATTTCTCAAGACCCACTGGACTTGCACTGGACTTGCACTGGACTTGCCACCACAGTGTTGGCATCCGCATTTCCTTACTTTGATCCATTTGCGATAGACAACCAGGATGGCAGCATTCAGAAAGTGGTGAAAGAGCCTGCAAATTTTGCTGTATCCTAGCAAAAGGGAATGCTGCCAGGGAGCCCTCTTCCTAGTGTTTCTCTTTACAAGAAAACTCACTGCATGTGAGCTAAGTACTGGTTTTACTCTGTGACCCTTAGGACAAGAAAAATCAAACAGCTTCAAACAGATGTACTATTTTAAAACAAAGCTTTCCCTAGCTCTGGAATAGCTTGCTGGAAATCCCCAAAGCAACCACTCAACAGTGTCCTCCAATCGAATTTTAAATAATGAACATAACCTCCCTCTAGCCATGCC
This sequence comes from Bos taurus, assembly GCF_002263795.3. Classification (NCBI taxonomy): domain Eukaryota; kingdom Metazoa; phylum Chordata; class Mammalia; order Artiodactyla; family Bovidae; genus Bos; species Bos taurus. Next base: position 47,788,742 of record NC_037348.1, on the reverse strand, counting down.
ACGCCAATCCAAAAGCACAATTTTAAAATTAGGAGAGAGATCAGGAAGCCAGTACAATGGGAAAAGCCTGGCTATAACACATTTTTACCCTTTCACCCCCATGTGTAGGATATGATTTATATAATTGTTACAAAAGCATCTGTTAAATAGAACTATGTAAATTTGAGGGTAATCACATTTGAATAGCCCAAGTTAAGCCACCAGGTCAGGCTGAAGGGCCGTGAGAAAGTCTTGGGTGTACCTGTGGTGGAGACCAGTGGATGGAGAACGGGGAGTTCAGGGACTGAGAAGTTAAACGTTCCTTAGCAATTAGGGAAGGATTGAGGTCTAAGCGAGCACACCCAACCCTTTGTTTCCATCACTGCTTCCCACTAGCCTGAGCTTCTGCCATTTGGAGCAATGGAGGTTCTGACATATCAATGCCTACACCTCCAATCTCCCAGTTGCATACCCGGAGCAGCATAGGAGGAAAAGATTGGGATCTCAAAGCTTTCTCCCCCTCAAACGCACCCCACTCCACTCCTTCGGGGGCACACAGTAGGGCCTCAGCCACTCTAGTCCTTTTCTGCTCTCAGACTTAAACGTTTGTCACATCTCCCTATAATTTTTCAACTCTGAAGCAGTGCATTTCCAGTTACTCCCCCCAAGACCCCTTCCCTAGTGGTTTTCAAGTAACCACAGGGGGAAAATACGGGCACCACTACGCAGAGATAGCCACTCCAGGAGTGTGCAGGGGTGAGGAAAGACTTTAGGGATTGGGCCACTTTCTCCAGCTGGCGTGAATAAAGCTGTCTGGTGACTCGGAGAAACAGCTGCCTGGAGACACGCGACGGCCTCGGGGACCTGGACCAGCGGGGGGTTGGGGGGGGTGAAGCGTTTTATGCGCGACCCTCCAAGGAGAGAGGCCCTGGGAGGACCGACTGGCTTCTGACTCCTACCTCCCAAGGCTAGTGATGGCCTAGGAGTGCAGGTCGCCCTTCCCAACCTTTCTCATTTCAATACATGAAAATGAGAGTTGATTTTGGCAAGGCGCTGCTCGCTCACGGCCAGAGAGACGGTTTTGTCGCCCGCGGGCGGAGGCCAGGTGGGGAGCAGCTCCGGCTCCGGCTCCGACATCCGGCTGTGGGCGAGCCCGGCCCGCGACCCGGGTCGCTCAGAAACCCGGCAGCGGCTCAAGGAGCTGTAGGGGAAGGGACACACCCAGGGATGAAGAACCGGGATTAAAATGTTACATTAAAAATTTTTTTTTCAGTAAAGTGAAAGCCCTGGATGTACATGTCTGTGGATCCACATAAACAGATACCTGCCGGAAAACGCAGACTTCCCCACAGGGAACCGACAAGGCGGGTTAAGGCTGTCCCGTGGCCCCTACCTACTGAGGGTCAAACGCCTAGTGAATTAATTTCTTAAATTGATGTAATGATAGAAGCCACCACTTCCCTGGTGGCTCAGTCGGTAAAGAATCCTCCTGCAATGCGGGGGACCTGGGTTGGATCCCTGGGTTGGGAAGATCCCCTGGAGGAGGGCATGGCAACCCGCTCCAGTATTCTTGCCTGGAGAATCCCATGGACAGAGGAGCCTGACGGGCTACAGTCCACGAGGTCACAAAGAGTCGGACACGACTGAGCAAGGGCAGAGGAAGAAAGGAAAGGAGAAGAGAGAGACAGCGGAGGAACAAGGAGCTCGGTGCTGCTCTTCTGACCCTCTGCGCCCTCACCCTGGCCTGGGCGGCGGCGGGACTCGAAGGCCGCGTCTCGGCGGCGGCGGCGGCGACTGCGGGCGGGAGGCCGAGGCCGGCGCTGGGGTCCGCCCTCTCGCGGCGCCGGCCCCTCCCCAGCTCCCGCACACACCTCTGTCCTCGAGGGCCAGGCACACGCAGGAGTAGACAGTTGCTTCAAGTGTCCCAAGCCTTCCTCGGTCCTAAACCGACCCGGGGCCCCGTCCCAGGCGACTGTGAACCAACCGCGTGCAAGGCGACAGATCTTAGTTTCTCGGCATCTGATTCTCCCGGGAGGTGGAGGATCGAAGCTTCTTATCTGGGGGGCGGGTGGGAGCCTGAGGAGGAGCTCCGATCACCCTGCAGCGAGCGTGCACCCTGGGCCCGCGGCCGCGGGCGAGATCTGGCCGAGGCTCGTCGGGGAGGGGAGAGCTGGCGGGAATAGGGTACACATTTTTAGACCCCGCCGCCTCGGGCCCTGCTGTCTGCCACGCGTCTAAACGGTCCCGCTGAACAGGTAGGACTTGGTGCCGCCAAAGGCAGCCAGCTGGGCCCGAGGCGCGAGCCCCCGGCCTTTGCTTCCAGTCGTCGCCCTCGACTTCTCCCTGACCGAGTGGAGATCTGCGGAAGGGGCTCCTAAGCCAGGTAATGCTGGGAGAGCGGAGCGAAGGTGGCTAAGTTCGGTGGGTGGGCCAGGCGCCACAGGCCCCCGGGGCCCGACTGCGAGGAGAGCGGACCCCAAGGGGGTAGAGGGCGCAGCTTCCGGGAAGGGAGGGGCCCCTTCCTCCGTCCTTGTTCATCTGGAGGTACCCGCGCACCTGCCATCGCGACTGCCCTGACTCCCTCCATCCAAGGAGCCTGCCCACCCCGCTACCCAGGCCACTCCAGGCGCGCTCTGTTCGCCCTGGCACAGGCCACTTGAGCCCGGGACACCCCAGAAGCCGCCACGTGGCTGCCCTCGGGGCTCCTTTACCTCGAGTCCCCCACCCCCCACCCCCCGCAACCCCACCTCCCCAACACAGAAGGCAGGTCCAGTTGCCCGAAAAGCGCAATCTTTCTGCACCGCGTAAAGGCAGGGCCTATTAGGGAGAAAAGGTTGGAAATGAGCAGGCTGCAGCAGCCGGCCTCGTTACCTGGTTGCTGGTTAGCAACCTAGAAACAGCAGTTTTGTTGGTCGTTAATTTTCCAAACCAAAGACCAAATAGGGCACTGATGATTCGCTTTTAAATCTCACGGAAATGCCCGACTGGCAGCAGGGTACACTAGAACTTCACCTTCTAAATTTGTTAGGTGTCTTGGAACACCGCGACTGAGATGGAGAGAGGCTAGAAGCTCACCGAGCTGCCGCCTTTCCTTCTTCTTGGCCTCAGGCAGTCGGCTCTAGGAACCAAAAATCTCTGGCTGAGAGAGGCGTGCGAGGTTCCAGTCTCGCCTGCTAGTGCTGGCTGGGGGCGCCTGCGGCAGGAATCCGCCCGCGTTCCCTTCCTACGACAGGAGGCGCTGTGATCGCGGGAATTCCTCGGGCTGCCGACCGGGTCCCCATGCTGGATCAAGGTTCTAAAACTGGCAGAGCCCACTCTTCACCACCGATCTTGAGCTTTGGAGAAGCCCTGAAGAAACTTCACTTTGGCCATCCGCTTTGAAAAATGGGCGTTCCCCTCCTCCCCCCGCCCCGCCACCAAGCTGAATTTTTTGTAAGATGAGGTCTAGTGGGTTTGAGATGTGTGCTGAAAGGAAGATTTTCTTTTTTTTTAATTGACTCCCTTTACGGTTACAGCCTTTGGTTTGGTTTGTTTTCGCCTTAAAGCTCTGGATTTTTGTGCAACATAAAAGTTATTGCTAAGTTGTTACTACCCATAGAAAATACCCTAGTCATGCTGGATGTGGTGGAAGAGCCAAGAGGGCGTTGGCGAATCACCGCGGGAAGGAACAAGGAAGCTCATTAGCACTGAAAGTACCCCCACCTCCCCAGGCAGGCTGAGGAGCCTATGCATCCGTGTACTTTACAAATGGGACTAAGGTCCTGCTGTTGATGGGAACTTTGCACAAAAGAATTAGTTTCTGACTGTCGCCCTGAGAAATATGTGCAGACCCACACGTTTGCAGATACATTTACACAAATTGATGGGACTGGCTTGCAGTCCCAGGGACAGGCTGCAGCTGGGGAGGGCGACTGGCTGCTGAGTTCCAGGTGATTTAATTTCACTCTCAAGCCTTTCCTTACAATGTGACGTTACTCACCACCATCACCACCCCCCTTTTTTTTTTCTTAAAGGAATTGGAATCCAATGCTTTTATCTTTTTTTTTTTATTTCCTTAACTACACATCTTCACCCTCTCATGCTCTCCTGCTAATTTAAGAGATTTGTTTGGTTCAAGGATTTAATGTGATTCTCTTGCCAGATTTCAAGGAAGAAAGGTTTGTAAGAACAAAGCACAGGGGGGGAAAGGAATCTGTTTGGAAGACAAGTTAAAACACATTTCTTAAAATGAGATTAATAATAGTTTAAAACTTTGCCAAACAAGAATATTTCGCGGATTCTTAGTCCTTTCAGAAAGGTTTTTTATTGCTGCTTAAACCCAGTGGTTCTCCGAAAGTACAGCACATACATGGCCACACACACACTCAGAAACACACAACCACCATAGCACAACCTCTCACCAACTCACTGCCTACCACCCAGTCACTTTGTTTGGTCCTCCCCAGGGCTTGTGGGCAAGCCACTACCCAGAGTCTCATAGAAGCCAAGAGGCTTTGCTTGAAGAAGCACTTCCCACGGATGTCCAGTCCCAGCCCGGCCACTCCAGATCAGAGATGGGACCAAGCACCGCCGTCATCACCGCTGGCTTCGGCCTGGCACCTCTCTAGCCGAGTAGATGCATTCCCGCGCCCGAGCCCAGCCTCTCCCGGCGCGTATTTAGGGAGATGTCCCCTCCCCCTGACCTTTCCCTATCAGAAACCAGACGGTCGCCTCCAGCTCAGTCCTCGAGGCTGCGGAAGGGGGGCGGGAGGAGGAGCTGGGCAGAGGGAGGACGGCCCGACTCGGGTCCGCCTGCCCTATCACATAGACATCTGTTCTCAGTTTCTTCCTCTTCATAATCGCTACAGATGACAGGGGGAGTAGAGCGGATCGAGGTGGAAAAAAAAAAAAAAGTTATGTCATAAAGATATAAAACGGTGTTGTGACTCACCTGCTCTTAGCCGCAGGTACGGGTTTCGTGGCAGCGTCTCCACTCTGCTAGCCAGGAGCCGGAATCGGCCTAACGTCACCTGGGTCGGCTGACTCAGATGGCCGAGTTTCTAGTGACGGGGCAAAAGTGGGGCTTTTTCCGTTTTCAATCCTGAAGTCCGGGGCGGGGGCCGGGGGCGAGAGAAGGAAGTCTGAATTTTCCAGTCTCCCGGGGTTGAACTTTTAGGTCAGGTATCAGAAGGGCGGGAGCTGGAAGCGGGCAGAAGAGTAGGAGGCAGGAGGGGCGCGGGACGGGGTCGCAGCACCGAGGGCCGAATGTCCCTCAGGGGAACCCTGGGGTCATGTAGCCGGCTCTACCCCCAGGAGCCCGGGCTCCAACGCCATCGCCCCCAGCGCTTCATCGGCTGCGCAGTTCCCATCCAAAACCCTCGCTAGCCCTCCCGGCCCCGCCTATTTTTCTTTTTTCCTCTTCCAAAGAGGGGTTACACACACCGCCCCCCGCCCTCCACCACCACCACCCCGGTTTCCCTCTTCCCCCAGCCTCCCGGCTTAAACCAATTACGCCGCTTGGCAAACAAAGTGAGGGTCGGTTTGGGGGAGGGGGCTCGGCGGGAGGGGGCCCAGGGGGCGCGCGCGGCGGCGGCGGCGCGGCGGGGCGGGAGGCGCGGCGGCCGGACTGGCGGGCGGCCGCCTCGCAGGTGCACCTCGGGCTTTGTAGGTGCGAGCGTCTTTGTGCGGCGGACAAATGGGGAGAGGACGAGGAGGTGGGCACTCGAGCGACGTAAGATCCACATCAGCTCAACTGCACTCATCTCGCAGAGGCCGCCAGCTCACTTCCCGCGGAGGCGCTCCCGGGCGCCGCGCTTCGCGGCCGCCGCCTGCCCCCGCCCGCCCCGCCGCCGCCGCCGAGCACGCCGCGCCCCGCAGCTCCTGGCTTCCTCCTCGCTAGGGTGGCGTTGGGCCGAAGCGGGCGCTCGGGTGACTGCAGCGGGCTCGGCTCCCCGCCCCCCGCCCCGGGCCGCGCGGCTGCCAGTCGCTTCGCACAGGGCTGGATGGTTGCACCGAGCAGGGTGGCTCCAGGATGTTAGGGACTGTGAAGATGGAAGGGCACGAGAGCAGTGACTGGAACAGCTACTATGCGGACACACAGGAGGTGAGAGGCGGGCGGCAGGCGGGACGTTCCTGGAGCCCGTGCTGGGACGGGGGAAACCTGGCAAGGCGGGCAGCAGGCGGACTGGGGGCGTCTCCTCCGTGCCACCGGTGCCTACCCACCCGGGTTAGCCCCGGCCGGGCCTTGGCTAAACGGGCCTGGGGGCCGGATCCTCAGCCCGGCCCGGGGACGGGATTCCGGCGATCGGCGCTCAGAGCGGGCGAGACGGTTTTAGGAAACTCTTGCTGTGAAAGCACCCGTTCTTTGGGACGCACTTGCCTCTTGCTTGCGGAGAACGGGAGCCAGAGCCCAGACCCGGGTGTCGCGCGCGGGTTGGCTGGCTGGCGGAGGCATGAGTTTGAGGCAAGTCTGAAAAGGCTAGAATTCGCCCGGGGGGCAGTTTCTTCCTTCCGTAGTTGAATTCTCAGATGTCTTCTGATGAAAGCGCTTAGCCGCTAATAATGCGCCTCTTGATAATGAAATGATTCTGAAATTTTGTAAAAGTTCTTCAAAACCCCTGTTTGGGGAGAAGTGTGCTTCTTCCTCTTTAGAACCGCTGGGTGGCGCTAGTGCGAGCTGACTTTTCCTCCAGCACTCCGGGCGGGCGGAGAACCTGTTTCTCTTCATTGTCCCCTTGGTGGCACGTTCGTGTGGTTTATTTTATCAATACAGTGTGCACAAAGGGATTGCGAGGAAAACCAGGTACAGGCAGGACCACCTCCTACTCCTAAAAGTATTTCTCTGAAAATAACTGGCGATTACCCTCCAAAAATTTATCATTATTGAAAACGTTTATTGAAACTGCCTTGGATAATCTTGGGAAGAGGAAAAGAAAAGTAAAATATACTTTAAGACATGGACAGAAAAACATAAAATCAAGAAATATTTTCATGCTAATTAATTTATTTAGATTTATATATGTATATATTCAAAAACATATCCCGAGTTTATTTGCATACTCTAGCAGAATGTGTGCCTAATTAAATGTTTGTTCACCTTTTATGTTTTCAAATAAAGTCATGTTTTCAGATGAAAATAAACGTAAGGATACTATTATTTTTATTAAGTTAACAGATAAGTAGTTTTTACATTTCTATACTCTATATTTTTAACATATCTAGTGCTCTCAGATTGCCATTGATAAGTTTCCCCCTACTGATGATTTAAGAAGGAGCTCAGAACACTTCCTCAGATTTAATTCACATACAGTCATCTCCGCTCACTAGTGAGTTAAATTCTCTATGAAAAGAGCTTCTTTACAGGTTAGAATTGGGAAGTAGAATAGCATTAAGAGAAAGCAAGTGAACTTTGATTTTTTAATTTTAAAGTATTTGATACTATTCATATAGTTTCAAAAGCCAGGTTTTGAGATGATCAGGGGCAAAATATCAGACTATGTAAAAAATGTGATTATTTCTATAAATTTTGTCACCAAAATTTTCAAACATTAGGGCCCTGGAAACAGGTAATGAAATTAGTGCAAGTTTATGAATGGCTGTAAAGTCATGTTAAATGTAGGTTGTGCATTGATATTATTATGTACCCTCCCCTACTCTTTCTCCTATTATATATCTATTTTTTCCAAAAGTTACTCAACTTCTGAGTTTTTTCCCTTTTAATATTACAATTGCTACAAGTAGATGGAAAACACTACTTCTAAATATAATGAACAACAAAAAGTCACCATTTGGTGAAAGCTGCTAAGATAGTAAAGCCAGTTGTTTGGAAATGTTTGGTCATATGGCCATGGATGATTTGCTCTATCAGGGAGAGGTTAACTAACAGTCACCCGGAACAGCGCGGGCCGCTACGTGGTCAGCCCAGGCCTGGCAGGCTTAGGCGAGATGGGTGCAAATCTGGGGATGTTGCCCGCCTAGGGGTGGGGGCTGGGGCATGGGGGGAAGCAGTGTCATACCCACCGCACGCTTAAGGTGGAGCGAATAAGCAGAGGATCCGAGATATTAATTCTATTTTCGGAGTTTTAACTCCTTTCAAGCAAAAGGAAGACGGCTTTGCCGAGGCCCGATCTGGGGTGGAAAGTGGGATACCGCCTGGCAATGGAGGGGCCCTAGAAGCCGGCCCCTAAGCCTGGCGTGTAAGGCGATTACACATCTTCCTGGGGACATATTTTCTGTGAGTTCTTGTCTTTCATGCCTGCCGAGCTAGGATTTCCCCCCCTGCCGTGCACGACATCTCTTTGCTGACTCTGGGGAGGGCGCCCGCCGGTTTGCCCCTGGTTGGGGGATCTTAGACTTTGCAGAAATGGCCTCTTCTCGTTTTCGGATTTGCCGGGGGTGGGGTTGGGGAGGGGGCAGTAGCCGCCAGCGCGCCCACTGCTAACTCAGCCCTTCGGGGCCTCTTCACGCTGTCTCCGCTCCAGGCCTACTCCTCTGTCCCGGTCAGCAACATGAACTCGGGTCTGGGCACCATGAATTCCATGAACACCTACATGACCATGAACACCATGAGCACCAGCGGCAACATGACCCCGGCTTCGTTCAACATGTCCTACGCAAACCCGGGCCTGGGAGCCGGACTGAGCCCCGGGGCGGTGGCTGGCATGCCCGGCGGCTCTGCGGGCGCCATGAATAGCATGACGGCGGGCGTGACGGCCATGGGGACGACGTTGAGCCCAGGCGGCATGGGGGCTATGGGCGCGCAGCCGGCGGCCTCCATGAATGGCCTGGGGCCCTACGCGGCCGCCATGAACCCTTGCATGAGCCCCATGGCGTACGCGCCGTCCAACCTGGGCCGCAGCCGCGCTGCCGGCGGCGGCGGCGACGCCAAGACTTTCAAGCGCAGCTATCCTCACGCCAAGCCACCCTACTCGTACATCTCTCTCATCACCATGGCCATCCAGCAGGCGCCCAGCAAGATGCTCACACTGAGCGAGATCTATCAGTGGATCATGGACCTCTTCCCCTATTACCGGCAGAACCAGCAGCGCTGGCAGAACTCCATCCGCCACTCGCTCTCCTTCAACGACTGCTTTGTCAAAGTGGCCCGCTCCCCGGACAAGCCAGGCAAGGGTTCCTATTGGACGCTGCACCCGGACTCCGGCAACATGTTCGAGAACGGCTGTTACTTGCGCCGCCAGAAGCGCTTCAAGTGCGAGAAGCAGCCGGGCCCTGGGGGCGGGGGCGGCGGCGGCGGCCCCAAGGGTGGCCCAGAGAGCCGCAAGGACCCCTCGAGCGCTGCCAACCCCAGCGCCGACTCGCCCCTTCATCGCGGTGTGCACGGGAAGGCCGGCCAGCTAGAGGGCGCGCCGGCCCCCGGGCCCGCCGCCAGCCCCCAGACTCTGGACCACGGCGGGGCGGCGGCGACAGGGGGCGCCTCGGAGTTGAAGACTCCAGCCACCTCGGCTGCTCCTCCGATCAGCTCTGGGCCTGGGGCACTGGTATCCGTGCCCCCCTCCCACCCGGCGCATGCCTTGGCACCCCACGAGTCCCAGCTGCACATGAAAGGGGACCCTCACTACTCCTTCAATCATCCTTTCTCCATCAACAACCTCATGTCCTCCTCGGAGCAGCAGCACAAGTTGGACTTCAAGGCATATGAGCAGGCACTACAGTACTCGCCCTACGGCAGCGCATTGCCCGCCAGCTTGCCCCTCGGCGGCGCCTCGGTGGCCACGAGGAGCCCCATTGAGCCCTCAGCCCTGGAGCCAGCCTACTACCAAGGTGTGTATTCTAGACCCGTTCTAAACACTTCTTAGCTCCCTGGGACCGGGGGTCTGTCTGGCATGGCCATGCTGGTAGCAGGAGAGAGAGAGAGAAATCAACAGCAAACAAAACCACACGTACCAAGCCGACAGCAGCATAATGAAATCCCAACTATTTTTATTTCCTTTTTTTGTGTGTGCACAATCTTTCCCCTAGTGCAAAAGACTGTTACTTTGTTACTGTTGTTCAAAACGCCTTGTGTATATTATTACAAAGAAAACCAACCTCAAACCAACAAAAATTGTCCTGCAAAGTTTAATGATCCACAAGTGTATATATATATAAATCCTCCTGCTTCCTTGTCCTTCTCCCTTTCTTCCCTCTTCCCCCCCTGCAGACATGTTCTAGTCTGTGCAGGATTTATTTAAAAAAAAGAAAGATGGTCAAGCTTGTAAAATATTTGTTTGTGCTTTTTTTCCCCTCCTCACCTGATTCCCCTCCCCCCTCCCACAGACACACACAGTTTACAGGTCCATGGCAATACTCTTAACCAGAAGAACTGAAAGGGTGAAGAAACAAGTAGACACCAGGACTGTTAAAAGTACTGAAGGACAGTGCTGCTGTTACACAGCAAAACATAAACAGATTAGAGCCACTTTTTTTCAGCTTGCATTTCAGATACACTCAGATAGCAGATGTCTCTAAATGAAATACATATCTACCATATATATGAACTTATTTATGCACATGCTCAGATATGTAGACATCATCCATATATTTATATAACATATAAAGGTAATAGGTAGGTGATATACCTGCTCTTGAGTTGCCGGACCAAGAAGTTACAAAGACACCCTCTTCCCCTCCCCTCCACCCACACATAGCCCTGGGAATCAATTCCTTGAGAATTGCCCTTGTCAATAACTCTACTCCTTGTTTTGCAGAGGGCCATGGGCATGTCATTCTGAGGTCATATAACATGTGTAAAATTAGCTTCTTTGTATTTATACCATTTAAAGGATATTTTTTTTTCCAGAAAAAAAAGGGGGGGAATACTATTACCATGTTGGAGGAGAGATAAGTTATAGGGAGCTGTATTTCAAAATTTGGTCCAAGTTCCAAAATCCAATTGATTGTGGCCATTTTAATTATTGCCATCGTGTGCTTGTTTCATTCAGTGTTAATGCACTTTTCACAGTTGGACATGGTGTTAGTATAGCCAGACGGGTTCCATTATTATTCCTCTTCGCTTTCTCAATGTTAATTTATTGCATGGTTTATTTTTTTTTCTTTACAGCTGAAATTGCTTTAAATGATGGTTAAAATTACAAAATAAAATGTTAATTTTTATCAGTGTGATTGTAATCAAAATATTTTGATTTAAATAATGAAAATGAGAAATTTTAAGCTGTGGAATATGTTCTTGATCATTTGCAGCTAAGGACTTTAAATAAATCAAATGTTAACAAAAAGAAAATTTCTGCTATTTTCCTTAATTAAATCCAAAATGGATATTCTGAATATGATATTTTTCAAAGCCTGGCACTGAATAGAAATGACAAAAATGAAAAGAATCTTAAAATTTTTGTTTTTTTATTTTTATTATATGAACGTGTAGCTAGGGAAAAGTAATTAAGGAGATTCAATAAAAGTAGATAAATTAAAAGGTAGATAAATTGATTTAATATCATAAGAATTGAGTTTTTGAAAGATTCTTTATTCCTTGTAATGTTTACTTCAATTTTTGACAAGGGCTTAAGTCTTCTGTGCTTCCTTTGAGCCTTTCTACAATGAACTCAAATATTATTAATTTAACTACCTTCCCCCCCTTCTCCAGTGTATCATTTTCCTTTATCTGAAAGTATTTGAGTGAGAATAAAATATCAGATGTAGCCGATAAAATTAAGTTGTCTACAAGAGAGGATCCAGAACTGTCTTTTTACTAAAGGAGAGGCGAAAATTAACCATCACGGCAGCTTTCGAGGAGGCCCAGGGAGGCCCGGGTTAATTCACTCCTGCAGGGGAAGCTTTGTGCCACCAGGACGTTTCAGGGTTGTGGGTATTTTGTATTTTGTGAAGATATTTTTTAAAAATATTGTTACAAATTTTTTTTCCCCAAGAACTTAAAAACTGATGATTTGTTTGCCTTCTAAGAAGCTCAAATGCAACTTCACACCTCTGCAGTTGGTTGAGATCACAAAATCAGTAATCTCCTTTGATAGTAGGCTCACTTTCCAGTCCACCTATTTCTTTGTCAGCCTCGTCGGATTGACGTCAACAATAACAACACTAGCCCAAGCAGAGGCTGGCCTGCCTGAGCCCTTGTGTATGAACTCCATCCTAGCCAGGGCTTGAACTTGGACAGCCTTTACTTTGATCGCCTACTCCTTACCGCAGACAAGATAAAAAGAGCTGTGTGAGTCCCTTAATTATCGAGTAATTGCCTCCCCAGATGACAGAAGGGGTGCCATGTAGCACTTGAGAAAAATCCAGAAATCCAACCCCTCGCTCTCACTTCAGCTAATGAAAGGAGGAGATGGAAACTATTGATTTGAGTAATTTCAAAATTTAATTTAGAGGCCTCTCGGAAGGACATTAAAGTCTCAAAGAGAGGGAAAAGCTTTCAATCCCAATAGTTATTTATATTTATACAATGGGCAACGTTGGCAAATTCGAGTTCCAAAAGTAATATAAAGGCATGAGCTTGATCCTCGGAATCTTACTCGGACCCACTGAACCTAAATCGTCTTACTTGTTCCCTTCCCTTTTTCTAACAAATTAGCAGTAAAGTGTCTTGCATTCACCCACCAGGCTTAAGTCGGCCTCAGTTCTTGGTGTCTTACTTGGCGGAGACTTTTTCAAGGTTCGCGGGGGACCGTGCGCGGCGGGTTTACGGCCGAGGCCACTCTGGAGACCCGCCTGGGGAGCTAGCCCGGTGGATCGCGGCGAGCGCGGCTCGCCTCGTGGGCTTCTCTGGCTATTTTCTAACCGCACCCTCGGCCACCTCTGGGCGATGCCATCTGCGCCCGGTGTGTTAGGACGCGCGCGGGCTGGGCGCCGGCGCGTCCGGTTGCCGGGGAAGGAGAACAGAGAGAAGGACCGCAAGCATCTTGAGGTGACAAGTGCAGTTAGTTCTTCATTGTTTGGGCATTTTCCCCTCCTAGCGAATAAATCTTCTGTTGAGCCCGAGACCTAAAAGTCAACAAAGAAGGCCAGGCGCCTCGTTACCGCTCCTGCGGCCCCAACGCCCGCGTTGCCGCGGCTGCTCCCGCTGCGTAATCCCTTCCTCGGAAACCGGGACACACAAATGCCGGAACGCCCGGGGCTGGGACGCGGAGCCCCAGGGCCAGGAGGAAAACATCTGTGGTTCCGAGGGAGTGCTGGGACCCTCCCGGAGCGCGCCGGCGTCCCGCGACCCCCTCCCACCTCCCTTTTCGTCCCGGAGCTTCCAGATTTCTACACCTCGGACGCTCCTGCAGCAGACGGCCGGAAAGGGGATGCTGACCGCTCACCCGCGGTCCACCCGACTCTCTTTATTTAGGAATTTCGCCCGAGGTGGGGGAGGGGTCTCCCGAGGGGGAGGGAGGGGATGAGAAGGGAAAAACCTTCCTCTAGAGCCCTGTGCAAAGCTCCGGAGGCCCTCCGATCCACTGACTAACCGCAGAGCAAACATTTTTAGAAAACAAGAAAAAGGTTTTGAGAGTGAGTATAGTGTTGGGGAGGGGAGCTTCTGAAGTTACCTTCACCTTGTCCCAGGCCTGAAACATTTTTTTTAATTGATAAATTTAGGGATGAAGAAAAGCTCACCGGTTGTGTTCAGAAACTCCACAACTTAAATGTGTTTCCAAGTAGAAAGCAGCTCAGCGTTTTCCACAGGATAGCTACCAGTGTTTAAACCGAAGATAAAATTTAATTTCCATTGTGCCTTCGCGATCCCCTCATAGTAGAAAAAACTGGTGAGAATCATTATGGCAGGAGGGATTAAACAAAGAAAATCCTATTAAAGTTCTCAACTTCCGTTTTCAGTCTCTGAAAGCTAGATACCCGATTGATATTACTGAAAGTATAAAAAACATTATTTTACTCAGGAGTCTAACAGATTTGAATAAGCCATGGCAGTAAAGAATTCCTGGAGTGATAGAAATGGAAAACGTCGTTGTTTTGGCACTTTAAATAATTGATCTCAATTCCACGAAAATGCTTATTACATTTCTTTGCAGAAAACTTCTGTGATCGATACAAATTCCTCTCAATGCAGGCCAGTGTAGGAGACCTGTAGCCCAAATTAATTAACCTTTCCTCAAGATCAATTGGTCTTCTGTTGATTTAGCAGTAATATTGCAGAACATTTAGCTATAATGTATTTTAATGTGATACTTCAATATGTCAAGAGGAAAAATGCTTTAAAAAGATATAATTGTTTAAATTATGTAATAGGTTAATAATTTGTTTAAATGTTTTACTTTCAAAAATCAAATTTAAATTGCTTATTTGAATTGTAGTAAAATGTGTTTTGCAACTAAATGGAGTTACGATAATGTCTAATTACTTCAAGATAATTATGTGCAAAAAGGTGATTATTTGTAAGCTACCTTGGACTAAATAGGAAATTAAATTATGCTGAAATCTAGAAATAAGATTTTCCTGAACTGAAAGAATCATTGGATATGTAGAAACTCATGAAAGTAAGAATGTAATAAAATGAAATAACTTGGGAGGTTTTACAACCTTACTACTCAAAAATAGAATCCATTTGGAGAGAGAAAAGGTTTTTAAGAAGTCATTTATTCAAGATTTATTTTCTACAAATGATCCTAGTGTATCCAATTAACATTTAAAAACAGATTACTTTAAATATTCTAATTTTCCCCCCCTTCCAAATAGTAAAGTTTGAGACCATAATGTTTCCACTGGTGTTTCTCTTTTTAGCTCCTGGTCTAGCTCAGTTCATTGAACTTTGGACAACTGGGACTGCAGCCTTCATCTTTTTTTTTTTTTCTTCTCCAGCCATCATACTAGTAAGCAATTTGGGGCTGGAACATATCCATTCTGTTCAACTTTAACTTGTAAAGTGCATGCATTTTCCTTCTTATGAATATGTCTTTTAATCTGACAAAGGAGACATTCTCCCTTGCTACCTTTCTTTTTCTAACTTCCTCATTTCTCCAATTATATTAGCTCTTGAGTGCACAAGAGCAAAGCTCATGGTGAGCATGAGCTCCCTTCTGCAACCCTGGAAAGTGAGGAGCATCCCTCCTTCTAGATATCACTTCCTGATGTTTTGGGGTTCTCTATGTCCTAGTCAACTTAGAGTATAAAAGCAGAATATTCTTTCTCAAAATCCAGAAAGGAAAGGGCTTGGATGGAATAAATGCTTGAAGACCTCAGAATTCAAGTGGGATGCCAGTCAAGGCACATCCAGAGCAAGTGGAGACCAGGTCTGGTCAGTGCTACTCAGTGTGAGTGAGATTGCCTTGGGTTGACTTTCTATTTCTTTTCTCCTCTTCAGCATTACACACCAAGGACTTTTTCTTTTCTTTTTCTTTCTTTTTTAATTCCTGAAACTAAGAAAAACAACCTGGAAATACCCCTTCCCCCAAGCATGGCCTGGAATTAGGGGAAAATGTTTTCAACTGGAAACCTCCTTAGTTTCTTTCCCCTCTCTCCCATGAAATTTCAGTTAGTCCTTTGCTTGTCTGATCATGTCCCAGGTCCGCTTTCTCTCTCTGTCCCCCTGTCTCTCTCTCTCACCCACACACCAAGGAGTTGTTATTTTAAAACACAAACAATTTAATGAGAAGAATGCAAGGGGCTTCTTGGGGGTGGGGGAGTGTTTCGTTTATACATTTAATTTTAAGGACACGTTATGCACTAGGGAGAAAGGACACTCCCGCTTAGTGCTGCACTCCTGGAAAGCTGATTTTCTTGGCGCGATTCAGGTGACTGGGGTGTTTCTGGGGCGTTCCAGCAGCCCTGGGTCCCACCTGGGAGCCTACTGCTTCAGTTCCAGAGCCCAGCTACAAACGCCTAACCGCAAAGCTCCTCAACTCGGAGGGCCACCTCCTGCCGCGTTCTCCACCGCTTCTTCCTAGGTGGAGGCCGATTCACAAGCTCCAACTGCAATGAGCCGTGTTGTAGCGTAGGGCACCGGCCAGGTTTCTTCGCCTCTGCATGGAATCACTGCCTTCTGCTGACACGCGCTTCCTTTGTGTTATGCCTGGCTAATATATTAATGGGGCGGATAACCCAGATCCTTTTTGAGGAGGGGTAGAGGGGGGTTGGAGACAAGGAAGGGAGAGAAGGAAAGAGAACGGATCTAGCTGCTGACCCTTGGGCCAAAGTGTTGAGAGGCGAGCGGGCGGCAGGAGAGGGAGGGGGGCGCGGGTTGCGAATCCAGGTGGGGAAAGTTCACGTTGAGGGCGCTATAAGCAAACTTAAATGCCTGCACCAAGCGATTTAGAAAGAGCGATCTGATGCTAATGTGCAGCCCCGGGTTCAGAACTGCGAGGCCCGGACGCCACGCATGCTGGAGAACCTGCCCCGCTGGCCGAACGGGCCATGCGCCTCCGGGTCCCCCGCTCCGCGTTCCGCCCTCACCCGCCGCCCCCCGCCCGGAGCTGGGTCGCCCTGCGCGGTGTCCTCGAGTCACAGGTGAAAAATCCTAACTGCGTGTGACACGGATGCCCCTGCCTGCGGTGTTGTTACACCTCCGCAGACTGATCCAGCTCTAGCTGAGACAGCCACCTTAGATGCTGGATCCCAGTGACTAAACCTAAAGACTTCCAACCTCCTTCACCCACTGCCTTCCCCAGCCTCACCTCCAAAGGGCTGTCTGGCCTCCCAGTCGGGGGTCTTAACTGATTAACCACGAAGGCATCCCCTGCGCTACGCCACGAAGTGGCTGCGAGGAACTGCGACCCCAGGCCCCAGAGGACGCTCCTGGTGGGTGCGGGTCTGTTCTCCGGTTCCGGCCTCTCAGCTGGTACGGCCGAGCCCCCTCTCGCCAGGCCTGCGGCCCCGCCCGCCAGACAGTGCCGGCGCACCCCCGAGACATATGCTATCCGCAGGCCGTGCGGCCCGACGTGGTGCTCATTGCAGAGGCGGTTCTCAGCCCATCAAAAGCCCAGGCTTTCTTCAGCCGTATGGGCCGCGAGGTGAACAACAATGCCCGGGCCCCTTCACTTCAAAAGCGGCGATCAGGGGAAAGGCTCCCCTAGAGAATTTTTTTTTTTTTTCCTCCTCTGCCTTTCATTCCAGGTTTAAAAAAAAAAAAAAAGGCATCAGCAACTCCAGGGCCCGGGCGAGCCTAATGCCCTTTGATGGGGATTGAATTCATTATCTCCAATAACACAATTGTGCTTGGCCAACGAAAAGAGCAAAGCGGGGCTCTATCCCGCCCGAGGGGCCCGGCCGGGCGGGGCGGGCCAGCGAGGCGCGCTCCTGGGACCCGCTCCGAGGCGCAGTTGCAGCGGGCCCGGCCGGGATGCGACACCCCCGGCGCGCGGGGGCGCGGGCCCTCCAGGAGGCTGCAGGACCCGATGGCGCCGCCCGCGGAGGCAGCGGGGAGGGGGTGGGGCGGCTCTCGGGCTTGATTTATTTTTCGTGTCTCCCTTTGCAGCCATGCCCCGAGGGCTGGGTGTTTACTCTCTTCCCTCCCGGCCTCCAGCTGTGAAGTAGCGGGGCCCCCCGCTCGCCCGCCAGAAAGGACGCCCTGCGCCCATGGCTGAGCGGGAAGGGCTCTCAGCATCCTGGCAGCGCAGCCCGACCCCCTGGAGTCCTGGGCTCCAAGCCAGCTATAATCGCAACGCAGCACTGATAAACCCGGCTTTAAAAAGCCCCTGTCCTGGAGCCCGCTCCGCTCAGGCTTTCACAGCAGCCACCTGCATTAATTGCGGAACCGCACCAGGAGCCTGAGCCCCGACGGCCGGACACCACGTCCGGTACCCAGGCGCCAGGCCCCAGCCCGGAACTTGAGGTGCTGTACCTTCGCTTCCGGTCGGGTGGACACTGCCCGGGACCCCTACCTCCACGCGAGCGCCTCCTCCCGGCTTCCTCTGCCATCTTTGCCCTTTCAGTTTCCTCCGGGCCCTGCGGTCCTGAGTGGACGCAGGTGAAAACAGGGGCTAAAACGGGTACTGTTAGGTACCTTGATTTCAGGTGTGTGTGCATGCGTGTGCGTGCGTGTGCGTGTATACATTTCCCTAAGAAGCAAGATCAAAGAAGACTTCTGTAAGTGTCTAAAATTTGAGTCATTTCATTGCTAGGCGTACTTTCTACGCAACCCTATTTCCCCTGTCACTCATTATTGTGGACAGTATGTGTTGCAGTTTTATTTCAATCAGATAACGAATAATAAAGAAAATAGAAACTTTTGTGCGTGTGTGTGAGAATACATAAAATGCTCTATGGTAATAACCATGGGTTAGGATTAGTCATCCCTCGCCGATTAGTCATGGCTATCCCAATCTTGAAGCTTTCCCTCCACTTTTCTCTTCAGGGCATTAGAGCCAGCACACATACACTATAGGCTTCTCTGGTGGCTCAGACCCGTAAAGAATCCATCTACAATGCAGGAGAACCAGGTTCAATCCCTGGGTCTGGAAGATCCTCTGGAAAAGGGAATGGCTACCCACTCCAGTATTCTTGCCTGGAGAATTTCATGGACAGAGGAGCCTGGTGGGTACAGTCCCTGGGGTTGCAAAGAGTTGGACTAAGCAACTAGAATAATAGATATCAATAGGTAGATAGTTAGATATGTGTATGTCTCCATACACACAGATATAGGATGTGTGTATGGAGACACACACAATTAGATATGCGGATTTAGAAGAGCATACAGAAGATCCTTCTGTTCCTATGACTGTCCCCTAAGCATGAAAGCAATAAATTAAGTGATCTGTTGATTTGGGGGCAAACCAAGAAAAGCATTTCAGATGTAAGACTTTCAGCTAGGTATTATTCTCATCAAGAGATACAGGATATTTTTTAGCTTTTCTTAAAAAAATTATTTTTAATTGAAAGATGATTGCTTTACAATATTCATTGGTTTCTGCCATACATCAACAGAGATACAGGAATTTTGTTATTTATTCCCTTCAGCATTAAGTGGTGAAAACTTTACACATTTATCCCAAGAAACTTGGACCAGTTCCCCCAGTTTTTAGGCCTAGGAATCTGGGGGAGGTGGAGGAGAAAAATCTATTGTGATAGGTAATGCTAAGGAGATGACTTCAGTTCTTTCTTCCTTCATTTTCTTTTCTTTTGTTTTTTTCTCTCCTCTTTTTGTCTTACACAGTAACATCCTGAATACAGCTTACATTAAAACATGTACTTACTTTTATGAAGACTTTATGGTTTTCATTTACATCAAAAAGGATGTAAAACATTGACTTGCAGATATTCTGGATCTCTAATAAAGAGGTCTATGGGTAACACTAATCTTTAGATGAGTTATCAAACTCCAAATCTGTATTACAAATTGTCAAGGAATGAATGACTTCTCCCCTGCACCCTACCCCACATTTTATTAACTTATTAAAGAATGGATCTGAATCTTGGTGACCTAGATATTTACAGTGTGGTGTTATTTAAGTCACCTTTCATAGAGTCTCTTTTGTAACATCAAGTAGAGGTTTCATCTTCGTCCTCAATATGACATGCTAGTCCACACCTGGAGGACTGCTGTGCTTCCTTTGCTCATTACCACGTGTTTAGAAATACTGGGGAGAGAAAGGTATTTATACTGGCTAAGGATGGCAGTGCCTTAGATTTTACAGATTAACAATTTGAGTAAGAGTTTAACATAGCATGCATGACCAGAATAAGTTATATGTAGGTATAGCTATTTGGCGGAGAAGGCAATGGCACCCCACTCCAGTACTCCTGCCTGGAAAATCCCATGGACGGAGGAGCCTGGTAGGCTGCAGTCCATGGGGTTGCTGAGGGTCGGACACGACCGAGCGACTTCACTTTCACTTTTCACTTTCATGAATTGGAGAAGGAAATGGCAACCCACTCCAGTGTTCTTGCCTGGAGAATCCCAGGGACGGGGGAGCCTGGTGGGCTGCCATTTATGGGGTCGCACAGAGTCGGACATGACTGAAGTGACTTAGCAGCAGCAGCATAGCTATCTGGGAATTAATTTTTACAACATTTTGAGGACTTCAGAGTAAACACATTCTGGACTCAATGTAAGAACTATTCTGTGAGTAACAATGTGTTCAAAATAACCACCAAAAAAGCTTTAATTCCGACATATAAAGAATTATATGACTTCAGGTGAGCAGGGTGCCATAGGATGGATGAATTACTAAATAAAAAATATCATGATTTTCATGTAGGTATCTTCGATCATGAAGCAAAATTAGGAGGGAAGGAAATGTAAAGCATTTCAGTAGAAGTGAGAATTCAATGTTACCTAAAGTGCAACCCCAGAGCATATTTTAGCCCAGAGATTCACTGCCTGGGACTCCAGTACATGGTAAGAGGAAAGATGGATTTACTGTTTTCTATTCTACGCACCTGTGAGTTTACTCCCCTCAGAGTTTTCCCAAATCAAGTCCAGAATATATTTAAATGTAAGAACTGAAGAACTTCCACTTCTTGAGTTTATCAGTGTATTGGAGAAGCACTATATTTCAATGCAAGACATCTTGCCAACAGAATATTTTCTCTGATATTTTCGACTTACATTTTAAATGAGCTTCTTGGAAGATCCATTTTCATTCAGCCTTAAACCTTTTCAGATACTTGGATGTTTATGTCTCTATTTATGTAACCAATCTATACACATTTACTTTCTCTAATTCTCGCCTAAGATTGGTCCAAATAAAGTGTCCCAGGTGAGAAAGCACCTTTAACAAGTATAGGCATTTGACTTTCTATTCTTAATACTGAAAGGGGAAAAATAAAATTAAACCTCAGCAATTCCTTTCAATTATACCGGCATTATAAACAGGAAACTTGGTCCATTTGTGAATGCCATCCAAATCATGCAGCTACATCATGCAGCTTCTTCATCTTTATGTATGACTATTGTAAGAAGTAGGCTTCTTACTTCCTGGTGGCTCAGTGGTAAAGAATCTGCCAATGCATGAGACATGGACTCAGTCCCTGGGTCAGGAATATCCCTGGAGAAGGAAACAGCAACCCACTCCAGTATTCTTGCCTGGGAAATCCCATGGACAGAGGAGCCTGGTGGGCTACGGTCCATGGGGTTGCAAAAGAATTGGACATGACTTAGCAACTAAATAACAACAAATTGTAAGAGGTAAAAGAACTTCAGTTTCTCAAAACGTGTTAAGTTCTTAATTTATAAGAACAAAATCAAGAAACCAATCTGGAGGTTGGTTCATTTAAAAGAAATACTGTTCCTCGGACTAGAGAAAGTTTAGAGTATTTGTTAATCTGTGGTACACAGATTTACATGTGACCTACCAGGAATATATTATGTCAGAGTTTTCTTTAATAAAGACACTGAGGAAGTTCATTATTAAACTTCTAAAGAGAAGTTAAACTTTTAAATTTCACTTTCAGAGAATCCAGATTCTAGGTTCCCAAGGCTCTGAAGGATTCACCACTTTCTCTACAGTGACCACTGCTCCATGCTTTGCCAAGAATTAACACTCCAGACTATACGTGTCTCTCAAGTTACAACATCTCTACTGAGTCAGGCAATTAGAAACGAGATACTTATTGAATTTGACTGATAATTCACTTTGGAAGTATAATCATAGTAAGAACAGATTGAGGGTTAAGTAGGGAGGAAAAAAATGAGAAATGAAAAATGATTTCTACTACATTCCACTCACCTCCATCATCTTATAAAATAGAATAGTGAAAGGGAAAATTGGAATTGTAATAAAAGTGAAAGGTTTCAAGGCCTGTGATGACTCAAAAAGTAACAGTAAGAAGTTGTGTAATAATATTATTATCTATATAAATGTATTGAATGCAAAATTCCAATGATACCATCTTCTCCCAAGTTGTCTGTTGGTTTCTGAGATGGACAAGTTCTACCCAATTCTTGTTTCATATGGTATAACAAGTTACAGTGTTGGGTTTTATTTAAGTCTCTGGATTTGGTATAATCTTAAAAATATTTACATAGCCTTCTTAAATGAAGTGGGGTCTGCCTTTTTTTCAGGATATATTTAAAATCTCACATTCACTTAGAGTTGTTATCAGATGATGTGGTTTGTGAGAAAACCTTAGATTTTAATAATAAGCAGAAATTTACAGAGTGCCATAGACCTTTTTCTTTTAGCCTTATCTTCAGCAACAGAAAGCATGATATAGTAGCCAGTGTCCAACCTGAAAAATTAAAAAAAAAAAATGTAGCACATAGTGAAATCCTTCTTGACTATACTCAAAACCCCCAGAATGGATTCCTCATGAGGGGTAATAAACATGACTACCATGCTGGGATCAAAGAAACAAATTTTTTTTTTTCTTAATGTTTGCAGTTCAGGAGGTAAACATGTTCTCAAGAGAAACAAGAAAACAGAGTGTCAGGAATGTGTGAGGGAAGAAAAGATAAGGGAAAGGGAGGAAGGGAGAGGTTCCATAGCTGAAAAAGCAAAGTATTGGGGCTTCTATTGACTCACAGACTAAGAGACCGAAGGAATAAGAGATGATATGGAGGCAAATTAATAGCTGGAGAGAGCCAGAGAGTGTGTGCTGAGGAAGGGCCAGGCCTGAAAAGATTTTGTGTCGTCATAGCAACGGGCTCAGCCCTGCTCCCCCTGAAGCCCATTCAGCTCTGAGCTGCCGGAACACGTTTTTAATTAAAGCGTATAAAAGTTGTTTTGTAAGGACTTCTCCTCATCCGATAGATTTCAAAATGGTTAATCAGGCTTCATCTCCTTTTGATGCTCACAAGAGCATGGGCTCCTTCAAGCATAGAAACTGATGCTGCTGCCACTGCCCCTGAGTAAGTCATCTCCCAGTCGCACCTAATACTGCGAGTGAGCAAAACATCTAGCTATTTAGACGCACATAATCAGAGAATTCAAGAGGGAGTGGGGGGACCGTTTTATGATTATAAGTGCAAATGTTGATTTTCTTTGCTCTGGATACTATAGAATCCATCCTTCTGGATGATGGTCATCTCTGGTTGATGTTCTATTTAGCTTTGGAAAACAGCAAGCTTATCCCCCACTTGGGAGCTACAGTCCAAAAACCAAAATTAAAAGTTACAAATTATTTGTGTCAAAAAATATTTAATCTCATATGGGTCTCCTATAAAAGAGTTTTGTTGTACCTTGTACATCTTGTGTAAAAAGATGTTAACCCATTCTTTTTTTTTCTTTTTAGGGAATAAAAGGGCTTTTACTTCTAAATCCTCTACCACTTCACAATACACAGCAACAGTTGCATTTTCTGTAGTAAAATGGATGACAATAGAAAGCAGCATCTTTTGTTGAGTCACTAAACAACTTCTTAGCAGATGACTCAAACCTTCTCCAAACTTTTCATCTCTTTTTCTCCAAACCCCTGGCAGATGATCTTATTTCTAATTTCACTGAAAAGGAAAAAAAAAACAACAACAAAGATAATTTTGCCTGTCATCCATTCCTTCATCTACCCTATATTCCAGCTCAGCCTTTCTGTTCTGTACCAACACATTCTCTGCTGGTCCCGGAGGAGAAGAGTCCCGCCTCCCTTCCAGAGCAAACACATTCATTGAAGTTCTTAGTCCTAGACTGTCTTTTCCGTTTTTACTGTCACTGGATTTTTTTCTATGTCCAGGGAGTCTTCTCCTCAGCCTTGAATATGTTTTTCTATTTCTGGGGTGGGGAGGGGGAGTCCAGTTGGTTTTTCAAAATCCTCTAGTTAACATTCCTTTGCTTTCTTTCTCACTGCCAAACTTTTCAAGTGAGTGGCCATCACCCACAGTCTCTACTTATCCACAGCCTTGCAGTGTGATCCCTGAAACTTCCTTCTTGAAGATCATCAGTGGTGGCTTGCTCAATTCTGTTTTTACTCTATTTCTTTTGCTAAGTCTCAACAGCCTCAAGAGTTCTGAATATTCTTAGCAGCGTTGAACGCTCTCCTTCCAGAGATCCCCTGGCACCAACCTATCCTTAATGTCTATTTCTTCTCAGCTGCCCTTCTGTTTCTATAACTGTCTTCCCTGTCTACTCAAACCTTCACTATAGTTCCCTGAGGCTAAGTATGTTAGCCTGAGACAGCAAAACAGACCCTCATGTTTGGAAACTGGCTTGACACTTCCGAGTAGCCTAGGATGTTCTTAGGAGTTGGTCTGGCACTCACAGATAGACCTAGGTGCTCTTCTGTCAAACATCAGCCACTTTACTGAACATCATGAGGAGACAAGGCCACCTTATAACTATAGAAAAAGTGAGACAAAAAGAAGACCACTTTATAACTTTTTCTAAGCACAGATATAAACAAAGTCACTACAAATCACAAAAATGGCAAACATTCCTTCCACGTGAGTTAGGATTGGTAACTGCTGCCTCTTTTTAAAGTACAGCTTGACTTTTTAGTCTTTCCTCCTTCTAGGTAAGATTTTTTTCTTTTTTAAAGCCTTTATTGAATTTGTTACAATACTGCTTCTGTTTTATGTTTTGATTGATGGCCCCAAGGCATGTGGGACCTTAACTCCCTGAGTGGGGATCAAACCTGTATACCCTGCATTGGAAAGTAAAGTTTTAACCATCAGACCGCCAGGGTAGTCCCAAGATTTCTTTTTTTTTTTTAATTTAAATTTATTTATTTTAATTAGAGGCTAATTATTTTACAATATTATATTGGTTTTGCCATACATCGACATGAATCCTCCACAGGTGTACACGTGTTCCCAATCCTGAACCCCCCTCCCACTCCCCATACCATCCCTCTGGGTCATCTCAGTGCACCAGCCCCAAGCTTCCTGTATTCTGCATCGAACCTGGACTGGCGATTCGTTTCTTATATGATATACATGTTTCAATGCCATTCTCCCAAATCATCCCCCTCTCCCTCTCCCACCAAGATTTCTTAAGATACTCAACTGTAAAATTATCTTCAAAGCCTGACAGCATCCCACTTCACAGCCTGACGTCCCACTTTCTTGAACTCTCCCTTAAACCACCTAGCAGAAGCCCCAATACTCTAAGTCCTTTCTAACAACCCTCTTACTGAAATATCACACAGCCCTTAGGATGTGTGGTCTCTCTTGCTGGCAACAAGCAAGAAACTCAACTTGTTCAACTATAGGTATATCCCTGTACCAAGCTAAAACTCCATCCATATCTGTCCCCAACAAGATCTCCCATCTCATACCAACACCAGTTACGAGGTATTTCCATGAGTATTTAATCCATTTAAATGACAGCAACACAATTGTTTCAGTACCAACGCATGCCTCTTGATATCCATATTTCTCTCATTCTCTTTGTCACAGGCTTGAAAATTCATAGTCTTTGACTCATCCCTCTTATGGCCTATACATCTGTACTTAATTAATATGCTCTTTCAATAACCCCCATTCTCCAATCGTTTATTTCTTAACATTCTAAAGGTCACAACTTTCATACTAATGTCTAGTACCTGTTGAAATAGCCTCTGAATCTCTTTGCCTGTATACCGTTTCTAGCCTAATATTCCTGAGCAATACCTTTCAGTGAACCCAAGGAAGTCCTGCCTCTTGAGGCCAGAGTTTTAAGAGGTTAAATCGGGAATTACATATGAATGAGTAGCATGATTCCCCTCCCCCCTGCCCCTTATGAAAGATAAATGCCATCAGTGTACACAGGGAGGGATGGCAAGAATGCTCTGGTCGCCACAGAATCATTCCAGATCTATTCCAGATCTGATCTTTGAGAAATATTTGAAAAGTGAGGTGCAGTTAAAAGATTCTGGATTAGATGGGAACTGGACCATGCCTTGTGAAGGAATGTTGGATTGGGGCTGTTTGACCACAGAATAAAACTTTTCCATTACATTGGAGGATAATTTAGTTATTTCAAGCATGTGTGAAAGAAATTAGAATACATATTGCATATGTTTCTAGAAGGCAAAATTAGAGCCAGAAGGTGGCAATTTGAGAGCATTACAGATTATGCTGCTGCTAAGTCACTTCAGTCGTGTCCGACTCTGTGTGACCCCAGAGACGTCAGCCCACGAGGCTCCCCCGTCCCTGGGATTCTCCAGGCAAGAACACGAGTGGGTTGCCATTTCCTTCTCCAATGCAGGAAAGTGAAAAGTGGGAGTGAATTCGCTCAGTCGTGTCCGACTCTTAGCGACCCCATGGACTGCAGCCCACCAGGCTCCTTCGTCCATGGGATTTTCCAGGCAAGAGTACTGGAGTGGGGTGCCACTGCCTTCTCCAATTACAGAGTATAGCTCAATATAAAAACACATGTAGCATGGGGACAGATAGAATAGGCTACCTCAGGAAATATTGAGCTTCTCAATGTTGAACATTCAGGGGTGGACTAGATGAACACTTGGGTAAACACGTCCCTCAAATTTGTGCTTTATTTATTTAGCTGTGAGCATTAGACTGTCAATTACAGTAGATTTATTTCTTTTAAACAAAATGGACTTTATATTACACGCATGCTCTTATTTCTTAAATAGCTAGCACGCACACGTTTACCCTGCCAGGTGCTGGTGTTCTTCCCAGTGTTCCTGCGATTCCATCTGTGATCACTTTTCATTTGCCTAATCAACTCCCTTGAAGATTTTTTTAAATTAGTGTTCTGCTTGTAACATTCTGTAATTTTTTCAGGAGCAATTAATTGTAGGTGTTTTTTGTTTGTTTGTTTGACTTTCAGCTCTTTAAAGATACTACTTCATTTTATTTTGGATTCTGTTTCTTAGAGAAGTTCTCTCTTATTGTTACCATTTTGAAATTAATATGTGCTTTTATTCTTTTTTTCCATCTTTTAAAAGTTTCTGATAATTTCAACATCTGGGTCATCACTAGATCTGGTTCCATCACCTATTTTATATTTTCACATGGCTCTTCTTTCTTTTTAGTGTGTCTTGTATTTTTTAAAAATTAAGTGCCAGATACTGTGTGTAAAGTCTTCCCAGGTGGCTCAGTGGTAAAGAATCCACCTGCCAATGTGGGAAACACAGGAGACGCAGGTTCCACCCCTGAGTTGGGAAGATCCCCTGGAGGAGGAAATGGTAACCTGCTCCAGTATTCTTGCCTGGAAAATCCCAAGGAGAGAGGAGCTTGGCGGGCTATAATCCATGGGGTCACAGAGTCAGACATGACGGAGCATGCACATGCTACCCATTGTGTATAAAATAACATGGAACTGAGGTAAGTGCCCAAGATGAGAATACTTCGTTCACTAAAGGAGATCTGTTAACATTTGAAATGAGTTTGGTTTTGTGGTTGCTATAGTTTCCTTTAACATACCACAGATTTGAAATTCCCCCAATGATGAGCTCAGTTCAGTTCAGTTCAGTTGCTCAGTCGTGTCCAACTCTTTGCGACCCCATGAATCGCAGCATACCAGGCCTCCCTGTCCATCACCAACTCCCGGAGTTCACTGAGACTCATGTCCATCGAGTCAGTGATGCCATCCAGCCATCTCATCCTCTGTCGTCCCCTTCTCCTCTTGCCCCCAATCCCTCCCAGCATCAGGGTCTTTTCCAATGAGTCAACTCTTCACATGAGGTGGCCAAAGTACTGGAGTTTCAGCTTTAGCATCATTCCTTCCAAAGAAATCCCAGGGCTGATCTCCTTCAGAATGGACTGGTTGGATCTCCTTGCAGTCCAAGGGACCCTCAAGAGTCTTCTCCAACACCACAGTTCAAAAGCATCAATTCTTCGGTGCTCAGCCTTCTTCACAGTCCAACTCTCACATCCATATATGACCACAGGAAAAACCATAGCCTTGACTAGACGGACCTTTGTTGGCAAAGTAATGTCTCTGCTTTTGAATATGCTATCTAGGTTGGTCATAACTTTCCTTCCAAGGAGTAAGCGTCTTTTAATTTCACGGCTGTAGTCACCATCTGCAGTGATTTTGGAGCCTAGAAAAGTAAAGTCGGACACTGTTTCCACTGTTTCCCCATCTATTTCCCATGAAGTGATGGGACAGGATGCCATGATCTTCATTTTCTGAATGTTGAGCTTTAAGCCAACTTTTTCACTCTCCATTTTCACTTTCTTCAAGAGGCTTTTTAGTTCCTCTTCACTTTCTGCCATAAGGGTGGTGTCATCTGCATATCTGAGGTTATTGATATTTCTCCTAGCAATCTTGATTCCAGCTTGTGTTTCTTCCAGTCTAGCGTTTCTCATGATGTACTCTGCATATAAGTTAAATAAGCAGGGTGACAATATACAGCCTTGACATACTCCTTTTCCTATTTGGAACCAGTCTGTTGTTCCATGTCCAGTTCTAACTGTTGCTTCCTGACCTGCATACAGATTTCTCAAGAGGCAGGTCAGGTGGTCTGGTATTCCCATCTCTTTCAGAATTTTCCACAGTTTATTGTGATCCACACAGTCAAAGGCTTTGGCATAGTCAATAAAGTAGAAATAGATGTTTTTCTGGAACTCTCTTGCTTTTTCCATGATCTAGTGGATGTTGGCAATTTGATCTCTGGTTTCTCTGCCTTTTCTGAAACCAGCTTGAACATCAGGAAGTGTGAGCTGGATTTCCACTATTCTGGGTTTAGTGTAAGGCTTGGAGAACTGGAGGGTGGTTTTCTGTTTCCCTGCTCCACCCTAAGATTACAGCAGGATCTCTAGGCCTGCAACATTGAGACTGTCTCTTTCCATGTTTTTGATCCCCCCACCAGTACATGGCTATTATATGAACCAGTACAGGGCTTCCCTTGTGGCTCCGCTGGTAAAGAATCCACCTGTAATGCAGGAGACCTGGGTTCGATCCTTGGGTTCGGAAGATCCCCTGGAGAAGAGAAAGGCTACACACTCCATTATTCTGGCCTGAAGAATTCCATGGACTGTATAGTCCATGGGATTGCAAAGAGTCAGACACGACTGAGAGACTTTCACATGGCTATTACCTGTTACAAGATACAAGTTTCACTGGGGCAGAGAAGGTTGCTCAGCTTTCCAGCTCCCATCTCTGTCTTAGGCAGGCTGTATGCACCTCCTCCAGCGGCGGACAGTCTCTGCCTCCTATTCAGCGCAGGGTCTAGAGCACAGGGAAGTTCCCAAATTCTACTTCAGTGTTGGTGGGACCATCTTAGGTGTGAGTGAGTTTGGGTAGATCAACCTGATACAGTTGAAGCTGGTCTATTTACCCTTTACCCTTACTTCTTTGGCAGAACTTTCCCAGAGTCTAAGTTAAAAGCTGAGTCTTTCCTCCTCTTTGGTGAGACTTCACCCCAATTTTTTGTCTCCTTAGCATCATAGGACTAATTCTCTTCTTAGTTATTTTTTAAATCTTCTTAGCAATTGTTTTTTTTTTTTTTTTTTTTAACTCGGTTTCTCTGTGTTTTGTCCTGAATTTAAGCCTCTAAGAAATCAGAAAATGCCTTTAGGGAAAAATTGTACACAGCACATTGGTCTCCAGTCTGTAGCTCTCTTCTCCTAATCATGGCTCCTCCTAGCATAGCTGTTTAATTAGTTCTAAACTCCATTTTTGTTTCTCCAGCTCAAACTGCCACAAACTGGAGAAGCTGCTTTTGCTATACTTCTGTGTCCCAAACCTTGACTAGGCAAACACCCTGAGGGAAAAACACAGCTGCGAAGGCAGGGCTCACCTCGTGTATTTTCCTTCTCTCCGGGACCCTGGCCCCTCGGGTCTCGCCTGCACTGGTTGTGCTTCAGTGCCTTCAGATTTTGTTTTGTTTGACTTTGCATTTTGTCCAAGTTTTGTAGTTATTCTCTTGATCTCATTCTATCAACTCTGTTACAGCCAGAAGTGAGACACGTTTCCTATTTATATTCTAAACCCTGGTCCCGAACGATCAAGTCTCGGTGAGTCTTATGAGACCCTCTTAATTATCTTGTGTTCAAGGCTCATATGCACCCTCTTACTCATAATTTGTGGATTGACGTATATTTGAGATCACATTATGGTAGCATTATTGTTCTGTAAATTTTGGTTGTTTAGACAAAAAAGATCATGTCATTATATATGGTAATTCTAGAAGAATTGAATATCTTGATATTATTTAATCTAGTATGTTTGTTTTACCTAAAGGGCAGAGAGCCACAGATTAACATCATCATGAAGAGCAAGCCTTCACACTTAAAATTCAGATCAGTGTACAGGATTCCTATTGGAGTTTAATTTACACTCTGAATAAGACAATGTCCTTAACAGAGGACACTCATGGAAAGTTAGATAAATACATAACTGATTTAAAGCAATACAGTAGTTGAACAATATATAGAAAATAAGTACAGTAATACTTGAATCTAGGTTAATCCAAAAATTCCCTTGAAAATGAATTTTAAGCTTGATTGCAGATAGCTGGAGTGATAGTAAACTGTGTTGGTGGAAGTGAATAGGTAGAATATTCCAGGGGTGAAGGACATTTTAAGCTAAAGACGGTTGGCAAATAGCAAGAAGATGAAACACTATGGTAGAAATGGAAGTGTATTAGTATTAAGCAGTTTTATAATGTCTACGGAAACAGGAAAGATATGAAAAGGCATATAATCTGAGTTTATATAACCTAAGTCATGTAGGATGGACTGAAAGGAGGAAATGACTGATATTGAATGATCCTTTTAAGGGAGTTGTAGTATGGTCACCACCTAAATGAGGTAGTGATGTAGACAAAGTGGAAGGATTTAATTAATACTATTACTTGTGGACTCTTTCAGTGGAATGGATGGAGCTGAAGATAGGGAAGAGTTTAAGAGAATAAATATAAGGAAACCAAATACCATTTTAAAAAATGCTATTTAAGGTGGTTAAACTGAGGAAGTGACAAACTGTTCTTGCAGATAATATGGTAGGATGGAATTTCATGACAGGGAGGATAAAATATTTGGGTGCTGTCTTTGTCTAATTGAATTTTAGGGGGTGAGTCTCTGAGATTAATGATTAATTTTTGTTGAATAATTGCTACATGTAAAACATTGCAATAGTTATAGAGCTATTTCAGATGGTTTTTGGTCTCAAAGAATGTATAGTCCGATAGGAGTGATGAGATAAAACAGTTTCTCCACCATGGGAAAAAACAGTAGAAAATGACAATTTCAGTTCCTAGCACATAGTAGGTGGATGCTGAATAAAGGTTTGTTGAATGAATGAATGAAAGGCATAGAGAGGCACATATAAATCCAAGAGTTGAGAAGAAAATCTATATTTGGGAAAATTTTAAGAAAGGCTTTTACATGGAATATGACAACCCAGACCATAAGTGTCAGACAGTATTTAGATAGATTTCAGGGAGAGGGTAGTTCCAAGTGGAAGTAACAGTGTCAGGATATGGAAGATAGAAAGTTCAGAGTGCATAGAGAGCAAGGTGAAGTTGAAGCCTGAGAGAGGAAGCTATGGGAATAAAAAGTTGAGAAAGTAGGCTGGCAAAAAAAGTCTGGAGGGCCTTGAATGCTCAAAAGAATTTGGAGTTTATTCAGTAGGTAATATTTGGTGTTAGAAAGATACTGTATGGACTGTAAAATATTTGAACTGCTTGAGGATATATGGTTAGAGGTATAAAGAGAAATTATATGAAAGATGGAAGAGAGGAAAGAAAGAAACAGTTTCATCCAGGTACACTTTGCAAATAAGAAGTTCCTGAAAAGAAAACAGGAATAGAATTAGTGATCAAAGACATTCATAATACAAAGGTATAGATATGACCCTCCTTCAGTGCTAAGACTCTTGCCAGAAGGATTGATGCTTGAGCTTGTCCATGTGGAATGGAATTTATTTACTAACACAGAAAAAACTCCACTATATCACTAGCACTTAATTGTGCTATGCAATGTGAAATTCCTTATTGAATCTTTTCAGAGGTAGTAAGTTAGGAGGTAATCCTGGCAAAAGTAGTCTATATTCACTGTCCATTTCTGCATTTTTCATTCACATTTTAATTCACTGCAATTTGGATTTTTCTCTCATTATAGTAGAAACTGCTCTCATTAAAGTCATCATGGACTCTTTAGTTGCCAATTCCAATGGCACTTAGCTCCAAACTATCTCCTCTGGGAAGCCTTCCCTAATCTCACAGAGAGGACAAGGTACCCTTTCATCTGTTCTGCCAAAGCATCCTGAGCCTACCCCTGTTATGGTACCTATGATACTGTGTTGTAATTATTTAGTTTTGTCATTCTCTCTGGATGTGATTTCCATGATAGAAACTGTATCTTATTCTGTATCCTCAGTACCTAGGATGGTGTTGTTTGAATTAATGATAAAAAAATAAATAATAATGCCCCCTCTATTACCCATTTCAATTCTTTCATGAAGATATACTTTTAGAGAAATACTGAAACCTTCCAAATATAATCAGCAAAAATATCCTCTGAGAATACTACTTTTACCTTCACTTGTACTGTAAATTATGTGCATGATATTAAATAACTAATTTATTAACAGGGCTTAGATGTTTTACATTTTACAGTTGTCTCTTGTCATCTATCCCTTACCCATTGCCACAGTACATTATCCATAATTCTTGTGACTCTATCATGATTTCATTGGTAAAGGACATTTTAATTTTAGCTAAATACTTTAAGGGAGAAGGCAATGGCACCCTACTCCAGTACTGTTGCCTGGCCAGTCCATGGGGTCGCTAAGAGTCGGACACGACTGAGCGACTTCACTTTCACTCTCCACTTTCATGCATTGGAGAAGGAAATGGCAACCCACTCCAGTGTTCTTGCCTAGAGAATCCCATGGATGGAGAAGCCTGGTAGGCTGCAGTCCATGGGGTCGCACAGAGTCGGACACGACTAAAGCGACTTAGCGGCAGCAAATACTTTAAAGTGTCTCCTATGGTCAGTATGTTCTAATTGGTGCTGGATATAAGAAGATAAAATTAGAATTAATAAAAATTATACATTGCATGAACAAACTCATTATTATTTCTAATTTCATCAGACACGGCTTTTTTTCTAGAAATGGAGTTCATGGTCGGTAAAGATGCTCAGTATTTTATTATTTTGTTTTACCACACCCTTATACCATTAAAACATAATATGTGAAGACCATTCTTGTCTACATTTTTATAAATACAGACATGCACACAACCTTTTTAAATCCAATTTTGCAAATACTTTGGGATTCATCAAAATTGACACATGTGGCAGTTTGGAATTATCTTTGGTTCTTTCTCTTCTTTTTGCTCCTTTATTTTTGCCAAAGTGTTTCTCCTTATCATTTACAAAGTCCACACTTTTCATTGTTTTTTGTTTGTTTCTGGTTAACATCTGCCTCTTCAGTCTTATACTTCACTATTATCACTTCTCCCATGATCTTGTTTGTCTCTCATTTTGACCATTTTACTGCTGTAGAAGATCTTTTGGCTGTCTTATGGTAGTAGTTTTTTGTTGTTTCATCACTAAGTCATGTCTGACTATATGAGACCCCATGGACTATTGGGTTGGCACTTCCTTCTCCAGGGGATCTTCCCAACCCAGGGACTGAACCCATGTCTCCTGCTTAGCAGGTGGATTCTTTACCACCAGGGAAGCCTGCATCTTATGGTACGACCATGAATAAATAATATACTATACAGGCATCTATATATGCCATGAAGAGGTGTAGCACTATTATAAGAAAATTTGTATCAAACTAGTATCTAGTATTGGAGAAGGTAATGGCAACCCACTCCAGTACTCTTGCCTGGAGAGTCCCATGGGTAGAGGAACCTGGTAGGCTGCAGTCCATGGGGTCACTAAGAGTCAGACACGACCGAGTGACTTCACTTTCACTTTCCACTTTCATACATTGGAGAAGGAAATGGCAACCCACTCCAGTTTCTTGCCTGGAGAACCCCAGGGACGGCGGAGCCTGGTGGGCTGCCGTCTATGGGGTTGCACAGAGTCGGACACGACTGAAGTGACTTGGCAGCAGCAGCAGCAGCAGTATCTAATATAGTGTAAAGTCCAAGAGAAACAAGGATTTGAGTCTAAGAGGTAAATTAAAGTATTCCAGTTGTCCACTCATTATTATTCTGAGTTTATAATTTCCATGAAAAAGCAATAAAAATTACGAATTCAAATAGCAGTCATAGTATATAATCAAGTGCTAACAAGTGGTAGAAACTAAGCTTCAATAAATGTCATATGAGGGTTGGTTGGAACCAGTAAATGTAGGCAGGGCTGAGGAGGAGAACAATGATGGCTTGATTTGATATTACTTGTGATAAATGTCCTAACGCCCTAAATGTATTATTCATATATCCCATTTTTAAAAAAACATATTTATCAAACTAATTTCAATGTTATTGTTTAAATGAAACATACTATATAATAAGGAATGTGTGACTGCAGGAATCTGTAAATGTTTTGTTATTAATTTTTTATTTTGATAAGAAATTTTCAATTTAATAATGCTGAAGATAGTTATTTTGAGTAGAATTGAGCAATGTTAATTTAAAAATCTTATGTGTATATTTTAAACGAATATCTAAGTTTATATTCAAATTTAGTTTGTTATTTTTTTCTTAACTTAATAAAAGATAATGAAAGGGGACTTCCTGGTGGTCCAGTGGTTAAGACTCCGTGCTGCTAATGCAGGGGGCACAGGTTTGATTTCTGGTCGGGGAATTATGCTCCCATATGCAGTGCGGCATGGCCAAAGGATAAAAAAAAAAGAAGAAAAGTTATTTGAATAATTACAAGTTTGTTGGTAGATACTATCAAAGAAAATTTCTGTATTCATATAAGCAGAATTTTTTAAAATGAAAACTTAATATTTAAAAGATACTCCCTTTGCTGCTTATAAACTCATCTGCATGAGGGTGGACAGCAGCCATGGAAGCTTTGCTTTTACTTTTAAAAAGCACTGGTGCATCTATGGATTTAAATACATTGAAAGCAATACCAGACTATGCAAACAGACTGAAGGAAAAGAGAGGTCGAAATTAGTTCTTTCAAATACATCTTCTCATCATTCCTAATGTACACTTTTCTTCTAATTATTCTTTACTTCGAATAAAGTATGAACAATGCATACATGACAATGCTTCCTAACAAGTGAACCTTAGAGAAGATTTTCAGGAAATAAAATATCCTTTACAATGTACCATTTGTTAAAACAACATAATGAACAATAAGACATGCAAGCATAACTGGCTATATATTTAACATATTTAATTTTAAATATCAGAATTAATATATTACATAAAACCACTCATACCTAAAAAGGCATAATTGTTTGTCACAATTATTTGGATATACTTCTAAGATTAAGTTCAGGAAAGCAAGGTTTGGAATGTGAAGAGTTAAAAACGCAGAGCAACAGTAACCCCATTTAGATAAGGGAATAGAGGGGTGGGGCAAAGGGAACAATGCACTAAAGTGCTTTTCTTTCACAGATCTTGGTTCAAATTAAGGTTAAATTCCACAGGAGGATATGTTTTCCCCATACGGAGTCTTAAAGGACGTGCCTTTGTTTCCAACTTCCCAGAGAAGATGTATGTTAACACAAACAAAGCATTTCATAATAAATTTAACTTTTATAGAGTGACTAATGCCCTGTGGAGATAAGGTAGACTCTCAGTCACCTGTGTTTAATCCAGGCTGAAGAAATTACGCCAAGGGCACACTGAGAAAATTCTATTCCTTTGGAGAGAATGGCAGTAACTTGGTAGGGAGCAGAAAGGGTCTTGATTTTAAAAGTCTCATTGGAATGACTCTTCCTTCCTCACTGTGAACACAGTTTAGCATTTATGTACTTTGGAAGGACAAAGAGGTGAGGTAAGCCTGCCAAAATTTGAACCTGGATTTCTGGGAACCTGTTAGTAGGTCAGCTGTCATAAATGTAAGAGAAGCTGCAAAGGAGCGGC
Organism: Bos taurus; assembly: GCF_002263795.3. Lineage (NCBI taxonomy): Eukaryota > Metazoa > Chordata > Mammalia > Artiodactyla > Bovidae > Bos > Bos taurus. The sequence continues at coordinate 47,753,111 of NC_037348.1, read as the reverse complement.
GGATCCTAGGTAGTTGGAAGTTGGACTACAGCTTTGTTAAAGCCTGCATACTTTTTCTTCTTCTAGATCTCCAGCTAGGTGACATAGTGTTTAAAACGCCACGGAGGACCACTATCATTCAATCAAACCAGCCTTTGGTGAAGAGCTGGGGAAGAGCTGGAACAACAAAGAAACAAACAACTCTTTCTGCTGGAAATATTTATACTTAGCAGATAGAAAGAGGTTTTTCAAACATTAATTGGGGTCTTATTGACAATAATTTAGCAATCTATTTCTTCCAAGAAAGACAAACTATTTTTGTAAATAGTGCTTTTCTTTCATCTCCCATTTTCTTTCATCTGCACATTATTCTTTATTGACTAGATGCCTAATTCTTATCATTCTTGAAAATATCTCTGAATTTGTGTCTAGATAATTCCCTCATTGATATACCATCCCTTTCCCATGTGATTTCAATACTGACTTCAATCGAGGATGTAAAAATTAGTTCTATGGCATGTAAAAAAATTCCATTTTTCAGAGAGAGACGTGTCAAATATCATACTGTATACATTTATTTTTTATATTTATGAATTCATCCTTGATGAGAGGTTTAGGAAATCTATAGAAAATTTAAATAAAATGGAGTAACATTTTCCTCTAACATTAATCAAAAAAGGAGACATTCACATAGAAAAAATTTCATTTTAAGTTGCTTTATGAGAACCTTGGAAACATCTCTTTAGTTTATCAATCTGCAGGTCACTAATATAGATTCCAGACCAAGTTCTTATCATCATCTCTGATCATAGTTTCTTTATAGTGCTCAATTTCCTTCTTGTGCTCTAAATTAAATTTAAAAAATAAACTTCTTTAATCTTTGTATGTTAGCCAGTGACTAACAGAAGAAAAGTTTTCTGGTCTTAGAGTATTGGACAAGAGTAAAGAGGTTTATCTTCTCAGGCTAAGTAATACCAAATCCAAATTTCAGAAATCAATTAAATTCAGAAAGGAATATTCAGAAAGGAATACCACAAGGGGGCAGGTGAATCCAGGCTAGGTCCTAGGTGAGAGGGTCTCAGTTTTAGGAATTCTGGTCAAAGGAGGGAGAGGATGAAATGAAAACCAGCAACAACTCTAAAGAGAATATTTCTCCAGGAACTTCAGCATTGTGTCTGTGTCGTCCAAGTAAAACTTTATTTAAAATGTATCCAGATACATTTTCTTATCATATACCAAGAAAATGAATTAAAGAAACCAAACCAATGTAGTCACACACTGCAAGTGCCCGCTGTATACACAGAGGCCAATAGCATGCTTTTATCAAGAAGAGAAAAGTTATACACAAACTGAGAAGAAATCCAAAATTTACTACAGAGCAATTAGGGTATTCTTTGAAAATAAACTACAACCAGAGAAAATCTATCAAATTATTAAAAAGATATGAAAAGAAACTTTTGCCTCAAAGTCATCTGAATGATCAACAATTTCATAACAGAGGCATAAACTTTGAATAATAGAGGAATACCAATTTTTTTCCCCCATAGAAAAATTGAGATATTAATTTCAGACATTTTAGGAAAAATAAAAGCTGCTGCTTAAAAGAATCTGCTTTGATTTTCATGAGAAACTAAACTTAGTCTACCAATAGGAAGCAAAATTAACAGAAAACTAGTTCCCCTAAACAAATATTTTTAAATTGACATTAGACATCTCCCATGAGAATGTCAATGACAATATCATCAGTCACCAACATATATATATATATATATTAATATGTACCTTATATGCAAAGTAGCCAGGATTAATTCTACTTGATAAAACTGGAACTTTTTACTAATAGTCTCCTTTTTATACTTCACATTTAGTTATTTGGTGGGGGTAGATAGTGGATTATTTTATCTTTTACAGATTAGTAAAATGAAATGCATAGATCATTGTAGCATAAAATATAATATATAGCATAAAAGACTATAATATATAACATAGTATAAAGTATACAAGATTTATCTCATAACTGGTAGATTTATTTAGTTTCTGATAAAAAAGCTCTTTGAAGTGAGCTTTTAAGTAGCTTCTCTTATTTATGATAAAATTAACTTTATATTTAGGCCTCTACAGTAATTTTTTATAGTAACATTTTAGAAGTCACTTCTTCTATTACAAATCTATTGACTGATGAAGTCATCTCCTAATAGACTTTAAGGAAATCTAGGTGTTAGAACCTGGGGGGCCAAGTTGAGTAATCTTTCTGTTATGATTTATTTGGTTTTGTCCTACCATAGAACTTAACACTGGCCAAACTATTATTAAGCTTATTTTTATTTTTTATTTTTTTTCTTTTTTTAATTTTATTTTATTTTTAAACTTTACAACATTGTATTAGTTTTGCCAAACATCAAAATGAATCCGCCACAGGTATACCCGTGCTCCCCATCCTGAACTCTCTCAAATATAAATTTTTATGTCACCTTATCAAAGTCTATTTTTCTCAAATTCATTCTTCTCTTTGTGTGTATATGTGTATATACACATATACATAATACATGCTCATACACATAAACTCATAAACACACATACATACATGATGCAATCTGTTGGTGGTATTTTAGGTTATCCTTTCTTTTCTTCTCAGTCTGTCAATTAGCTTCCTCTTCCCCTCCTGTCTTCATCCTAAGTAGTTGCAGGATCCTCAGAAGTTTTGTCACCTAAAGGACATGGAAGCAGCCTCTGCGATACTTAAAAATAATAATGCTTTGATTTGTCAATGTGAGAAGTTGGATGGCTTTTAAAAGCTGACCAGTCAGGGCTATTTGCACATAGTAGACATTCAATAAATATTTGTTGATTTGATTTATTCTAGGGTAAAGACTGGGTTACAACTCTTTTTTTTCTTCACTGATATGCTATGATTTAGCCTGTGTACAAATGAGTTTATGAGTAAACATTAATGGTCATGGTCATTGAAGATGTTTTAGAGGGAAAAAATTCTAGATCTGCAGGAGTTAGGAATAGCAATGATGGGAGTATGTTTAATAAAACACTCCAAGTAGTTATAGAATAGATGATAGACACCATAGATAGGTTCTAACTGAACTGCATTCTGACAAATTATTTGAAAACAAAGTAGCTACTTCATCATTTTTGAATCAATCACATGTTGAGGGTTTAAATTTTTGACTCTATACAATAAAGCAAAGGACCTTTTCATTAAAAAAAATTAGGGATAGTATTTTGGTGATGAAATTTAGTGAGCACATTAAAGCTGTGTAATATTTTCTTTGGTATATTCTCCTTTGTGAGAATCACAAAAGTGTTTATGCATGTTTTATTGACAACTGAGAGGTCGTAGAATAAAAAATGAGAACATTTCTCAAATTTCAAGTAACTTTTAAAGAGTTAAACTCTCTACTCCTATCCTTCAAAAGAGCATAATTGATTTCCTCTTTTGGTCACTAACAGCAAAAACTGTTTCTGAGCTTACAACATGTTAATTTTGGCTCAAGGCAAATGTACAACAGCAAGGTTTATGATAAAATCTGTCAAAACATTAACCATGATGGCACAAGCTTCAGCTCTTAACAGCAACAGGGAAGCAGAAGTTTAGGAATAGACACACAGTTGTACATCTAGCTCTGAAAACGCCTGCCTGTGTCACATTATGAAACTTATTCAATTCCTTTTTTCTCATTTCTAATGTGGAAGTTCTATAAGGTGATTATCTGTTTTAATTAACTGGTTTCAAAGAGATGAGAGATCCTAGGATTAAAGATATAAATCTAAGTAAAAAATTACTAAGAGGACTTCAGATGTTCAAGACAAAAGCCAAGATTCTATAGCATTTTCACTTCTTGTCTGATGAGTTTCATGAAAATTAAGTCTTAACCTAAGTGGTGTCTTACCCTTTTTGCTACTTTAAGACAAAGATGATTCATTTGGCTATGTACCAGCATTTGAGCACTATAAATTTTTACTTTTTCAACATGGTAGACAATGTTGGTAGTTTGGGTTTACTATTCCTTGGTGAGGAAAGAAGCTGTATTTCCTAGAAAATTATGAACAAAATAATGTTATCAAAAGTGAGCCTCTCTGCTGACAGCCAATTATAACCAAGACAGTTAACTTTGTGTGTGAGGTATATACAAGAAACAATTTCAGAGAAGGGCATACTGTCTTGAAAAATGTAATTTGATTAGACACAGCTAGCAAAGATTTATGAAAGTCTTCTTTAGGGAACTCAAAGGTTTTCAGTGTGTTAATGTCATGGTCATACAAGTAGTATGCAGTGAATATTCTATGCTTAAGCATTTCAAAAAGCCTTTGATATAATTAACTTATTTATTGAAGAAAGGTAGGTATTTTTTAAGCTTTAGGATCTTCACTCAACAAGGTTCATGATGAAAATTGGTGGAGACTAGAGATAAAATTAGTAACTAAATATAAATTTTTGAAGCTCTAGCTTGTGGGTAATGTTCACACACAATTTAGTTTTGCTCTCAAAACTATATCTTAGAATAGGGCTTAGGTATTGAAAGAATAATAAAGCACCAGAAAATAAAACATCAGGAAAACTTAACAAAATAATTGGAATTCAGAAGACTTCAGTTACTTTTAGGAAATAAGGAATTATTGAATTTGAAATCATTATTTAAAGTAGCTTGAAGCAATATCAGAAAGCATCTGAGAATGCCCTGGTTTATACACTGCTTGCCTTCTTCTTTTTGCATTCTAACATACTTGGTTCCAGAAAACAACTTAGTTATTACTGTTGTTCAAAAAGATTTAAATGACCTCTCTTGTGGTCTGGAAATTTTGTGTAAACATCGCAAGACAACAAAACCTCATCTTCACTTTATCATGGCGTGAAATTTCAAATGTTGGATTGTATGGGACCAAAATTGAACAATAATGCAAGAAATTCTGATTAAAAAACAAATCTAACCAAATAAAACAAGCAAATACCCCTCCACCCCCAAAACTCTTCACTTTAAATCGATTATGATTAAAAGTTAAAATCTTCAGGTAAACCCAATGTCTCACCTGGTAATGGGCTAGGTGTTAGATAATTTGACATAACAGTATATTTTATCAGCACTATTTTTTAAAAAGGTGCTCAAATCTTAATCTTCCATTGCATGTATTTTTTAGAAAGACAGATTACATAGATGTTTATAAAAACAAAAATATAGTTTGAAAATTTAGGCTTCATTATTAACAAAAATGATTAAGTATTTACCTGTGCAAAGAAATACAAGACTGAATTTTTGACTTCCAGAAGCTATATGCTAATGGGAGATAGTACAGGGATAATGAAACAAGATGAAACGTATTAACTGCCCTAATAGAGATGAAGGAAGACCTATAAATTATACAGAAAAGAGACTGACTTCTACTTGGTGGTGGGGTAGAAGAGGGGAATTAGGGAAAGCTTCATGTTAGGAGGTGGTATAAAAGTGTTCTTGAAAGATAAATTAGGTTAAACTTGTGAAGGTGACTTTGACTGAGCAGAGGACTAAAAATGGCAAATGAATTAAATAATAACAGTACAGAGTAGGAACTAGAATGGAGAGGAGCACAGGGTCTAAGGTATTAGTATGAATGAGTCACTTTCATTAATTTTCTTGCTATCCAAAGAAAAACAAAATAACATATCAAAACTTTAAAGTATGAGTTGGGCCCTTAGTTCTTTTAGAAAATCCAAAAATGGGTCCAGAAAACTTTCCTAAAACCTAAAAAAATAAAAAGCACACACATGCTCACTTCATTGCTTCTAGAAATGATAAAACCACTGTTTGTCTTATTGCAACTTAAAGACAATAATATCTGTAATATTTAGACTTACAGTACACAGGGTAGCTATAATTCTTGAAAAAGTTGTTACAATTTTTATAAAAGGAGAAATAAGTAATTATATGATATGCTTGAGGTCTTCATTGAAAGGAAGCTTCTGATTTCAAAAGATTGTCTTCACTTCTATTTCACAAACAACATTACATATTCACATTCGTCTGTCATCTAAATAAAAGCAAGAATTACTCTTTGTAGTGTGACCACAACTTAAGAAGATAAGATGCAAAAAGCAAATCTAATTTTGTAAAGTGGGAAGACTATGATGTAAGACATTACTAATTAGTGTGCATACACATTCAAGCAGAGTGATTCTTCAAAGCAATAACACTGAGACATTTTATGTAAAATTATTATATCGCTGTTCAAACTATATTTGAATTTTCTCCTCCAGAATTATCTTCAGAACTTGTTTTTAAGTTGGAAAAAAAAATTCAGTCACCTGGCTTTTGTTTCAAAAAAAGTATGTTTAGAAGCAAAATGAAGCTTAGAGATTTAAAATCAAACCTGTCTTTAAGAAGCCAATGTGTACATAATCTATATAGTTTGAGAAACATTCTTTGTTTCAGGAGGATCTCCCTAAGCAACAAAAACTGTTGGCATGGAAGAAAAGTCCACACAAGACAAAGTCTATTTGACTGCTGCATTTGGCAGCTCTTACCTTTGCAAATATTATGTAATTTTGGTTTCTCAATTTTATGCAAAGTTCCTAAGTTTTAAAATAGGCATACATTTTGAAACTTCCTTTTTTTTTTCTTTTAAATAAAAGCCACTTCTTAATTTAAGCTTCCTTAGGTGCTACCTTGGTTTATTTTTATTTTTTCATATATATCATAAAGGCTACTTTTGAGCGTGGTTCAGTTGGAATAGACAGGCAGTAGCATCTTACTTTCCTAAACACATAGCCTATGGTTTTATTTATAATGCCAGAAATGTTGACTGCTGTTGTTTTCTAAGTCTTACCTTACATGGAACCAGTGTTAAAAGTTCGTTAGCTAGAGCTTAACAACACAATGGCTGAAGGAATGGGGTTACCACACAAGTGTTTAAATTCCATGCCGGATCCCTAGCTACAACAGAGAAGAAAGTTCAAACAACAAAAACAGAGTTGCAAGGTCTGAACTTGTGTGTCACGGATACCTCTTACTCATCACCAGGCAGCTCTTATTCAGGGCAACCAAGCCCTCCCAAGCAACATGGTTAATTGAATAAGGATTCTGAACCTTTTGGCTGCAGATAAACCAAAGTGGCACATGGCTCATAACTCAAACGTTTCATTTTAGGCAGCTGTTAGTTTTCTTGCCCAGGCTAATTTGGATTATTCAATCATTTTCTTTTCTTTAATGAAAAACTGCTTGTAGTTACTGGTGGGGACAAAGAGCTGCAATTATGGATCTTGGAAGGTAAATTTATTACCTACTCATTTTAATCATGTATACAAGTGATACTAAATTCAGAACATTTTATTAGCAATATAATTATACCTGTGTGTGTGTGCGTGTGTGTGTGTGTAAATTTAATAACATTCAGCCCTGGCTACTGTTTCCCTACTACGAAGGACCTGGAACCTCCCATACTGAACAACTAAAAATGTTGTACAGAAAATGAGAAACATCTTCTTAAATGCATCATTACATTGGCAAGTAGGTAAGGAATACATAGAGTAAACCTAAGTACAACTGGGAACCCTTAATGGTATGTGAAGCATGAAGGGCAAGGTTTTTACCTTGAGAGCATTTGACTTATGATCGAGGTGAGGTTGAGCTCTGGTTTTCCATGGCCTCCTAATGGAGCAGGGGACAAAGTCCAGGGCCCACACATGAAGAGAAATCTTAAACTCAGACTATGAATAGAAGATAGAAAAAAAAAATCCCTTATGAATTTTATAAACACAAGCTAGGCTTCATATGAATTTTCATCCCAAATTATTTAAGCAGCCCAATAAAATTCAAATTAAGCTCTTAAAGTATGCTAAGGCCTGTACTTATTCCCAGGCAGAAGCAAATGCAAAGCCTCTATGAAGGAATCTACCTTCAATTAAGGCGTGAAAACTCCCATAGGAACTAATTCTAAGACATATAAGCTCATATTCACGAATCAGTAAACATCAAAAGAGGCAAGTTAAATGTAGCTAGCAGAAATAATATTAAAATTGGAGCAATAAATATTTGAGATTGTAAAATAGTCAAAAGTATAGAATTGTTGTTCTTGTTTAGTTGCTAAGTTGTGTCTGAGCCTTTTGTGATCACATGGACTGCAGCCGTCCAGGCTGCTTTGTCCCTGCAGTTCTCCAGGCAAGAATCCTGGAGTGCGTTGCCATTTCCTTCTTCAGGGGATCCTCCCAACCCAGGGATTGAACCCATGTCTCCTCCATTGGCAGGTGGATTCTTTACCACTGACCCACCAGGGAAGCCCTAAGTATAGAATAAGCATGTTTAAAATGTACAAGAAAATTAAAAAGGGGTTGAAAATATGATAGAGAAACAAGAGACCACAAGAATGATCAAACAGATTTGGGGATGAACAAAATATAATTTCCTGAAATGAAAAATATAATAACAAAAATTAAAAACGCACTGGAATTCTGCTTCCAGACAGAACAGAGTCATTTGTGGCAGATCAATGCTTTGCAAGAACAACTAGTAAAGCTGGATGAAATACAAAACATATTTGTTTAAAAGTACCAGAGAAGGGCTGAAACAAAGACAGCTAGAGGAATGAAGACTCCAAAGGCGAGAGCTGAGAGGCAAGCTAATGGTCTGCAGCTGCTCTTCCCCTGGAAGCATTTGCTGGCGCTGGGTTTGTCCTGGCAGAAGGCTGCTGTTAGAGACAAGAAACCAGCAGAACTTTGGGAAACCTCTCAGGGTTGGAGTGAGAGCCCTAGAAAACCAAAGGGGCCTGAGACACACGCCTTGTTGTTTAGTTGCTAAGTTGTGCCTGACTCTCTGCAACCCCGTGGACAACAGCATGCCAGCCTTCCCGTTCCTTCCCTATCTGCTGGAGCTTGCTCAAACTCATGTCCCTTGAGTTGGTGATGCCATCCAACCATCTCATCCTCTGTCGTCCCCTTCTCCTCCTGCCCCAGCATCAGCGTCTTTTCTAATAAGTTTGCTCTTTGCATCAAGTATTGGCCAAAGTATTGGAACTTTATGCCTAGTTTCCCCTTCAAAGTATTTGGCAAATTCTGGGCTCTCCTAGGTGGAAGATTAAAAAAGCTCATATAAGAATATCTAAAGGACTCAAGTGAAGATATTACTTTCAGCACTGAAAGCCTAGTGAGCTACCCCATAGGAAAAGGGGCAAACCAGAGAAAACTGAGCCTTATTCAAACTGCAACTCAGCTTCAACTCAGCATACTTGACTGGATTAAGGTGGACGTCTACCCAATCTTTCCAATAGAGGAAAGATGAAGCTCTCTCTAGTGGAAAGCAAAAGTACCTGGCAGGCTCAGGATGTCTTATATTAAATAAACAATTAATAGGCATGCCAAGAGAGGACCATGGATCTAGACACCTAGAAACGAAACAGATATTAAGGACTCAGGGGTGATTCAGATATTGGAGTTAATAGGTATGGACTTTTAATTACTAATTTATAGAAACTAAGTTACTATAGTTTCTTATAGTTATAAGCAATGGGGAGACAATATATTTAGAAAGATGAGTATTTCACCAGAGAATTGAAATGCACCAAAAACACCAAGAGGAAGACTGTAAATTAAAAAACAAAATATCTGAAATTAAGAATTGAATAGATGGCTTTAACAGCAGGAAACAAGATTAGTGAAATAAAAGACAGGTAATTTTGAAAATTTAAAACTAATGCACATGAAAAAAAAAGGCAAACACAGAAGAGATATGTGGGAACAGTGAAAAAATATAGTTGGAGTCATAAAAGGAAGGAGAAAAATATACAAAGCAAAGATTTCCTAAAATTGACAACAGATATGAAGTCAGAGATTTAATAGGTCTACAAACTCAAGCAAAGACCATAAAAAAAAAAAAAAAAACAAACCTGCCAAACAAAATAAAACACCCTGTCCGCAAAACCCAACAATGAAAAAGATCTAAAAAACAATCAGAGAAAACAGACATTTTACTTTCAGAAGAACATTAAGACTGGATGGTTGATTTCTCAACAGGGGTGAGGGAAGCTAGACATTAAGAGTATGACATTTTAGAAAGAGTTATAGGAGAACGTATACTTCTGGTCATGATGGAATAACAGGGACCACGTTTACCCTCTCCACCTTAAAAAAAAAAAAAAAGCAAATGACCAAACGACCAACTAACCAACCAACCAAACAAAAAACAAAAGAAAAATCCCCCAAACAAACCAAAACCTCAAAACAAAACAAAAAGACCCACCAAAAGCAAAACAACAACAAAAACAGGTGGAAATACGTGAATCAAAGTCTTTGTACTTGGGACAACAGGCAAACAGGACAGTGATCCCAGAGAGAAGGGGAAGAAAGGGAGTCCAAAGATGATTCCAGCGCATCACATGGTGAGTTTACCGAGCAGAGTGCAGGAGAAGGACCAAAACAGAGTCTGGGAGCTTCCCTGAATTGAGAACATAGAGTTGAGACTTGGGGGAGGTCAAAGTGGTTAGAATTTGCAGTCAGAGTACTAGAGAGGGTAGATTCTGGAACAAAAATTACTGTACAGAAAGAGAGTGAGAGCAAGTGGGCTCAGAAGAGCTACAGAGCATTCCTTGAGTCTTCCTCTGAGTATGGACCAGCAGACTTGCGTAAGTAAACTACCAAGGCTAAGGTTAGAACTTTAGAGAGGTGCAGGCAGAACGACGACCCGAACTCACACATAGGTGTGACTAGTCAGAGCAGAGTCAACTCACACTGCACAGGGCATCAGGTATTCAGAAAGGGATGGCCTAAGCGGAGGGGGAGAATGAGCCCTAGACTTAAGTTTCTCTGGTCCTACCGACTGAAGCTTAAAACCTACTAGCAAGGATCAAAACTGTTTCCAAATCATGTAACTGCATCCCTGAACACACTTCAAAATTTTTAATGAAAAACAAAAATATCTAACACCCAACAAGATAAAATTTACAATGACTTGCGTCTAAAACAAGTTATCAAGCATACAAAGCAGAAAAATACAACTCATGATTGTACAGCACAGGGAAATAGCTATTATTTTGTGTTAACTTTAAATGGAATATAATCTATAAAATATTGAACCACTATGATGTACACCTGAAACTAATATAATATTGTACATCAACTAACAGTTCAGTTCAGTTTAGTTGCTCAGTCGTGTCCGACTCTTTGCGACCCCATGGACTGCAGCACACCAGGCTTCCCTGTTCATCACCAACTTCCAGAGTTTGCTCAAACTCCATGTCCATTGTGTCGGTGATGCCATCCAACCATCTCATCCTCTGTTGTCCCCTTCTCCTCCTGTCTTCAATCTTTCCCAGCATCAGGGTCTTTTCCAATGAGTCAGTTCTTTGCATCAGGTGGCCAAAGTATTGGAGTTTCAGCTCCAGCATCAGTCCTTCCAATGAATATTCAGGACTGATTTCCTTTAGGATGGACTGGTTGGATCTCCTTGCAGTTCAAGGGACTCTCAAGAGTCTTCTCCAACCCTACAGTTCAAAAACATCAATTCTTTGGCTCTCAGTCTTATTTATGGTTCAACTCTCACATCCATACATGACTACTAGAAATACCATAGCTTTGACTAGACTGAACTTTTTTGGCAAAGTAATATCTCTGCTTTTTAATATGCTGTTTAGGTTTGTCATATATTTTCTTCCAAGGAGCAAGCATCCTTTAATTTCATGGCTACAGTTACCATCTGCAGTGATTCTGGAACCCAAGAAAATAAAGTCTCTCACTGTTTCCATTGTTTTCCTGTCTATTTGCCATGAAGTGATGGGACCAGATGCCATGATCTTAGTTTTCTGAATGTTAAGTTTTAAGTCAATTTTTTCACTTTGCTCTTTCACTTTCATCAAGAGGCTCTTTTGTTCTTCTTCACTTTCTGCCATAAGGGTGGTGTCATCTATATATCTGAAGTTATTGATATTTCTTCTGCCAATCTTGATTCCAGCTTGTGCTTCATCCAGCCTGGCATTTCACATAATGTACTCTGCATGTAAGTTAAGTAAGCAGGGTGACAATATACAGCCTTGATGTACTCCTTTCCCGATTTGGAACCAATCCATTGTTCCATGTCCAGTTCTAACTGTTGCTTCTTGACCTGCATACAGACTTCTCAGGAGGTAGGTAAGCTGGTCTGCTATTCCCGTCTCTTTCAGAATTTTCCACAGTTTGCTGTGATCCACACAGTCAAAGGCTTTGGCGTAGTCAATAAAACAGAAATATATATTTTTCTGGAACTCTCTTGCTTTTTTGATGATCCAATGGATGTTGGCAATTTTGATCTCTGGTTCCTCGCCTTTTCTAAATCCAGCTTGAACATCTGGAAGTTCATGGTTCACATACTGTTGAAGCCTGGCTTGTATCAGGCTTCAACTATAAAGTATCAAATATACTTCAACTTTACTTCAATTAAAGAAAAAACAACTTATGATAAGGAAATCAATAGAAATAGACTTGGAAATAGAATAGATAATAGAATTAACAGACAAGCACAGTATTCCAGAAAATAGTTCAAAGCATGAAAAAATTAAGGAGATTTGAAAGACATTAAAAAGACCCCAATTTAAAATTTTAGAGATGAGAAGTATATTTGTGATGTAAAAGGCTCTAGATGGAATTAAGAAGAGTAAATTAGATACTCCAAAAGAAAAGGTCGGTAACTTTAAAGACAAAATAATAGAAAGTATTCAAAATAAAACACCCAGAGGAAAAAGAAACACTCCTCTGCCACTGGCAAAATGAACGAAGAATGAATGAGCCGTAGGACAACCTCAAGTGGCCTAATATATATTAAGTAGCAGTTCTAGAGGGGGAGGAAAGAGTTTGAGGACAAATGGTATTGGGGGAAAAAGCCAAAATTTAAAAAAATTGATGAAGATTATAAACTTATAGTCCAAGAAGTTCAACAAATATGCACAGGAACATGCAGAAATCTGTAACACATCACAATCAAGTGGGCTAAAACGAGTAATGAAGGTAAAATCCTTAAAGCAGCCAGAGGACATATGTGCAGAGAACAAAAATTAAAATGACAGTAGCCAGAGACGGTGGAATAACATCTTGAAAATATTTTCCCAAAAGGTTAACCTAGAATTCTATAACCAGAAAAAAAACTTTCTTCGCCCAACAAAATGAAGGCTAAAAAAAGACAGAGACATTTTCAAACATACAAAAGCTGAAAGAATTCATTATTTACAGCCCAGTGTTGTATAAAAGATACATACTTCAGGAAGGAAGAAAATGGTAGCAGGTGGAAACTTGGATCTACAAGAAGAGTACTAGAAATGTAAATACGTGGGTAAATAGAAAATAATGTTGTTCTTACTTTTTGAGTCACTTTAAAAGTAGTTAATTATTTAAAGCAAAAACAATAATTAAATTATTATTGTATACCTATGTAAAAGTAAAATGCATGACAACAATATCACCAAGGTCATACATGGTGAGACAATTTTTTTAAACAGCAATCTGACTGTTTAGATATTATCAGTTTATAGAAACTTCACCCCAACAATTCCTACTGCCCACCCCACCCTAGTCCTCTTGTAGCCATGCACCTTAAGCTTTAAATCCTAAGTTCACTACAGGTGACACTGTGTTACACAGTCTGCTTATATTTACCTTATCTTGATTGAATAACCAAACACAACAGAAGCAGTGTTCTTTGATTTCAGCTGTTGGCTACAGCAAAATTCCACATACGAATTTCAAAATTAGTAGAGGTGCTTTGTCATAGTTTCAAATCATTTTTTTATTAAGAGAATTTGATTGCCTGTCTTAGGTTCTTTCTAACCAAAATACAATTTCTCGATTAAAGACAATCTCTTTAACAAGTGGTGCTGGGAAAACTGGTCAACCACTTGTAAAAGAATGAAACTAGAACACTTTCTAACACCTTACACAAAAATAAACTCAAAATGGATTAAAGATCTAAACGTAAGACCAGAAACTATAAAACTCCTAGAGGAGAACATAGGCAAAACACTCCGACATACATCACAGCAGGATCCTCTATGACCCACCTCCCAGAATATTGGAAATAAAAGCAAAAATAAACAAATGGGACCTAATTAAACTTAAAAGCTTCTGCACAACAAAGGAAACTATTAGCAAGGTGAAAAGGCAGCCTTCAGAATGGAAGAAAATAATAGCAAATGAAGCAACTGACAAAAAAACTAATCTCAAAAATATACAAGCAACTCCTACAGCTCAATTCCAGAAAAATAAACGACCCAATCAAAAAATGGGCCAAAGAACTAAATAGACATTTCTCCAAAGAAGACATACAGATGGCTAACAAACACATGAAAAGATGCTCAACATCACTCATTATCAGAGAAATGCAAATCAAAACCACTATGAGGTACCATTTCACGCCAGTCAGAATGGCTGCGATCCAAAAGTCTACAAGCAATAAATGCTGGAGAGGGTGTGGAGAAAAGGGAACTCTCTTACACTGTTGGTGGGAATGCAAACTAGTACAGCCACTATGGAGAACAGTGTGGAGATTACTTAAAAAACTGGAAATAGAACTGCCTTATGATCCAGCAATCCCACTGCTGGGCATACACACTGAGGAAACCAGAAGGGAAAGAGACACGTGTACCCCAATGTTCATTGCAGCACTGTTTATAATAGCCAGGACATGGAAGCAACCTAGATGCCCATCAGCAGATGAATGGATAAGAAAGCAGTGGTACATATACACAATGGAGTATTACTCAGCCATTAAAAAGAATACATTTGAATCAGTTCTAATGAGATGGATGAAACCGGAACCTATTATACAGAGTGAAGTAAGCCAGAAAGAAAAACACCAATACAGTATACTAACACATATATATGGAATTTAGAAAGATGATAACAATAACCCTGTGTACGAGACAGCAAAAGAGACACTGATGTATAGATCAGTCTTATGGACTCTGTGGGAGAGGGAGAGGGTGGGGAGATTTGGGAGAATAGCATTGAAACATGTATAATATCATGTATGAAACGAGTCGCCAGTCCAGGTTCGATGTACGGTACTGGATGCTTGGGGCTGGTGCACTGGGACGACCTAGAGGGAGGGGAGGGGAGGGAGGAGGGAGGAGGGTTCAGGATGGGAAACGCGGGTATACCTGTGGCGGATTCATTTCGATATTTGGCAAAACTAATACAATATTGTAAAGTTTAAAAATAAAATAAAATTTAAAAAAAAAACAAAAAAACAAAATACAATTTCTCTTTAATATTTTACTAGTGCCAGTAGTAAAGTACCTAATAAATCTGTCCTTAATGACTTTTAACTTTATTAAACTTGTAAGACAGTCAGACAGGTTGACAGTGGACGTCATCTGTTTCCTTACTGTTGTGTATTTTATAGGCATATTCCGTACAGTGCCTTCAGGACTGAACACTTTTAAAAGCTTGATTAAATGTCTAAATAACTGTATTGAAATGTATAAAATTTGCAGTAGAGAGCTTATATGACTGAAAAGTAAATATATATTTCAGATTTTGGAGTTTGTGCATTAAAATACACCTTTCTTAATAATCTGACCATCAAGAAACTGGTCACATCGAAAGTACCAGCATTCTCCAAAACTATGTTGAGAAAACAGTAACATTAAAAATAAGTATATTTCAATGCACGATGCTGGATGCCTGAGGCTGGTGCACTGGGACGACCCAGAGGGATGGTATGGGGAGGGAGGAGGGTTCAGGATGGGGAACACATGTATAATTTTTTTTAATTAAAATTGAAAAAAAAAAAAAGTATATTAAGATTTCTGCAAAGAAGTGTCAATAGTACACAATAATTTAATGAGTCTTAAAAATACACATTCATCACTGTCCAATTCTATTTATGAAATCCTACATTAAAAATAACTTCAACATTTATCGATTTAACTTAAAGTACATAACAAAAAAGAAAAGAAAACCTTTTCAAAGAAGGTTATTCTAGTAAAAGGATTACAAAAAATCTGGTAACCTGAGATGCTATTCTGGAACGTATGCTGCTAGTTCAAATGTGCAAGCTCCAACTTAACAAATGTTTAAAATATTTGAGTTTTTAAAACAGTGCCAAAATAAACCACATCTTTTCTAGAGATGACATATTTAGCTGAGCTCAAGCAATATAAATCTTTCAACCATTTCATGTATTTGTTTAAAAGCCTCAGAAACCACGTGCATTTGTAATAAAATGAACAAAATGCTGAAGTCACTGGAGCCTAACAATTGACTTATAAATCAATTTTTTAGAAAGGCAAATATATTTATATGCATGTGTCTGTGTATTTATATATCTATATATCTCTCTTGATATTACTAGATAGATAGCATAGCTGTATATAGTAGTTATCAACACAATAATTGTCTTGCGAAAAATTTGGGTTCCATATAAACCATATGTGAGAAGACAAATGTATAGGACATGGCTATTTTATCATTATAATGCCTCACTTGTCAAGAGTATTTAATGATAGAAACTTCACTAATTATCTTTAAAAATATACTATCTATAAAAATGGCTTTTTATGCAATGTTAATCAATATTAAAACTATAAAATTTTAATATTCTAACATTTTTGTCCAATAAACTAATTCTATTGGTAAGTGATCTGATGAGAAGATTTATCCGTTTATTTGAATAAGGACATCTACAAAGGATCAAGTTTCTCACTGAAAAAGAAAGATATTTTAAATAATTTTAACACAATGGTTAAACATAATATAGAAGTAGAATGAGTTTCTCCCATATTATTAACTAATAACTTTGCTTTATACTTTGTTTATAACTTGCCTATAACTGGTTGTATCTTTAACAGATGCTCCAGGAGGTACAGTGAGCCTTTAAGTTTAGACTGTCATTTGCTAGAAATATATTGTCAGGTTCTAACATCAAGCCAAATTAAAGAGTACAGAAGAACTCTGGTTATTTTTAATCAACAATGAGTTGTCACAATATTCCTAATTAGTGAAAGTAAGGCTAAGGTTGCTACTGTAACACTATAGAGAGGTAGTAATAATGTGATGCTGTTCACATATGCAGCTCACATTACTGTACTTAATTGAAAGATATGTGCAGAAAATTCATACATATATGCATAAAAGAAATGGCACAATAATAAAAGAAATTGCAACAGTTAGAATCTTTGATTTTTAATTTTTGTAAATGAAAGTTCTGGAGACCTGTGGTTGCATGGAGTTGAGTCATAAGACCTCAGCTGTAAGCCCTAGCCAGTTCTTGCCAAATTCCTAGTTCCATTGAGTGTGTTTCCTCATTTACAAAATGTATTACTAATACTACTACTAATGGTAATACTAAAACTACTAGCATCATTATCATTATTACGTGGTAGACAAAAATATTGGTGTTATATTACTGTCCATAGAATCACATAAAAATGCAGATGAGAAAGGGCTTTGTTAATCAAGTGCTACACGTTTGTATGATCTTTTCTGCTTTTCCTCTGAACTACTTATTTTTAACAAGGAAAAGTAAATTATCATTTCACTGTAGGAATTAGACTTGATGTTTAAAGTAAACTCAAAGCAACCTCTTTTCTGAAGTGTGGAACACTTCAGAAGTTGCATTATAATTGAATATATAGAGAACTGATCTTCAGCAGGCAAGATTATTCCTTCACACCCCCTTGCCCTGTCCAAAAATAAGTACTACTTGACGCATCTGTAATTGTGCAGATAATTCATTTTCAAGGGGATGTGGTAATCTGGGGGAGATTACCTACACTGAGCAATAGTAGATGCTAGAACTATTTTGTAAATTTAATGTCAAGGTATCAAATTCTTTAAAGGTTCTGTATATTGATTATAGGAATTAGTTGTGCTAATCTGATTGGCTAGTTATAGAAAGAGATGTTTGGAAATTGTAAAATGCCTTTTTTCTACACTTTGTGTTTTACAAAACCTCAAGCAAAATAACTCAATAAATTTTGTCTGTTATTCAGGAATAAATTGAAAACTCAAGTTACTTGCAATTTATTTGAAGAGGTTTCAGGAATGGACTATTTTGTGATGAGAACTGTTTTTCTTCACTTACCTGCATGACTTAAAAGGGGCTCTTCCTTCACATAGGGAGCTGTTACATGTTAGAGAAAACTACATGCATGATGAAACTATTCTAAATTTCTATAGTAAGATAGTCGCAGTTTAGAGAGCCTATAATTCTCTTTAGGACTGTAGAATAAATCCAGTTAATTTTGAACCCCTATTCTTCCTTATTTTTCACATAGTTTAAGCAAAATTAAAAGCAGGCAACATGAGTAAATTCTAAATTTGAATCAATGGGATGATTCTGTCAGTTAATTCAACGGGGTTAATAAGAAACAAATAGAGCTTGTTTGCATCACAATTCTTTTGTCACCCTGTGATAAAGCACCTTACATTTTTCTGCAGAGTAAAAAAAATTCAAAAGCATAATTTCCAATGGTGTATGCAATAAATGATTCTGTACTTGTCCTGAAAATAGGCAATGGTAAATAATTTAGCTCAGTCTTAAAGATAAAAGATTATATGGACTTAGACAATTTTTCACTTGCCTACTTAATTTCCACTAATTCCATCTCTACTTATCTATTTCATCCTATTCTGGTCATATTTATTTTCTATTTGCTTCTCATCTAGTCAATCTTAAAAAAAAGATTTTTTCCTGTAGCTAAATACATGAATCTTAGTTTTATCCATAAAATTTAAAAAAGTAGGTTTCCTGAACCAAATCACAGGTTTACTTTTTCCCCCAAGTCTTTATATTTTTACATTATAATTTTATTATATATTATAATTAGATTCCCATCTTCCATAACAAAAATTCAAATGACAGTCTAAATATAGGCATTAAAAAAAAGAATACTTCGTATGTTTCATGGGCACTTGCCTTTTCGTGTCATGGTGACACATGCTCATTTTCAAGCCAAAAGTATCCCACCTGAGTAGACAGACTTGGCAATTACTACGGCTCAAATAGAGTTTAGATCATTATTCAGACCCAACATTAAAAAATACCAACACCATGAATTTATAAGTACACATTAACAATACTTTCTTTTTATTGAAAACAGTGTGCATTATTTGTAGTGAAAAAAATCATGCTTTGATTAACGTCATTTTAATATGCCAAGCTCTTATTAAAGCAAATTATACATTTGATTCTTGGTATCCATACTTAATATTCTTTAATACTATAAAAGATTACATGTATGCATCGAAGGAAGACTATACATGCTTCTTATGTATGTGCTTCTCTCATTGGTTAAGAAATAAACTCTATATTGAAAAATGCATGTATTTGAAGTTTTGACCTAACACAGTGGATTAAGGTTTAGACAATATTTACTTTGCTGCATTTGACTCAGAAAGGGCCATATGTGAAGATATGATCCTGACCAACTTTACTATGTTTCTATAATGGTCTTCCAGCAAAAATATTTATATTAAATACAGTGAGATATAAAATAATTACAAATAAGCTGCAACTTTACAGCTATTCATTGGTAAAAGTCTGTAGTTAATACATTTGGATAAATAACTCAAGTCAGCAGCAAAGTGGTTAAACATTTGTGATTTGATTTTATCTCAGCTTGGAATGTGGTTGGAGTGTCCCACTTCTAACAACTGTTTGCTAAGTTAAGGCTTTAGTGTTTACACAGTGTTGAATGAAGCAGCCTGGTCACCAGATGTGATTGCTTCCCCAGACTGTCGTTTTTTTTTTTTCAGTTCAGATCACTGTCCTCATGGTCCCTGTTCCAACCTTCTTCCTCAGGACGTCCACCAGCCTTTCCAACCTAAGTTGAGGGCAGTGGGGTGGGAGGGGAAAAAAATAAAGAACACAGAAAGTGCAATTATTGTCAGGAATGTTTTGACTGAAAAAGGACAGTATTTACCTGTGATCAAGCACTTCTGGTCGTCATGTGAAGAAACAAAGCATGACTGGAAGTGAGAGACATGGGTGCAGAGTGCCAAGTATTTGAGGTTAAAAAAACAGCAAAAACATACACTTAAACCCAATCTTCAGATTACGGCAGTTTTAGAGGCTACATGAAAAACACAAGCTACTAGTTTTAATACATCTACCTACTTGCATCAAAGTTATGAATGAATCACTATTATGCCATGACAAGATGGCATATTAAATGTTGAGCAGTTTCAAACCGATTTTTCACCCAAGAAGTTCATTTTTCAATATAGAAATACTATAATTCTTAGACCTGTTACTGAGCTTAATAAGTGATATGTTGGTATACTGTATAATTGCTATGCATTACATTTCTTCTTTTTAAAGCCAGGTGTTAGGTGGCTAGGTTGGAAAAACGATGTCTCAGTGGCATCAAAACAATTTAAATATATATAAATGGTTTGATGCTAATAAAGCCAGATTTTCTGTACTACATTTTAAAAGTTTCTATTCCTGAGTAATATAAATAGGCTAGCACTGACTCTATATACTTCTGAGTCAAATATATGTGATTTTTCAGTTGATTAAAAATTCACCAACTAAACTGAAAATGGGAGTCCAAAGTTCAGAGGTCATTCTGTAGGGTTCTTAGACTGCTCTAAGGGAGAGAGATCCATTCATTGAATCAGTAAGGGTTTTGCGTCTCAAAAGATGATGGAATTAGATCATCAATTGCCTTTTTCTTACTATTTTATTCACAGTAAGCATAAAACCTCAACCAAAAATCTTGCTTGATGTCACACACACAGAAATCTTCTCTATAAGGGAAGCTCATACCCAGCAGCTTTCATATACACAATTCTCCCTCCTCAAAGACTGGTGAGCGACACAGTCTAGTCTGCTCCAGCTTTTCTCATTTATATGGATCCATGCATGAGGGTCCTTTGCAAATAAACACAGCACCGAGCCAGACACTAAAGGAATGAGGGTATTCTTAGAGTCATACACACTGGTTTAGATGGACTCATCAGCTGCATGCAACATTGAAAACAGCTCAAGTTAAATGGATGACTCTGCATATATCAAGAGTTTTGTTAATAGAAAGTAGGGACATGAAACAACTCGGGGCATAAAAAAATCTTTGCTTTGAGAAATGTAGTTATGATCTCATAGTGAAAAAGGAAAATCTTGCTTAAATTTATTACCACAAATTTCTCTAATGTAAATTTTACACAAGTATTATACATCCATTAAAACAGCTTTAAGCTAGTGATGCAAATACTTGAACTAGAAGATTTATTAGAAAATTCACTGTATTTACAGATGACTCTGTTGGACTTTCCCTAGTGATAAGAACCAGTGCTCTGTTATACTCTCTGAAGAGTATGATTCCTAGGATCGCATAGATTCTTTAAGACAAAGTTTTACTAAGGTTAACTGTGGAGGAAGGGGAGGAAAAATGTCACCGTGAAATTTTAACTGCATTGTAAAATATGCTAATAACCTGAATTAACAGCTAACAACTAGAAACCTTGTAGAAGCCAGTAGAAACCTTGATATGCCATTAATAGAATTTCTCAGCATAGACTGTAAAAAGCTAAGACAATACACATATTTTTGGCTGCACTGGGTCTTTCTTGCTGTGTGCAGGTTTCTCCAGTTGCCGTGCAGGGGCTTCTCCCGCTGTGAAGCATGGGTTCTAGAGAGTATGGTCTCAGTAGTTGCAGCGTGCAAGCTCTGTAGTTGTGGCATGCAGGGTTAGTTTCTCTGTGGCACGTGGGATCTTAGTTCCCTGACTAGGGATTGAACCTGCATCCCCTGCATTGGAAGGTAGATTCTCAACCAGTGGACCACCAAGGAAGTCCCGAAAGTTAGAAAATAGTACTTTCAGGTTAGTTAACTATATCTCTCTCCCACAGTACCATTTGCTCTACTATTAAAAAAACTTCCTCATAATGTAAAAGTAAGCTCTACTTTGCACAGTTATTATCATTATGAATTCTGAATCAGTGGAATGCTAAATTACTGAGATGAGTCTGTACTGTGCTTCTTTGGGTTTTTTCTTTACAGATGGACTCATCTTACTTTAGTTTCTTCATACATTAGGATATCTTTCCATTTAGAACTCTTACATCTTGTGAAGGCAAGAAGTTAGGAGGAAATACTTAAATATCATGTTTTGCAATGTCTTTATTATATTTCAACAACTACTAGATCAGCCACATTCTCAGTTTATCCAGGTTGAATGATTTATGAAAATTTGATCTCAGAAACGAGAAATATGTCAATTACATCGTTTTGTAAAAGCTTACTGACTTTTGAAACACAATGAAGCATCTATTCCTTCCTGTAAGGAATGGACTATACCTGCCAAACACGGACTGTGCTGACAGGAAGGTAGGTGTGTCTGTTGAACCACCTTGCAGGATCTGCCTGCAGGTTATTCTTTACTGTCCTAATCAATAATATCCTTAAAAAATTACATAGTTTAATAAAATAGGCTCCAACTGCTTTACATGTTGCTCAATGATAGCTTCTCACAAAATTCATGAAATAGGAAAAGAGTCAGATTAGAATTCTAGGATTAGAATTCCTCTCTTCTAAATGAAGAAACAGAAGCCCAGACAAGGAAATCCTTGTACAAGGTCCTAAGATAAGACAGTAACAAATGTGGGCCTGGTTTCCTTGTTCTTATTTCAGTTACTTCCACTAGAGTTTGGGCTAATAGAAAGCTACAGATTTTAGATTATAGGTTACTGTATTATTTGTCTTAATAAGTACATTAAACTGTTTCCTCGAGTTATTACTTAAGTCAAATTGGTAAGCATTTACTGGCATATTTTATCTGCTAGTTTAGTAACAATTATAGGAAAGTAAACTGATAATGCTGTATATAATTAGGAAATAAGACAGTTTATTTGCTATAACACAAATGTTTTGTCAACTTGAAAAATACATTTACAGCTATATTTTAGACAGAAATTCTAGCTTTTTCAAATAATACCACTTTTATATTTTCTTTATGTCTATATAAAGTGTACATACTACAATGAAATACATAGCTTTCCATCAAGTAGATGATCATAAGTTATTTACCAATTTTCTGAGTTGGTTTACTCTCATTTTTCACTCTTAATGAATATTTTGATACATTTTAAAAGGCAAGTAATACTTAATGAATACTGACTATGTGTCAGCATTCTGAGAAGTACTTTATGCACATATTTAATTTTCATTACAGCTCCATGGAGTAGATATTATCATTAGATGACAAACCAAAGCATATAGAAGGTAATCTGACCAAAGTTGCACTGCTACTGAGTTCTGAAGCTGGCGTACGCTGCAAGGCGTAATTACCACATCCCTGATCTCTCTGATGATGTGTTCCACTGCTTCCCAAAATACTGTAACTTTTAAGGTTTAGTTTTGATTTTTTATGGCCTTGGACTACTCTTACTGACTAGATAATTTTTTTTGCAAAGTGAGAGAAAGGACTGAAAACAGAACAAATTCCTCATCTTCAGTTGAACTGTAGTGAAGCAAAAATTTCACTATAGATAAACAAGCTGTAGATTCCATTAAAAATTTTTTTTTTAGATTTCATTTTTTTTTTTTTTTTTAGATTTCATTTTTGAGAGAGAGTTTTGTTTTATCTGTCAAGGTGAGAGAATTCTTATTAGCAGGAGAATTTCCTTTTTAGAAAAAAATTCCATTTCTACTATTTAGGCAACAAAATTATCTCATCCAACATATCTGGCTTCTTAATTATTATTTTTTTTCCCAAGGAGACAGAATCAGGGAAATTCAAGAGAGATGGATAAAAATCATCCTTCCAGTAGAGAAGACAGCAAAGCCACTAAAAATGCTTTGGGTTGGCCATTAGTGCCAAAGATCTTGCTCTCTTTAAACCACGGCAGTGGGACAAGAAAGAGATGTAGTTTTTTCTTTTACTATTATGGCTGTTCTTTCTATGCTAGTTCTTAAATGTTGTTTTATCACCTTTAAACACTTTTTCTGTTTTCCTAAAAGATGTTATTTGTTCCCCTGATTTCATTTAAATGCTTATGGTACAGATTATCATCCCAAAACTCTCCTCTGAGTTTCACCCTCATATATCCAACTGCCTTCAAGATAGCTCCTCTTGCTTATTTCACAGGCATATGACAGTGAGCATATCTAAAATAAAGCTTATTTTACCTCCCATGCATATTTCAGTATTTCTTATTCTGATTACTGTTGCCATTCATTAACCAACTTTAAGTTGAAAAAATTTAGAAAACCTTGGTTCATTCATTTTTTTTTCTCACTGCAGCTTGGATCTAAGAAAAGACTGTGATAAAACCACTAATGTAGACAGTGGGAAGCAATAAAAGGGTTTACCTCATCTAGTAACGTCATTTACATTTTAGAAAGATTCCCCCCTGGCAAGAATATAGAGATGAGATGGAGGTAAGTTGGCCTACAGGTAGGGAGTCCAGATAACTTCTTAGGAGCACAACAATGTGGATGTACTTCTGGTCACAAAACTGCATACCTAAAAAGCTTGTGATACGGATTTTAGTTCAATCGACAAACATTTATTTAGTAATTCCTATGAACTAGTTACTATTCGAGGCATTGATTATTCAAAGACTAGGACATGGCTTGATCATAGGAGCAGTAAGGTGGAGAAACATCTTTATATGGTAACTTCAATCAGTTATTGGTAAATGCTGTAATAAAAGGGTAAGCATGGGTATTACACAGAACCTAGCTTGGGCAGGGAAAGAGAAGGGCCTGTAAAGGCTTTCTGATGATGCCTGAGTTAAGTTTTGAAGGATAAGAAGGAGACAGTCACCTCAAGAAAGGTGGGAATGGAGAGGGGGTAGGATGGGAATTTCAGACAAAGAAAATAATATGTGTACAGGCACTGAGGTATGAAAAGCATGATGTGTGTCAAGTCCTACCAGTAGGATGGTTTCACAGGTTTCTCAGGATCATGGAGGATGTTGGGAAATGAGACTGCAGTGGTTGGTCATGACTAGGTCTTGCCCTAGGTGGTAACTAAAGCCATAGGAGTGGATGGAAATGCTAAGAGAGACATAAGAAAGGAGGAGCAGGGGGGATGGGGGGTGGGAAGAAGAAAGAACCAAAATGAAAACAAACACTTTAAGGAAAAGGACTGACAAAAGAATTTGAGAAAACAGTCGGGAAGCAAAAGACAAACCAAGCGTAGGTGCTGTCACAGAAAGTAGAGAAGAGAATTTCAGGAAGAGAGTCATCAACAGGGTTAAATACTTAAATAAGATGAAAGTGACAAATGAACATTAGGAAATGACAACCTTCTCTGTGCAGCTTTAATAGCATGATAGAAGTAGGATGATGTGAAAAAGTGAAGATGAAGTATAGGCTTGGTTAGAAAATATAAGATCTTGGGTAGAAACTAAAGAGGATTACAGTTGCAGGAAAACGTATGGCTGAGGAAGTCCTTAAAGAAATGGATGGCATGTGATTATGTTTATGGACTATAGAAGAGAAGACTACAGGAAGAAGCTAAAGTAAAAGGGAGGAAAACAATATATTTTAAGGAGGGTCTCAGAGAATGGAATTGTAAGCACAACTCGCAGCATTATCACTAAAAATATGACTGGAAAACTTTCCTTGGAGATTAGAGGGTATAGAGGCGGGGGGGAATAGAGCTGTGGATAACTCTGTAGAGGTGGAGCCATTTAACTGACAGAACTCATCATTGCTAGATTCAGTTTTCCCCATTGAGTAAGAGGCAGAGTTCTCTACTGAGAGCACAGGGTAAAGAAAAAGGCTGGGAAGGGGGCGGGAAATAGTAAAGGTTTAATGGGACAAGAAAGGGAGGTGATATTGGACATGTAAAAGGAATGCTAGTGGGATTGATGGGCCACTGATATTGAAGTTTCTTAGCAGGGAAGGGGGAGCCTGGTGGGCTGCCATCTATGGGGTCACACAGAGTCGGACATGACTGAAGTGACTTAGCAGCAGCAGCATGAATGCAGAGGTTGGGTGGAGAGGAAGATACTGAACCAGCTACTTGAAATGCACATTAAAGGAACCTCAAGGATCTCACATTTATGGACATAAGTAGATATCACTGGAGAGGAGACAGACATAGTGATAATAAATTTGGATGATATAAATCCCAAAGAAGGGAGGGTTTTCATGTGGCTGCAGAAGGTATGAAAATAGCAACAGGGAACCAGAGAACTCTTCTTTCTAGTCTACAGTGTATGGGGAAAAGACTGGTGTCTGATGGGCTACAAGCAAAGAAGTATCCTTGGTAAATTCAAGTTTCAGGTAGAACGTATGTGGGAAACATTCAGTGCAGAAGTTGTGGAAAGATGCAATGTAGTAGGGCTTCCAAGGTGGTACACTGATAAAGAATCCTCCTGCCAATGACAGGAGGCACAAGACATGTATGTGGGTTTGATCCCTGGGTCAGGAAGATCCCTGGAGTAGGAAATGGCAACCCACTCCAGTATTCTAGCCTGGGAAATCCTGTGGACAGAGGAGCCTGGTGGGCTACAGTCCATGGGGTTGCAAAGAGTTGGACACGACTCTATGACTGAACAACAAAACCCACCCTCCCAGGCATAAATTGTAAACAATGAAACAAAAAGTTCTTTCTCAGTCTCAGGCACACTATGTAACTGAAAGATACAGATTAAAATACACACAGATGCGTTTAAAAAATATATATATACACATTTATAAATCTGTAAAGACACAACGTATAAATATGAACACACATATGTGCATAAAAGTATGTGTAAGAAATAAAGGAAGATCAATCAAAGAGAATAAAATGGACAAAAGAAAGACTATTCACATATGAAATAGAATGGAAAAAGAAATTCTAAGTGAAAAGGTGAATGCAGAAGTATATGGGAGAGTGGGGTGAAAAGTCATGGTGAACACATTAATAAATTGAAAGATAAAAACCATATGATTATCTCAATAGATGCAGAGAAAGCCTTTGACAAAATTCAACATCCATTTATGATAAAAACCCTCCAGAAAGCAGGCATAGAAGGAACATACCTCAACATAATAAAAGCCATATATGATAAACCCACAGCAAACATTAACCTCAATGGTGAAAAATTGAAAGCACTTCCCCTAAAGTCAGGAACAAGACAAGGGTGCCCACTCTCACCACTACTATTCAACATAGTTTTGGAAGTTTTAGCCATAGCAATCAGAGAAGAAAAGGAAATAAAAGGAATCCAGATTGGAAAAGAAGTAGTAAACCTCTCACTGTTTACAGATGACATGATCCTCTACATAGAAAATCCTAAAGACTCTACCAGAAAATTACTAGAGCTAATCAATGTAGTAAAGTTTCAGGATATAAAATTCACACACAGAAATCCCTTGCATTCCTATACACTAACAATGAGAAAACAGAAAGAGAAATTAAGGAAACAATTCCATTCACCATTGCAATGAAAAGAATAAAATACTTAGGAATAAATCTACCTAAAGAAACAAAAGACCTATATATAGAAAACTATAAAACACTGATGAAAGAAATCAAAGATGACATAAATAGATGGAGAAATATACCATGTTCATGGATTGGAAGAATCAGTATAGTGAAAATGAGTATACTACCCAAAGCAATCTACAGATTCAATGCAATCCCTATCAAGCTACCAATGGTGTTTTTCAGAGAACTAGAACAAATAATTTCCCAATTTGTACGGAAATACAAAAAACCTCGAATAGCCAAAGCAATCTTGAGAAAGAAGAATGGAACTGGAGAAATCAACCTGCCTGACATCAGACTATACTACAAAGCTACAGTCATCAAGACAGTACGGTACTGGCACAAAGACAGAAAAATAGATTAATTTAGCTCTTCAGATATGTCATTATATCAAGTACTATCATTCATTCATTCATAAATACTTCTTGAGTATTTATTTTGTGAATGCACCTTCTAAACAGTTGTGTTCAAAAGAGTTTTTAATGTGTCTACTGTAGGTGTTATATCAAGTTTTTTTTTTTTTAATACAAAATCCTCTGTAAAGATGTGCCATAAAAGGAATTTTCAGCTATGTCATGATATAATGAGTTCAGGCTATATCTTTTGCAAATAGTTCTAAGATTATAAGTATTGTGAACAAGAGGTGTATTAATTAGAAGATAATGAGAAAGTAGGAATAAGATGTTCTTAGACACCACAATTTTGGGTCATTTAATTTTCAGTACTTCATTTAGCTCCACTTTTAGATGTACATTAATAGTAAGAAACTGTTTTTTACCTTGAAATTAAATAATAAACTTGGATTTATCTTTGAGATAAAACAGAGCATAGAAAAAACTTAGTACATGTAAATACAACAGTGCTTAGATTAGATATATGACATTCCTTATTCAACGCCACTAATACATAAGATGAAGTGAAAAGTGAAGTGAAGTGAAAGTGAAAGTTGCTCAGTTGTATCTGACTCTGCGACCCCATAGACTATACAGTCCATGGAATTTTCCAGGCCAGAATACTGGAGTGGATAGCCTTTCCCTTCTCAAGGGGATCTTCCCAACCCAGGGATTGTAACCCAGGTCTATCGCATTGCAGGCGGATTCTTTACCAGCTGAGCCACAAGGGAAGCCCAAGAATACTGGAGTGGGTAGCCTATCCCTTCTCCAGCGGATCTTCCTGACCCAGAAATCGAACCAGGGTCTCCTGCATTGCAGGCAGATTTTTTACCAACTGAGCTATCAGGGTAGACAAGGCAATGAAAAGTTACCTATATTTTAAACACAGACTAATATTTGCTATTTTCTATGTAACCTTGAAAAATTAGTTTCACTAAACAATCATTATAGCAATTAGCATCAATTTAGATGACTAATAAACATAAAAGTTGGAAATAAAACAACCAAATTACATAAAGCTTGGCCTTATTTTTATTTCATCCCACTTAAAAATTAAAACAGGGAGAAGAATTAAAGCTATATTTCCTTCTTTACAGGATCTCTAAGGTAATTCTACTTCAAGTTTTGGATTTTAAATTGATAATTTTGGTATAATTTTATCCAGGGCTTAATTAAGTTAGTAAGTTAGATGTCTAGATAGCCTGCTAGATTCCAACTGTCCAAAGCAGTGCTAGTGCAGTGGATGATACTATTAGGAAAGTACTTACTGAAGATAATAGAGTTATTTTGCTTAAGCCTCTAACTTAACATAATAAAGTGATTGAGATAATAGAATGAATTAAGATCAAGTGACAATTTTATTGGGCTCTTTAACTGTCTATCAGAGGATATTTAAACCATATGTAAGATTCCCAAGAAAACTCAACGCCAGTAACAACCTCATAAAGCTCCATGAGGGCTGGGACATTATGTGTTTTGTTCATAAATATATTTTTGTAACTAGCAGAACAGGCTCTCAAAAATCAACAGGACATTATTTGTTTGTGAATAAATATTATACACACATGCATATGTTAAGGGTCTCTGCAGAAGCATACTGAATGATAAAATAGTTATTTGAAAAGAATGTAGGGAGTTTGGGGGCTTGGTGGGAAAGATGTTAAATGAAATTTCACTCTTAGTGAGAACCAAGGTTATGCTTTTTGTATCAGGAGGGATTTTGTCAATGTGATAAGAATAAATTATTAATTCCCCAAACCAGCAACTCCAGCTCTTCTTTTTGACTTCATAACTTACAAGGAGAAAAAACATGAAGCATACAAAGGAATAAAATTGCTATTGATGCACCTTCTATGCATCTTCTATGGGAGAAGCATCACAGTCAAAAATAAGCAGGTGCATGACAATGTAGGGATTGACAAACTGAAAATACGGTAAACCATTTTTAACTGTTCCATTAAAAACTCTTGATTTAGAAGAACTGAAAAAGGGATATGTTAGTGGTATTTTTAAAAAGAACACAAATTTCGGCCAGTTCCTTTTCTGATTCTTGTGTTTTGTCCCTGCTCTGCAGCTTCTAGGATAGCCATGATCTTAGTTTTTTGCATGTTGAATTTTAAGCCAGCTTTTTCACTCTCTTCTTTCACCTTCATCAAGAGATACTTCAGCTCCTCTTCACTTTCTGCCATTAGGGTGGAGTCATCTGCATATTGGAGAAGGAAATGGCAACCCACTCCAGTGTTCTTGCCTGGAGAATCCCAGGGACTGGGGAGCCTGGTGGGCTGCCCTCTATGGGGTCGCACAGAGTCGGACACGACTGAAGCGACTTAGCAAGCAAGTAGCAAGCATCTGCATATATGAGGTTACTGATATTTCTCCCAGCAGTCTTGACTCCAACTTGAGCTTCAACCAGCCCAGGAGTTCACATGAACTACTGTTCACAGACGTTTTTTTCTGGAACTCCTTTGCTTTCTCCAAGATCCAGCGAATGTTGGCAATTTGGATCTCTGATCCCTTTGCCTTTTCGAAACTCAGCTTGTATATCTAGAAGTTTTTGGTTTACATACTTCTGAAGACCAGCTTGAAGAATTTTGAGCATAATCTTGCTAGCATGTGAAATGATTGCAATTGTACGGTAATTTGGGCTTTCTTTGGCACTGCCTTTCTTTGGGACTGGAATGAAAACTGACTGTTTCCAGTCCTGTGTCTATTGCTGCATTTTCCAAATTTTCTGACATATTGATTGCAGCACTTTAACAGCATCATCTTTAAGGATTTGAAATAGTTCAGTTGGATTTCGATCACCTCTATTAGCTTTGTTCATAGTAATGCATTCTAAGCCCCACTTGACTTCACACTCCAGGACGTCCAGCTATAGGTGAGTGATCACACTATTGTGATTATCTGGGTCATTAAGACCTTTTTTGTATAGCTCTTCAGTGAATTCTTCCCACCTCTTCCTAGTTTCTTCTTCTTCTGTTACGTCCTTATCATTTCTGTCCTTTATCATGCCCATCTTCGCATGAAACGCTCCTTTGATATCTCCAATTCCCCTGAAGAGATCGCTAGTCGTCTCCATTCTATTGTTTTTCTCTATTTCTTTGCATTGTTCATTTAGGATAGCCTTCTTATCTCTCTGTGCTACTCTCTGGAACTCTGCATTCGGCTGGGTATGTCTTTGCCTTTCTCCCTTGCTTTTTGCTTTTCTTCTCTCCTCAGCTGTGTGTAAGGCCTCCTCACACAGCCACTTTGCCTTTGTGCATTTCTTTTTCTTTGGGATGATTTTGGTCACTGCCCCCTGTACAATATTACAAACCTTCGTTCATAGTTCTTCAGGCACTCTGTCTACCAGATCGAATCCCCTGAAACCACTTGTCACTTCCACTGTATAGTAATAAGGGGTGTGATTTAGGTCATACCTGAATAGCGGTTTTCCCTACTTTCTTCAATTTAAGCTTGAATTTTGCATTAAGGAGCTCATGATCTTAGCCACAGTCAACTCCTGGTATTGTTTTTGCTGACTATATAGAGTTTCTCCATTTCAGCTGCAAAGTACATATCAATCTGGTTTCGGTACTCACCATCTGGTGATGTCCATGTGTACAGTCATCTCCTGTGTTGTTGGAAGAGGGTGTTTGCTATGACCAGCGTGTTCTATTAACAGACGTTTTCTGTTAGCCTTTGCCCTGCTTTATTTTGTACACCAAGGTCAAACTGCCTGTTATTCCGGGTATCTCTTGACTTCCTACTTTTGCATTCCAATCCCCTATGATGCAAAGGACATCTTTTTTTGGTGTTAGGTCTAGAAGGTGTTGTAGGTCTTCCTAGAATTGGTGAACTTAAGCTTCTTTGGCATCAGTGGTTGGGGCACAGACTTAGATTACTGTGATGGTGAATGGTGTGTCTTGGAAACAAAACCAAGATCATGCTGTTGTTTTTGAGACTGCATGCAGGTACTGTATTTTGGACATTTTTGGTTGACTATGAGGGTGTCTCCATTTCTTCTAAGGGATTCTTGTCCGAAATAATAGATATTGTGCTCATCTGAATTAAATTCACCCATTTCTATCCACTTTAGTTCAGTTCAGTTCAGTTGCTCAGTCGTGTCCGACTCTTTGCAACCCCATGAATCACAGCATGTCAGGCCTCCCTGTCCGTCACCAACTCTCGGAGCTCACTCAGACTCATGTCCATTGAGTCAGTGATGTCATCCAGTCACCGCATCCTCTGTCGTCCCCTTCTCCTCCTGCGCACTCAGACTCATGTCCATTGAGTCAGTGATGTCATCCAGTCATCGTATCCTCTGTCGTCCCCTTCTCCTCCTGCCCTCAATCCCTCCCAGCATCAGAGTCTTTTCCAATGAGTCAACTTTCCGCATGAGGTGGCCAAACTATTGGAGTTTCAGCTTTAGCATCAGTCCTTCCAAAGAACACCCAAGGCTGATCTCCTTTAGAACGGACTGGCTGGATCTCCTTGCAGTCCAAGGGACTCTCAAGAGTCTTCTCCAACACCACAGTTCAAAAGCATCAATTCTTCTTCGGCACTCAGCTTTCTTCACGGTCCAACTCTCACATCCATACATGACCACAGGGAAAACCATAGCCTTGACTAGACGGACCTTTGTTGGCAAAGTCATGTCTCTGCTTTTCAATATGCTATCTAGGTTGGTCATAACTTTCCTTCCAAGGAGTAAGCGTCTTTTAATTTCATGGCTGCAGTCACCATCTGCAGTGATTTTGGAGTCCAAAAATATAAAGTCTGACACTGTTTCCACTGTTTCCCCATCTATTTCCCATGAAGTGATGGGACCAGATGCCACGATTTTCGTTTTCTGAATGTTGAGTTTTAAGCCAACTTTTGCACTCTCCTCTTTCACTTTCATCAAGAGGTTTTTTAGTTCCTCTTCACTTTCTGCCATAAGGGTGGTGTCATCTGCATATCTGAGGTTATTGATATTTCTTCCGGCAATCTTGATTCCAGCTTGTGCTTCTTCCAGCCCAGCCTTTCTCATGATGTACTCTGCACAGAAGTTAAATAAGCAGGGTGATAATACACAGCCTTGACGTACTCCTTTTCCTATTTGGAACCAGTCTGTTGTTCCATGTCCAGTTCTAACTGTTGCTTCCTGACCTGCATATAGGTTTCTCAAGAGGCAGGTCAGGTGGTCTGGGATTCTCATCTCTTTCAGAATTTTCCATAGTTTATTGTGATCCACACAGTCAAAGGCTTTGGTATAGTCAATAAAGCAGAAATAGATGTTTTTTCTGGAACTCTCTTGCTTTTTCGATGATCCAGCGGATGTTGGCAATTTGATCTCTGGTTCCTCTGCCTTTTCTAAAACCAGCTTGAACATCTGGACTTTAGTTCACTGATCCCTAAAATGAAAATATTGCCACCTCCTGCTTGACTATGTCCAATTTACCTTGATTCATGGACCGAACATTCCAGGTTCCTATGCAATATTGTTTTTTACAGCATCGGACTTTACTTTCACTACCAGACACATTCACAACTGAGAGTCGTTTCTGCTTTGGTCCAAATGCTACATTCTTTCTGGAGTTATTAGTAACTGCCCTCCACTCTTCCCCTGTAGCATATTGGACACTTTCCATCCTGGGGGGCTCATCTTCTGGTGTAATATCTTTTTGCCTTTATATACTGTTCATGGGGTTTTCTAGGCAAGAATATTGGAGTGGGTGCCACTTTCTTCTCCAGCGGACCACATTTAGTCAGAGCTCTTTACTATGATCCATCTGTCCTGGGTGCCCCTGCACAGCATGGCTCGCAGCTTCATTGTTACATAAGTGCCTTCACCATGACAAGGCCGTGATCCATGAAGGGGAAGGCACACAGAAGACCTTTATTTCTTTTAGATGAAAGACTACTGATTACATCACTCTTCTGTTTAAAATATCATAGTTTCACTATCTTTAGAGTGTCTTTTGTTAAAAATTAAGGATGTTAAGTCATTTTCTTCTTCAATACTGTTTTAAAAACTTCAATTATATTCTCCTAAAAGTTTTTTTTTCCCCTATGAAGAAACTGATCCTTGGTTTCAAGATAAGGATACAGTAAATAAAAGTTTGAAGTTAATCTCATTCATGATATCATTAGATAGCTAGACAGTCACTGCTTCTGTCAGTTTAAAATTGTATGTTACAATACTTAGGTATTTTATATACAGTCTAATTTTAATATGAATGAGAAAAATTAATCTTTCTAAAATATCAAAATTTAGCTATGTAATATAATCATGAAAAAGAAGATTTCTCTGAAAAGTTTATGATGTATACTGGTCATAAAACATACACTATTTACTTAGAGTTGCCATGAGAACATATTAAAGGAAAATGTTTATAAA
This sequence comes from Bos taurus, assembly GCF_002263795.3. Lineage (NCBI taxonomy): Eukaryota > Metazoa > Chordata > Mammalia > Artiodactyla > Bovidae > Bos > Bos taurus. Next base: position 47,719,010 of record NC_037348.1, on the reverse strand, counting down.
GATTTATACTAATACATATATAAAAGCATAAAAGAGGTTTATATTTTCATCTATCTCAAAAGAGTGTCTATCCCAACCATATACACATTTTTTGGGTAATTTATGGATAAGGAATTCTGAATGCCTTCAAAGAGAGCATTTATAAGTTTCATTTCTTCCTGATTTTTGATTTTTATATGCCATTTGTAAATGTAATTACTATTCTTTAATATCCATTCACTTCACAGCTAATACTTTCAAGCACCAGAGAAGACAAAATTAAATTGCATGTATCTTTCTTTTACTTGTTAAAGTGTTAGTTTTAACGATGAATGAACTTTATTCTCAGTATCTAGATTAGTCACTGGTGGCAAGTTAGTGACTTATATGCAGAGTACACCATGTGAAATGCCAGACTGGATGAATCATAAGTTAGAATCAAGATTGCTGGAAGAAATATCAACAACCTCAGATATGCAGATGATACCACTCTAATGGTAAAAAGTGAAGAGGAACTAAAGAGCCTTTTGATGAGGGTGAAAGAGGAGAGTGAAAAAGCTGGCTTGAAATTCAACATTCAAAAAACGAAGATCATGTCATCTGGTCCCATCACATCAAGGCAAACAGAAGGGGAAAAAGTAGAAGTATTTCTTGGCCTACAGACCTGGCCATGAAATTAAAAGACACTTGCTCCTTGGAACGAAAGCTATGGCAAACCTAAACAGCATACTAAAAAGCAGAGACATCATTTTGCTGACAAAGGTCTGTATAGTCAAAACTATGGTTTTTCCAGTAGTCAGGTATGGATGTAAGAGTTGAACCATAAAGAAAGCTGAAGGCTAAAGAATTGATGCTTTTGAACTGTGGTGCTGGAGAAGACTCTTGAGAGTCCCTTGGACAGCAAGGATATGCAATCAGTCAATACTAAAGGAAATCAACCCTGAATATTCATTGGAAGGCCTGTTGCTGAAGCTGATGCTTCAATACTTCAGTCACCTGATAGGGAGAGCTGACTCACTGGAAAAGACTCTGATGCTGGAAAAGACTGAAGGAAGAAGAGGGCAGCAGAGAATGAGATGGTTAGATAGCATCATTGACTCAATGGACATTAATTTGAGCAAACTCTGGAAGGTAGTGGAGAACAGAGGAGCCTGGTGTGCTACATAGTCTAAGGGGTCTCAAAGAGTTGGACACCACTTACTGACTGAACAACATCAATAAGTTAGTTACATAGACACACATCCACTCTTTCGAGCTGTGTCTGTGTCTGTGTGTGCTTAGTCACTCAGTCATGTCTAACTCTTTGGTATCCCATGGACTGTAGCCCACTAGGCTCCTCTGTCCCTGGGATTCTCCAGGCAAGAATACTGGAGTGGGTCACCATTTCCCACTCCAGGGGATCTTCCCCACCCACAGATCTAACCTATGTCTCTTGTCTCTCCTGCATTGGCAGGTGGATTCCAGGTGGTGCTAGTGGCTAAAGAATCTGCCTGCCAGTGCAGGAGACCATAAAGGAAGTGCGTTTGATCCCTGGGTTGGGAAGATCCTGGTGGAGGAAGTGAGCTGACAGAACACTATTAAATTGTAACAGGGACTGAGTTACAAAGATCTGAAATGTGAATTGTTCTTATGTTCAGATTTGCTTACAATGAGTAATTCATTCACTGAGGTGGATTTTTTTTTTTACATAATTTTCTTTAGACTTGCAGTATTTGTAGTGTTAATAATACATACAGATTTTTATATTCTAGAAACTACCTTGAACTTGTCACAAATAACAACAAATAAGGCCTCATATATTTACAATGATTTTGATTTACAGAGTCTTAGAGGGAAATGTGGGCTTCCCAGGCAGTGCTAGTGGTAAAGAACTCACCTACCAATGCAGGAGACATAAGAAACATGGGTTTGATCCCTGGATCAGGAAGATCCCCTGGAGGAAGGCACGGCAACCCACTCCAGTATTCTTGCCTGGAGAATCCCAGGGACAGAGGAGCCTGGCAGGCTACATTCCATAGGATTGCAAAGAGTCAGAAGGACTGACTCGACTTAGCATACATGCATGCAGAGGGAAATTTGTATGGTCAGTAAAAACTATTCCCTTATCTTAATTGGTAGAGCAATTCCTATCTGGTTGTGAAGAGCTGATCCTTAAACCTGCCTTCTGATAAAGTCCTAAAGGTTTTTCTAATAGTCTATAAGGTATCATACATGAAAAGTATCATTTGTTACTTTCCCTTAAACTAGGTTTGGGTAATACAGTAATGTTTATATCTTCTTGTGTGTGTTTTGTTACTTAAATTTAGTGGAACTACTTCTTTGAGTAAATAATCCAGCTGGTATTAATGAATAATTGCTGTAAATCTTTGCTAGTAGCCTGCCATCATCACATGCCTTTTAAAACAAAACAATTATAAAAATTTCTTCTATATCTGCTTTCTGCCCCATATATCTGGACTTTTAAATATTCACCCACCAGCTCGGTTCAGACAGTTCTTCCCAATACTATCAGCTCAGGAACTGATCTGCTGTTTGCCCAGTAGAGGAGTTACATATTGCCTTTTGAAGAATGACACCTCAGACCACAGCCTTGACATCTGGCCTATCTTTGAATGGCTTCAGATTCAGCTCTTAAGAATAATCATTATCATCCGGAATGACTTTGGGCATTCTGACTTTTAGCACTAAACTCCACAGAAAGAGTTTAATTAGGTGGGAAAGTTATATAATTTAAACTGCTATCATTCTAAAGACATTCTCATGGGTATTTCTGCTCTTCCCAGAGACGATTCCTTAGAAGCCTTTTCCTTCCTTTGCTCTTCAGTTACTGGAAGCCAGTTTTGATGAGTTTTATATCTGCCATCTGACAGCACTGTTCTCCAACACTAGTTTTTCTCCTAAGTTTATAAGTTAGGGTTACACAAAAAGAAAATGAAATTCGTTTTCAGTGCTGAACTAAAGACATTCTATTAATGGCACTGTGTTGCTCCTATCTCTTGGGAAGAAAATCTTAAAATATCGACTACTTCTTTACCCTTCACATCTCTTCAGTCACCAAATTACATTGTTTTCCTCTGTGGTGTTCTTGCTATGAATTCCTTCCTCCTTCTCACTGCTACCAGCCCATATCAGCATATCAGTTCTCTATACTATTAAATTGTAGTGCTTCTTGGCTGGTACTCCTATCTCTAAAACCAACCTGCTGCCATTAATCTTCTACAATACTAAGCGGGACTGATGTTCTAAAATGCTAGTTCCATCACGTAACCTTTGCTGCTTTCAAAACTCTACAGCGGTTTCTTATTCCCTATCACCTGAAATCTAAATGCCTTTGCATACTTTTGAAGGCTCTCAGTAGTTCAGCCTTGCCTCGCCCACGTGACGTCATCCCACAGGAACCTCCGCTCCGGTGGGGCTGACCTTTAGACTGGCTGCTCTCCAGTACTCCACTCACACTTGTACCTTTGCTTCATTTATGCTCTTTCCTCTTTTACCCTTTCTTCTTTCCTCTCTGTTTATGTGTCTCCCACTCATTCCTCAGATCTTCCTTTTCTCTGTATTATCTGCACTGAACAATTAACAAGCTCTTCCAAGTTCTTTGATACCAATGAAATAATAAAAAAGGGAAATAAATATATAAATATGTTATTAGCTTTATATACAGATGCAAGATGGCAGATACCCTCACAATTTCACGTCTAGGAATCTGTGCCCTCTCCAAGGCATTTAGCTATAAGGGCTTCCGTCATGGCTCAGTGGCAAAGAATCCAGCTGCCAAGCAGGAGACGCTGGTTCGATCCCTGGGTCGGGAAGATCCACTGGAGAAAGAAATTGCAACCCACTCTAGTACTCTTGCCTGGGAAATCCCAAGCAGAGGAGACTGGTGGGCTAAAGTCTGTGGGGTTGCAAAAGAGTCAGACACAACAGACAAGTCAGTCAGTCCTTAGCAACTGAACAACACCAACAATATATTCACTGCAGCAGCATTTGGAAATAACTTAAACAACTTAATACCAATGCTCTAAATGTCTTGTGGGCAAGAGCTGTACAGCATATTTTTCATTTATTCCACCAAATCTGAGCGGTAAATACAGAAAACAATTTTTTGGTGAGGTGTCTTTCTCTGTATCTTATAATAACGTGTGCTCAGTTGCTCAGCTGTGTTCACGGAATTTTCCAGGCAAGAATACTGGAGCGGGTTGCCATTTCCTACTCCAGGGGCTCTTCCCCACCCAGGGACTGAACCACATCTTTTGTATCTTCTCCCCTGGCAGGCTGATTCTTTACCACCGTGCCATCTGGGAAGCCCATATCCTGACAGTAACAGAGATGAAAATAAAATTCAAACTCATTGATTCCTCCCTATTACTGGTCTGTATTTCTCACTCAAATCCCATATCTTTACTTTCCAAGAAAAGATAAAATAATTTAAATTTCATATGGTAGTCTGACTAACAAGAAACACAAGAAACTATTTGCATTAATGCCTCAAGGAAATGGCTAGAAGAAAAAGTATTACCAGATATAAAGAAACAAGTTGAAAGAATTAATCTTACTCATAATTGTTATCTTCTCCAAAAAGTCCCCATAGGCAGCGTGCTTCTAATGCTATGTGCATGAGTGCATGCTCAGGCGCCAAGTCGTGTCTGACTCTTTGTGACCCCATGGACGCTAGGCTGCCAGGCTCCTCTGTCCATGGGATTTCCCAGGCAAGAACACCAGAGTGTGCTGCCATTTCCTTCTCCAGGGGAATGTTCCCAACCTAGGGACTGAACCCACGTCTCCTGCATTAGCAGGCAGATTCTTTACCACTGAGTCACCAGGGAAGCCTCTACTGATATGTATATACACTCAAAGACTTAAATCCCTCATATGTACCTGTCAAAAGTGCACTATTTTGACATGCTTACTGAGAACAGAGGATAACTTACTATCCTCAGAGCAAGCTAACTCCCGTCTGAACTTTCTCTCTCAATCTGAACTACTATAGGATGGCTCTTTGATGGGAAGCATACTCTGCCTTTTCCAACTTCACATTATCCTGCTCTATTACATGCCAGTGTCTCTGAAGGCTATAAAAAGAGCCATATTAACAAAGTATAGATATTTTGAATAAAAAGATTCTCAGTCCTTTATCTGAAAATCTAGTTATCACTACATATGTGGGGCTTCCCTCATAACTCAGTCAGTAAAGAATCTACCTGCAATGCAGGAGACCCGGGTTCGAGTCTTAGGTTGGGAAGATCCCCTGGAGAAGGAAATGGCAACCCACTCCAGTACTCTTACCTGGAGAATCCCATGGACAGAGGAGCTTGGCAGGTTGCAGTCTATGGGGTCACAAGAGTTGGACATGACTTAGTGACTAAACCACCACCACCACATATACTTATGATTATGCTTGGTTACTCAGTTGTGACTAACTCTGCAACATGCCAGGTCTGCAGGCACCTGGTCTGCAGCCTGCCAGAGTCCTCTGTCCATGGAATTTTCCAGGCAATAATACAAGAGTGGGGTGCCATTTTCTACTCCAGGCAATCTTCCCAACCCAGGGATTGAACCTGCATCTCTTGTGTCTCTTGCATTTGCAGGTGGGTTCTTTACCACAGTGTCCCCTGGAAAGCCCTGTATTCTCTTCTATATAGCTTTTAAACAATTTAGGTTATCATTATAATAGAAGGTATTAAAATGTGTTTTATAATTAGAGGGCAAGATGAAGTATTACCTGTATACTATTAAAAAAACCCTAGTACTATATTTCTCTTTTTGATACAACTGAAGAAATTTAAAATCTGCTGCTAGTCCTCAATGGCATCTCTACAAATGACCTAACTATATTCTTAATTAACAGAAACCTTTTCTAGCAATTCTAAACACTTTTAAATTCAACAATTCCACTTCTAGGAATTTATGTCTCCTACAATAACTACAGATATGTGCAAACATTTAGATGTGAGTAGGTTCACTGCAGCAGTACTTTAAAATAGTAACAACAGATTTAAAGTCATTTGAATTACTTAGTAAAACACTATGTATAATGACATAGAAAGTTAATCATGACATATCAAGTGAATCAGGTTACAAATCTGTATGTACTACATAAAAACATTTTTTTAAAATGTCAAGTTGTTTAGTAATATTTTAAAAATTGTCTAAAAATTAGTGTATATTAGTTTAGTAATTTATATATCTATATCTATATCTATATCTCATGGTTATAAAGCATTTAAAAATATTTGGCCTAAAACAATATCATGTAATATTTCTCTTGATAAAAATGACACATGTACTTAACTACTAAAATGAACAAGGGGTCATTAAAAAGCAAAAAAATGCAACCTGTCTCTATTTCCAGTCTTATTTTTTGTTGAGCTGTCCACAGGTTTGAGGATCCAATAAGGTTGACAGACAGCTTATGAGGCTTAAAAGTTACCTGTGGCTATAAAGTAGTTTTATTCAGTATGTATGTGTATTTTGCAGGTTTAAAAGTTTTACTTCTTACTAGCTAGACACTTCTCAGAAAAATAAATGAAGGGGACATAAGGTACACAAAGATGGAATAACTATTATTTCACTGTTTCTTAATGTCATAAATCAAGGTCATACAATTTTGCCAATTAAGTTTTTACAATATTTAAAAATATTATTTGAACTGAAGGAGACTTTTTTACATAGTCAAGGCTTCCTCAGGTACTTTCCTTTAATCTCCCACACCCAAATGAGGCCAATCCAGCAACTAAGAGCTCAAACCTCTCATTGTGTTTTGATCCTGTTTGTTCTATCCTTGCAGGATATTTGCTTTGGAAGAGGAGATTTATAGCCGAAGAACTATGACTTAAACAGCTTATTTGCTAAGATAAACCAACGTGCATTAGTATTAAGGTTAAAAAAAAAAACTATTACCTACTGGACTGCTAATTAATAAAAACAACCCTTTCTTTAAAAGAAAAAAAAAGTACACAGAGATCAAGTTTAAATAATTCTAATGCTTTTTCTAGACAGATAATCACAAGTAATAATTTAAAAAAATCCTCCAATAAACAAGATAATAAACCTGAACCGTAAAAGAAAAAAAAGTCTTTGTTAAAAAAAAATAAAAGCAAAGTTTTAAACAGAAAAATGTTCACTGTACATATAATAAAAAGCTTATTTACTACCCAAAGAGTTCTTACACATCAATAAAAAGTGATTAACAGTTCAATATAAAAATAGGAAAAAGGTCATGAACAACAGTTAACATAAAAAGAAAAATAAACTTCAATAAATATTAAAATTTGCTTAACTTTATTCATAATTAATAGAAGACATATTAAAATGAGATATTTTTCATCTTTCAGAGTGGAAGGCTAAAAACTTTGATAATACTAAATAGTGTATTAAATACACTATTTAAATACTAATTAGCTTAGGGAATAAGCATTCTCACAGATTATTAGTTGCTGACTTAACTTCTTAACAGAACAATTTGGCAATATTTAGAATTAAAAGGGGACGAGGGGGTGACAGAGGATGAGATGGTTGGATGGCATCACCAACTCGATGGACAGGAGTCTGAGCAAGCTCCGGGAGCTGGTGATGAACAGGGAAGCCTGGTGTGCTGCAGTCCGTGGGGTCGCAAAGAGTTGGACACGACTGAGCGACTGAACTGACTGACTGAGTTAAAAAGGCACATTTTTTTAACCTTAAAATTTTGATTTCTAGAAATTTATCCTCTAAATCTAGCTAAAGGACTATACAGAAATCTGCTTAAGGAAGGCCGAACACTTGTAGCATAGTTTGTAACAGCAAATTTGAACAACTCAAGTAAACAAATTCAAATTCTTTTCTCACAGAAATTGCACCCTAGTCTACAAAAGACATATGTATACAGTAATTTTTTTTAAGCCTCAAAGTATTATTTCACAATGTTCTGTATTGGCTGGGAATTAGCAATTAATGTTTCTTTTTTGGAAAATCTGTAAGGAAGCTGATAATACTTTGGAGACTGAAAATTCAAAGTTAATTTATTTTTAGTACTAAGCAGAGACATTATTTTGCCAACAAAGGTCCGTCTAGTCAAGGCTATGGTTTTTCCTGTGGTCATGTATGGATGTGAGAGTTGGACTGTGAAGAAGGCTGAGCACCAAAGAATTGATGCTTTTGAACTGTGGTGTTGAAGAAGACTCTTGAGAGTCCCTTGGACTGCAAGGAGATCCAACCAGTCCATTCTGAAGGAGATCAGCCCTGGGATTTCTTTGGAAGGAATGATGCTAAAGCTGAAACTCCAGTACTTTGGCCACCTCATGTGAAGAGTTGACTCATTGGAAAAGACTCTGATGCTGGGAGGGATTGGGGGCAGGAGGAGAAGGGGACGACAGAGGATGAGATGGCTGGATGGCATCACTGACTCGATGGACGTGAGTCTGAGTGAACTCTGGGAGTTGGTGATGGACAGGGAGGCCTGGCGTGCTGCGATTCATGGGGTCACAGAGTCGGATACGACTGAGCGACTGAACTGAACTGAACTGAACTATTAAGATACATACATTTGCCTTTTTATTGGACACATCAGTATACATCCTTCTTCATGGGTAGGCAAAATGCTTTGCTTAAAACAGGGATCGTGTTCACAGAACTGCAGTGGAGAAGATCAAAACAACTTAAATATGGGCTCTTGTGAGAACTTGATGCTCTAAAATAATTTGAATTGTTTCTAGCTTCTCTTTTAGTAGCTCAACCCTCAAAAGCTAGCTGGAGCTTGTAATAAAAGGACATCTTTTCCAGGGAAAACCACAGAACCCTGTTTCAAAAAAAATCCCTTAGGTGTGGCATTTGACTTTTTCTTTTTACTTAACCCAATAGGTGGTTATGCATCTCAGTAAACAAAAAACTTCACTGACTTGTAAGATTGCAGAAAAAAAATGAGCAACAAGGAATAAAGTCTTAGGAAAATGTTGAAATAAAGAAAGCTCCCACTTGTGACAAATCCTTCTCAATAAACTCAGCCTAGTTCACTAGGTTACCACATCATCTGATATTATAAAGATATATACAACTATCCTGACCAGAGGCCTGACATAAATATTAGCTTGGAGAAGCTAACATTTAATAAAGTTATTAAAACTTCTATTTAAAAATATTTATCACATTTTTGTGATTCTTATATCCCTAAAATTTAAACAACTTTGTCTATGATGCCATAATCTCTTAGAAATACTACTATTAAAGAAGTCAGTAGGAACAGTCACTTTTTCCCACTGATCCTTCCAATCACCGAGGGGTAGTCAATATACTATCATAGAGGAAGGAGTGTAATCTTTCCTTTAAATTTCAATAACTAATATTATGAGCACAAGCATAATGCAAAGTCTTCACTGGGTAACCTTTTGTTAATTTATCAATTCCAATTTTTTTTCTTATACAAAAGGAGGCTTTATTTATAATTCTTTAATGTGCAATTTGAAAACTGAGAAAGCTGAAAAACCAGAAGTATTTTTGTTTGTTGTAACTCTTGTAACAGCAAAACCTGAACAAGGGTGATAATTCATATATTTCACTGCAGAAATATTCATGCTTGATTACAGTATGTTTCTCTACAACAACTGAAGATATTAACTAATAAAGAGAATATACATCATATTACCTTTATGAAATTTGAAAAATCTCAATTCTGAAACACTAATAGCCCCCAAGCAGGGTTAAATGAAGGGTGTGGATTTGATTAGATTCTGTTTTGTTATTTCTTTAGTAGGTGAATATAGTACATATGCTATAGCATATTCAATATTTAAAAATAAAAATTCGAGAAGGCCTAAATCTTAGACCTTTTTTTTGTGGCACGCTGTAACAGGTAACTAAGACCGCTAGCAACATAACCCACAAAATTAATGAAATATTATGCTTTCACAACTATGAAACCTCCCCTAATTGATCCAAGTCTGATAGAGTATCTTCCTTAAGTGTTCCCTGAGTACCTCAAACTTCTTCTTTAGAGCTGTTTACCTGTCAATATCCTTTGCTACATTGTAAGCTCAGTGATGGCTAGTACTGCTGTCTTTAATTTTATCTACCAGTGATGCTCAGTGTCTACCTCAATGCTTGGTGAATCATACGTACTTGATTAAAATAATAATTGAATTGAAGAGCAGAAAAGTTTCAAAGAATTTTCTAAAGGCCTCCACATGGTTCACTGGAAGTCTCTCAGTCGTGTCTGACTCTTTGTGACCCCTTGGACTATACAGTCCATGGAATTCTCTAGGCCAGAATACCAGAGTGGGTAGCCTTTCCCTTGTCCACAGGATCTTTCTAATCCAGGGATTGAACCCAGGTCTCCTGCATTGCAGGAGGATTCTTTACCAACTGAGCTATCAGGGAAGCCCTGACATAGTTCAAGATACTTAGAAATGGGCAGGCACTCTCTCATTCAACTTCTATCTTGTGTGTGTGTTCAGTCACTCAGTCATGTCCAACTCTTTGTGACCCCATGAACTGTAGCTACCCAGGCTTCTCTGTCCAAGGAATTCTCCAGGCAAGAACACTGGAGTGGGTTGTCATTTCCTACTCTAGGAGATCTTCCTGACCCAGAGAACGAACCTGAGTCTCCTGCATTGGCAGGCAGATCCTTTGCCATTGAGCCACCTGGGAAGCCCAACTTTTATCTTATCATTATTTAATAGTTCTTTTTCATCTTATTTTACCAAAATATTTTAACACCTATCCATTCACTGACATTTCTATTGTAGGACAATCATGTTTATTATTATTTTATTTATTTTTTGGTAATCTTTCATGTTAATGATTGCAATTACTTGTCTTTTTAAGTTAAATATTTTAAATACTTATATTTGGTAACTTAAATTTTTGCTGAATCTTCATTGCTATTGACATTTTTTTTTAAACAGTGTACAATTATTAATAGGATCAATATCAACAACGAACAGATCTGAAGTCCTAATAATACTGCTACACTTCAGTATATAGTCAGCTGAGCATTCCCCTTTCCCATTATTTTATTTTTCTCATTTTTATCGGTAGGACTGGCTTAAATCTTGACTCAGATTCTCTGTATTCATTTATATTTGAAAGAGATAAAAATCTAACTCCTCTTTCCTTATTTCTTACACCAGCTAGTGGCACTTTGAAGTTTAAAATTCCTATTTCTAAAATAAGTAGGAACTGGGAGCACCATAGACAGATCGAGCTAACTGCCCTGTTTGTGATCTTTTATGTTTCTGAATATGCATGATTCCTGCTACTTAATTTTGGCTCAGGCTTTGGTTTCTTTAGAAGTTTTGACCTTGCCATGACCTTTGGTTTCTTTAAATAGGATTCTGTACATTTTCAGAGGATTGAGATGATTTCCTAAGGTCAGAATGTGGTTGGGCATTTTACCACTGCTCATGAAGCAATATGAGCAACTGAATGTCATCAGATCAGATCAGATCAGATCAGTTCCTCAGTCGTGTCTGATTCTTTGCAACCCCATGAATGGCAGCACCCCAGGCCTCCCTGTACATCATCAACTCCCGGAGTTCACTGAGACTCACGTCCATCGAGTCAGTGATGCCATCCAGCCATCTCATCCTCTGTCGTCCCCTTCTCCTCCTGCCCTCAATCCCTCCCAGCATTAGAGTCTTTTCCAATCAGTCAACTCTTCCCATGAGGTGGCCAAAGTACTGGAGTTTCAGCTTTAGCATCATTCCTTCCAAAGAAATCCCAGGGCTGATCTGCTTCAGAATGGACTGGTTGGATCTCCTTGCAGTCCAAGGGACTCTCAAGAGTCTTCTTCAACACCACAGTTCAAAAGCATCAATTCTTCGGCGCTCAGCCTTCTTCACAGTCCAACTCTCACATCCATACATGACCACAGGGAAAACCATAGCCTTGACTAGACGAACCTTTGTTGGCAAAGTAATGTCTCTGCTTTTCAATATGCTATCTAGGTTGGTCATAACTTTCCTTCCAAGGAGTAAGCGTCTTTTAATTTCATGGCTGCAGTCACCATCTGTAGTGATTTTGGAGCCTAGAAAAATAAAGTCTGACACTGTTTCCACTGTTTCCCCATCTATTTCCCATGAAGTGATGGGACCGGATGCCATGATCTTCGTTTTCTGAATGTTGAGCTTTAAGCCAACTTTTTCACTCTCCACTTGCACTTTCACCAAGAGGGTTTTTAGTTCCTCTTCACTTTCTGCCATAAGGGTGGTATAATCTGCATATCTGAGGTTATTGATATTTCTCCTGGCAATCTTGATTCCAGCTTGTGTTTCTTCCAGTCCAGCGTTAACTGCTGCTTTCTGACCTGCATACAAATTTCTCAAGAGGCAGATCAGGTGGTCTGGGATTCCCATCTCTTTCAGAATTTTCCACAGTTTATTGTGATCCACACAGTCAAAGGCTTTGGCATAGTCAATAAAGCAGAAATAGATGTTTTTCTGGAACTCTCTTGCTTTTTCCATGATCCAGCAGATGTTGGCAATTTGATCTCTGGTTCCTCTGCCTTTTCTAAAACCAGCTTGAACATCTGGAAGTTCACGGTTCACATATGGCTGAAGCCTGGCTTGGAGAATTTTGAGCATAACTTTACTGGCATGTGAGATGAGTGCAATTGTGCGGTAGTTTGAGCATTCTTTGGGACTGGAATGAAAACTGACCTTTTCCAGTCCTGTGGCCACTGCTGAGTTTTCCAAATTTGCTGGCATATTGAGTGCAGCACTTTTACAGCATCATCTTCCAGGATTTGGAATAGCTCAACTGGAATTCTATCACCTCCACTAGCTTTGTTTGTAGTGATGCTTTCTAAGGCCCACTTGACTTCACATTCCAGGATGTCTGGCTGTAGGTCAGTGATCACACCATCGTGATTCTCTGGGTCATGAAGATCTTTTTTGTACAGTTCTTCTGTGTATTCTTGCCATCTCTTCTTAATATCTTCTGCTTCTGTTAGGTGCATACCATTTCTGTCCTTTATCGAGCCCATCTTTGCATGAAATGTTCCTTTGGTATCTCTGATTTTCTTGAAGAGATCTCTAGTCTTTCCCATTCTGTTGTTTTCCTCTATTTCTTTGTATTGATCACTGAAGAAGGCTTTCTTATCTCTTCTTGCTATTCTTTGGAACTCTGCATTCAGATGCTTATATCTTTCCTTTTCTCCTTTGCTTTTCGCTTCTCTTCTTTTCACAGCTATTTGTAAGGCCTCCCCAGACAGCCATTTTGCTTTTTTGCATTTCTTTTCCATGGGGATGGTCTTGATCCCTGTCTCCTGTACAATGTCACGAACCTCATTCCATAGTTCATCAGGCACTCTATCTATCAGATCTAGGCCCTTAAATCTATTTCTCACTTCCACTGTATAATCATAAGGGATTTGATTTAGGTCATACCAGAATGGTCTAGTGGTTTTCCTTACTTTCTTCAATTTAAGTCTGAATTTGGGAATAAGGAGTTCATGGTCTGAGCCACAGTCAGCTCCTGGTCTTGTTTTTGCTGACTGTATAGAGCTTCTCCATCTTTGGCTGCAAAGAATATAATCAATCTGATTTCAGTGTTGACCATCTGGTGATGTCCATGTATAGAGTCTTCTCTTGTGTTGTTGGAAGAGGGTGTTTGTTATGACCAGTGCATTTTCTTGGCAAAACTCTGTTAGTCTTTGCCCTGCTTCATTCCGTATTCCAAGGCCAAATTTGCCTGTTACTCCAGGTGTTTCTTGACTTCCTACTTTTGCATTCCAGTCCATAGACACCACCAATTCTTAGCTTCCTCAGTTCAGTTCAGTCGCTCAGTCATGTCTGACTCTTTGTGACCCCGTGAATCATAGCATGCCAGGCCTCCCTGTCCATCACCAATTCCTGGAGTTCACTCAAACTCATGTCCATCGAGTCCGTGATGCCATCCAGCCATCTCACCCTCTGCTGTCCCCTTCTCCTCCTGCCCCCAATCCCTCCCAGCATCAGGGTCTTTTCCAATGAGTCAACTCTTCGCATGAGGTGGCCAAAGTATTGGAGCTTCAGCATCAGTCCTTCCAATGAACACCCAGGACTGATCTCCTCTAGGATGGACTGGCTGGATCTCCTTGTAGTCCAAGGGACTCTCAAGAGTCTTCTTCAACACAATTCTTCAGCACTCAGCTTTCTTCACAGTCCAACTCTCACATCCATACATGACCACAGGGAAAACCATAGCCTTGACTAGACGGACCTTTGTTGGCAAAGTAATGTCTCTGCTTTTCAATATGCTATCTAGGTTGGTCATAACTTTCCTTCTAAGGAGTAAACATCTTTTAATTTCATGGCTGTAATCACCATCTGCAGTGATTTTGGAGCCCGCAAAAATAAAGTCTGACGCTGTTTCCACTGTTTCCCCATCTATTTCCCATGAACTGATGGGACCAGATGCCATGATCTTCGTTTTCTGAATGTTGAGCTTTAAGCCAACTTTTCCACTCTCCTCTTTCATTTTGATCAAGAGGCTTTTTAGTTCCTCTTCACTTTCTGCCATAAGGGTGGTGTCATCTGCATATCTGAGGTGATTGATATTTCTCCCAGCAATCTTGATTCCAGCTTGTGCTTCTTCCAGCCCAGCCTTTCTCATGATGTACTCTGCATATAAGTTAAATAAGCAGGGTGATAATATACAGCCTTGATGTACTCCTTTTCCTATTTGGAACCAATCTGTTGTTCCATGTCCAGTTCTAACCGTTGCTTCCTGACCTGCATATAGGTTTCTCAAGAGGCAGGTCAGGTGGTCTGGGATTCCCATCTCTTTCAGAATTTTCCACAGTTTATTGTGATCCACACAGTCAAAGGCTTTGGTATAGTCAATAGAGCAGAAATAGATGTTTTTCTGGAACTTTCTTGCTTTTTCCATGATCCAGCAGATGTTGGCAATTTGATCTCTGGTTCCTCTGCCTTTTCTAAAACCAGCTTGAACATCTGGAAGTTCACGGTTCACGTACTCCTGAAGCCTGGCTTGGAGAATTTTGAGCACTACTTTATTAGCATGTGAGATGAGAGCAATTGTGCAGTAGTTTGAGCATTCTTTGGCATTGCCTTTCTTTGGGATTGGAATGAAAACTGACCTTTTCCAGTCCTGTGGCCACTGCTGAGTTTTCCAAATTTGCTGGCATATTGAGTGCAGCACTTTTACAGCATCATCTTTCAGGATGTGAAATAGCTCAACTGGAATTCCATCACCTCCACTAGCTTTGTTTGTAGTGATGCTTTCTAAGGCCCACTTGACTTCACATTCCAGGATGTCTGGCTATAGGTGAGTGATCATACCGTTGTGATTATCTTAGCTCCCTAAGGCCCAATAAAAATAACCTTCTGAAAACTTTGAGGAAGGTGGCTTCTGACACGGCTTCCAATGAGGCTTGCCTTCTGGTATTTATACCATTGTGTAATCCCCTCCCCATTGGTGGGGACTGGACCCAAGGATTTGGTTGTAACGAACAGAACATGGCAAAAGTGATGGAATGTCACTTCTAAGACTGCTAGAAAAGGCTGTGGCTTCCATTCTGCTAGTGTACTCTCTCTCTGTCTTCCTTGGCCATTCTAGTGAAGCTACCTGTCAAGTTCTGAGATGCTACATGGAGAGACCCACATAGCAAGGAACTAAAGAAAGCTGAGGCCTTGAGTGTGAGAAGAACTGAGTAGCTTTAGTTTAACAGCTTGTGAGATCCGAATCCTGACAACAACCATGTGGGTCACCTAGAAAGTAGATCCTTCCCAGTCAGGCCGTGAGATTACTGCAGCTTGCGACACACCTGGAACCACAGGACTCAGCTAAGCTCTACTGAGGTCCTTTATCCAAAGAAATGAAAATAATAATGAAAGTGAAAAGAAAGTGTTAGTTGCTCAGTCATGTCTGACTCTTTGCGACCCCATGGACTGTATGTAGCCTGCCAGGCTCCTCTGTCCATGGAATTTTCCAGGCAAGAATACTGGAATGGATTGCCATTCCTTTCTCCAGGGGATCTTCCCAATCCAAGGATCAAACCGGCCTCCCACATTTCAGTTTGATTCTTTACCATTTGAGCCACAGGGAAGCCCAGGGTAATAATAATAGTTTTAAGCTATTACGTTTTGGAGTAATTTGTTAGAGAGAAGATGATAACTAGGCTAATATAAAACCTCAAAAGCAAAATATTTTTGTCTTACAAAATATGACAAAATCATGTTTTCAAATTATGTACCTAGCTGGTTAATATGTATCTTTTTTAAAAGGCACAGAGTGTATAAGATGTTTTATTTATTTTTATTTTTTGGCTTGCAGGATCCTAGTTCCTCATCCATGGATGGAACCTGTGCAGTGGAAGTGTGTAGTCTTAACCACTGGACAACTAAGAAATTCCTTTGTTAATGTGTATTCATTATATCTTTTAATATGATACAAGTACATTATTAGCAGGAAATAAATATATATAGTAAGGAAGAGTTCTGGAACAAAATAGTGACACATATGTATAAGTGATGTAATTTTAACACTTAAAGTGATTCTTGGCAAGATGGTTCAATGAAAATTTTTGGATAAAAATGATATATTCTATGGGAAGGAAAAATATACTAACTAAATAATGTTCTTAGGTTATATCTGTTATTGTAGACATCAATCATATCACAGAATGTTATCTGGTGTCCTCATATAGCCTATTGGTATGATTATCATGCAAGAAAACTGCAGGTTATCCTCTTTTCATTAGAATTTTAAACTCACTTTTCATTAGAATTTTAAACTCTAAATATAACCGATCACTTAATATTTAAGGGACATAAATGTCAAATATTTTCTTAAATGGAGTGTGCATGCATGCTCAGTTGTGTCCAATTCTTTGCAACCCATGGACTGTAGCCCACCAGGCTCCTCTGTCCATGGAATTTTCCAGGCAAGAATACTGGGGCAGGTTGCCATTTCCTACTCCAGGGGATCTTCCCAACCCAGGGCTTGAACCTGCATCTCTTGTATCTCCTGTATTGACAGGCAGATTCTTTACCAGCTGGACCACCTGGGAAGCCCTTCTTAAATGGACTAACAATTCTGAAGGATTATCTGTTAATAAGTGAAAGCCTCTTCCTTGAGAAATTAAGATCCCAAGATGGACAGCTATTAGGATGTCCTGCATACAACTCAAACTCTTAGAAACGTCCTTCTCTTTCATCTCTGTTCTTCCTCTGGTTTTGTCAATCTCAACAAAAGGTATTACTGTCTATCAGGTTGCTCAAGACAAAAGTTTGGGCATTCTCCAAAACACTCCACATCATTATACAGGAAGTTTATTGCTCGGATTTCATGTACATCTCAAGTTCCCACCGGTCCAAGTCATCACAGTGTCTCATGACTGCTATTTCTTCCTAGTGAGTCTCTCTACTTCTTTTCTTATTCAAATTCATCCTCCACAGAGCATTCAGGGTTAATCTTTTAAATATGCAAATAAGAACATGTACTCTTATTAAAACAGATCAAGGAATTCTACTGTTTAAATTAAAAAATGGAAACTAACAGACAAAAACCTTGACGAGGGTTACAAGGTTCCTCAAGATCTGACTCTACAAGACTACTCCATCCTTCTTTTTTGTTCCAAGCTGCCCTCTGCTCACAAAGATCTTTCTTCAGTTTCTCCCACGCACCAATTTCTTTGCTTTGGCTTACACACAGAAGGGTTTCCCCCTGGCTAATTCCAATTTATACTTTCAGCCCCAGCTTAGTAAAACCATCCTCCCTTTAACACAAATCTGAATTAGATCTGTTTTATTCTCTTACGGTTTGTAGAGAATTTTCCCTCATCATATTAAGTACAAATTATAGCAATACACTTATTTGTATGCATGTTTACTACTATCTCTTCTGAAGGAAGGTTTGCTTCGTGAACTCCATGTACAGGTTGTCTTCGTTCACCTATGCCTGACACTATGTGCTTTTAAAATATTTGTAGAATAAAACACGAATAAAATTGTTCAAGATCTGGCTTATTATTATTGGTGAAATATTTAAATTACAGCCTTTCATCCATTAAGGAACTTTCTCTTTTATCTTTTTATTTATAATAAAATGCATTAATTTCTGAGAAGTGAAAAGATTCTAATATTTATATTGACATGACTATTCACTTCCTCAATCAATTCAGCTGTAATGATTTATATTTACTTTTTCACTTTACAGTAACTAATTAGGATGTCTATATCAACTAATTATGAATACAAATAATCCCTGTCTAATAGTCAAAAGGGTTATTTCTGAAAGTGACAAAATCTGTCAGGAAAAGAGTGTCAAAGCTATGTTTTATCATGAAAGTACAGTTTCTTTAAAGAATTGGACAACTGAATGGGTTAGCTATTTAAAACAACAAAATTTTAACAGGTAACGAAGCATTACATCAAGCAGGAACTATTATATTAATTTGGCTGCACTGGCTCTTAGTTGCAGCATGCAGGATCTAGTTCCTTGACCAGGGATTGAACTTACACTCCTGCTTTTGGACTGTGAAGTCTTCGCCACTGGGCCACAAGGGAAGTCCCAGGAATTATTTTAAAATGAGCAAGACAACATGATTATAAAGGAACTTTTTTGATGCATTCATTTTATTCTCAGCTTTATAACACAGTTATTTAATCAATGTAGAGTTTACTGTGTTAAATTGTATTTAAATGTATTCAAAGTTTTTAATGCATTAAAAAAAATCCATTTTGGGGGCTTCCCTGTGGCTCAGATGGCCAAGAATTCACCTCCAATGCACGAGACCTGGGTTTGATCTCTGGGTTGGGAAGATCCTCTGGAGAAGGGAATGGCAACCCATTCTAGCATTCTTGCCTGGGAAATCCCATGGACAGAGGAGTCTAGTGGGCTACAGACTGTGGGGTTGCAAACAGTCAGACATGACTGAGCGACTAACACACTTTCAATGCATTTTTGCGATCTATTATAATATGATAGTAGAAAATTTATGAAACCAATATAAAATTCAATGACTAAAGATAAAAATTTTATTAACAGGTGCCAGTTTCATTCCCTAAATAAGAAATATGATTCATTAATTTGCTTAAAGATCACTAATATGTAGCTTTTCAGAATACTTAAAATGTATTCCCATGATATAAACATTTTGTTTTACTATTAACTGGATTTATTATTCAAAAACTTATAATCAGTGCTACAACCAATTTATACCATACAATAAATGACATATATTGTTAAAATCAAATGTTCTCAGAGTCAGTCTCATTGAAACATACCTTTTTGATTCATGCATTCACTTACAGTTTGCTTACAATTGCTTCATAGAGATAGGAATATGTACATTACAAGATTTTATTGATTTATTATAGAATATATTAAGCATACTCAGACAGAAAAAGCTAGCTGTGGGGCTAGTATCATGTAACAGCAAACTGCAGAGTATTTTAGAGCAAAATTAGTGTTGGCATAAAAGCTAAATGCATAAACTGGACCAGTAAAGATAATATTTAGTAAGTTCACTAACAAATCAGGTCTTGGAGTTGTACACTTTGCTCATGATGAAAGGAATATTACATAAAATAATGAAAAAAAGAAAGTGAAAGTTGCTCAGTTGAGTCCCACTCTCTGCAACCCCATGGATTACAGTCCATGGAATTCTCCAGGCCAGAATACTGGAGTAGATAGCCATTCCATTCTTCAGGGGATCTTGGGGATCTTCCCAATTCAGGGATAGAACCCAGATATCCTGCATTGCAGGAGGATTCTTTACCACTGAGCCACTGGGGAAGCCATAATATATAATAATATTTAATTTAGCTTTACATACATTGGAGTACAGACCCAAAACAATCATAATGTGCTACCTGTGGAAATATTTCAGCAAACAAAGGTTGAAAAACCACTGTTATTTCATTTTAAAAGTAAAATGCTAAGAATTTCAAATATTATCTCACAAGCAGTTATTTAATGCCATAAGACATTATGAAATTTTAATCTATTAATACTTCCTTATATGTATGTGAAATACCATGTGATGTTACATATGAATACTAAAGAGTGTACTTAACATAAAACTTAAAAAACAATCAATGCAAATTAACTTCTTTATCTTATACCAATGCAAGAAGGATACTTAAAACTCTGCCTAGTGAATATGTATTACTACTAAAGGGAATTAAGAGTCAAGAAAGGTTAGGAAACACTGCTATAACATTGCTGAGGTTTTTGATCATTTTAAACCCAGAAAAGTTTCAATTAATGATGGAGGAAGTAAAGTCATTGATTTTTATACTGCCAAGTGAAATGCAGCAAGCTAGAATAACTGGTTAGTTTTATTAAGGTATCTTATTAAGATGGCTTATTAACTACTCACTATTGTTTTCACAGGGCTTTATGCTGATACTAAACTTTAAAATGTAGGATTCTTTCCTTCCTAACTTTCATAAAAGTCATATATAATTAGCACTGAATGAAATTTTCTAATGTCAACATTTCAAATTTTGATTAAGAGGGAATACAAATCAACCTTCTTCAAGTTTAATTCAAAAGACTGGCAACATCCGTTGGGAGACTAGAAGAGATAATATATCAATGTACCTTCAAACTTCAGACTAAGCCAGGGGCCTACAAAGTAAAAGTAATATTCAACTTATTAAGCAGAGTCAGCACAGTCATTTTCTCTATCCGACTTATCTTTGATTCATAAAAACCAAATATTCTCAAATTGAAATAAACAGGGGCTAGAATACAATCACGGCCTTACTGTTGATAGATATAATAACCCATCTACCCAGATGATTGAAATAAAGACAAAGCAACAGTTGAAAAAAGTGGTGCAGGTAATGACCATAAAGTAAGACACAGAAATTCAGAGAGTGGTAGGCTTACTGGACAGTATATAATTAAAAACCTGGTCAATTTCCACAGAATGGGAAGAACCACAGTTTTTCAGC
Organism: Bos taurus; assembly: GCF_002263795.3. Classification (NCBI taxonomy): domain Eukaryota; kingdom Metazoa; phylum Chordata; class Mammalia; order Artiodactyla; family Bovidae; genus Bos; species Bos taurus. The sequence continues at coordinate 47,698,152 of NC_037348.1, read as the reverse complement.
TCCACTGTATGACTATTATTTCTGAACATGAAACCCCATTCAATAGAAATCATACAAACTAGGAAAACTAAGTAAGCTGTTCTTATTTTTGAATAAGGGTAAACGAGAAGTGCACTCTGAGAGTGTCTTTTTCATCTATAGAGTATTCAGGGCTAAATCTAGGGAGAGGTGAATGGGACACTCAATTCAGATGAACAATTGAAAGAGGTGTAAAAACGCTCATTATGAAGATAAATAATATTTTAATGCAACATTTCAAAAAATAAAAAGTAACACAAAAACCCCATGATAAAAAAACCCCCAAAGTTAAATAAAAGATCAGTACCTAGTCTAAGATTGATAAAATCTCTAAGGCAAAACTTCTTTATAGTGAGTTTCTTTAAAAGATCAATTTTGATAAAAGGTTGAATGGTTTAGGTCTATCTTCTATGATTTACATAAGCACAGAATATTTGAGTAAGAAAAATTTCTAAAGTAAATTTTAATAATAAATCCCTAAATATTGTTTGAAGGCACTTGACATCTTAAATCCCCATGTCTAAGCCCTCTCTGATTTTTAAGCTCTAAACTCTTTGGTATATGCTAAGTAGGTTTCCCCAAACTAGACTGACTGACTCTAGTGCCAAAGTAGCTTCTTTTAACTCATTACATGGCGGATAGAATGGTCTTCGCTTGAATTAATTACAGTAGGGGTTACAAGATGGTAGTTTTCTGATTCTATTACTCCATGTTAACTCCCATTCTCCTTCCATGGGGCTTCCCAGGTGGTACGGTGGTAAAAGAATCCACCTGCCAAAACAGGAGACACAAGAGATGCAGGTTCAAGCCTTGGGTTGGGAAGATCCCCTGGAGTAGAAAATGGCAACCCACTCCAGTATTCTTGCTTGGAAAAATCCAAGGACAGAGGAGCCTGGCGGGCCACAGTCCACGCAGTCACAGAGTGGGACGCGACTGAGCACAATAGCACAGCACATTCTTCTTTACAAAAGGCATTCTTCCTTTCTAACTTCCATCTTTTTTTTAAAAAAAAGTATCTTTATAGATCCTAAGTGTAACAATTAAGGATTTTATAATCAAATACACTTCTTTTGATGCATACATTGTTTCAATTTTGGTCTATGGGAACTTTGTCAAGCTGTTCCCGTGCCCTTTCTACATGACTCTATTAGTCTCTGAGCAAAAACCAGAAAGTTCTTGCTCTCTGGTACAAAATAATCTAGACTCACTGTACTTTCCATGATCCAGACCCAGAAGCTTTGATACCCTTTAATAAGAAATGTAGTCAGAAACCAAAATTTGGGTGTTTAGGTGTATCCCTTGCTTCTAAGGCCTTTTCAATAAATAAAGCTAAGGAAAAATATACATTTTTTTAAATCAAAATTCATACTGATAGTTTCAACTCAAATTGAGTATTACAGTTTCTTTTTCTTAATGCCATTTATTTTACAGTGTAAATTTTGGCTCCTAATAATATTTACATAGCTCCTTAGTCCAACAATATAAAGAAAAGTTTTAAGATTTTAATAACCAGTAGTACAACTAAGTATGAATATACTGAGCAAAGTTTAAGATTACTTTGCATTTCTTCTTGTCCTTAAAACATACGCCTTTAATGATGCATAGTCAGTCTAACAGTCAAAAGACACTTGAGTTAATTATTTTCTCTCTATAAGAATCTAACCAATCTGATATAGTCAGGTATATTTATTTCTATTTGTATTCGTTTTCATGGGTGCTTTTTAATTTTTTCATTTGATTTTAATTTCTAAATATTTAAAACACACACACGGTTCAAAAGTCAAACTATACAAAAAGACATAGTTCAAAAAGTTGCATTACCATCCTATGCCTGTGTCTCTTTCCTATCTACCTCCAAAGGATAAACATCCGTCCTGTTCTTTTTATCCTTATTTCTCACTTGTATTATAAATACTTGATTTTTTTTCCAATTAGCAATATGTCAATCAATATTCATTTACAGACAGCTTCCTTACTATTTTCCCTGGTGGCTCAGACAGTAAAGCATCTGCCTATGATGTGGGAGATTCGGGTTCGATCCCTGGGTCAGGAAGATCCTCTGGAGAAGGAAATGGCAACCCACTCCAGTATTCTTACCTGGAAAATCCCGTGGATGGAGGAGCCTGGTAGGCTACAGTCCATGGGGTCGCAGAGTTGGAAATGACTGAGCAACTAAACTTTCACTTTCACTTACTATTGTATCTTTTTTTTACAGTTGCACTGTATCACACTAAGCACTACCCCAGGTGGTGCAGTGGTACAGAATCTGCCTGCAATGCAGGAGACTCAGGAGATGCAGGATTGATTCTTGGATTGGGAAGATCCCCTGGAGTAGGAAATGGCAACCCACTCCAGTGTGCTCGCCTGTAAAATTCCATGGACAGAGCCACCTGACAGGCCACAGTCATGGGGTTGCAAAGAGGCAGACATGACTAAGTAAGCACATGTATTACACTATGCAAATATATGCACGGTTTATTCATCTACTCTCCGATTTGGGTTGTTTCTGTTTGCTATTAAAAATAATACTGTAGGGGTTCTCTGATGGTCCATTGGTTAAGACTGTGCTTCCACTGCAGGGGGCACAGGTTTGATCCCTGATCAGTGAACTAGGATCTCACATGCCACTCAGTGCATTCACTAAATAACAGTAATGATGATAATAATACTACAGTTCTTAGGAGGAATTCCTTAGAAGGAATTCCTAAAAGTGATTTTCCTTAGTCAAAGGGCAAATGTAATTTTGTTGTGTGTGCGTGCTAAGTTGCTTCAGTAGCATCCAACTCTTTGTGACCCTACAGACTGCAGCCTGCCAGGTTTCCCGGTCCATGGGATTCTCCAGGCAAGAATACTGGAGTGGTTGCCATGTCTTCATCCAGGGGATCTTCCTGACCTTGGAATAAAACTGGCATCTCATATTTCTCCTGCATTGGTAGGCTATTTCTTTACCACTAGCGCCACCTGGGAATCCCGTGATTTTGTTAGATACCATCAAATTCTCCACCATAGGGCTTTTTTTTTTTCTCCCACTATTTTGCAATCCCACCAGTAATGTATGAGAAAGCACAGAATCCTCTTTACTTTTAGTTTCCAAGATCTGTGTGGAGAATCACTTTTTCCATTTACATGACATCTACAACATCTCTGAGGCAAAAATATTATTTTTCTAACTCACTCATTTCTGGTTCCAAAGAAGTAATAATAATTTTTAATCTAAAATGTATATTATAAGTAGAAGATATTCTTCAGTCTATGGCTTGCATTTATAAAGTGTATATTTTTCAAAGTACTTCTATATACATGCGTATTATTTCATTCTCACAATTACGTTTAGTAGTGACAGCAAGTCTATCAGCTCCATCTTCCAGATGAGGAAACTGAGAAGAAACACAATCTAATTAATTTGTACACACCCAGTTAATGACAGCCAAGGGCCCTTAGTTTACTGGTATTTCTACTAAATACTTGGTTGCCTTCCTCTTAACTTTCAACTCTAGTATTTTATTATATGTTCAAATCAGATCAGATCAGATCAGTTGCTCAGTCGTGTCCGACTCTTTGCGACCCCATGAATCGCAGCATGCCATCACCAACTCCTGGAGTTCACTGAGACTCACTTCCATTGAGTCAGTGATGCCATCCAGCCATCTCATCCTCTGTCGTCCCCTTCTCCTCTTGCCCCCAATCCCTCCCATCATCAGAGTCTTTTCCAATCAGTCAACTCTCCGCATGAGGTGGCCAAAGTACTGGAGTTTCAGCTTTAGTATCATTCCTTCCAAAGAAATCCCAGGGCTGATCTCCTTCAGAATGGACTGGTTGGATCTCCTTGCAGTCCAAGGGACTCTCAAGAGTCTTCTCCAACACCACAGTTCAAAAGCATCAATTCTTTGGCGCTCAGCCTTCTTCACAGTCCAACTCTCACATCCATACATGACCACAGGGAAAACCATAGCCTTGACTAGACGAACCTTTGCTGGCAAAGTAATGTCTCTGCTTTTCAATATGCTATCTAGGTTGGTCATAACTTTCCTTCTAAGGAGTAAGCGTCTTAATTTCATGGCTGCAGTCACCATCTGCAGTGATTTTGGAGCCCCCCAAATAAAGTCTGACACTGTTTCCACTGTTTCCCATCTATTTCCCATGAACTGATGGGACTGGATGCCATGATCTTTGTTTTCTGAATGTTGGGCTTTAAGCCAACTTTTTCACTCTCCACTTTCACTTTCATCCAGAGGCTTTTTAGTTCCTCTTCACTTTCTGCCATAAGGGTGGTGTCATCTGCCTATCTGAGGTTATTGATATTTCTCCTGGCAATCTTGATTCCAGCTTGTGCTTCTTCCAGCCCAGCCTTTCTCATGATGTACTCTGCATATAAGTTAAATAAACAGGGTGACAATGTACAGCCTTGACGTACTTCTTTTCCTATTTGGAACCAGTCTGTTGTTCCATGTCCAGTTCTAACTGTTGCTTCCTGACCTGCATATAGGTTTCTCAAGAGGCAGGTCAGGTGGTCTGGTATTCCCATCTCTTTCAGAATTTTCCACAGTTTATTGTGATCCACACAAAGGTTTTGGCATAGTCAATAAAGCAGAAATAGATGTTTTTCTGGAACTCTCTTGCTTTTTCCATGATCCAGCGGATGTTGGCAATTTGATCTCTGATTCCTCTGCCTTTTCTAAAACCAGCTTGAACATCTGGAAGTTCATGGTTCACGTACTCCTGAAGCCTGGCTTGGAGAATTTTGAGCATTAGTTTACTAGCGTGTGAGATGAGTGCAATTGTGCGGTAGTTTGAGCATTCTTTGGGACTGGAATGAAAACTGACCTTTTCCAGTCCTGTGGCCACTGCTGAGTTTTCCAAATTTGCTGGCATATTGAGTACAGCACTTTCACAGCATCATCTTTCAGGATTTGGAATAGCTCAACTGGAATTCTATCACCTCCACTAGCTTTGTTCGTAGTGATGCTTTCTAAGACCTACTTGACTTCACATTCCAGGATGTCTGGCTGTAGGTCAGTGATCACACCATCGTGATTATCTGGGTCGTGAAGATCTTTTTTGTACAGTTCTTCTGTGTATTCTTGCCATCTCTTCTTAATATCTTCTGCTTCTGTTAGGTGCATACCATTTCTGTCCTTTATCAAGCCCATCTTTGCATGAAATGTTCCTTTGGTATCTCTGATTTTCTTGAAGAGATCTCTCGTCTTTCCCATTCTGTTGTTTTCCTCTATTTCTTTGCATTGATCGCTGAAGAAGGCTTTCTTATCTCTTCTTTGGAACTCTGCATTCAGATGCTTATATCTTTCCTTTTCTCCTTTGCTTTTCACTTCTCTTCTTTTCACAGCTATTTGTAAGGCCTCCTCAGACAGCCATTTTGCTTTTTTGCGTTTATTTTCCATGGGGATGGTCTTGATCCCTATCTCCTGTACAATGTCACAAACCTCCGTCCATAGTTCATCAGGCACTCTATCTATCAGATCTAGGCCCTTAAATCTATTTCTCACTTCCACTGTAAGAGAAACCCAAGTAAGACGGTAGGTGTTGCAAGAGGGCATCAGAGGGAAACACACTGAAACCATACTCACAGGAAACTAGTCAATCTAATCACACTAGGACCACAGCCTTGTCTAACTCAATGAAACTAAGCCATGCCCGTGGGGCAACCCAAGATGGGCGGGTCATGGTGGAGAGATCTGACAGAATGTGGTCCACTGGAGAAGGGAACGGCAAACCACTTCAGTATTCTTGCCTTGAGAACCCCATGAACAGTATGAAAAGACAAAATGATAGGATACTGAAAGAGAAACTCCCCAGGTCAGTAGGTGCCCAATATGCTACTGGAGATCAGTGGAGAAATAACTCCAGAAAGAATGAAGGGATAGAGCCAAAGCAAAAAGAATAACCAGCTGTGGATGTGACTGGTGATAGAAGCAAGGTCCGATGCTGTGAAGAGCAATATTGCATAGGAACCTGGAATGTCAGGTCCATGAATCAGGGCAAATTGGAAGTGGTCAAACAAGAGATGGCAAGAGTGAATGTCGACATTCTAGGAGTCAGCGAACTGAAATGGACTGGAATGGGTGAATTTTATTACATGCTAGTGTCACTTATTAGATAAAAGTATTAGGATCACAGACTTATTCATTATATTTACTTCACATATAATAGAAATATGAAGGCTATTAATTAGTCATGTTCATCTTTTAAGCATATTTTAGAAAATAAAGCTTACTTGTTTGGGTTTAGCTCAAGACTTTTATAAACTGTAAAGTGCTGAACAAGTCTAGTAATAAAATTCGTTCTGGAAAAATACACCATATTTTAATTTAAAGTAAGATTCAGTTATGTAAGCATTAGTAACAGATGAGTATAGTGAATTACCTCTTGACTATATATACAATTATGAACTTCTAAAATCTTACAAAATCAAATGCAAAGTACCTTGCAAGAATGCATTAAAGTTCAAAGCCTCCTTTGTACTAAACAATGTTTCTTTGCATTTTCTAAAAAGGCAATAAAAAAGTTCTATTCCAGTTGTAAAATATTTTGGCCTAAATTAATTAGACTGATTAATCCTTGAGAATGGCAACACAGATTTGCCCTATCAAGTGAGTTTCAAGAAAATATTAAAGGATGACATTAACAAATGTTATAAATTGAGAGTCCTCAAACGAAAGTAGTGAAATCAATGTGTAAATATAAACTCTGATTTTGGTCTGTTTCATAATGTAAACTGTTTTCCATAAAACACAATCTGTACATTTGTCATTTAGTTTTGAAGATAAATGTCATTTATTTTTGAAGTTGAAAAATAACAAAAAGACTTTAGACCCACATATAAAAGGTATTCTTTTTATCCTTTTCTGAGACGCTGACCTGTATATTCATTTAAAAATGAACACCACATCTTTACGTTATTAAATCTTTGTTTTGATCTATTAGTATTCACCAAAGTGCCATTTTATAAAACCTCACACTGAATGGACAAGGCTGGAGGTGACCATCTGCAGCTTTAGAGTCTGTGTTTGAATTGATGAAAAGAGCTTTGTGTTTTCATTGCCAAGTTTGATTCTTCCAGTCATTAGGCATTCCCCTCAGATCACATCAATGAAGCCGTACTCTCTTACACCCATGTGTTAAATTCTCTTCTCCTCATGGTTTCCTTTGCCAGCTCTACTCAAGAATGACTACTGGGCCTTAGCCACATTCTTCTCACAGCTTTGTCAAAAAGAGCATCAGAAAGTCTTCTTAAAACCCATATGTGTATCTGGTCAGTTCTCAGTCTTAGGGTCACCTCACATTGTGGTGTGATTATACAGAGATTCATTCTTGTTCTTGAACTGTGCTACTCCCATCATTCTGGGAAAGATTAGGCCCTCCAGTCAGTAGTAGAGAACTTCTTGGGACACTGATGTGAAATACACATAGCTCAGAAAGCAGATTAGTAAACTAAAGAAGGTGACATTTCAAGATTTTGAGCATGTTTATGTTATTTTTACCATTATGTAGCTTGTCAAATGGTGTAACACAAAAAGAAAGAAGACACACTTTCACTATGCTTTTGGATACTATTGTATGTGAAGGAAAAAGCTGAATGATGATGCTGTTCCAAGAACTATTAGTTTGAATGCTATACATGTCAAAGTAATTAAAAAAATTAAAATAGTTAAGTTCAGTAATAGGTTCCAAAATACTATTTACTATATAAAAATTTCACTTCTGGTTAGTCTTTCCATAGGAACAGCTAATGAAGTAATCTATAGTAGCAAAATTATTCTTTTCTTTATACTTAGGTTAAGAACTGAAGAAAAAAATGATATTTGTTGAGTTGCTCAGGAATATATTAATAAAACAATATAAGAAAGAAAGGAGGAGGATTTTAGCTGCTATTATACACTATATTGCTATAGAATGCATTCTTTTCTCTGTAAATGTAAATGATGAAGAATGAAGTTTATGCGAGGACTGTGTTTATGATTTCACTATCAGACAGAGTTACCGTGAAAGAAACAATATTCTTTCATTTATAGAGGGCTAAATGTGCACTTGGGAAAAATCCTTTAGTGGGGGATATAGACAAACACGAAATAATGGGAAGAAAGAATCAAACATGGAATCTTACAATCCAAGTAAAATTTGTATTTCTAGTTGTTCTTGGGTTCAATTTAGAATTTTTCAATTATATTCTGGGAATAAATCCTATATCTAGTAAAGCAGTATACAGCAGACTTTAGATGAATACACTGACAATTTATTAAAAAAAAACAGACCCTGATTTATGCAAGCATGTAAACATTCTCTGTATCAATAGATAGATACATTATATCCAATCATCTGTGCTTTTAAGAGTAGAGAAAGCAAAAGAGGAATTTCTGAATGAGTTTTCAAGTATAATCAGGTTGAGCAACATACAGGCAGGACGATGAAAACTTTAAAAAATCGAATTTCTACAATAGCTTCCTTTTTTTCCTTGAGTACAAAAGAAGTATGTAAAATATTTAGTGGTTGGTGATATTAAGTACCTTTCCTAGGAAGTTCAAATCACTTTATATATCTTATTTTTATCAATTCTAAAACTATTTTCAGGTAAGATAGATGAGTTCTCCTATCTTTATGAAGTACCCTGGGGTCAAGGGTTAAACAATTAAGAAGGCTTTTAACTGGAGCTAAGAATAGAAACCTAGGAAAATGGTACTGATTAGAGCATAAGACCACTCTAAGGAATTTGCATTTCATGTATATGCATGAAAATCACAATAGGACATCTCTGCAGTGTAAGAACTCTCGTACTTTTTTCAGCTTGTCAAGTTTCAGTTAAAGTGTACTTGATCATCATTAAGTGTGTCCTATAATTTCCCTAATAAAGGTCCATATAGTCAAAGCCATGGTTTTTCCCAGTAGTCATGTACAGACATGAGAGTTGGACCATAAAGAAGGCTGAGCATCAAAGAATTGATGCTTTCAAATTATGGAGCTTGAGGAGACTTTTGGGAGGCCCTTGGACAGCAAGGAGATTTAACCAGTCAATCCTAAAGGAAATCAACCCTGAATATTCATGGGAAGGACTGATGCTGGAGTTGAAGCTCCAATACTTTGGCTATCTGATGCAGAGCCAACTGACTGGAAAAGAGCCTGATGCTGAAGAAAAGACCTGAAGAAAAGACCCTGAAGGCAAAAGAAGCGGGCAGAAGAGGATGAGATGGTTAGATGCATCACTGACTCAATGGACATGAATTTGAGCAAACTCTGGGAGACAGTGGAAAACAGAGGAGCCTGGTGTACTGCAGTGCATGGGGTCGTAAAGAGTCAGACATGACTTAGTGACTGAACACTAATAAATAATTTCCCTAAAATAATAGGAACTCGTATTTTTTATTTCAATTACTGTAACACTGGGATTAATAAAAAACAATAAAAATTCCTGCATTTTAGTCTTAAAAAGAAACTATATGAGTCTCTTATTCAACACTTCTATTCTTTTTCTCTCATTCCTCTCATGATCATCTGAAACGTGTTTTATCTATCTTAGTAGGCTGAGATGAATACTAGTCCAACTCTAGATCACCTAGTGAAGACAGACTCCGAAATGAAGAAGCCAATTAAATGTAAGAAGTCATGTTGTGATTTAACTTTTTAGGCCCTACTTTCAGGCTGTTTATGATTCATTCCATAAAATTAACTATAAAAGGGAACTTAACAGGGACAGGGCAGATACTTAGGTTTAGAGAATCCCTCTTCTTCTTTACCCTGGATCTTTTACTTTCCACTTCACTGGAATTTCTCAATTTTAATAATCACAGATTAATCCTTCCCTGGTAGAAAGAAATGAGCTAGACAATTAAAACTATGTTTCTTTTTCATGTCAAAGTGAGACGTTCCTTGAAGATCAAGGTATAAGCCTCAATTCTCTAGTTTTATAAAGAAATGAATATAACCATATCACCTATCAAACATGGTAGGTATTTCTGTATATAATAAAAGTAGCTCTAAGGAAAGCTACTTTATGTACTCAGTGTGTAAGAGAGGGGATCACTATACAAATATATAATGGAATTAAAGTTTTTATAAAATACATACTTGTTTGATAGAGTACAAGATGTATTTCATAAGTTAAATAGGTATTTAATTTAAAAACATGTGTTATGATTAAAAAACCCAGAACATTAAATTCTTAAAAAGCGTATCATGTGTTTAAGAATAAAAATTAAGCATGTTAGATCATGTATATTTTGTGATGACTGTTTAGGAAGCATCTGAGTCCATTTTCCATATATAAAGGACATAAAAAAACTATATCTAATTACTTCTAGATTTAGAAGGTGTTGTCCAAAGCTGATGGGGGTGTTCAGTTGTACATAAACTATCACAAATAAATTAACTATTTGACTTATTATTTGCTGAGGTACATATCATACTTCACAGAGCTTTTAAAACCTCAAATATAAAAACGATTGTGAAGAAATTTCCAGAAAAGTTTCAAATCCTCATTTACTAATAATACTAATAAATCCAAGTAAACTTTCAACATTTTATTAAATATGGATTTAAACCTTATGCTGAGTTGAGAATTTAAGAGGTGTACTCCTTGATTCAATTAACAAGTATCATATTTACAAAGCATTCACAGTACATCTAGTATTGCTTTGCAACTTGTAGTCCAACCAAGAATTTACAGGGAAAATAGCAAGATAAAGTTGGCAAGAAGTAGAATAATTTTAATGAAAACACAGTATTAATGCAACTACGTAAAAAATTCATTGACGCCTTTCACATTAAACTTTGTAAAACTATTTGAGCAGAATCACTTATCATTATAGTTAATATCAGATTCTGGAACTAGCAACAAAACTATAAAGCTTAGTGGTCTTTTGATGAAAATTGTAGGTTTTTTTTTTTAAATAATAGTACGCTTTAAAAAAAAAAAAAAGTCAAGAAACTGGAAATGCTCTGTTCCCCTTCCCAGCGCCCAGAGTCATCTACCCTGTTTTATAATTCAACCTGCAAACAGATTAAGCAGCTAAGTTTGTGGAAAGTATGTTTGCTCTCCGCTAAGAACCGTTGTGTGACACTATGGCGACTCCCCTGATACCTCAAAGTGAACTACAGACTGCTCTCACTCATCAGCAGGGAAACCAGGCTGAGAATTCACAACTTCTTTGTAACTTCAACTTCTTCATAGAAATCAGTATTTGGCCAACGGCAGGAAAGACTTTTATTAGCTTTACACGCTCTTTTCTTTTTTTTTTTAAAATAGCATTCAAAAGCCACAGGATGCCCTATATTTCAGAAAGAAATGTTTTATGCTGATTTTTGAAATTTTAATTATGCAATTAAAAATTAGAATGCCTGCAAATGTTAAGTAACTGATTTTTTTAAAGTACAGAAAGAAAATTCTAAATAGTTGATACATTTTTCTTCTTGAAGATATATTAAAAGTTTACAATTTTAGTCCAACCTATTCATTATATAGTTATAGTTTATGAGGAAATAAACATCAGTGTAAATTTGGCCCACAGTAAAGATGGTACGTGATGAAAGTTATTTCATTTTAAAACCTAGATCTTTGAGAGGTTTTCTAACCACATCAGTCTGGCTGTAAATACTTTTAGGTAACTGTGTAGCTTAAATACGTTAATTACAGTAAAATATATTAAAAAATCCCTTTGGGAACTTTTGCTGTAGGCCAGAAGAAGCGTATCTGTAGATGGAAAGACAGGTGGAAAAATACAGCACAAAGAATCAGATTTTATAATCGCTTGTGATAAAAACATCATTTAGTGGACTAGTGCATCAGTTTTCTTTTAAATAAATGAGGACTATGGAAGGTCTAGGCAGAACTATTAAGAGAAGTTTTTTATAACAAAGATCTCATGTTCTTAACCTTTTTTTTAGCCTCCATGTAAATCTCTGCATCCAGGATTGGCAAAAAAAAACAAAACAAACCCTAAAAGGCAAATCACTATGTGCTCTTCTTCCACAAACATATACATTTAAAAGAGACCTACCTAAGGAGAGTAATGTTGAAGGCAAAGGAATGGATTTCCATTGGTGAAATTTTAGGTATCACCCAGATACCTGGGCCAAGAAGTTATTTTTGGTTTGTGAAGTCTGGCATTCATCACATTTTACCCTATAAGTGACTATCTGCCTATAAATATTGGCTACTTTATGGATAGTAATTCTGTACAACTTTCCTTTCCAAATATACTCAGGTTAAAAAACTTAAGAAAAATATTTACTCAAACAAATAAAATATACATTTAAAATACAATTATTAGAAATAGTGGTCTCTCTGTCCTATTTACTGAAGATTTCAGGTCTTTTAAATGTAATTAAACTTGATGGAAGTCTGTGGTTAGAACAAGCTGATCACTAGCAAGTGTGTGTGCTCAATTACTCAGTTGTGTCTGACTCTTCTGTGACCCATGGATTGTAGCCTGCCAGGTGCCTCTGTCCATGGGATTCTCCAGATAAGAATACTGGAGTGGTTTCCATTTCCTCCTCTAGGAGATCTTCCTGATCCAGGGATCAAATAAATCCCTGTCCTTGTGTCTCCTGCATTGGCAGGTGGATTCTTTACTACTATGCCACCAGGGAAACCCTTTTCTGTCATTATATCAAACTATTAAATTGTTCTAGTCTGGCAAGCCACTCCAGTACTCTTGCCTAGAAAATCCCATGGATGGAGGAGCCTGGTAGGCTGCAGTCCATGGGGTCGCTACAAGTTGGACTCGACTGAGCGACTTCACTTTCACTCTTCACTTTCATGCATTGGAGAAGGAAATGGCAACCCACTCCAGTGTTCTTGTCTGGAGAATCCCAGGGACAGGGGAGCCTGGTGGGCTGCTGTCTATGGGGTTGCACAGAGTCGGACACGACTGAAGCGACTTAGCAGCAGCAGCAGTAGTCTGTATGTTCATAAGCATTTATAGAGTACCCACTTAACAGCTGGCATCTGTGCCAAGTACTTGGAAGCAATGGGGATACAAAGATGAACAGAACACCATCTATGGCTTGGAAAAGCTCCATGATGACTAATTTTGCAGGGATCAGAGTAGATAGGATACAGATATACAAAGCAATTTTAACACCTAGCTGATTAAGACTTCTAATAAGGGTATGGACTGAGTATTATGAAAGCATTAAAGAATGGAAATATAAAGAAGCATCATAGGGGTAACATTTAGATCAGAATTTAAGGAATACAAAAATCTGGCAAGGCAGTAAAAGGGAGGAATATTTTCTAAGAAGATGAAATGGCATGAGCAGAGATACTGTGGTAGGGCATCATGGGGGAAGATGATACTAAAACAATGGGAGAAACCCAGTGACAGGCCTCCGGCACCCCACTCCAGTACTCTTGCCTGGAAAATCCCATGGATGGAGGAGCCTGGTAGGCTGCAGTCCATGGGGTCGCTAGAGTCGGACATGACCGAGCAACTTCATTTTCACTTTTCACTTTCACGCATTGGAGAAGGAAATGGCAACCCAATCCAGTGTTCTTGTCTGGAGAATTCCAGGGACGGCGGAGCCTGGTGGGCTGCTGTCTATGGGGTCGCACAGAGTCAGACACGACTGGAGTGACTTAGCAGCAGCAGCAGCATAACATGCTAAGTTGTTTAAACTTTAACTTGCAGGGGTTGAAGAGTCCCTGAAAGATTTAAAATAGGGAAATAATATAACCTGATTAGTGTTTTAGAAAAATTAACTCTGGTGGCGGTAAGGAAGACAAATTTTGAGAGAGCTACAGGCAGGTAAACTAGTTCTAAGATTATTTCAATAGTCTAGAGGAATAATTATTTCAACAGCCATGAGGGATGATGAGGGCCTGAATTAATGACGTTAACAAGGGAAGAGTGGTGGGAATCAGAAGACACTTAGGCAGTAGACAACAGAGACTGATGGCAACGTGAACGTGAATGACAAGAAAGAGTGAGGGAAGAAGGAAAGGGCTGAAACTTTCGAGGACTATGATGGAGACAGGAAATACAGAATGGGAGGGCTTTCTTTTCAGAGGAGTAATTTTTCACCAAAAAAATCTATGACACAGAAGACTGTGATTTAATTTTCTAGGATGTTGGAGAAGACTTGGTAGAGAAAAGGCAGTTGAACTACTCCTATGGGTTTGATAAATGTGGTGATACTAATGATATAATTTGCAGAATGCTACAGTAACCGATTACAAACTACACAATTTTACATACTATCCAGTTTATTCTTCAAATAAACTCTCCCTGTGAAGTCAGTGTAACTGTCCAAATTTTTTCACTGAAAAAATTTTGCTTCAGGGGTTAAGTAATCTGCCCCAAATCTGACAGGAAATAAGTAGGAAAGCAGGGACTCAAACACAGGTCTGTCTGATTTGACTACAAATCTTGACTATCTTCTACACTGCAGCGAGTCTCACAGGACGAATACAGTTCTCATGAAGGAAAAGGGTCAAAGGCTCCAAGGAGAGAGGCCAACATATATAAAGGCATTTAGCCCTGAAAGGGTAGCGCCCTTCTGAAGAGTGAGACAGCGCAGTGTGAGTGAAATGACAAGAGGAGGGACTATGCAATACACATTGTTTTAAAAGCATCACATGTATTACCTCATCTAATTCTTACAACATTATGAGGTAGGACTATTACTATCCACATTTTATTGTCCACATCAGCATAATGTTTTAAAATAAAATGTCCTAGTTCACATACCTATACATTCTGAATCCAGAGCCTGAGATTTTAAATTAACATGTTGAAGACGTATGAGCATTTTTACTTATTTTACCATGATCATATACTAGTTTTATAATAGTTAGGAATGAGCCGGTGAATTTAATATTTCTGAAATTACTGGTGATCTTAAGAAGAACAATTTTGGTATAAGAGCTAACCATAGTGTATTGAGTAGTAGACGAGCTAATGGGAATTGAAAAATTAGAGTGAATACAGATCAGCTATTTAAGAAATTTAGTTATGAAGGGAGAGGGAAAATGTGAACATTTTTAGTTTAAATTTTGATTATTGCCTCGAATACTGATATATTTACAAAGGACCTTCAAAAATAATTGCTAGTAACAGTAATTCAGATTATATAGAGGATACTAATACCATCTAATAACATCTTACAAATTGGCTTCCTGGAAAGTTATCATCTTATATCCAATAAAATAGGCTGATGCCCACCATAATGTGATGAAGATACACTGCACACTTGAGGGCAACTAGAGATGAAAGACAGTGTATATAATATGAAAAGGAAAGCCTGATAATACTTCCTCTAGGTCTGATTGCTAGAAATCAGAATAAAAGATTTAACATTTAAATTAAAATTTAACATTTAACTCTGGTAACTGACATAATTATTGCACTTAAACCCTGTCCATGGTTGGTGCCATTTCCAAGTCTTGATTTGTCTGTTGTTAAATGTGAAAAATAAGGGCAATATCACTAGTTTTTCAAAAGGTTAAGCATTATAAGAGAAAATGTTATTTCTACTTCTTGGGGTACAAAGTTATTTCTTTTTTTTTTTACTGTATTTTTTAAAATTTAAATTTATTTATTTTAATTAGAGGCTAATTACTTTACAATATTGTATTGGTTTTGGTTTTGCCATACATCAACATGAATCCGCCACGGGTGTACACATGTTCCCAATCCTGAACCCCCTTCCCACCTCCCTCCCCATACCATCCCTCTGGGTCATTCCAGTGCACCAGCCCCAAGCTTCCTGTATCCTGCATCAAACCTGGACTGGCGATTCGTTTCTTATATGATATTACACATGTTTCGGTGCCATTCTCCCAAATCATCCCCACCCCCCTCTCCCACAGAGTCCAAAAGACTGTTCTGTACATCTGTGTCTCTTTTGCTGTCTCACATACAGGGTTATCGTTACCATCTTTCTAAATTCCATATATATGCGTTACTATACTGTATTGGTGTTTTTCTTTCTGGCTTACTTCACTCTGTATAATCGGCTCTAGTTTCATCCACCTCTTTACAAAATAATAAGATAGCTGATGAGATTTAAAAATGAAAGCTGACAACATTTCCAAATATTTTAGAAATCTAATGCTCTTTGGGAAACACAATTTTAGGGAATTTTAGTTATGTAAAGAAATTGAAGGATTGCATGTAAAGAAAACTTTGAAATTTAAAGTATTTGTAGCTTTTAAGCAAGTTGATCCAAAATAGATCTTGACTGTCAAAAGTTACTGATTTGTAATTGACAATGAAATGAGATAGACCTAAATATCTATCTTGGTGTTCTTAGAACATTAATATTTCATTGTGAATAATTATAGACAGTTGCTGGTCAAATATAAACTTCATCTTTAAACCTATAAAAATATAATATTATAAATCATAAGTTTCAAGGTAGAAGACATTGCTTTAAAGATTAATATGCAAAATTCCTAATCTGTTTTAAAAAAGTCTTGACTGCATATGTACCTGACCTTGGGCTATGAATCAAGATATAAGATATAATTTCAGGAGTGTGAGGGAAATGTTTGAGACCTATTTTCAAATAAGAAGTAGTGAGAAGTAAGAAATCTTGAAGTTAGCACTTACACTTCATACTGTAAAAATGAAAAAAACTGCTAAGGAAAAAGGTATGTTTTAGAACTCTTTGTCTTAGAATTTAGTGTCTTAGAATTGAATGCGATTAGGTGTGTAAATGATGCAATGCTGTTCACAATACATAAAAAAAAGGCTCTGTTAAAATGACAAAGTTCTATTACTTTAAAGCTGCCTAAGAAAATTCTGCTACAGTGTTCAAGTCTCATCAATTAACAAGCGATTTCATTATATGGTAAGTTATTTGTTATCATTTTGCTAGCTATCATTAAAGACTGATTATGCAGCTTTATTTAAATCTGAATAAAAATGCAAAGATTATTTAAAATAAATATCATGCACTATGAAAGCTGTGTTGAATTCTTCAGAGGAACAACACAAGAAAACGAATTTCACTGTACTGGATTCTATGTACCTAGAGGTCTCAAACTGCAAGATCATAGAAAATTTCAGCTCAGGCAGGATTACTCTGATGCTAAATGAATAAAATTAGTAACTTGCCCATCTCTTCCCTTTGCTAGTAACTTCATGCAGTACTTATGAAATGATTTTTATCGTATGGCCTCCATGAACTCACAAAGATCAATTACTAAGTTAAAAAAAGTTAAACACAAACAAAAATAAAAGTTGTTTGCCCTAAACAGTAACCACGATTCCCAAGTAAATGACTTTTTGACCCCAAATTTAAATACAACACGTAGTCTAAACACGTGCATTTGACTCAATCCACTTCTGTCTGAAACTATTAATAGCATGAATACATATTACTTAGTTGCCAAAACAAAGTGCTTTTGCCTCATTTTGTTTCGTACTTTTGAAATAATACAAGATCATTTTACTTACTTCTGAACTTTATCATTGGCCGTTCGGGAGGCCTCTACAGCATGCTGAAGCTCTAATTCCATGTTTGCTCGATCTGTCAGAGCTTGCTGCAGTTGGGTAGCCAGTTCCTCATTTTGTTGTTGAGTGATGGAAACAATGTTCTCTCTATTTTTTAAAGCTTCTTCATAGGTACTAAGTGTAAGATTAAACTGATCCTTCAGATTTTCTTCTTGGGATAAAGATTTGTGTAAACTGAGAAAATATAAAAATAAAAAAATTTAAACATAAATATGTAGGCTTACAGACCAATAATCTATTAAACAAAAAGCTCCAGTTAGAAAGATCCATTTCTAAAAATCAATAAAGGCATACTTAAATGGATAAAGTAATTTTTATATCATAATATTATACTTGATAATTATCCATTTCTCTGCTTCTAAGCTGAAAGCTACCCAGACAAATGATTATCTTTGCTACCAAAGCATACAAAAAGATGCTGTAAGACGTTAATTTAATTATATCAGTGTAAATATTACATTCAATTTTCTTTAAAAGGAATAGCAAAGAATTGGAAAATAAAGTATCTCTAGGTAAATAAAAGAATGTAATAAGCTGACTGCAAAGAAGTGAGAAGTAAGAGAATGGGCATCAGTTTAGTAGATCCAGGGTCTAATTCAGCTGAACACTTAATGAGAATGAATGAGGTTTGTACAAATACTGATCAGCCTTATACACAGCATTTTCTACTTGTCACAGTTGAGATATGAATGAGGTTAAGATTATCAGTCAGACCGCACAGAAATAATATGTATTCAGATATATTTTCTTTTTGTTAATGAATCTTACTCCAAATACACCCACTCATTAAGTCATACAGAGAAACAGCATATAAATTAAGACCAAATGAATGCAGAAGAAAACGCAGACAAATAGAATCCTAAAATGCTAAAGGTCAAATCTTTGATATGTCATTACATCTACCACCTGAGGTTATTTTGAAATGGCACCAAGCACCTCACTCAATTAAATAAAGACATTTTGAAAATATAAATATTTAATAAGGGGAAATTTAAAATCCACACAGGAGATGTTCTTTTTTTATTAAATAAAATCATTTCAGTATATGCATACAAAAGAAATGTCGATGGGAGACTCGAAGTAAAACAACCCAACTATATAATACAGATTGATAATGTTGAAAGAAAGTAATCTAATCCTTAAAGCTGCAGAAAGCTTGTCAGGGAACTTTAACTCTGGCTGAATATCTAGCCTAGTACTTTATCTAAAACTTTTCAAACTAAAGTAATTATAAATTTCTTCTTCTTGATTTCGCAACCTATACACCTCTCCAATGTGCTCACTTTGGAGAAGGTGTCACAAGGAAATAAGATGGACCTGAGGCAGGGACAGTTAGCACACCAAAAGAAATCATTCCAGAATTCAGCTTAATCTGGAAGAGAGAATGCTGCTACACTGCGGTCTAATGATCGATTACTGTGTATGAATAGAAATGGTGCATGGTGCCAGATTGGCGGAGTGCAAGCAAAGTGCCTTCCTTTGTGCTTTTTCACCTCCTTATTTATGTATCTAACTCTTATTTCATTCTTCTTTCTACCAATCCATGTACTTAAAAACTTCTGTCTCTTGCTCATTTTCCTATTCTTTCTCTGTCCTCTCATACTTTCTACATTCTTCCAACTTCCAATTTCTTTCAATCCACTCTTTTTGTTTACTTGAAAGATCCAAGAAAGGAACTAAAAACAAAACAAAACAAAACCGCTAAAAGGTCTATGTTCTTTACTTTTAAATGTCAATTACATTTTAAATTATATACTGTGCACAAATCTAAAACATTCAGCTTTGACAAAATGTAAAGAACAAAACACAGAACAAATACAGAAGACTCCAGTCCTTACCATTGATCCCCTTCCCAAAGGTAATCACTAATTCAACCTCTATCAAGATTAATATTGCCTGTTTTTGAACTTTTTGTCTGACTTACTTTAGCTAACATAAAGTTTATGAGATTCATCCTGTTGTTGCATGTAGTTCGCTTTTTAAAAAAATTCTATTAAGTTTTCTGTTACATAAATACACAGCAACTTATTTCACCACCCCACTGTTGCTGCCGTGAATAAGTTCTTGTACATGTCTTTTGATGGACCTACGTACTTGCTTCTTCTTTGTTTTGGTTTTTGTTTCCAGGTTTACTGAGATATAAGTGACATAAGCACTCATACCTGGAACAGAATTTCTCCTAAGGGTATATGTATGTCCAGATTTAGCAGACACTGCAAAGTTTCCCAAAGTGGTCACGCCAGTGTATGCTCCCATCACAAGGGAGTTCCAGTTGCTCTATGTGCAACCTTAGAGTGGGACTGCCAGTCCTTTAAACTGGCCATTTTAATAGGGGTACAGTGATATTTCATTCTCTTAATGTTGTCTTTTGATGAATACAAGTTCTTCATGCTAATGAAATCCAGTTTATTATTATTCCACTTATGGCAGTGTTTTCTTGTGTCCTATTTAAAAAAATCTTAGCCTATCCAGTTCCTTTGTATTTTAATCTTACATATATGTTCCTCATTTAAAACTTAAAGTCAGTCAGGTTATTTTGGGAATTCTGCATTTCTTTATGATACCTAAAACACTCTCTAGTATATTATAAACAATTAACTATTAAGAATCAATGACTCAGTTTTAAAAATTATACCATTATTAAAGTCAATGTTATCCCAATTTAATTCCCTAATCATTCATCATTTATTAGTCTTCTATCATTTAATTTTTTCCTTTTGGGGAGTAAGTTTATACTAGCAGATTTTAATTTTTCTCTCAGATGGACCTGTGACTGGGACCCTTTATTCTCAAGCTCAAAAAGCTACTCATCATTCAGCGTGTTTTGGAAACCTTTAAATCCCCATCAAGGGTTTCTCAGACTGAAGTAGTAGCTGGAGTGATCTCATAAAAAGATGAATTAGATAATGTCACTCAAAACCCTATAATAGTTCCTTGCTGAATTCAGAATAAATCTCTGATGATAATAATGAACTACATATTTTAACTAAACCTCACAACAACTTGGAAAGTCCTATTAAATATTACTTTTTTACTAATAAAAAAACTGAAGCAAAGACATAAGTAATTTAATTAATCTCACCCCTAGCAGAGCCAGGATCTGGCTTTTACACCCATCACAGCCTTTTACGTGGGCTGGAATCCTCCCCTACTTGCCATGGGCTGCAAAGCCTTCTGTCACCTGGTCTCTCTACGCACCACCTTCTAGCAGACATTCCATTTCTCAGGTGCAGCAAGCTTTTCCTGCTTGAAGCATTTGTTTGGAATGCCTTTCTCGCCATGCTTCTGTGTGACTAAGCTCCTAGGGCTCAGCATAAGTACTGCTTTCTCAGATAAAACTTTTATGTCTCTTCATTTAAATTTATATGTTCCCTCATAGAACCTCTTTTCCTTCTTAGAACTTACAACACTTTGCAGTTTTTTTCAGTATCATATGATTTACTTTCTAATTCCAACATATTAACTTACATAGGGAAATTTTATGGGAAGAATATATTCATAAACTTCAATAAATCAGAATGTTTATAATTTAGGGAAATTTTCTTAGAGGAATAAAGGTGAAGTAGAGTGGATATATTCCTAGTGTGTATAAATCTATAACCACTGAAGTAAGTTTTTGTTTTAGTGCTGTTCTTCCGCAGCCCCATGGACTGTATCTCGCCAGGCTCCTCTGTCCTTGGGATTCTCCAGGCAAGAACACTGGATTGGATAGCCATTCCCTTCTCCAGGGGATCTTCCAGACCCAGGGATGGAACCCGGGTCTCCTGCACTGCAGGCAGATTCTTTACCATCTGAGTCACCAGGAAAGCCTGCACTAACACTTTTCTTCAGAAAGTTCTTCCCTGAATTGACAAGAGGGTCACACTGGTTAGTTTTCTTCAGAGTCTTATCACATTTAACCTCTGTTCCAAGTTGATTGAGATGCATTGCTTTTCAGATGCATCTTTTCCCATACAGCAGCATTACAATTTAATGGCACTTAAATGACATTGTATAGGAAAGTATTTTAAGTCGCAGTAAGAATAAATGATAAAACAACAGCAGAAAAGCTGTTAATCACCCCCAGAAAGAGTGTGGCTTACAGGGCATTAACACCGGAGGGTAACGAACCCTATTTATTATGAAGATAATGAAGTAACATAAAAAATTAAATTAACTCTTTCAGTTTTGAAACTATGTAATTCTTAGCGAATGTCTCTATAGAAAGTGAGCCTTTAAAAATATTTTTACCAGCATTTAATGAGTAGAGGCCAGAGATGTTGCTAAACATCCTACATTGCAGAGGACAGATCCCCATGACAAAGAATTATCCGATCTAATACGTCAAGAACGTCAAATCTGGTAAACAAAAAGAGACTGGATTTGGATTTTGAAGAAGGAGATTCAAATTTCAGTCTTGCTGTTCACTCTGTCTGAAAAATACAGTACCCCTTTGACTGTTATCTTCAACTCTAAAATAATGAGAAAAACCTCATTAAGTTTATATGAGAAAAAATGAGGTAATCTATCTATATGAAAATATCTAGCACAACACCTGGAAGAAACCAGCTATTTATACACTATATAATTTTTTACATTATATAATTTTAAAGAAATAATTTATATCTAATTATTTTGTATAAGATATCATATAAGACTTAGATATTTTATAAATACTATGATTAAAAAAACCTACTTGTTGCTACAGATTTTTCATGAATTGGGAGAAGTAACTTAGTTTTCCTAACCTTATCACTCACTGATAACATTATTAAATCATTAAAAAAAAAAAACAACAGGCAGGTTTGGCTTGTTTTACTGAATAAAAATAAATAAAGACAAAGCCAGTATGGAAAGCAGAAGTATGAGCTATGCTGTCCTAACTACATTTTCTGAGAAAACAGAGCCTCTTTTTTACTTCCCAGTTTATTTCATCAATTAATTTAATCTGAGTTGCTAACTTACTGTCAGTATCTTTTCTCTGAATAACTTCTTTTAACATTTCCTGCAAGGCAGGTGTTTTGGTGACAAGCTCCCTCAGGTTCTGTCTGTCTAAGAAAGTCTTTACTTCTCCTTCACTTTTGGAGGGTAAGTTCCCTGGATGTAGAATTCTAGGCTGATGTCCCAAGGTTTAGTCTGACAATTCAAGGTGCTCCAAAACTCTGTTCTGCTTTTCTTTTCAGGCTTCATCCTATCTATGCTATCAAAAATTTTTAATTCTAGTCAAATGGTAACATAAACTATTCTTTAAAAACACCCTCACACTTTTCACTATAGATTACTGCTCACACTGTTGCCTCTACTATGAATGCCTGATCACTACACTTTAAGACCCAGATGAATAGTCACAACCATCATGAAGTCACTCTCCCATATCCTGCCAAGGAGACACAACTTCATCACTTTCCACTATCTTTCATACCTACTTTATGCTTGTCTTATCTTTTCTACTTTAATACTTTTGCTCTTCTTTATTTCCTTCTATGGCCAAGCACAGTGGCTTTTCTGTAAGAGGCTGGCAAAAATTATCTATTGAACGTTGTTGCTTAAATGCTCCATTTGAACAAGTGGACTCTAGCGTTCTACAAGAGTCATATCAGTTTTACTTCCCTTCCTTTTGTCCTTATGTTTGTGCGAAGCCTCATTCTCCACTGCATTCCCTCAACCCGACTCCATTCCACTCCATTTTTGAGGAATATTTAAAAAGTTACTTTTTTGTTTTGAGATAATTACACATTCATATGGAGTTGCAAGAAATAATACAGAAGATGCCTGGTATCCTTAACCACCTTCCTCCCAACAGTAACATTTTGTAAAATTATAGCATAATAGCACCACCAAGATGTTGACATGGATACAGACAAGATACAAAACAGTTATTTCACCACAAAGATTCCTTCTTTTTCCCTATTTCCTTACCACTCCACCCTCTCCTTAAATCTAATAACTACTAATCCGTTTACCATTTGTATAATGTCATTTCAAGAGGGTTATACAAATAGAAAGGTTTGGGGATTTTCTCTTTTCACACAGCATAGTTCCCCAGGAATTCATCCAGGTTGTTGCACGTATCAATAACGGAATAATAGTTTTTTCTGAGGAAATGGTCTGTCACTTCTAAGTTTCCATTTTTATGTATGTAAACTGCCGCACAATTGCCCTCATCTCACACATTAGTAAAGTAATGCTCAAAATTCTCCAAGCCAGGTTTGAGCAATATGTGAACCGTGAACTTCCAGATGTTCAAGCTGGTTTCAGAAAAGGCAGAGGGACCAGAGATCAAATTGCCAACATCTGCTGGATCATCGAAAAAGCAAGAGAGTTCCAGAAAAACATCTATTTCTGCTTTATTGACTATGCCAAAGCCTTTGACTGTGTGGATCACAATAAACTGTGGAAAATTCTGAAAGAGATGAGAATACCAGACCACCTGACCTGCCTCTTGAGAAATCTGTATGCAGGTCAGGAAGCAACAGTTAGAACTGGGCGTGGAACAACAGACTGGTTCCAAATAGGAAAAGAAGTACGTCAAGGCTGTATATATATGTCACCCTGCTTATTTAACTTCTATGCAGAGTACATTATGAGAAATGCTGGGCTGGAAGAAGCACAAGCTGGAATCAAATTGCTGGGAGAAATATCAATAACCTCAGATATGCAGATGACACCACCCTTATGGCAGCAAGTGAAGAGGAATTAAAGAGCCTCTTGATGAAAGTGAAAGAGGAAAGGGAAAAATTTGGCTTATAGCTCAACATTCAGAAAACGAAGATCATGGCATCTGGTCCCATCACTTCATGGGAAATAGATGGGGAAACAGTGTCAGACTTTATCTTTTGGGGCTCCAAAATCACTGCAGATGGTGATTACAGCCATGAAATTAAAAGACATTTACTCCTTGGAAGAAAAGTTACGACCAACCTAGACAGCATATTGAAAAGCAGAGACATTACTTTGCCAACAAAGGTCCATTTAGTCAAGGCTCTGGTTTTTCCAGTGGTCATGTATGGATGCGAGAGTTGAACTGTGAAGAAAGCTGGGCACTGAAGAATTGATGCTTTTGAACTGTGGTGTTGGAGAAGACTCTTGAGAGTCCCTTGGACTGCAAGGAGATCTAACCAGTCCATCCTGAAGGAGATCAGCCCTGGGTGTTCTTTGGAAGGAATGATGCTAAAGCTGAGACTCCAGTACTTTGGCCACCTCATGCGAAGAGTTGACTCATTGGAAAAGACTCTGATGCTGGGAGGGATTGGGGGCAGGAGGAGAAGGGGACAACAGAGGATGAGATGGCTGGATGGCGTCACCGACTCGATGGACATGAGTTTGAGTGAACTCCGGGAGATGGTGATGGACAGGGAGGCCTGGCGTGCTGCGATTCATGGGGTCGCAAAGAATCGGACACGACTGAATGATTGAACTGAACTGAACTGAGAGCTGTTCATAGTAATCTCTTATTGTTTTTATTTCTGGAAAGTCCATAGTGATATCCTGTCATTCCTGATATCATCATGTGTCTTCTCTCTGCTCTTATGTGCTTCTTTCTGTTCCTATTTTTAATATTTCCTCCTTCTGCTTGGTTTGTATTTATTTTAATGTTCTTTTTCCATATTCTTGAGGTAGGACCTTAGATTGTTAATTTGATACATTTCAAATTTCCCTAAGGTATGAATTTAGTGCTAAAAATTTCCCTCTCAGCATTGCCTTAGCTGTGTCTCAGAAATTTTGCTATGTTGCAGTTTTATTTTCATTCACTTCCACATGTGTGTGTATACATATATATACACACATATATACATACATATATATATTCTAATTTCCCTTGACAATTCTCCTTTGACTTTTGATTATTTAGAAATGTGTTGTTTAGTTCCCAAGTGTTTGGAACTTTCTTGTATCTCCTTGCCACATAAGGTAACACTTAAAGGTTCCAGTGATTTAATGTGGATATCTTTGAGAAGAGGCATTTTTGGCCTATCGCAATTAATAAAATCAATAAACCTCATGCCAGGCTAACCAAGAAAAAGAAGATAAAAATTACTAATAGCAAAATGAAAAAGAGGTCTTCACTGATCCCAGGCACGTTAAAAGTAACATTATGAACAACTCTATGTCCACAAATTTAATAACTTAGATAAAATGGACCAAATTCCTTGTAAGATACAAACTAACAAAACTCATACAAGGAGAAATAGACAGTTTGAATAAGTCTTTAGCTATTAAATGAATTAACAGTCAATGATATACCAAAAAAGAAAGCACAAGGCCCAGATGAATTAATTAAACATTTAAGGAAGAAGTGATACCAATTCTTTTTCTTTTGATATCAATTAGCTCTTCATAATCTCTTCCAGAAAGCACAAACAGAAGAAATATTTCCAAACTCAATCTATGAGTCCTGGGATTATCCCAAAACCAAAATCAGATAAAGATATCATGAGAAAAAAACCCCTACAGAATATTATCTCCCATGTATATAGATGCAACAATCTTCAGCAAAATATTAGTAAATCAACCCCAACACAGTACACAAAGAATT
The DNA here is from genome assembly GCF_002263795.3 of Bos taurus. Classification (NCBI taxonomy): domain Eukaryota; kingdom Metazoa; phylum Chordata; class Mammalia; order Artiodactyla; family Bovidae; genus Bos; species Bos taurus. The sequence goes on along the minus strand of NC_037348.1, from coordinate 47,672,154 downwards.
ATGCACTCCAACACGTAAGATTTATTCTAGGTATAAAACATTAAAAAGTTGATTATTGTCATCCATCATAAAACAATCTAAGAAAAAAAATCATTTGATTATATCAATAAATGCAGAAGAAGCAATGGCAAAATCTAAGATCCATTCATAATAAAAAGTCTCAGCTAACTAGAGGGAGAAGAAATTACTTAACTTGATACAGAAATCTGCCAAAAAAACTCTAAAGCTAACATCATACTTAATGGTAAGAAATTAGATACTTTCTCCCAAAGATCACAGCAAAAGCAAACATATTTCTCCTTACCTCTCTGTTCAACACAGTACTGGAAGTTGTAGCTAATGCAGTTAGACAAGAAAATAAAATGTATACAGGTTAAGAAGGAAGAAATAAAACTCTCTTTGTTCACAGATGACATGATTGTCTATGTAGAAAATCTCAAAGACTCAACAGAAACAAAACAACAAAACTCCTGGAACTAATAAGTGACTATAACTAGGCTGCAGGATCGAAGGTTAATATAAAGTTGATTGCTTGCCTATCTTGCAGCAGTGAACAGTTCCAATTTAAAATGAAAACATACTACCACTTATATTACCACTCCCTCAAATGAAATATTTAGATACAAATCCAACAGGAAGAAAACTGGAATAAAAGAAATCAAAGACCTAAATAAATGGAGAGATATTCCATGTACATGATTAAAAAGACTCAATACCGTTCGTTAAATGTCAATTCTTCCTAACTTGTCCTATAGATTCAAAGAAATTCCAATCAAAGGACCAGAACATTATTTTATATATTGACAAACTGATTCTAAAGTTTACATGGTGAGGCAAAAGATTTAGGACCACCAACTCAATACTGAAGAATAGTCAGAAGAATGACATCACCCAACTTTAGGACTTAAAGCCACAGCAATCAAGACAGCATTATGCTGGCAAAAGAAGAGACAAACAGATCAGTGGAAGAGAACAGAAAGTCTTGAAATAGATTCATACAAACGTGGCCAACTGATCTTGACAAAAGAGGAAAGGCACTTCCATGGACAAGGAATAGCCTTTTCTCAAAGTGCTGGAACAAATGAACATTCAGACAAGAAAAGAATCTAGACAGAGAATTGACACCTTTCACAAAAAGTAACTAAAAATGTTTTATAGGCCTGAAGAGCAAAATGCAAAACAATATATATCTAGAAGATAACATAAGAGAAAACATATAAGATCTTGGGTTTACCAATGAGCTTTTAGATACAACACCAAAGACATAATCCATGAAAAAAATAGACATAAAACCTTATTAAAATTAAAAATTGTATGCTGCAAGACACACGGTTAAGAGAATGAAAAGACAATCCACAGACTGAGAGAAAATCTTCACAGCAACATGGATGGACTAGAGCTGATCATATTTAACCATATTTTAGTAGGAATCCAAAGTGACACGAGAAAGGAATTAAAAAAAGGCAAGCATGGCCAGCCATGGCATAATATCCAAATCAGACCTAACCACACCTGAATTCAGCCATGTCTAAGTTATAAATCGAAGCACCTTATCAGGTAAGATAAGCCCTACCTGTGATCAGATATCATATTTATGTAGACACTAGATAACTAAGCTATTAGAAATGGTGTAGAAGAAATCCCTGCATAATGTAGAAGATTGGTGTCAGTCAGCTTTAGACAAGAGTGATCTCACAGTGCTGAGGCCTAATTAAATGTCAGTGATCATAATTTGTCATCCTCCTTCTACTGAGATGGGGCACTCTATCTACGAACTGTCACAAAGGAAGAGCATCACCCACATAAGGGTCAGTTCTAAACAAAAGGTTTTGAGGAGCCTGGCCACACTCTTACTAGCCTATTTCTTAGCAAATGGCTGAGAATTATGTTCAACTATTGAAAAGCTATGCTCCATACCATCTGCATGAATAAATCATTCTACTAAAAATGTAAAAACAGCAGACCAACTGTTCTTACATAGGGTAAATATTTTTCAATTTTATTAATGATCCTAAATGACTCCCTTAGGAAAAGTAAATTAAGTCCTATTAGATATATAGTTTTATTTCACATTATAGAAAGCCTAGGATAAGCACTGATGCTGATCTCAGCTATGAAGTTTAAATAAATTCATTTTATGAGACCATTACAAAGGCACAGTGCTTGATACACAGCTGTTGCTGTACCGTTGTTTGTTTAATTGAGTTGTTGAGTAGGGTTCAGTCAGTACACACAGACTGGAAGCATGTGCTTTGCTTTACTTGGAATTGGGCGGCTGCATGGTGACATGTCAGGCCCTGCTTCCCCTCCTCACGTAAATGAATGACTAGTGTGTGCTGGGGCACTTTGCTAGAGCTAGAATAGTGACTAAACACACATTTCAAATGATTGCAAGTGCTATCAAGGAAGGAATGTGACATTTGAGTTGAAATTTAAAGGTAAGAGTAGCACTAACTAGAAGAGAGGTGATGGAAACATTTCAGGCACAGGTAAGAGCATATACCAAGGCTTCATAATAACACAATGCTCTTATTACATAGTAAGTAAGTAAGCAAGTAAGTAAGTGTTAGCCGCTCAGTCATGTCCGACTCTGCAATCTCATGGACTGTACCCCACCAGGTTCCTCTGACCATGAAATTCTCCAGACAAGAATACTGGAGTGGGTTGCCATTTCCTTCTCTTATTACATAAGGATATATTATATATTTATCTATTTATCTGTACTTTATATATATAATAAGGATGGCTGATGAGCTCAATGAAGCCCAGCTACAACCAGTGTTTGTATCACTGAACAAGTGGTTGGGACTAGATCACAGAGGGCCTTTTCAGAACATGAGGAGGATTTTGCTTCTTTTCCTAAGGCAAATGAGAAACTCCTGAAGGATTTTAAAGAGAGGGGAACAAGATTTACCTTTTAAAACAATTGCTCTAGTCTGGGTAGGGTGTGTTTTGTGTCTGTTCATTACCTTATATGACAAACAGCCTCTAACTGCTCAGATGCACCTTGCTTCTTCTCTGAGTGCAATTTCAAGGGCATGGAATTATATTGAGGCTTCCCTGGTGGCACAGACAGTAAAGCGTCTGCCTGCAACGTGGGAAACCCGGGTTCAATTTCTGGGTTGGGAAGATCCTCTGGAGAAGGAATGGCAATCCACTCCTGTATTCTTGCCTGGAAAATCCCACGGATGGAGGAGCCTCGTAGGCTACAGTCCATGTGGTAGCAAAGAGTCAGACACAACTGAGTGACTCCACTTTCTTTTCAAATCTGGGAAATAAAGTTCTAGAACTCACATTTTATTTATTTCCTTGGGCCAGATATTCCATTTATGAAGTTTTTTGTTTCGTTCTGTTTTCTACCAGAGATTTTGACTAAGTTCAAAGGTATGCTAGTCTGGTCTAAAAGATGAGAATTTTCTTGGACTTACTTTGGGATCATCTCATTTAGAATCAAACTGTCTGTGCTTCCTATCTTCACCTCAAATTCTATTCAAGGCTCTGCTATCTGCTCAATCCACAACTGCTCCAACGATGGTATTGCTCATTTTTCAATCTCTATGTTTTATTATCTAATAGAAGCCAAGTCTTTCTGAAAATGCTTTCTATAAAAATACACTTCGGCTCTTCTGCTTCATCAAAAGTATTTCTTGACACTTCTTAATCTCCTCTGGGAGCTTCTTTTTCTTTACCCAACTTTTAACTGTTGGTGTCTTCTCACTTCTAGTCACTCTCCCTTGATTTTAGCTCAGTCCCATGGTGTCACTCAATCATTTATTTTGCTAATGACTCCTAACTCAGAAGTCTTTCTCTCCAACTCAGATTTCTATCCTGAGCAGCAGATCTACACAACCACCTAGCAGACATCTTCACTTGGCCATCCTACAAATATCTACAACTCAGTATATCTAAAAACTAAACTCATGATCTCATTTTCTATTCCTCTACAAATCAGCCCTTTCTTTCCCTCTCCTCTCACTGGGTACTGCTTCTACTCAGTGCTCATGCTCAAAACCTATGCATCATCCTTGACATCTATTTCTCACACACAATCTAATCAATCCTTTTGACTTAAACTTAAATGTCCCTTGTATCTTTCCAGTATTTCTTTCTAGCCCCATTACCATTATCACAATTTAGCGTGTCTGCCATTATTTTCTTTAGTGGATTACTGCAGTAGTCTTCACTTGTTCTTTGCCTTGAGTGAGTTTTCTAAAGCACAAATGTGAATGTACGACTACTTGGATTAAAACTCTTCAATGACTCCTCACTGCTCTGAGGGTAAAGTCCAAATTCCTTAAGCATCATTTACAAAGCTCCTCATGCCTCTCTTTCTAGCTCATTTCTCATTATTCACCTATTTAATCTCTATACTCCAGGCCAGAATGAACAACTTTCATATCTCCCAGAACACTGACCTTATTCTCTGTTACTTATCTAGCCCCTACTCATCCTTTAGATCTCAGCATGGATATGAGTTTCTCTAAGAAATCTGACCTGTTGTCCAGATTAGCTGATCCTCTCACGTGCTCCTATAGTACTCTGACCTTTCAACTGGATAGTTGTGAAGCAATTTTTTTCCCCACCATTTGATCTCTAGTGCCCAGAAAAGGATTTAATAAATATTTGTGGAACTGACGGCCTGCTTCATGTGGTTCTTAATTTTTTTTTTAATGTTTTAATGGCTGACTCGAATCTCTGTGATTGGTGTGTGCTCTGCAGAATCTAAGTTATGGATATGTACTGGTCTATAGTTAACCAATGTGGCTTCCAGGTTGATTGCTTTGTGAACACTAACAATAAGAAAAAGCCTAAGATTTAAAAAGAAAATGAAAGAAAGAAAAGCAAGCAAAAATAGCTCCAATGACTTACTCTCCTCCGGAGGGGGATTTCACCTGACTCTCATCTACTACGGTACCACTGTGGATTTCAGCAGTTTTCCTGGAATACCAGATACAGTGCTACTGGACTCCCCTCTGGTGGATGAGTGAATATTTGCTCGTAATGAAATAATGTCTGAAAGGAGTCGTTCATTTAATAAATATTTATTGAGCAACTAAACATATAGAGTACCGAGTATACATTAAAAGCTTGGGGATATAATAGTAACCAAAGCAGATAAAAATGTCTGATCATACAGAGATTTTGCTCACTACCTTTATCTTTAGTATTGAATGTTGCTTAAGGCCTGCTTCTAATCTGAATCATTCTGCATTTTCTTGCATCTTAATGGCCTTGCATCCTAGATGAGGGATTATAAGGCAGATGCATAGAAAAGGAAGGAGGGCTGTAACACAATTCTTCTGGTGGGTAATCATTTTGTCTCCCTTACTTTCTTTTATATCTTTAATTTTGAAATCAATTTTACCATAATATAGCATAATCAACAAATGCTAGCTTGTGAAATTTAAAACAGTTCCCTTTATAATGAATAGAGTTATAAGAAAATATCTTTTTTCATAATTTTGCTGATGATTTTGGCTATGGTAACTGTAGAGAAATGTTACTCATATACAGGGCTTCCCAGGTGGCGCAGTGGTCAAGAATATGCCCGGGAATGCAGGAAACACAAAAGATGTGGGTTCTATCCCTGGGTTGGGAAGATTCCCTGGAGTAGGAAATGGCAACCCACTCCAGTATTTCTGTCTGGGAAATTCCATGGACAGAGGACCTGGTGGGCATGGTCACAAAGAGTCGGACACGACTAGGTATGTGCATACTACACAGACTCACATACACCAGAATGATTCCCTTAATGTTATTAAATTACACATATGCTCTATTTAACTTATTTAAAAGGAAATCAATGTGGTAATTATTGTTATATTTTTAGCAGTTTCTCTGTACAATATGTGAAAATTGAAGACATGAATAAAATCAGTCCAAGCTATTATCAGACTGCTTTATCTACATGTTTTAGGGATTAGAGAGATAAACGTAAGGTTATTGTTCTTTGAGAGTTAAAGAACTCAGTAAAGCACTCATTCAGGTTTCTTCAGAAGGGAATATGTGATTTATCAGCAGTCCGATAAACACTAAACGTGCCTTATATCACATTTACAGGCATCAGAATTCTTTAAAAAAAAATGTAGCTAATAATCAGGTTGAATGTCATTTACTTTTGTTTTGGTCTCCAGGAAATATTGTTTACTTTGCTTTAAAATTTATGTGAGTCATTTTGGTTATATGCCTTTTTTAATTAGCTTGAAGGAAGCAATCACTGGGGAGAAAGCAGAAATCAATTCTGATCCGATATTGATAGCTACTGTGCTGTAAACTGTGTGTCCTTTCTAATTAAATGTAAACATGTTCAGTTCTAAAGTCCAGCGGCAATGACAACAGTCACTAGGAAAGATTGCCTAAGTACTTACTGCTCAACTGATTCGCCTGGCCTTTCTTTCTTTCATGGTTGTGCTTGTGCAATCATCGCTGGGGTGAATGCTGGTTGTAACTGACTTTTTTTAGGCCATCTTCAGAGAAAATATTTGACAAGAATGTAGAGTGCTCTGTAATACCTAAAGTTATTTATTAACTATGCCCTTCTGATAGCTAATCAATGGCATTGCACAGAGTCAAATCTGTTGCACCAAACTGCCTCCCTGCCCAAAGCTGAGTCTTGGTAAATATTTAATGGCAGTAGAGGTGTTTTGCTAGTTATCAAACTGATATGCTAAAGGACTCTTAAAAGCAACTTTATCTTGCCTTCTCTTCCATAAATGATTTGCTCAGCAATATAGTATGTAGGTGTAAAAGCATCTGGATTTCATTTTACTGGGTATCCTGCTCAGAAAAAAGACCAAATGAGAATATGAAAAAATGCTCATTTTAATCACTACTCTGTCACTTAAACATAAGAGGGGAAAACAAACCACCAACAAACTTCTCTCCTTGGGAAAATGCCAACTCAAAGCATAAAACCACCTAGCCCATTCATTGTAAACACTGCACCAGACTTTTTCAAAACTCATTGTAGGCTGCTGTCATCAGAAAATGTTATAAAGTTTCCGTTGCTACAGAGTTGCTATATGCCCTGTAAAAATCAGAAGGGATTTGGATTTTTGCTTTCTATTCAACACAATAAAGGTTGAGTTTTACACCTTTACCTTTTTAATTTCTGAATTCTTAGGCCCTCCTGTTTCACTTATTCTAACTTGTGGTTGGGCAAAAACAAACAAATAAACCCGATAACTTTTTTAAATTTGGAAGAAATCTTTTCAGGTTTAAATTTTATTGGAATATTGATAACTGTTTAGAATCTTTCTAGAAATGAGATTTCTAGAAATCTTTCTAAAAATTTTTATCAGTCTAAAAATTTGACACTAAATTTACTACTAAATACTGTTTTACGAAGTATGAATTTTAATAGTCTAACTACAGAAAGCCACAAATTATTCTCCTAAGTATCAAATAAGAACCTGTGACTCAAAGCATTGTATTAAATTAATGGCCTTTTAAGACGCATCCTACATCAAAAGGGTTAAAATTGAAAATAAAAAAGTGTGAAAGCAAAAAAAGTTTAAAGTTAAGCTTTAAAAATGAAAACATTTTACAAATGTGCCAGATTTGAGGTGGCAACACTGGGTTTAACAATACCTGGATGATCTGTTTATTTTACTTTGTGGTGGTCTGAAAGGAATGTTTATACATTTTTTTTTGGCCTGACATGGCTAGTGCATAGAACAGAAATAGCCACCTACTATCAGTGACATATGAAGTTAATTTTTAAAGATATTATTAGATGAACCAATTACTATGAAAGAAAGGTTTCTGAATCTTTTCTGAAACCGTTTCTAAGAGTTCTTTAATAATATGGTGCTTTAAGAGAGTAAGGTACTATTCAGTTCAGTTCATTTGCTCAGTTGTGTCCGACTCTTTGCGACCCCATGAACTGCAGCACGCCAGGCCTCCCTGTCCATCACCAACTCCTGGAGTACACCCAAATCCATGTCCATTGAGTGAGTGATGCCATCCAACCATCTTATCCTCTGTTGTCCCCTTCTCCTCCTGCCCTCAATCTTTCCCAGTATCAGGGTCTTCAAATGAGTCAGCTCTTCACATCAGGTGGCCAAAGTATTGGAGTTTCAGCTTCAACATTGGTCCTTCCAATGAACACCCGGGACTGATCTCCTTTAGGATGGACTGGATGGATCTCCTTGCAGTCCAAGGGACTCTCAACAGTCTTCTCCAACACCACAGTTCAAAAGCATCCATTCTTCGGTGCTCAGCTTTCTTTATAGTCCAACTCTCACATCCATACATGACCACTGGAAAAACCATAGCCTTGACTAGATGGACCTATACTCCAACTATAAGGCACTATATTCCAACTTTAAAAGGAGTTCATTTTTACATTGCTAACCTCTATATATTACAGTTTGGAAAGATGGCATAGAATATGTATGCTTTAAAATTAGTATTTCTGTTTATGTCTCTTGAAAATATGTCTATATTCATTTTGATATACATTATGTGATATAATGGTATTGCCCTACTTCTCAGAATTTGGCCAGGGACGCAGATCAGACAAGAATTAGGGGCAGGCCAGTGGGTACACGTCATAGGCCTCAATTTTAAATGGTCACAAAAAACTCACTGGAATAAATTAAAATATGGAGGTCATTAACTCAAGTTGCACAGGTGACCAATGACTCACATAAATGCAAAAAAGTAAACTGGGTTACTTCCCTAAATAGATGAGTAACTTACCTAGAAATTTAGAATATTTTTTTTTGCCAGCTCTGATACATAATTGCATATTATAAAGTATGATAAATAGCACCAATTACACTTCACCAGACAACTAACTTCTGAAACCAAAACATATGATGTGATGCCATTAAGGGATTCAATTCTAATATGTTCAAAACTGTCTGGTTGGGAAATTTAAAAAGACAAGAAGCTGTGGCAGTACCTAGTAGGGGCACCCAGCTCAGACAGACTGAAGGGTAGGGAGTATAGGAGCTTCTTAGAAGACATTGAGTCTTGAAAAAGGAATAGGATTTGTTTATTCAAACAAAGACCTATAGAGGATGTTGTAGCTAATGAAGGTTGTGTGTTTCAGCACACTATGTGTGTATCATGGTGGTATGAGAGAAACTTTGCGGAAAATATTTAACTCATTACAGGCTTGCATAGTTGGCTAGTGCTAAAAAGAAACCGTCAGATCTTTGTAAAGTAGGTGAGGGAGAGACTATTTAGTGTTCTCTTACTGACAAGTGTTTTCTGAATCTAAGAGAGAGAATAACATGATCTGACTGCTGAAAGGCCAATGTGTGGAAACTCTGGTCTGGTTGAGGACAGGCTCGTTTTCAATGTCATCACTCATTCATTCAACAAACATTTATACAATATCTACTTTGTGCTAGACACAGTCCTAGGCACTATGGAGAGAGCAATGAATAAAACAGACCAAGATTCCTACTCTTCTGGAAAGTTTGAGAATGAAGTTTACTCAACTTTATTTAGCAAAGACACATCTGACAGCTGAGGTCCCTTTCTGGAGAACTAACCTACAGCCCTAGTCTGAGAGGCTCTTATCTCTCACCTATTTTCCACTCTATCCTCTATGTTAAGACTCCCCAGATACAAATTCTTCAGTTTTTAAAACTAATGCTTTATTTCAAATTTTATATTTTCATAATGAGTCCACTTTTTGTATTATATGTATCTCCAGAATACATTTTCAGTCAACAAAGTATACCTTATTGTAGTATTTTTTTTTATGGTAAAAGTATATGTAAATATTATGCAAATACACAAAAGAACATTAGTTACAATTTTTTTTAAATTTTTATTTATTTATTTATTTGGCTGTATCAGGTTGCAGATGTGGGATCTAGTTAGCTGACCAGGGATCGAACCCAGACCCCCTGCATTGGGAGTGCAAAATCTTAGTCACTGGACCACCAGGGAAGTCCCATTAGTCACAATTTTTAAGAATAATTCTACTGTAAAGACAATTCCTTGAAGGTAGCCTATAAAGTGAGTTTTCATATACTCACGCTTATTTTCAAAAAGATTTTATATTCTTATAAGACATTAGGATAAACTGAAATATTTTCAGATAATAAGAAAAGGTTTGAAATCATAAGTACTAGATTTTGTAGTACTTCAACAGCCATCTATATGCTGATAATCACTGCCTATAAGAGGTTTACTTTGGAGAGTGACAAATATAACTTCTAGATCTCTTTGAAGCAAGTAAATCATCAAAACAAACAAACCAACCAGTCCAACAAACTGCCAGTTAAATGACATAGCAGGGAAATTTTTATTGTCCTTACAATCCAATATTTAGCTAGCTTTGGATTGAAATAGTGGATTAGGATAAGATGTACTGCCGCTGAGTATACTATAACAAAGAATGTTAGGCTCCTTTCAATAAGCAAGATTGTATTTCCTTTATCTGAAAAATTCATAGCTGCAACATGCTTGTTTTTCACTTAATAAGTTTTCATTGTAGGTATGTATAGAACTTATCTGTAATACAAATATAAACACGGGCCTAACTATAATTTGTTCTTCACTTGGGGAATAAGTGTCTGATCTTGTTCACTACTCAAGAAAATATCTGCTAACTGGAAAGCAGATTCAACTAGAAAAAAAATATTAAAAAGACTGATTTGGATGGGTAAAGGACTGAAAGCTGGTCTTCAGCTTATTTATTTTATTTAGTTTGTTTCCTGCTATGGGTATGATAAATTCATAAATGAAAAGCTACCAATATTAACATAATAGAGAAGAAACCTATATTTTCATCTACATGAGACAGGGCTTCTGCAATATTATCAGCATATGTTACTTTTTTATAATTTATTGAAACATGTAACAAAAGAGAATATAATAACAAATTATTTTTAATGAAAAAATGACATGTATATGGATTAAATCTAACTTGGTAAACATGAATTACCAAATTTGACCTACTAAAGAGATCATTCACAACAAAATGAAATAAATTTAAAAACTTAAAAACATGTAGTTTTCAAGAACACGACATTTCTAAAAGCACGCCCGTTTCAAAGCTATCTGAGTGTCTGAAAGTAAAAAGTGAAAGTCGCTCAGTGGTGTCCGACTCTTTGCTACCCCATGGACTATACGGTCCATGGAATTCTCTAGGCCGGCACTGGAGTGGGTAGCCTTTCCCTTCTCCAGGGGATCTTCCCAACCCAGGGATCGAACCCAGGTCTTCCGCATTGCAGGAGGATTTTTTTTACCAACTAGGCTATAAGGGAAGCCCAAATCTGAGTGTCTATAATATGCCAAATACACTATTAGCCCAAGTGTTATAAACTGCAGAGTGCAGTTGATAAGACAGATAATTACAATACGAATAGAGTGGAAGCACACCTAATTTGGCTCGTGAATGGGAGATGAGAATGGTAATAGATTTTTAAGAAGAGAACAATTCCTTAAAATAAAAAAAAAAAAAGCATAAGCAAAAGCTTTTTGGGGAGAAAAAAGAACAGCATACGGGCAACTATAAGCAGTTGGTGTATATGCGGCCTCAGCTAAACAGCAGGGAAAGGGCAAAGATGAAGTGGAAGAGGCAGTCATGGGGGAGCTCATGATGGAAGCCTTAAGAACTATGATGTTATCCTGTGGGAATGGAGGACTATTATTGAAAGGCTTTAAAAAGGGAAATGGCAGTCAGGAGTGGGGAATGAATCTGAAGATAACAAAACTGGCTACAGAGAAATTATTTAGGAGGCCATCACAGTAGTTCAGGGCTTCCCTGGTGGCTTGCTGCTGCTGCTAAGTCGCTTCAGTCATGTCCGACTCTGTGCGACCCCATAGACAGCAGCCCCCTGGCTCCCCCGTCCCTGGGATTCTCCAGGCAAAAACACTGGAGTGGGTTGCCATTGTCTTCTCCAATGCATGAAAGTGAAAAGTGAAAGTGAAGTTGCTCAGTCGTGTCCGACTCATAGCGACCCCATGGACTGCAGCCCACCAGGCTCCTCCGTCCATGGGACTTCCCAGGAAAGAGTACTGGAGTGGGGTGCCATTGTCCCTGGTGGCTTAGACATGGATTCAATCCCGGGGCCAGGAAGATCCTCTGGAGGAGGGAATGGCAACCTACTCCAGTATTCTTGCCTGGAGAATCCCACGGACAGAGGAACCTGATGGGCTACAGTCTGTGGGGTTGCAAAGAATTGGACACGACTGAGCAACCAACACTTTCTCAGTAGTTCAAGTGAGATATAATGAGAGACTGAATAGGGTACTGGTAATCAAGATAAAGGGAGAAGGCAATGGCACCCCACTCCAGGACTCTTGCCTGGAAAATCCCATGGACGGAGGAGCCTGGTACGCTGCAGTCCATGGGGTTGCTGAGGGTCGGACATGACTGAGCGACTTCACTTTCACTTTTAACTTTCATGCATTGGAGAAGGAAATGGCAACCCACTCCAGTGTTCTTGCCTGGAGAATCCCAGGGATGGGGGAGCCTGGTGGGCTGCCGTCTACGGGGTCGCACAGAGTCGGACACGACTCAAGTGACTTAGCAGCAATCAAGATAAAAGAGAGGAAACAGATTCCAGAAGTATTTGAAGGGAAAGAGATAAATATGTTGACTCAGGCACTTAGAAGGAAGAGCAGTTTTTATTTTAAAGAAAGTTGTTGTCTTCAGTTTCAGAAGTTGGGATACCCATTCTGAATTGGAGTGCCCATGAAATATCATCTGGAAACGCCCAGCAGATAGTTTTCATACAATGACCGAAGCTGAGAAGTATGGGCTGTGTATCTGCATTTAGGAGTCATCAGCATATACGTAGCAGCATATACGTAGGTGTTAAAATCAGAGGAATAAGTGGAGGCAGTCCAGGAAAATGATTTATAGAATTGCTATCGAAAATAATGAAAAAATTGCTGAGAGACTTTTTCCCCTAGAAGAGACAGTGTCTTTTTCAATGATATTCTAAGTGAAATAATAATCAAAAAAGTTTAGCGGCTATCTCCCATGTGCTCAGTTTTGAGAGAAATAAAAGAACTGTAAGACTTACTCCTTAGTTAACACTGCCAATACTTTATTTCTCATATAGATTCGTATATAAGATGCTTCTTCCAGTAGCTTTCATATCCCAACATAATACTTTAACTGTACATTTTCATTCGGTTATTATATTGGTGCACTTTTGGTTATCTCGGGGCACCTGGGGTACAATTTGCCAGCAAAGGATCATAAGCAGTGATTGAGAGGTGAAAAGAGCATGGGGTTTGTGGTCAAAGGCCCTGGGCCCTTCTGTTCATGATTTACATGACTTTGGGCAAATTACTTAACTGAATTTCAGATTCCTCAATTGTAAGACAGACAATTTACGTACTTCACACAGTTGTTATGAGGATCAACTTAGATTATGGTTGTGAAAGAAACTCTGCCAAAAGTAAAGCTCTATGTAAGTATTAGCCAACATCATCACTACACCTCTGTGGTAGAACAGTTAGACAGCATGGGAAGTGAGGAGTGGAAGGTCCACATCACAGATGGCAAAGAAAACTGGCCCAGGAGAAGGTCAAACCTGGGGGGCACCCTGAAACCTATGATCCAGGAGGATTAAGAGATCTAGAGCTCTGAACATTGTTCTGGTCTGAGAGCATGAAGTCCATGAAAAGCCAGCAGACAGAATACAAAGTGCCATGTATCAGCAGGTATCAGCAGGTATATTGGCAATTGTATGACTAAGACTAGAAACTGTATGACTTAGAGTAGAAATGTCTTACGTTATTTATTCTAGGTCATGGCTAACTAGACTCATTTTCCAGATTCTAAAAACTGACCGTTGAAAAAACTCTCTTGTTTCTAACAGAATTTCAAAGTATTTGTTTAAAAATAATAGGATTCTTTAAATCACACATACATGAAAAAAAAATTTGGGTTTCTGGCCTTAATGACAGATATTCAAATCTTGAATTGTAGGGAAACGAAAGAAAGTGATGATACTATTGAGTAACATGCTGCTGTTGTTATTTTTGTGTCACTCAGTCATGACTGACTCTTTGCAACTCCATGGACTGTAGCCCCACCAGGCTCCTCTGCCCATGGGATTTCCCAGGCAAGAATACTGGAGTAGGTTGCCATTTCCTTCTCTAGGGGATCTTCCCAACCCAGGAATTGAACCTGTGTCTCCCGCACGTCTCCTGCATTGCAGGTGGCTTTATCATTGAGCCACCGGGGAAGACTCATTGAGTAACAGGAGTATCCACCAGTGAATAATCCTGACTAAAAAGACTGCTGCTGCTGCTGCTGCTGCTGCTGCGAAGTCACTTCAGTCGTATCCGACTTTGTGCGACCCCATAGACGGCAGCCCAACAGGCTCCTCTGTCCCTGGGATTCTCCAGGCAAGAATACTGGACTGGGTTCCATAACAATTTCAATAATTAAGAGATAACATTGCATATGCAAAGAACACTGGATTTGGTTAGAACACCTTGGTTCTAAACTCCATCCTTGCCACTAACAGGCCATGATACCTTGGTAAGTTCTATTTTAACTTTTCTAGGACTGATTTCAAATCTTCAGATAAAAATGAACATGATGCCTATTGTTTTGAGTGCTTTCAACATGTATTTGGGCATTTTACATACACTATATCTAATTTACACAAAAAAGCTGAAAGGTAGTTATTATTTCCATTTAAAATGAGAAAATGGAGGGTAAAGAGGCTGAGTAATCTATCCAGGCTAGTAAATGGCTGAGTAAGGGTTCCAATCACAATATATGTTCCTCCAAAAATTATGTCATTTTTGTTTTCTAAAACGTGATTTTCTCAGGACTCTTTCCGGAGAAGGCAGTGGCACCCAACTCCAGTACTCTTGCCTGGAAAATCCCATGGACGGAGGAGCCTGGTAGGCTGCAGTCCATGGGGTCGTGAAGAATCGGACACCACTGAGCAACTTCACTTTCACCTTTCACTTTCATGCATTGGAGAAGGAAATGGCAACCCACTCCAGTGTTGCCTGGAGAATCCCAGGGACGGGGGAGCCTGGTGGGCTGCCATCTATGGGGTCGTGCAGAGTCGGACACGACTGAAGCGACTTAGCAGCAGCAGCAGCAGGACTCTTCCAGGCTTACTATTTTATGAGACCAACGTTTAATCAAGTAAAATGAGTACAAGTATACATTCTAAGTCCTACTAGGTAGTATATCAAAGGTTAGTCCTGGGATCCAAAGAAACCATCAAGCATCTCCTTGTTTCACTTTGAAACCATTTTTATATAGATAATAATTTATGATATCAATTATCTCACAAGAGGTGGGAAATAAAAACTGCTTATAACCTTGGAAGATACAAAGACCATGGATAATAACATTATAATTGCCTATCGTGTATCTAAGAAGCCTTTTCAAATTTTTTTAAATAAAAATAAAGTCAGTTTTAATACTCTGTGTATGACTTAAAAGTTATCAGTTGAGGATTGAAGGAAATTTCTTCTATTGGTAAGCAAAAATGTACATGCTAACAACATTCACTTTCCAACCCATTACTGCAACTTCTTAATACCACTCCCTGGTTTCTGAAATGGAATTCATTAGAAGGCCATTTCACCAAAAATACCTAAGGAATAAAGCTTAAGGAATAAAGAATGAACATCCTGCTACTTGACATTAATCACATTAACTCAGAGAACCTAACAAACAGCTATAGCATTACTCCTAACTGGAAGACACTGAAATTAGAGCGCAGGGCTTTAAAGTTAATGGGAGTTGCACAACAGAAATCACTGTATGTCAGCTTCACAATATGCCCCTAAGTTACTGTTCATGGATAGTGCCATTCCTCTGTTTAATCAAGAGTTAAAGCATGTGCAGCAATTCCCTATTTTCACAATATTCTTTCTGACAATAAAGATAACAACTACGAGAACAGTTTTCAGCTGGCTAAACCTGATGTACTGGTTCTGTTAATAAAAAATTCGTGACAATTAATGAAATGGATCTATTAAGACAGTCCCCCAAAGTAGCACAACTGCCCCACCTACAAATGAACTTCTCATGACCTATATTATTCAGAAAGAACTGTAGTAACTTGCTCTAAAAATTGTTACATACAAAAGGTTCAAATCAAATCAAAGCATTACTCAGAAGCTGGCAAGATAATTCAAGAGAAGAAATGTTTGATATGGCCACCTTTAATCAAGTTTTCATTTGCTGTTCATATTCATGAGACTATTTCTCTAATTAATGCTTTTCTACTATATTAAATTATAATAAATGCAAATCTACATTTAAAAATCATCCAAAGATATTAATAACTAACACTTGGCTGAATTCCAGATTTCATGCTTTGCTATTCCAACTGCACTGACAGACTATTGAGTAGCCGTATCTCTTTCTTTTCATCTCAAGCCCTTAGTGGTCAAGTGCCGGGCAAAGAGAACAGACAAAAGAACTTTAAGATTCATAATGATTTGCTTGATATGCTTTGACAAATACAACTCAGCAGAACATTTATTTCTTCGTTTTCCCCTTAAAAATAATCCTTTGCTTTAACTAAGTCATGCTTTGTGCTTAAAATCTATTGATTGTTAATGCTTTTTCTAACACACACACACATATGTATATGTGTATCTGTATACATCTTTCATTAGAAAAATTTATGACTATCAGGGAGATAATTCAGGAAGATCCCCTGGAGGAGGGCATGGCAACCCATTCCAGTGTTCTTGCCTGGAGAATCCCATGGACAGAGGAGCCTGGTGGGCTATGGTCCCTAGGGTTGCACAGAGTTGGAAACGACCAAAGGGACTTAGCTTGCAGCATGCAGGGAGATAATTAACTCCATTTCCATATACAAAAGTCCGAGTCTACACAATGAAGTTCACTGTACAAGAATGACAGATTTGTACAAAAAGGCAGGTGATGTCCACGATGAAGATACGGAAAGCTTATGACACACAATCTTTTCTAAACCAAAGAAGCCTCATCATATTTAATCTATCTTTAATTTAGAAATTAAAATTATTTAAAAATTTCTACTTATACAATAGTTAATGAAGTCCACATCGGATACTAAGCCTTTTGTTTTTAACTATGAAAAGACATATGACGAGAGCCACAGTATGAAAAAGAATAAAACAAGGTAAATAAACAGAAAACCTGATCCCTAAAAAAAAAAATAAAACAGTTTAATGCTAAAACAAAAAGAAATAAAAAAATATACACAGAGAGACATGACAAGACAAGACAATATGTTATCTTACAATATAGGATCGGGATGCTATGGAAAAGGAATAAAATGTAAGAAAGCAATTTTAGAGAATAAAGATTTCACTGACTAAATTAAAAGTAAGTAGAAAGATGTAATAGTACAATGTGACTGTATAATGCCACTGAATTGCCCAGTTAAAAAATGGTTAAAATGGTAAATTTTGTTATATATGTTTTATGACCAAAAAAATAAAAAAAAAAGAAAGTGTGAACTTTTATGTAGTTTAGTAAATGGGAGACTATTTTCCAGAAAAACTCCTTGTAGCCAATAGCTGTGGTGGAAATTTTGTACTACAAACAACTTATTTTTGTTCTTGGAAATGGAAAGCTACTTAAAGAAACAATGAGGAAGTAGACTGCATTGTTTATACAAATAAATGTTTTAAATCCACTGACAAAAAAGATAACCTGAAGTAAAGTTGGGGAAATTTCTAAAACTATGTGTTAGAAAAAATATACAAAGAAAAACATGAGTCAGTCCAGAAAGTACAACATCTGGGAATTAGGAAAATAGAAAGAGACATCATAAAGAAACAAAAAAGAGAGGAAACTCTCAGATAATCTTAAGGAGCATTTCTCAGAGATGAAAGATAAGAATCTTCAAATTAAAAGCATCTATAAGTACAGAACACAATAAAAGAAAGAAGATTCACTCTCAGAACCTCCTTATGAGATTTCAGAACGCTAAGGTGAAAAAAATTAATATTTTTCATGAGAAAAAAATCTTCAAAGGAAGACTGATTTGAATCATCCTGGAATCAGTTACTAGAAACAGAAAAAGAGAAGAGAAATATCTTAAAAGTTTCAAAGGCATATAAACTTCAAATTTAAGTTCTACATTCAAAGAATGGCATATAAACTTCAAATTTAAGTTCTACATTCAAAGAACCTCTCTATCATCTACCCTTTGTTTGGAAGTTACTTGAACAGGCAATAAAGCAAGAAAGAAGACATGGAATCCTAGAAACAGTGAAACCAACCCAGATATGAAGAGAAATCTTAGGAAGACAGCTGCGAGGGAGCCTAGAGAGCAACCAACAGGTCTAATTATAGCAGGAGGACAGGGGGCTCTGGTGAAAAGGAAACTACAGAAAACAAAATGAGAGCATCAAGACGGACAAAGCTGAAATAATAAAGTACAAGATCCAAGAAAAAGAAAGGTAATTAGAAATTTCAGACAAGATGAAACAATTGTACAAGAAAGTCATGGCTTAAGTAAGAAAAAGACACAAAATATGGTATGATTTTAAGTACTTGATGGAGTATTTTTCTTTTTAATCCTTTTGTCTTGATCCAAAGAACATTCTCCTTTGGCACAGGGACTGAAAAATTCAACCCAACGAAAGGGACTATAATTCTTGAACATCACATGGCCAATACAGTCAATTACGTTGCTTTCTGTTTTTCAAACAGGAAACATTTTAAATCTTAACATCAATCTGTGTATAAAGCAATAAACATTACTAATTCCACTGAAGGACAGGTGGAGAAAAGAGGAGAAAGTCAAATTCAGAGTCTTCACCTTCATCCAATTTGTTGAACAATTTTTAGGACAACTGTAACAATAAGAGTTCTTTACAGATCTATATATTTGCTATTTCAATGCCTTCTAGAAGTCTACATTTTGTCAATTTTTATACTGATAAATGGGCTTCCCAGGTGGTGCTAGTGGTAAAGAACTTGCCTGCCAATGCAGGAGACATAAGAGACACAGGCTCGATCCCTGCGTCGGGAAGATCCCCTGGAGGAAGGCATGGTAACCCACTCCAGTATTACTGCCTGGAGAATCCCATGGACAGAGAAGCCTGCCAAGGCTAAGGTCCATATGGTAGCAAAGAGTCAGATACAACTGAATGGCTGAGCATGCATACTGATAAACATAATTATTCAAAACATAATCTGAGTTTATGTTTGTTTTAATATTTTAACAATTGTAGATTACCTCTGCCAAAGAGTCCTTTCATTTTTAAAACTGATAACATTAATAGTAGAGCCCATTAACAGGGAGATTAAAAGAAAATGAAGTAGAGCTCTTAATTGTTAGAGATGACTTTGACATGGCAAAAATTTCAGCAACCTGTCTGATCAAGTATCGATGTATGAAATAAGACAAATACTCCTCAGGTGATAAAAAGAAGAATGTGATCTTGCTGCTATTCCCTTCTTTGCTGGCATAAACCAGATCTCTTTTAAGATGGTCTTTGAGAATATCTATTAGAAAATAAATATGTAAGAATAAATACTTTGAGGAATAACTAAAGGAACACATCTGTCATGAAATTTGAACTTAGCATATATTAATAAATATGGACAAGTGATCTTCACATAACATTAAAGAGTCAGCAGGATATCGATTTTGACATCTGAGATCCTTTGGCTCTTTTAGTATAATAAGCAGTGTAAAGGAAGACCATCAGTTCTCTAAGATCCCTTTAGGAAGCTTTCTGCCCCTTGCACTCCTGATTAACCCCATCCCACTGATTTTAAAAGGCCACAGCATAGCAAACAATATTAACTTCCTTGGAAAGATTTTAAGACTATTCAATATGTAAGGGATAAAACGAACTAATAAGACTCTGGAAACTGCTAATGATTTTGCTGGCTGTTTTTAACAAGTATTTACTGGCAAATCAAACAATCTTTTAGAAAAAATGATCAATATAGTTCAGTCAAAAAGAATTTTGTGATGTATCAGAACTTATTCATAATGTCATCAACATCAATAACATAAAAATAACTTCTTGCCAGTGATACTATGGGCAGTTTAGTTTAAATAAACTACTATAATACTACATCTTAGACCAGTTTTAGAAAAGCAGCATGTATAGGACACCTTGACTCAACTTCCTGTTTCAGAACATAAGCTGCCTTCTGCGATGACACCTCTGTCATGCATCAGCCCACACTGCTTATTGCTGCTATTGCTGTAGAACAGAGTCTGTCCCCTTTAAAAGGAAGGTTTGGCAGTCTTGAAGTTATGAGGGACTATTAGGGCTTCCCTTGTGGCTCAGCTGGTAAAGAATCTGCTTGCAGTGTGTGAGACCTGGGTTTGAATCCTGGGTTGGGAAGATCCCCTGGAGAAGGGAAAGGCTACGCACTCCAGTATTCTGGCCTAGAGAATTCCATGGACTGTATAGTCAGTGAGGTCACAAAGAGCTGGACATGACTGAACAATTTTCACTTCATTAGAACCTAATGGGTTTTCTCTCTTGTGAGTAATCGAAGTAGTATCCTTAAACATAGCTTTGAAGAGAAGTATTTATTTTTCTGTGCCTCAGACTATTTTTTGGTTTTGCTTTTAATTTAAGAGCATTCCCAGTTTGCAACCAAGTGATGAGGTATTCTATAATACAGCCTACTCCTTTAAGAATCATTTTATAAAATCAGCCATCAGGAGTCCTGAACTTTACCTGAGATCTTTCTCTTTCATGTCAATGGTCAAGTTATCTTACTTCTCTAGTTCATCTACCAACATTAGTCACTGATTATCTACCCATATATTGAAAGTATGGGTACCATTATCCTTTAATTTCTTTGAGCAAAAAATTAAGTCACACTGGATCTATATTATTTTTTTTTAAAGACAGCTCACTGGAATTAAATGTTAGCATAAATGAATATATCATGTTGACTCTAGCTGCCAGTGGGAGTAAAATTCAAATCAGTAGCATCAACAAACAGTACTGAATTATCCATAGGCACATATTATTGTTCTGTTTCTTGTTACTCTAAGTTTAACAAGTTCTTATGCTTGCCACTTCTAATAAATACAAATGCAATGACACAAAGAAATATTTATAAAACCATTAAACATTTCAGAGTCAGGTCAGTGTACCTGGAAGTTATGAAGGAAAGTTACCCAGACTGACTCAGTGAAATAAAGGAACTAGAATCTGGGTTATATCTTATTGAAACTGAGTTATAGCTTATTGAAGCTAAAACAAAGTTTGTATAGCCTTCCAAAAGTGTGGTAAACATCTCTCACTTAGAGTTAGAAACCAAGACAACTATTCTAATCATTTATTCATTACACAGGTAATTATTTAGCACCTATACTACCAGACAGATGGGCTTCCCTGGTAGCTTAGCTGGTAAAAGAATCTGCCTGCAATGCAGGAGACCCCAGTTCGATTCCTGGGTCGGGAAGATCCCCTGGAAAATGGATAGGCTACCCACTTTAGTATTCTTGGGCTTCCCTGGTGGCTCAGATGGTAAAGAATCCACTTGCAATGCAGGAGACCTGGGTTTGATCCCTGGGCTGGGAAGATCTCCTGGAGGAGGGCATGGCAAACCCCTCCAGTATTCATGCCTGGAGAACCCACATGGACAAAGGAGCCTGGTAGGCTACAGTCCATGGGATCGCAAAGAGTTGGACATGCCTGAGCAACTGAGTACAACAGACACACAGTACATAAGATGCTGGAATAAAACTTCGTTACGTTGTTAACATGGTGAATTACATTGATTTTTAAATGTTAAATCAAACTTGCACTGCCAGCTGGTCACAATGTGGTGTCATTTTTATATACTGTTGGGTTTGAGTTCCTGATTTTTGTTCAAGATTTGGGCTGTGGATTGGTTTTTCATAATGCCTTCACCTGGTTTTTACAATAATATAAAACTGGCATCATCAACTAAATTAGAATGTATTCCCATCTCTTACACTTTCTGAGAGTTTATGTTAAGATTGCTTACTGTTTTCCTTAAATGGCTGACAAAATTAACCATTAAAACACTTGGGCCTAGCACTGTTTAAGCTATGAATGTTTTAAACTGTGAATTCAATGTCTTTAAAAGACATAAAATTTGGCCTTGGAATACGGAATGAAGCAGGGCAAAGGCTAATAGAGTTTTGCCAAGAGAACGCACTGGTCATAGCAAACACCCTCTTCCAACAACACAAGAGAAGACTCTACACATGGACATCACCAGATAGTCAACACTGAAATTAGACTGATTATATTCTTTGCAGCCATAGATGGAGAAGCTCTATACAGTCAACAAAAACAAGACCGGGAGCTGACTGTGGCTCAGATCATGAGCTCCTTATTGCCAAATTCAGACTTAAACTGAAAGTAGGGAAAACCACTAGACCATTCAGGTATGACCTAAATCAAATCCCTTATGATTATACAGTGGAAGTGAGAAATAGATTTAAGGGCCTAGATCTGATAGATAGAGTGCCTGATGAACTATGGACTGAGGTTCGTGACACTGTACAGGAGACAGGCATCAAGACCATCCCCATGGAAAATAAACGCAAAAAGGAAAATGGCTGTCTAGGGAGGCCTTACAAATAGCTGTGAAAAGAAGAGAAGTGAAAAGCAAAGGAGAAAAGGAAAGATATAAGCATCTGAATGCAGAGTTCCAAAGAATAGCAAGGAGAGATAAGAAAGCCTTCCTCAGTGATCAATGCAAAGAAATAGAGGAAAATAACAGAATGGGAAAGACTAGAGATCTCTTCAAGAAAATGAGAGATACCAAGGGAACATTTCATGCAAAGATGGGCTCAATAAAGGACAGAAATGGTATGGACCTAACAGAAGCAGTAGATATTAAGGAGAGGTGGCAAGAATACACAGAAGAACTGTACAAAAAAGATCTTCACAACTAAGATAATCACGATGGTGTGATCATTCACCCAGAGCCAGACATCCTGGAATGTGAAGTCAAGTAGGCCTTAGAAAGCATCTCTACGAACAAAGCTAGTGGAGGTGATGGAATTCCAGTTGAGCTGTTTCAAATCCTGAAAGATAATGCTGTGAAAGTGCTGCACTCAACGTGCCAGCAAATTTGGAAAACTCAGCAGTGGCCACAGGACTGGAAAAGGTCAGTTTTCATTTCAATCCCAAAGAAAGGCAATGCCAAAGAATACTCAAACTACAGCACAGTTGCACTTATCTCACATGCCAGTAAAGTAATGCTCAAAATTCTCCAAGCCAGGCTTCAGCAATATGTGAACCGTGAACTTCCAGATGTTCAAGCTGGTTTTAGAAAAGGCAGAGGAACCAGAGATCAAATTGCCAACATCTGCTGGATCATTGAAAAAGCAAGAGAGTTCCAGAAAAGCATCTATTTCTGCTTTATTGACTATGCCAAAGCCTTTGACTGTGTGGATCACAATAAACTGGAAAATTCTGAAAGAGATGGGAATACCAGACCACCTGACCTTCTTGAGAAACCTATATGCAGGTCAGGAAGCAACAGTTAGAACTGGACACGGAACAACAGACTGGTTCCAAATAGGAAAAGGAGTATGTCAAGGCTGTATACTGTCACCTTGCTTATTTAACTTCTATGCAGAGTACATCATGAGAAACACTGGGCTGGAAGAAGCACAAGCTGGAATCAAGATTGCCGGGAGAAATATCAATCACCTCAGATATGCAGATAACACCACCCTTATGGCAGCAAGTGAAGAGGAACTAAAAAGCCTCTTGATGAAAGTGAAAGAGGAGAGTGAAAAAGTTGACTTAAAGCTCAACATTCAGAAAATGAAGATCATGGCATCTGGTCCCATCACTTCATGGGAAATAAATGGGGAAACAGTGGAAACAGTGTCAGACTTTATTTTTTGGGGCTCCAAAATCACTGCAGATGGTGACCGCAGCCATGAAATTAAAAGATGTTTACTCCTTGGAAGGAAAGTTATGACCAACCTAGATAGCATACTGAAAAGCAGAGACATTACTTTGCCAACAAAGGTCTGTCTAGTCAAGGCTATGGTTTTTCCAGTGGTCATGTATGGATGTGAGAGTTGGACTATGAAGAAAGCTGAGTGCCGAAGAATTGATGCTTTTGAACTGTGGTGTTGGAGAAGACTCTTGAGAGTCCCTTGGACTGCAAGGACATCCAACCAGTCCATTCTAAAGATCAGTCCTGGGTGTTCTTTGGAAGGAATGATGCTAAAGCTGAGACTCCAGTACTTTGGCCACCTCATGCGAAGAGTTGACTCACTGGAAAAGACTCTGATGCTGGGAGGGATTGGGGGCAGGAGGAGAAGGGGACAACAGAGGATGAGATGGCTGGATGGCATCACCAACTTGATGGACTGAGTTTGAGTGGACTCTGCAAGTTGGTGATGGACAGGGAGGCCTGGCGTGCTGCAATTTATGGGGTCACAAAGAGTTGGACACGACCGAGCGACTGAACTGAACTGAAAAGACACAGGGCCATTCAGTTTTCGTTTCTTACTATGTCAAGTATGAGTTTACTTCTAGAGTCTCAATTCTGTTGAATATCTAGATATCTACTCTAATGCTAGTACCACAATCTTTTAACTAATGTAGCTTTGTAGTGAGTTTTAAAATCAGGAAGTGTGAGTTTGCCTATTTTGTTTTTTTCAAGACCGTTTTTACTATTCTTGTTCCTTGCCATTTGACATGCAATTTCCATACAGAAATCAAAATTCTGACAGGAATTATGTTGAGTCTGTATCCAGTCTGGGAAGTGTTACCAACTGTGTGGTAACATGGTAACAAATTACCAACTTCTTATCCCCGCACATGGATGTTTTCCATTTATCTTCTTTAATTTCTTTTAAGAATGTTTTATAGTTTTCAAAGTATATGAAATACATTCCTAACTATATTGCTCTCTTTGATGTTATTATAAATGTTATTTACTTGATTTCATTTTTGGATTGATCACTGCAAATAAGAAATACAATTTCTACATATTGAGTTTGTGTTCTGTAACCTTACTAAACTTGGTTCTAACATCTTTTTAATGAATTTCATATAATTTCCAAAATTATGATCATATAATGTGTACAGAGATACTTTTACCACTTATTTTCCAATCTGGAAGCCTTTTTATTATATTTTCCTGTCTAAATGCCCTTGCTACAAAACACAGCACAATTTTAAGCAGAAGCGGTGAGAGTGGACATCTTTGTCTCGTTTGCGATCTGAGGGAGAAGGCAGCCAATCTTTCATTATTAAGTATGATGTTATCTGTGGGTTTTTCATAGATGCCTCTTTTCAGATTGAGAATATTCCTTTCTATACCTATTCTGTTGGAGTCTTTTTTTTTAAATCACAAAAAGTTGTTGGATATTGTCAAATGCTTTTTCTGCATCTACTGAGGTAATCACATGGGTTTGTTTTTTATTCATTTAACATTATTTGTTTATATTTACTTTTATATTAATGCATATATATGTGGATATGATGGCTAACTTTACATGTCAACAGTTCTCAAATAGTTGATCAGACTTCTAGGCTTTATGTAACAGTGGTTCTGAATGAGACTAACATTTAAATTGGTTAGGTTTGAGTAAAAGCAGACCGCCTTCAATAATGTGGATGGGACTCACCCAATCAGGTGAAGGTCTTACTAGAACAAAGCAAGAAGGAATTCTAGCAGTAGATCACCTTTGGAACTAAACTGCAACCTTGACCTTTCCCTCGTTCTTTAGCCTAATGGCCTTTGTACTTGAATTGCAATATCAGCTCTTCCCTAGATCTCCAAACTACTGGGTCACCTGAAGATTCTGTATTTGTCTGTCTCCATAATCACATAATCCAATGAGCTTCCTTAAATTAAATCTTTCTATATATGTACATATTGTATTGGTTCTGTTTCTTTATAATTAATATAGATTTTGGTACCAGAATCTATAACTAATACAGATTTTGGTACCTAAAAATGTGGATGTGGCTTTGGAACTGGAAAAAAGGTGGAGGCTAAAAGAGTTTTGAGATGTTAAATAGAAAAACCTACATTGCTCTGAAGAGACAGTTGGAAAAAAACATGGATGTTAAAAGATGATTTTGGTGAGGTCTCAGATGGATTCGAAGAATGTGTCATTAGAAACTGGAAGAGAGTTGATCTTTGTTTTAAACTGGCAACCAACTTGGCTGAATTGTGTTCTAATAACATGGAAAGTAAAATTTTTAAGTGGTGAACTTGGATATTTAATTAAAGATATTTCTAATACTGAAGGTGTGGCCTGGTTTCTCCTCACTACTTGGAGTAAAATATAAGAGGAATCAGTTGAAGAAATTGTTTAAGTAAAAGGCACCAGAACTTGAAGATTTAGAAAATTCACAGCCTATCCATACTGCTAAAACTGAGGAAGTGTCTTCTGGAGAGAACAATGAGATGGGACAGAAATGCCATAAAGTGATTACAGGTGTGACTCATGGTCTAATCAGCCACATCTGCAGAAGCCAGGAATAAACATGGGGTTACATCAGGAGAAACACTGTCAGTCTGGACTAAAGGGAACAGAGACAGAACAAAATGAAGTGCGGTGGTCGGACTTCTGGAACTCTGTAGGATGGGATAATAGATATATCCATCTTGCTGCACATGTGCCATCTTCAAGAAAGAGAAGAGTGACCCTGGAGGTGGTTCAGGTATCAGGACGGCCTCTACTTGCACCACAGGTCCAGGGCGCACCACTGTCTCCTCTTTAGCTTAGGGGGACCAGGTTCCCACCCAGGGTGAAGTGGTGACCTTGCCATCCTAGAGGGCCTGGAGGTTGGGCTGTTACTGCACTAGGCCTGAAGGATAGAGCACTGAGTCAAAGAAGATTCTTCTGGAGCCTCAAAGCCTGTTTTGGACTTAACTGGGACCTGTGATCCCCTTTCTTCTTTCAGGAATGGAAATGTCTACCTTATGCTTGTCCCACCACTGTATTTTGGAAGCAGATAACCTGTGTGTTTTCAGTTTCATAGCTGGAGAGGAATTTTGCCTTGGGCTGAATCATACCTCAAGTTTTGTTCACCATGGATTTATAAGAAGCTTAGAATGATGATGTAATGAGTTAAGACTTTGGGGCTATTGAGATGGGGATGAATGAGTTTTGAATGGGAGAAGAACAAATTTTGGAATGTGATGACTGAAATCTATACCCTCCAAATTCACATGTTGAAGCCCTAACTCCCACCAAACTTCCAATGCCTCAGAATGTGACTGTATGGGCGACAGAGTTTTTAATGAGATAATTATGATGAGGATGTTATGGTAGCCTCTAATATGACCTGACTGGTGACCTTATAAAAAGAGATCAGGACATACAGAGATAGACATCATGGATGTGAACAAAAGAGAAAGCCCACGTGAGAACTCAGCAAGGTGGACACTGCAAGTCAAGGAGGTAGAGCTCAGAAGAAATCAGACCTCTGACACCCTTATCCTAAACTTCTGGTCTCCAAAACTGACATAAAATAAATTTTCATTGTTTAAGCTACCTAACCTAAGGTATAGGAGAAGGAAATGGCAACCCACTCCAGTATTCTTGCCTAGAGAATCCTGTGGACAGAGGAGCCTGGTGGGCTGCTGTCCACAGGGTAGCACAGAGTCAGACACGACTGAAGTGACTTTGCATGCATGCACTGGAGAAGGAAATGGCAACCCACTCTAGTATTCTTGCCTGGAGAATCCCAGGGACAGAGAAGCCTGCCGTCTATGGGGTCACACAGAGTCGGACACGACTGAAGCGACTTAGCAGCAGCAGCAGCAGCAACAACCTAAGGTATTTTGTTATGGCTGCTGCTGCTGCTGCTGCTGCTAAGTCACTTTAGTCGTGTCTGACTCTGTGCGACCTCATAGACGGCAGCCCACCAGGCTTCCCCGTCCCTGGGATTCTCCAGGCAAGAACACTGGAGTGGGTTGTATGGCAGTCCTACCAAAATAATAAAGCATATTCCATTTATCGATTTTCAAGTGTTAAACCAACTTTGCTTGTGTGTGTGTGTGTTAAGTTGCTTTAGTTGTGTCCGACTCTATGACCCTATGGCCCACCAGGCTCCTCTGTCCGTGGGATTCTCCTGATAAGAATACTAGAATGCCTTGCACCAGGAGGAGAGAACCTATGTTTCTTACGTCTCCTGCATCAGCAGGCGAATTCTTTACCACTAGCACCACCTGGGAAGCCCACCTTTGCTTGGTCATGATAAAGAATTCTTTTTATAGGTTGCTGGTGGCTATAAATGTTAACTTTAATGATAATTAAAACTTTGCTGTATTTTGAGTTAGTTTATTATGAGTAATAGCTCTGTGACTCTATAAACTTGGAGGGCCTACTTTCTATTTGTATATTCCCATGCCTGAAATGAATTCATTGTATTTATCTTTATGGCACATCTCAGAGATGATTATATGAAACCGTTCTATGATTCCATATTATAAGGAAACTTGTATGACAGTCTTGTGAATGGGAGCTAAGATATCTCTCTTATGTGATTCTAAACTCTAGTTTCAGTTCCTAGTGGATCAAATTTTAAATAGGTTTACTTTTTATCAACTGTGAGGAACATGAAAGAAGCTAAGAATTAGTGTTATTATACAGATCAAGATGTATGACAGAAGTAACAGATAATGTAAGAATTATAGTATAATATATACTGTAAGAAATTGGCATAGAAATATTAACTAAAACATTTTGAAAAAAAGTACTGTGTAGCTAGTGACAGGAGAAATGTTTAGAATTATACATTCCAAAATATGAAAAGAGTAGTGGAACTGAAGCTCACTTCTATTTTTATAGTTTTGGATTTTCTACTATAAATATTAGTAACCAATAAAAAGGAGCATGTGAAAACTGAAGTGAATGATTCATGTTCTAAAAAAACAGACATTATACATACACACATATTAAAAGTATAACAAATTGTAACTTCAAGAAAATTGGAGATATCAAGAGAACATTTCATGCACATTTGAGCACAATAAAGGATAGAAATGGCAAGGACCTAACAGAGCAGACGAGATTAAGAAGAGGTGGCAAGAATACACAGAAGAACTATACAAAAAATGTCTTAATGATCTGGATAACCATGATGGTGTGGTCACTCACCTAAAGCCAGACAGCCTGGAGTGCAAAGTCAAGTGGGCCTTAGGAAGCATCACTACGAACAAAGCTAGCAGAGGTGATGGAATTCCAGCTGAGCTATTTCAAATCCTAAAAGATGATGCTGTTAATGTGCTGCACTCAATATGTCAGCAAGTTTGGAAAACTCAGCAGTGGCCACAGAACTGGAAAAGGTCAGTTTTCATTCCAATTCCAAAGAAAGCAATGCCAAAGGATGTTAAAACTACTACACAATTGTACTCATTTCATGTGCTAGCAAGGTTAATGCCCCAAATCCTTCAATCTAGGCTTCAACAGCATATGAACCCAGAACTTCCAGATGTAGAAGCAGGATTTAGAAAGGGCAGATGAACCAGAGATCAAATTGCCAACATCCATTGGATCATATAAAAAGCAATGGCATTCCAAAAACCCATCTACTTACTTCTGCTTTATTGACCATGTTAAAGCCTTTGACTGTGTGGATCACAACGAACTGTGGAAAATTCTGAAAGAGATGGAAACACCTTACCTGTACGCAGGACAAGAAGCAACAGTTAGAACCAGACATGGAGTAACAGATTGGTTCAAAATTGGGAAAGGAGTATGTCAAGGCTGTATATTGTCACCCTGCTTATTTTTCTTATAAGCAGAGTACATCATGCAAAATGCCGGTCTGGATGAAGCACAAGCTGAAATCAAGATTGAGGGAGAAGTATCAATAACCTCAGATATGCAGATGACACTACCCTTATGGTAAAAGTAAAGAGGAACTAAAGAGCCTCTTAATGAAAGTGAAATAGGAGAGTGAAAAAGCTGACTGAAAACTCAACATTCAAAACACCAAGATCATGGTATCCGGTCCCATCACTTCATGGCAAATAGATGGGAAAACAATGGAAACAGTGAGAGACTTTATTTTCTTGGGCTCCAAAATCGCTGCAGATGCTGACTGCAGCCATGAAATTAAAAGACACTTTCTCCTTGGAAGAAAAGCTATGACAAACCTACACAGCATATTAAAAAGTAGAGACATTATTTTACTGAAAAAGGTCCTTCTAGTCAAAGCTATGGTTTTTCCAATAGTCATGTATGGATGTAAGAGCTGGGCTATAAAGAAAGCTGAGTGCCAAAGAACTGATACTTTTGAACTGTGGTGTTGGAGAAGATTCTTGAGAGTCCCTTGGACTCCAAGGAGATCAAATCAGTCAATCCTAAGGGAAATTAGTCCTGAATATTTATTGGAAGGATTGATGCTGAAGCTCCAATACTTTGGCCACCTGATGTGAAGAACTGACTCATTGGAGAAGACCCTGATGCTGGGAAAGATTGAAGGCAGGAGGAGGAGGGGACGGCAGAGGATGAGATGGTTGGATGGCATCATCGACTTTATGGACATCAGTTTGAGTAAGCTCCAGGAATTGGTGATGGACAGGGAGGCCTATGTGCTGCAGTCCATGGGGTTGCAAACAGTCGGACATGACTGAATGATGGAACTGAACTGAATGCTCATTACACCTTGTTCAGTTTTGCTTATACTGTTCTTCTAGGCTAGAATGCCCTTTTTCTTTCTCCTCTCCTTCTTTCAGAATCTTATTTATTCATATCTCAATTTCCAGACATTTCATAAAACTTCATTTTAGTCTGCAAAAATTTCTCACTTCACTTTCATGGCAATGTCCAATCACTTTATTTAAAAGTTTATAATCCTATATGCTCATTTTCTTTTTTCTATCTAATTATATTTGTGGGTGATAATTGTATGTTACCCTTTGCTACTCTATTTATTATAGGAGACTACACAATCCTCTGAAGGATTTCAGTAGGGTCCTGAAACTGAAAATGACTATTTGGTTAATGTCAGTGATTGTGCTAGGGCTCTGATAAAATAACAATACCACAACATATAAATAAAAATAAACGTTTGGATAAAATTACTTTCAGGCACAGTATTACCTTTGTTGTCTGACATATGATATACTGCTAGAGCTTAAAGGTTCTCAAAAAGAAATTCAGAGGTAGTCTATTTATAAATCCAGACACTGACTGCGGTTGTAATTTGCAGAGTTTGGCTGAACACTGACAAAGACTGTTGAACTCCACAGCAGGTCAGGTTCTTTTACCATTTTAACGTGTCCTTAATGTGGGCTTTGAGGCATGTTTTATGTGATAAACATACCAAAGCGTATCTAAATCAGAAAAATAATGCTGAAGTACCAGTTCTACCTTAGCATTATTTCTGAGAGGCAAGGGTGGGGGAAGCTGTCTGGCAGATAGTGCAGAGGCCCAAGTATAAGGTGGTTTATGTAATATTTATACTTCCATTACTGGCCCTGATGTGACCTAGGGCATGTTAGTTTATAGCTCTGTATTTCAGTTTCCTCATCTGTAAAAAGCAATAATACCTCACAAGGATGTTCAAGGGATTCAAGAATATAATGTTTGTATTGAACTCCAAGATACAAGATAGAATTAGGAACATAGCTTTAAAAGCACAGCCTGATTATTTTCTGGAGTAGATTCTAAAACAGAAAACATGGTATATTTTGAATGTGTACTACATGAAATGTATGTTTTTAACAGAGTAGAAAAAATGAAAAAATTATTAAATTCTCAATAGATTTCTGAACTTTAAAATTCTGGAGACGGCTGGATGGCATCGCCGACACGATGGACGTGAGTTTGAGTGAACTTCAGGGAGTTGGTGATGGACAGGGAGGCCTGGCATGCTGCGATTCATGGGGTCACAAAGAGTCGGACACAGCTGAGGGGATGAACTGAACTGAAGTTTAAAATAAAGTTAATTAGGTTTACCTTTTAAGTAAAAAAATAAATAAATAAAATTCTGTGTGAACAACAGCTGAAAATAAACTGCTAATCAAAAAGGGCCAAATCTAAATTGAAACATAACACTTTGACTAAATATTTTTTAAATGTCCTGTAACGAAAAAAAAATTAACCTTTTAATTCCAGTGAAAACTTGTTCCCAAAGAAAAAACAAATAACTCCATATTGCAGTCAGAATATTGCATTTTGAGCCAAAACACTAAAAATATTTAATATCCATTAATAGATTCTCAAAGAAAAGTGAATGCTGGATCACTATAAACTCAGCATAGGCATCATAACAACAATCAGTTCAGTTCAGTCGCTCAGTTGTGTCTGACTCTTTGAGACCCCATGAACCACAGCACGCCAGGCCTCCCTGTCCATCACCAACTCCCGGAGTCCACCCAAACCCATGTCCATTGAGTCAGTGATGCCATCCAACCGTCTCATCCTCTGTCGTCCCCTTCTCCTCCTGCCCTCAACCTTTCCCAGCATCAGGGTCTTTCCAAATGAGTCAGCTCTTCGTATCAGGTGGCCAAAGTATTGGAATTTCAGCTTCAACATCAGTCCTTCCAATGAACACCCAGGGCTGATGTCCTTTAGGATGGACTGGTTAGATCTCCTTGCAGTCCAAGGGACTCTCAAGAGTCTTCTCCAACACCACAATTCAAAAGCATCAATTCTTCGGTGTTCAGTTTTCTTTATAGTCCAACTCTCACATCCATACATGACTACTGGAAAAATCATAGCTTTGACTAGACAGACCTTTGTTGACAAAGTGGTTCACACTTATTACTTAAAATCTGTACTCAGGTATGATACAAAGCATTTGACAACTATTATTTTATTTTGATTTTTCTCAAAAATAATATAAGCAGCTATTAGTATAATTTCAATTTTACAGGTCAGGAAATTGAGGCTTACAGAGGTTATTACCTATCAAAGGTCATCTTGGCTAGGAAGTCAGAATCTACACCATCTGTCTTATTACAGTGTTAGCTAGGAATTAAAACACTATTGTTGTACTAAAAGAATAACTGCAAAACACAAACTTTACAAATAAAAAAGATAAACACAGGTCCAATTAACTGAGATCTAGAAATAAATGGTTTTCTTTATATAAATTATAATTGAAGTCAATTTATATCACCTTTTAGCGTATTACCAATTATTAATGAAAACAAAAAAGCAAATATCCATTAAAGTCAGAAGTTAATCTTGACTCCCTGGTTTCACTTAGTTTTCAAGTAACAGAGTAGAATGAGTGATTATTTCAATTTCAAATCATATACAACAAAACAAAGAACAAATGAAACCAATCAGAGATGTATACTCCTCAATTATGAGCCAACAGTGTGACTTTCCAGATTAAAATCTCAATTCTTACATTTTTCCATATAATTGATATTTTAGAAAAATTTTATATTTTACAGTTCAGATTAGTTAACCAAGCCTGTTTGTAGCTGTTTAGTTGCTAAGTCATGTCTGACTCTTTTGTGACCCCATGGACTGTAGCACGCCAGGCTCCTCTCTCCATGGGATTTCCCAGGCAAGAATCCTGGAGTGGGTTTTACCATTTCCTTCTCCAGGGGATCTTCCTGGCCCAGGGAGGAACTCTGTCTCCTGCATCAGCAGGCAGCTTCTTTACCACTGAGCCACCAGGGAAGCCCTAACCAAGCCTGACAGGACAGCTAAACTTTCTATGGATTAAAACAAATTTAAATACTTATCAGATCAATAATGTCTAATAAAACTAAATTTAAAAATATTAATACCTAGGATTTTGATTTCTTCCTTGTTTCATGAAATAACAGAATATTGTTTATTTCTGATCTAATCTGAACCAGTTATTTGGGGAAAAAATTGGAACTATGATAGAATACTGACAATAACAAAACTATTAAAAGCCCAAAGGGAACAAGATACAGGGTATAACAACATTTAAAACTTAGCAACTAAAGCAAATAGTAAATTAGATCCTAATAAATTTGGAAGTTTCATGAATATCTGAAGTCTAAAATAGTAAAGGGAACAAAATATTTTAATATTGACCCGAGTTCATAAAACACATTTTGGCTTGGAATTACAGAAAAACATTCAACTGGGCCTTTTTTGACCTTTGCAAAGTTTTGGAACATCACCGTCAACTTCAGAGAACAACTACTTCATGCTATAAAGAGTGAAGACTCTAACTACTTCATATATATTTAAGACTGGAATATTTACACATTTAAATGCTTAACTGCAAGTAAACATTTGTCCTTTTGGGAGAGGCCCAGGTGGAAGGGCCCCATGGCAAAATGACAATGTAAGTCCCGGATATCTGACTGTACTGCCAGTGCCACCCAGTCTTAAAAGTATTGCCATATCATCATTATCATCCTCAGTCAATATTTACTAAGCTCTTTATGACAGCAGTGGCATTAGAAAGTTTATAAAAATCAAGAGTAGCTCAAAGATCTCAGTTTATTGTAACTGGTTATCATGTAAGTTAACCTTGATATTTGGGGTTTTTTTTTGCAATTAATGAATCAAATTGTTTCTGAACAAAGGCCTTTGTTATTAGCTATTATTTCCATTTATTTTCAATATTTCAAACTAGATTCAGTAAAACTTTAATACATTCAATAATATATATGTCACATGTAGCGAGAGAAAATGTTTATAATACAACTATTAAGGAGAAGGAAATGGCAACCCACTCCAGTGTTCTTGCCTGGAGAATCCCAGGGATGGGGGAGCCTGGTGGAGGGGGCTGTCGCACAGAGTCGGACACGACTGAAGCTACTTAGCAGCAGCATGCTAAATTAATCTAATTGCACTGAGCAAAGTCTCTGGAAATATGAAGGAATTCTCTCCTTTCATTGTCATTTCTGGCCAGAACCCAATGTTCACAGGACTGAATACTTTGAAAAGGTATCCTTTCCCTCACTAACTGTCCTGGGCCCCCACCTCTACCAAATGGCAGAAGAATGTTATAACAGGCTAATACTTCTTTTAAAATTGCTAATAATTTTTTCTTTTCTTTTTTTTATAAAAGTGATTGAATTTCTGCAGTGTAAAGTACTTTAAAAATAGTTTAAAATATTTGGCAAACTTAAAACATAAGTGAGGTTATCGTGTATATACACATCTATTTCATAAGGTAAGTGAATCCACTTTGAGGTGTCATTCCCTTATGTATCTCATTGTTTTCTAAAGCGCAACACTAATAAACTAAATTAAAGATATGAACTTCACTGATATAATAAATAAATTATACACACACATATGTATATATTATAGACCTATTTTTCATAGAAGCTTATTTACTTCTGCTGCTGCTAAGTCGCTTCAGTCGTGTCCAACTCTGTGCGACCCCATAGACGGCAGCCCACCAGGCTACCCCGTCCCTGGGATTCTCCAGGCAAGAACACTGGAGTGGGTTGCCATTTCCTTCTCCAATGCATGAAAATGAAAAATGAAAGTGAAGTTGCTCAGTCGTGTCTGACTCTTCGAGACCCCATGGACTGCAGCCCACCAGGCTCCTCCGCCCATGGGATTTTCCAGGCAAGAGTACTGGAGTGGGGTGCCATCACCTTCTCCGTATTTACTTCTAGGCATCAAATTTAATTTGTGCAGGTTACTATGAATAGATTTTCCAGGCAAGAGTACTGGAGTGGGGTGCCATCGCCTTCTCCATATTTACTTCTAGGCATCAAATTTAATTTGTGCAGGTTACTATGAATAAAGTTGCAAAACTTTATCAAAATTTGCAAACTCATTTTTATATAAAAGTAACACATATATACATAAAGAATTCAAACACTTAATTAGGTTATGAATGCAAGTTAAAATTTCCTTTCCTCTCATTCATCACATACATATAATAAACTTAACTGTTAAACATACTCCCACTTTTCAGAAAACATGCTGTTGAGTTTCTGGGGTATCAGAAAAATTTTTATTGACCCTTACAGATGCTCCAAGCACTGATTCAGGTACAAGATGCAGTGGTAAATAAACAAAATCCTTGTCCTTGCAGAACTTAATTTCTAGAGGACAATGCACAAATACAATTATAGTATCATGCAGGCTTGTCCATTATTAAGAAAAATATAGTAGAGTAACAAATAGTGTGATGCAGCGAGGAGGTAGACTATTTTAGATAATGTGGCCAGGAACATTTCAGCAGAAAGTTGAGCAAAGTGAACAGTTGACTCGTGACACTATAGTGGTGGTGGTGGGCTTGTAGATTAGGCAGAGAAAAAAGAAAGTTGAGGTTTTGTGATGGGAGCATTCTTAGAATGTTGGCGATAATAAGAAATCTGGTGTGGCTGGACCAAAGCAAGAGTAGACACCTGTTAAGAAACGAAGTTGGAAAGGTAGCAGGGGCCAGTGCATATGTGTACAAACACTCCTTTTATAATTAAATAAGAAAGGACAAATATCTGGAGTCACTATATGATTTAGGCAGCTGTTGTTAAATGCATGAAGTAAGCAGGATACTGTTGACTCTTCAGTGTCCCTTGGGCAGCAAGGAGATCAAACCAGTCAATCCTAAAGGAAATCAACCCTGAATATTCATTGGAAAGACAATGCCAAAGCTGAAGCTCAAGACTTTGGTCACCTGATGGGAACGGACAACTCATTAAAAAAACACAAAAACCTGATGTTGTGAAAACTGAGGGCAGGAAGAGAAGGGGGCAATAGAGGATGAGATGGTTGGCTGGCATCACCGACTCAATGGACATGAGTTTGAGCAAACTCTGGGAGATAGTGAAGGACAAGGAAGCTTGGCGT
The DNA here is from genome assembly GCF_002263795.3 of Bos taurus. Lineage (NCBI taxonomy): Eukaryota > Metazoa > Chordata > Mammalia > Artiodactyla > Bovidae > Bos > Bos taurus. Next base: position 47,635,540 of record NC_037348.1, on the reverse strand, counting down.
GCTGCAGTCCATTGGGTCACAAAGAGTCGGACATGACTGAGCAACAGAAAACAACAAAAGCAGGATGGAAAATGTGGTCAAATGGTAAATGCCGGCCCCTTTTAGGGAAGGTAGCCTCTACTCAGCCTCAGCTAACTGCTGAAAAGCAGAGGTATAATGGTTAATTTTATGTGTTAATGCAGCTAGACCATGGTGCTCAGCTGTTTGTTCATCGAGCGGTCTAGATATTGCTGTAAAGGTATATTTTATATATGATTAATATTTAGATCAGTAGGCTTTGAGGAAAGCAGATTAGTCTCCATAATACGGATGGGCCTCAGCCAATCAGTTGAAGGCGTTAAGAGAAAGACTGAGATCTCCCGAGGAAGAAGGAATTCTGCATCCTGGGACTTAAAACCACAACAACTTATTCCTGGTTCTCTAGCCAGCTGACTTGCCCTGCAGATTTTTGACTTACCAGTACCCACAATTGTATGAGCTACCAGTTGGCATTAGTGGTAAAGAATTCGCCTGCCAAGAGACATAAGAGATGGGGGTTTAATCCTTGGGTTGGGAAAATCCCCCAGAGGAGGGCATGGCAACCCACTCCAGTAGTCTTGCCTGGAGAATCCCATGGACAGAGGAACCTGGTAGGCTTACTGGTAGGCATAACTGAAGTGACTGAGTACAGCACACAATTCTTTAAAATAAATCTCCCTCCCTGTATATAAACAGTCTATTGGTTCTGTTTCTCTGGAGAACCCTAACACACTTGCCATGCTAAGGATCCCACATGGGCAGATCTTCCAGCTTTTTTTTTTTCACCTTGGAAACAATGTTGCAAATGAATATGGAATAATGCTACTGTTTCCTACACATTTTTTTAATTGGACCTGTGAGAATTTAGTCAAGGAATATACACAGGTGCCAAATTTCTAGGTAATGGATAATGCTCTCCAGAATGGCTTTAGAAGTTTACACTCTTATTTCAGTGCATGCAGGGTCTTCTCTATTTACAGTCTGCCTAAGCCCCCCCCCCCTTTTTTTTAATTCTAAATTTTAAGAAAGGTAAAATCCAAACAAATGCTACTGATAATTGTTTTCAAATTTGAACACTGTTGGCCTAAAAGAAAAGAAACTTTGTTGGCAGATAAGATACTTTATCATATAAAGACCTTGTTTTGCCTACAGCCCTACAAATCACTAACTGAAAAGCTGAACTAGGTCCATGTTATTTCCAATCAATTTACTCATCACTGAGTTCTTATTATGTGCATTGCACACACTATCACTCTACAGAAGAAAGTTTTAATCTGAAGAGACTTTCAATCTAGTGTTAAATTTGACTGTCTATTCATTTGCTTGGCAAATATTTACTGAAGGCTTGTAATATATAAAAAATACAAGCTTTAGAAGGGAAATTAAGAGAAATATTCATAAAGGTGTTATACCGGTGAGCATGAGGTATGTATGATGAGAGAGCACTACATATAATTACGGTAATGTTAGGTAGAATGAGATCACTTCCGGTTGAGAAGATCAGAAAAAGATTACCAGAATAGTTCTTAAATTGTGTTTTGAAGGCTCAGTAAGAATCTGATAGGCAGAGATTGGGAGAATTCCAGGAGTAAGATGAAATAAAAAGAAAGCAGTGAAGTGGGAAATTTGGGGTATGGCCAGGAAACAGTGAATAATTCATTTTGAAAGTATAAATAATAGTCAATTTAGTATAACAAATATTTGTTGGGTGCTTATTATGTGTGAGGTAGTGTACTAGCACCAGTGACACAAATATGAATGAAACCAGAAGATAAAAGGATGATTGGTGGAACACTAAACCAGAGATAGCTACTGCTACTGCTAAGTCACTTCAGTCATGTCCGACTCTGTGCGACCCCATAGACAGCAGCCTACCAGGCTCCCCCATCCCTGAGATTCTCCAGGCAAGAACACTGGAGTGGGTTGCCATTTCCTTCTCCAATGCGTGAAAGTGAAAAGTGAAAGTGAAGTCACTTAGTGACTAAGTGAAGTCACTTAGTCGTGTCCGACTCTGTGCGACCCCATGGACTGCTGCCTACCAGGCTCCTTTGTCCATGGGATTTTCCAGGCAAGAGTACTGGAGTGGGGTGCCATTGCCTTCTCCGAAACCAGAGATAGAGGTGGCAGCAATATCAAAGGTTCATAAGTGTTTTAGGTAAAAGGGTCTGGAATTTATTGTACAGGTAATATGGTATTTCCCAGGTGGTGCAGTGGTACAGAATCTGCCTGCTAATGCAAGAGGCGTAAGAGACAAGGGTTCGATCCCTGGGTTGGGAAGATCTTCTGGAGGAGGGCATGGGAACCCACTCCAGTATTCTTGTCTGGAAAATTCTATGGACAGAAGAGCCTGGTGGGTTGCAAAGAGTTGGACATGACTGAGTGCGTGCGCCGCGCACACACACACACGCACACACACAATGTGGTATTATTAAATACTGCTGATATCTGATTGAGAGGTTGAGAATAATGTTTCAGGAGTCTTAAGAGGAGGGAGAAATGGAGACAAGTGGATGATGTAGCTAGAAAAACCTGGGCATGAAATTATACAAGACTGGTCTAAGGTAGGAATTTTGTAAAGGAAGGAGACATTGCAAGGAAAAATCTAGCAAAATTTGTTTACTAATTAAATTTTAAAAAGGGACAAATCAAAGATTACCTATGCAGAAGGCAACAAGCATATGCAGAACTCTAATAATAGTGTCAAGACCAAGAGAAACACTTTACTTTTTTATTTACTAAAATACAAAATTAATTTTTTCTCAAGCTGATGAAAATGATGTTAATAGATGGCAGACTCCAGGATCTATAATTAGCAGGCCCATTCTAAGTCTGGATCTTTTGCTATCCATGATAATTAAATGGCAAAATATTTTGTTAAATGCTCTTCAAAGAGGAAGCTGAACCATTTTACAGAATAAAAAGGAGCAGTTGAGAGCTATACATGTTGAACTTTCATGTTAAAATAAGGCACAGAAAACAGTGAAAGTAATGCAAAAAAAAAAAAAAGTCTTTCTAAATTCAAAGTCATAGAAGACATAAAATATTTTGGTAGCCTCTGTAGTTATTTAATTGTCTTATATGTCAATAAAGCAAAAACATTTAAAGTATTTTGATCAATGATACTATTAATACATTTCTTTGGCACAGTACTTTATAGTTTTCAAAAACATTAAAAAAAAATCATCTCCCTAATTGTCATAGTAAGTGGCTTAGATCATTCACAAACAGGTGCAACTCACTGGTATAAGAAGCTAGTTCTTAATTCCAAATATTACCAAACAAAAAAGTCTAATCTACTTCATACAAAATGGTTAGAAATGTCACAGAATATTAGAACTAGAGAAATCCCCAAGTCCAAGTTAAAGAACTTGAAGCCTAGAAAGCCTGGAGCTTGTCTATATCAGAAAAAATTTGGTTAATGGCAAAGATGCTCTTTTGATTTTTTATTACTGTTTTGGCAGTATGGTTCCATAAAACAGTTCCAAGAAAATTAATTCCAATAAAAATACAGATATAACAAAATGTTTGTGTCACTGGGTAGTCCAATTAGAACACAGAACTAAGAGTTCAGGATTGAGTGTTCAACTCCTCTTGATGAGGGATTTGCATTGAGAAAAATGTTGCTTCATGGCTAGAGTTTGCATGCCGTTGACTCTTATTGATGCATAGTTCTCACTACTGAATGAGAAACCATCACCATCACCATCACACACACACACACACACACACACACACACACACCCCAAACCCAGCCAGAGCCTAGCGACAGTCAGTAATATTTCTGATTACGAAGGACAGGATATATAAAGACCAGAAAATATATATATAAGTAGTAAAAGGAACCCATACTAAATAAAATTTATAAAAAGAATGTAGGAAAAAAAAAAGCATCCCACCCTCTTTTTGAGTATATTTGACATGGTTTCTGTCTTTGTGGCTTTTATGACTTAGAAATGTAGTATATCATGAACCCAGTAAGTAGGATTTATTTTTAATCCAGTATTTACTATGCCAACATTCAAGCATTCTATTTAATTTTTTACAAAAATACTGTTACAATCAGAGGAAACATACCACCTTAAAATATGAAGCAGACTATTCAATATTTGTGATGTTGTAGAATGTCAAATCTGCCATGTTCTGAAAGGCATCACAACTTCTCACTTGGAATTGAACAAAACAACAAAAATTTAAAATATAATCTGCTGCTATTATGAGTATATTAAATCCTAGTCTACTGGCACTGAACAACAGGATCTAATTCCTATCTACACACTTGAATTTACACTTTTTTAAAGCAGAAGTAAATACAGAAGTACTATAAAATCAGCAAACATTGAAACTTAGGGTTTCTCTCGATTAGAAAACAGTTTGTTATTATTATGCCTCCTGAGCTTAGGAATGCAGCACTACAGGTTTAAAGAACAGGAAAAAATCATTACTAAATACAAATCTAAGTCCTACAAGTTTAAGATTCTTCCCTGATGAAAGTTTAGATTTACACTAACGAAGCTGTTAGATGAATTCGGTATTTGGCAGAAAGGAAGGCACTAACACTTTACTAATAGCACTTTTGTAATAACAAAATTTATTTGAAACCTTCACATTGATTCCTCTCCTGCTATCCTCTCTGCTTTAATGTGAAGGAGCCATCACTTACACTGGTAAGTTTACTATCGCTACCCATTCACCTCACCTGCCCCGTCCCTAACTGTGCCAAAGGACACAGGCCAACATTTCCTTTTCTCAGTATTCAAAGTCTTCTAGGACTCAAAGGAAACAAACAGAATAGAAAAATCTCCTAATACATACTTCCATATTCCTATTCCCACTCGGGGAAATGAAACGCTTATAGTAAACAGTAGCTCTTGGTGTAACCCAGCTAAAAAAATAACTTTTTAGAAAAAAAATTAGAAAGAATAAGGTCAATATCTTATGGGCTTCCCTGGTGGCTTAGACGGTAAAGCGTCTGTCTGCAATGCAGGAGACCCGGTTCGATCCCTGGGTTGGGAAGATCCCCTGGAGAAGGAAATGGCAGCCCACTCCAGTATTCTTGCCTGGAAAATCCCACGGACGGCAGAGCCTGGTAGGCTACTGTCTATGGGGTCACAAAGAGTTGGACACAACTGAGTGACTTCACTTCACTTCAAGGTCAGTGTCAGGAAGAATAAAAGTCATTAGCATATTTTAATATGCCCCTAACACTAATGACTGATCACATATCCTCTATTGCTTTGGCTGACGGAAAGTTTAAGACAGAATTATTCTTGAGGCTTATTCTTTTGCCGTTTCATGGTAAATATGCAAGCTGACTTATTCCTGGCTCTAGCTTCTTGTCCTATTCCTATATTTTTCTTAGTGTATTTTTTCTTAGTTATTGATAAGCAACTTTCTTTGATATGACCATACACATGTATGTGCATATATATATGTATATATATTTATGTGTAAAACTGATTTGAATAACTAAAAGTGCATTTTTTCTTAAACTTTTTTTAAAAAATACATTACCTGTTATGACATACATATACACATGCAAACATACATGAAAACTAGAGTCAGTCTTGGCTTTCTTCACAATAAATAAGAAACTCTTCCCCCTGTCTTCTATAGCAGAGGAAACTTTGAAGAAAAAAAAAAAGAGTACTACTTCTATGAGCTAGTTGTGTTTCATGTATGGATCTGTAACCACCATCTATTTGGGTGTGTAAGAAATACTGTTTACTTTCACTTAAATTAGAATCTGGGATTCCAGGAAATTTAAACTTTATTGTTTTTGGAAATTGCCTCTCTCTTCCTAGAGTTCTACATTCCAGGGATCTTATTCCTATTCTATTTAAAATAAATTCCTGAATATCCTCACAGAATGTTTTCTATACCTTGAAAAGGAAACTTAACTGTGAGCTTAAATTTATTTATATTCATAGCTATTCTTATCTCCTTTACTCCTGTCCATAAACACAAGGTGACCATCTTCCTGCTCAAGGCAAACCCTTCTACAGATTCTTAATTCCATCTCTTTTTAAATTTGGGGGGATGTTGTTCTAGAACAATTCTCTCTTGGCTCTTTCCAATGAGTCATAAACATGTTCAAATGTCTGCCATTTTTCAAAAATAAGAGACATAATCCTTAACCCACTTTCCTTTCTTCTTAGCTATAACATCTTTCTTATTCAGGTTTCTTCAAGGATCACTCAAACTGATAGTTCTTCTCTCCCTCAAGTCACTCTTGAACTTACAAAAAAATTGGCTTCTATACTTAATACTCTATTAAAACTACTCTTATAGATGTCAATAATGGCCACCTCGTTTCAAACAAAGGGGACACTTTTTGCTCATATCTTAACCATTTAGAAACATTTGACTTTTAAAAATTTTTTAAATTAAAATCTCCTTCCTTGGCTTCAGTGATATTGTTTTTAATTCTATTCTTACCTCACTGACCTCTTGCTGTAAAAAGAAATTTAACATTCAGTTCAGTTCAGTTCAGTCACTCAGTCATGTCCGACTCTTTGGAGCCCATGAATTGCAGCACGCCAGGCCTCCCTGTCCATCACCATCTCCCGGAACTCACCCAAACTCACGTCCATCGAGTCGGTGATGCCATCCAGCCATCTCATCCTCTGTCGTCCCTTTCTCCTCCTGCCCCCAATCCCTCCCAGCATCAGAGTCTTTTCCAATGAGTCAACTCTTCGCATGAAGTGGACAAAGTACTGGAGTTTCAGCTTTAGCATCATTCCTTCCAAGAACACCCAGGACTGATCTCCTTTAGAACAGATTGGTTGGATCTCCTTGCAGTCCAAGGGACTCTCAAGAGTCTTCTCCAACACCACAGTTCAAAACCATCAATTCTTCAATGCTCAGTTTTCTTCACACTCCAACTCTCACATCCATACACGACTATTGGAAAAACCATAGCCTTGGCTAGATGGACCTTTGTTGGCAAAGTAATGTCTCTGCTTTTGAATATGTTGTCTAGGTTGGTCATAACTTTCCTTCCAAGGAGTAAGCGTCTTTTAATTTCATGGCTGCAGTCACCATCTGCAGTGATTTTGGAGCCCCCCAAAATAAAGTCTGACACTGTTTCCACTGTTTCCTCATCTATTTCCCATGAAGTGATGGGACCAGATGCCATGATCTTAGTTTTCTGAATTTAACATTGGTTGAACACTAATAATCAGCCAAACACTGTGTGAAGGGTTGCAAGTACTTAAAACAGTTCTAGAAAATTCCCTGGTGGTCCAGTGGTTAGAACTCTGTGCTTTCACTGATGAGGGCATGGGTTTGATCCCTGGTCAGGGAACTAAGATCCTGCAAGCTGTGTGGCCTGGCCATAAAAAATAAAACAACACAAAACCTCTATGTGGTAGGTACTATAATTCTCATTTTATAAAATGAAAATGGTCTTGGAGAGGTTCATTTATATAAGGTTACACAAGGCAGGGCTGTCTAACTGAAAATCTCTGTAGCTTTACCACATTATCAGCAATTAAAAAAAAAAGTAGCAGTGAGAGGGGTCTTTGTGAAGCTTATCTTTGAGCCAATAATTGTTAACTATTTAAAAGAGGTTATGTAGCTCTGTTAGATTCATGTAGATTTTAAAAAGTCTTTGAAAGATAAATGTTTAATCCACATAATTTTCAAAAATCTTTCAATAATCCTCTGCAATTCAGCAAAGAGAAGGAGTATCAAGGTTTGTTTTCCAGTAAGTAAGGTCAACTTATGCAAGATTAGCACATCACCCTCAGCATTCTTGGACACTGTCGCTTTAACGACAGAACACCTGCTGACCTACCTCATGGCAGGAGAGGGTGCCATAAAAACTCTCCCTATCAATGGGGTGAAAAGACTACATACCATACACAACAGCCAAGGTCTAAGCACAAACCACACAGTATTCATAAGTCTTAATAAAGGCTTCTGTTATTCTCCCAAGAAGTAACCCTAACTTAATGCAGCTAACTGAAGTGTGCATTTAAACTGGCAGCCTTCAAACTTGGATGCACATGGGAATTTCTAAGGAGCTTTAAACACACCAAAGCAGAGTCTTACTCCAACAGACTCTGAAGTAATCAGTCAGGGATGGGATGGGGATCAGGATTTTTAGAGGCTCCTCAAGTGATCCTATTGCATAATTACAGCTGAGAATCCACTAGTGTAAAATATACAATTGTGTACTAAGTTGCTTCAGTTGTGCGACCCTATGGACTGTAGCCTGCCAGGCTCCTCTGTCCATGGGGACTCTACAGGCAAGAATACTGGAGTGGTTTGCCATTTCCTCCTCCAGGGGATCTTCCCAACCAGGGATCGGACCGGCATCTCTTATGTCTCTTGCATTGGCAGGCAGGTTCTTTACCCCTAGCACCACCTGGGAGGAAAGACTGTTATATTCATGCTCTTAAAAAAAAAAAATAAGGATTTGACATCTTCAACTACTACCAGGGTTCTGCTTGCCCACATACCTACTGATTCTAATTGCAAGCAAATGATTCCCCACAGTCAGTCATCAACCAAACATACTTGGAATTTGGTAACTGTCTTAGTTTCCTGAGCTGCTGTAACAAAGTACCCAAACTAGGGGGCTTAAAACAACAGAAATTTATTGTCTCACAGTTCTGGAGGCTACAAGTCCAAAATCACGGTTTCAGCTGGATTGTGTTTTCCATGAAGGCTGTAAGGGAGAACCCTCCTGGTGCCTCTTCTGGCTTTGGGCGTTTGCTCCAATCCTTGGTATTCATGTGCTTGTAGATATCTCACATCTCCCCAGGCACAAGGCTGTGTTTGCCCTGGGTCTTCACAAAGTCTTTCCTTTATGCCTGTGTCTCTGTGGCTAACTTTCTACTTTTTATAAAAACTTCAGTCATATTGGGTTAGAGCCCATGCTAATGATCTCATTTTAACTTGATTAGCTCTGTTAAACACCTTGCTGCTGCTGCTGCTGCTAAGTCGCTCAGTTGTGTCCAACTCTATGTGACCCCACAGACGGCAGCCCAACAGGCTCTCCCATCCCTGGGATTCTCCAAGCAAGAACACTGGAGTGGGTTGCCATTTCCTCCTCCAATGCATGAAAGTGAAAAGTGAAAGTGAAGTTGCTCAGTTGTGTCCGACTCTTAGCGACCCCATGGACTGCAGCCTACCAGGCTCCTCCGTCCATGGGATTTTCCAGGCAAGAGTACTGGAGTGGGGTGCCATCGACTTCTCTGGTTAAACACCTTGCTGCTGCTGCTGCTGCTGCTGCTGCTGCTAAGTCGCTCAGTTGTGTCCAACTCTGTGCGACCCCGTAGATGGCAGCCCACCAGGCTCCCCTGTCCCCGGGATTCTCAAGGCAAGAACACTGGAGTGGGTTGCCATTTCCTCCTCCAATGCATGAAAGTGAAAAGTGAAAGTGAAGTCGCTCAGTCGTGTCCGACTCTGTGCGACCCCATGGACTGCAGCCTACCAGGCTCCTCCGTCCATGGGATTTTCCAGGCAAGAGTACTGGAGTGGGGTGCCATTGCCTTCTCCATTAAACACCTTATTTAGACCCAAATAAGAGCACATTCTGAGGCACTAGGGGTTAAGACTTCAATATATTTTTGTGAGGGACACAATTCAACCCATAACAATAACCACTTAGCATTTACATCAAATAACACTGTTTCAAAGCATGGATTCTTAATATGAAGATGGGAAAAAATTTTTATCTTTATTTTTCACTCTTCATGTAAATACAGTATTTCTTATGATTATGAACACAGGCAACAATCTTCAGTAGTATTATTAGTGGTTCTTGAGACTTTGTGTCCATAGAAACCATTGGTATTTTCAGGTCACATTTCAGTGTTTGCAGTCATCTTCAAAATATTATTTATAGTTATCACTACTTAGAAATTACAGTTTTTAACAGACTTGCTGTTAGTTATTTACTGTATTAGTGCATTAATATATCATGATGTAATACCTTCATAATTTTATTTCAATAAAACTGATTTTGATTTAATTGAATTTTATGCACTGAACATTATCTTGAGAAGGGGATCAAAATTTTAAAAAAATCTTTCAATAACCTACAGCTCTAGTTAGTGAATTCTTCCATTTCATACTTGAGGATTTTTTAATCTTCATAAGTATTTAAAAATATGCAGTGCCTTGTACATCATTTTCAAACCTTTTACAAAAAAAAACTATGATCCACCATGAAAATATATATTTTACATGTAGCTCAAGACACAATCCGGAGAAGGCAATGGCACCCCACTCCAGTACTCTTGCCTGGAAAATCCCATGGGTGGAGGAGCCTGGTGGGCTGCAATCCATGGGGTTGCTAAGAGTCGGACATGACTGAGTGACTTCACTTTCACTTTTCACTTTCGTGCACTGGAGAAGGAAATGGCAACCCACTCCAGTGTTCTTGCCTGGAGAATCCCAGGGACGGGGGAGCCTGGTGGGCTGCCATCTATGGGGTTGCACAGAGTAGGACAGGACTGAAGTGACTTAGCATCAAGACACAATCGTCTCTCTCACACACAACACAAAACTGAAACAAAAATGTCACAAAACAATATTTACCCTTACTGCACTCTTGACATTTTCTATTCTATCTCTATTCATTAAAAAATGCCAGTGTGACCTACTGAATTAATTTGACAACTAATCTTGGAGCATAAATTAGTCTTAAAAATCCTTTAGTGGAGTTCCTTTAGAAACTTCTTATACTGTGATAGTTGAAAGGCTGTTATTACAGGTATTCATGTACTATTTTAAAAATATATGCCTTCATTTCAGAGGTGCCATTTAGATGAGCAAATAATTCAAGAGCTAAGCAGGCTCCATTTAGACAACTGGTTTAGAGTTACATAAACTTTATAATTCCCATTTTATAATGGGAGGCTCAACTTAAACTTTACCAAATACCAGAAGGAAACAAGGTAGAATAATAAATATTTTATGCCTGAATCATTTTAAAATTACAAAAATGTCTTAAGTGTATGATGTTTAATTTCACTGAGGTATTTCCTCATTCACCACTATAAAATTGGGTAGAAACATTTTCCAAACTAACATTTATTTATGCCCAGGATAAAAAGAATTTTACCTGTAGTAAACTCGAAGTGTCTGGATTTCTTCTTCCAGTTTTTTGTACTGCTGAACTGCGGTTTCTCTGGCTTGTTGCATAGCTAACAACTTTGCCTGCAAGTAATTAACATTTTAAGAAATTTAATAGCAGTTTGGTACCTTTAAATAGACTACTATAGTATGAATAGAAGTCTTTAATTTCTGGGAGTTTAAAAACCCATCAGTATTTTTAGTAGTGGTTCATAATTTCCCACAAAATAATTCGATTATATTAATAACAGAAATATTAAAGACATGAACATATTAATTTACCAACTTCGCTCATTACTAAACTTCAATCTTATTCATCTGTATCATCAGATATATGCCTTTCTGCAATGTTTAACTTTACACACAGAATTCAGAATGTGGAACATGGTTTCAGAGCACTATCTAGAGTAGAGATAAGCACAATGGGTGTTTCACATATAAATTTTATGTGGCTCCACTGCCTGATCGCTAGATTTTCTTTTAACTTTATTAATAGAAACTCCGAAAATTCTAAATATGTTAAGCCATCTTTGATATTTAACATGAAAAAAATTGCACAAGACTATAACCTGATTTTTACAGATATGATTTAACCTTTTCAATTCCTTTTCTGCAGGGAAAAAAAAATCTCTAAAGGGAGAATGGCAGTAATTTTGAATGTTGGAGATATTTTACTCAAGGGTTGCTATTGTTCATCTTGGCTTATAATAATCAAATTTTAAAGAGTCTTAATCAGTTTTTCAATAGAGGTTAATGGTAATTTTAAAAGAATTGTACCTTCCAAACATCATTCCCAAAATTTCCAGCATAGTCAAAAAAAGTTATCAACCTGCCTTTTAAAGTATGGTACTGGTAAGTCAGACTTTAATTTTGCTTATTTAAAGCTTAATTTGCATGAAAAAGGCTGTCTTTTACTTTAAATGTGTTTGATAGATAACATGAAGCAAATTGTAATCATACATGTCACAAACTGCACTAACGGAAATAATTAAAAAGTAATCAAAAGTTGGAGGTTGAATGAAATTCATTAATTTTGCTGAACTCACATGATTTCACTGAAATTATTTTCTTGCATAAGAATGAAGTCATAAGATAAACTGTGAAATCTGATCATAGGAAAATTAATGAGTGTAATATAAATAAACATTAAACAGTGCCACTTTTCTATTTTAATAATGCAGAATTATAAAAAATAGCAGTTTAAATTTTTATATAAAAATTAAGCACCAAACTAATTAGCTATCTGCACTAGCAAATCCTAACAAAGAGTTACTTTTAATTAAATTTAAGATGTTCAAGTACTTGCTTTAACATGTCACATTCTAGAATTATGGATGAAATAGCCTCAAAAATTATTTTTAAAAAAGCATTTAAAGCTGGTTCTTGATGCCAATAATTAACAGCTTTGCTAATTTTCAGTATACTATAAAATGTAATTCAAAGGGTAACTTGCATGACCGAATACCCACTGTGATTAATAAGAAACCAAAAAGAATTGCCCCCAAAATATTTCACATTCAACTTACAAAACATCAGATATCCTGTTGCATGTAATTTAAGAAATATCAACTATTTGACAGGTAATTGAGAATGTGATAAATAACAATGGGACAGTGTTAAGAACCTGAGATGATTATTTTTAAGCTTTTGTACCCGGTACTTCTGCAGAAAACCAAAAAACAAACCTAAACACAAAGCAAAAAACAAAACCAGCAATGTTGTAGCACGAAAAAGACATAACAAAGATTATGCCTAAGAAATTTTTGCAATGAAAATGGGATGTGAGAACTGTACTTAAATTCCCTTGCTTTGGGTAAAAATGAACATTTTATTCCTCTTCCTACACTCAGTTCACCATGAAGATTTGGTGTTGCTTCATGGCAACCCATTTGATTTATTACTTCCAAATGTCTGATCTTATATCTAGGCACTGGAGACTATGTTCAAAGCTATTATAAACCTTCTGGCCTTACAAGCTCCTTCCGCTACTTTATCAGATACACATTTATCTGGTCAACTTTTTTTAGGGGTGAGTAAATACCATTACCTTATGGCATAGTGATCCTGTTTGGCAGCTGGGATGAACTTCCTTTCCCACTACCTCAGGTACTCAATTATATGTGATCTAGAATTTTTTAAAAATATTTATTTATTTATTTAGTTGTGCCGGTCTTAGTTGCAGCACGCGGGATCTTTGACCTTCACTGCGACATGTGGGATCTTTTTTTTTTTTTAAGCTTTGGTACACAGGATGTTTTAGCTGTGGCACGCAAAAGCTAGTTGCAGCATGTGGGATCCAGTTCCTGACCAGGGATTGAACCCAGGTCCCTGCACTGGGCATGTGCAGTCCCAGCCACTGGGCCACTGGAGGCGTCCTTATATGGTCTAGATTATTCAAACAGAGTAGTCCATCCTGATAGCCCCAGAAGAAAACTGAACCTTGAAGACATCATTTGTATCCTGGTTCCCTGTACACCAGACAGATCCAGATTCATTTCTTGGACACATGAGTTTCTTCTTTTTTTGCACAGGCTCGTTTTGAGTTGGATTTATGGTATATGCAATGTAATGTCCCTGGTGGCTCAGAAGGTAAAGAATTTGCCTGCAAGCAGGAGACCTGGGTTCGATCCCTGGGTTGGGAAGATCCCCTGGAGAAGGGAATGGCTATCCACTCCAGTATTCTTGTCTGGAGAATTCCATGGACAGAGGAGCCTGGTGGGCTACAGTCCATGGGGTCACAAAGAGTATAAGCAATGTAAAAAATTTAATTAATTTACATGTGCTGTTTATACCTATTGCATTTCCTAGTTTCATTATTGAAAGAAAAGTGAGTGTTAGTCACTCAGTCGTGTTGATTCTTTCCATCACATTGCAAGTCAAAAATATATTTAATCTCAAAAACAATAAAAATTAGCAAACATTTTTCCTGTTTCTCTGCCATTATATTTCCCATATTTCTGGTAATTACTTGTCAATCTCCCACCCCCAATCTTCAAACTACAAATATTCTGAGATTTCAAGTTACCTGTTTGTTGTATATCCTTCTAGAAATATATATACAAACATATATATATATATATATATTTACAACCAAATAAATCTATTTACAATATTGATGGTATCTTTATACACTATTAAAAACTTTGTTTTAGGTTTAAAAGAAGTTTTGCTATTTCGCTTTCTATTAAAAAAGAAATCTTTTATCCTAACCCATGTGTTGCACTCACTAATCACATTTCCTTCCTTCCCTCCAACCCCAAAGTGAAATATTTCCATGAATTTGGGTTCATCATTTTCAAGAGTATTTTATACTTTTACAATATAGTTACGTACTTACAGATAATGTATGTGATTGTTTATACATTTCTAAACTTTATATAACTCTGGGAGATAGTAGAAGACAGTGAAGCCTGGCATGATACAGTCCATGGGGTCACAAAGAGTCAGACACAACTTAGTGAGTGAACAACACAATGACAAGCTTTATATAAATGATACTCTCTACATTCACAGACAATTGCTAATAATTACCTTCACACATGGTGAACATACACTTTAAAATATATTTTTGAGCAAAGCCTACAGTGAGTCAAAATTTCTAAGTATTACTGGCTCTCCCTATCTACAGGTCCCATATATGCAGATACTGGAGGGCCAATTAAGGAACTTGAACACTGCAGATTTTGGTATCTGTGGGGCTCCTAGAACTAATCTCTTCTGGATAACAAGGGACGATCATATGGTCATAGATTTAGACAAACATTGTACAAAAGTATAACATCTTTTTTAAACTTACATTTTCAGGTAAAAATTTTATTGAAGTAAAACATTCATAACATATACAAATTATACATACATGAATTTTTTAGGTAGGCTTGTTGAGTTATAATTGAGGCAAAGTAAAAATTCACCCATTTTTTTGGTGTACAGTTGTATACATTGTCACAAGTTTATATAGTTACGTAATAACAATGACAATCAAGACACAGAATATTTTCATTATCCCAAAATGTTCCCTTGTGCAATAATGCAATCAATGTCCTTTCTTTACATGTAGTTCCTGGCAACCAGAGATGTGATTTTTATTTTTACTGCTATAGTCTTCCCATTTCTAGAACATCATATAAATATTATATAGTCGACAGACTTTTGAATTTGGCTTCTTGTTTTTTTTTTTTTTTCTTCCAATTTTATTTTATTTTTAAACTTTACATAATTGTATTAGTTTTGTCAAATATCAAAGTGAATCCGCCACAGGTATACATGTGTTCCCCATCCCGAACCCTCCTCCCTCCTCCCTCCCCATACCATCCCTCTGGGCCGTCCCAGTGCACCAGCCCCAAGCATCCAGCATCATGCATCGAACCTGGACTGGCAACTCGTTTCCTACATGATATTTTACATGTTTCATTGCCATTCTCCCACATCTTCCCACCCTCTCCCTCTCCCACAGAGTCTATAAGACTGTTCTATACATCAGTGTCTCTTTTGCTGTCTCGTACACCGGGTTATTGTTACCATCTTTCTAAATTCCATATATATGCGTTAGTATACTGTATTTATGTTTTTCCTTCTGGCTTACTTCACTCTGTATAATAGGCTCCAGTTTCATCCACCTCATTAGAACTGATTCAAATGTATTCTTTTTAATGGCTGAGTAATACTCCATTGTGTATATGTACCACAGCTTTCTTATCCATTCATCTGCTGATGGACATCTAGGTTGCTTCCACGTCTTGGCTATTATAAACAGTGCTGCGATGAACATTGGGGTACACGTGTCTCTTTCCCTTCTGGTTTCCTCAGTGTGTATGCCCAGCAGTGGGGTTGCTGGATCATAAGGCAGTTCTATTTCCAGTTTTTTAAGGAATCTCCACACTGTTCTCCATAGTGGCTGTACTAGTTTGCATTCCCACCAACAGTGTAAGAGGGTTCCCTTTTCTCCACACCCTCTCCAGCATTTATTATTTGTAGACTTTTGGATCGCAGCCATTCTGACTGGTGTGAAATGGTACCTCATAGTGGTTTTGATTTGCATTTCTCTGATAATGAGTGATGTTGAGCATCTTTTCATGTGTTTGTTAGCCATCTGTATGTCTTTTTTGGAGAAATGTCTATTTAGTTCTTTGGCCCATTTTTTGATGGGGTCGTTTATTTTTCTGGTGTTGAGCTGTAGGAGTTGCTTGTATATTTTTGAGGTTAGTTGTTTGTCGGTTGCTTCATTTGCTATTATTTTCTCCCATTCTGAAGGCTGTCTTTTCACCTTGCTAATAGTTTCCTTTGATGTGCAGAAGCTTTTAAGGTTAATTAGGTCCCATTTGTTTATTTTTGCTTTTATTTCCAATATTCTGGGAGGTGGGTCATAGAGGATCCTGCTGTGATGTATGTCGGAGAGTGTTTTGCCTATGTTCTCCTCTAGGAGTTTTACAGTTTCTGGTCTTACGTTTAGATCTTTAATCCATTTTGAGTTTATTTTTGTGTATGGTGTTAGAAAGTGGTCCAGTTTCATTCTTTTACAAGTGGTTGACCAGATTTCCCAGCACCACTTGTTAAAGAGATTGTCTTTAATCCAGTGTATATTCTTGCCTCCTTTGTCGAAGATAAGGTGTCCATATGTGCGTGGATTTATCTCTGGGCTTTCTATTTTATTCCATTGATCAATATTTCTGTCTTTGTGCCAGTACCATACTGTCTTGATAACTGTGGCTTTGTAGTAGAGCCTGAAGTCAGGTAAGTTGATTCCTCCAGTTCCATTCTTCTTTCTCAAGATCGCTTTGGCTATTCGAGGTTTTTTGTATTTCCATACAAATTGTGAAATTATTTGTTCTAGCTCTGTGAAGAATACTGTTGGTAGCTTGATAGGGATTGCGTTGAATCTATAAATTGCTTTGGGTAGTATACTCATTTTCACTATATTGATTCTTCCAATCCATGAACATGGTATATTTCTCCATCTATTAGTGTCCTCTTTGATTTCTTTCACCAGTGTTTTATAGTTTTCTATATATAGGTCCTTAGTTTCTTTAGGTAGATATATTCCTAAGTATTTTATTCTTTCCGTTGCAATGGTGAATGGAATTGTTTCCTTAATTTCTCTTTCTGTTTTCTCATTATTAGTGTATAGGAATGCAAGGGATTTCTGTGTGTTGATTTTATATCCTGCAACTTTACTGTAGTCATTGATTATTTCTAGTAATTTTCTGGTGGACTCTTTAGGGTTTTCTATGTAGAGGATCATGTCATCTGCAAATAGTGAGAGTTTTACTTCTTCTTTTCCAATTTGGATTCCTTTTATTTCTTTTTCTGCTCTGATTGCTGTGGCCAAAACTTCCAAAACTATGTTGAATAGTAATGGTGAAAGTGGGCACCCTTGACGAAAATGGAGAGATCACAACAGACAACACAGAAATACAAAGGATCATAAGAGACTACTATCAACAATTATATGCCAATAAAATGGACAACGTGGAAGAAATGGACAAATTCTTAGAAAAGTACAACTTTCCAAAACTGGACCAGGAAGAAATAGAAAATCTTAACAGACCCATCACAAGCATGGAAATTGAAACTGTAATCAAAAATCTTCCAGCAAACAAAAGCCCCGGTCCAGACGGCTTCACAGCTGAATTCTACCAAAAATTTAGAGAAGAGCTAACACCTATCCTGCTCAAACTCTTCCAGAAAATTGCAGAGGAAGGTAAACTTCCAAACTCATTCTATGAGGCCACCATCACCCGAATACCAAAACCTGACAAAGATCCCACAAAAAAAGAAAACTACAGGCCATTATCACTGATGAACATAGATGCAAAAATCCTTAACAAAATTCTAGCAATCAGAATCCAACAACACATTAAAAAGATCATACACCATGATCAAGTGGGCTTTATCCCAGGGATGCAAGGATTCTTCAATATCCGCAAATCAATCAATGTAATACACCACATTAACAAATTGAAAAATAAAAACCATATGATTATCTCAATAGATGCAGAGAAAGCCTTTGACAAAATTCAACATCCATTTATGATAAAAACTCTCCAGAAAGCAGGAATAGAAGGAACATACCTCAACATAATAAAAGCTATATATGACAAACCCACTGCAAACATTAACCTCAATGGTGAATTTGGCTTCTTTTACTTAATGCTTTTAAAGATTCATTCATATTATTACCCGGATTAGTAGTTCATTCCTTTGTATCACTGAGCAGTACTCCATTGCATGGATGTACTATAATCTGTATATTCATTCACCAGTTGATGGACAGTTGGATTGTTTCCAGTTTTTGGTAGTTTTAATAAAGCTGCTATAAACATTTGTTTATAGATAATTTTGTGGAAATATGCTTTCATTTCTCTTACTTAGGTAAACACCATGGAGTGGAATTGCTGGGTCCCATGATAAGTGTGTGTGTTTATATACTTTAAAAGTTATGTACTCTATTAAGTTATATACATTATAAAGAAACTGCCAAACATGCTGCCTAAATTGATAAAACTTAAAAACATCTGTGCTTCAGCAAAGGAAACCATACGCAAAATGAAAATACAACCAACAGAATGGGAGAAAAGATTTGCAAACAATGTAACTGACAAAGGATTCATTTTCAAAATACACAAACAACTCATACAACTCAACAACAAAAAAAATCCCAAACAATTCAATCAAAAAATGGGCAGAAATAAATAGGCATTTCTCCAAAGAAGACATACAGATGACCAACAGGCATATGAAAAGATGCTCAACATCGCTAATTATCAGAGAAATGCAAATCAAAACCACAAAGAGGTATCACCACACATCAGTCAGATGGACCACCATTAAAAAGTCTACGAATAACAAATACTGGAGAGGGTGTGGAGAAAAGGGAATCCTCCCACACTGTTGGGAGGATAAACTGGTCCAACCATTATGGACAACAATATGGAGATTCCTCTAAAAACTAAAAATAGAGTTGACATATGATCCAGCAATCCTACTCCTGGGCATATACCCAGATAAAACTATAATTCAAAAAGACACATGTCCAAAGCAGCACTATTCACCATGGCCAAAACATGGAAACCTAAATGTCCATCAACAGATGAATAAAAAACAATGATGTGACACATACGTATAATACAATGCAATACTATTCAGTGATAAAACAGAACAAAATAATGCCATTTGTAGCAGCATGGATGGAACTAGAGATTATCACACTAAGTAAAGTAAATCAGAAAGAGAAAGACAAATACCGTAATACCATATCGCTTATATGTGGAACCTGTAATGTGACATACACAAACTTATCTATGAAAGAGAAGCAGATTCACAGACATAGAAAACAGACTTGTGGTTGCCAAGATGGGGGCGTGTAGGGGAGGGACTGAGTGGGAGTTTGGGGTTTGCAGATGCAAACTATTAAATATACAGCATCAATAAACAACAAGGTCCTATTGTATAGCACAGAGAATTATATTCAATGTACTGAATATAAAAAAGATTGTGTTTGCGAGTGTGTGCGTGTGTATATATATCTATGAATCATTTTGCTACACAGCAGAATTTACCAGAACATTGTAAATCAACTAGATTTCAATAAAAAACAAAACAAAACCATCTGCGGTTAACCACAATAGCAATGCCATTTGTTGAATGCCTTCTATGGGTTGGACATTGTACTGAGTATTTGAAATGCCAGGCTGGATGAAGTACAAGCTGGAATCAAGATTACCAGGAGAAATATCAACAACCTCAGATATGCAGATGATACCACTCTGATGGAAGAAAGCAAAGAGGAACTAAAGAGCCTCTTGATGAAAGTCAAAGAGGAGAGTGAAAAAGCTGGCTTAAAACTCAACATTCAAAAAACTAAGACCATGATATCTGGTCCCATTACTTCATGGCAAATAGATGGGGGAAAAGTGGAAACAGTGTCAGATTTCATTTTCTTGGGCTCCAAAATCACTGTGGACAGTGACTGTAGCCATGAAATTAAAAGATGCTTGCTCCTTGGAAGAAAAACTATTACAAACCTAGACAGCATATTAAAAAGCAGAGACATCACTTTGTTGACAAAGGTTGGTATATTCAAAGCTATGGTTTTTCCAGTAGTCAGGTACAGATGTAAGAGGTGGACCATAAAGAAGACTGAGTGCCAAACTGAGGCTTCTGAATTGTGGTTCTTGAGAAGATTCTCTTGAAAGTCCCTGGACTGCAAGGAGATCAAACCAGTCAATTCTAAAGGACATTGATCCTGAATATTCATTGTAAGGACAGATGCTGAAGCTGAAGCTGCAGTACTTTGGTCACCTGATGTGAAGAGCCAGCTCATTGGAAAAGACCCTGATGGTGGGAAAGATTGAGGGCAAGAGGAGAAGGGGGTAAAAGAAGATGAGATGTTTCGATGGCATCACTGACTCAATGGACATGAGTTTGAGCAAGCTCCAGGAGCGAGTGAAGGACAGGGAAACCTGGTGTGCTGCAGTTCATGGGGTCGCAAAGAGTCAGACATAACTTAGCGACTGAACAACAACTATATTCATACATCAGTGAGATAATTCCCAGTATCCCTATTTTACAGATGATTAAACTGAGGTCCATGAACATTAATCAACTTGTAAATGTAACAGAGCTAGTGACTGACAGAACTCAAGCACATATTCAAGCCTGTTTGGAACAAAATACATATTTCTCCCTTAAACCTCAACATACTAGCATTCTGGGCTGTGTGTGGGGTATCTTTTCTCTTTGTTTCCAGGTTTTAAAGTTATAACTGACATATAACATTATATTAATTTTAGGTGTACAACATCATGATTTTATATATATATATATATATATACACATATATATACACACATGGTGGTGGTTTAGTCACTAAGTTGTGTCCGACTCTTGCGACCCCATGGACTGCAGCCCACCAGGCTCCTCTGCCCGTGGGATTCTCCAGGCAAGAATACTGGAGTGGGTTGCCATTTCCTTCTCCAGGGGATCTTTCCAACCCAGGAATCAAACCCGGGACTCCTGCACCACAAGCAGATTTTTTTTACCAATTGAGCTATGAGGGAAGTCCTATATATACATACTGCAAAATAAATACCACAGTAAGTTAACATCCATCACCTCACATGATCACATTTTTTTTTCCTGTGATGAGAAGTTTTAAGATTTACTCTCCCAGCAACTTTCAAATACATAATACGGTATTGTTACTATTCTGTACATTAGTACTTCTCCAGAACTTATTTACCTTAAGTGAAAACATGTTGGTTAATTAATGTTGCTGCTAAGCAACTTCAGTCGTGTCCGACTCTGTGCGACCCCATAGACGGCAGCCCACCAGGCTCCCCCGTCCCTGGGATTCTCCAGGCAAGAACACTGGAGTGGGTTGCCATTTCCTTCTCCAATGCATGAAAGTGAAAAGTGAAGTGAAGTCACTCAGTCATGTCCGACTCTTCGCGACCCCATGGACCGCAGCCCACCAGGCTCCTCCGTCCATGGGATTTTCCAGGCAGGAGTACTGGAGTGGGGTGCCGTTGCCTTCTCCGTAATTAAAGTTAGGTTAACCTTAAAAGTATCTCATTAAACTGTATCTATCTTGAGCAATACCATCTAAACAAGACCACCGTTTGTACTATTAATGCTACTCTTCAAAATCAACTGCATTATTTCCTTAGAGTTTTATCTAGTAATGTAAAATCACAAAGAAAAGCCTACACTTTTCACATCAGTGAACACTATTTGTATGGATATTGTGGAGAAACGACTTTTATCTTACCTTAAAATCTTGTTATGTTTGGTTTTGAATGTGTTTTAAATAGTAATAGTCTGATACAGTTAAACCTTTCTTTGGTAGCTCCAAGATCATAAAATGGAAATCTCCATAAATGGGGAACAGAGGCATCTGATCTTATGTACGATATCTACTAAAGAAAGAAATATATAATACAAATCAAATCATAGAACCAAATCCTGAAAAGGATTTCAGAGGTAATATAGTCCTCTACTTTTATAGGTGAGGAAATTGTTGTTAACATTATACAATATGTTTAGAGAAACATTTAGGAACTGTTTAAAGTTTCATGGCTGGTTAGAAGTTTGAACTAGCATAAAACTATTCAGAAAATATTGCTTATTTTTAACAAGCAATTAATATATATGTTATCTGTTTTAATATAAGTATTTTACAGAGTAAGCACAAATATATGGACTGTGCTATGTTATTAAACACATCTGTAAGGTACCTAATTAGAGATTTTCAAACAATATGTCTGATTGCACAATTGCTCAAACATAAATGAGCAATTTATGTTTGCTCATTTATATATGAGTATAACCATTCCAGTATTTGACTCTTTAAGCTCAGAAGCTTATTAAGAAGCTCGTAAAGAAACACTGCAAAAGGATATCTAAAAAATTAGAAGCTACTATATTAGAAAGATACAAATGACTGATTTTAATTACATCTCCCCTTGATAAGAAGACTGGGATTACAGCAGTATATTACTGGAGTGCATTGCTCTTTCAAAGGTTATTCCTCAGAGGTTATCTTTTGTCCTCATGTCAAATTTCTTAGGCCAAGCATCATCAGCATCTAGACTCAAAAGCAGTCGTAATGCACTGTCTAGTGATCTATGGTTTGAAATGGAAGCAGAAATAAAAATATATACAGGCAGAGAGTGATCTATGAGCAGTGAGAAGAAACCACAAAGCTGAGAAAGGAAGGGTAGAGAGAAGTATAGCAGAAAGAGAGCACAGCACATTGAGTAAGAATAAACTTGGGATTCACTTGCCGTAATTAGTGCTATGAATGAGTAAGTTACACCCTGTGAGCCTCTATTTTCTTTTTAGTAAAATAAGCATAATGCCACATCTCACAGGATTACGATACAATGATAAAATAAATTCCCATACAATATAGCCATATCAAAGTGAATAAATATATAAACTGCACAATAACAACTGTTGAACTTTTGATGTGAAGTTACTGTGGAAAGAACTATGTCCGTAAGGAATAGCATTGTATAAAGTAACAGGTCAATAAGGTGAGAAGGAACTGGGCTTAAAGTACAAGTTCAAGCCATGTGGCCATCAAGAGAATGGTTGTTAAGAACTACAGTTCTTAAACATTTTAAAAATGTGAACTGTAAAGATCGTGTTGCAACTATTCAATTATTGTTGGAGAGTGAAAGCCGCCATAGACAATACAAATGAACAAGCATGGCTGTATTTTTTTGTATTGTTTTTATTATTTTTTTTTTTTTACTTTACAATATTGTATTGGTTTTGCCATACATTAACATGAATCTGCCATCGGTGTACATGTGTTCCCCATCCTGAATCCCCCTCCCACCTCCCTCCCCATCCCATGCCTCTGGGTCATCCCAGTGCACCAGCCCCGAGCACCCTGTATCATGCATCGAACCTGGACTGGCAATTTGTTTCACATATGATAATTTACATGTTTCAATGAGCATGGCTGTATTAAAAAAAAATCTCTATTTACAAAAAAAAGGAGCCTGTCCAAAGGCCATTGTTTGCCAACTATGTATCTGGAAAGCCAGATACATAGAACCTAAAATATTTCTTGGTCTTTATAAGCTTTTGGCTAATGCTGTCAGATACCTGGGGAAATGCAGAAAGAAAATGTTGCCCTGTCTAGACGAACATGTTTCTGGGTGCAATGAAACAAAACACGTGAAATTCACAGTGTTCTAGACAGATTTGCCAGGACACATAACGATAGAAAGGAAAAAAGGAGTTAATGGTTGTATGGTGAACACTGTGTGCATAGGAACACTGTGTTGTGACAGGAACCACTTTGTCAGTGAGCTATGACGTCACCTACTGTATACCAAGCAAGACAAATGAAAAACCTTGCAGCTTCAAATTCTATTTTCCCTGATGTCAGTAGAGTTTTAATAGCATTCTTTTTATTAGTGTTTGCATGGCATATCTTTTTTATATCCTGTTAATGTCAATCTTTTTTACATGCCTAGGTTTAGATGTGACTACTGGAATCAGCATAAAGGCAGAACTCAGGTACTGCAAGTTCAGTTCCAGAGCAGTGGAATAAAACGAAGACTGCAATGAACTGAGTGACATGAATTTTCTAGCTGCCCAGAATGTATGTGCTATGTTTATACTACAGTGTAGTCTGTTAAGTGTGCAATAGCAGTATGTCTACAAAATCAACATGCTTATCTTAATTAAAAATACTTTATTGCTAAAAAATGTTAATCATCATATGAACCCTTAGTGAGTCATAATCCTTTTGTAATAGTAATATCAGAGATCCCTGATCACAGATAACCATAATAAAGAAAATGAAAAAGTTTGAAATAGTGAGAATTATTAAAATGGGACAGAGACACACAGTGAACAAATGTTGTTGGAAGAACTGTACTAAAGACTTGCTTGACAAAGGGTTGCCGCAAACCTCTTGTAAGAAACTCACTGAGAAGCACAATAAAGCGACATATGATAAAATGAGGTTTGCCTGTATTTTTTTAAGTCTAAAAATCTTTGTTTTTTAATTAGGACATTTGATCTCTTTACAATTAATGTAATTACCACTAGATTTGGGCTTAAGTATACATTATTATTTCCTGGTGGCTCAGATCGTAAAGAATCTGTCTGCAAACAGGGAGACTGAAGTTTGATTCCTGGGTCGGGAAAAGCTCCTGGAAAAGGGAATGGCATCCCATTTCAGTATTCTTGTCTGGAGAATCCCATGGACAGAGGAGCTTGATGGGCTACAGTTCATGGGATTGCAAAGAGTCAGACACACTGAGTGATTAACACTTCCATATATTCTTATCCTGTGTTTTCTATTTGGCCTGTTAGCTCTGCTACATTTTTCTTTTAAAATCATCTTTTCTTGTTATATTTTGGGTTCTTTTATTACTCCATTTCCCCTTTTTCATCTAATGTAGTAATTCTTTCACATTCTTTTAATGATTATCCCAGAAATTACAAGATTCAATTTGATTTAGCATAAATATAACATTAATCCTCCTGGACAATGAGAGGACCCATAACCCTTTAACCCTTTTTACTTTCATTCCAATTTATTTATTACTGTTTTTAAAATGTATTATAATTCATCTTAGTTAGGTTTAATTCCCCCAAAACATTATTAATATTATTTTCTTGAGTAAATGTATATTTATATTTGTCACTTTTTTGTATTTCATTCCTTCCTCTTTGGGAAGTTCCTTACAGAATCACATTCCTTCTACTTAAACACAGCTCTTGGAAGTTTAATACAAGGCTGAAAATGACTAAATCAAGTTAGTTGTGAATTCATATTTTCCAGAAAGTTCAGTTCAGTTCAGTTCAGTCGCTCAGTCATGTCCAACTCTTTGCGACCCCATGGATCGCAGCACGCCAGGCCTCCCTGTCCATCACCAACTTCTGAAGTTCACTCAGACTCATGTCCATCGAGTCAGTGATGCCATCCAGCCATCTCATCCTCTGTTGTCCCTTTCTCCTCCTGCCCCCAATCCCTCCCAGCATCAGAGTCTTTTCCAATGAGTCAACTCTTCACATGAAGTGGCCAAAGTACTGGAGTTTCAGCTTTAGCATGACTCCTTCCAAAGAACACCCAGGACTGATCTCCTTTAGAATGGACTGGTTGGATCTCCTTGCAGTCCAAGGGACTCTCAAGAGTCTTCTCCAAACACCACAGTTCAAAAGCATCAATTCTTCGGCACTCAGCTTTCTTCACAGTCCAACTCTCACATCCATACATGACCACTGGAAAAACCATAGCCTTGACTAGACGAACCTTTGTTGGCAAAGTAATGTCTCTGCTTTTGAATATGCTATCTAGGTTGGTCATAACTTTCCTTCCAAGGAGTAAGCATCTTTTAATTTCATGGCTGCAATCACCATCTGCAGTGATTTGGGAGCCCAAAAAAATAAAGTCTGACACTGTTTCCACTGTTTCCCCATTTATTTCCCATGAAGTGATGGGACCAGATGCCATGATCTTCGTTTTCTGAATGTTGAACTTTAAGCCAACTTTTTCACTCTCCTCTTTCACTTTCATCAAGAGGCTTTTTAGTTCCTCTTTACTTTCTGCCATAAGGGTGGTGTCATCTGCATGTCTGAGGTGATTGATATTCCTCCCGGCAATCTTGATTCCAGCTTGTGCTTCTTCCAGCCCAGCCTTTCTCATGATGTACTCTGCATAGAAGTTAAATAAGCAGGGTGACAACATACAGCCTTGACGTACTCCTTTTCCTATTTGGAACCAGTCTATTGTTCCATGTCCAGTTCTAACTGTTGCTTCCTGACCTGCATATAGGTTTCTCAAGAGGCAGGTCAGGTGGTCTGGGATTCCCATCTCTTGAAGAATTTTCCACAGTTTACTGTGATCCACACAGTCAAAGGCTTTGGCATAGTCAATAAAGCAGAAATACATGTTTTTTTGGAACTCTCTTGCTTTTTCGATGATTCAGCGAATGTTGGCAATTTGATCTCTGGTCCCTCTGCCTTTTCTGAAACCAGCTTGAACATCTGGAAGTTCATGGTTCACGTATTGCTGAAGCCTGGCTTGGAGAATTTTGAGTATTACTTTACTAGCGTGTGAGATGAGTGTAATTTATGGGAATTATGTTGGATTAAATTGGCGATATCTTTCTCTGAGGAGAACTTGTGTCTGTTTCATTAGGGAGTCAGAGGAGACAATTCCTAGATAAAGTTCAAGAAGTCTAGATTAATATTGTTTCTGGCTCAGATGGGGATCCCAAGTGAAGATCAAAGTACTTCTATAGATGTCTGCCTCTGGTACTTCTGGGGACCATTGATTTGCCTATTTTTGGAGAGGGGAATGTTTCTGGTTCAACTGTCAGTTTTTTGGTAAAGTAAAATCTCTGGAAAATTTCCTCTATTTTTTTGTGAGTCTAGCAATGCATGAATTAGATTTTGTCCAGAACCTAGCAAGTTGGAAGCAGAAGGGTCCCCATAGTATGTTTTTGTTACACTTCAAGAAGAAAAAGCCTATACTGAAATTTAACATGTATTATGCCATCAAAAATAGACCAAACTATTTTTATAATTTAATATTTGGAATTCTCAGATTTGGTACATTAACTAGACTTAATTATTTTAATAATTTAATAATTTTTTTGATTGGAAAAGATACAAGAGAAAGTTTCAGATCACCATCTGCAAGCCCTTCTCTGTGAACAGCCTGCTATGTGGAGGTCTAGTCTAAAATCCAAATACCTGAAACATAAAGTAAAATTTTGAACATAGTCATCCTAACAGTATTTCTAATATCATCACTTTTAAGCTGTATATTAACTACTGTATCATCATTAGTATCTTTTTTTTGCTTTCTGTTTAAAAACAACAGCTTCTCTGTTCTACAATAAACACATTGTAAGAATGAAAGCTATTTAAAACAGATTAATGGTCAATCACTATAGCAGCTAGTACGGTTCATGTTCATAGTTCATGCTAGCTGCTAGTTGAGTGATAAATTGTGTCATAAGCTTGTCATGTCTGATCTCCAGTAACTGCCACATATTCTAATTAAACAAATAGAAATTATCATAGTCTCACTTATTTTAAAGGGAAAAGTATATATAAACTATTATTTAATTGATAAAATTTTGAAAAGCAGAAATTGAAACATTCCCCTAACCACACTTAACAATGTGAATCCTTCTGGAAAAAAATTCCTTGGGGTGGAAGAACTGCTTGTTAGGAAATTATTTACTTAAACCCTCTCAGTTTTTAAGGTTATAAATAAAGGTTAGTGTCAGAACCAGAATTTGAATACAGAATTCTTAACTACCTATTCAATAAACAATGCTGAGTTTATGCATTAACTACTTTGCCAACCTCTTCTCCAACTTTAAAGAAGCTATTATATCCTATTGGGATGACAATAAAGAACATAGTTTACTCCAATCTCTCTCTTTTTCTGTTCACTGTCATTTAAAGTTGTTTTTTTGTATTTTTAATTTTAGTGTATGATATTATTCAATTTTAAAGCCATAAGTAATTCAACATATTTATTTTGAAGCATTTGTCCATGAATTCAGACTGTGGAGGCTCTATCTTTTCCACTGAATGAACTCTTAGAAGATACTACCTTGACCTTAAATTTGTTGCCAGTTAGATCCCATTAGATATCTGGCTCCCAGGACTTCTTGACCATACCTCTGAAAGTCATTTATACTGATACATACAAAACCACTGACCACCTCACTGGCTTCACTAAGAAATCTTTTCATCATTAAATGAGATTTGCTTTTTTAGAAAACAGGTTAATCAAGCAGTAGTCACAGTCTTCAGAGAATATCCACTAAATTATTGATTTCCTGTCTATCACACCACTTGTTCTTGAAGTTATTTTCTCTGGAAAAAAAATCTATGTGCAAGGAAACACTTAAAGCATCAGCTGGAATGTGAGTTCCCTCCAAAACGTCCATTCTCCTTTTTCATGGCATGATACATTCCTTTCTCTAAGCTTGCTCTCTCTGGTACTACCTAAGAACATGAGCACACAGAGAAAATTAAATTCTTATTTAAACTCAAGAAGCAAACATTTCCCAAAATGACAGTGTTCTCCTCCTTTACAGATGAGTCGTAAACACTTTTCTACATGCCGCTGTTCTTCTACTTAGTTAGAACTTTAGTCAGCAGTATTTTGTTTATTTGTTCAGGATCATGTATGTTTTTTCACTACGTCTATAATACACTTCACCACCTGAACACCTGTTGAACTAATCTTAAACTTGTCTTGCCAGCAAAAAAGTTTGAAATTATGCAATCTGCAATTCAGTCCATTGCAAGCACTTAGATAGAATTTCTTCTTTACCTTCCAACATACCTAATGACAATTAAAGAACTGCCTGCATAGAAATACTGCCAACTGAAAAGTCAGTGAAGTGAGTTTAACCAAGGGAACTTGAGCAACATTTTAGCTAAGGAATTTTCTGATACTCAAATAAGTACCATGATCACTGTCTATCAGATTAACCTTAACATTAAGTTAAAAGGTACATCAGTATGATTATGTAATCTCTAATTATTAAAAATAAAAACTTTACTCATTACAAAGTTTACACATATATAGACTATAAAGAAAGCATAAGACTATGGAAAAGCCTCTTGAAAAAATCAGCCATGATAACTGAAAAATATATTCTTACAAAGGAAAACAAGTTAATAAGCTACACTTTACATGGAAAATTTTAAGATATGAGAAAAGCAAATTTAAAAATATGTAAACATTAATCTATAACTAGCAAAAATTACAATGATAATACAAATATAAAGCTTTATAACTGAGGTTATATGGAATATATTTTTACTGAAATAGTTCATAATTAGAGTACTAAAATTTTTCAAATAAAAGAAATGCTAAATTTATAAGTCTTTCATTTGTGAAACCATTTTACTCAGATCTCTATCACTAAGCCAGTAAATTTCCAGTTCATCTTAAAAATCAACAAGAAATAACTGAAGTTATCTGATTAAAGGCAAAGTTTTTAAAAGACCAAACACATTTTAAAGAAAAACAGATGAAGTAAGATTTCATATATAAATTAAAAGTTTTCTTAAATACTTTAAGTTAACATACAGGCATTAAACACAGCAACTAAAGTTGTTAAGAAATGACAAAACGAAGAGAAATCACTAAACTGGACTTCACTTGTGTTAATCAATAAAAACATGAATTTAAACAAAAATTCTGTAAATGAATGTGGAATTATTTGGGAGTTGTGTTTAAGCATGTGAAAAGCGTAAGAAAAGAGAATTCCCTGTTTCCTTTTGGATGCTGCAGACAACAGCAAAACAGCCCAGGGCACGCTGCTGCGGATTTTAACTGTTGTATGGAACTACTCAAAATGCTTTTGATCCATTTTATCTTGCAAGTTAGCAAAGAAATGTTGCAATAAGAAACACCAACAAAGATCTGAAAAAGTTAAGCTCTGGATTACCATATTGTGTTCTCCTGCCATTCAATGCTTCATACAAAGGCAGTGGTGTTCAAAGTAAGGGAAAAAAAGTGGAGGGAGAGAGAAAAGAGAAACTGGTCTCAGAGAGCGCAAAGCACAAAGTAAATAATATTCCTCTACATCCTTTCTTTTTCACAGATTGGATGTTAAAAGAGTTGCAGCAATTAGGCTTTTGTTAATTACCAGCTGTTGAAACAGATGTGTTGACTATCCTTATTAGCCAACAGCTGGGTGAGAAGAACAATTGATGCTCCCTAAAACCAACAGCCAGCTGCTCTGCAGTAATTATCTCCAATTAATAATACAGGTGATAAAGGCAAAAAGCTCCTATCCCTCTGTTTCAATAACTTTGGTAGTTTCAATAACTATGGCTTTATCATTACACAGTGATAGAGAATACATTTATTACAACAAATAAGGCTGTATATTTGACTCCCATTAATTCTTTGGTAGTTTCCATGATGCAATTCCTGGAGAAGGAATCAGACAAGTGCTAAAAGTAGAAGCAGACATTCGACAGGCTTTTATTTATCATATTTCAAATGACACTGCCAACTTACTTCTCCAGTACTAACAATAATAGCTAAGTACTTAAGTTCTTTGAAAAGGAGAAGCATAACTAAAATCTGTTCTTTCTGATTTCCAGGTGTTTTCACTGATCGTGTTTTATATTCAGTTCACTGAAGAAATATATTTCCTCTTGGTATGCCTAAATATCAGTATCTTGTTCCCTCGCTTACATTTCCTAGGTGACGAGTAGAAGCAATTTTACTAAACCCAAAAAGAATTTACTTCATAGCAGTAAACATTATTTTATGTACACAAAGAGATCAGCAAAGCAAACCACCAAGCAGGAAGTCAAAACAGAAAACCCTACTTTTATTTTGCCGTGATCATCTCATATGATATTCAAGTTTCTAATTGTGATGATGTTAAAAAAGAAAGATCACAATGGAGCATACTAATAAAAAAGGAATAATTATATGTATAAAGTTACTTTTCCTATTCTCCATTGTCAAATGTTCAATATCAAAATTTCACTTAAAGGTAAAACAAAGATTTAAACAAGCCAGGCATCCATCTCTGTCCTACAAAAGAGGTGTCTACAAGAATTTACAACCATATCTATTCACTAATTAGAGAACACTTAAAGACACTGTCTTTCTGAAAACAAGGATTAGAGCAGGATGAATACACCCCTTTCACAAACCTTCCTCATGTCTCTGTTGGGTCATCATAAGCAGCTTGTTCCTCCAGCATTAAATAGAAAAGCCTCCTGATTATCAGTTCTGAAAGCCCTCAGTTAGGCATCAAGACAGTTAATAGGACAGAAACTTAAAAAAAAAACCATGTAAATCAATCACTTCACCAAAAAAGGCTGTAATAAAAAAAAAAATGAATAAAGGCAAACTTCCTACAGAAATATTTAGGTTTCCACTTGGGCACCCTGGCTTTCCAATATGAAAGATTGGAAGCTTACCACATTTCATAATCACAGTAACTTCAGTATTTATATAATTACAAACATGAGAGATAAATACATTACAAAAAAAAAAGAAAGATGGTCCATTTCTAGGAAACCAAATTCCCATGGTGTTAGGACCCTTTCCCTCCGCACTAAGCTGGAAAACTGGAAAAGTACACAAGTGACATGATGATGCTCTTTCCTTTGCAAACCATCACTTCTATACTGGAAAGGTGTTAACATTTTCTCTTCCCCAACAGGTATTTTAGCCAGATATATCTATACATTCAACATATGTATATAAATTTATATAAGTAATAAAACATTTATTCTACTCCATCCTTGTGATATACTATCATTTTGATAACTTGAGTTTTTCTTTGGTTCAAGTGTTCAGTTCAGCCGCTCAGTCGTGTCCGACTCTGGGACCCCATGGACTGCAGCACGCCAGGCCTCCCTGTCTATCACCAACTCCCAGAGTTTAGTCAAACTCATGTCCATTGAATCGGTGAGGCCATCCAACCACCTCATCCTCTGTCAACCCTTGGTTCAGGTGAGTTTTTGCCTGTTACTCTTTTGAATATGGTTTCCCTTACATCTACTCCTTTCATTTCTAAAAGTTACTCCTGTTTTCACACACTAGGTTTTGTCTAGCAGTTCACACCATTCTTCATTTTCTCCTTTTGTTCTTACAGATCACTAGAATTTTGTCCTTGATCATTCTGTTCAAATCTCCTATGCTATCTTTTTAAAAATGCAGGTCTATTTTGATCACTCCCTCAAAATATGCCTGACTAGCCATATGAAGTCTTATTTTCATTTAAAAATTTTCCTTTTGCACTAAAACAGCTTCAGTTGGAGCCAAAAGGGTAAATGGAATATGGCCTTTCTCCATGAAGCAATCAAATTCTCTAAATGACACTCTCAAGCCTATTCATATTAGCTCATATGGGTTCCCTTTAGTACATTTGAAAACTAATGTATTTGGACGAGTAGTGATGAGCAAGATTGAGTAGTAAGTAGTTTTATCATTAGGTAGATTGGCAAGTTTCTCATAGTGCATGATCATGAGTTGGACAGAGATAGCTTCTTTCCAAGATAAGAGGACATACTAGAGCTCTGTTATTCAGGGCAGAAACAACTTTTATTCCACCACTTCTTTTCCTATCATCCATTCAAACTTTTAAAAGTTATATGTTTTCCTTTTGTACAAATGGCAAATACTCTTTTTAAATCATAATATTTACTCCATAGGGAGTCAGTATTGATCCTGGTGCTGCTGCTGTTAAGTCACTTCAGTCGTGTCTGACTCTGTGCGACCCCACAGACGGAAGCCCACCAGGCTCCGCTGTCCCTGGGATTCTCCAGACAAGAACACTGGAGTGGGTTGCCATTTCCTTCTCCAATGCATGAAAGTGAAAAGTGAAAGAGAAGTTGCTCACTCGTGTCCGACTCTTAGCGACCCCATGGACTACAGCCTACCAGGCTCCTCCGTCCATGGGATTTTCCAGGCAGTGTTCACTAAACTTTGTCCTATCCTTATCAATGACCTCCAGTTCCAGTAATTCGAACTTATGTACTTCATTCATTGATGTGATCATCCAATTCACTGGAAAAGACCCTGATACTGGGAGACTGAAGGCAGGAGAAGGGGATGACAGAGAATGAGATGGTTGGATGGTATCACCAGTTCAGTGGACATGAACTTGGGCAAACTTCAGGAGATGGTGAGGGACAGAGAGGCCTGGCATGCCGCAGTCCATGGGGTCACAAAGTCGGACATGATATGGCAACTGAACAACAACATCATTCATGAAATACTTCAATAGCCTCCAAGTCAGTCTTTCCTACCTTCCTATACCTGCCCTGCTGCTGCTGCTGCTGCTGCTGCTAAGTCGCTTCAGTCATGTCCGACTCTGTGCGACCCCATAGACGGCAACCCACCAGGCTCCACCTTCCCTGGGATTCTCCAGGCAAGAACACTGGAGTGGGTTGCCATTTCCTTCTCTAATGCATGAAAGTGAAAAGTGAAAGTGAAGTCGCTCAGTTGTGTCCGACTCTTAGCAACCCCATGGACTGCGGCCTACCAGGCTCCTCTGTCCATGGGATTCTCCAGGCAAGAGTACTGGAGTGGGTTGCCATTACCTTCTCCAATACCTGCCCTAGTTAATTCAATTAAAACCAGTGAGATTACTTTCCTCCAACTCTGATATTATCAAGTCATACATTTTATCACTCCTCCAGAAAATGGACGTCAGAGTTTGCCAAATTTTTAACAGACCAAGTAC
This sequence comes from Bos taurus, assembly GCF_002263795.3. Lineage (NCBI taxonomy): Eukaryota > Metazoa > Chordata > Mammalia > Artiodactyla > Bovidae > Bos > Bos taurus. The sequence goes on along the minus strand of NC_037348.1, from coordinate 47,601,716 downwards.
AATCTCCTTTGTGTCACTTTCAAGAGCTCACTGTCTGACATCAGAGTTGTCCACAGAGTGACCAACCATTTTGGGAAACCACTCCATGTAATGTAAAATGTTCTGGTCTTTGGCAATGGGTATAGAAGTTTGGCAGGGGGAGTACAAACTCTTATGGTAGTCCAAAAAATAGGGCTCAAAGCAATACTGGTTTCAGTATCTGATGGATACAGCAAAATTATCTGCCTGCTGCAATTGCTCTTTTTTCCTCTGGCCACTAACTTACACGTGGTTCACAATCATGGATCGTTCATCACTGCATCCCTCCGAGTGATGCAACTTAAGTTCAACAAATATACACTGTCAGTGTTGAGTTAACAGTTCACCTCTGACTTTCTCTGTACACTAACTGTTGTGCTTTGTATCAAGACAGGGCTAGTTTAATGTTTACAACTGTGGATATTATGAACATGGTTTCTAAGAGTTTCAGATAATGAAAATGGTAATACTGACAAGACCAATGTCGGCATGACCCAGGTATCACAAAAAATGAAGGCTAAATGACAGGACACATATACAGGTGGATTATGCAGATAAATAATCAAAACAATATACAGCAAAATACATGGAGAATGTGTGGTTGGGCATGCTGGAGAGGGAGACGTGAAAGTACATATGGAAAGTGAATCTCCCAAGTCTGGGGTGAAATAGGCATGTGCTTCTGAACGAATCAAAGGGGGTGTTTTTGTTTCTTCACATCACACCAATGATAATAAATTACACCAGGCTGCACTAGCCTGGGCAAACTACACAGAACAGACAAAAATTAGTTTTGTTTCCTTGACTGTTCTATGAAACTGAGTAAAATTACCTATTTGGCTCAGAGGTTACAGCTATGGATAAACAAAAAGGGATTTTGATAAAGACTTGTGCTGGCCCCTTATAGTATACAGCTGACTCTGTCAGCACTTAAGAATAATAACATTTTTCAAAACATATCAAGCAATGTGCCAAATCAGAGCAACAAAAATCATTACCCCCTACCTATTAGGTATTTTCATTTGAAAAATGAGGTTTCAAATTGTTTTCTTGATTTCTATAAGGGTTTTAAACTGTAAAAAACATAAAACAAAAGAATGTTGATGTTGTGTCCAAATATACATTAGACTTTTCTCATTTATCTGGATATTAGGCCAACAGTGCAAATAAAACTTAGGCGGTTTCTTTTCTATAAATTTCTTACCAAAGAAAATGAAATGTCTTGCACAGCTTGTATGCAATACTTCTAAGAAAGGGGTATGATCTGTTTACCTGTGATACTGAGGCTTTAATAATGAAAGTTTTTGTTCTACTTTTGACCCTCTCAAAACATGCAAAATTATTTAATGAGATATTTTTACTTTAAAAATGGAGGTAGACAGCCTCCTCAGATATGAGCCTATGATGGCTATCATTGTTGCTCGTCATAGAAAAGATATTAAAAGGCTGGCCTACAATAAAATCATATTTTCAAAGTGCAGAACAAAAAGAATATCCTTCTGTGATTTGGAAACATAATGAGCATATTATATGCTTTTCTCTAAAACTGTTTGAAGATCACTGAGAAAACTATTAAGAAACCTAAGAAGGACGAATAGCCTACCTGAGTTGTTTGATGTTATGTGTAGGTTGTGAAAAATATGTATACAACCCCAAAACAAACAAAGACTTATTTTTTGGAATAAAACTGTTTTGGAACTCAAAAAAAGTCACCAGAAAGTGGCAGTATATTACTGAGCCGGCCAAAAAATTCATTTGGGTTTTTCTGTAAGATGCTATGGAAAAACCTGAATGAATTTTCTGATAGTAGTTTCCTAGGACTACTAGAATGAATTACCAGAGACTGGGTGAGTTAAAACCACAGGAATTTATTCTCTCACAGTTGTGAGGCCAGAAGTTCAAAATCAAGGTGTGGATAGGGTTGTTTCCTTCCAGAAACTCTGTTTCATGCCTTTCTCCAGGCTTCTGGTGGTTGCTAGCAATCCTTAGCATCCCTTAGCTTGTGTACACATCACTCCAATCTCTGCCTCTGTCATTACATGGTCTTCTTTGAAGTGTCTCCTGCGTTTGTGTCCAAATTTTCCTTTTATAAGGACACCAGTCATTAGATTAGGGTCCACCTTTATGCAGTATAATCTCATTTTAACTTGATTACATTTGTGAAGATTTCCAAATAAGGTCACATTTATAGGTACTAGGGATTAGAACTTAAAGATCTTATTAGGATGACGAAATTCTACCCACATTAGACAGATAAGTTAACTTCTGTAGTAACTTAAAATTATTTGGATCCAATTTTGAATCCATAAGTTCCAACTACCTCTGTGTCCAACTGATGCTGAAAAAGTCTTTGAGAAAATTCAACATCCATTCATAATAAAAACTCCATGGAAGGTCTTTGTTGTGATAAAGAGTATCTACAAAAAATCATAGCTAACAACATACTTAAAGATGAAAGACCGAATGCTTTTCCCCAAGATTGGGAATAAGGCAATGATGCCCTTCCTCACTTCTCTTATTCAGCACAGTGCTCAGAGTTCCAGTCAGCGCAATAAAGAAGGAAGAGGAAAGAAAAAGCATACATGGGTGAAAGGAAGACCTAGTAATGTCCCTATTTAGAGACAAATGATTGTCTATGTTGAAAATCCCAAGGAACTTTAAAACAACAATAACAACACTTGAACCAATAAGTGAATTCATGAAGGCTGCAGGAAACAAGACAAACAAATAGAAATAAACTGTATTTCTGTACACTGGTAACATACAACTGGAAAAACAAAATTAAAAACAATATTACTTACAATATTGATCATTAATACTTAAGTGTAAATCTAATAAAGCTTGTACAGGATCTGTATGCTCAAAACTCGAACTGCTATTAAAGGAATCAAAGAAACATAAATAAATGAAGACACATATCCTATTCATGGATTGTAAGATTCACCATTGTAAAGAAGTCAATTATCCTTTAATTGATCTATAAGTCGATTCCTATCAAAATCTCAGCAGGATCTCTTGTAGAAGTAGATAAGCTGATTTAAACATTTATACAAGGGAATGAAAGTAGAATAAAATAATAATGAAAATAAAGTTGGAGTAATCAAACTATTTAACTATAAGACTTCCTATAAAGCCACAGAAATCAAGATAGCCTGGTATTGGTGAAGGAATAGATAGATCAACAGAACAGATTGGTTTAGTCCATAAGTGGAGTCACACTAATGTGGTTAATTTTTTTCTTGATAAAGGTGCAAAGCAGTTCAACAGAGATAGTAGAGTCCTTTAACAAGTGGTTTTGGAACAACTGAACATCCATATGCAAAAAAAAAAAAAAGAAAAAAAGACTTCCACCTGAGTATCCTTGTTACACAAATAAATCAAAATGAATGTCTAAATGTAAAACTATGTAACTTTTAGAAGAACGCAGAATATCTTCATGACCTAGGGATATAGAGTTCTTAGGATGATGCCAAAAATACAATCCATTGATGAAACAATTAATTCAATAATTAATTCACTAATAATTGAATTCAAAAAAATTAAAAATATTTGCCCCACAAAAACACTAAAAAATACCTAATAGATCAAAATTCCATCCATCAAATGGTTCCCACAACTGATAACATATGAGAATCACCTGGAGAAGTTTTTAAAAACACGAATTTTCAGGTCCTATCATAGACCCACTGAATCAGATCCTCTGACGAAGGGGTTTACAATCTGTACTTTTAAAAAAACTCTATAGGTAATTTTCGTACACAGCTGATCTAAAGACTATCATTTAGAAACAGCTGTTATAACAAGACAATACAGGAAATAAAGGCTTGCCAGCATAGCAAATGGAATAGTTCTTAATACAGAAGGAGGGAGGTCACTTCCTCTGAGAAAGCAAATAAGGATGAAGTAGACAGATCATACTTACTAGATCCATTTTCTCTGTGAAGCTTATCTCTGCAAGCTTGTCTTCTCAGAGAGACAGGGGAAGAGCATCAGAGTAAGATCTCCAAAAGAATAGTAGAAGTTAAAAATGGTTGCTGTAAGAGATCATGCTGAAAGAATTGCTAGGAGGCACTGAAAAGTAATGCTGAAGATAAAGCCACAGTCACAGCAATTGACTCAACTGGGTAATTACTTTTTCTTCCTAAGGTAAAATCTTAAGAATATTTGCTTCTGGCCTTTTAGCTATTCTAATAAATATTTTAAGTATATCACTTACCCTTCTATGGACTGAGTTGCAGTGGTCTCTATCATCCCCTTCTGACCTCCCACTGTGTGTATATTATATTGTTAACTATATGGTTCATCTTCTGTATCATTTCTGATTCGTTTGTTCTATTAATTACTGAGAAAGATGTGCTAAAACCTACCGCGTGATTTAAGTTTACCTAGTTCTTTCGGTTTCATCAATTTTTGCCATATATATTCTTAAACTAGTAGTACAGCATATAGATTTAGAATTGCTATATCTTCTTTATATTTATCAGTGTTCAGTTCAGTTCAGTTCAGTCACTCAGTCGTGTCCGACTCTTTGCTACCCCATGGACTGCAGCACGCCAGGCCTCCCTGTCCATCGCCAACTCCCAGAATTTACTCAAACTCATGTCCATTGAGTCGGTGATGCCATCCAACTATCATATCTTCTGTTGTTCCCTTCTCTTCCTGCCTTCAATCCTTCCCAGCATCAGGCTCTTTTCAAATGAGTCAGTTCTTCACATCAAGTGGCCAAAGTATTGGAGTTTCAGCTTCAGCAACAGTCCTTCCAATGAATATTCAGGACTGATGTCCTTTAGGATGGAAAGTTGGACCTCTTTGCCATCCAAGGGACTCTCAAGAGTCTTCTCCAACACCACAGTTCAAAAGCATCAATTCTCTGGCGCTCAGCTTTCTTTATACTCCAACTCTCACATCCATACATGACTACTGGAAAAACGATAGCTTTGACTAGATGGACCTTTGTTGGCAAAGTCATGTCTCTACTTTTTAATTCTGTCTAGGTTGGTAATAACTTTTCTTTCAAGGACTAAGCATCTTTAAATTTCATGGCTGCAGTCACCATCTGCAGTGATTATGGAGCACAGAAAAATAAAGCCTCTCACTGTTTCCACTGTTTGCCCATCTATTTGCCATGAAGTGATGGGACCGGATGGCATGATGTTAGTTTTCTGAATGTTGAGTTTTAAGCCAACTTTTTCATTCTCCTCTTTCATTTTCATCAAGAGGATCTTTAGTTCTTCGCTTTCTGCATTAAGGGTGGAGCCATCTGCATATCTGAGGTTATTGATATTTCTCCGGGCAATCTTGATTCCAGCTTGTGCTTCATCCAGCCCAGAGTTTCTCATGATGTACTCTGCATAGAAGTTAAATAAGCAGGGTGACAACATACAGCCTTGATGTACTCCCTTCCTGATTTGGAAACTGTCTGTTGTTTCATGTCCAGTTCTAACTGTTGCTTCCTGACCTGCATATAGGTTTCTCAGGAGGCAGGTCAGGTGGTCTGGGATTCCCATCTCTTTCAGAATTTTGCACAGTCTGTTGTGATCCACACAAAGGTTTTGGCGTAGTCCATAAAGCAGAAATAGATGTTTATCTGGAACTCTCTTGCTTTTTCAATGATCCAGCAGATGTTAGCAATTTGATCTCTGATTCCTCTGCCTTTTCTAAATCCAGCTTGAACATCTGGAAGTTCACGGTTCACATACTGTTGAAGCCTGGCTTGGAGAATTTTGAGCATCACTTTGCTAGCATGTGAGATGAGTGAAATTGTGTGGGAGTTTGAGCATTCTTTGGCATTGCCTTTCTTTGGGATTGGAATGAAAACTGACCTTTTCCAGTCCTGTGGCCGCTGCTAAGTTTTCCAGATTTGCTGGCATATTGAGTGCAGCACTTTCACAGCATCATCTTTTAGGATTTGAAATAGCTCAACTGGAATTCCATCACCTCCACTAGCTTTGTTTGTACTGATGCTTCCTAAGGTCCACATGACTTCGCATTCCAGGATGTCTGGCTCTAGGTGAGTGATCACACCATCGTGATTATCTGAGTCATGGAGATCTTTTTTTGTATAATTTTTTTGTGTATTCTTGCCACCTCTTCTTAATATCTTCTGCTTCAGTTAGGTCCATACCATTTCTGTCCTTTATTGTGCCCATCTTTGCATGAAATGTTCCCTTGGTATCTCCAATTTTTTGAAGAGATCTCTAGTCTTTCTCATTTTACTGTTTTCCTCTATTTCTTTGCATTGATCAGTGAGGGAGGCTTTCTTTTCTCTCCTTGCTATTATTCCTTGGAACTCTGCATTCAAATGGGTATATCTTTCCTTTTCTCCTTTTCCTTTCACTTCTCTTCTTTTCCACAGCTATCTGTAAGGCCTCCTGAGAGAACCATTTTTGCCTTTCTGGCATTTCTTTTTCTTGGGGATGGTCTTGATCATTGCCTCCTGTATAATGTCATGAACCTCATCCATAGTTCTTCAGGCACTCTATCAGATCTAATCCCTTAAATCTATTTGTCACTTCCACTGTATAATCATAAGGGATTTGATTTAGGTCATACCTGAATGGTCTAGTGGTTTTCCCTACTTCCTTCAATTTAAGTCTGAATTTGGTGATAAGGAGTCTGAGCCACAGTCACCTCCTGGTCTTGTTTTTGCTGACTGTATAGAGCTCCTCCATCTTATGCTGCAAAGAATATAATCAATCTGACTTCGGTATTGACTATCTGGTAACGTCCATGTGTAGAGTCTTCTCTTGTGTTGATGGAAGAGGGTGTTTGCTATGACCAGTATGTTCTCTTGGCAAAACGCTACTAGTCTTTGCCCTACTTCATTCTGTACTCAAGGCCAAATTTGCCTGTTATTCCAGGTATCTCTTGACTTCCTACTTTTGTATTCCAGTCCCCTGTAATGCAAAGGACATCTTTCTTGGGTGTTAGTTCTACAAGGCCTTGTAAGTCTTCATAGAACCATTCAGCTTCAGCTTCTTCAAGCCTGTGCCCCAACCAGTAATGCTGAAGAAGCTGAAGTTGAATGGTTCTATGAAGACCTACAAGATCTTCTAGAACTAAAACCCAAAAAAGTGATTATGATGATACTGAATGTTTTGCCTTGGAAGCAACAGAGATCATTCTGTCGTTTTTGAGACTGCATCCTAGTACTGCTTTTCAGAGTCTTTTGCTGACTATGATGGTTACTCCATTTCTTCTAAAGGATTCTTGCCCACAGTAGTAGATATAATGGTCATCTGAGTTAAATTCACCCATTCCAGTCCATTTTAGTTTGCTGATTCCTAAAATGTCAATGTTTACGCTTGCGATCTCCTATTTGACTACTTCCAATTTACCTTGATTCATGGACCTAACATTCCAGGTTCCTATGTAATATTGCTCTTTACAGCATCAGACTTTACTTCCATCACCAGTCACATCCACAACTGGGTGTTGTTTTTGCTTTGGGTCCATCTCTTCATTCTTTCTGGAGTTATTTCTCCACTGATCTCCAGTAGCATACTGGGCACCTACTGACCTGGGGAGTTCATCTTTCAGTGTCCTATGTTTTTGCCTTTTCATACTGTTCATGGGGTTCTCAAGGCAAGAATAGTGAAGTAGTTTGCCATTCCTTTCTCCAGTACACCATGTTTTATCAGTGTTCAGTTCAGTTGCTCAGTCATGTCCGACTCTTTGCGACCCCATGAATTGCAGCACACCAGGCCTCCCAGTCCATCACCAACTCCCGCAGTTCACTCAGACTCATGTCCATCGAGTCAGTGATGCCATCCAGCCATCTCATCCTCTGTTGTCCCCTTCTCCTCCTGCACCCAATCCCTCCCAGCATCAGAGTCTTTTCCAATGAGTCAACTCTTTGCATGAGGTGGCCAAAGTACTGGAGTTTCAGCTTTAGCATCATTCCTTCCAAAGAACACCCAGGGCTGATCTCCTTCAGAATAGACTGGTTGGATCTCCTTGCAGTCCAAAGGACTCTCAAGCGTCCTCTCCAACACCACAGTTCAAAAGCATCAATTCTTCGGCGCTCAGCTTTCTTCACACTCCAACTCTCACATCCATACATGACCATAGGGAAAACCATAGCCTTGACTAGATGGACCTTTGTTGGCAAAGTAATGTCTCTGCTTTTCAATATGCTATCTAGGTTGGTCATAACTTTCCTTCCAAGGAGTAAACGTCTTTTAATTTCATGGCTGCAGTCACCATCTGCAGTAATTTTAGAGCCCCCAAAAATAAAGTGTGACACTGTTTCCACTGTTTCCCCATCTATTTCCCATGAAGTGATGGGACCGGATGCCATGATCTTTGTTTTCTGAATGTGGAGCTTTAAGCCAACTTTTTCACTCTCCTCTTTCACTTTCATCAAGAGGCTTTTTAGTTCCTCTTCACTTTCTGCCATAAGGCTGGTGTCATCTGCATATCTGAGGTGATTGATATTCCTCCTGGCAATCCTGATTCCAGCTTGTGCTTCTTCCAGCCCAGCGTTTCTCATGATGTACTCTGCATATAAGTTAAATAAACAGGGTGACAATATACAGCCTTGACATACTCCTTTTCCTATTTGGAACCAGTCTGCTGTTCCATGTCCAGTTCTAACTGTTGCTTCCTGACCTGCATACAGATTTCTCAAGAGGCAGGTCAGGTGGTCTGGTATTCCCATCTCTTTCAGAATTTTCCACAGTTTATTGTGATCCACACAGTCAAAGGATTTGGCATAGTCAATAAAGCAGAAATAGATGTTTTTCTGGAACTCTCTTGCTTTTTCGATGATCCAGAGGATGTTGGCAATTTGATCTCTGGTTCCTCTGCAGTGTTAGGTATCATTTATTTCTAATATAATGCAGAATAATCTGTTTATCTGCATTCTCCTTCATTTTCTTTTTTTTGAATACTTTAATCACGGCTATTATAATTTTTCCAACTTATCTCTCTCCTTCCCCCTTAACCCATAGTAATCTTAAGTTTGTTTTCTACATCTGGATCTCTATTTGGATCTTCTGCTCATTTTTGATTGGGTTGTTTGTTTTTTTGATATTGAGCTGCATGGGCTGTGTATATATATCTTGGAGATTAATCCCTCATCAGTTGCTTTGTTTGCAAATATTTTCTCCCATTCTGAGGTTTGCCTTTTTGTTTATGTTTTCTTTTGCTGTGCAAAAGCTTTTAAGTTAAATTAGATCCCATTTGTTTATTTTTGTTTTTATTTTCATTACTCTAGGAGATGGGCTGAAAAAGATCTTGCTTTGATTTATATCAAAGAGTATTCTACCTGTTTTCCTTTAATAGTATCCAGTATTACACTTAGGTCTTTAATCTATTTGGAGTTTATTTCTTCTAATTTCATTCTTTTACATGGAGCTATTCAGTTTTTCTAGCATCACTTATTGAAGAGATTGTCTTTTCTCCATTGTATATTCTTGACTCCTTTGTCATAGATTAGGGGACCACAGGTGTGTAGGTTTATCTTGGGAGTTTTCTACTGGCACCATACTGTTTTGATTACTGTAGATTTGTAGTATAGTCTGAAATCAGCGAGCCTGAGTCTTCCAGCTCCATTTTTATTTTTCAAGATTGCTTTAGCTGTTTGGGGTCTTGTGTTTCCATACAAATTGTAAAATGTTTTGCTCTAATTCTGTGAAAGATGTCACTGGTAATTTTATGGTGATTGCATTGCTATTATTATAAAGCCCTTGTACATCTAACTCCAATATCTGGATCAGCTATATATCTGAATGGCAATATCTTTGATCTGATCAAAGTGATCAGATCAATTTTGAGTTGGTTTATATTGGAAGGAATGATGCTAAAGCTGAAACTCCAGTACTTTGGCCACCTCATACGAAGAGTTGACTCATTGGAAAACTCTAATGCTGGGAGGGATCGGGGGCAGGAGGAGAAGGGGACAACAGAGGATGAGATGGCTGGATGGCATCACTGACTCAATGGACGTGAGTCTCAGTGAACTCAGGGAGATGGTGATGGACAGGGAGGCCTGGCGTGCTGTGATTCATGGGGTCGCAAAGAGTCGGACACGACTGAGCGACTGATCTGATCTGATATAATATGCATTTCTTTGGATTTTGGTCATGTAGTCTCATCTTTTTGCAGGCCTAGTAATTATTACAGAAGTGCCTGCCATCATCTATAAAATAATGGCAGAGATTCCAGACATTTTTCTGGAGATTCAGCCTTATTTATGCCAGGCAGATGGAGTAGGAGGTGATCACATTAATTCAAACAAGAACTGCTCTATGTAAATGCCAGTTTGTAGCCTCTGGTTCTTATAAAACAACTGTGAAGCCCATTTTTGTTTTCAGAGACTTTTTATTTATGTTTTTAATCTCTTCATCTGTACAGTCTCAGATGTCTTGAGTTCAGTTCAGTTGCTCAGTTGTGTCCAACTCTTTGCGACCCCATGAATTGCAGCACGCCAGGCCTCCCTGTCCATCACAAACTCCTGGAGTTCACCAAAACTCAGGTGCAACAAGTCGGTGATGCCATCCAGCCATCTCATCCTCTGTCATCCCCTTCTCCTCCTGCCCCCAATCCTCCCCTGGAAAAGACCCAACATCAGGGTCTTTTCCAATGAGTCAGCTCTTCACAACAGGTGGCCAAAGTATTGGAGTTTCAGCCTCAGCATCAGTCCTTGCAATGAACACCCAGGACTGGTCTCCTTTAGGATGGACTGGTTGGATCTCCCTACAGTCCAAGGGACTCTCAAGAGTCTTCTCCAACACCACAGTTCAAAAGCATCAATTCTTCAGCGCTCAGTCTTCTTCACAGTCCAACTCTCACATCCATACATGACCAATGGAAAAACCATAGCCTTGACTAGACGGACCTTTGTTGAGAAAGTAATGTCTCTGCTTTTGAATATGCTATCTAAGTTGGTCATAACTTTCCTTCCAAGGAGTAAGCGTCTTTTAATTTCATGGCTGCAGTCATCATCTGCAGTGATTTTGGAGCCCCAAAATATAAAGTCTGACACTGTTTCCCCATCTATTTCCCATGAAGTGATGGGACCGGATGCCATGATCTTCGTTTTCTGAATGTGGAGCTTTAAGCCAACTTTTTCACTCTCCTCTTTCACTTTCATCAAGAGGTTTTTTAGTTCCTCTTCACTTTCTGCCATAAGGGTGGTGTCATCTGCATATCTGAGGTGATTGATATTCCTCCTGGCAATCTTGATTCCAGCTTGTGCTTCTTCCAGCCCAGCCTTTCTCATGATGTACTCTGCATAGAAGTTAAATAAGCAGGGTGACAATATACAGCCTTGATGTACTCCTTTTGCTATTTGGAACCAGTCTGTTGTTCCATGTCCAGTTCTAACTGTTGCTTCCTGACCTGCATATAGGTTTCTCAAGAGGCAGGTCAGGTGGTCTGGGATTCCCATCTCTTTCAGAATTTTCCAGTTTATTGTGATCCACACAGTCAAAGGCTTTGGCATAGTCAAGAGATGTCCTGAAGGCACTACTAAATGTATGCTTGAGTCCCTCCTTCCCTCAACATCACCACCGAAAATCTGCTTGTTTTTCTGAGTCCTACCAATCACACTCCATGAGTACAAAGCTAGAATTTTCATATTTCTACCTGCAAATAATGAACAAATGCGTACAGAGTAAAAGTGACGGAAGAAATCAGTTTTCTTTTAGATTTTTTGCTACCACTATCTTGACCACTTTAGTTCTCATTTTCCTGGCAGTTCTCTTTTCCCTTGAAATTTTTTTTTTTTTTTCAGTTGTTCTTGAAAGGAGTGCTGGGATGCTGCAAACCACTCAATCACACTCAGAAGCAGAAGTTAAAGCCTTTTATTTTATAACACACAGTATTTTTGTGAATAAATAACTCTCAAGAATAAAAAATCAAGGGTCAAAAGACAGAACATAGAAAATATACTATAAAAATAAATGAAAAAAAGAATAAAGAATGACCTATATTTCTAAGCTGTCAATGCTCCAATTAAAAAAACACAGATATAGCCCATGTAAATCATGTGATCAGCCTCAATAGGTATGTGTGTATATGCATAAATATATGAATGTAAACACACATGTGCTGTGCTGTTCTTAGTTGCTCAGTCATGTCCAACTCTTTGCGACCTCATGGACTGTAGCCCACCAGGCTCCTCTGTCCATGGGGATTCTCCAGGCAAGAATCCTGGAGTAGGTTGCCATACCCTCCTCCAGGGGATGTTTCCAACACAGGGATCCAACCCAGGTCTCCTGCACTGCAGATTCTTTACCAGCTAAGCTACTAGGGAAGCCCTTTAGTACAGTAAGCAAATATACTAATACATTTTTGAAAGACAGTTAACACTGGTGGAACAAAAGGACTTAAGATGCTTAGTGACTCAGCTTTTAAATAAAAACACAACTCTCCAATACTGCTGATTAAATCAGGTTTTATTTTTACTGATTTACTAAGTTTTTGGCAATACCACACAGCTTGCAGAACTTCCCTAACCAGGAATCAAACTTGTGTCTCCTGCATTGGGAGTGAGAGTCGTAACCACTGGATCACCAGGGAAGTCTTCAAGTTTTATTTTTAATCCTAAGAAATGAGTCCAAGAAAGTTTCTTCAGGTGTTACATAGTTTCATAGTTGTTACTTAATGCTTTTCCTGATCATTGATTCACTATTTTTTCTCTTCACGTTTACTTCAAAATTGAACATGAGATAATGTGTAATTCTCCAAATTATATTATATATTTGCATAGTTCTAAGCCATATCTCTGGCTTTCATTTCAGTTGTCTTAATTTCTATATTAAGTCTCATTTAATTTTTAGAAATCTTTTGGATCTTAAAGTTTTCCCATTTCCCCTTTAAAATTATATTGGAAAATATTAGTTGTAGAGAAATATGAATTTTAAAACACCCAGTGCTTTATAATAAAAACATTCTAAACACAGGACTGATAGCTTAAGATTCAGGAAGAGAGAGAGAGAGAGAGGGAGGCAGAGAGAGAATTGTGGTCTTAACAACTAGGGACGTTGGAAGTGTGCTTGAGACAGATACACACATAAAGTTTTTATTAAAGAATTGTAAATCTTATATAATACAAAGAGTGGCTACACGTGAATTATGCTGAAACTTACGTCAGAGACAGGTAACTACTATCTAACAAGAACTACCACCAAGACAAACTGACACACCCAGTGGAAATCCTGTATCAAGTTTCAGGAGTTAAGTTAAGCAATTTGAGAGTTTCTGGAAACAAATGTACTTACAGCACTAAGAGAATCTTTTTTCCTTTTTACTTCCTTATCAGTAGTCACAGAAAAAAAAAATAAAAGATTTTAAATAAAATTATCCTTTCTCTCAGCAGTTTTATCTGACCAAAACAGTTTTCCTGATCTAGGTAAAACCATACACACTACAGTATTATTATAAATCATTATTAAAATATTTTAGTTATTTGTCATATAACTCACCAACTCAATGAACATGAATTAGAGCAAACTCTGGGAGACAGTGGAGGACAGAGGAGCCTGGCATGCTGCAGTCAACCCTGCCTGTGCTGGGTCAGAGTCAGACACAAGTTAGCGATTGAACACGTAACTTAACGCCACTTAAAATAACGTTGCTGCTTTTCCTCTGTTTCAAGCATTTTAAATTACCTCTTTCTGGATTCTTTCATATTTAACAACTCAATTATTAGTTATTTTCCTCAAGTTTTCATTATCTTTCAGGTGATACACACTATTACATGTATTCCTTTAGTATACTGTCTACAGCTAAGCATTAGCCACCTAGAGGGATGCCTACCCTATTGAAGTACAATATCATTTTTTTTTTTTGCAGCTTTTATGTGATGATATTAGTTGACTTATCTTTCAGTAAAGTAATAGGTATATTGTGAACTGCTTATATCTATAAAAATGAGGCAATTATCATTTTTATTTTATCATTTTCCTGAGGTACTGGGATTAGGACATTAACATGTAGCCATCATAAGATTTGGAGTATATCATTAAAATACTATTTATATTTAAAGCTGGTAAAATCAATGTTTGCTTTATGTTTTTCAATTTCTAACATAGTGATTTGTACTAAGTACTTAATACTTTTCTGACTGTGATTCTCTGATATTCTGGGTTAACAACTGTCTATACCACTATCTAGAGAAAATAAGACCTAGAATAAGGTTCTTATCCAGGGGCACATGGATGGGGTTGGGTGAGAAATAAACTTGAACCTATATGCAAATTTCTGTGCATGCGTATTTTTCAAGGGAAAATATTCAAAACTGGCATTGGCTTCTCAAAAGGGTTTAAGTACATAAAATGTTAAAAACCAGTTATAGGGAGAAACAAAGAACACCTATCTCTTACCAAAAGACAAAATTATTTCCTTTATACACTACTGAGGCTTGATATTAACTGTAATATCATGGAAATGTCTTGATACTACAATTAAGAAGTTGAATATTATAGGAATGCATCACAGAGTATATGATATGTGATAATTCAGTTTGAAAACAAAAAAATACTGAAACAATTCAGTAAAAACTAAACTCTGTTAAATTAAATTCTCATAGTTAAGAATATCTCAATTGGAGAATAATAGAGATTATACAATATGTAGATGTCATTTGAAATACTACAAAATTATAAGAAATGTACAAAATCATTTAAAAAGCACATGTTCCTAAAGTGGAAACAGTGACTAGCTAGGAAATGATGGGCAAATTGAAACATCAACCTATATTCAAACCACTAAAGATAAAAACAAAATAATGTAACACACATTAGGCCACATTCATTTCTCTCCAAAAAAGTATTTTCATGAACTTCTTTAAATCGTGAATGGAAATACAACTGTATAATATACTGAAGACTTTTTCGCCAACCTTTATCAATCAGTGAACAAAAAGCAAAACGTATCTATAAAAACAAATGGCTTTGATACAGTATAATCTATACATTATATAGATTATAAATCATGCATTATCTGATGGACATCTGTAAGTATATGAAGGGATAAAATATATATAATAAGAGAAGTAAATGCCGGGAACAGAACATCGAAGTATAAAGTGTAGTTCTGTTTCTGCATTATAAAAAACCCTAGCCATCATGAAGGCCTGCGCCATTCTTAGGCCACTTTCAGGCAGACTCTGAAAAGCTCTAAAGTAAACACAGGTGTTTTAAAACTAGAGCTGCTGTCACGGACAACCACAAACACCCTTAACTCTGATGTGGCAACGCCTCTTTCCCGCCCTCTGTTTTTTAAAGCAATGCCCGAAAAGAAAATGTCAAATGTTTCACCTTTCAACACCTCAAAATAAGTTAGAGCTTAAAGTATTGTTTTGCAAATCTCTAGCAAATAGATCATTTTTTCACTACTTTTAAATGTAGCCAATTAAACATTACTTGCATAAAATAAAAATAAAATTTCATAAAGAATGATCACCCTTCCTCACTTTAAACTGCTTCGCTACCATCATATTTCAGAGTACTTTAGTTTCTGAGAGCAAGATCTTTTGTTTGACCACATTAGAGAGTTTGTTCTGTTGTATAATTTTACAGAAAGTATGTGACCTTCTGTAAGGTTTAACAGACAAATCAGAAATAAATAAGAATCTTAAAAAAAAAAGTCAAGTATCTTTGGTACAAGGAAAGATTTTTCTTAAGAAATATTCAAAGCTTAAAAATCTGTAATTCTCTTTTAGAAAATTGTCTTAATGGATATCTAAAAAGGGTAGATATTGTTTACAGAGAAAAACAGAAAGGAAAATAATTTCCAAACTGCTATAGATACGGAACTCTTATTCATAAAAGAAATAAATTTTCTAACACTGAAATATTTAGTATTAAAAGTCCCCCCATAATTGTATAAAAGAGACCCCAAAGCAAAGATAACACATTAAGAATTGATTAGCGACTACCTAACTACTGAATATAAAAATTAAGTGAATGCATTTTTACGTTTTACCATAATCATCAAGAAATAGGTGCTCTTAAAAGAGTGGCCTAGTTTCTATCAGTTTCCAAATAAATCCTGGAGGTTACTTTGAGAGGTTTCGTTCTACTCTAGAAGTAGATATTCCACATATAATTCTTTTCTGCAACTCATATTAGAACTCTCTGTGAAATCATACTTGTATACTTGAGTATTTATAATAAAACACTAGTAGTTTCTCATCGCCCTAACAGAGAGATAGCTGCCTTTCAAGATGACAAGAAAATGATAAAAAGTAATCGATGGGAAAAAAATTAAGAATAAATAACATTTTTAAAATCAGTAACTACATTTTTTAAAAATGTCCTGATACTTTATAATTTTTTTATTACCTTTTTTCACAATTTAAAGAACTATATTAGAGCAGCATGATAATGGTTAATCAGAGGCAATCAACTGTAAATGAGAGAAAAGCAAACAAACTTTTCCATTTTGTTCAGATGCACCCATGCATTGCTTCATCTCACATGTGAAGAACATTATATAGTATTAAGGGACAAAATAATATTAAGTTGTGACATAAACCAACAAAGTAAAGAAATTTAGAATTATGTTTGACAGTTCTGAACTGAGTCCATGGTACTTTGGTATTACAACACATTCATGATATCCACAGCACCAAGGAGCGAGGAAAGGGCACCGTGTCAGCCTTAGAAGTTAATTTCCTTGCTTTTGTTGGTTTATATTACCGTCTAATATTACGTAAACAATCTGTTTCTAGGCAATTTATTTTTCCCATGATGAGCTGAGCTCATGTGGACGCTACCTTCCAGCATATAAAAATCCAGTTTAATAGCAACAGCACAAAAGCCCACCATGGACTACTATTTAAAAATCAATTTACAAAAATATCAGATAAGCGATATCCCCTAACTGGAAAGAATACAATTATTTATATTTTACACACTGTCAAAAGGTAAAGGTAATTGACACAACATAATTTATTAAAAAATGATATAACTTAGCATACTTTAGGTTTATTAATAATTATCTCTTGGTCTTTATAAAGTAAATTGACTACTTGAAAACTTATAGATCTAGATAAATTCAACATAAGTGACAACTATCAGAAGATAGGTTCCAGAATCTTTTAAGAATAATAAGTAAATTCTTTAAGAGGGAACACAGAGTTAAAAGCTGATCACCACATAATGAAACAACAAATACAGGGGACAAATGTACTTTTTGATCACCGTAATCATGACTCCATTTCATTATCCTCTTATTATAATAAACATGAATTGCTGTTCTATCTTTAAATGAGTAATTATGTATCAAAATTCAAATTTAAAAACTAGCACTTTTACCAAGAAGGACAGAAAAGCTCATATATAGTCAGAGTAAAATGCACAAAAATGATTCTGGACTTAATATAGCGAGTATCAAAAGAAGTAAAGATTTAGCAAAATAGTTATAAACTACAAATAATACTGGAAATAGGACACTAGATTACATCGGAAAGACTTCTATGGAATATATAAAATCACACTGCATGATTTTGTGAAATTATTAAGGAAACAGAAATAAAAGAAAATATATGTCATTCAGATATAGTTATGGTTGTGCAATATTCAAAGTTAATATTTTCTAAAGAAAGGGTTACAAGTTTTCAAAACTTCTGAAGCTGCTATTTATCTAAAAATACTTGAGTTTTTTCAAGACTATGAAATATATATTAAAACACATATTTAATATGAATATAAGAGAATATATGAATATGAATATATAATTTTGTATTGTATTCAACTTTAAACACTAAGCAATAAATTATGGATCTTTTAAATGTGTCTATGAGGCACTAGGCAAGAGTGATTCTTCAAGATGCTTTTTTTTTGTTTCAGTTAAAATTAAAATCCATGCTGTCTAATCCTTGGAGTCAATTTGTAATTAAGGGGATTTGATGAGAGACCAGGCGCTGAATTAATGATAAAATTTAATATCTGTTTTAATGCATCAACATAACAGAAAAACTAGCCAACACTGAACAACACAATAAAGTTATTTTGATATAGAAGACATACTGTAGCTATGTCAATTTATATAAAATGTTAGTTTTTAAAATATTAGTAATAAGTTAAATATGCCAACATTCTGTAGCTGCATTACACTAAAAACTATGTGTCTAAAAACCACTCAAGCCAAAGATGCTAATACAATAACGATTTGCTTGGTACAGAAAACTACACTGTTAAAAATACTTATATTGAGAATTGTATGTAATCTCTCATGAAGGACTTAACTGCTTTCCAGCATCACGTCTGAAATTAGAAACAACTTCCTCTGTAGCCAGAGTACATTAATTCTATTTGATAATTTAATGTTTTAATATATATATATTCTAGTTTAGAAAGAACATGTAATACTAAAAATCCATCAAATTAAATTTCACAGTATTTAAAAAACCATCTGGATTTTTCACTACACTTTTCACAGTATTACTACACTGCAATTCACAAGAGAATCTAATAAGTCATTCATTTCAAATCACTATTAGGTACAATCTTGTGTAGAACTTGATTGCTGGAAATGCAAAAACTGAAACAGAAAAATTTTATTTGGCCAGCAGTCTCTCTGTAGTCTCATCTAGCTTATCCCTAAAATACCAAAAAACACATTTATAAAAGATATAAAACTGATAATGCCACAGAAACACTGATACCAGCCCAATCCTGAAATCAATTAGAAAATTAAACAGAACTAACATTAAACAAGAGCAGAAGGGGGCAACAGAGTATGAGATGGTTGGATGGCATCCCTGACTCAATGGACATGCTGCTGCTGCCGCTAAGTCGCTTCAGTCGTGTCCGACTCTGTGCGACCCCATAGACGGTAGCCCACCAGGCTCCTCCGTCCCTGGGATTCTCCAGGCAAGAACACTAGAGTGGGTTGCCATTGCCTTCTCCAAGGCATGAAAGTGAGAAATGAAAGTGAAGTCGCTCAGTCGTGTCCGACTCCTAGCGACCCCATGGACTGCAGCCCACCAGACTCCTCCATCCATGGGACTTTCCAGGCAAGAGCATTGGAGTGGGATGCCATTGCCTTCTCCTCAATGGACATGAGTTTGAGCAAATTCAGGGAGAAGATGAAGGAATGGAAGCCTGGCATGCTGCAGTTTATGGGGTTGCAAAGAGTCAGACACGACTTAGGGACTGACCAACAATGAGCAACAACATTAAAACACACAATTGGTAGAAAATAAATACTATCTTCAGAAATAAAGAAATCCACAGGCATAAGAGAAGGTTGGGGAATTATTTTGTCTCTAGTTTATGTCCAAACACCAAGTCTATGACAGTAAGTTTTCAAACACCATGTAAGATATTCCAATTCAGCATGCTTTATGTCAGGCCCAGATTTAAATAACAACCATTCTTCTTATGATTCTGATACACGCCTCTGTTATGAACCTATACTCAGTACCAATTAACCTATACTCAGTACCTAACAGCCAATGAATAGGACCTTTATTGCCTTTAAAGGTACCCAGGGTACTGTTTCCAAGAAAGTACTGTGGACATCTGCTCTTTTACACCTTCTTGGTCACCGTAATACCAAAGGCCAATAGGTAAGGAAAAAAAGGGAGGAGATGATGAGGGAGAGCTGGGGACAAGGGGAAAGGAGGACTGCTGATGTGGACAGCCTTACGAAAGACCGGGAAGGAAGTCCTGGGAGCCCTGAACGGTTTCTCACATATTACGTTTCTTTTCAGGTCAGTACTTATTCTGTTATTAAAACAATTTCATTCTACTACACATCCAGTCCCATCACTTGATGGCAAATAGACGGGGAAACAATGGAAACAGTGAGAGACTTTATTTTCTTGGGTGCCAAAATCACTGCAGATGGTGACTGCAGCCATGAAATTAAAGACGCTTGCTCCTTGGAAGAAAAGCTATGACCAACACAGCATACTAAAAAGCAGAGACATGACTTTGCTGACAAAGGTCCATCTAGTCAAAGCTATGGTTTTTTCCAGTAGTCATGTATGGATGTGAGAGTTGGACTATAAAGAAAGTTGAGTGCCGAAGAATTGATGCTTTTGAACTGTGGTGTTGGAGAAGACTCTTGAGAGTCCCTTAGACAGAAAGGAGATCCAACCAGTCCTGAAATATTCAGGATATATATTCAGATCCAACCAGATATGAAAGGAAATCAGTCCTGAATATACTTTGGCCACCTGATGTGAAGAACTGACTCAATGGAAAAGACCCTGATGCTGGGAAAGATTGAGGGCAGGAGGAGAAGGGGACAACAGAGGATGAGATGGTTGGATGGCATCATCAACTCGATGGACATCACCAACTCCAGGAGTTGGTGAAAGACAGGGAAGCCTGGCGTGTTGCAGTCCATGGGATTGCAAAGAGTCGGACCTGACTGAGCGACTGAACTGAACTGATTCTATTACCCAAATCTTTCTCCAGTTTGGCTACAGATAAGAGGACTGTGGCCAAACTGAAGTTGGTATGAGTAGGTATTATCTGGGCAAAGGAAATAGGGCAATAGGTGATGCAGAGCATTTTTTCAGTCAGGGAAATACTAGGTCCAAAGGCTGGAGAAAGACTCCAGGATCTATCTAAACCCAGCTCCCATAATGGTGAGTCTGCCTGTGTGCCTAAAGTTCAGTCTTCTACTGAAAGTGTATGTCTTCACTCAAATGCTCATTTTGATTAATTTTTTTTATCATATTACAAAATGTATAAAACAATAGGGAAGCATGCAAGGTAATTTTATATTTCTATCATTTTTTGTCAAAATAATATCTTCAAATTGTTAAAATAGTACTATGAACATAAAAATTACAAAAACATTCGTAACCAATATTAGGAGCAATTAAATGTAAATATTTACAAGTATTATTTGGACAAGACTCTGATGCTGGGATGGATTGGGGGCAGGAGGAGAAGGGGACAACAGAGGATGAGATGGCTGGCATCACCGACTCGATGGACGTGAGTCTGAGTGAACTCCGGGAGTTAGGGATGGACAGGGAGGCCTGGCGTGGTATGATTCATGGGGTCACAAAGAGTCAGACATGACTGAGCGACTGAACTGAACTGAACTGAACAAGTATTATATTTGGGGTTTGCCTCTGACAAACTCCACAGAAGTTTCCCACAGTAATTCAGTATTCCTTTTATGGAAGAGGGAACAGTTCACAGTTGTTTCATCTGAATCTCATCAGTTTTATTGTGTCTTGGTGTACTTGATGAACTTACACAGGCTTTGATGATTTGGCTATACCTGGTGCAGTAATCCACAGAGTCACCCTTTAATGCAATCATTCCTTTCAGAGAGCCTATAATGAATGCATCATGGCAATTCTCCATTTGGCATGCAGACTTTAAACCCGGTCTAGCTGAGAGTCTTGCCCATTATAAAGAAAGAAAACATTTATTGTGTGGAAAAGAAAGCCTACATGGAAATACAATACTATTAGGAACCAGGATAAAATCTCTTTTCACCTCTCTTCTTCAGAATTTCATACTTTTTATTGACATATTGGCTCCAACTTTTCCAACTGGCTATTTCATAACTTCAGAGTACCCATGGCCTACAGCAGTCTGCTGCTGTTGCTGCTTAGCCACTTCAGTAGTGTCTGGCTCTGTGCAACCCTATGGACCTCAGCCTGCCAGTCTTCTCTGTCCGTGGGATTCTCTAGGCAAGAATACTAGAGTGGGTAGCCATGCCCATCCAGGGGATCTTCTCTACCCGGGGATTGAACCCGGGTCTCCTGCACTGCAGGCAGATTCTTTACCGCTGAGCTACCAGGGAAGCGCACAGCAGTCTGCCCGGCCCTAAACCTACCTTGGGATCTTTTGGCTCAGATTTCAAAGCTCACTGTTGTGTTCTCTCTCAGTTTCCTGATTCCAAATGATTAAATTATCATCTAACCACTAGCAAAGTAACACTCAAAATTCTCCAAGCCAGGTTTCAACAGTACATGAACCATGAACTTCCAGATGTTCAAGATGGATTTAGAAAAGGCAGCGGAACCAGAGATCAAATTGCCAACATCCGCTGGATCATCAAAAAAGCAAAAGAGTTTCCAGAAAAACATCTACTTCTGCTTTATTGACTACGTCAAAACCTTTCACTGTGTGGATCACAACAAACTGTGGAAAATTCTGAAAGAGATGGGAATACCAGACCACCTGACCTGTATCCCAGGAAATCTGTATGCAGGTCAAGAAGCAACAGTTAGAACTGGGCGTGGAACAACAGACTGGTTCCAAATCAGGAAAGGAGTACGTCAAAGCTGTATATTGCCTGCTTATTTAACTTATATGCAGAGTACATCATGAGAAATGCTGGGCTGGATGAAGCACAAGCTGGAATCAAGATTGCCAGGAGAAATATCAATAACCTCAGATATGCAGATGACACCAAACTTACGGCAGAATGTGAAGAAGAATGAAAGAGTCTCTTGATGAAAGTGAAAGAGGAAAGTGAAAAAGTTGGCTTAAAACTCAACATTCAGAAAACTAAGATCATGGCATCTGGTCGTATCACTTCATGGCAAACAGATGGGGAAACAAAGGAAACAGTGACAGACTTTATTTTTTTGGGCTCCAAAATCACTGCAGATGGTGACTGCAGTCATGAAATTAAAGACATTTGCTCCTTGGAAGAAAAGTTATGACCAACCTAGAAAGCATATTAAAAAGTAGAGACCTTGCCAACAAAAGTCCATCTAGTCAAAGCTATAGTTTTCCCAGTAGTCATGTATGGATGTGAGAGTTGGACTAGAAAGAAAGGTGAGCACTGAAGATGATGGTTTTAAACTGTGGTGTTTGAGAAGACTCCTGAGAGTCCCTTAGACGGCAAGGAGATCCAACCAGTCCATCCTAAAGGAAATCACTCCTGAATATTCATTGGAAGGACTGATGCTGAAGCTGAAACTATAATACTTTGGCCACCTGATGGGAAGAGTTGACTCATTGGAAAAGACTCTGATGCTGGGAAAGATTGAAGGCAAGAGAAGGGGACAACAGAGGATGAGATGGTTGGATGGTATCACCAACTCGATGGACATGAGTTTGAGTAAGCTCCAGGAGTTGGTGAAAGACAGGGAAGCCTGGTGGGCTGCAGTCCATGGGGTTGCAAAGAGTCAGACACAACTGAGTGACTGAACTAAAGTGAACCTACCAATCTTTTTGAACTGGATGAGATGGTCAGATAGCATCAGCAAACTCTAGGAGATAGCTGAGGACAGAGGAGCCTGGGGTCACAGAGTAGGACACAACTTAGCAACTGAACAACAACAAATACAGATCATTATTAGCTAGCTTTGGGCTAGACAGGCACACATCAGATTTCTTATAAAAGGAGAATGCTTGAGGATATGTTAACTGATCTTCTCTCCATTCTTTAAATCTTCCTCCAGGTTATATTCATATAATCCTTACACTTACACTTCACAGAAAAGCTCCTCAAAAAATAATCTACCTTTTCCCCACTTTTAAATGTATTAACTGCAATTTACTAGATTGAAGGCTACCATCAGAACCACTGAACTGCAGCTGCAACAACAAAGGTACCATTGCCTTCCTAGTTGTCAGATCAAATGGACACTTGTGATTATATTTGACTTTGTAGAATTGACCCTGTGAACTACTCCATACACAGAACTTTATTCTATTCTGAAACTATGATAACACAACCTCTTGGTAATCTTTCTGACTCGCTTCTCAGTCTCTTTTGTGAACCATTTATTTCTGTGCATCAGTAGTGAGATTCTGGAATACTCTTGTTTCATGTATCTTTTCTTCTAAATCTGACCTCTGAATACTCTCATATACTTCAGAGATTTGAACTGCAACCTGTACAAAATCTGGTATCATTCTCCCCCTTCTTCAGTAATTTCCTGCCACTATACTTCCCACAGTATGGTCACATGCTCTAAGAGAAAGATGTACATGTAAGAGTATTTTTCAAAGTTTTGCTTATGATATCGAATAGCTTGAATGAAGATGCTCTAAACAGAAGACAGAAAATTACAAGGTATGTATCAAGCACAGGGATTTAGAGAGTCAACAAATTGATGATGCAGATCTGTACTTACAGAGGCAGAAAGATCTTTTTATTTGGTGAGTTACTTCATTTCTGTTTATATTAAATCCATAACAACACAGAGAAAAAAGGCCTGGAATGGAATCACTGGCTTTATGTGGTACACGTGCCTGATTCTGAAGCAACTGCTGTGGCCAGGAGAATCTGACATTCTGATCTGTCAGACCTGAGGCCACAGAGGTATTATCACCAGCCAAACTACATGCGAGGAATAAGGACAGTCTGTTTCTTACAAGAGAACAAAGGTTATAAAAATCAGGTGAAGGATGAAAAAATTCTGAGTAGCAAAATTACTGTTGAACACTACCATTACACTAGGCAAATGTAAAAACAAAAGAAAGAAAAACTAGTTGCTATGGTCTGAATTTCTGTCACTCCAAAATTTCAATGTTGAAATCTTAACCCTTAAAGATGATGGTATTAGAAAGGTGACCTTTGAAATGGGAGGTGATTAGGTCACGAGTATAGAGAGTTCATGGTATTGATGTAGACCCCACAGTGATCCCTTGCCCCTTTCACCACGAGAAGACACAGTGAGAGGTGCTAGCTACGAAAAAAAGAGAAGGCCCTTACCAGATCCTTACCATACCAGTATCTTGATCTTGGACTTTCCAGCCTCCAGAATTGTGAGAAATAAATATCTGCTATTTATAAGGTACTCGGTCTGTGATATTTTGGATATAGAAGTTGGAATGAACCAAGATAATGGCACTAATACATATATCAGAAAAGTATACTTAAAGGTATGAAGCTGTAAGCAGTCTGAAAAGGAACAGTATATAATAATGTAATGTATATGCATAGCCTGAGAGAGTTATAAATATCTATATAACAAAGAATAGAGCAGACAAATGTATAAAGCAAGAAATTCCTAGCAATATGAGAAAATTATAAGAATGGAGTTATAGTGGAAGCATAAATTGAGTTCAACTGAATATATATTGACCTCATACACTGAACAGAGACTGTAATTTATTTATTTAGTCGATGATATCTTTCAAAGTGGATTATTTACATGGTAAGAAATAAAACATTAATATATTTTAAAATATAAGTGTTTAAATTATATTCTCTAAATTATCCTGGATCAAACAAAAAAAATCAAAACAGAACCAACTCGTGAAAAAAATGAACATTTGATCCCTCCCAAAACTATAGACATAGCTGGACTTATAGTCAAGAGTAAAGTGTATAGCCTTACAATTTTATTTTTTAAAAAAAGACTGAGATAAGCTAATTAACTTATAAAAATTAGAATAAAACAGAATAAAGAGTGAAAAGGGAAACAGAAATGGAAACTTTAGCAAATTGAAAGGATATATAAAACCAAGAATTTATTAAAAGAAAATAAAATGCATAAAGCCCAGGAAAGACTTTATAAGAAAAAAGAGAAAGGGAGAGAGAAAGCAGATATATGCCACAATACAGATGAAAGAGTGAATACAGAGAAACAGAAGAAATTCAAAAACTGAGAAAATTATCTACAATTCTATAATATCAAATCTGAGATGTGAAAAGGGTATTTCCTAGAAAAAAAATACAGACCAACAAAATTGACTTATGAAAAATAAAAATTAGATACAGTGAAACTACTGAAAAAGCAATTTACAAATTCACTGTAATAAAAAGGTACCAAGAGTACATGGTTTTAAAAATTGATTCTACTTAATACTTAAGGCAAGATCATTCTCATGCAATTTTAAAGCTGCCAAGATTTCTGCTGAAGGCAGAAATTTTGGTCATTCTTTAAGCTAGTAACATTAACATCAAAACAGGTGCAACCAAATAAGCCAAAACAAACTCGAGAATTCAGGTCTAGATGACATGCCTACTACAAAGCTAGTGATCAACAGAGTGGTACCATCATAGAGACAGATATGTTAGATCAATAGAACAGAACTAAGAGTCCTGAGCTAAACTCTCAAATTTATGATCACTGACTTTTGAGAAGGTGTCAAGATAATTCTGTAGGGAGGAAAACAGTCTTTCAAATAGTGCAGAGAAAACTGGATACACACATGTAGAAAAAGTATTTGGACTCCTACCTTATACAATACCTAAAAATTCATTAAAAATTGGTCAAAGGTCTAAATGTTTAACCTAAATGTCCATCAGCTAATAATCTGATAATCAGATTATAGTATATCTGTACAATGATTATGCATCAAAGAAAAAGGAAGGATGATACATGCTATAATATGAACAAACTTTGAAAATATTATGCAAAGTGAAAGAAGCCAGTCACAAAGAATCACATATCCTATAATTTCATTTATAAAAAATCTCCAGAATGGCACATCTATAGAGAGAGAAAGTAGCTTAGTGGTTGCTTGAGACTGAGGAGAGGATGTTAGCAGGAATGAGGAATGATAGTTAAAAATGTACAGGATGTTTTAGGTGAATGTTGAAAATGTTCTAAAATTACGATTGTGGTTATGTTATGTCTGCACAAATATGCAAATACACCAAAAAACATGGAATTGTAAACTGTAAACAAGTGAATTTTATTGTATATGAAATACTTATCAATAAAGCTGTAAGATACAAAACAAAACAAAACAGCACAAAACAAAACAAGACTGATGGACAAAGGACCAAAAGAAAGCAAAGAAAAACCAACAGAAAAAAAATGACAAAAAACATGAACAAATACACCTAATTATTTATATTCTCACATATAATCCCTTGGATATATGAAAAAAAATTCACACTCACTAACGAACAAACAAAACAGGTAATTTTCATTTATATTTGAGAACGTGAACTTTGGAGATCAATAGCCTTGGTTCAGACCTAAGGTACACCACTAACTACTACTCCTAACATGGGTCACGTTAATTAACACATGTTGCTTAGTTTATTACCCTATAAAATTAGAAACAGCTGTACCTGCTATCTCAAAGGTCTAAATACTTTACCACTGTAAGTCAATTCCTTACTACTATATGGAGTAAGAGTACCTGACACTCAGTTACGTACTGTATGAGGGCAGACGATTATAACTTTTAAAATTCCAGGAAAACAATGACAAAACAAATCCAACAGTTTATTCAAGGAGTTGTTCAACATCCAAGAACTCAATAAAATACATCTTACTAATAAGAACTTTTAAAAAATTCTAGAAAGAAGCTACTTAAATATGACAAGACAATATCAAAGTCCAACAGTAGATGTAATGCTTATGCCTAGGTTGCAGAAAGCTGGAACAAGCTGTCACTCCACTTTGACAGTAAGAAAAGCTAAATAAGGCACAAAGCCATACCTTTTCTTGAGCTCATCAGACAACTAAGCTCAGCAGAAAACCAGTTTTAACTTCAAGGAGGGAGAAGCATGCAAAGCAAATGGGATACACAGTCTAGCTGACTGAGAGCAGACCACGGGAAGAAGGGTTAGCTATCTATCGCACAGAATCTTCGGAAATTCCTGACAAAAGGTAACTTGCAACTATGGGTAGGTATTTCCCCATAGATCTCCATCAGGTGCTCATGAGAAATATTAAGGACAGGGTAGAAAACCAGAGAGAGCTTCCCTCAGTGATGTAGGCATGCAGGGGATGTGGGGGAGGGAACTGCTGCTATGGAAAGGAACAAACCACCCCACCCCTCTATCCCAACACCAGCCCTTTCTGTAAACAGATCAAAAGCCATATACAGCTAAAAGAAGGACAGTAAACTTCAGGACACAGGAACAAAACAAAACAAAACACACTCTGCTTGGGAGTGGTAGAAGAAAGAACTCTTTCTATTCCTGGGTGAGCAGCAAGAAATAGATCCAGGCCCAGGATCCTACACCAATATCATTAGATAGGTAGATTCTACATTGAGAAAGGGGCATGAATGTCTCTCTTTTACAATACCTGTCACAGATACAAGTCAGAGTTTGGATCCCATGGAGAGGAATCCTGACCCCAAAGTCCAATCACAAAGGGACTGTGTAAGATAGAAGCAGAAAAACTCTTCAGTTCTTCAATACCAGATGGTAAAAATCAGCATCCAAATGCTAGACAAGCACAGGAGTGTACAGTGAGACACCCTCGAGGTATAAGTACATAGGATCAACTGAAAATGAAGGGTGGAAGATGAACACTGAGAAAGTCCTCCAGCACTGCACCTCTATCCTTAGAAAAAGGCCAACAGCAATTCATTCTGAGAACAGCTTGAAACTTAGGATGCACTAACAGTGACCATAACAACAAAACCCAAATCCAGACCAACTCCTCAGTAGATCAACTCAATACTCACACTACTGGCCTGATAGAAGAAGCACCATTCTACCCACACTTGTCTAGCATTTAAAAAAGAAAAAATTATGAGATACACGAAAAGCAAAACAAACAAAACATGTCAAAAGACAAAGCAACCACAAAACCAGACTCAGGGATGATCTATATATTGGAACTATTCAGTGAGACTCTAAATTATGAAAGGAAATATAAAATCCCATGGTAAGTATCACAACTAGTTGGTGTAATGTAGAATCCATTCTCATTAAAATTAGGTAAAAGTCAAGCAGGGTATCTATTGCAATTCCTAGTCAAGATTAATTTGGCAGGTTTAGAAACTGTGAGAGAGGAGAGGAAATATTATTAACATTTCATTTACATATCTTAGCACTTTTTCACTGGCTACAATGAACATATAAAATTTTTTAACAATGTATTATTTTGAAATAATTCAAGACCACAAAATCTTGCAGAGCAGGGAGGAAGAAGACAGTGGGATAAATGGAGAGAGTACATGGAAACATATACATGACCATATGTAAAATAGATAGCCAATGGGAATTTGCTATATGACTCAGGGAATTCAAACCAGGGCTCTGTAACAACCTAGAGGGGTGGGAGGTGGGAGGGAAGTTATAGAGAGAGGGGATATAGGTATATCAATGGCTGATTCATGTTGTTGTATGGCAGAAACCAAAACAGACAATGAAAAGCAAATGAAGTTCTTTTATTTATCCAATGATTATTTCACCCTTGTTTTCAACAGCTGCTTTCTCTCTGTATATTTAAGGAATTATTCCCCCTTTTGCTTTCAGTATATTTAAGATGATATACCATTATTACTGTCAGGAAGTCAGATAGCAAGAATTCAGGCAACAGGTATGATCCTAAACCAGCTGTAAAGCTAACTGTAGAAGAATGAATTCTTGAGACTTTTTATGAGCTTCTCCACAGTAAGAAAATCAAGTTTTCTTACTTTCATATTTTGCATGAAGGGCTTGACTCTTGTTCACCTAAACAGTGATGGTGTGATCATCTAAGTCACCAGCTTCAGGAAAAGATCTTCATTACATTCTGGTTTAAATAGGCCCTTGGCTCTGTTTTCTGTTTGTCTTGTCCTTGTAGTCCTTAAAATTCAAAGTTCAAATTCACCACCATTTGACAAATGCACTGAGGGGGCAAGATGACTTCAGGCAATCACTTATTTCCCATGTTTGTTCATTTGTTTTTCTATTTCCATGTTGCTTTAAGCCTTTTCAGATTCCTTGTCTTCTCAGTCATTTTGTAAAATATTCTTAAAGTAATAGGCAACCTTTTTATTGTTTTTATCAAGAAAGTTATTCAGAATATCTGTCTTCTTTCATTGCTGAAAATGTTAGACTTACTAAAGGTTTTGGGGTAGAAAAGGGTCACTTGTGTTTTAGAATGACAGCTAATAGAAGTGTGACAATGATTACAAAGGTGAGAAACTGAGGGGGAAAAAGTTAGATTGGAAGGTACTATTACCTTCTAGATCATGAACTTGACATAGAGCCAAGGCATAATAATACAAAAGAGAGTAAAACAGAAGTCACTGTTGCAGAATTGACAGGACTGGATGCTCTGTCACTGTGTAGTAGATGAGAGCTTGAAAGGATATGAAGAGCATGTCAATTACATATTAGGCTACAAGTCTAGGAGATTGGGAATGCCATTAATTAACAGATGTTAACTGACCAATAAGGAGAAGGCAGTGGCACCCCACTCCAGTACTCTTGCCTGGGAAATCCCATGGATGGAGGAGCCTGGTAGGCTACAGCCCATGGGGTTGTGAAGAGTCAGATACGACTGAGTGACTTCACTTTCACTTTTCACTTTCATGGACTGGAGAAGAAAATGGCAACCCACTCCAGTATTGTTGCCTGGAGAATCCCAGGGACGGGAGCCTGGTGGGCTGCCATCTATGGGGTGCACAAAGAGTCGGACACGACTGACGTGACTTAGCAGCAGATCAATAAAGTTAAGAGGAACTAAAGAACCTCTTGATGAAGGTGAAAGAGAAGAGTGAAAAAGCTAGCTTAAAACTCAACATTCAAAAAACTAAGATACTGGCATCAGGTCCCATCACTTTATGGCAAATAGACAGGAAAAATTGGAAACAGTGACAGACTTTATTTTCTTGGGCTCCAAAAATCACTGCAGATGGTGACTGCAACCTGGAAGTTAAAAGATGCTTGCTCCTTGGAAGAAACACTATGATAAACCTAGACAGCATATGGAAAAAGCAGAGACATCACTTTGCTGAAAAAGGTCCATATAGTCAAAATTATGGTTTTTCCAGTAGTCATATATGGATGTGAGAGTTGGACCATAAAGAAGGCTGAGCATCACAGAATTGACGTTTTTGAACTGTCGTACTGGAGAAGATGCTTGAGAGTCTCTTGAACAGCAAGGAGATCAAACCAGTCAATCCTAAAGGAAATCAACCCTGGTATTTATCGAAAGGACTGATGCTGACACTGAAGCTCCAATACTTTGGCCACCTGAAGTGAAGAGCCAACTCATCGGAAAAGACCCTCATGCTGGGAAAGACTGAGAGCAAAAGGAGGAGAAGAGGGTGATAGAGGATGAGATGTTGCATAGCATCATCAACTCAATGGACATGAGTTTGGGCAAACTCACAGAGATGGTGAAAGACAGGGAAGCCTGGTGTGCTGCAGTCCATGGGGTTGCAAAGAGTCACACATGACTGAACAACTAAACAACAACAAACTGATCAATTTGGAAGTAAATAGAAAATTGTTAAGAATGATTTAAAATATATAGCATTATGTCACTAGAAAAATAAGTCAGGGCATAGATGATCACATAGGGACTTAAAAGTTCTCCAAGTGGCTCACTTGCTAAAAGGCTCAGTGATGTTAAAGGCCAGCTTCCCTGCTCATGCAGATAGTAAAGAATCTGCCTGCAAGGCAGGAGACCCAGTTTCACTTCCCTGGGTTGGAAAGTTCCCCTGGAGAAGTATTTCCAAGAATAATCCAGTATTCTTGTCTGGAGAATTCCACAGACAGAGGAGCCTGATGGGCTGTCATCCATGGGGGGCACAAAAGGTCAGACATGACTGATTAACATATTTTTCTCTTGGCATTTGTGTGTTTGTGTGTGAGAGTGCTCAGTTGCACATGTCCGACTCCTTGCGACTCCATGGACAGTAGCCCGCCAGGCTCCTCTGTCCATGGAATTTTTCAGGCAAGAATACTGGAGTGCGTTGCCATTCTGTACTCCAGGGCTCTTCCTGACCCAAGGATTGAACCCACATCTCTGTGTCTCCTGCATCAGCAGATGGA
The DNA here is from genome assembly GCF_002263795.3 of Bos taurus. Lineage (NCBI taxonomy): Eukaryota > Metazoa > Chordata > Mammalia > Artiodactyla > Bovidae > Bos > Bos taurus. The sequence continues at coordinate 47,570,120 of NC_037348.1, read as the reverse complement.
TTCTTTACCACTGCATCACCTAGGAAGCCCCAACTTCACACCTATAAAATTGAGATTCTTCCTTCTTCTGTCATCCCCACTGTAGAATTCCTCTTATGTCTCACTGGCAAAAAGAAAAGCTTACAAAGTGTTTAACTTTTCCAGCTTCTATAAAGCTGTAAAGGTAAACAAAGGAGAATATAACTGAGAATAAATGTTAAGTTACAGAGTCAACAGAGTTTGGCTCAGGTCCTGACTTCCTCCCAGGTTGAAGAGAGGACTTAGGAAGTCAAATTCAGGGTTTCGTTTCAAGTTTACTGAAGTAAAGGAGACACTAAGATATCCAAGTGGAAGGGCAAAGCAGTCGTTAGGACACAAATGACAGATGATGTTGCAGGAATGGATGAAATTAGAAAAGACAAGCCTACAATAAACAAAACACCAAATGCTGGCAAGAATATGGAGCAACAAAAACTGTCATTCATAACTAGCAAATCCAAAATGGTACAGCCATTTGGGAAAACAGCTTGGCATCTCCTCAAAAACTAAATATACTTTTACCATACGATTCAGCAATCATGGTTCTTTGCATTTACTGAAATGAGTTGAAAACTTACATCCACAGAAAAACGTGCATGTGGATGCTTACAGCAGATTTATTCATAAATAAATGCCCAAATTTGGAAGCAACCAAAAGATGCCTCAATAGGTGGGTGAATAAATAAATTGCGGTATATTCAAATAATGGAAATTTATTCAATACTAAAAAGGAATGTAGTATAAAGCCATCAAAAGATATGGATGAACTTTAAATGATTATTAAGTGAAAGAAACCTATGTGCACAGAACTACTACATGACATTCTAGAAAAGACAAAATTATGGACACACTAAAATGATTAATGGCTGGGTAGGTGCTGAGGTGAAGGAGAGATAAATAGGTGGAATGCAGAGGATTTTTAGAGTGAAACTCTTCTGTATACTTTTTCACAGTGAAACTCTTCTGTAATACTACAATGATATTAGTAAATATTTGTTATTTACATTTCTCAAAATCAACAGAATGTACAACACTAAGTGAACCCTAATGTAAACTATAGACTGTGGGTTACACTGATGTAGGTTATGGATTGCAATAAAGGTACCTTTCCTGTACTGGATGCTGGGGGCATCTGAACGTATGGAACACTGAGTGTGAAGGAGTTCTAGTTTGTTTGATTTTGCTGTGCAGCTAAAACGTCTCTAAAATAAAAAATCTGTTTTTTTGGTTTTTTTTTTAAGAAACAAAAAGTAGGGGACTAATCACATAACTTAGGGGAATATTTACACTTTAGGAACTGGTAGAAGAAAGGCACAAGCTAAAGAATAACAATCAAAGAAAAGAAAAATGATGAGGATATGGAAGCAAAGAATTATAGGAAGGTAATTCACGAAGGCAGGGGCTAGTAAGATGAAAATGTGTTCCAGTTAGGCTTACTGGGATACTAAGCAGGATATGCAATGATAAGTTTCATGGGTTTAACCATCAGAGGTTACATATAATTTAAGAAAGAGTATGTTTCAATGGAATTACAGTGGTGAAGTCCAATTGTAGGAGGTTAAAGATATGTGATAAGGGAAGTAAATGAAATCAAACAGGAAAGAAAGGCAGTTTATATGACATTTCTTATTAAATCTAATGCCTGAATATTTATGCCTAATCTAAATTTACTTTAAAATCATTAGATGTTCAAAATTGTGTTCATTGAGAAATAAATTTAATAGTGGATAAAATTTATTTTAAATGAAGGAATGAACTATCTTTTTAATTTATGTAACTTTCAGGGTATAGATTAGTATCAGTATAAATTTAGCCTTTCATCCTATATGTATCACTGTGTTCTACTTATTATTAGGGAAAATTTTAAATATTGTAAAAGTAGGGAAACAGTGTCATGCTCCCAAATTTAACTAGTACGTATTCCATGCTTGGACTTCCCTTGTAGCTTAGTCATTAAGCAATCTTCCTGCAATGCAGGAGAACAGGGTTCGATCCCTGGATTGGGAAGATTCCCTAGAGAAGGAAATGGCAACCCACTCCAATATTCTTGCCTAGAGAATCCCATGGACAGAGGAGTCTGGCAAGCTATAGTCCTTGGGGTCGCAAGAGTTGGACACGACTTGGTGACTAAACCACCACCATTCTATACTACTTCAAAAACAATGCATTTAAGGATCAACAAAATTCTTATTTTATGCTTTATCACAATAAATAATTTACAAAGCATTTCCTGGTTATTAGGATAAACAAAGATATCATTCAAATGGCATTAGATTACTAAAAAGTATCCACATATAATGTATCCATGTATAATAATCATGTTATTTCCCACAGTCATCACTTTGGAAAGTTCTATGTAATGTAGAACCATTAACTTTGATTTTTTCCAACATACCTGTAGGACTGTTTCCTTTAAGAATTATAGCATAATGCAATGTAATAAAGCACAAAAACTTCAGCTATCATCCTATTCAAATTTATATTACCTTTATCAGTGATATTAATAATAGTACCACTTATGTTAAAATACTAGAAATATTATTGGCAGACTGAAATCTACTAGAGACAGATTCTGTTTAAAAATTCTTCCTCAACTTCATTAGATACTAGTCAAATATTTACAGTTAACATTTTTTTAAAATGACACCTGTAAATGTATTTTAAGAGATAAGCATATTGCTTAGAAAGGAGAAAGTTTGTTCACCAAACAGCTTGGTAATAAACTTATTATTATCCATATCTTATATGGCAATTTAAAGACATGAAGTGTAATAATAAAAGGACTAAATAAAGAATAAAGACCCTGAAAGGTAAGAAAAATTTAAAAAAATGATTCAGAATAAAGCAGATATATTATAAATGACCTAATTTTAATAATAAACTTAAAGGTTTTCTATGAGGAATTATGGCACAAGATAACTAAAGAATGATTTTATGGGGGTTTATTTTTATTTTGTGTTGAATTTACAGGTTTCTTTTGGTCTACAATTTGCCTTCTAATTTTAATAATCTCTTGGAACTATGCATCTTTTTCTCTCTACACATAGTGGCTATCATTTAATTCAATTTAACATAAATACACAAACAAAAATGCCAGAATAAATATCATGCAATTATTATTAACTTAACAAACTAGAATTCTTATTTTAGGTCCTATTTTAAATACCGATAGCCATGTCAAACAGAGCACATAATACCTGTCCCTTAAGGCTGATAAACTAACACTCATGATGGAGGCTCTCTCTAAAAGAACTTTACCTTTGATTTGCAAATATACATCTAAGTAATTATATGCTTAATTTTACTCATACAATAGACAATTCCTTGGGTAACTGAAAAATAATCATAGCAATCTACAGTTCTTTTCTTTCCCATTTATTGTTCTGGTCTGTCTATAAATTCGAGAGAAAAAAGAAAAGTGCATTAAATAGTAATAGCAAAGTTATTACACACACACACTGCTGAGAACGAAGCTAAATATACTTTGTAGAAAATCCATCTTCAACCAAACCTCATACTTCATAAACAGATTAAAAATATTTCTACATCAAATGTCACCGTTTTCCTCAACGTTGGTTGATGATTCTGGTTTACTGACTTACCCTTCTAATGACATGATGTTCTTTTGTAATCTGCAGCAAGAAACGAATTTAAGACAACAAATAGAATACAAACTTCTTGACAGCACATTTTTCTTTAACTGTGCCATTAACAACAACGATGAACATTTTGTTTCCTGTGGCTATGCTGTGTTTTTATTTTTAACCCGTTAACGAGAACGTAAGCACCTTGAGGGCAGGGGCCTCTATTATGTCACAGGCATTATGCTAGGAACCAGGGCAAACACAAAAAAGAGAATGAAAAGTATCTTAAGAAAAAAAGATAATTAGTTAAATTGAAATAATGTCCTTTTTCATTAACTATACGATCTATATTAAAATCAAACAGAATTTTTGTCATGATATACACTCTACTTGTTTCAAGTTCTAATAGAATATATTTTCTTTCTTTCATTTTTTGCTGTAGGTAACATCTTAAGTATTCTTTCAATTCCCAAACATATTCATGTACCTTTCAAGGAGCGTCAATTCTGTGGGTCACTAATATTATAAGTCATTTAGAAAATTACTGTAATAATTACTGATGCAAAGAAAAAGCCCATTATATATTTTTTTCTTTCAGAGTGGCCACTTTTTCTTAACCACTAAAGGTAACAACGTACTTTGAAATCACAATGAGCATGAACCTAAAGTTGTTAATATACCACTACTTGAAATTCAGAAAATCTGTTGTTTTCATGTACACATACACGAAATAAAATAATACCGTGACAGAAGGGTGCTGTATCTGTGTTTAAAGAGGGGGCTGTTGGCAAACACCACAGCTCACTTCTGCTGAAATGTACACAACCGATATATGCAGCACAGAAAGCTGGCACCAAGGGCTTACAGCCTTAATTTGCCTGCAAGAAGGAATGGAGATTTACCTTCAATGCACGTTCTTGATTGTTTTCAGCAGTCAGATGTCTCATGTTGTTTGCTGAAGTCTGCTTCTGCTCTTTCAGATGATGAAGCTCCTGCTCCAGCCGTTTGCACTGCCACAGGGAAAGAATCCCATTAAGTAAAGGAGTCACGGCATTTTTTTCACAAACCCACATGAATTGATGTAAATAATACCATCTTACTCTCCCAAAAAGTATCCTTTGCAATAAGAATAGTAAGTGAAAAGCACTGTTGAAAATGAACAAAGTAATATTGCGTACAGTACTCTGGCACATTCAATTGCAATTTTCAGTTTTGATTTTTATTAATCTAAATGCTACCATATAAATTAGAAAAATACCCATTTCTTGTAAAATTAAGATTAAATTATTATTTTCTTCATTGACCAAATGATTTTCACTGTGTATCTGCTGGCTGAATTAAAAATATACTTCTAAAAATGATAGTAGGTTCCAAATAAACTATGATATAATACTCTGTGAGGAACTTTATTAATTTTTAAAATAAAAATTATCATAAAAATATATGAGATTTTCATATTTTTAGAAATATCTAAAGAAACAGTTGAGAAAAAACAACAGCCACAGAGTGCTACATGACTTGGAAACAACTAAGGAAACAATTGTTTTTAATCCTATTTTGACTAAACCTTACTTGTAAGTAAAACAAGTGATAAAATAGATGTGAAACGACATTGACCTACTGGGAATACATAAAAATAAAGTAAAAAGGAAATGATAAAAGCATAAATGAACTAACAGAAGCATCTACATTCAAAAAAATCATTAAAATGTTATGTCATTTAAAAATGAGATTGTAATATAAATATGTCAAACATTTTCACAATGACTGTATAGGATATAAAACTGATATGCTGCATATTAAAACCATATGATGATACAAAGGTGATTTGTAAAGAAATAAATTACTAAATCTATTGTTCAGTAAAATATTTTAAAAAATCACTCCTTAGTTTATCTAGTTTTCAAGGAGGATATTTAATAACCAATAAGTAAGTACACCTATTAGTTTGAGAGTTAGACAGTTACTTCTGCATTACCCAGCAAATGTTAGATGTCATAATGAATTAAAAATCATTATTATGATACAAAACAAGATGCAGTCATAATCCAAATGAGTATTTCTTCTAATATTTTCTGCCTCTGATCTCAATATTATTCAGCAATCTGTATCAGTATTTCCCAACTTTGAGTAACATACAAATTCTTTTAAAAGAAAAAGTCTTACCAAACTCTTGATATTCACTTATTTACTGGTATTTATTAAGCACTTATCCTGTGCTAGGTTTAATTATAAATGGTGGGGGATATGGCATTTAACAAAATAGATAAAAATCCCTGCCCGCATGGAACTCATATTCCAGATGGGAAAAGAGACAATAAAATAAATGAAATACATAGTATGATAGAAGGTGAAAATGTTATGGACAAAAATAAATATAGGGAATACCAAAACAGTAGGAAGGAAATCTTTTATGACTTTAAATAGGAGAAACTTTAATTGAGAAAAAGATACTTGAATAAAGACACTAAGAAGACAAAGAAGTAAGTCTTCAGATCTTTGGAAGCAGTGGTTCAAGCAAAAGGAACAACTGAGTGCAAAGGCTCTGAAGTAGAAGCTTGTCTAGCATATTCGAGTTTTAACAAGGGGAAGAATACAGCAGGAGTGAAATAAGCAAGGGACAGAATACTGGGAGATGAGATCAGAAGAGCCTTGAGATATTATAGACCAGGGTTTTTACTCTGAGTGTGTGGGAAAGTTGCTGGAGGGCTTAGAACAAAGAAGTACCACGATTTGCCTCAATGTAGGCTCACTCCTTCTGCAATGTAAAGAATAGATTCTAAGGAAGGCAAGGACAGAAGCGGGAAGTCTCGCTGAGAGGCTACTGAGCAGTGCAGGAGAGAGATGATGTGTCTCAGACTAGGATGGTAGGGAGCAGTGGAGGTAGTGTGCAGCAGTTGGACTTTGGATGTATTTCAGATGTAGCCAGAAAAAAAAAAGTGGTGGTTATTCTTCCGCTCTTGCTCGTGACCTTAAAAGGAATGCTTCTATCATATAACCACTTAGACGAATTTTGTTACATATTATTTACATTCATGTGAATGTGTATATGCGTATGAAAATATATATGTTAAATGGGTTTCCAAGGATTTTATATTAATATATCAGATTGTGGGGTACATATTCTTAAATGAAACTGACCTGTATCTTTCCTTCTCTGGGCTATCCTTTCCAGTTTTGTTATCAAGGTTGGATTACTCTCACAAAGTTTCCTTATTTTATTTTTGGAAATAGCTTATATAAAATTATCTATTCATACAAGAATAGGTGTAAGTCCCCTATCAAACCCTCTGAGCTTTCCTTCTGGGTTCAAGTCCCTCTTTGAAGAGGCATAGCTTTTAAAAATCTCTTAGTGAGACATTCTGCCTGAAAAGGTGATTATTTTGTTTTCATGACACTCTTTACTGGATAGAACTGTTACGACAAAAGTTGTATCTTCAGTACTCTGACGATGCTGTTCTGCCTCAGTCTGGCATCTATTGTTGCTAATGTGAGGTCAATATTAGTCTAATAATCATTCTTGTATACGTTTGTCTTTACTCAATGGTTGCTTTAAAATCTGTAGTTTAACTTTAGAGTTCAATTCTATAGTTGAAGAGATGGATTTATTTAAATCATTTAGATATTCTCTATGCTTCTCAAACCTGAAAAACTCATAGCTGTTATATCTTGAATTGTTACCCAGTTCCCATTTTGAAATTCTTATAGGTCATATATTGGGTTTATTCACTTTCCTTTCATATCTTTTAATATCCATTTCTCTGTGTGTGTGTGAATTCTGAGCGTCTATCATCCATTAGTGAATTGAGACTCCTGATTCTATCTCCAATTCTGTCTATATCTTTGTTCACTTATCTTTTAATGTCAATGACTAGTTTTCAGTTCTAAATATTTCCTTGTATGCTTCTTCAATTCTGTCCATCTACTTTTCACAGTGCTCTTCTTTTATATGTATTACTTGATGATGTCTCTGTTTAAACATGCAAGTGTCATACTCTTTCATTTTTTCCTATTATCTCAAATTCTAAATGGTCTAACTCTTTTAATTGTGTTTCATAGTAGACTGTCTCCTTACATGGAGAATTCTTTTTTGTAGAAGTTTTGTCCCCCTGTGTGTGGAAGAACGTCCAGACTGGTTTTGCATTTGTTTCTTGCAAGGTGACCCAAAGTTTTACTCAACTAGTGCAGACGTTTATCTAAATGTCTTAGTTTGTGAATTCTCATCATGATGGTTATTACGCTGAGTGTCCAACCCTTTGATTTCTCAGGATGCTTGAGCCCTTTGCTCAGGCAAGACCAAAGACAAACCTCCTTATCCTTTCCTAAACCAGTGAGTGGTTTTTTCCCCCTAGATTCTTTTTTACTAAAAAGAGGGTCTTTCTATGATTTGGAAATACATGCAAGGGTCTGGTCCCATCACAAGTAGTCCAATCATCAACCCTTGTAAGGGCAATAAAATTCAAGTTTTTAGCCTTGGAGTTCTATACCTGGTCTTAGATCCCTAGTTAACTGGTATGTTTGTAACTATTTAGGTTTCCTTTCTTTCTTTTTTGGTTTCCTCTAAATTTTTATTTTTCATAGATTTTCCCACTTTCTGAAAAGACTGGGGAGGGGAGGGGAAGGGTACTTGTAGGCCAAAGTTTATATGAAAAACTGTAACCAAAACGATAAATATAATAAAGCTATTTTTGTGCTGAGGACATTTATTCACATTTTGTACCTGGGCTCAGTATTCACTGCCACGCAGTATAAGAGGGACAGAAGGTAAGGCCCAGGGACCACTCCATGTGGCAAGTGTCCCAAAGTGTTACACTTTCAGGTGTTAATAATTTTCCCTAATTTAATGAATGAAAAGAAACAAAACAAGTGCTAGGGAAGAAGAATGCCCCTAAATTAAGTAATATGTAATTTCTTCTATGGTTTTAGACAGCTTCATTTCGAACTGACACAATTAATAATAAATAACACAATATCTTCTCTGTTCATATTGTGCCAAACAATGTTCTTAAAAGTTCTAGTGCATAAATTAAGACCTAGGAGGATTTTTAAACATTTTTTTATACTTAAAATGTTTTAATACTTAAAAGGAACTTAATGAAATACTATCTGTATATTGTCACAGTTTCATTGCAGCACTATTGATAACAGCCAGGACATGGATACAACCTAAATGCCCATCAGCAGAGGAACGGATAAGGAAGTGCTGTGTATACACAAAGGAATATTACTCAGCCATAAAGAGGAATGAAACTGTGCCATTTGCAAAGACATGGATGGACCTAGCGATTATCATACAGAGCGAAGTCAGTCAGAAAGAGAAAAACAACTATTATATATTAACACATACATGTGGAATCCAGAAAAATGGTACAGATGAATTGATCTGTCAAACAGAAATAGAAACAGAAGTAAAGAACAAACATTTGGACACCTGGGGGGAAGCAGGGGCCGTTGAACTGGGAGATTGGGACTGACTGACACTGCTATATATAAAACAGATAACTAATGAGAACCTATTGTATAGTACAGAGAACTCTACTTAATGCTCTGTGGTGACCTAACTGGGAAGGAAATCCAAAAAAGAGGGGATATAAGTATACATATAGCTGATTTACTTCGCTGTACAGCAGAAACTAACACAACACTGTAAAGCAACTGTACTACAAAAAAATTTTTTTTAAGTCCTAAGAGTCAAGTCAATCATTTGCAACATGTGATTCTTATTTTAGATACAGATTCAAAACAAAGAGGAAAAGACTATTGGAATTTGAAAACTTATTGAATGTTTTACAATATTAAAGAACTGTTAATATTTTTGGTATGATAATTGTGCTGTAATTATGTTTTACACAAAAGTCCACATCTTTAGGGCTTTCCAGGTGGGGCATGAGATGCAGGTTCAATCGCTAGGTCAGGAAGATCCCCTGGAGTAGGAAATGGCAACCCACTCCAGTATTCTTGCCCAGAAAATTCCATGGACAGTGGAGTCTGGTGGACTACAGCCTGGTGGACAGACAGTTGGACACGCCTGAGTGACTGAGCATGCACTCATGTGCTTGGGTATATATGTGCCACATCTTTAAGAGATACACAATAAAAGTTATAGATGAAAAGGACATTATGTCTGGGATTCCCTGCAAGATAAAATGAGGAGGAGTAAATGAGTGGGGGATATAGATAAAAAAAGATGGACAGCTGTTGTAATAGGGTGAAATGATCTCAGAGGCTCATGATTCTATAGTATCACTAATAAAAAGAAAAGAATTAAATTTGCCACTGCAAACAAAACTAATTCTATACATAAGTGAACTAAAGACATAAAGTATATAAAAAATTAATGAAAAATTTTTATTAAAGGATTTGATCCATATTTACTATAAGACATTATATTCACCAGTAATTTCCTTTTACTCATTACCCCGAATTGTGAAGAACTGTATCAAACAGAAAATATATTGCTATGATTCTGTCTCACCTCATGTTTATTTCCTGAAAGAGTTTTTTTTTTTTTTTTTTAAGAATTCTCTAATACTGTCTAGGTTTTTAACAGCTGCTGTTTCTCTTCCTGTACAATCTGCTTTCACTCACAAATCATGTTGATTGCATTACAATCAAACATCTTCCCACTTGGATGTTATACAACTCTTTCCCTTGCAGACAAAAAAATAATACCAGACTCTTCCAGTCAAAACAGAAATTACACTTTGGTGTCAATGTGAATTATGAACTTTGAGCTGTAGATGTTTGGAAGCACTTAGGATTATATAAATAACTTTATTCCTTTTCATTTAGGAGAATTTTAAAACAACACTTCATTTTGGATTTAAAAATAATAACTAGAATGCTTTTCTCACAGCAAAATAACTTGGAATAGTTTTCCAATTCAAAAAGGTAACTTGTTTCTTCTTCAAAGCCCTGGCAAAATATCAGCAGTTTGGTTAAATGAATAATGTATACAATACTCAGAGTTTAAAAAAAAAACAAAGATTAAAAAAAGAAAAACAATAATTATGTGAGTCTCTGAAAACACTTATGTTACAGGCGATACACACCTGTGTGCATGCACACGCACATACACATACAGACGAATCATAAATTATTCAGTAAACACTCATCAAGCAATATACCGGCAATTACCAGGCAACATGCCAGACAGTGACATGTTTGTACATATTTATACATATATATCTTAATTATATTTACATATAACATTTCAAAAACATGTGAAAGTAAATAAGGATTTAATAGCAAATACAGTAATTTATACTCATTTTAAACAACTAAATTGCTCAAAAAAGATTAAAATCACAATGTAAAAAGATTATTAGTAAACATAATAATTACTTAAAAAGATGTCAACATGTATATAGGTATTTAGTAAGCTATGCTATCAAAGTATCATTTTTGTAATACTGGTTAAGATTATTTTGTTAGCTGTATTCATAAAACGTATTCATTTGAAAAATCATGATTTGCATCTCTGTTTCAAGATAAAGGTTAACACATGTTATTAATGATAGTCAACGAACCCTCAATGAGAAATCAGTATGTGCCAGAAACTTTACATGTATTAAATCAGTCAATCTTCATGTGGACCCTATAGATTATATATTTAACCATTTGACAGAGAAGGAAACAGAAACAGAGTAAAAATACCTCCTTTAAACTCATGCAACTAATAAGGAGGATTCAATTGCAGGCAGAATAACTGTTTATCAACAAAATTTATAATATACACACATAGGAAAATAGTAAAAGCAATGTAATAGCTAGAATTACAGAAAAAGTTAATGATGATGATGTTTTAGAATTTGAACTTTAAGGAAATATGTAACATAGATCAGAATGGAAGGTGAACTAGCTACCATTCAGGATTACTACATTTAACTCAGTTCATTGAACCTAAGCAAAACTGATAAAAACCTAGGCAATTATTTCTCAACTTTTAATAGCATATTCTAACAGTAACATTATATCTAAAATCATAATGTTCTCTTTAGGAATATAAAACAGAAAAATTGCTATTCTTTTATTAACATTGGAATTGTTTTAAATGAAGGCCTTATAAAAGCTACATACACATATATATGGATACATATATATATATATACACACATACATACACATATTTTTATACCTATGTTATATAACAAATATATTTATGTATGAATTTACAAAAAGATCTGAAATCATCAGGCCTTCACATGCAAATATCTATTTCTACTTTGTATAAACTGCAAACTCCAAGAAAGTAGAGCCCAAAGTCTCTGTTCATTGCTACATAGCAGGGTACCTAAAAATTAGGTGATATTAAATATGTATTTCCTATTTTACTGGATTCCCTGCTTATAAATGGCATTTAACCAATCATCCTTACTAAACCTGAAAGTCACCTTAAGCTTCCTCCTATCTTTATCCTAAAGTTGGAGGAAGTCTTAGTCCTTCAACATGCTTTATTTTTTATCCCCAATGTCATGCCTTTGACTTTTTCATTAACTGTGAGAGCAAGTGTCATGTCTTCAGTCTCAAGTTCTTTCAAATTATCCTCTAATCTGGTAGTTCTCAAAGCAGACTGCAAATCAATATCATCAAGAGAGTTTAAAAAAGAATGTGCTAGTACCACACTGCTTTGATGACTATATCTTTGCAGTATAGTCTGAAGTCTCAAGAACAGAAACATAGATCACTGGAACAGGATACAAAGCCCAGAAATAAACCCATACACTTACAGTCAATTAATCTATGACAAAGGAGGCAAGATCACACAGTAGAAGAGTCTCTTCAATAAACGGTGCTGGGAAAATTGGACAGCCACATGAAAAAAATGAAGTTAGAACACTCTAACACCATACACAAAAATAAACTCAAAATGGATTAATGACCTATATGTGACTGCATACTATAAAACTCTTAGAGGAAAACAAGGAAAATGTTCTCTGATATAAGTTGTAGCAGTATCTTTTTTCAACCCATTTCCTAGAGTAATAAAAAAAATAAAAATTAAAAAAATGGGACCTAATTAAATTCAAACGTTTTTGGAAAGCAAAGGAAACCATAAATAAAACGAAAGGACAATCCAAAGAAAGGGAGAAAATATTTGCAAACGATGAGGTCAACAATGAATTAGTCTCTAAAATTTACAAATAGCACATGTGGCTCAATACCATAAAAACAAACAACCCAATAAAAAAATGGGCAGAAGACATAAATAGACATTTCTCCAAAGAAGTCATATAGATGGCTGAGGCATATCAAAAGATGCTCAACACTGCTAATTATTCAAGAAATGCAAATCAAAACTACAATGAGATCCCACCTCACACCAGTCAGAATGGCCACTATAGAAATATCTGCAAACAATAAATAGCAATGAGGATGTGGAAAAAAGGGAACCCTTCTACACTATTGGTGGGAATGTAAATTGGTAGAGCCACTACGAATTACAGTATGGATGGCCCTTAAGAAACTAAAAACAGACCTACCATATGATCCAACAATCCCACTCCTGGGAATATAGCTGGAGAAAACCATGGTTTGAAAGCATACATGCAACCTAAATGGAGGCAACCTATCTGCCTATCAACAGATGAATGGATAAGGAAGATGCGGTACATAAGTACAATGGAGTATTACTCAGCCATCAAAAAGAATGAAATAATGCCATTTGCAGCAACATGGATAAATCTGGAGATTATCATCCTAAGTAAGTCATACAAAGACAAATATTATATGATACTACTTATATGTGGTATGTAAAAAAGTAAATACATATGAATTTATTTACAAAACAGAAAAAGACTCACAGACTTACAGAACAAACTTATAGTTATAGGTAGGGATGGCTGCAGGGAAGGATAGATTAGGAGTTTGGGATTAACATGTATGCACTGGTATCTTTAAAATAGATAACCCGTAAGAACCTACTCTATGGCACAGGGGACTCTGCTTCAATATTCTGTAATAACCTAAATAGGAGAAGAACTTGAAAAAGAATAGACACATGTGTATACATGTGTATATACATACCTAACTGAATCATTTTGCTATTCACTTGAAACACAACATGGTTAATCAACTATACTCCAATGATAATAAAAAAAAAGAATGGCTATGTGTGCATGCACGTGTTTTCAGGCTGGATCTCAGAGCTAACAAATACTCCAGAAAGGTGTTTCTAAAATACAACTCTAATCACACTAATTCCTACTTGCCCTATCTTGATATTGTATATTGGTTTTCTCATTGCTTAAAGAATTAAAATTAAGTGTCATATCTCATTCCTCAATTGTATACCTGCTCTAGTTCAGACATGATAAATTATCCACAGTCCCCAAGATATGAATATTCCTTTCAACTTTCATGCCTTTCAACACATTTTTGTACATATATGATTTATCCACACAACACCAGGCCCACTGGGAAGCCCTCTTGAGGAATACCATCCCCTCCTTCCCTCTCTGAATTCACTGGCCTTTATGTTCTCATCTACAACCATCTGCTTGTCATTCTCCCTCACAGCCACCTACAATCCCAGGGACAAATCCAGCACCTGCTTCACTGAAGCTATATAATACATGCTTAAGAATAAATGATGTGATTTTTTTTTAAAGAAATCTTATTTTTCTATATTAATTTTGATCTAAAATTAAAAGTATATACCAGTAATCAATATTTAGGCTATTGTATACATATAAGCATGAATGCAGCATAATATAAAAACTGAAAAAAATTATACTTAAAATAATTTTAAAATACAGGAATACACAAAATCTTTGGATGATGATATATAATATTTACATCACACCAGAGAGGTCTTGTTGCTCCCAATCTGTCATTCCCTTCTCCAGGGGATCTTCCCAAAATAGGAACTGAACCCAGGTCTCCAGCATTGCAGGTGGATTCTTTACTATTTGAGCCACCAGGGAAGCCCATTCATAGCCATAGGCTACCATTGTTCTGATTTGTAGTATCTGAGGAGGTTGACAAGATAATGGAGGAGTAGGTGGACGTGGAGTACAACTCTCTCCATGGTGCATCAAGAATACATCTACAAATGCAGCAGTTCTCACAAATACCAGTTAAATACTGGCAGAAGTCCTTGACCAGTGGAAAAGAATATTTGGAATTTTCTTTAATACCATGAGTAATTTCACTTGTTTTTTAACTTTGTAAAATACAATAAAATCTTTAGTTGCAATCCTTTGACTTCTTTCAATCAACATATGTATTTGAGAGTCACCTAAGCTTTTGTGTGCCTGAGTATGTCATTCTTTTCGTGTAAAATATTAATAATATTCCACTGTATGGAATTGTATGTATTTGTCCATATTCTTCCTAAGGAAATGACAGTTGAATTGTCTTTAGTATTTAAATATTACAAATGAGCTCCTATAAGTGTTTCTCTAAAATTCTTACAGCATTATATATATATATATTTTTTTTCATTTTCCTTGGATAAATACATGGAAACGGACTTGCTAGGTCACAAAGCATATCTTGTTCAAGTGTCTAAGAAACTGTCAAGTAGTTTTCAAAACTGGTTGTTCCATTTTACATTCCAATTAGCAATGGGTCCTTGTTTCAGGTGCTATACACTCTCGCCAACATTTACTGTTGTTGGTCTTTTTAATTTCAGATGCCATTGTGTATGTGAGGTGGTATCACATTTAACTTTGTGTTTCCCTGTTCACAAATTATAATAATCTTTTCGTGTGTTCACTGAACATATGTGAAGCTTTTCTTCCAGTCTTTGGTCAATTTTTTTCTTGGGTTCTTTTTATTCACATGGAGAAGGCAATGGCACCCCACTCCGGTGCTCTTGCCTGGAAAGTCCCATGGATGGAGGAGCCTGGTGGGCTACAGTCTATGGGGTCGCTAAGAGTTGGACATGACTGAGCGACTTCACTTTCACTTTTCACTTTCATGCATTGGAGAAGGAAATGGCAACCCACTCCAGTGTTCTTGCCTGGAGAATCCCAGGGACGGGGGAGCCTGGTGGGCTGCCGTCTATGGGGTCGCACAGAGTCGGACACGACTGAAGAGACTTAGCAGCAACAGCAGCAGCAATGCAAGTCCTGTGTCAGACACATGAATTGCAAATATTTTCTCCTAGGCTATGGCTTATCTTTTATTGTTTGTTTACTTGGCTTTGGCAGGTGAACTCTTGGTTGCAGCATGTGGGATCTAGTCCCCTGACCAGGGACAGAACTAGGTCCTTGCATTGGAAGCACAAAAATCTCAGCACTGGACCACCAGGGAAGTCCCACCTTTCATAGTCTTAAAGTTGGCTTTTGACAAGCATTAGCTTTTAATTCTGTCAAAGTTAAATTTATCACTTTTTTTTTGTTTTTGCTATGGTTGGAGCTCTTTCTGTCCTTTCTGACAAGTTTACCTCCCTTGAGGTAATAAAGATATTTACCCCTGGTGTCTTATAACATCTTTAAGGTTTAAGTTTTCTTGTGTAAGTTTATAATCCACCTTGACTTTATTTTTGAGTATGGTGTAAGGAGAGAGTTAAGGTTCCTTTTAATTCTAGTGATATTAATTCTTTTAATTAATAGTGATACTGAGCTGTTGTTCCACCATTACTTGCTGTAAATCTATCCTTCCACAGTGGACTGGCCTGATGCCTTGGTCAAATGTCAAGTGTGTCACAAGCAAAATAATAAAGTTAGACAACGTTCTTAGTACATACAGAAAAATTAACTTAGATTTGATCACAGATCTGAATGTAAGAAATAAAAGTATAAAAATCTTAGGGAAGAACAGGAGTAAATTTAGTGATATTGGGTTCAGCATAACCTTTTAAGCCTTCAAATAACAAAAGAAAAAAAATAAATGGGACTTGACTATGCTGAACAACTTGTGTGTTGCACATGGTTGCTCATATAATTAAGAGGGGAAAAGACAACCCACAGAAAGGGAAAAATATTTTATAAATGATGTATCTGATTAAAAAGAAAAATCTTGTATCTACAATACAAAAAGAATTCTTACTACTTAATAACAAAAGGAAGAATAAAAATGTAACTAAACAATGGGCAAAGGACCAAAATAGATATTTCTCAAAAAACATATATAAATGGCCAATAAGCACAAGAAAAGATAGTCAATATCAGTAGCCATTAGGGAAATGTAAATCAAAATGACAATGAGCAGAATGACACCTGCAAGACAGTGGACAAATAAGCTCCTCAATGGAAACAAAAAGTAAACAACATATGGACTAAAGCTTTGTGGAAATTCTAGAAAACAATTACGGATCTACAGCAACCAAATGAACCCCCAACCAATTTGACACTCTCAATTGGTAGGAACATTCGTGGCATATTTAGTTGACCTTCCTGGACTGTCTCCATGACTCACCACAATGACATCAGTTGGAAAGAGATGGCCACTTTTCAGTTATAGTTGCCATATGACACAGAAATTCCACTTCCAGGTACATTCTCAAGAAAGTGAAAAAAAATACATTCACACAAAAAGTTGTAAATGAACAGAGAAGAATTATTTGCAATAACCACAAAGTAGAAATAAACTATCTATCAACTGACAAGCAAAATGTGATATATCCATATTATTATTTGGCAATTTAAAAAGGATTAATTTAGCTATAAAAGTACTGATACATGCTACCACATGGGTGAACTGTAAATGCATTGTATAAAGTCAAAGAAATTAGTCACTAAAGATCACAATTGTGTGATTCCACTACATAAAATGTCCCAAAGAGTAAATCTATGGAGATAGATAGTACATTAGAGGTTGCCTAGGGCTGGTGGAGGGGTGCTTTGCAGGACTGAATGGGAATAACTAATAATGGGTATAAAGTTTCTTCTGGGGTGATGAAAATGTTCCAAATTTTGAGAACATACAACTCTATGAAAACAATAAAAATGCTGAATTATAACTTTAAATGTATTTATGGCTTCCCTGGTGGCTCAGATGGTAAAGAATCTGCCTGCAGTGCGGGAGACCCAGGTTCAACTCTTGGGTTGGGAAGATCCTCTGGAGAAGGAAATGGCAACCCACTCCAGTATTCCTGCCTGGAAAATTTCATGGACACAGGAGCCTGGGAGGCTACAGTACATGGGGCTGCAAAGAGTCAGACACAACTGAGCGTGTCTACTGAGACTACTATTACTATGGCATGTAAGTCTCAATAAATCTATTAAAAATGTAAAAAAAAAATTAAGGAACTATACACAAGATTTGGGGCTTTCCTGGTAAAGAATTTGCCTGCAATGCAGGGAGACCCAGGTTCTATCCCTGGGCCGGGAAGATCCCCTGGAGAAGGAAATGGCTACCAACTCCAGTATTCTTGCCAGGAGAATTCCATGGACAGAGGAGCCTGGTGGGTTATACAGTCCATGGGGTTGCAAAGAGTTGGACATGACTGAGCAACTAACACTGCCAATAGACACCTGTTTCTGGGCTTGCTACACTCTTCTACTGATTTGTGCATGTGCAAAGCACGGTCTTGATTATTGTAGTTTTAGAGCAAGTCTTGAAATCAGATAGCATGAGTGCTCAAATTTCATTCTTTTACACTATTCAGCAATCATAATTGGTTCTAACTGCGAGACAATCTAGACAAAATCATTAACATTGTAGAAGGCTTGACTTTTACTTTTCATTGTTTGACCTAATACACATTCTTCTCAATGGAAAGAAAAAACTATGTGCTCAACCTTAAAATAGATCACAATAAATGTGAAAAAAATCATAGAGCATGTTTCTGCTCACAAGGGAACTAAATGAGAAATTAACAAGAATAAGATATCTAGAATATCCCTAAATATCTGGAAATTAAACATTGTTAGAATGCTTGATACTGTTCCACACATCACAGAGATTATATTCTTTTATAATCATTTTTTCTAAATTTTACTGATCTGTCTTCAAGCTCACCAATCTTTTACTGTACAATCTCTAAACCACTATTAAGTATGTCCACCGAAGTTTTCATATCAGATGTTACAACTTTAGTTTTACAATTAAGTTCTTTCTAGAGTTTCGCTTCCTTGCTGATATTGCCCAGCAGTTCACACACTGGGAACACTTTTCTTTTAAGTCTTGGAAGAAAGTTAGAATAACTTCTTCAAAGCACTGTTCTGAATGTGTAATATATTGAGTATGTCAAGATTTGTTTCTGCTAACTATGTGTTCTCTGGACTGAGGCTCACATTTATCTACTTCTAGTATTTTTAATTATACGCTGGTCAATGTGGGTGGTTCACTGTAAGGTATCTATATTATGCTGTCTTTCTTTGAAGAGTGTGGATTTTTCCTCCAGAAAAGAGTGAAGTTATTGCTTAATTCCTTTGCACCTATCAAACTTATTTTTGTAATTTATTTTATCAGGTCTATTCCAGTTCTGAACTTAATCTGAGGTCCTGAATCTTTACCTAGAGCTGTTCTGACAGATATATAGACAGAAGGCATATGTGGCTATTCAGATTTAACTGTACATTAATTAAAATTAAATAAAATTTAAAATAAATTATTCTTTTGCACTAGCCACATTTAAAGTGCTCAGGAACCAAATGTAGTTCATGGCTACCAAACTGAACAATGTAGAAATATTTCCATTATTATAGAATATTGTATTAAATAACACTGCATTCAGGCTTGGTCCTTAATCTAAGGAAGAATCAAGTGAATGTCCAAGGTTCTCATCAAGCTTTCTCTACTTCAGGTAGACCAGATCTCCAACTTCTCCCTTTAACTCACAGTACTCTGGCAGTGCTTTTAAGCCACTTGCATGCAAGCCCTGCGCATGAATTGCCAAACTCTTGGATGAGGACTGAAGAGTCTAACTAAATGGAGAGTTTTGAAATCACCTTTTCTGGATTCTAACAGAACATATCTAGAAATGATTATTAACGTTGAGTTGTTATTAAAATAAGAAACTAAAAAAGATAAAAAATGCAAGTAATACTTCCCTGAATAGAAAAGTAAGCAAAAGCTAACTTATCATTTGTCCATTCAATCCATCCCTCTTTGATCTCTCTTCCCTACCATCCTAATTCTCAGTGTATTCTAACTGGCTGTGTATGGATTAGATACACACTGTTCTAGGAGTAAAAGATGAGAAGGGCAGGATGATAAATCAAGGGGAGTAATCTGAACAGGCTGCCCAAAAAAGAAGAGAAAAACAAAAGTCACAGAAACCCTTGATTTCAGCAGTATCTGTTGTATCCTGGGAAGAGGCACCATTTCCACTATGCCACAGCTTCTAAGGATCTCAATCTGTCGGTCCAGCCTTCAGGTCTAACAAGAAGAAAATGGCAGTTTAACACTGAGGCTATTATATTTCACATCTAATGTATGAATCATTTATTTTGTCAATGCTTATAATTATACTTACTACACTGATGCTGAATTATAAATATGTTTATATACAGTTTAAGAAAACTTAGTTTGCAATTTCCAGATTTTAGGATGATCACCTAAAATATTAAATAGATTTGAAATTATAATTCTAGCAGTTAAATTAAAAGCTACAGTTCAAACCTAATAACACTTCCTCTTCAATTTCATTAATAAAAACTACAGAACTGCTTTGAGTTTTTGTTATGAATTATATCAGAAAAGTATTGCATTTCAATAGTTTACTATGAACAATCAGAACTAATTAACAGTATAACAATATTTTACAACTGAAATAATTAAAATAAACTATAAAATTACTACATAAAACAGGTCTAATCTAGCTTATTCACTTTCTATAATCTCTTCAGTGCTGCAAAACCATTTATTTCTAAGATGATGACTTTACTTCTCTGGTTAATTCAACTACTAGGCTGTGGTACTCTGATCCTTTCTGTACAGTCATAACCTTGTAATGCTGAACCTTGTACTTAGCTAATGGTCAGGAACACAAAATTCAGTAAATAATACCATTGTAATGAATTGGTGCTTGAGTAAACTTCAGTGGATTTTCTCAAAATCCATAAACAAACAACAGTATAACCTAAATGTTAAGTTGACAGTTATTGCACAAAAGGATAGAGATGCTTCTTATACTATTGTAAGACACAAAGCAGAGTTCAGGAAATAGTATTAGTACTGACTGGATGACAGCCATGGTTTAATAGTTTATTAAGCTCTTTTTCAGTTATTGTATTCCTGGAATCACAGATGCCTCCTCCTCTTGGTTTGCAAACTTTGTTTGTTTGCTATTATAAATGTTGTAATCTCAATACAGCTGTCAATTACTTAAGTTCTCATTCTTAATTTTCTTACTGTATAATGTATGTTGCCCAAACATTGTGATATCCTAACAGACAGCCACTTCAACTTCTAAGATGACAAGAGAAAAACTAAAAAATTGTGTGATAAATCAAAGTATCAACAAGTTGAGAAAGAGTCATTCTCTTGGAGAGATAAGACTCTAATTATTTTTGAACATGTAACTATAACTAGCATTCTCCAAAGGAAAGCAGTAAATTACTTGTGGTCTGATTTAGTGACTGCAATTTAGCAAACACTTTGTAAATTTAGGCACTTTCTAGTTTTTCAACAGAGTCAATCATTTCACCTATTTTTATTTATTTATTTGGCTGTACCACATGGCTTGCCAGATCTTAGTTCCCTGGCCAGGGATCAAACCCATGCCCCATGCATAGAAGCACAAAGTCTCAAACACTGGGCCAGGGAATTCTCTATTTCACCTATTTTTAAAAAAATATTTGTACATTTTTTATACTGTTTTCATTTTATACATATTCAGAACTTTCCTGGTGGCACAGTGGATACGAATCCACCTGCCAATGCAGTAGATGTGGGTTCGACCCCTGGCCCGGAAAGATTTCACGTGCCGTGGGGCAACTAAGTCCATAGACCACAACCTCTGAGTCTGCACTCTAGAGCCCATGAGCTGACTACTGAAGCCTGTATGCCCTAGAGCACATTCTTCACAAGAGAAGACACTGCCACGACAAGCCCACACACACACCACACTGAAGAGTAGTCCCTGCTCACCACAACTAGAGACTGCTAAGTAGCTTCAGTCGTGTCCGACTCTGTATGACCCCACAGACAGCAGCCCATCAGGCTCTACCGTCCCTGGGATTTTCCAGGCAAGAACACTGGAGTGGGTTGCCATTTCCTTCTCCAATGCATGAAAGTGAAAAGTGAAAGTGAAGTTGCTCAGTCGTGTCCGACTCTCAGTGACCCCATGGACTGCAGCCCACCAGGCTCCTCCGTCCATGGGATTTTCCAGGCAAGAGTACTGGAGTGGGGTGCCATTGCCTTCTCCGACAACTAGAGAAAGCCCATGCAAAGCAAGGAAAACCCAGTGCAGCCAAAAATTAATTAATTAAAAATAATATATATATGCAAACCCATGAACATCATCCAAACCATTTGACAGGAATCAAGAGCAATTTCAGTAGAAAAGTAAGTCAACACTGTATTTAGCTCCCTCAAGTCACCTAAAACTTGCATTCTCTCCTGCCTTAATTCTTTCTCTTACCTACCTTTCCTGCACTTTTGATGCTGGGGACTTTGGAAGTACTTTTCATTGCCAAAATACTTCCATACATTCTTAAGCTTAATCCCTTTATTTCCTCAGCTTGATAAAAAAAAAAAAAAAAACTAGTCACTTCCAGTGACATCTTCATCTGCACCCTCTCTAGTAGAGCCTATTCTATGTTCAAATACTGTAATGTCAGACAGGAAAAAAGACCATGTAATTTTCCTGGTTCCCAACTGTCATTTCCAGTCCACTAATCCTTCATTAAACAACCCTTTCACTTTTGAAGTTTCTGTTATCCATTCAAAGTGTGTGGTCCATGGGCTAGTAGTGGTCGGAAACCGACACTGCCATGAAGCTGGTACTAAAATTCAGAAGCAGCAATCAAACATTTTACAGGAATTTCACAGAGCAAAGTTCATGGCTTTGAACTCATTAAAAGAATGTTTGCTTGAATTCTGCATGTCTATATATTTTTTATTTCATCTTTTGATAAGTCATTTTTATTGTATGTTAAAAAAGTAGTGGTCCATAACACATTTGAAAAATATTTTTTTAAAAACTAGTTTTCACCACAGACAGTTTAAGAAGCAATGATTTGGATGACTTGCTTCGTATCTGTTAACACTGTGATGTGAAAACCAAGGTAATTTTCCCACATTAAAAAAAATTTTTGCTTGCCAATATTCTAGACAGAAGCAAGAATCACACACACAACACTCTAGCTTTACAATTTCTTGACTCATTTATTCCAATAAAATTTACCTTCAAACAATATCCTCAGCCAGCATCTTGTTTTTAGTCCTCCTTAATCCTTAACTCTGAAATTCTACTCTTGGATCACAACCTTTCATTTTCCTACCTTCTTACTAAAACTGCTCTTTACTCTTCTTACCAGAATACACACTTTGTCTGGATGTGGACTTGCCTTCTCTGAATGCAACGCTTCTGCAAAAACAGCAACCCATGAACTTACAGAAGGCCTCACATGAGATTCCACACAGCACTGTTCTTAAGAAGGAATTCACTTCATAGCACATGAAGCGTGGTACTGGGCTCATGCTCCTGAAAACTGATCTTACCAAGTTCCACAGCATCATGAAGCAGCTGACTTGATACAACAGTGAAAACAGAATTTTGAAGACTTAAATATAGTGCCAGGTACCTGGCAATATCTTTTGGAGCTAGGATAAGGTTCTCTGTGACAATGTTTATGTTCCAAATCATAGTCCAACATATGGTACTTTTTCATTCACAGTCAGTATTCATGGGTCTAGGAATCAAGGGGTTGATATGGGAATGGCTTTATTATTACCCAGAGTGATCCAATAGCAAGATTTTTGCTTCCCATCTTGGCAAACTGAGATTCTGCTAATCCACAGGTGGTAGTTCCAAAGGGAGAGAAAAATTCTACTTAGTGATCTAACAAAAATCCCATCATGCTGGAAGTTGAAACTGTTACCTGGCCACGTAGAGGTCCTCATGCCTCTCAATCAATATGTAAGGAAGGAGGTAAATGTACAGGCTACGGAAACTAATTCTGACTACCTTGGGGAAGCAGAGTTGCTATTATACATTGAGGGTAAGGAGGAATATATCTAGAATACAGGAGACCACTCACAACATCTCTCACAGACATCTTATTCATCACATCCACCAATACCCTTAAAAATGAGGGTGAAATAAAAATATATGGAGATAAATAAGAATGGAACTAAAGAAGAGCAGATGTATATTAGAGAAGAGAAAGAGAGAGAGAAAGGAAAAATGAAGGAACAAATGAAAGAAGTGAGAAAAGGAGAAAGGGCAGGGAGGGAAGGAAGAAAAGAAGAAAGGAGGTGTGGAAAGAAGAATGGAAGGAAAGAAAGAAGGGCTAAAAGATGTCATTTGGGTAAAGAAAAATAACAAATAAGGAAAATTCATTCCAACATGAACAAATAGGGAATACTGAAAATCAATAATGGACAGACATAGAGTTTATTTTTAATTCTCATAATTTCTTTTAAAAACAATTTATTTCAATCAAAATAAATAAAAATGTCAATACATTAAGAAGGGTGATAGCAAATGAAATTTTACTCTTTTAAGATTCTTCAATTTAAACCATGTAATACACTATTAATATCAAGAAGACTGTGAGAAATACCATGGATTAAAAAAAAAACCTAAAAATTGTTAAGATGTCAATCTCCCTCCATTTCAATGATCTACTAATTCAACACAATCTAATTATAATCCCACCAGGCTTTTTATAGAAGCTGAAAATCTGGTTTTAATATTTATAGAAAAATACAAAGAATCTATAACAAAAACAATCTTAAAAAAGAACAAAGTTGGAGGACAAGCAATGCCTGACATCACTGATTTACAGCAATCAGTGTAGTGTGCCACTGGCATAAGCATAGGAAAACATGATTAAAATAGAATAGAATGTTCATAAACAGGTACAAGGCAAAGAATTCGCCTGCCAATGTAAGAGATGCAAGAGACACGGGCTCAATTCCTCGTTGGGAAGATCTGACAGAGGTAGAAATGACAACCCACTCCAGTATTCTTGCCTGGGAAATCCCATGAAAAGAGGAGTCTGGCGGGCTACAGTTCATGGAGTCACAAAGAGCTGGACACGTCTTAGCAATGGAGCACGCATGGATGGCCAATTAATTTTCAAAACACGTCACTAAAGCCATTCAACGGGGTAAAAAACACCTTTTCAACAAACAGTGCTGGAACAACTGAATATTAACCTGTTTAGAAAACGATCCTGAATCTAATATCATACACAATAGTTCACTCAAAGTAAATCACAGATAAGAAGTAAAAACTAAAATAATAAAGCTTGTAGAGGAAAACAGGACAATATCTTTGTAATTTGGGGTGAGGACACATTTCCTAGACAAGGTACATTAAAATATTGCTATACCATCATATATGAATGCATATATATGGAATATAGCCCATGGGGTTGCAAAGAGACATGACTAAGCAACAGAACAACAACACATGGGATCTAGAAAAATTGTACAGATGAATCTATTTGCAGGGTAGAAGGAGAGGGTGGGAAGGACGGAGGACACTACCCTGTGTAAAACAGCTAGTGGCAAGCTACTGTATAACACAGGGAACTCAGCTAGGTGCTCTGCGATGACCTAAAGGGGGTGGAAAGGCGGGTGGGTTGAGAGGGAGCACCGAGAGGGAGGTGGCATATGTATACATATGGCTGATTCACGATGTTGTACAGTAGAGACTAACACAACAATGTAAAGCAATTCTATTCCAATAAAAAATATGATATCTCAGATTTCATCAAAATTTAAAACTTGGTCCATCAAAGTAACAGAATTAAGAAAATAAGCAATCAAGAGAAGACTAGGAATAAATATTTTTACTATATATATCAAATAACTGACTTTATATAGAATATACAAATCAATAAAAAAGTCAAATAAAAGATAGGTAAAAGACTTGAACACATGTTCAAAAAGGTAAGTATATAAATGCAATAAGCACATGAAAAACTGCTATTAGTCACTAAGAAATATGTAGTAGAACCACAATGATATACATATTATTGCACAACTAATAAAAGTTATAATTAAAAATACTGACAATTGTTGGTGAGTCCATAAATTGCTGCTGAGACTGTAAAACGATAGAGCAACTTCAGTGAGCAATTTGTGATCCCACAATTTCATTTTTAGATTTGTAACCAAGTGAATGAAAACTTACGTCCACAAAAAGGCTTATACAAGAATTCTCATAGTAGCCTTAATGATAATGAACAAAAACGGGACAAATCCAACTTTCCTGTTCCATCAACAGGAAAATGAATAAGAAATGCAAGATTATACACAATGGAATACTTATCAATAAAAAGGAAAGAAGTACTTGGTAGAAAGAGCAATATGAATGAATATAAATATTGTGCTGCCAATTGTGTAATTGTTTAATCTACTTGCACGAAGTTCTAGAATATGCAAAATAAATCTATGGTTAAAAACAGAAAAGTCTGTAGGGTGATACTTTGGGATCTTATGTTCCCCAAAGTGGTTTCCCTCAATGGTTTTGGGGTCCATGGATGGTCTGCACCTGAATTAAGCATTACATTTTCCAATTCTATCTTTGCTTAGACATATCAGCTGGAATTATTCAGAAACAATGGTCCCCGGCCCTCAGTCATCTTTTTAAAAAATAATTAATTAATTTTGAAAAAACAAAAACAAAACAGAAAAGTCATTTGGGTGGGGCAGATGTGATTGGTAGGGAAGGGAAATAAATGAGGGGACTTTCCTGGGATACGGAAATGTTCCTATCTTCAGAGGGATGTGGTCATGTGGGTGAAAATATTTGTCACAACTTGTCAAATTGCTGATTTAATACTTAACGTATTTCATTTGTGTGTAAATTGCATTTGAAATAAAAATTGTAAATAAAAAGTAAATATACTAATAGCAAAAAACATTCCATTTTCAAGGATATCTAAACCAAAATAACACTCATGAAGATCTAGTAATATATTTATGACTTACAGACATATTTATTGAAAAAGTTTCCAGATAAATTATAACTTAGAAATATATTTCATTATATATTCTAACCTACTAATAAAGACTATGATAATTTTTTACTGCAACAGGTTAAATAATGTTAACAAGGAAATAATATATAACTTCAGAATTTTTTTCTAGTTACAGGCTACTATTACTACTACTACTAAGTCACTTCAGTCGTGTCCGACTCTGTGCGACCTCATAGACGGCAGCCCATCAGGCTCCCCCATCCCTGGGATTCTCCAGGCAAGAACACTGGAGTGGGCTGCCATTTCCTTCTCCAACGCATGAAAGCAAAAAGTGAAAGGGAAGTCACTCAGTCGTGTCCGACTCTCCGCGACCCCATGGACTGCAGCCCACCAGGCTCCTCCATCCATGGGACTCTCCAGGCAAGAGTACTGGAGTGGGGTGCCATTGCCTTCTCCGACAGGCTACTAGTAACAGCAAAAACCATTATCCCCTGAATCACTGCAAGTATCAACATTAGATATTTAAATTAATTCTAGGAGGTGATTTGAGAATCTGATCTTTTGTGATCCCAGAGCTTAGTATTATGATAGATGAGTCAAGTAGCAATTAATCAAACAAACCTGTAGGTAAATGTACAGGCACAGCCACAGAGTCATTTTCAACAGTGAAGGCATTGATGTTGAGAAAGAAAGTTTTATTTTAAAAAGTGCCCTAATACTTTGGACTAAAGACTTACATTTTATAGTGAATGATACATTCAGGTATCTTTATGTTACTCCTGCACTACTTGTGTAAACAAGTCAAATAACTTTACTACATATTTGGTTGCATATTCCTGTGTTTTTGAAAATAAAATTTAGCAGAAATATAAGTAACCAAAATGCTAACTGAAAATTTTCCTTATGAAATCAGAGATGTAATGAAGAAACAAAATCACAGCAGTTTGAATTTTTGTGCCCAAATGGCAGTTTATGAAACTATAAAGTAGTTTTCCAAGATTACTACAAAATATGGGATTTTTAAAAATCATAAATTTATAACACACAAAAAATGTCACAAAGTCTTTAGAATAAAGATGCTTTCATGCCAAAACTTTATAATACAGGCTCCTCAAAACTTCTGCTAATTATCAAATGTGTTCATGGCTTAAATTCACACTCCCTTCAATCTTGCCTAACACTGCTTTTTCTGGAAAATAAGGATAGGTTTACTATTACACTAAAGAACAATGTATCAGAGAAAATGGTACTGCATACTTAACATGGCCTATTCTATTTTAAAAAGTATTAGTTGCAAAGCTGGTGAAGACTAATTTTTAAGGAAATAATTTCAGTTTTTGATATTTTAAGATGGTAAAATTACATGTGGACCTTTAGGAATGATATGCTGAAATGCAGTTTTAACAGAATGACTCATAGGAATTAGCACAGAAAAAGAATAATAGAAATTCTAGATCTACTTCAAAAAAGATGAAGAAAATCTTAAAGAAAAAAAAAAAAATCAGTCCTCAACAGCAAGAGGCAAGCTTAGAAAAATATGTATTTTCTACCCAACAAGCTATATTGTGATCTCAAGCATATAACTTTCTAGAGAAAGTAAAACTAATTAATGATGTAAAAATACCAGATTGGTGATTGCTACTGGAGAACAGCAAGGGCATGGGTTAACTGAACAGAGAACGGGGGGAATTTCTGGAGTGATAACTAATGATATGCTGTGCTGAAGAATTCAGAGGACAAAGTACCAATGCCTGCCTTCACCTGAAATTCATAAAGTGAGTGAGGTGAACTGATGGATAGAGGAAAGGATGGATAATGCAGAGATAATATAACAAATCAAGCTTCAGTGGGTCTTGATATACGCAGAACTCCTGGAACCAGTCCCCTGTAAATACCCTCAGGATGACTGGAGTTGTCCCAGTTTGTGTGTAAAAATAAACTTTAGCAAATCTCCTTGAAGAGCAAACCCAGATTCCTGGCCAGTGATGTGACCATCAAAGGTAATGTTCCACATGAGCAGAGGAAAGCATAACCAAGTTTCCAGATTTCCCCATTGTTAAGTGTTGCTTTCACTTTGTAGCCCTTGTAATTCACATAATAACTAGCACCTAATAAATGCAAAATAATGATCTGTTAAATTATTAGAAGTTTGCCAAAAAACTCATACTTGAAAAGAAAATAAATCATAACATTTAGAGTTTCATTTTTCAAGAAAAGTAGGAGACATGTTTAACATTGTTATTGTGACTAAAAATTTTTATTAATTTTTTCCCCTGTCAGTTTGTTAATTTGCTTTCCTGTCTGTCATACAATTATTTGCCTGTGCATTTTTTCCAGTCCATCTTGCTGAAATTTATTGTTGATATTTGATCTGTTCTAATAACTTCCTTTCTTCTTATTACAACATTTTTACAACTTTTTGAAACTATAAATAACTTTGGACAAGTACAGATAAGCAAGAAGGGAAACACTCATGCACAGATCCTTTGTCTTATTTTCAATGCATATCAAATATACTACTTGATAACCTGATTTTTCACTTTGATTTTATATTTTGTCAGATATTTGTATATTTTTCTAAATGTTTATATTAAGATTTATTGAACTCATGCTGTTTGGGGAGGTAGTTATGTTTTTTCTCTTCTTTTCATACCAGGAGCATTTTTGTAGGTAAATTTTTATGTACATCCATGTTTATTTCCTTAGGGAAAATTCTCAGAAGTAGAAATACTAAATCAAAGAGTATAAACATTTTAAATAAATATAGATTTTTGTACTGCCTTCATAGAAAAATTGTACACAGAAATGTTGAGATTTCATCCAAGGGGAATTTGGATGAATAAAATACTCAGGAACTTAGACTTTATTTTCTAGGCAGTTGGGTCTCCTGAAATTTTTTTTAGTTTTCTGGTAATAAAGAAAGTACGTTCTTGAACAAGATTTCTGGACAGCACTGCATAAAGAAAATTATATACTATAAGTCCAAGGCTGAGGAAATAGTTGGGATCCTATTGTAATAATTCAGGCAAGAGATAATGAGGGTCTAAACAAGAAAAATGATAGAGGAATAGATATGAAAGCTAAACTTGCATTTAAAAAAAAAACAGTTTAAATCATGTATGACTTATAGGAAAGAACACACATCTTAAGTAAAAATTTGGTGGATATTGATCCCATTTTATAGTACAGAAGCAACACTCCAGAGGGTTCCTCCATGCCTCTTCCTAATCAGAATTCCTTTCCAAGAGTAGTCATTACTCTCACTTCTAACACTGTCTAACTTCTAACACCTAGGTCATTTTGCATGTTTTAAACTTGATATAAAAGGAATCAAGCTATGTACTCTTTATCTTAATCTATAACCAATAGAGTTACAAAGCAACAGATCACCTGTACTTGTGGTAAACTGTTCAGCTGTCTTCTTAGAACTTTCTTCACTGTAATCCTGTACTGGATTCACATCTTCCTCTTAACTAGTTTATTTTTCATTTTGCTAGAGCTTCAGTTCAGTTCAGTTCAGTCACTCAGTCGTGTCCAACTCTTTGCAACCCCATGAATCCCAGCACGCCAGGCCTCCCTGTCCCTCACCAACTCCCGGAGTTCACTCAAACTCACGTCCATCGAGTCAGTGATGCCATCCAGCCATCTCATCCTCTGTCGTCCCCTTTTCCTCCTGCCCCCCAATCCCTCCCAGGATCAGTCTTTTCCAACAAGTCAACTCTTCGCATGAGGTGGCCAAAGTACTGGAGTTTCATCTTTAGCATCATTCCTTCCAAAGAAATCCCAGGGCTGATCTCCTTCAGAATGGACTGGTTAGTGCATGGTATATCAACAGCTTGCAAGCTATAGAGAAGGAGGAACCTGACTAGTGAAATGTTTAGCTCAATTTCTTTAATTACCCTGATATTTACTCCGTGGTCCTCCCTGCTTTTTATATTTGTCAACTGTGGACCTGAAAGATCTCAGGATCTATAGTTTTCATTACAGCATTTGACAGAAGTAAGTAACTATCAAAAAAAGATAAATTATATTTTGGGTAAAAGAGGCACATAAATGTTTTAAAAATATTTTCAACAACCAACACAATAAAGAAAAGTACACAGATGAAAAAGGGTTACTACTGAATTTAGGGATTTGGAATGACTCTTTTCCAGAAAATAGTGATGAGTTAAGATTCTCTGCATGGTGTTCAGGTAATAGAAATTTATGATCACTCATTCAGCCTTGATAGGCCAAGATGGAAAATTAACAACTAGAAGACGACAAAGGAAAAGGAAGCTCAGGGAAAGGACACGGAGACACTTCACCTGGGGAAAGAGAAAATAGTGCTAATTATGATGACATTTCTGTGGTATTCTGTCCAAAGACTCAAAATCTCATTCTAACCGTAAGAAAAAGGTATAGTTTCAGCTTTAGTCCGAAGGCATGAAAACCAGGAAAGTCAATGATATAAGATTCAGATGTTAATGTCATCCAGAAACACCCTCACAGACACAATCAGAAATAATGTCTAACCAAAAAGCTGGACACCCCATAGTCCAGTCAAGTTTTCACACAATTAGCATACTATTCCTTGGGGTTCTGGCTAAATTAGACTGGTTCTAGGATAGTTTTGATTTCCCAGGATATGCATAGATGGTTAGAGCCTGGCAGGAGAAGGCTTCAGGCCTCACTGATAGTTGTAGTCCATAGAATAATATCATATTTTCATTGATTGGAACTCAGCTGGTTCCCAGTGCAGTAGGTAAAGGGCCTAGCTTCTAAGCACTGAATAAGTAAGGCCTGGGAATGAGGACTGGAGTATGGACTTTTGCCAAAAGGGTTACGGGGGTTGGTATATAAAATATATCCAAAACACAAAAGCAAAGACCTTATAATAAAGACTTGGAATATAGCAGGGATAAAGAAAGAAAGTGGTCAGTTCTTTATGTACATGGATGTTTTAGTTAACAAAATAAATGATTTCTAAAACATCCTAAGCTGGAGTTTATACCTGTAATTGTTGTAAGCTCATAAAAATAGTTTTGACTCTCTCTTTAACAATATAGGGCTTCCCTGGTGGTTCACATAGTAAAGAATCTGCCTGCAATGCAGAAGACCTGGGTTTGATCACTGAGCTAGGAAGATCCCCTGGAGAAGGGAATGCTACCCAGTACTCTTGCCTGCGGAATTCCATGGACAGAGGGGCCTGGCAGGCTACAATCCATGGGGTCACAAAGAGTCAGACACAACTGAGCCACTAACACTTCACTTTTTTTAAAACAATATGCTGAATGATCCAAGATTGAATACAATTGGTAGGGTACAAAATGCTAAAAAAAAAAAAAAAAAAAAAAAATTGCTCATTTAAAAAGTTTAAATTGAACTTTTCCCAATTCTAATCTGAAGATAAATGATAAATGTCAGATTTCCACATTGAGATAGGATAGAATTGTTTGTGGCAGAACAGTGCTCCAGCCAAGAAAAAAGAAAGCTAGATTAAAATTTAAAAATCATGTTTAAGACAGCAGAAGACTGCTACTGCAACAATGACTTGAGCAGCTAGAATTCTGAAGAGGGTTTAGCTGGAGACAGGTGATTGGAAGACTGGAAGTTGTTTTTTTCCTCCTAAGTTTTAAAGGCTCAAGGAATGGGCAAGAGGCTGAGAAATCAGGCTGTGACTACATAGAAGACTCTGGCTGGAGAACAGAGAAGTCATCTAAGCCTCTGGCATTTATGCAGGGCTGAAGTGACAAAATTAGAGATTTGAGACTTGTTTCCATCTCAGATCATTTGCTAAATCCCAAACCTGTACAGGGCTCGAAGTTAAAGAGCTAAGCCCTAAGCCCTGTGAAAAGAATACTGGCATTTCCAACAGTCTTAAAATGCTGAGAAGACAAACAACAGACTAGAGGATTCTCCAGGAGTAGGTCCCTAGTGGATACTCAGCTCTCAGTTTAGGAAGCCTCCCCAAAAGCACAGGGGTAAACCACAGGTAGACCAAGATGTGCCAAAACTCACCCAGCCTTCAAGGATATAGTAAAGAATGTCAGATACTGATAGAAATGAACTAATAGGAAATATTTTATGAAGTATAAAAGGCACAGCTGGTTAAGTGATAACCTTAAGCAAGCAAGAAAAGAGGTCCACTAGTGTGAAATAGAGCAGTTGTCCACTAACCGAAATATGTAAGAAAGATACAAAGTAGAAAAGGCGGAGTATATGGGTGCCACATGCAGGTAGGCCAGTCACTGATATGATGGAGACAAGCAGAAATTTCTCTTTCTATTGGCGAGAAGAGGTTGGATAGTTGCGGGGACAGGAAGAAGATAAAAAAGAGTCCTCCAGAGGGGGAGAGTGAGTGGACTAGCAAAAGGCAAGAAGGTTATCAGGCAACACCAGGGGTCTACTTGAAGACAACTGTCATGAACAGTTGAGTCATCAAATGTGTGATAGACTCTTGCCATATAAAGCTTTGAAGGTATACAACAGGCAGAAAGTTAAATTTATAAAACTTAGGTTTTGTTAGGTGAGCAGGACAAAGGAAGAGGGTCAGGACAACTGAGGTTATCTTACATGCAAGTAGGAGCTACTTATGGTGACCCAAGGAATCTAAGCTAGATAGAGAAGAGAGGACATGAAGGGGTTAAAGGAAAGGAAAAGAGGTGATAAGATCAATATAATCAGGCGCCAGTAGAGTTGAAAATTTGCTAGAATTTTAGAATAGGCTGGAAAGATAGTACGTGGATGCTTGAAATTGAGACTGATAATGACCAAGAATAAGGTATGATCATAGGGTGGATAGCAGAACAGGTCAAGAGCATCTGGAAGACTGGAGGAGAGAGATTCAGAGAGATGAGATGGCTGTTGAAAGAATCATCCACATAGATATTTAAATCACCAAGAATCGTGACAGGAGTAAGCTGAAGAAAGAGACAGTAAAATAGATCCTAAAGTCTTTAAGAGATGAAGGAAGCTATATGGGAGTGTATATATGACTGCAACAGGAGTGTGTAATGGGTGGTACAATCTGATGCATGGGTCTCAAAGCTGGAGGTGTTTAGAGAGAAAAAAGGAAGAATGATTGAAACGCACTAATCGAACAAGCCTCCAAGGCCAGTGGCCCAACTGCTGGGGGAGGGAATACATTCACACTTGAGAGGACTGCAGTGGAAGCTGCATCCTCAGGGTGGTGATCAAGTTTCAGCTGGAGCAGGAAGGTGTAAGTAATGTTCAGAAAGGAATACCCTAATAATTTGATTCATTTATCCATGTTTACTAAAAGGCACTGAATTAGGCACTGGGAATAAAACAGTAATAAAGACATAATCTCAGCCCTCCCAAAACTGTGACTCAAGTAAGAAGTCTCATATAAAAGCGATTACTTTAAAGAATTGAACTAAATTTTTATAAAAAGCTAACAGTTTTATTAAGAAATGAGGATGCATATATTTGAAGAATGATATAACAAAATATGTGATTATCTTAATATAGCTAATCATTGTGGTATTAATTATAAGCTAAAAACTAATTTGAATTAAGAATAAGTGGGGGAAAGTCATTTTTTAATGTAAAGAAAGAGGGAAAAATGGTAGACAGCTTTTTATAGATACATGCAGGTACCTGAGACAAAGCAGCATCTCGTTCTTCAATCACTGCGTTCATTTCTTCTGCAGTTATTCTCTTTTTACATTCCTTGGTCTTGTAGATTCTATCCACAATTATAGCTCCATTCTTCTGAATAGCTACCCCTGTGTCTGCATTGTTTATTCTGTTCAGTAATTCCTGTAATGTCTACCAACACCATTATATGTTAGTCAGACATGAAGTTTTAATATATTTTATTTAATATAGGGTTTTAATTAATAGGCACATGTGAATTGTAAATTGACTGAGTGAAGTTATTGAATTTTCATATTGCAGCAAAGATGTACATTATTAGTGTGTCAATTCTTCTTTTTCCCACATCTTAGTTCTTGAAACCCACTCAATTGAACTTAAGCCTCTAAGATATAAGACTGACATCAAGAAATCTCCTCGGAGAATGGCTTACCATGTCATTTTCTTCAGGGTTAATATTTTCTAGCCTAGAAAAAAGGGACACAGAAAGCCTGATCAGTAGCATTTCCTTAGTGCAGCAAAATGAATTCGCTTTTTAAATCTTTAGAACCTCAAGTAATTTCATTCGACTAGTCTTTAGAGTCAACCATGACACTGAACATATTAAAGTGCCACCTGCTCGACTCCATCTTTCAATAATGCTCCATATCTTCTGCACTGACTTCAGACTGTTAAGTTATTAATGTTTACTGCTATATATGACTACAAGGATCAATTGTTCATATGTGCTTAGATGAAGAAAGTTCCCCAGTGATAGAAGCACTCATTCTCATCATTATATTTATTTCTGGACTTTCAATTCTTACCAGAAACTGTATTTCCTCTCCTTTTTGGACATCATCACAAGTAAAACAAGGCAAGTATTTTTACTACAGAGTTAAACAATGTTCCCTCAAAAAGCAACAACAAATAATTACCACTAAATTTGACCTGACAATCTCCTGCTGCTACCTATTTGGTAAAACAAATATGCTGTATAGAAATGCTGACCAAAACTGGGCCACATTTTTAGATGTCTAATATTATTTTCTCTTCTGCATAACATAGATAGAATTATTCAAATTAAGGGCAAAAAAGGTAAACTGGTTCCCGTCATAAATGCATTTTTGTCTTACAAGAGTCATAGTGCTGGGGGAGGATGGGATGGGAGGTAGGAGGGAAGCTCAAGAGGGAGGGGACATATGTATACCAAAGTATACATATGTATACCATGTTGATGTATGGCAGAAAGTAACACAGTATTGTAAAAGCAATTATCCTCCAATTAAAAATAAATTTTAAAGAATGAAAAAAAAGAAAAGAGTCTTAGTGCTCACTGAAAAGTTTGCTGATGTTGGTAAACTGAAGAAATGCAGTAAAAGTAAAGAAAGAAGTTCTAAATCACATATTTAGAAAATATCTGTTATATAACTTAGGCAATAATTAAATTTGGTAGATTAAATGAAACTTTATCATGGATACCAGTGAAATTACTTAGATTTTAGAAATGATTTCAATTATTTAAAAACTGTACTAGGGAATTCCCTGGTGGTCTAGTGGTTAGGGCTTTGTGCTTCCACTGAAGGGGGCATGGGTTCAATCCCTGGTCGGGGAACTAAGATCAGACATGATGTGCAGTGCATCCAAAAACAAAAGGTAAAATAAAAATTGGACTAAAAATTTTAGATATCCAAATTTCTGTTTTGATTTTTTCCCCTTGATTTCTTTACTCCTATGATTTAACATTTACCGCCAAAAAAAAAAAAAAGGATACTAGGAAAAAATAAAAGATACTTAATAAATTTATTACAAAATTGTTCCAAACTCCACAGTTCAAACTACTACATTCATAGAGAGGAAGTAAAGATGAAGATATATAAAAAAACTATTCCTACCCATATTTAAATAGTATTTAAGTTAACAAGTAGGTGAAGCAATTTTGAATTATATGTATTTAATGTATTATATCTCAAACTGCTAATGTCCCCTTGGATTCACATTTCAATAAGGGTAAATATGTACTCTTTTATCTTTTTCTCCCAAAATCAATCCAAAGTTTTCAAATATTCTGCTTCATAGAAGCTTGGTTTATAAGAACTATGAAGATAATCACTTCTTTTACTCAATTAAAAAATACAGTGGAAAAGTATAAGATAAAATTCTTACACTTAAGATCATGTAAAAACATTTTAAAAACATGAGCAGCTTTAACCATCAGTTACTGGTTGGCTAAATATGATTTTTAGAAAGCCATAGGTGGTGAGAAATATTTACCTTAATATTGTTCTTTATAGATGAAATCAAACTAAGAGCTGATTAATGACAGTTTCCAAAGAAGCTTAAATTTTTATAAATTTAACAATTTATTAAACTTGATCATTTAAAATGGGAAAAGACACGTGGAAATTAAGTGTTTAGATTTACAGATTACTGGAAACAAAAAAATTTATTTCTCAGTATTACACATCTCCCTTTTTTTGTTTTGTTTTAAAGAATTACATATGGATGAAAAGAAAACGGCAGTAGAGACAGGTTAACGAATTCCTATGTTCCAAATAATCAACACAATAAAAAGTGCGTGGAATTCCTGTGTAATATCTGTACATTTTTTTCAGGCACTGCAAAGTGAAGAATTATTACTTTAAGGAAAATCAAATTAAGAGTTTAAATGATTTAAATTAACAGTTTTCAACAGGAAAGGGTTAAGATAACTGTATCTAATCTCATATTAAATTCCCTGCTAACAACTAAAATTTAAGAGAAAATATTAAAATCAAATTTTCTTAGCAGATGTTATATACTGGATCCTCAGTATATGAATTCAGCATTCTGATTATAAATAACTTGTGTGGTTGTCTTTAAAACTCCATGACATACAGTGACTTATCACTTTCTGATAAATGAATCTGAACCATGTTTTAGTGAGTGAGTGTGTCAGGTCTGAAATGCAGGGGATAAGTGAGTGAGCCAAGTCAGCCACTTAGCATGTGAATCTCCATTTTGCTTTATTATGACCCTTTAAAACTGATATAAGTATAAAGATAAATGGTCACTAAGAGAAAAATAAAATGTGAAAAGAAAAACTTAAAAACTCTCGTACAAAACAACAACGAGGTATCACCTAATACCTGTTAGAATGGCTGTTATCAAAAGGACAAAACTATATTTGACACATTTTTCTGAGATGGATCATTCAATATCTACTTAAAGATTAAAAATCAACAAAAGTGGCTTCTAGAAGATTAAATATAGTTCTACGGTAAGTACATAATATACTGTATCACTAATGAAAACAAAAATTAAACAAACAACTTACCTTTAAAAAACTGAAGCAATTTGAAATAGTTATGTAAGACATTCAACTTTCTATGTAAAATGACTTTTTAGGCTTAAGGTTTACTAGCAGCGTGTACAACATAAAAGTTTTATTTGCTTAATAAAGACAAAATAATAGTTGTCATATGAAATATATCTGACAAATTATACATTATATTTTAATAGGAAGTTTACAGTTAAACAAAAGAACCTCAACCTTTCATAAACTCTAAATTATTCCTATAACAGTCTAATTAGAGAGTCATGATAATCAGTAAGAATATTGCTGAAGTAAATGTCCATGGGCTCAAGTTTCAATTGATTTCCTATACCATGCAAATTCTGACTGACAACCTTGCACTCTAAGTGGAAAGACTCATGCACGAAATGTCACATTTCTTGATTTATCCCTAAATCAGTCAATATAACATCTTTTCCTTCTGAACCTAGAGTCATTTACCTTGTTCAATGGGAAGAAGCAAAACTTTGACCCCAAATGATAAAACTAATTAATGATCAGCTTATCAGAAAATCCTAAAGTATTTGCTTTTTTCTCTAAGTCTTATTTTTTACACAGTGCCACCTTTAATATGGTATAAAAAAATACACCAATAATAACAGATTGAAAAAAGATATCATGATCTCAAAAGCTGGAATGTTCATATGCACGCATGTCTATATTGGCATGCTACAAAAGTCATTTTACCTTGAATCCTTTTTATTTTTTCCTAGTTTTGGATAGAAGCAAAAGAGACAAAAAAGCATTAAAAATTCAGGGAGTAAGGGAAAGCAGAGAGATAAGACAAACATTATACAGAAAGATGCAAAGTAGATCAGAAGTGAAAATATGGTTAAGAGAAAAGAGAAGGAAAGAATTTCCAGATTACAGGAATCAAGAAATGAGGAATTAAAAAAGAAATGTTGGAGAAGGAAATGGAAATGGCAACCCAATCCAGTGTTCTTGCCTAGGAAATTCCATGGACAGAGGAGTCTGCCATGCTACAGTTCATGGGGTCACAAAGAGTCAGACACAACTGAGCAACAGAGCATATACGCTATTATGAGACCAAAGGAAAGAGAAAGTTCAAATTGAGAATAACTATCATATCTCAATGATATGGGATAAATTATATGGGATACTTTGCTACACAAAGTAGAGCACTATCTCTCAAATCAAGGAAAAAGGTCGTTGTTTAGAGAAATAAAGATGTAAAACCCTTTTTAAAAAAGAGATGTAAAATAATTCATATATTTTCTTCTTATACACAATGCTTCTAAATATGCCTTTCAGTCAAGCAAAGCTCCGTTATAAATTGGTTCTATCTTAACAAAGATTTAGTCTAAAATGCACTATTGAGGTTCAGAGTTCATAGACCTCAGCTAACTAGAAAGGAACCTCCACAGCACCATAAAACTGTACTGGCATGCTATTTGTTGCTGCTGTTGTTCTTACTTCTTATGTATTTGTCCTGATCCCCTTACCTGAAACCCTAGAGTATAATAAAGCAGGAGCTGTCTATAAACTTTTCCTAGGAACTAACAATTCTTTATCACTTGAAATTATTTTAAATATTTATGTAATTATTTACTTGATGCTGATCTTAACTGAAACCATAATGCTGTGTTCCCAGCAACTAGCAGTGTACCTGACACTTAGCACATATTCAATAAGTATTTATTGAATGGATTAAGTAACTAAAAGAGAAGGCTTAGGATAGGACTGTTTTCCTTTACTCCCTTCCCCATTCTTCCCTCAATATGAACTCTACCTAGAACAAAATGAAAAAGGTTGTACCTCAAAGAAGCCTAATTTTCATGTATTGTAATAAAAACTATAACAAAACATATATACAAGTGAAAATAGACAACAGAGGCTAAAAAATTTAAAGAAGGTTCAATTTAGATCCATCTTTTAAAGAGACAAAATGAACTGACTATCTCCTAGTCCATAAAGCAAGTCATATTTCCAAGGGAAAAAAAGAGATAGAATGAACAAAACTAAGAGACCAATCTAAGGGGAATTCTGAGGAAGAAGTTCTGGTTTGGATATGTGGGAGAGTGCTTATGCCAATGATTGGCAGAGGGAATTAAGGAGAATCAGGTTTTAAAAATAAATTAATAATTCCATTTTTGGATATGATGAGTTTGAGTTGCCTGAAGAGATCTGAGGTATCTACTACATGTGACTTACTATGACTCCTTAGGCAGGTAGGCGATCACTCTTAAGTTTGCTCACCTATAAAGCTTGAATATCACCTACCTCAATGAGTTGTGACGCTACATAAAAAATTGATTTGTAATCTTTGTCAGGCAAATTTCATTTCAAAAAACATTCAAATCTATTTATAAGCAAAATTCATGATTAAAATTGGTGATCTCCTGGAGGACGAAACAGCAACCCTCTCCAGTATTCTTGCCTGGAAAATTTCACAAACAGAGGAGTCTGGTGGGCTACAGTCCCTGGGGTCGCTGAGTTGGACATGATCGAGCACGCACAGCAGAGCACATATGTGTATGTATAACAGATTCATTCTGCTGTACACCTGAAACTAACACAACATTGTAAATCAACAATGCACAAATAAAAATGATATAAAAAACTGATGATCAATCTACATAAAAGATTTATGGTCATAAATTATATGTGAAGTGTAATACTATGAATGGTTGATAAGTTGAAGCTAATAATACTTACAAATCCCTAAAGAAGAGTTCTAAAGGTATTAATAGCTGCATTATTGAAATAAGAAAAAAGGTATCTATTTGAAGAGTATGTTTAAACACATTCAGCCCCAACAACTGTTTTTGTAGATAAAATCAAACTGATTCTGCAAGGTATATGGAAAGGCAAATGTACCAGAATAGTCAAAATAATTCTATAGTAAAAGAGCAAGGTTTAGAAGGATGCCATCTGATTTCAAGATTTAGCAATCAAGAGTGTGTGGTACTGGCAATGACAGTGACAGACTCACAGATCAATGGAACAGAAAAGAAAGTCCTGAAATTAACCCACATGAATACAGTCGATTGATTTTTGGCACAGGTGCAGAGGAAATTAGTGGAGAAATGATAGGCTTTTCACAAATGGTGCTGGAATAAATAAATGTCCTGATGTATAACTATATGTACCATGTACCACCTTACACAAAAATCAATTAAAAATGAATTACAGACCTACATGTAAAACATGAAATTTATAAATTCTAGAAGAAAACACAGGAGAAAATTTGGTGTGACCTAACATGTGGCACTGAGTTTTAGATTCAATACCAAAAGTACAAAACATAAAAGAAAAACCAATAAGTTGGATTTTATCAAAATTTAAACTTATATTCTGCTAAACACATTGTTGAGAGACCAAAAATATGGACTGCAAGAAAATATTTGAAAACCACCTATCTGAAAAAGGACTCACATACAGAATGCATGAAGAACACTTAAAATTAACAAAAGAAAACAATACAACTTCAAAAACTGGTCAAATATCTGAACAGACACTTTACCAAAGAAGATACACAGCTGGTAAATAAACATTTACCAACTCAGTATCATCTGTTATTAGAGAATGGCTAAATGTCCAAAATAGGAAACCTAACCAAACAAACAGGACAATTACAAATGCTGGCAAGGATGGTAAGCAATGAGAATTCTGATTCATTGCTGGGTGGGCACATCCCTTTCATAAAACATTTTATATGTTTTATAATGCTAGAAAGTAAGAAAATGTTCAAAAACCAAAAGGATGAGAACAAGCCAAAGGCATACAGGAATCACCTGAGAGAGTTTCCAAT
Organism: Bos taurus; assembly: GCF_002263795.3. Taxonomy (NCBI): domain Eukaryota; kingdom Metazoa; phylum Chordata; class Mammalia; order Artiodactyla; family Bovidae; genus Bos; species Bos taurus. The sequence continues at coordinate 47,528,840 of NC_037348.1, read as the reverse complement.
GTCAAAACTGGAACACCCCAAGAAACAGAATAACACAGAATTTGATTACAAGTCAAAGTATTAAATGAATGTCAATGAGTCCATACTGACATAACTAAACACATAAATGAGGGATAAAAATCTCCTATATTGAAGAATCACAAATAATTTATATAGATATTCTCCACTAAGAAAGGCAAAGTGAATTAACCAGGACTTCCCTGGTGGTTCAGTGGTTAAGAATCTGCCTTCCAATGCAGGGCTGGATCCCTGGTCATGGCACTAAGACCCCACATGCTGCGGGGCAACTAAGCCCATGCACCACAACCAGAGACACCTGCACACCACAACAAGACCCAGCACAACCAAAAAAACTCAACCTCCTAGCCCACACTCTCCAGCCCCACCATTGAGTACAGGCTGCACTTTAGTGATCTGCTTCAAAGAGTTAAAAGAGGAATAAAAGTATAAAAGAGGATAAAAGAGTATAAAAGAGGAATGTGGGTAACTTTACAGTGAAGAAACACGGCAAGCACTACCTTGACTGGGAGACCAAAATTAACATCCCCGGCTGAAAGTCACGTTGACAGAATATAATCTTGAAATGATGTGATTAAACATGGCATTTCACTTCTGTACTATCTGTCCCATAAAACCATTACATCAGTCTAATCATGAGAAAAACTTCAGAAAAACTGAAATTGAGGAACATTCTATAAAATACCTGACCAGTACTCCAAAAAACTGTCACATCATCAAAAACAAGGAAAGTCTGAGACAATGTCACAGACCAGAGTAGGCAATGGAGACACAGTAACTAAATGCCTATGGAATCCTGGATAGGATCATGGAAAATAAAAAGGACATTAGAGAAAGTAGTGAAATCTGAATAAAGTATGAAGTGAAGTGAAGTCGCTCAGTCGTATCCGACTCTTTGTGACTCCATGGACTGTAGCCTACCAAGCTTCTCCGTCCATGGGATTTTCCAGGCAAGGGTACTGGAGTGGGTTGCCATTTCCTTCTCCAGGGGCTCTTCCTGACCCAGGAATTGAACCCGGGTCTCCTGCATTGCAGGCAAACGCTTCACCCTCTGAGCCACCAGGGAAGCCCGTATGGCCTATAGTAAATAGTTCTATAACAATGTTGATTTCTCTCCTGTGACATATATATCATAGTAATACAAAAGGTAGCAATAAAAGAAACTGGGTGAGCGTTATATAAACTTTGCATTATCTTCACAACTTTTCTATAAATCTGAAAGTATTCTAAAATGAAAAGTTTATTATAAAAAAAGTCCAAGTAAAGACAGTGGCAATGGCACCCCACTCCAGTACTCTTGTCTGGAAAATTCCATGGATGGAGGAGCCTGGTGGGCTGCAGTCCATAAAGTCGATAAGAGTCGGACATGACTGAGCAACTTCACTTTCACTTTTCATTTTCATGCATTGGAGAAGGAAATGGCAACCCACTCCAGTGTTCTTGCCTGGAGAATCCCAGGGATGGGGGAGCCTGGTGGGCTGCTGTCTATGAGGTCGCACAGAGTTGGACACGACTGAAGCGACTTAGCAGCAACAAAGACAGTGGAGTGAAATCTGAACACAAATCCATCTACCCCATCACATACCACTTGAACAGAAGATAAAAACTAATCAAACTGTAGAGGAAGCAGGACATCATGTAGTAATTTTTTAAAGTAAGGACAAGGTGGAGGGTGGAAAAATGATTTTGAACTGGTTCAACTAACTTATCTTTTTACACATGAAAATAGGTATTGAGAAAAGACAGTGACCTTACCAAATCCTAGGAATTTTTCACTAATACCACACAGCTTAGAAATAACCTTAGAGACCAATGGGTTGAGTAGACAGCCCAAAGAAAAGTTAAGAAATCTTTCTGTATTACTAAGAATCTTTATAGATGAAGCAAAAATCACCAGGGCTGGCCATTTTGTTTGCCTGTTTCTTTTTACTACACTGGTGTAACAAATAAAAGCCCCAAAGTACTACTCCATGGAATCAGGATATTCACAAGAAGAGACAGAGTTACCCCTCAGTGCAGCGCAAGACACCAAACAAAACTCCACAGCAGGGGACAGGATCTCAAACAAAATGTAGAAAGGTGGCCCAGAAGCAACACCTAGCCAAGAGTCAGAGGAGAAGGCAAACAGGTGTCAAATAATATGAAATATTTATCAAGGAAAATTCATTTGCACCATATCAAAACAGATAAAAGTTCTTGACGATTTAAGTATGAGCAAGATAAAAGAGAAATGACAAGTCAACTATGAATTTACCACAAACACATGACCAAGTATCATGCAGATGAGATAAAGATCACAATATAACAGACAACACTGACCAAGAAGGAAGTTGACCCATTAATGGTTGGCATTCTAGAAAAGCATAAAAACATGAATTCAATAAAACAAATTTCAAAGAGAAGATGCCAAAACAAAAGAGCAGATGAAGAGGAAAACTGAAAACTAAAGGACAGACCTGAAACTGATATAATTTTAAAAAGAAAGAAAAGAAAGCCTGAGGAAACATTGAGAATAAATAAACAGACAAATATTTAATAAATGAAGTAGAAAGAACAGGCGATGGGATTGTAAAACTGGAAGTACTAACATATAGGAAAGGCTTGAGACTGTCACAATGAATGCACAGGAAAAAAACAGAAATTAAAATAATTATTGAATTCATAATAGATGAGAACCAAAGTGCCTATAATAATAACCAAAGTCTCTAAAATAGAAAACCACAAAGCTAATGCTGCTGCTGCTGCTAAGTCACTTCAGTCGTGTCCGACTCTGTGCGACCCCATAGACGGCAGCCCACCAGGCTCTGCCATCCCTGGGATTCTCCAGGCAAGAACACTGGAGTGGGTTGCCATTTCCTTCTCCAATGCATGAAAGTGAAAAGTGAAAGGGAAGTCACTCAGTCGTGTCTGACTTCGCGACCGCATGGACTGAAGCCTACCAGGCTCCTCTGTCCATGGGATTTTCCAGGCAAGAGTACTGGAGTGGGTTGCCATTGCCTTCTCCAATAAAGCTAATACAATACTGTAAAATAATTAGCCTCCAATTAAAATGAATAAATTTATATTAAAAAATTAAAAAAAAAGAAAACCGAAAATAAAATAAAATTAAAAAATCTAAAATTTCCCTGAAATAAAGGAAGAATCAAATAATCTTAAGAAAAGGCATGCTGTGATTCTAAAAATATTATTACATAATAATCAACACAAACATCCTGATTAAGTTGTTCTACTTCAAGAATAAAGGAAAATCCTTCTGGTATCCAGGCAGGAAAAAATAAACTACCTTTAAGTGAGGAAAAAAGGAATATGATTGACACTAGACTTCTTTTCAGACAAACTTGATGTCAGAAAAGTCAGTAACATTTTTTACAATGTTTAGAATGAAAAATACTTGAGCAAAGAATTTTATTCATAACCACTTTGAATATAAGGATAATAAACAGCCAGTCTGGAGCATATTAAAGTTTAGAATAAAGTATTTATAAACCCCTCCTTAAAAGACTATTTGAAAATGAAATCTGGTTACCCAGGAATTTCCCACAATAAAGAACTCAGGTGGTGGAGTTTCCTTGCTGTGGGTGGGGTTGTATCGGTCAAGGTTTCTTGGTTAGGGAAGTTTGTGTCGGTGTTCTGGTGGGTGGAGCTGGATTTCTTCTCTCTGGAGTGCAATGAAGTGTCTAGTAACGAGTTATGAGATGTCAATGGATTTGGAGTAACTTTGGGCAGCCTGTATATTGAAGCTCAGGGTTGTGTTCCTGTGTTGCTGGAGAATTTGCGTGGTATGCCTTGCTCTGGAACTTGTTGGCCTTTGGGTGGTGCTTGGTTTCAGTGCAGGTACGTTTGATGAGCTCCTATTGCTTAATGTTCCCTAGAGTCAGGTGTTCTATGACGTTCTCAGGATAAAAGCGAAAATAAACAAATGGGATCTAATTAAAATTAAAAGCTTCTGCACAACAAAAGAAACTATCAGCAAGGTGAAAAGACAGCCTTCAGAATGGGAGAAAATAATAGCAAATGAAGCAATTGATAAACAACTAATCTCAAAAATATACAAGCAACTCCTACACCTCAATTCCAGAAAAATAAATGACCCAATCAAAAAATGGGCCAAAGAACTAAATAGACATTTCTCCAAAGAAGACATACAGATGGCTAACAAACACATGAAAAGATGCTCAACACCACTCATTATCAGAGAAATGCAAATCAAAACCACAATGAGGTACCATTTCCTGCCAATGGCTACGATCCAAGTCTACAAGCAATAAATGCTGGAGAGGATGTGGAGTAAAGGGAACCCTCTTACACTGTTGGTGCGAATGCAAACTAGTACAGCCACTATGGAGAACAGTGTGGAGATTCCTTAAAAAACTGGACGTAGAACTGCCATACGACCCATCAATCCCACTGCTGGGCATACACACCGAGGAAACCAGAATTGAAAGAGACACGTGTATCCCAATGTTCATCGCAGCACTGTTTATAATAGCCAGGACATGGAAGCAACCTAGATGCCTATCAGCAGATGAATGGTATATATACAAATGGAGTATTACTCAGCCATTAAAAAGAATACATTTGCATCAGTTCTAATGAGGTGGATGAAACTGGAGCCTATTATACAGAGTGAAGTAAGCCAGAAAGAAAAACACCAATACAGTATGCTAACACATATATATGGAATTTAAAAAGATGGTAACGACAACCCTGTATGAGAGACAGCAAAAGAGACACAGATGTATAGAACTGTCTTTTGGACTCTGTGGAGTGGGGGGGGGATGATTTGGGAGAATGGCATTAAAACATGTATAGTATCATATAAGAAATGAATCGCCAGTCCAGGTTCGATGCAGGATACAGGAGGCTTGGGGCTGGTGCACTGGGATGACCTGGAGGGATGGTATGGGGAGGGAGGTGGGAGGGGGGTTCAGGATGGGGAACACATGTACACCTGTGGAGGATGCATGTTGATGTATGGCAAAACCAACACAATATTGTAAAGTAAAAAAAAATAATAATAATAATAAAAATAAATAAAGAGAAAAATAAATAAAATAAAAAAAGAACTCAGGTGTAAAAATGCCACATATGATAAAAGTTCCAGCAATGATTCTTAATTCTTTAAACTAGAAAATTAAGGTTAAACCCAGAGAAGCACTTTGGCTATTGTATCCAATGTAACTTTATAAAATTTTGGAAAGTAGAATTCATAAAGAAAAAGAAAAAAAGGAGTTTAAAATTATTATTTCATAGCTGAGTCAAATAATATTGTTTAACTAAAACACTACATAAGAAATATTTATGAGAACGTTTTTCAGTCTCTTTTTTTAAATTTAAAAGGATCCTTAGGGAATTGATATATCTTAGTGAGAGAAAATGGGGCTTCCGTGGTGTCTCAGATGGTAAAGAATCTGCCTGCAATGCAGAAGACCTGGGTTCAATCTCTGGGAGAAAATAGTGCCTCAGGTTCAAAATTTTCTTCAGTTTCACAACTGATTATTATTCTTAAATTCAAGTAATATTTATACAGAACCGCTACAAGTACTTTTCAATACTTATTAAATCATTTAGTCCTCATAACAACCAATATAAAAACAGCCACTACTTCCACATTTTGTAGTTTCAGAAACCGAATAGTTTGTCCATGGTTGTACAGCTAGGAAGCAGAGTGAAAATTCAAAGGCAGGTAACTGGGTGTGGAATCTATGCTCCTCACCTTGATAATATAATGCCTCTCATGTAAAACAGAAAGTAGAAAATAACTAATTTTTATCAAATTAATTCTATTGGGCTTCCCTGGTTGCTCAGTGGTAAAGAATCTGCCTGTGATGCAGGAGACACAGGGGATACAGGTTCAATTCCTGGGTCAGGAAGATCCTCTGAAGAAGGAAATGGTAACCCACTCCAGTATTCTTGCATGGAGAATTACACAGACAGCAAGCCAGACGGGCTACAATCCATAGGGCTGCAAAGAGTTGGATACAACTTTAGCAACTTAGCATGTTGCAAGCATCTATTCAATTATCAACCATCTATCCTTCCAGACAGTAGTTTATATAAGCAAAGAAAAATGTTTGGAATAATGTTTCCCTATTGATAAAGATAGTTTTTTGGGAGTAGGCAGTGTAGAATTTACCTAATATTTTTTCCTTTATTTGACAGTGAATTTAATGTTTATAACGAGTCTATCTACTTTTTGAATGAGCCTTCAAAAAACATAAACAAAAAATAATATAAACAAAAACCAAATCATGCTATCTAGTCACAACCTGAGCACTGCAATATTAATTATTTAATGCTTGCTGTCAAATAAACCACCACTTTTTTTGTACCTTTTTGGCTTTTTCGTCCACACCATGTGGCTTGTGGGATCTTAGATCACCAACCAGGGATCAAACCATGTGCCTCCTGCAGTGGAAGCATAGAGTCCTATCCACCAGACTGCTAGGGAACTTCCCCATGTTTTAATTAGTATTTGACTGTGATCCCTCAGAGAGTCTAGAACAACGCTGGGCAAAAGAAACATTCAATAAATATACGGAGGGATCAACATAAAATACTAGATTATTATAGTCTATAGATGCTCTAGGGCCTTTCTACCCAAAGTGGACTTCTTAGATTAGCATCATTTGCATGATCTGGGAGCTTGGCAAAGTTGCAGAATCTCAGGCCCTGCTCCAGACCTATCTATCAAGAATCTGCATTTTAACAATATTCCCCCATGATTGTAGTGCACATTAAAATTGAAGTACTTCTTTCCAGTGCACTGTTTCTCTAAAAAAGTGAAAGTTAGTTGCTAGGTCGTGTCTGACTCTTTGTGACCCTATGGACTATGGCCTGACAGGCTCCTCTGTCCATAGGATTCTCCAGGCAAGAATACTGGAATGGGTAGCCATTCCCTTCTCCAGGGGATCTTCCTGACCCAAGTTTCTCTAAGTGTGGTCCAGTATTTATCTATATCAGAATCACCTGGATTGCCTGCTAAAAATGTAGATTCTCAGGCTCTACCCTATTTCAGGTGTCATTAAGTTTAAGACTCAGAACTGAAAGAAGTAAAAAGTACTGGAGACTATAAATGAGCACAATAAGCAGAAAGCAGTAAAAAAAAACCCCAGAGAGCTGAAATAAATCAAGAAGGAGATAATAAGAAGGAGAGGAAGAAAAGAGGAGTCACAAAAGAAAGCAGAGTAAGGGCATCAACAACAGCACTGTGAAGAAATACAGTCACTTTACTGAATGTTTCCCTTTCTTCATCCCTCTCTGCTTTTCGTTTAGTGACTGAAAGCTACTAGCATGACAAAAGTCCTAGAGAAAGACCGGGGATATGGAATTTACCACTGTAATTATAACATTTTTGAACATGTAACCATCACATAATTCATGCACTTTATAAATGCTCCTGATGTCATATGTGGTTTTACAAGCATACGTACAATTTTAGAGACATTTCCATATGCTTGGCTCGTGCAATTGCTTCATCTCTCTCCTCATTGGCTAACTGCAGTCGAGACATAATAGCTTCATCACGTTCTTTCTGTGCAAGATACACCTCTTCAACCAGAGCTACCAAAATACATAATTCAAAATTAGAGAATACAGAAGTAAAAGCATACTTTTAGCAAAAATAAAAAAAAATTCTTTTATTCAACTGAATTAGCGTCAATTAACCACTTGAGAAAACATTCTTTTAAAGCTACTGCAAAAGTGAGATACCATTTCATACGCATAAAATAAAAAATTAAAACATTAAATAATAAAAAATATTGAGCTTGTGAAATAACGGAAACACTCAACTATATTGCAGATAGGCGTATATATTTCTATAACCATCTGAAGAGCAATTTGGCAATGCTGAAGCTGTTCCTTGTTTATAACCTGGCTAATCTCCTCTTTGGTATGAAGCACATGAAAAATTCTTGCACATGAACGCAAGGAAAGAAGTATAAAAATGTTTAGGAAGCATGTATAAAAATGTTTATCTCAACATTATATAATAACAAAAACTTACAAATAACCTAATGTAGAATAATTGGAGCAGGAATAAATTTCTATGCATTAAAAGTGGAATACAATGCAGCATTTAAAATGAATGGGTTTAAAATGAGGGTTGCCATTTCCTTCTCCATACAATGAATTAACTATAGACAAATGGACAAATCTCAAAAATGAAAATCTGAAAAATACAAGAAGTTGCAAAATAAAGCAAATCTAACTATTGTGGATAGACACAATTAGTAAAAATATTCAAACGAACATGAAAATGATAAACACCAAGTTCAGGACAGTAGTTACCTCAGTAAGATGATAAAAGAAGAGGAAAGAGGTGAGGACATGGGTACACACTAGTTTCGCACGGCACATCTCCAGAGGCACCATTTATATTGATTACGATACAAATGACTTCATTTAAATTTCTGCAGCACTATCGAAGGAGCTCATATGTTATCTGAAATTGTCATTTCTCAAGCTGAATTTCTACTTGAAATCTTACATAACTTAAAATATCACTGCAATTTTAGAAAGGGGCTCAAATACTTATCACTGAAGCACATTTATTTATACTGTCAAACCACAAAATAAACTTAGGAAAGACATTTGAAACATTCCTTTAGGTCACAGAATATTGAGTTTTGTACCAAGATTTGTCATAGATTAATATACTTTTAACCAAGATAGTTACTTTTATATTACTTAAAATATAAGGGGTAAAAAAGAAACCCTGAGAAAAAAATCAACTATATCTTTTCCATAATAGAGTGTAAAATGGAACATGCAATGGTAAAACAAAAGGCACAACCATTTCTAAGAAGCTGAGCCTGAGGCAAGATAAATATTCAATAAATTAATTAATTCATCAAATATTTATATAGTTCCTGTGGCAGTCATCAATCCAGTTTTAAGGAATATGAATATAGTGGTCCTAGAAGTCCTTATCACCCTGCAGTATACATTCCACTACAGGAAAACAGACAATAGTGAGAAAAACAGACCAAAAATTAGATAGGTAGGTATGGAGACATATTGCTTTAAAGGAAAATATATAGAAAAGAGAGTGATGTGGTACATGTGGATTAGAGCAGACTATTTTAGAAAGAGTGGTCAGAAAAGAAGTGACATTTCAGTACATTCAAATAAAGGAAGAAAACCATATTTATATTTGAAAGTAGATGAAGTTGAAGAAGAACTGCGACTAAGGCCCTAGAATATTGGTGAAACAACATCAATATGACTGGAGCACAGTGAGAGAGGGTGAGAGTTCTTGGGGATCACACTGTAAGTCATAGCAGGGAATTCAGATCTGTTACAAAGCATCGGACATGACTTAGAGACTAAACAACAAAATATGACGGTAGCAATGGAGGTTTACGAGCAAGGAAATGACAGACTCACATATATGTTTAAAAAGGAATTCTGGCTTCTGGGTGAGAAATTGTTCATAGGTGGGGCAACGTGGAAGCAGATTCCAGTAAAGAGACATAGGAGTGATCTATGAAAGAATTCACATCAATAACCCACAAGAATAACCCTTTCCCTGAAACTTAAAGCTCAGTTCAGTTCAGTTCAGTCGCTCAGTCGTGTCCGACTCTTTGTGACCCCATGAATCGCAGCACGCCAGGCCTCCCTGTCCATCACCAACTCCTGGAACTTAAAGCTACCCAGAAGTAAATATGCCACCCTAGAGAAATGACTTCTAGAAAAATAGGCACAAATTGATCAGATCTGTGTTTTAGAGGGAAAACCCAGAGATTAGCATTCAGAGTATCTGAAACAGCAATCAGAGAAAAGCTGTTGGATTGTACATGCCCCTTAATCCAACATTAGATTTTATGAGTCCAGGTGAGAAATAATGAAATCCCGAAATAAGGCAAGGGCAACAGAAAAGAGAAAGAAAACTGATTCAATTCATAACAAAAACTTAAGCACGTATCAAATTTTCAAGGAGAGAAAAATAGGACAGGTGACTTCACTAAGGTACCCCTCCATCTATCAAAAGATAATCTTCATAAAACTCTGAGGAAAACCGGTTACTCTTCTTCCTGCTGCCACATCGATTCCAAGGGGGACGGGGAGTCTTAGTCCAACATTTAAGGAAAACTGGAGTCTAGTTCTAGCCTACCTTCCTGCATCCTCTACCATTATATTTCTTCTAGGTCAGTAGTTCACAAAATATAGGATGTGAAATACATTTTTAATAGTTATATGTCATTTTAATGTATGTTATAAAAATATAACTAGCACATTAAACCTATACCTTATCCTTTATATGTGAAATCTAAAAAAAAATGCAATTTAATTCAATTAAGAATTTCCAATCTTCAAAGATGCTGATAAGGAAAAAAAAAGAGAGAAGCCACAGACTGGAAGAAAATAACTGCAAAGTATGTATATGATAAAAGACTTGCATCTAGAATGTAATTTTAAAAACTGTCAAAGTTCAATAACAAGGAAAAGAAACAAAATTAGGAAAAAAAACTTGAAGACTTTTTATCAGATATACTGATGGTAATAAGCACAAGAAAAGGTGTTCAACATGTTCAGTCATTAGAGAAAATTCAGCTACTCCATTCAAAAGTATTTACCCCCCAAAAATTAAAGATTATGTCCACGCAAAGACTTAAACACAAATATTCACGGCATCTTTATTTATAATAGTAAAAACTCAGAAACACCTCAGACTTCTAGTAACAGATGAATGGATAAGCAAACTACATAACAAATTGTGCTAGAACAACTGGATATCCACATGCATAAAATTAAATGCTTTTAAACAACAGTTTAGATAAAGTTAAGAAATTCTTGCTATAAACATAGCTTTTGGAAGATCTACTACTTTTGAGTATAATTTTCATATAGTTTTTAAGTCTATATCATTTCTGTTAACTGCTTGTTTGTGGCCATACTATTCTGCTTGTATGCATCAATTCATCACGCTATTTTGAAAAAAACTTTTGCCTATAATATAGTACACAATAGTGAATTTTATTTCCCCCTGTTAGTTGTATATAATTTCTGGTTAGCTGTATACAATCTCCAATTAGTTGTATACAATCCTAGAAAGGGATTAGAGAAAACAATATGAGATATTATGAAGAATATGGGCTTTGATTCAGATCCAAGGTGTTACCACTATAAAGTTAGGCAACGTGGCTTTTTTTGTATTTCTTAAATTATTTTAGTCACAGTTCAGATGTATAAAATGAATAGAATATCATCATTTTATGGTTATTAGGGAAAATGAAATGAGATGATATATAAAAGCTCTTGGTCATATAAAATGGATTCTCAACAAACATTATATCCATGCCACCACTACCATCATCACCTTCAACCCACAGTCTCACAATTTAGCTTCATTTCTAGACACATTAAAAATGCAATTTTGATTAATTTGGATCATTGCTATCTATAATCATTTCAAAATTTCTTACTTTTTTGGCTTTTTCATTGATATAGAAAAAGTACAAATGGGAATTGATTAAGATTTTATTCAGAACACATTCTATATTATACAATATACTATAAAATCACATTTGTACAAAATATGATACTCTATTTTTTAATTTTTACATTATAAAATACTTCTAATTTGTGGGTCAGATAAGATGAATAAAACGATGCTAAACAGTGACCTAGGTACCGATTAACATGTATGTTTTATTGCCCTGTAATATTCTGGCATATCAAAAGGTCAAAACACAATTTGTGTGCGTGTGAAGTCATTTCAGTCGTCTCCAACTCTTTGCCACCCTGTGGACTGTAGCCCGTCAGGCTCCTCAGTCCCTGGGATTCTCCAGCCAAGAATACTGAAGCAGGCTGCCATGCCCTCCCCTCCAGGAGATCTTCCTGATGCAAGGATTGAACCTCTTTTGTCTCCTGCAGTGGCAGGTGGGTTCTTTACTACTTAGCTCCACCTGGAAAGTCCCAAAGCACTATTTACTAAATTTTTAATGCAACAGGCTTCTATCACTTCTGTATAATGTGATGAGATCTTTATAAAGTGACATTTAATGTAAGCTGTGTTCTACTTTATATACAATAACACTTGATTGAAAAGGTAAGGCTGTGACTATTAAGGGCTTTTAACGTTTAGTTTGGAGAAGGAAATGGCAACCCACTCCAGTAGGCTTGCCTGGGAAATCCCATGGACAGAGGAGCCTGACGGACTGCAGTCCAAGGGGTCACAAGAGTCAGACATGACTTAGTGACTAAATGACAACATGAAAACCCCAGAGTTCCAAAATATTAACTCTTATATTCAGCATCTGCATAGACTTACTTAACATACTTGGTTGCCTTATGACCATCAGAGTTCTTTCATGCCCACCTGTCTTTAGTTTGCTTCCTGATATTTGTGGCTTGCCTCAGCAATTCCCAACTTACTGTGACATTAGAACATTATTTCAGTGGCTTAATTCTACTTTATCAAAATTTAATGGGGTAAATAGCACACTTACTTAATACATTATTGGGCTTTCCTTGTGGCTCAGCTGGTAGAGAATCTGCCTGCAATGCAGGAGACCTGGGTTCGATCCCTGGGTTGGGAAGATCCCCTGGAGAAGAGAAAGGCTACCCACTCCAATATTCTGGCCTGGAGAATTCCATGGACTCTATAGTCCATGAGGTCGCAAAGAGTTGGACACAACTGAGTGACTTTCACTATCTCTATGCTTAAGGATAAATGCTTTACATCAAGAGTTTATTTGGTCCTATGTGATAAAGAGAAACCGTTTTTTTTCCTCTATAATGCTGTATCAATTCTAAATATATGAATAATGTGTGCATTTAAAGGAATATTCTAAGGTTAAAATTTAAAATACCATAAAACACACACGCACACAAAATCTGATTATGCATTTTATAAATGTTATGAAAAGTTTCCCAAAAGTATTACAAAATAATAATTTCAACAACTATACTAGGTTATATGTGAAATTTGTTGATTATGAAAAACCTGACTCTTTTTCTAGAATTCAGTACTTTTAAAGAATCAATATGCAACTCTCAAACATTTTTAGTAAAGAAAACTTAATTGTAAACACAGAGCTTTTCCAAGGTAGATGACTATTACAAAGTTCACTAGAAAATCAATATAGCATTTTAGTTGGAATTTGCTCATTAAACACCCACAGCTCTAATGCAAATTATGATGGAATGAATAAAGCAAATACGTATGCTTCTTTCTTTTTATTAAATGTAAAATCTACTGTTAATTGCATCTCGTATGTCATACAAACTTTTCTCCTTAACTATTAAATAGAAGCTTTAACAAAAGTCATTAGAGATTCTCTTTCTTTGACTTGAATAAATTTCAATATTTGTTCAGTAAAGGTTCACAGCAGTTAAATTACATTAACAAATATTATTAGCTACTATGTAAGCCAACCAAGTAAAATACTTGTATTGTAGGTAAAACAAATCATTGGGTGTTTACAATAATATTTGGATATCTCCATTTTTAAACATGGTTATCAAATATCCTATAATTCTTAGTCAAATGAGAAAGATTCAGAGAGGATCACCCCAGTCCCCACCCCTAAATACTCAAATTTGTTTAGTAAGCTAATTGTTTTCTAATATGGGCAAAAGTAAATATGAAGAAGCTGAACCAAACTAAGTATGAGTTTATTGAGTCAAGACAGTACATATTTTCTTAGTAGAACCCAAGTCTATTGACAAACCCATATTCTACACTTCTCAAACTACTTTTAAAATACAGTAGAAGACGGTTTATTGGAAAACATTCTAGTTTAAACATCAAATCATAATTTTCTAAATAACATAATTTGGAAGACAGACACTTCCCAAGAAAAAGAATCCATTTAACATCCTCAAGGTAGTTATTTAAATAGAAAAGGCTGAACTGCAGAGAGGGAAGAAGAAATCATTAGGATTTGAATTTGAAACATATGAAATAATCACTGATTATAATTCAAATTCCAAAATTCTAAGCAATAAATATAGGTAATAGTTTGGTTAAAGATTACCAAATTTCATATTGTATGAATATTTTTTATTATTGCTTTACATGAGGTTACATGAATTCCTTGCAAATAATATTTAATGTTTTATGAAATCATAATATGTATACATTCCAGAACCACAAATATTACACTATATCTTAATTTCCTTAACATTTATAATTTCTCTTTCTTGGCATGAGTTGTTTATTGTAAATTAAACACAGGTGGTAAATATCACACACCACTAGGGAACTAACCAACATACTTCAAGTAGTTTGATGGTTCTGTTCTTGGCATTACATTGCTGAATTCAACTTATTTCTTCAGAATTTCTTTAATAAACCAGAATATTATTTTTCTAAAACTGGGATAAATGTTCAACATTTTACACGATTATTCTATAAATAACCTTTTTTGATTGAAAAATAATACACTCACTGTAAAAATGTGGAGACGGAAATATTTTGCATAGTTTTGTAATTTTCTGTGTATATTTAAGATAAATAGAACATGTTTTCATATTCTTTAGTATTCATCAAAGGTATAAAATAGAATAGAATAGACTTTTATCATAAGGACATGACATATTTGACTGAACCAGGATGCTCCTAAAATAAGATTTTACACCATTTCCAATTATTCACTATATGAACCACACTGTAATGACCATCTTTCTACACAAATCTTTATGTATGTACATAGACAGTGACTTAGGAAAATTCCTACAAGTATGATTACTACATTAAAAATCAGCTTTTTAAGCTTTTTACTATGTTTTAAAATTTTCCTCTGTAAACTTGCTATAAATTTATACTTCCCAAGAGTATAGAAACTGCCAAAGATTAATTAGAAAATTATACAAAATACTAAGTTTAAGGAGCAAAACTATTAAAACAGCAACTTTCTGGCAAAACCTGCCATCATTACATACACGTATTTAGTACAAATAATGCCAAGACTATATAAAACACTTTCTAAAAATGTGATCTTTACATTCAAACCTTCAATATATCTGATATTAGCTACAATTTTTAATGTGAAAGAGATAAGCTTATCTCTGAAGTATTAAAATCAATTATTTTATGCACTTTTGAGATATAATTTTAAGGGGTATTTAACCTATTTTCTGCACAGAATATACACTTTAAATTTTAATAGATACCAACGGGAAAATTCTGTGAAATATAATTGTTACCTAAACATTTTCCTCTTTAGAATTAATTAAACATATGCAAAAAGTCAGGAATCATTTTTTGAGAAGTCTTTTGTTATTTTTGTTTTAAATACCCAAATTGCATGATAAGCTCTCAAATGCTTGATCATGCTAAAGTCCATAGCATGCTATACCTAGTAAAATATTTCCAATTGTTGGTCATTGTTATGTATAATGGTTTTTGTTTTCTCATGTTCATTTTGTTGTTTCCAGAAAAATACAAACTTTTCTAGGGAGGGAGGTTATAAAATTGGCCGTACTCTACCTGTAAGCATTATCTGACCTACCTCTCATTACAATTTTAATACTCAAAGGATTCTACAGCCAAAGATAGTAATATAATTTGCATTCTATCAATATTTCTACTTGCTGCATTTCACAGATATGGACCTTTTTGTTTTAATCTGAAATAACTAGTCATATTCTTGAAATCCTTTTTTCTTCCAAATTAATAAATATGCAACAGAGATATATGTGGTGTTCGGTTCAGTTCAGTTAAGTTCAGTCATTCAGTCGTGTCCAACTCTTTGAGACCCCATGAATCACAGCAGCCAGGCCTCCCTGTCCATCACCATCTCCCGGAGTTCACTCAGACTCATGTCCATTGAGTCAGTGATGTCATCCAGCCATCTCATCCTCTGTATCATTATATTAATACTGTTACAGCATTTAGGTTTTAGATTAAAGGCTAGCATATTTTATTAATGCCCTATGCACACGTGCATGCTAAGTCGCTTTTGTCGTATCCAACTCTTTGTGAACCTATGGCGTGGAGACTGCCAGGCTCCTCTGTTCATGAGATTCTCCACGCAAAAATACTGCAGTGGGTTGTCATGCCTTCCTCCAGGGATCTTCCTGACCCAGGGGCTGAACCTGCACCTCTTTCGTCTCCTGCATTGGCAGGTGGGTTCTTTACCTCTAGTGCCACCTGGGAAGTCCAATGCCCATTATATACACAGAGAAATGGAATTCCAATGTGTATTATTTCTTAAAAGTAACAGTATGTTATTTTCTGTTCTTCTGATATACCAAACTAAATGACTCTTGTTCTTCTTAATCATTATATGATCAGCATCATCAGAGATACGGTATATAGTAACAAATAATTTTTTTACAAGAGAACAATGTACATATTTTCTTACAACAATTTTTATTTTTATGTGTTAATTAGTTGGGTATCTTAATATATTTGCTACAACAGTAGATGATATATCTACACTTTTAACATTTACATATTAGTCTGAATAGAAAAACATAAGTTACATATTTCAGGGATTCTAGGTTCTGATGCTTTGGACAATAAACTTATTTTGTCTCTACCAAAAATAAATGAGAATTCTCTGTAATAAGAAAGACTTAATTGTTTTTACTAGCAGTCTAAATTTGGATGCACAGAAAAGAATTTGTTTACCAAGAAAAGGTGGATTAAATGCTTGCAGAATCAGTATGGTATGCTAACTAATAAGCAAACTACATAACCACCGAATTATATGTAAAATGTAACTAAGAAACAGATAGATTTATATAAGGAACTAAGGAGTTATTTTGGCTAAAACCCAATATTGGCCTTATTTCAGTTTAATTGGAAGAGGATCTCAAATTCATCTTCTCCATGAGATATCAGGAACCTGGATTTCTCTTTGTACCAAAGGTTAATAAGAAATGTGTCTGCAAAAGTCAAACAGCATTAAATACCAAAAACTGATTATTATTCTACAGCAGTTGTTCTGTCATTCATAATCTCTCCATGCTCCAACCTTCCACAGCTAATCTTTAATGGATGACATGCAAGAAAGAAAAATAACATATAGAGGAAAGATTCTAAAGATAGGGTTTAAGAAATAGAAAAATAAGGCTTTTAAAGAAATATAAATATTCTAAATGTCACAAAAATAACTTAAAAAACTAAATAAATATTCTGTGTGCAAAAATTCACACATCATCTGTATACTATAAATGCAATAGGTTAATAAAAATTAAGATATTAAACACTAAAAAATGTCCACTGAGATTGTTTCAGAAAAATGAAAGGTTTATTAACAAATTATTTTTAAAAGTAATAACATCACTCACCTAAGAGAAATTGAATTAAGTGGATGCAAATAAGGTAATACAATACTATCTCTGTCAAAATCAATTTAAATAAATGAAATTTTGAAGTGTTTGTGATTTAATCACTTTTATTTAGATGAGAAAAGATACTTACTTAAAGGACAATGTTTTAGTTGTGCTTCTCTGAAATATCTCCTAGTATCTGAAGGTCATACACGCCAATAATTTACATCATATTATCCACATGTATAATTTAATGAATTAAAACACAGTAAGACCTATGTAGCATATATTTTCCTTTATTTTCTTCTTGGTAGAGATTTTAAAAATTTTCATATTTTCAAACTTTCCAAACAAATTTAATTCTGAAAAGTCAGGGAAAACTAAAATCTATGTGGATAAAATGAAGTAAGTAAAATATGTATTTTTAACATGGAATATAAAAAACAAAACTATATATAAGTAACTATGAAATAGTTATTTATATTAGCTACACTTGATATGCCCCCTATTAGATCAAGAAGTCTTAAGGAAACAAGATGCTAATATCATCTCCTTATCATCATAATTACCACTTATTGAGTGCTTTCTAATGGGTTAACTACTTCATAAACATTATTTCACTTAAATGTCACAGCAACCTATTAAGTAGGTTTTAACCAAATCTTAGAGAGGCTGTCACTTACACATGATAAGTAGTAAAAAGATTAGAACAAAGGTCTGAATCCAAAGTCTAAGTAAGCATTTACCACCATCTACTACAATGACGTATTATGAATAAGAAGTGACTGCAAACAAAAAGACATGTCTGAAATACCAAATCTGTCTTATTTGCTGATGCATATTTAGTGCCTAGCACAGTGTCTAGTACATACAAACCCTTCAATAAATATTCCTTGTTTAACTTTTAAAGTAGTTAGCATAGTTCCAATTAAATGCCTACTAAAAGTATCAATGGCAGTGATGCTGCTGCTGCTGCTGCTGTCAAAAAAGAAGGGGAAGGTAAAAAGTCAACAATTTGAGATTTTATCGATACAGGATACAACTGCACTTCAAACTCATGAAATCACTTTACAATGATAGTACATTATTCACATTAAAAACTAACAGAGAAGCAAAGGAAACAGTAACAGTCTACATGAAGGTTTACCATAAGTATATATCAGATTAAAACCCAAACCTTGTGCATCCTATTTCATTTCAGATCCATATTTAAGTAAAATGTATTAGTGATAATACATTTTTCAGTAATTTTTCTCATCATCCAATCCTGGTTTCCAAACCTTCTTCTTTCACTTTTCTCTTTATTTCCCTCTTAAAATCTATTAATAGTAAACTATAAATTCTAACTGAAATCTAAACAGAATAAAAATATTATCATGACTTCTGACATTATCAAAGGTTTAAGAATTTCATAAAGATAAAAGTAACCAAATATTAATATTAGCTACAATTTACTGAGTACCAGTTATACTCTAGGTGCTTCTATACATTATCTCTAATCCTTAAAATAATCTGGTAAATTAGTTAATATTTACATCTGACATGGGAGAAAGTAAACCAGGAGAGGCTAATAAGTAACTTGCCCAAAGGCACATGGTTGGTATTAAGGGTCAAAGCTGTGATTTGAACCTTAGTCCATCTGATTTGAAAGCTTATAGTCTTCCTGTTGCTTCAGTCTGTCTCACAGAGTACTGGGAACGTTTTGCTTTTATATGGTTTTGACTATACAAGATTCTTATGAATTATACTATCAACTGGGGGGGAGATAAGATGAACTAAAAAAAAACATATATGTTACATAATAGAGACATAAAAATAAATAAGGGGAAAATCAGAAAGACAAGAAAAACAGCACAGGTAAAATTGCAAGATTTGATCAAAGCCATTACATGGATTTCATAGAATTTTGGTTTATATAATCTTTATGTGTCAAACCTATCGCAGGAATGATTTTAAGATTAGAGAGCAAGTAACAAAAAAAAAAAATCACATCTTTTAAAAGTAACATTTACTTTTTATAATAGTAAATCTAATCCATGCTCAATGCAAAAAACCTGAAAAGGCAGAAAACTGGTAACTGAAGCATTTACACATCCATTCACAAAACCAAAATTTGACTCTAATTTTATATTACATATATGTATATATAGTTTTTTAACAAAAATTATATCAAGAATACAGCTTACCCCTAATTTTCACTTAACTTTGAGTCATAAAGTTTTTTTCATATCATTAAATATTCTTCATAAATAGTTTTAAATTATTGCATGATGTCTCATACCATAAATGTACCTAAATTTATTGCTATCATAACTGATACTGATACAAATATTCTTATTTATATAAATATTTACAAATCATATACTTAAAGAAAATGGCTATTTCCTTAGAATATCACATATTTTAATTATCATTTTATTTGAAAAAACTATAGATGTACATTTTTGTATCCTATTTGCAATTTTCAATGTCCAGATGTTTTAGCATGTATTTCTTTTAATATGGAATATTTTGATTTAAAACAGTATTACTTAGCTCCAGAGAAACTATATAGCACTTTCATTTTCATCAACTTAGGACGTTATAGAAATATACTAAACATCTTTCAAACATTCAACATTAAAGTATTTTGTCATTAATGAGAAAATTTGATTAACAAGAATCATAAAGCAATCAAATTCTTTCCATCTTATGCAGGCATGACTCATACTGTTTAGTCATAGGGAATCCTTAAATATATACCAATAAATAAATATTTAAAGTATACGATTAGCTATACTATACAAAAGTTTAAAGAATAAATATGCTTAATCAGTTTTCCCCTCTAAGAGATAAATGAGCTATGTAGACATATTAATTCATGATTTTCAATAAATCACAATGGCTTAAACCTTAATAAATTATATCTGAAAGACATATACAAAGTTAAATTATAACGCAAACACTAAAAACAGATGTATTTCTTAT
Source organism: Bos taurus (assembly GCF_002263795.3). Classification (NCBI taxonomy): domain Eukaryota; kingdom Metazoa; phylum Chordata; class Mammalia; order Artiodactyla; family Bovidae; genus Bos; species Bos taurus. The sequence goes on along the minus strand of NC_037348.1, from coordinate 47,508,626 downwards.
AATACCATTCTAGCAATTAGTACACATATTTGATTATAAAAAGCCAAGAAACTTAAGTGTTCTAAATTTATATTTGAACTATCCATTTTAACATACTGTTAATTTTCCTTAAAATACATTACTTTCATATTTTCCCACTAAAAAAGAAACAAAAAATTCACAGTAGTTTAACATTAATCGAAAAACAAATATCTGGTATTTGGCTGGAATATTTATTTCTCATCATCTTTGTTATATTTTCTTAGTGATGTTCTACTTTGCACAGTAATGTTTTGAAGACATATTATACCTGTTAATTGTATCTCTGACCTAAAATACCAGAATTATTTCATATAAGGCAACCAGGGTAAGTGATTCATAAAGTGATTTAGGGAAGGAGAGAAAGCAAGAGAAAGAGTACATCAGAGATAATTGACCATATCTGTAACACATCACAGATACATTTAAAAAATTTTCTCCTCACAAAGACTCATGAATGAACATAGACTCCAAAACATATTTTAGGCAGTCATTTATAATCTTCAACTCAGGCAATCTTTTACTTTAATCTTTTCAGAGAATACATTATCTTCATCATCATCCATGTCATCAGATGAAAATTAACTTCACAAAACAGATTTTTGAATCAAATGTAGGTTTCCACTGGCAATGAATATATGACTATCTTCATACAAAGAAGTATTTCCTCTCAACAAGCTAAAACAATAAGTGGTATCTGAACCGCTGGGATGAAAGGTAGAGGCACTGGTAATCATTATTCCCCCTTGTTTGTTCAGGCCCTTCCAACAAAACAAACAACCTTTTTGTGATTGGATTGACATGGTGTTAACAATGCATTTAATGCCCAAATCAGTATGAATACAGGTAAAGCTCTCACTAATACCAGTACCAGGATGTTAAAGCCACCTATTTTCTAAGCAGCCCCAAAAAAAAAAAAAAAAAAAGAGCCAGAGCTTTCCCTCCTTTGGCAAATAAGTTAGCATGCTAGTATTCACCAAGCCACATCAGATAACAGCTTTGCGTATGATTTTTAATGCCATATGTTAATACTCATATGCAATACCTGCTGTCTTTTCAGCAATTTGAGCTTCTGTTGCTTTTTCTTGGAGTTCCAGTTTAAGCTTCAGTTTTCTGTGTTCTTTATCTTCTTTACTCAGTTTTTCTTGAAGCTAAAAAACATTGAAAAAAACATGGATTCTTACGAATATATCCCTTGCACAAATATAATTAATCCCAGTGTTAATTTTTACTTTCTCTAAACCCTTATAGAATAACATATTAACTTTATGAATATATAACTCTTGGGAAAAAACAATCTTTAAGGTTTTAAGATAATTTACAAAATAATAATTACCTGAAATGACATAATAATTATAAAAACATTTTAATATACACTTAATAGGCAAATGAAATTAAAGAAGGAACATTATTATTATTAAATATACTGTGACAAAAAGCAATCTGATAAATTCTTTTGTCTTAAAGCAAAAGGCTTGGAAGGGATCATTGTAATAAAATAAAGGATAGCACAAATTACAGCTTCTCTTAGTAATTCTAATATTTTGAAACAAAATTAATTAAGATAATAATCTTAATATTTGATACAAATCTCCCTTTGAGAATGCTATGCCATCAACTTCCATTTAAGTTGGCACTGGCACCTGATTCATAATTGGTATGCAATAAATAACTGCTAGATGAAAGTACAGAAAATATCTCATGCTTTCATATGGAGTCCTTCCAAATGTTTTATTTTTAATTTCTCCCTCGGCTTTTGTCGTTTGTGTTGTTTTCCATCAGACATGATCGACACTCCTAACATCATGTTTCAGTTTGATTAGGTCAAACAAATAGAATATTAGAATCAGAAAAGTATATAGAGGTTAAAAAAAAAACCAGCAAGCATAGAAAATGAACATTATTTAATAATATTACTTAAAGCTCAAAGGAATGTAACTAGAAAAAGAGTCAGAAGTGACATGATAAATTAGATTGGACAAAATACAGCAATATAAGATAACACAAGGTAAATGACAATATTTCCAAGCCTTGCTACTTTAAAGTTTACATATAGTACTGAGCACAGGGCACAGATACTACAAAGAAAAAAAGTTAAGAAAGTAACATGAAACCAATGAAGTAAAACTTGAATTTTATAGGCACCTATGAAAAGTACTACAGATTATGAAAAAGCGAGTGATATTGCAAGCCACCAAGACAGGAAACAAAAGAAACTGCTCTTCATAGCCCATGTCTCAATTCAATCATACCCTGAATGGCATGGTATGGCAACGGCATAAAGCTACTGTTCCAGAATTAAAGTACACAATAAAACTGAATTATGATGAGTGACAGCAAACTTAGAAGGCCAATAACTAAAAGTATGCTCTACAATTATCAGACTTTCTATACTGTACCTTTTTATTGCTTGCTTTGAGAATGTTCAATTCTTTTAGAAGCAACGCTATTGTCTCCTCTTTACTGAAATCTGAAGTAACCTGACAAGGATTCGTACATTCGCAATGCAAATCATTACTTCTGTGGTCCATGATGCTGTAATGAAGAAAACTATTAAAACAATATACACATAATTTCCACTCTACAGGATCTGTACATTTTATACTTCAAACAGGGAAACAAGTTTAACAATAAATGTGTAAAATTACTTAATATAAAATTTCTCTTAAGAAAATACTATGGATGAAAAAGCATAAACATCACAAATTCACAGAGGTACTAATACACCAATCTCACAAGGAAGAGTTAAATCTGTGAAAAACATTTGGTAATAACTATAAAGATTCATGCAGGAGACCCAGGTTTGATCCCCGGGTCAGGAAGATCCGAGAGAGAAGGAAATGCCAACCCATTGCAGTACTCTTGCCTGGGAAATCCCACAGACAGAGGAGCCTGGAGTCTGTGGGGTAGCAAGAGTTGGACAAAACTTAGCGACTAAACCACCACCACCATAGAGATGCATACTACTACTACTGCTACTACTACTACTACTACTACTACTACTACTTCTAAGTCACTTCAGTCGTGTCCGACTCTGTGTGACCCCATAGACGGCAGCCCACCAGGCTCCTCCGTCCCTGGGATTCTCCAGGCAAGAACACTGGAGTGGGTTGCCATTTCCTTCTCCAATGCATGAAAGTGAAAAGTGAAAGTGAAGTTGCTCAGTCGTATCCGACTCTTAGCGACCCCATGGACTGCAGCCCACCAGGCTCCTCCATCCATGGGATTTTCCAGGCAAAAGTACTGGAGTGGGGTGCCATTGATGGTTCAGTACAATTAAAGAATTCAGTTTTTAATGGGTTATGAATATTAATTCAATTCGTACTTTTGGTCAGGACTCCAGATACATTTTTACTTTTCTGAAACTGGGAACAACAAATAATTTTTCATTATAAATGACAGAATATCATATTTTCATTATTAAAGTCACAGCATATTAAAAATGAAAACCTATTCCTGTGACACTTAGGGGTAAGCAAAATAAATTTTTGACAATGTGTATGCTATTTGAGAACAATAATTAACTTGTTAGCAAGTACTATAAAGGATGGGAAGGAAAAAGTAGATGACTTTAGCCCAGTCTCTACTATTTACCTTTCCTATGTAGTTATAAAGTTTATCACCTTTTCATTCATCCCTACTTCCCAAAAATATACTCCAATCTGTACTTTCATAAGACTATAACTGACTGCCAAGAGGGTGGAACATATTAACATTATCTACTTCATTATATATCAATATTCATTAACATACCTATTTCATAATTTTTAAGTAAATAGAAACAGGTATTCCTACATAAAACTCTGTTAAAAAGTATTCCATAAATATGACTTTGTCTAGACTGAAAATACAATATTTATATTTCAATATAATTATAAATTAGTCATTGAGAATCTTTAAATGTAGCAATATTTTCATAGTACATGACTAATTATCAAAGTATTTTACTCTTTTAAGGAAAAAGTCACAGGTGTCACAAATTCAAATCTCTTCATAAAATAGGTAGATAAAGTGAATGGGTAGAAACTACAAAATGTAAAATATCAAGGAATGTAAACAGGAGAGTAGGTGACCCTTCTAAAAGAAGTCAAACTCATTTAAATGAAGAACAGTGCTGACCAAAAGCAAAACATATCTTTGGGCTTGTCTTTTCGTGGAGCTGCCAAGTTATGGTTCTGATGAAAAATATACCATTTTCATCAATGTAATAGTTATTTCCAGATCCTTAATGAAAGGTCACTTAAAACAATACTCAACAAAATATAAAACCTCAGGACCAAACAAACAAAAACAAAACAATTAAAAAATAAATCCTCATGATCTTCATTCAGGCTCATCCTGTGCTTTTTCACTCAGTGACTTAGACACATTATATTAACGTAATGAAAATAGCAGAAAACTCCCCAAATTCTAATAAGTTAACCATACATCAAATTAGGGCCACATTAAAAAGAAAGGGAGCAACAGAGGGAAGAAGAGAGGAAGGAAAAGTTCTCCCAATTCTTACTTTCTAAATCTAAGGGTGCTAGCACTCACTTGGATTTTCCTGCAGTGCAGTGAGCTGTCTCGTCACCTGGATGAGGGCTGACGACTTGAAAATTCCTTGATCTCTGCTCTGGCAGTTCTGTGCTCTCATATGTAGCTTCATTAACTAATTCATTGGATTTCTGATGCATGCTTCCCTTAGAATTCACAGGCAGTTGCTCATCTGGCTGGGTATTTTTATTTCTGCCTGTAGTCTCTTGTTCAAGGTAACTATGGGTTATGTCTGCATTTAAAACAAAATAAAAACATGATATTTAAGACATCGTTACATATTAAACAGATCAAAAGAGTATTTTTCTGTAAATAAGTGGTCTCGTAGCTTTAAACACGCACTTACTAACCTTACTCCTATTGTAATCAGACAAACATGTACAGGGTGATCTTGCTATTAATGCTTCCATTTCCAGTCAGACAGCAGAGTAGGATGGTGGTTTACAACCTTAAGTGTACATCAGCTGTGTGTGTGTTTAGCCACTCGGTTGTGTCCAAATCTTTGCATCCCTATGAACTGTAGCCTCTGTCCATGGGATTTCCCAGGCAAGAAATACTGGAATGGGCTGCCATTCCCTTCTCCAGTGGATCTTCCTGATCCAGGGATTGAACCTGTGTCTCCTGCATTGCAGGCAAATTCTTTACCGGCTTAGCCAGCAGGGAAGTCTACATCAGCTGAGGAGTTTCTAAAAATCCTAAAGCTCAGGTTCACCTTATACTAACTAAATCAAGATCCCTGGGTGTGATCACAGGAGTCTAGTATAAAATCAAGGCTGGGAACCACTGATTTAGGTTATTATTTTATACATTACTTTTTTTTCCTAGAATTTGAAAAACAGGATATGGTAAGTTAACTGATTACAGTGAAGTGATAATGTGCATGGGATTCTGGTGTCAGACTGAGTTAGAATCTCGTCTTTGCCAAACATATAACTTTGGGCAAGTTACTTTACCCATCCATGCCTCAGACTTTGTTAAATGGAAACATAATACTGCTTACTTGAGTTGCTGCAAGGATTAACTGAATTAATGAAGACAAAGTACTTGGCCTACTGTTTGGCCCATCAATAAATGTTAGCTATTATTTTGATAATAAGCATCATCATATTAAAAGGGAAATAATACAAGGAGAATTATTTTTAACTTACCTTTCATCAGATATGTATAATAAATTAGAGAATATTTTGAAAAGCTTGGCTATCTCATAAAAATGAGCTACCTCAAGCTGTAACTATTAAATAGCTATTCAAAGGAACAGTGTATATCTGATTTATAGTGAAATTCCGGGGAGAAAATGACACATAGACAAGTGAACAAAACAAACTCTCTTAACCAATAAATCAGATCAATGACCACAAATACTGATTGAAACCAGTACTTTATTATTTCCAATAGAAACAATTCGTCAATTTTAAAAAGCAGGTGAATCGCACCTGCTTGTTTATGATGCCTTCTTTAATTTGTCACACTTAAAATCCTTTTGAGGCAGAAGAGTAGTTTTACAATAAAAATAAAATAGAGAAACATAAATAAGGTACCCCTCACAAAGCACTCATTCTTCCAGAAGAAATTCTTTGCTTATATATATATATGCTGAAATTAGGTATAGCCAGTCATACACTCCAAGTCCTGGACATTGTCTATTGGTGGCTGAATGCTAAACCAGAAAATATTCATTTTTGGTCAATTACTCTTAAATTCACTGAGGGCATAAACTGGGAAAATATGCTATCATAATTACATATCTATGATATTTCATTATATTCTGTTTTAAACTTTAACAATTATATGTATCTGAAGGTTATTTGTTGGTTCTTGAAATTTCAAAACACCTGGTCTGCTGTAGATGTTCATCATGCTACATTTCTAGAATAGGCTGGTATTAGTACCCCCAAATATGAAAGAGGTATTATAAAATTTTATAAATGGACACTATGGAATATCACTAGATAATATCATTAACAGACCAGGCTTTTTAGCACCTATGACTTTTTTTTTTTTATTTTTAAACTTTACATAATTGTATTAGTTTTGCCAAATATCAAAATGAATCCACCACAGGTATACATGTGTTCCCCATCCTGAACACCTATGACTTTTAAAGTAATTTAAAGAAAATTACAGCTATAGAAAACAATATCAAAACAACAAAAATTGTCTCCAGAGGCATATCAGAAGACAACAATTCATATTAGGCCCTATGCTATTCTTCAGTTTATGAAGTACAAAGATTCTTCAACAGGTAAAAGGATAAGCCAAGGAGCATAGCCAGTAAGGAAAAGCCCCCAGTTCCCCACTGTTACTGTTGCTGTTCAGTCGCTCAGGTGCGTCCAACTCTTTGCGACCCCACGGACTGCAGCACACAAGGTTTCTGCGTGCCCCATGGCAACACCTTATCAATTGCTTCAGAATCTTAAGTCTTAACTCTCTGACCTGTTTTTGAGAACAAACATATCATTATCTGCAACTTGTCCCAGGTGTTCACCTCTGTATTTCTGGATGTAATGTAACATCTCTCTTCATTTAGTTTTTATTTCTAACTCTGAGTGCTGACTTTACCTCATCCCTGATATCTATATTACTTTTCATTACCACATTTATAGCTCTCTTTCTTACTTCAGCTTCTCTCTCGTGTGCTCAGTCATGCACTGAGTACACAGGCACTCACAAGCACTCACTCTTTGCAACCCCATTGACTGTAGCCCACCAGCATCCTCTGTCCATAGAACTTTCCAGGCAAGAATACTGGAGCAGGTTGCCATTTCCTACTCCAGGGATTGAACCCATGTCTTCTGCACTGGCAGGTGGATTCTTTACCACTGTGCCACCTGGGAAGCCCCCACTTCAGCTTCAGTTCAGTTCAGTTCAATCGCTCAGTCATGTCCAACTCTTTGCGACCCCGTGATTCGCAGCACGCCAGGCCTTCCTGTCCATCACCAACTCCCGGAGTTCACTCAGACTCAAGTCCATCGAGTCAGTGATGCCATCCAGCCATCTCATCCTCTGGTGTCCCCTTTTCCTCCTGCCCCCAATTCCTCCCAGCATCAGAGTCCTGTCCAATGAGTCAACTCTTCGCATGAGGTGGCCAAAGTACTGGAGTTTCAACTTTAGCACCATTCCTTCCAAAGAAATCCCAGGGCTGATCTCCTTCAGAATGGACTGGTTGCATCTCCTTGCAGTCCAAGGGACTCTCAAGAGTCTTCTCCAACACCACAGTTCAAAAACATCAATTCTTCGGCACTCAGCTTTCTTCACAGTCCAACTCTCACATTCATACATGACCATTGGAAAAACCATAGCCTTGACTAGACGACCTTTGTTGGCAAAGTAATGTCTCTGCCTTTCAATATGCTATCTAGGTTGGTCATAACTTTCCTTCCAAGCAGTAAGCGTCTTTTAATTTCTTGGTTGCAGTCACCATCTGGTGATTTTGGAGCCCAAAAAAATAAAGTCTGACACTATTTCCACTGTTTCCCCATCTATTTCCTATGAAGTGATGGGACCAGATGCCACAATCTTTGTTTTCTGAATGTTGAACTTTAAGCCAACTTTTTCACTCTCCACTTTCACTTTCATCAAGAGGCTTTTTAGTTCCTCTTCACTTTCTGCCATAAGGGTGGTGTCATCTGCATATCTGAGGTGATTGATATTTCTCCCGGCAATCTTAATTCCAGCTTGTGCTTCTTCCAGCCCAGCCTTTCTCATGATGTACTCTGCATAGAAGTTAAATAAGCAGGGTGACAATATACAGCCTTGACATACTCCTTTTCCTATTTGGAACCAGTCTGTTGTTCCGTGTCCAGTTCTAACTGTTGCTTCCTGACCTGCATGTAGGTTTCTCAAGAGGCAGGTCAGGTGGTCTGGGATTCCCATCTCTTTCAGAATTTTCCACAGTTTATTGTGATCCACAAAGTCAAAGGCTTTGGCATAGTCAATAAAGCAAAAATCGATGTTTTTCTGGAACCCTCTTGCTTTTTCCATGATCCAGTGGATGTTGGCAATTTGATCTCTGGTTCCTCTGCCTTTTCTAAAACCAGCTTGAACATCAGGAAGTTCACGGTTCACATATTGCTGAAGCCTGGCTTGGAGAATTTTGAGCATTACTTTACTAGCATGTGAGATGAGTGCAATTGTGCGGTAGTTTGAGCATTCTTTGGCATTGCCTTTCTTTGGGATTGGAATGAAAACTGACCTTTTCCAGTCCTGTGGCCACTGCTGACTTTTCCAAATTTGCTGGCATATTGAGTACAGCACTTTCAGAGCATCATCTTTCAGGATGTGAAATAGCTCAACTGGAATTCCATCACCTCCACTAGCTTTGTTCGTAGTGATGCTTTCTAAGGCCCACTTGACTTCACATTCCAGGATGTCTGGCTCTAGGTCAGTGATCACACCATCGTGCTTCTCTTGGTCATGAAGATCTTTTTTGTACAGTTCTTCTGTGTATTCCTGCCACCTCTTCTTAATATCTACTGCTTCTGTTAGGTCCATACCATTTCTGTCCTTTATCGAGCCCATCTTTGCATGAAATGTTCCCTTGGTATCTCTAATTTTCTTGAAGAGATCTCTAGTCTTTCCCATTCTGTTGTTTTCGTCTATTTCTTGGCACTGATCACTGAGGAAGGCTTTCTTCTCTCTCCTTGATATTCTTTGGAACTCTGCATTGAGATGCTTGTATCTTTCCTTTTCTCCTTTGCTTTTCGCTTCTCTTCTTTTCACAGCTACTTGTAAGGCCTCCTCAGACAGCCATTTTGCTTTTTTGCATTTCTTTTCCACTTCAGCTTACCTAACGTCAAATTTTGTGATCCCTGAACTCTTGGTAAATTAGGTCTTTTCACCTGTGAATGTGATATCTTCTTCAAACAGAGCAGACATGGAACCTTGCCAATAAGAGGGTTCTTGACTGATCCCTCCTGGATCCGAGTAATCATTAACTCTTGAAGTATTTTCAAAATAAACTCATAAACTTCTAATGCACTTCTGGGTTTTAATTCTAAATGTTTAATACTTCTGAAGAATTCATACTATGTGATTTGGCTCTATTTCTGGATGTTTCTAATCTTGTTCTGTAGTAAAAGGTTTTAGATTCCTAACTGCAACTGTTCATCAGATATTTGGAGACTGATCTGAAACTATCCATATTCTTCTAATGAGAATTTAATTTTACTTTAAAGTAAACAAGGTGACTTATAAAATTTTCCTTCCTGTCTGCTTTTTACCTTTTTTTTTTTTTTTCGGACAAACTATTTTAGCAAGTCTTCCTTAAATCCTCTGAATGGTCTCAACAGTCCTGTACTCTGCCATACTGCATTACCTTATATCAGAATTTGATCATTTGTATAGAAAGTTTGACCCTATTATTTACTAATTAATGACTTCCCTGGTGGCTCAGATGGTAAAGCATCTGCCTACAATGTGGGAGACCTGGGTTCAATCCCTGGGTTGGGAAATCTCCTGGAGAAGGAAATGGCAACCCACTCCAGTATTCTTGCCTGGAAAATCCCATGGATGGAGGAGCCTGGTAGACTACAGTCCATGGGGTCGCAAAGAGTCGGACATGACTGGGTGACTTCACTTTCACTTAATAATCATCCATGGAAATGCCACAGTGTGATATGTCCTGTGGTAAGTACTGGGAAAACAAAGACGGGTAAGAAACAGATTCTCCCCTCAAAGACTCTACAGTCCAGTGAAGAAGACAAACTGATCTAATAATTTGAAGACAATGTACTAAGGAGCATGCTAGGGCTACAAAGACCACAAACAAAACATACTAGACATCCTGATGCTCAGCTGGAAGACTGTGGGATGATTTCACAAAGGCATTTATTCCAAACCATGACAAACAGAAATATGCAAAGTAATGGACTATCAAAGGGTTTGAGTTCAGTAAAGAAAAAGCGGACAGACTGTAAGAATAAGAGAACAGGAAGAACGAGTACAAAAGAGAAGAAATAGCTTTAGGAAAAACAAAGACATTTGGTGTTTTGAAAGGACTAGATGCTATAGTCGAGGAGTGAAAACTTGTAAAATGTGTAACATTGTAAAGACAAGATGTGGTAGATCTGGGAATGTGTTGATTAAATAGACTGATGATGAAGTACTTGGAGAGGAATAAATGAAGGTATCAAGGTACAGGGAATGCTACCTTTCAAGACACTGAAGTCATTCAGAAAAAAGGCAAGCAATGGAGACCAGAGATGAAAGACAAATGCAAAAGACTTCACTGGCTGCATAAACATGCTAAAGAAGACAGAACCTGATGAGAAAGCTGACTGATGGTAGACAACAGTCATCTCTTTCTACCTTTTTACTTTGAAATAATTCCAGTCTTATTAAAATGTTGCAAATATAGTACAAAGGGTTCCTATATAACCTTCATGCAGATTCCTCAAATGTTAACATTTTACCACACTTGCTTTATTATTTATTCTATGTCAGTCTACCTACACATATATATTTTTTTCTGAAACATTTCAAAGTAAGTTGCAGGCATGATTCACTTTGACTTTTCAGGTCAAATATCAAGATGGTGCTGTACCATACTTCAGTTTACCAAATTTTCTTTACCTTATTCAAAGGTCAACTTAAATTCAATTTCTGAGTTAATACCTTCACCAACCAAGAGAAAACTGCATTTAGTCACTCTAATTCAGTCTTCAGTTACTTTTCCTAAACTTTGCAGGCCCAACAGAAAAATTTTTACCAAGTGATAACAGGTTGATGCTACCAAAAACTTTAGTTGAGATGTTGTCTTACCCCCATCACTTGCAAAAAATATTGAATTAGCAATATATCAATAAAGTGTAGCAACAGTGAAGTTATGGGTCTGTTTCATACACTATTCAAGTTGAAAGATGAGATAAATGTTTAAAAGAACTCACTTCCGATTCAAATTTACCTCTAGGCAGAAAACACTCTATTCTGTTGATGCCTCTCTCTCATGGTCTGAAATGGAAACTCTATAACTTTCTTTAATAATTTGCTTCAGTGTTGAATCAACGTCATTGTCAATTGTTTCATCATTAGGACTAACAGAATTAAAACTATTTAAATTCATTTCTTCATATGAACTTAAGAATGTTACCAATCTTTTCTTCATAATTCATGTCTATGAAATCTAACTTTCCTCAAATAACATGAAATTTTTTGTGATGACTAATAAATCCCTTTATTTATTTGCTCTTCTGTGGGCATGCTGTATTAATTGGACATATGAATTTTAACTACTTAAAACAAATATATTCTCCAATTTTTACAATACAATATTTTTACATGCTACCTAATGTAATCACTGCCATGTAAACCTATCCTGTCACCATTGAAAATAATGCTATAGAAGATTATTACTCAGTCTGCTTCAAATGCCACCTACTGCTATTGTTAGAGCCAGTTTATTCATCTGGGCAAACTGGGTGAATTTAGTAACAACTTTTTAAAACTCTTAATGCCTGTGTGTTGGCCGGCTGTATGATATGGTGTGAAGACCCTGTATCTTCCTAGTGACTTTCATATTGTTTCTGTGGATCATTTTCATGATCTAACAAATTCTCCCCTTACCGCTGGAGGTATCGGTATTGTCAACTATTTCAGTGTTCGTATTGCTATCACATTCTCAACTCCTTAGTCTAGAAAATTAACAGCATCATACTATTTCCTAACCTAGAAAAGAACGCTTTGGGATCCCCTTTGACATCAGTTCTCCAGACAATTATACATTAATGTATAATATACTCAGCTACATTGATGCCATCCAAGAAATCATAACTCAGGGCCAAAAATAACTGTTACTTCACAACTACTATACAGAAGTGAGGAGGCAGTTAGAATCAAATAGGGATTCTTAGAGGCTGGGAAATTCCGTCCTGTCTGGCTTTGTAAATAGTTTGTGACAACTGGTATCTGTGTAAATGGATTTGATGGTCCCCTGGGGGGTCAATACTGTTTACAGAGCTGTTTCTTCAGAGTGGTTGAGCTAGAATTGTCTCTAGGGATCTTACAGGGGTTACTCAGAATAGCAACATCACAGGTACCTGAGAGCTCAGTGGCAGAAAAGAGAAAGAAGGATGGAAGTGTAACAGGCAAGTGCATTCAAATAAATGTATTTCTTGCTCCTTCACATGCAGGTGCTCCTCAAGGGCACTGACTATCTAAAATGAACCATAAAAGAAGCAATTTGTAATTACGTTGTCTGACACTTGCTAACATAATTGGTCATCACTTCTTTATACTCCATCTTTCTTTTTTTGAAAAGGTTGTTACTTTGATTGTAGCATTAGATTTTATAAATATAAAAAGAATGAAAATCTCATGTTTATCGCTTCTTTCTTTTGTATACTGTCACTACATTATGTAAAAACATCAAAATGATAAGATTTTTTTTTTTTACTGTTGAATAAGTATAAATGTGATTTCATGATGGATTTACTATAGTCCTACATTTTAAACAGAATATGTCTTTTTTTCCAATGGTTAAGAATTTTTCTAAACAAACATTAGTTTCAACATAGCCCCTAATAACTTCTATCAATTCCTTGGATAAGTTACATGTAGATCATCTATCTCTATATGTATACAAATACTCTTTACTCCCTTTACTAAATACTTTGGACTATTTGCTTCCTATTATGTGTGGGGTGATTAGTTTTCCATATAGATGCATATATGAGCTTTTCTCTCCCCAGACATAAAAGACATCAGAAACTTCTGCCATATTATAGTAACTCCACTTAACATGAGTGAGTACAAGAGCAAAGTTCAGACCTTCCAAGTAGAATATTGGTGTATTTAGAGTTTCCAAGCAAAACCAGAGTGCATGGACTCTGAAGACAGACCACAGAGTTTGAATTCCAGCTCTACAACATAGCTGTATGACCTTTACCAAATTAATAAACTTCTCATCAATTTCCCTATCAGTAAAAAGCACACAAAAAAAGCACCTACTCAAAAGGTTATTATGAGAATTAAATTATTTAAATTATATAATCTCTTAGAAAAGTATCAGCATAGAAAACACACTCAATAAATTTTAGCTATTATTATTTGCAAGTATCTACTTGGCTAAAAGCAAAATATTTTCTTATTAAACTGTAGTAAGAATACATAAAAATACAATTGAGAAAAAAATTTCTATTAAAATCAAAAGACATCAACGTGGAAAATAAATAAAATGCTACTTTGTTCAATGAGATACATACAAACAAGAGAAGATACTTAACAAGCTTAATTACAACTTGTAGTTAATACATAATGGTTTAATAAAGTTTGTATGAGATTATAAAGCCGAAAAATTACAAAAATAACAGAACTTCAAAACTCAGAAATCCTGACATTAGGAAAAGATCCTGAAAGAAAAGTCCATCTCATAGCAAGAAAATGAAGAGGATATTTCTGTAAATTCACTCCCACAGCAGGAAAATAAGGAATTAAATAGCATGTTTCTGTAACATAATTTGAACACTACTATACTGGCACATGAAATTAGATATGATCAGGACCATAGGTAATAGATCACAGGTACTTATTCTTCAGAGATTCTAATTTAGGAGTCACAAGAAATTAGGTAACTTCTGGATCTTTGGCTTAAAAACTGCAAACTTGTTACCTGCATATTGTATACTCTCTTGAGGTGTTTTTAATTTATTTTTTGGCTTAACCAGCCTTATGAAGAAGAAGAAGAAGATACTATAACTTTAATTTTCATTGTTTTGTATTCTAATTGCTCATATTTCAAGCATTCAAAGCACATGGAGCCATTGGCTATTATGTTGAAAAGCACAGATACACAGTTTTGTGTAATTCTAATAAGGTGTATCATATATACTGAGGGGAGGTCAAAAACATATGATGGGGGAGAGGCTGGACATAGCTCTAAGATTTTAAAATAAGGCTTCATAGAAGTTTATTAACCTGAAAAATCATGAAACCTAGGAATGTCACATAATTTATTCACTTGTACATGAATTCAAAATAAACTATGTCCTTTCATTCCATTACATGGTTGTATCTCTAAATAAACATGTCAAAAAGAACTAGTGAGGTTATTTCTTCTTTGATTAAGATAATTCAATGGCTTAGTATACCACATTTCAAGTTATCCAATGACTAGACATATAAATCACCTTACCGGAATTTTGCTTTATTATTTAAAAAAGCTTTTGAAGTGGTGGTCCTAAACAAATTTTTTAAAGTTTTTGTTTCAAGCCTGAAACAGTCATGAACACATCAATATTCATTCAACACATTTCTGCAAAAACTGTTCTATTATAGTATTTCAGCTTTTAAATTTTAACATTTTCACCATATGAAGACCATGAACACAGTACAATTACCTAAAGCTTATACTACCTAACTTATGAAACTATCACATAAATTAAAGCTTTGTAAAAATTATATCATCCGACTTAAACCATTGCAAATATTATTTAAGCTAAAATGATTGTGAAAACTATCATAAAATTAGATTAACTAGCAGAATAGTACTCTATATTCTCTTTATTCCCCCGTGACATAAACTATTTGGCTACTTACTATATTTCTAATCTTTTCAACCTTTTCAATTTTTCCTAAGAATAATTTATATAAAGTAATTAAATATATGAATCAACTAGGTAAGTCTTACATTTCTACCACTGCAAGTAAAATGGGTTTTTTAATTATATATTTTTTGTTTGCTAAGTATGAACACATACTAATTGTCTATGAATTCAACAATCCCATAAAGCATTTATGGAAGGTAACCTTTTTAATAGCAATTGTAAAAAGGAGAAAAAATGATTTCGTTACATGTGCCTTTCATTTTATTTAAGATCATCTTTAGATTTGGAAAATAAAACAGGAGAATCACCAGTCAGATACTAAGTGGAAATCACTGAAACACAATGTTAGTTCTAATGGATGGATGATTGTATTTGGTCTTTTGAAACTTTGAAGTATAGGTAAGTCTTGATCACACAAATTAATAAATCCTAAAGCTGGAGTTAACAATAACCATTACACCCAAATTCTGCAGCTTAGCCCAGCCAATTTTTCAAAAGGTCAGGTTGTGAACTGGAGAAGATCAGGGAGGTCCACCGCATAGCTTTGTTGCCAGGCATCTCTCGTCTGGATTGTTGCAGGCATTTATTAGTATTCGTCAGCAGACTCAACAGAGCAAACAAGAAATTCAAGCACGAATAATAAAATGAAATGCTGCTATATAACCCTTTGTCATTCAGCAAATATGGGACTTTTTAGCTACATTGTTCCTAAACCTGGGTTACTACTTTAATTTTTCTCCCCAGTGCTGACTGAATGAGTATGCATGTGTGTTAAATGCAGAGCTCCCCTAACAACTGCAGGACTGCCATTTAATCTGTTGGTAGATGGACCATTTCCTGTGGGAACCCTAGCTATGATTTCCAGATCCACCAAATAAATCTCAGATTAAGATTCCAAATGAAACCTGCCTTTGGCAGATAAAAAATGTCAAGATGGATATAAACAGTAAAATTATAAATTATCTAGGTGTTGCATGACAAACTAATGTTCATTTTTTTTGTTGACATGTGCCTAGATATCAAAACTATATGAGACATTCATCAAATGTCACACTTTCATAATATTGGAGGCATCATTAAAACTGTTTGACTAAGGACCTCAAAGTGTTTAAGCAGTAGCTCAAAAGTATATTTGTGCAAAGTAGAAGAATAAATTTACATATCAGCAGCAGCTCATAAGGGATGGGTAAATATTCTGTTTATCTCTCATTGTAATTCAGGTTACTTTAAATACAAGGTTTTAGGAAATCATTACACTCTATATGGCATCATTACATAACTTTCTATGCAAATGATGTATGTTTTATTCAAATTCACCATTTATTTGGTGGGGGAGGGAACAAAAGGAAAAGGTAGGGCCTCTCATTTTATTAATCAACTGTGACTACTATACTAATGTACATCATCATCACCATCTTGTTAGTATTTTTTAACTTTTAAAAAAAGCATTAAATACCTGAGACAAAAAAAGCCTGAGAAAAGTAAAAATTATCTATGTATATAATCTATTCATTTCAAATGACTGTGGTGAGAGGCAGAGACTTTTAAAAAAGAAAAAGGTAAAGAAGGACCAATAAAGAACCTATTAGAGACCAATGGTCTATTAAAAATGCAGAGGAAGTCTCCGACGCTAGTCTTCACTGCATTCTCAGGAGATCTAGGACTTCTTTTTTAATAAAAATTTTTGTTTTGTCTTCGCTCTTCTTACCTGGACTAATGCAGCACCGTCCTGATGCTGAAATATATCGACTGATTATAAAATATAGACAATGAAGGTTTCTGAAAGGAAAAAAATCAGATTTGCTGAACCGAAATATTACTCTTTTTAACTTTAAACTCTTAAAAGCAATTGAATAAAAGCCTTCAGTGACTCCAAATTCTGCAACATTTGGTTTCCTGATAAAGATTCAAAAATCATTTAATCTACTTAAAATAACAATTCCTTGAAATTTGTAAAATCTTTACACTTAATTTAATCCATGGAAAGGATACAAAATAGTCTGCATTCCATACTCAAAATGCTAGAATTTATACACAATCCTGATTCTTTCAGAATTATGGATTTCTCCAGTTCTTCCTATCAGATTTCCTCCAATACGTGTTGTGGATTCAAGGAAACTAAGGCTAAATAAACCTTACCTATCTTAATCTGTTAGGGATCAACATTAATCTGAAAATTAATCTGAAACAGAGAGGATAAAACTTAAATAGGATATTAAGGAAGGAAATAAGAGTATTTTTTGCTTAATTTTGAATATATTTCTAAACTCAAAATCAAAGAATGTTACCATGTTTTAGAGTACATCACATTATTTTAAGTATAGCCAGTGAAACTATTAAAAAAGAGTATTTGATTTTTAACTTCAAACATTTAATTTGCAAAAACTAACATATTCAGTATCTATACAAGTATAATTTTTACCAATGTGAACAGATTACTTTTAGCTTTTCATTCACTAGCATCCTGATTTTAAAGCACAGAAAAGTTTCAATATGTGAAGACAAAATAAATTAAAAATGAAGTCAAAATATAATTTTCTGAAATAATTACTTTTACCTTACATCTTATCAGCACAATTATACCATTTGGCAAAATTTATCAATTTTACCACAAAGCTACAGATTAGAATTTTTAATTCAATCATTCAGACTATGAAATAATCTATGCAACCAATTTCAAAATTTTATAGCTTGATCTTCAAAATTTGTTTTTTATTCCCCAAGAAAAAACAAAGTCACAAAAGGCAAAACATGAAGAAAATTTGTATCTGAAACTTCCTCCCAGAAGATAATGATGTCTTACATGACAGGTAGTTTTGATTAAAACACAAATATATACACATACTAAACCCCAAATTTTATATTCAACTTCCAGATATATTTACAACCAAAAACAGAATAAATGTAGTCACATCAGTCCTACTCTACAGTCAGTCAGTCAACCTGAACCAACTGTGTAAATGGTCATAAATTCAGTCTATACACCACTGTATATTGATTCAGATCAACAAAATCAACAAAATGCCAATGCACACTCAGGACAATCATGCTAAGGTGACAAATGCAGCCACTATGGAGACCATAATAATCATCTTAAGTATGATCCACTGAAATTGCAATTTCTAAAAAATTTAAGATTCATAAAATAATAAAAAAAATAAAAAAATAAAAAATTTAAGATTCAATAATATTATATTGAGATTTGTGTCATAAATATGTGTTCCAGGAAGTGCTCTGGTATGAAAGGGCCCTAACCAGAAATGAATGAGGACTTTTATCAAAGAGCTCAGATTCTTAAGAATGGAAAAGTTAAAGCCAAAAACTTTTGAAAAATTCAAGTAGTTTTTTTCTATTAAAAAAAATGTATTTTCATGGTCACAAATATATTTAAAACAGCTCTTTAAAAGCAGAATTGCATTTCCTTAAATCAAAGAAATAGTTCCAAGTTGTAAAAAGAGAGGATCATACTAATAGCATAGAAATGGAGAAGTAGTCCCATTAAAAAAAAATTACCATTTTTCATGCTTAGTCTTCTTAGTGATTATCATTTTTACAAAATGAAGGACTGAAAGGGTAGTAAGAATTCCATGTGAAGAGTATAGGCTGAAAAAGACTCTAAAAGACTCTAAATTTAGTTTTAAAAAAAAGAAAGAAAGAAAAGAAATAAAGAGTCCTATTATCTCCCAAAATTTTCCCTCATTAGAAATTTATGGGCAGGTTTATCAACTCTAGCAAATGCACCACTCAGCTGTTCTTGTGTGGGGTTAGGTAGTAGGGGTGCAATGGGAACTCTGTACTTTTTGCTAAGTTTTGCTGAGAACTTAAAGCTATTCTACAAAATAAAGTCTTTTTAAAAAACTGCCCACAAAAGTAAAAAATATATATGACATATATTCATAAATGTGAATTACTAAGAGCAGAAATGATAAATCCCAAAACACGGTTTGTAATAAACTTCATTACCAGCTAGAAGACTTAAGTTGTCCTTAGAAAAATTTTTTGGTTTTCCATTACATTTTTCTAATGAGGCCAGGAATCGTGACAGAATCATTCATATCAACCCTAAAAAACAAGGACACTCAGAATCTCATTTATTTTTATAAACTTATTTTTTTTAAAAAAGAAATTATTTTTTTTCTAAAAGAGTATAACCTCAATCATGCTTTTAAGGGTATCTTAGCATTTCCTCTGGAAATGAATCAATCCTTGTTGGCTCACTGCCAGCAGTCCTAAAACCACTTTCAAATATTCTCAATGGTCATGTGTAAGAAACCACCAGAACTCTATTAAGTTAGAACCTATGGAGATAAATAGTAAATTTAGGCAGACCTTGACATGCTCTTTTTTTAACCCTTCTATGGCAAAACAAAAATTAGAAATGCGTTCTTATATTCACCCTTGCCAAAAGAAAAAGGCAAATTGTATGATGTCACTAGTGTGAAGATTATTACTGCAATTGCGATTTCAATACAGACACAATTAGATTTTACCCTAAATGATTATTATTGATTTTATATTCTATTCTAAAAAATATAAATATACTAAATATAAACTATACTACTTTGAAAAATATCAAGTTTTTGATATTGTGGACATTATATCTAAAGAGAATAACTTCCTATAAAACTAATAATAACCATTTCAAATACTATTATTTGTGTTCTTAATACTTCCGAAACTTTTTTATAGACTATCTTTCACAGCTGGGTGGAAGAACAATGATGCAACCACCACCACTTATCTAGGCCCTATAAAAAATGTCAACAATCTACTTTTTAAGCATCTGTAAAGACTATTACTACCACTACATTATTGAAAATAATTGTTCTGGTATATGAAATTCATATAAAACTTGTTTCCTATTTCAGGTATTGTAGGTATATATGTGTGCTTTTACATACACAATCTCTCATCTTCCAAACTCTCCAAAAGGAAGTATCTCCCTGTTCCATAAACAAGAAAACTCTGGTTTGAAAATAATTATGAAACTTGCACCTAAGTCCACGTAGGCAGTCAGTAGAAGATTGAAAAATTAAAACACAGGTCAATCTAGTTCCCAAACTTACATTCTTTCTACTATAACATGATATTAAAATTATTAAATGCATTGGTTCTCCAGTGTAATTTTCCTTTAAATTTAAACAAAATTAATAAAAACAAATTGTGTTACTCATTCAGGGAAAATAAACCATTACTAACTAGAATGACAATTATTAAGTACAATTCAAATCCTGTAATTCAACACAGAATAAATAATTATGTGGACAGTTCCAACACCTTGAATTTCAAGGAGTGTCTAATCATAATGTCTAGGGGATTCATTTTTTCCTACCAGCTATCTTGCTGGTAGAAATGGATGTCCATTTTACATAAGTTGCTGTTTCCTTCCTCTCTACTTTGAAACAGTTTATGAAGATGACATGAAATTCTAATATTTTTATCATAATGATCAAAGACATTTAAAAGCATCCGGGTTGTTTTTCTATAGATGTCTACTCTTATAAAATGTTTACAAATCATACAATAGTTTTAGACGTAAAAAACACATAAAAAGAACACATAATTTGTGAAAAAGAGAGAAAGATAAAAGAACCAATAATAAAAGAGGTTGAAGGTGGCACATAGGTTCCAAATGCCAAGCAAAATTAAACAGTATTCTGACTCAAGAAGAAACTAACAAACTACTTATAGGTTACCTTTTGCTAGGTTTTAGTCCTTGTTATTTGACAGAAAAACCACAAAAATCATGGTAACAAAATCATGTCCTCTTTACATATAAAGAAGACAGTTGCTTTTTACTTAGAGCAGCAAGATAAAATTTTTAAAAATATTTGCTAACCTCCAATAAACTGCAACATGTAAGAAATCTATTGACTTAAGCAGTTCTAGAAGGCTTTCAACTCAAGTTTCAATTGAGACAATGATTTAGAATTATGCTCACTTTTTAAAATTATGCTTAAAATAGTTTTTAAAATGTGCTTCTCATTTAAATTGAGATAATACATAAGTGAAAATAACTACTCTGTGTATAAAACAAATATTAAATATAACTCCTAAAATACAAAACCTAAAAATATTAAAGAAACTCATAAAATTGAAAGGTTTTTGTCTAAAAATTCTTCAAGCTGTATGATTCCTACCATTTCTTACCCTCAATTGGTAAGAAATATTTAAAACACAGCAGACAGTGTTTAATTTGGGTAGGCACAATAACCTTCTTTAACCTTTCTTAGGGAACACTGACCCCTAAAGGTTCTAAATTTAAACAAGTTTAACAATATTCTAAATTTAACTGGTATCCAGACCTCATTTTTACCATTATTGTAGGTATATATTCTTATGGCACACATGTTTATTCATAAATCACACTTAAAATTATTTCCAACAGACTGTTGTGCACTACAAAACAACCGTGTTTCTGCTAATTTAATAAAAATCACCAAAATTTAAGAACTATCCAGTAATTTAACATACTATTCCCAATAATTATTCATAAGAGATTTCTGATCCCCAAGACTTTTTTCTTACATTGTTAAGTAAATAATAAGTAAATGCTTAAGACAGGCTAAACAGTCAATCTTATAGTAACTGGTTCTTTCTGAGGGTTAACTTTACATATGCCCTTTGACTGTGCCATTTCATTTTTTTCTTCAAAAGTAGGGAGGAAAAAGGAATATTGAAAAAGAGAAGGCTTTCCTGAAAGGACAAAAACACCATTTACTTCTTAAGTAAGCCAGAAGATGTTATCAATGTTCACTACACAACACACAAATGTTGTTACCTATTGCTTCCACAACCTAAAATTTCATTCATTCAGGGCAGGGTACAAAGAAGCTTGTACAGTCTATAGATGTCTTCACTTATCCTGCCTATCAATCTCAGCTTTACATTTTCTAAACTGAGAATAATGATAAAAACCAAGAAAAATGTAAAACATTTCACCAGTTAACACTGTTTACCTCATCAAATCTTTGATGTCAAATATTTCAGCAATGTTTCTAAAATAAAGCTAGGAAAAGAATAACCACTTCAGCATTCCTTATAATGAAACTTGTAAGATGATGCAAAGTATAATAAAAGTTATTAATTAGCTCCATTTCCTTAAAAATTAAGATAACTTTAAATAAAATAACTATAAGAATAGCCTAGCTTTGAAGCAATCTGTGCTTTATGAAAAATCCCATGAACCTTGATAACAAAAAAGTAACCATATGTTTAAATGTATTGGTTATCACAAAACTCAAAAGATACTCCATTTACCTGTTTAACTTTATTTGTTAATAATGTTTCATTAATAGGTCCTTAAGGAATGTCTTAGTCCTATTTCCACTGTCCAAAAAATGTCTGTAAAAATGCAAATTTTCTTAATGATGTTTCAGTCACGTCTCCTGCAGTCTGTGCCTGCTGCAAACTATTTATGCATCTGTCTTCAGCCCTAAAACTTTCCTCTCCACAAGTGTCCTAGAGCTTCAGCAGTTCCCTTCCTTAACATTTCTCATGGTTGTTTCACATTTATGAGAAGTATTTCCTCTACGGTCCCTACTCTTTAGAGATATTAAAAATAATTCCTTTGGCTCCTTAAAGATCCTTTGGTCTATAATGTGAACCACATGGCTTTCATAGCAATGTGACCTCTGAAAAGGGAACAAAAGCAAGAAGGGCATTGTTATTTACTTCCTCTTTTCTTATTTTGCACATACATTGAGTAAGAACTGCTTTGAGTTTTTCAAGAGTGTTTGCCTGCTTATCTGCATAAATGAATAAAAACAGCTACAACAAATAGTTTCCTGCTTCACACCAATACATCATTATCACAAGCTGAATATAAAGAGAGTAGACTAAAATCAAGTGCCACAAAATCCTTCCACTAAAGCTATGAACTTTTCATTAAAACCTTTAACTATATACATTACTCAGGTATTACTTGCTATTCCTTTATACACAACGCAATCGGTTACGTGGATTCTAAACTCAGAACAGTAGCCTAGAATCACAAATAGAAAGGTTGCTAATGGTACGCATAAATGACAAGAAAATCGATAATAGTATAGAAATCAAAAACAAATGGAGAAATCGAAAAAGATACACTCAGTGCAGCATCTTTCTGTATCTCAAAAGAATGTGTAGCTATTAACTGATTTAGTTCAAGGATGACAGAAGAGTTCCCTCAGATGGCCTTTAACCTTCTGAAAAAGGTAACAGTGTGGTTGGTAAATGGTGAAGAAAGCCCTGTTGAAGGAGAGGGGAAAGAGAGATATGTGCAATGTTTCGATAATAAGTCTATTGGAAAAATTCAGAGGACATAAAAATGACGAACATAAAATTTCAAGTTTTCAACTATATGTCATACTATATTCAGAATGATTTGTTATCCAAGCATTTCAGATTTGCAACTGTATCCAGATTTAGTGTAAAAGATCTCAAATAAAAACCAAACATTTTTAAAACCCGTCTGTGTGGTGCTTATTCTACCTTGCTCTACATACAGATGGGTGTCCTATACTTATCTACCTATGTTTGTACCCATCCATCCATCCATTCTTCCACTATTTCTCCCTTTGGCAGGACCTCTCTTTGTCTGTCTTTCAAACTGTATTTCTCTCTGACAGCTCTCTCCCTCTGCCTGTGCACATCTGTGCTTTTCTCTTTCTGTTTCTCTCCTTGTCTCTGACTCATTTCATGTCTCTGTCTCTTTTTCGAAGTATTTCTTCCGCTTTCCTCTACACACCTCTGCGAGTGTCTGTGGCTCTGACTCTAGGGAGAGTCCCCCTTTGACTATTCTTCTGTGGTTGTCTCTGAGTGTCTTCAGTGTACAAGTGTCTCTGTATGTCTCTGTGCCTGTATGTCTTTGTTTTTCTGTGTATGTGTCTCCTCTCCATACATGTCTGTCTGTCTCTGCATGTGTGTGTATCTTCTGTCTCTTTAACTTTGTGTCTCATCTCTGTCTCTGTCTGAGAGTGTCTGTGTGCACACAGGTGCCTCTCTCTCCGTATGTCTCTTTCCCGTCTCCGCCCAACCCTTCTCTCTCTGTCACAGTCTGTCTGTCTCCTCATTGTGTTTCTCTTACTCTGGTACTTGTCCTCCATGAGTCTTAGGATGTGTGTCTTTTTGTGTGTATCTATGCATGCGTCTCTCTGTGTATGCCTCTATATATGTATCTGTGTCTTTTTCATTGAGTTTACCATCTCCCCCTTATATCTGTGTCTCCTTTCTCTGTTTGGGTTTCTTTCTCTGAGCTTACCTCTCTGTATGCATTTCTCTACTAGTCGTTCTCTCAATCTCCTCTATCACTTTGTGGGTGTGTGTCTTTCTCTCTCTGTGTGTCTGCTTTCCTTTTTCTCTTCAGTATCTCTTGCTCTGTGCCTTTTTCTCTTTCTCCTTGTGTCTCTTTTGCAGAATGTGGGTCTTTTTGTGTATACTTCCTTCCTTGTGTGTGTGCGTGCATGCATGTGTGCTTGTGCTTATCTGCTTCTGTCTAATACACTGGTTAGAACAAACACACTTCATTCAGTGCCTTAAAGGAGCACATCACCTGGGGTTTGGTATTAATACCTTAAAAGTCCTTACCTTTTGACCAGTCCTCCATTTGCACTTCTGTTCTTGTTTGCTCTGGCAATGTCTCTGGTTTTTGCGCCAAGATTTGAGGCTAAAATAAAGCCAACTCTAGATAAATAAACTTAAAACAATATATCAGAACACACCTAAATCTTACCTTTGTTTAACAGAGAATTTACAGGATAACTGGTTTTCTAAAACACTTACAATAGGACAATTAACTGTATATTTCAACACGTGAAATTAAATCTTTTTTCTCAGGAAAAAAGTTCTTTCATTCACACTTACATTTTAGTAAATACGGTTCAAGGGTAAGCGTCTAGACATTCTTGCTCCTTTGGTTAGGGAACTATTCAATTTATTTAACTTAAGTCTTTTCCAACTATTAACACAACTTCAACAATTTAAGAAAAATAAAAATTTTACTCTATTTGTCATAAGTTTATAGCAAAAATTTCAAACTTATTTATTTGAATGTATATTTTCACATAAATATTTCATAGTGTGTAATTTTAAAATGTTACTCTAATTTTTTAAAAGGTTATTTTCAGCTTGTGGAATTGTTGGTATTTCTCTCTTTTGTTTTCATAATAAATATGATCAGAACTATGCAAGTTCACTTTTTTGCATGCTTTTAAAGAGAATAATAAAATTAGATTCACCTCACAGCTAGAACTCTGCGTTCTTTAAAAAGTCCTCAAATAGAGCTGTAGCAAGCTTCTCCTATTCCAATTTTCTCTAAATATGTTGATCTGGAGTTGGCAATCTTTTTCTAAGTTCCTCATTTACTTTTGGATTAACTGAAAATATAGGAAGTTATTAATATCAAAGAAATATGTTCCAGTCAATGAAGCCATTTCCCTCCATATTGCCCAAAAAGGTTAATAATAATTGCACTCTTTTAATAAGAGATTCATATAGCAAGACATGTAGAAAATACAGTCTTTAATAACCTCTGGAGTATTTTAAAACATGCCTTACAGGCCTTAATGTGCTTAGTAATATACTATTTAAAACCATAATTTTATCCCTTTGCGATATACAGTCACTCTTCCTCATCATTTACCCAGCTAATGAATGCCAGCAATTAGTAAAATGTAATCCCATTGCACAATCATTTTAATGCTTTTAGCACTCAGAAAAGTAAACACCAAATTAATACTGCTCAAGCCATATCAGATCCTAGTTGGAAGCAAGCAATTATAGTTCAGCTCCTCAGGTGTAATTAAATGATTGGAATGATTTAGTTCCATAAATGCAAGTTAATTCATAAGCAAGCAACAAATATACTGGGAGTAATTACAAGAAACATTGACAGTCTAAGTAGGGCTAATTCTTTTATGAGACTGATATAGTAAAATGCTGCCCTCTCCTGGGCATATAAGTGAATTCTTCAGAGCCAAAAACAAAACATTTCCCCCTACCCAAAATCTAAGTTTTAAAAGGACACTAAAAAGGGGAAAAAAAAAAAAAAAAATATATATATATATATATATATAAATTTATATATAAGTTTTATTTCATTCCTTAAGCAAAAATTTTTCATTTATGGCTTATTGTGATAATTTCTTCACGCCCTAGTAATTAGTGGTTTTTCCATTCAAGTTCTGAATATGAGTCCCAAAACATACCAGGCAATTCCTATAATCTAATGAAAGTAAATCATTCAGATAGGACACTGGTTGCAAGTGAAACTTCTAGTTCCCTCTTGGACTGTCAGACCAACACCTATATTCTCTCACTGGTAAACCCTAACTAGACTGCTAGAGATTTAAGCTATGTTTTTATAAGTACTAAAATGGATAAGAAAAATAATCTCTGTTGGATATAAAACAAAACACTCAGTATTACTGTGACTATACAAAATGGTCTAAAACTAAATGTTTTTAATGAACTCCAATAACAACAACAAGAAAAAGACCTACAGCACTGGTATATCATTACAAGCACATTTTAAAACATAAAGAATAGCAGGCAGTACACAAAATAAAACACCCCAGTTTTACATAAGCCATTCCCAACTTTTTACTTTTTTAGGCTAACATTCAGAACAAATTTACTTGAATACTACCTGATGCGTATCAACTAAATTTCTTATACTAGACTTTTAGAAATGTATTTATTATATATTTAAGTTATGATATAATCAGTAAGACTGTTACACATATGTATTTGTATCACTAAGCCTATTCAGAATCATCTCTTTAACTTTCTGCAAAATTGAACATATTCTCAAATATAAACAATGGTATAACAAGTGGTTAATTAATTCTCCAATAAATGCAATAGATACTTGCAGGGGATAATGCTTAACAGTACCAATTTTTTTAGTCAGGGAGGGAACATTATTCCTTTCTACTATGTTTTCAAATGCAGTAAAATAACTATATTCTAAGTCACAGCCTATGCAAGCTATAAAAATAAAACGAAATATTAAAAAGTCCTGCCACTAAGTTTAAAATGTACAGCACATTTGCTTTGCCCTTGATGTCACAGTCTTATTTTTCAATTCATATCTTGTACACTGTAAGTTAATTGCTTTTGGAAAGTACTTATTATTCATGTAAAAATTAATGTGCCAATGTGTTTAAATCCTCTTAAATGACCATTCATGCATCTTTCTTCTTTAAGTACCAATGAAATCTGTCAAAAGACATCAATGCAAAATGGTCTTAAAGAAAGTTCTAATAGAGATTTTTTTTCTGCTAACACAAGATTTTCATATTCACCAACTTTACTTCAATTTCATTAATTTTTTAAGCTACTTTTAATAAATTCACCAAGTAAAATTTTTAGGCCCCATAGTCTGTCATTTGTGTTCCAGCTGACATTATGAATATTAATAACAGTGTTATCCTGATTAAATAGGCTTCATATGAAATCCCTGTGAATCCTATAGCTCAGACATCTCATTTTTCCAACTCTTTATGAATTTGGATTCAGACATTAAACTGGAAAAATCTTAAAAAACAGATTTAATGGCACATTTGCATACTGTCAAGCAAAAATTAGATGTTCTAATGATTCAAATAATTACAACTTATAGATCTACATATTGTAATAGAATAGACGATTTTTGTAAACATGCAACATATTTTACACATCTATTCATTTTAGGACAAAGGATAAGACTAATAAGATTCTGATTCCTTTCCTCACACTCACCTTAAAGATGGATATCAAGAACTTGTTTAAATCAGAAATTATATCTTCATGTTAAAATTAGTGGGATGATTTCAGAGTAGATACATAAACTAGGCTACTTAATCAAAGTGCTAAATCATTATGTCACAGACAAAATATGTTAAATGCTTTAATATTACTAATGTTACCAGGTTCAAGCAACAAAGCAAAACCTAACTGAAGTTCATCTTTAAGTGATGTGGGAAAAAATTACCCGCATAAAAAAGAAAAATAAAATCTTCACTGTAACAGAACATATCATATCAGCATGTGTTAAAATGACATCTTCTCCATCACAGAGGCCTAACCTCATTCCTCCAAGTTGTTTTTAAGTCTTGGAATAAGTGAAAAAAGAAAAAACAAATTATAGTTAAGGAAACCACATACCACCTCTAACTACACTGGAATTTGAATGTATCTGCCTATATTTCCTACTTTCATGCTATCAAAAAATGGAGACTGAAAAAAATTAAACAAACATCTCCATGCTCTGAAATGGGACTTGACTCTCCTTGTTTACTCAGCAGTAAAACACTTGATGAAACAAAATTTGTTCTTTGACCAGTCTAAAATTTCTAATCTGCCTAAAAAAGAATGAGTAATTCTGACATTTATCCTTCAAAATGAAGCAATGCTTTTTGGATAGAAAGGCATTTAAAGATGGGACTTCACACCCCAAAGAAACAACACCCAGGATTTTTTAAAACGTATTTTAAATAGGAGATATCCGTCTACTTTCTTCCACAAAAACCACACATGGCAAAGGTGTTCAGCTGACTTCGTTTAACGGCTTTGCTTTTTCATGTTTCCTTAGTTTAATCACAGATTTGTGTAATTTGAATCCAGAGTATAAAGCTAAGTATCATTTCTAACTATAACTTAAATTATATGCAACTATAACAATGACAAATTTTGGATTTTCTAGATTGGGAAATGTTGACAATTTCTGCACTGGGATGGTTTCATTAAGTGGCTAAAGAAGAGCAGTGTATTTCTGAAAGCCAAATATTATATCAGGTAACTCAACACATACAATATATGCATATGTTCTACTGATGGATTTCCATCTTACTAGACAAAAGTCTCTCAAATATTCACGTTCTCTCACAAAAAAGAATTCCTTTCACTGACTATCTCACATCACAGCCCACTCCCTACCAGCTCCAGATAATCCAAGTTTCCCACAGCCTGGGTAATTAAGAAAAGGTTTAGGGAAAGGGAGAAAGGATATAAGTAGCCAGATGCCATAGCTATCAAGATTTTAAATGCATATACTATTTGATCCCTCAGTCTACTACAAGTCTTTTAAAAATATGTAGAACATATTTTTATGCACAAAAGATACACCTTGAAGCAATATTTATTTGGTATGAGACAGTACTTATGCTCTAGTCATTCTGAACTTCTTCCTGTTCCTTGAACTCACTAAGCTTGTTCTTGCCTCAGAACTTTTATACGTCTCTTCTCTAGATTGCTAAACCATTTTTTCCCATCATTTAGGCCTTGCTCAAAATTCATCTCTTCAAAAGGTTTTGCCTGGCCATCCTATCTAAAGCAGAAACTCCTCTCTCATCACATTACCTGTGCTACTACTTTCATGAAGCCATCATTGTTTATGATATATATCCGCCAAGGAGGTATATGGAAGTTACATTCAGGCACAGCCCTTGTTTTTGTCTTTCATCTGTATCCTTAGAAGGGTGTTTGGCATAGAGTAAGTAAGTATTTCAGTATGTACTTGATGATCAGACAGGTGGACAGAAGATGTGCAGATTTTCTCAACAAGCATCTGTTATGCACCTATATATTATTTGTCAGTCAACCGTTTTAGGGATTAAATATAAAATAAATAGATAAGGCAAATAAATTTCCTACCCCAAATAAATTTTTAGCTAAAACAATATAGGTACAGAACATGGATAAATTAAAGACAGAAAAAACTGTAAAATTACACTCGTATATGCATACATGCTTGAATAGGATACACACAGCAATCACAGCAATGTATTATCAGCAGTTACTCTGAAGAAAGGGCCTAAGAGTTGAGGTAGAGAGACTGAGAAAATGAGGAAGAGAAGTATTTCTGTTTCATACCTACCTACCTGTATAATCTGATTTTTTCTTTTTAATGTGCATGTATTCTTTTTTAACTTAATAACAAAATATTTATTAATAACCTTGGCGTTTTACAAGAAACTCTGAAAGAAGTCACATTACATCAAAGAGATTCAAAATGAACTGAAAGAAAGCTTTATGACTCCCTTGAAACTCTGAACAAATAATTAGACTAATTAACTTTTATAATTATACTTTGTCATGGCTGTTTGCTTGCTTGGTTTATGCAGAGTGAAAAGTTCTAATTTAACTAATATATGGTAGAAATATATTTTAGTATAGAAAAATTTAAATGGATGAATTTCCTGAGAATTAAGCTTTTTTTTTTTTAAAAAAAATCACATTTCTTTGTTCAATTAGGGACTATTTATAACAGTCATAGTGTTCAGGATTCTAATATTTAAGAGTTTATAACAGAAATTACTATCAAAAAAAGACTAATTACTTACATCATTTGATATCATGGAGGGTGTCAAATTAAAAGGAAATAAATATTTAATGTTTCAAATATATGGTTTTCATGCAACTAAGACCGGACATAGCCAAACAAATAAATATACCTGAACACTGCAACAGCTTTCACTGTCAGTTACAAATGACACTTTGACTATGAATCCTATATTGCACAGCCTACTGATAAAATTTTAAAAAGAAAAACTTGAAAACTGGTTATTATTTTCAGAAGGTTAATCAGATACAGGATTTTCTAAAATAACCTGAAATGTTTTGCCCCAGGCCAAACCAAACTAAATCATTTAATCTAGCACAGAATATAAAAACAAAGTCATTTTATAGAATAGCTTCTCTAGGGAACAAACAGCATGTTTTCTTAAGATTCATGTGATTGCCAAGTTCTGATGCAATGACACACTCCTTCACACAAAGGCTTACATTTCCATACAACCAACTGAAGTTCTTGGCACATCAAAGGTAAAAAAGTATTAGAGCAAGTTAAATCGATCTGTAATGACAACAGGTATGACAAATAAAAGAACAGCTGTCAGAAAACGTCCTTCTAAAATAAAGTAAAAACTATAAGTTCTTAATTCATCACATATCATAATGCTTTACTAACAGATTTTATCCCCCCAAAATTGCTTAATAATTCTCTATAGTTTATACAGTTAAATTATAAGCAGTAATAGGGACACTAACAAATAACATCAATATATTCTAATGATAGCAGTTATGCTTTTGAACACTTTTAGTATGAATTTTTTTCCTTTTTTTGTTAACATAGTTGATTTACAATGTTGTGTTAGTTTATATTTTAAATACTAAATAACAATTCATGCATATAATTAGTATAAAGTTTATCTATGCAATTTGCTAAAATTATAGCACTTAATCATTCCCAGTGAACAGTATGCAACATGAAAGCTATGTATTTCACTTTTTAAACAGTAATGTTAAAGGTAACTAGGTTGTAAAATACAATTACTACAAACAAAAACTTTGAAGAAAGTAAAGCAAATGTTAGGCTTACAGTTCTAACTCCTTATCCAATATTAAGAAAGTCACAGCCATCAGTTTCATTAATCTGAGGACCTACCAAAGCTCATTTAATTTCTTAAGAGTCATTCTTAATAAATGTATCTGTTAATAAAAAATATGTAATAAGACTATGATTCTAAAGTAGATAATCTATAACTGATGTAGAATAAAATACTATATGAAACGGAAAAATATAAGAAGCCAACTATATAGAGAAATTTCCTTCAATGATTTTATTCTTCCTGCATCTAAAATAAGATGTCAACTACAAATTATATGTAAGGATGGTACTAGCTCTTTTGTTCACCATACCATAAAGAGTTTCCTAAGATTTAGAAGTATATGTTCCCTAAAAATCTGTTTCAGGAAAGTTATTTTTTAAAACATATCAAGATGGCAAAATGACTGAGTTTAAAATATTATTAATACTTACAAAATTAATATTTAGTAAAACAACTGCACAGTGTTTCACAGTACTAAATTAAACAACATATGCTATAACTTTTAAGACATTTTCCATAAGAAAATACTCTTTCATTTTAAAAGAATTTTCTTTCTTTTAAGAAGCTGCATGGCTAGGATGTGTTGATTTATATTATAATCATGTTGAAGCTGGGTTATGAGTACATAGGGGCTCATTATTCCATTTCTCTACTCTTGTATGTTTGTAATTTTCCATAATAGCTTAAAATACATATTATAATATAAAAGAGTATATACACTATCATTTACTTTCACAGAACTAGCAATGAGTACTTCATTTTATAATAGAACATATCAAACTTTTATCAGTTTCATGCCTGATATATGTATCCACAAACATATTATGTAACAAATATTGCACATGGTTCACAAATATATCATACATATACACCTTACATGGATTCTATATTGCATGTCATTTAGCGAAAAGCCTAAAAGTTTTATCTTATCATATAGGAACTGAACAGAAAATATAATCTGCTGAGAAATACGTACTTTATTAAAATGCTTTGGAATTTTTCCCTGACCTTATACTTAATAACTTCCTGAAGCTAAGACCTTACGTTACCAATGACCTAGTGCATATGCTGAATAGGTACACTCTGTCACCTTTAGCAAACATTCTCCTCACCAGAGGCCAGCTGCTGCACCCTGAAGCAATATCCTAGTTAGTTACTGCTACAGACATGTGATGTAAGTAACCAAGTTTATCATTTGTTGGAGTCAAAGCTACATGAATCTGAAACATTTCCTAATTTTATCTTACAAGATATGTATTTTCACTGATGGAGATATTTCTCATTTGTAGAACAGTGATAGTTCTTTGTATGTGCACAGTAATTATCTCTTAATTAACAAAGATGGTGATATAGAAGAATCATAAGCAGAAATAGTGACAATGACTTGTTTAGTTGCTCAGTTGTGTCTGACTCTTTTGCAACCCTATGTACTATAGCCCACCAGGCTCCTCTGTCCATGGGATTTCCCAGACAAGAACACCGGAGTGGGTTTCCATTTCCTTCTCCAGGGAATCTTCCCAACCCAGGTTTCCCGCATTGCCAGGTGGCTTCTTTACCAGCTGAGCCACAAGGGAAGCCAAAGTAGATTTCTTTTTGGAATTCCCTTGCTTTTTCTATGATCCAGCAGATGCTGGCAATTTGATCTCTGGCTCCTTCACCTTTTCTAAATTCAGCTTGCACATCTGGAATTTCTTGGCTCACGTACTGCTGAAGCCTAGCTTGAAGGATTTTGAGCCTAACCTTGCTACCATGTGAAATGAGTGCAATTGTACGGTACTATGAACATTCTTTGGCATTGCCTTTCTTTGGGATTGGAATGAAAACTGACCTTTTCCAATCCTGTGGACACTGCTGAGTTTTCCAAATTTGCTGGTATATTAAGTGCAGCACTTTAACAGCATCATCTTTTAGGATTTTAAATAGCTCAACTGGAATTCCATCACCTCCACTATCTTTGTTCATAGCAAAGCTTCCTAAGGCCCACTTGACTGCACTCCAAGATGTCTGCTCTAGGTGAGTGACACACCCTTTCCTCTTTTTCCAACCACCTGCTCAATATCTGAGCCAGACACAAGGCACCCACCAAATTAGGTAGAAAAGTGAACTACCTAAGATCAAAACCCAAAGTCTTTACCATGGTGGGGCAAGGAATACAAACTTGTACTTAAGCCAATCAATTAATGTAAACTGGTTAGCAATCTGAGACTATACAGTCCAGCCAGAAATTTTAAAGAAAAAAAAAAAAAATTAGGTCACGAACTACATTTCTTTACAAGATAGTTTCTTTTGAAAATATGCTCACAGCCACAAGAAAAACTATAACATATATGAAAGAATTTAACATAAAGAAAAGCAGTACAGGCATACGAAAGAGAGAGGTGGAGATTCAGACTTGAACTAGAGAAAACTAGGCAACCTGAAATCAATCTTCACAACAAGTATAATTTTCAAATTGCCACATAGAGAAATCAATACAACCCATTAAGTAAAAGCAATCAGTTTCTAAAGAAGCATAGATAGATATAAAAATGAATCAAGTAGAAATTATTCAGAAATAAGAAATGTTAATTCAAGTTGAAACTCTATAGATGAAGTAAAAATTATAAAACAGTTGAGCACAGAATTAAAGATTTGCAGGCAGAAAGGAAGATACTCCTCAGAATGCTGCATAGAATAATACTTTAAAAATATGAAAAAGAAGTCAACCAACGTGGAAGATAAAATATTAATAAGATGTTCTAACATATGCCCAGTAAGGGACTGAGTAGGGGAAAAGCATAAAAAGAAATGAAAATTAAATTAATTACATACTCCAAATAGGACAGAAAATGTGTCCCTGGAAAAGAGTAACTGAATCAGAGTTCTATAGTATCAACATCCCATAATTCCCCTGGAGATGCAGTCCCAGCATCACATTCTGGCAGTGATCCTTCATTTTCTTCAAATTTCCTGAAATTTCGGCACAACTACATTATTTTGTTACCTGCAAATCACAGTGATGCATATACTACCCTTCACAATACCAAGAGATGTTTAAAAATACTAAGTCTGTTGATCTTTATCCTGGTTCCTCACCCTTTCCATCAAGGCACAAGGAGTCACCAATATAACTGCTTGTTAATATCCAATGTGATATTATTTCTTTATTTTTTTATAATCCAGCATTATCACTTACACATCTCCTGTCACCAACTTGGTCAAAACTGCTTGCCAAAAATCAAAATAAATGGCAGAATGCCAAGCCACACTTAAAGGCTGAGAGCATATAGTACAATCTGCAATCTTGGTTCTCATGGGCTAAAATGCTGCTGCTGCTACTACTGCTAAGTCACGTCAGTCGTGTCCGACTCTGTGCGACCCCAGAGATGGCAGACCACCAGGCTCCCCCGTCCCTGGGATTCTCCAGGCAAGAACACTGGAGTGGGCTGCCATTTTCTTCTCTCTGCTCTTGAAACATAGGAAAAATATGTATTAGCAATGTTCTACAAAGTTTTTCTTTATATACACAGAAATAAATACAATTCAAAAAATAAAACCACCTCGCCTTGTATCTACATTCTTTCTCAGAAAGCTAGCTGAGAATGTGCTCCATCAACGTGTGGGAGTAAAGTATGAAAGAGGTGAAAAGAATAACCATGGTCATGGTGAGAAAAATCACAGGATAATAGCTATACACCAGACATAGATAATAGCCATGAAAAGTTGAGAGCATTAAGAAAACTTCAGGAGTAATTTGTTCAAGAAAGAGTAATTTGAGAAGAGATTGAAATAAATGAAAAGAGAGTTTGGAGTTGAATCAATAATAAATATACAGAAAATCAAGCAAATAAAGCAAAATAGCAGTAAAGTATGGAGGTGAGGGGGAGGAGAAAATAGTAAAAATATACTACATGTATTAATCGTGAATAGCATCCACATTACCATAACAATATAAAGACTATATATTTTTCCTTAACAAAGTTACAATATAGTTATACTGGAACAGAAAAGGAGCATGTGTGTTGGGACAGAGGTATCAAAGAGACCTATATCCTTGTCTTAGTTACCAGGACCTCCCTCATTTCAGTCTGCCTTTCTGTTTGAAATAGGTTAACATCTAGAACTTATACTTTCCAGTCTCTTTGCAGTTCACGTTTGAATGTAAAAAAAAAGTTCTACCAATGAGAAGTTCTCTAGTAAGATATGGAAGAAGAAAGGAAAGCAAAGGTTACCCATCTGCTTTCAGCATGTAAGGTCAGACAGACTTAAGTGTTTCTAGTGATAGAGACCCTGAAGTTTAATGAGGCGCATAAGCCTCCTAGATATGACAGCAAGTAGGGGTGCCAGCCACAAAAACAGCTTTCTGACCTCTAGATTGCAACAATATCACAATCCTGAACCATGGTCTAGAGGTAGTCCCTGACTACTGTTCCAGCACTTGGAATAAGTTTGTAAGCTGTTAATTCCCTATATAAAGGACTTTTCTGCTTGAAATACCTAGAGTTGTTTTTTCCCGCCATCCCATAATGTAACTGATATCTTCATAAGTCCATGAATTATAACAAAACTGGGATGAGAATCAAGAAGTTGAAATATAAGCATGCCATACAGAAATATTTCAGATCTGTTCCTTTCATGGCCTCAACAAAGCTACAAATACATGCAGAGTAACTCTTCCTCAGTTCAGTTCAGTTCAGTTGCTCAGTCTTGTCCAGCTCTTTGCGACCCTATGAATCACAGCACGCCAGGCCTCCCTGTCCATCACCAATTCCCGGAGTTCACTCAAACTCATGTCCATCGAGTCCGTGATGCCATCCAGCCATCTCATCCTCTGTCGTCCCCTTCTCCTCCTGCCCCCAATCCCTCCCAGCATCAGAGTCCTTTCCAATGAGTCAAATCTTCGTATGAGGTGGCCAAAGTACTGGAGTTTCAGCTTTAGCATCAGTCCTTCCAAAAACACCCAGGACTGATCTCCTTTATGATGGACTGGTTGGATCTCCTTGCAGTCCAAGGGACTCTCAAGAGTCTTCTCCAACACCACAGTTCAAAAGCATCAATTCTTTGACGCTCAGCTTTCTACACAGTCCAACTCACATCCATACATGACCACTGGAAAAACCATAGCCTTGACTAGACGGACCTTTGTTGGCAAAGTAATATCTCTGCCTTTCAATATGCTATCTAGGTTGGTCGTAACTTTCCTTCGAAGGAGTAAGCTTCTTTTAATTTCATGGCTGCAATCACCATCTGCAGTGATTTGGGAGCCCAAAAAAATAAAGTCTGACACTGTTTCCACTGTTTGCCCATCTATTTGCCATGAAGTGATGGGACCAGATGCCATGATCTTCGTTTTCTGAATGTTGAGCTTTAAGCCAACTTTTTCACTCTCCTCTTTCACTTTCATTAAGAGGCTTTTTAGTTCCTCTTCACTTTCTGCCATAAGGGTGGTGACATCTGCATATCTGAGGTTATTGATATTTCTCCCAGCAATCTTCATTCCAGCTTGTGCTTCTTCCAGCCCAGCCTTTCTCATGATGTACTCTGCATAGAAGTTAAATAAGCAGGGTGACAATATACAGCCTTGACGTACTCCTTTTCCTATTTGGAACCAGTCTGTTGTTGCATGTCCAGTTCTAACTGTTGCTTCCTGACCTGCATATAGGTTTTTCAAGAGGCAGGCCAGGTGGTCTGATACTCCCATCTCTTTCAGAATTTTCCACAGTTTATTGTGATCCACACAGTCAAAGGCTTTGGCATAGTCAATAAAGCAGAAATAGATGTTTTTCTGGAATTCTCTTGCTTTTCGGTGATCCATTGGATGCTGGCAATTTGATCTCTGGTTCCTCTGCCTTTTCTAAAACCAGCTTGAACATCTGGAAGTTCACAGTTAACGTATTGCTGAAGCCTGGCTTGGAGAATTGACTTCCCTGGTGGCTCAGATGGTAAAACTCTCCCTAACAGGAACCTAAAAGCTAGATGGACAGAGTCTCCACAACAAAAAGTAAAAAAGGACAACAACAAGGCAGGTAGGAGACGTAGAGATGGTTTCTGCAAGGGAAAGAAAACACATCGCAACTTCAGCAATCCACAGACAGGAGAGATTGCAAAGGTATACTTATTTCCCCTGGGAGCAGAGGAGTCAAGCTCCACATCAGGCACCCAACCTCCTAGATCCTGCACAAGAGAGATAAGCCTCCAACAGCTGGCTTTGAAAACCAATGAGGAATATGCCCAGGAAACCTACAGAACTGCAGAAAATGGAAAACCTGCTCTTAAAAGGCTTGAACACAGTCTCATTCCACACAAAAACACCAGGTTGAAAAGCACATGGAATGAAGTGTGAAGGGGAATCCACCCACTAATCTTGAAGAGTGTGCTGGAGAGACAGGAACAGTTGGGATGCTCCCTGGGGCCTGAGAAACTGGCGAGAAAAACTTTTGCAATCTCAGGCTACCTACAGATGCCATTGTGAAATTCTCCCTCTAGTCTGTTAGTTCCAGAGGGTACACCTTGTTGGGAGCCTTGCCCACCTCGGTCTCCACTGGGTTTCACAGCCAGAAGTGTGACTACTGCACCTGCCAGCTCACTGCAGCAGCCACCATCAGGTCCTGAAGTCAGTCAGAGGGCCAGCTCCACCCACCAACACTCCATAGCAACAGCCATAGCCCCACCCAACATGAAAGAACGCAAAAATACAAAGAACTGTAAGAGACTACTATGAACAATTATATACAAACAAATTGGACAACTTAGAAGAAATGGGTAAATTCCTAGAAGCATATAATCTTCCAGGAGTGAATCATGAAACAATAGAAAATCTGAATAGATCAATTACTAGCAAGTAGATGGAAACCATAATCAACAATTTCCCAAAAAAGCAAAAGCCCAGAACCAGACATTTCACAAGAAAATTATATAAAACATTCAAAGAGGATTTAATACCTATTCTTTTCAAGCTCTTCCATTTGAAGAGGGAAATCTTCCAAAGACATTTTATAAAACCAGCATACCAAACCAGACACCACAACAAGAAAATATAA
Source organism: Bos taurus (assembly GCF_002263795.3). Lineage (NCBI taxonomy): Eukaryota > Metazoa > Chordata > Mammalia > Artiodactyla > Bovidae > Bos > Bos taurus. The sequence goes on along the minus strand of NC_037348.1, from coordinate 47,470,166 downwards.
TAGGCTAACATCCTTGATGATCATAGGTGCAAAAATCCTCAACAAAATACTGAATCCAATGATATATTAAAATGATCAAACACTAAAATCAAGTGGCATTTATTTCAGGGAATCAACGATGATTCAACATCTGCAAATCAATCTACATGATACATCACATTTTAAAAAATGAAAAATAAAAATCATGATTATCTCAATGGATGTAGAAAATGCATTTGACAAAACCCAACATCCATTTATGATAAAAACTCTCAACAAAGTAGGTACAGAGGGAACAAACCTTAACGAAATGAAGGTCATATATGACAAATCCACAGCTGACATCGTTTTCAGTAGTTAAAAAATGAAAACTTTTCCTCCAAGACCAGAACAAGACAAGTATGCTCACTCTCACCACTTTCATTCAGTAGAGTACTGGACGTACTATTCACAGCAATTACACAAGAAAAAGAAATAAAAGGCATCCAAATCAGAAAGAAAGAAGTGTAAAACTGTCACTACTTGCTGATGACATGATACTATATATAGAAATTTATAAAGATTTCACCAAAAAATTGGTTAGAATAAATGAATAAAGTGTAGGATACAAATCAACATACAGAATCTGTGGCATTTCTATACACTAATAACAAACTATTAGAGAAGGCAAATTAAAAAAATCTCATTTACAGCTGCATCAAAAAGTTTAAAACACTTAGAAATAAATTTAACCAATGAGGTGAAAACCTGTACACTAAAAACTATAAGACACGGATAAAAGAAATTGAAGACACCAAAAAAAAAAAAAAAAGGAAAGATATTCTGTACTGGTGGACTGGAAGAATTAAAACTGTTCAAATGTCCATACTTCCCAAAGAAATCTACAGATTCAGTGCAATCCCTATCAAAATCCCAATGGCATATTTAGCAGAACTTGGACATATAATTCTAAAATTTGTATGGAAGCACAAAAGATCCTGAGTCACAAAAGCAATCTTGAGAAAGAAAAACAAAGCTGGAGGTATCACACCCTCTGACTCCAAACTACAGTTAACCTTTTCAACAACTCAGGGTTTACGAGTATTGACCTCTCATGTAGCTGAAAACACATATATAAGTTTACAGTCAGTGCTCCATATCCAAGGGTTTGAATCTTTGGATTCAACCAACTGTGGATACTGTAGTGTGTTTTTACTGAAAAAAATTCTGCTGTAATGGACATACTTAGATCAAATCCATGTTGTTCAAGGATCATTTGTATACTACAAAGTAATCAAAACAGTATGGTTTGGGCACAGAACCAGATATACAGATGAATGGAACAGAACTGAGAGCCCAAAATTAAGCCATACATATATGGAAAATTAATCTATAACAAAGGAATAAAGAACATACAATGGAGAAAGGACAGTCTTCTAAATCAGGAGCACATGAACACTGGACAGCCACATGCAAAAGAATGACACTAGAGCACATCACACCATATACAAACATTGACTCAAAAGGATTAGAATTGAATGTAAGACCAGAAATCATAAAATTCCTAATAGAAAACAAAGGAAGTAAACCTACTGACATTGGCCTTAGGCAATGTTTTGTGGATGAAACCAAAAGGCAAGCGAAACAAAAGCAAAAATAAACAAACAGGACCACATCAAACTAAAAAGCATTTATACAGCAAAGTAAACCATAATCAAAATGAAAAGGCAACCTACTGAATGGAAGAATCTATTTGCAAACTATATATCTAATAAAGGGTTAATATCCAAAATATATAAAGACAACAACAACAAAATACAAACAACCTGATTTAAAAAGTGGACAGAGGATCTGAGTAGATATTTTTCCAAAGAAGACACACAGACGGTAAAATAGAAAGAAATGATAGAGATCACTATTAATTGGGGAAATGCAAATCAAAACCAAAATGAGATATTATCTCATACCTGTTGGAATGGTTATTATTGAAAAGACAAGAAATAACCACATGTTGGAGAAGATATGAAGAAAAAGGGAAAAAGTGGAAGCAGTGCAGATTTTATTTTCTTGGGTTCCAAAATCACTGCAGACGGTGACTGCAGCCATGAAATTAAAAGACGCTTGCTCCTTGGAAGGAAAGCTATGACAAACCTAGACAGTGTATTAAAAAGCAGAGACATCACTTTGCCCACAAAGGTCTGTGTAGTCAAAGCTAAGGTCTTTCCAGTAGTCATGTACTGATGTGAAAGTTGGATCATAAAGAAGGCTGAGCGCAAAGAACTTTGAATTGTGGTGCTGGAGAAGACTCTTGAAAGTCCCTTAGACAGCAAAGAGATCCAACCAGTCAATCCTAAAGGAAATCAACCCTGTATTTTCATTGGAAGGACTGATGCTGAAGCTGAGGTTCCAAAACTTTGGCCACCTGATACAAAGAGTCAATTCATTGCAAAGACCCTGATGCTGGGCAAGGTTCAAGGCAAAAGGAGAAAGAGGCAGAGGATGAGATGGTTGGATAGAAGCACCGACTCAGTGGACATAAATTTGAGCAAACTCTGGGAGACAGTGAAGGACAGGGGAGCCTGGCGTGCTACAGTCCATGGGGTCGCCAAAGAACTGGACATGATTTAGTGACTGAACAACAATACAGACTGTTGGCAGGACTGTAAACTGGTACAGCCACTATGGAAAACAGTATGGAGAGTCCTCAAAAAACTACAAACAGAACTACCTTATAACCCAGCTATTCTATTTAATAGTAATTTAAATAGTAATCATGATTCTACATTCACTTTCTTTTCAGTGGCTTGGATAAAGCCATACACAAAATTCACCCGACTTTACCAACCCATACAGGTTCACATTTTATATTTACACTATAGTCCTATTCATAATATATAGTTGAAAATTTTGAGTTGCAGTAAGCACACTAGTATTTTTACCACTACACTTAGAATTCGACTAAAACTTTATTTTCTTCACTTTAAAAATCAATTTTGAGGCATCCATTTCAACTCTACACTTGGTAAATTAAGTTTTAACAATTTTCTACAATGGTATAATTTTTAAAAATGCATTAAGGGACTTCCCTGGTGGTCCAGTGGTTAAGAATTCACCTTCCAATGCAAGGGGTGAGGGTTCAATCCCTGGTTGGGGAGCTAAGATCCCACATGCCTTGCAGCCAAGAAAACAACACATAAAACAAGCAACATTGTAACAAATTCAATAAAGACTTTTTAAAAAAAAGGTCCACATCCCCCCCCCCCAAAAAAAATCTTAAAAAAAAAAATTAAAAAGTTGTTCCTTTGCAATAGATCTAATCCAATCTTGCTCAATCCTGCTGCTGCTGCTGCTAAGTCGCTTCAGTCGTGTCCGACTCTGTGCGACCCCATAGACGGCAGCCCACCAGGCTCACCCGTCCCTGGGATTCTCCAGACAAGCACACTGGAGTGGGTTGCCATTTCCTTCTCCAATGCTCAATCCTAGGCAAATACTAATATATGTTCCTTTACTATACAAATTCAATGCTACTTCTAGAATCTGTATGAATGGGATCAAACAATGTATACTTGAGGAACCCAGCTCCTGTGTGTGATTTTTCACATAAGCAATTACAATCATATTATGCTGTCAACCATAAGCAATTACAAAAGCTTTATCTGGCCGATGTCACAGGACAACACTGCGTTCCCCATACCAGACTTTGCACAACCGATGGACCGCAGTTTCTAAAGTGAGTTGCAGTCAAGGACTCAAGTCCCCCTGTCTAGCCAAGCTCTTATGTGTATCTTCATTCCAAGCCATTAAGAGGTCCCTTTATCTACAGCCTCCCTCAGAAGCAGACCTCCTTGGAGGTGGTGGGAGGAGAACACTTTTCTAAACTCTGAGTCACTAAACAGTACTTTTCCATTCCTAGCCCTTTACTCTCTCTGTCCTCCTTGCAGTACCCTTTAACCCCCAAACTAGGCCCAAAATAATGCAGTGACTTTTTGTTAGGGTTTCCCCAAGTAGTGAGATGACCCCCACATTTGTGCTGATTCACCTCACCTTCAGACTTCCCTGACAGTCCAGTGGTTAAGACTCGATGCTCCCAACATGAGTGGTGCAGGTTTGATCCCAGGTCAGAGAACTAGGATCCACATGACTCATCACACAGCCAAAAACAAACAAAAAGAAACACTCAATACGAGGAATGTCAGCAAAATGGCAGGCTAGAAAGTGCCAAGCTCTCATTACTGCAGAACAATTTTAAAAAGAAACAGGAACTGCCTAAGCCAACTTTGTTGAAGCTCTGGAAAACAGTCAAAAGTTAACACCAGCCAAGCAAACACCCAATCAAGAAAAAGTCATCTTTAAAATGGCAGAAGAGTTCTGTGGTATTTCCCCTCACTGTTCCCACCCCTTCTCCAATGTCAGCTCCTGAAGCAGCAACAGCAGCCTGGTTCCCAGTTTCCAGGGAACAGGGAAGACTTGATACGGAAATTATTATATAATTCTGTTCTAACCTGTCTGGAGGGTACCTGAAGGACTGACATAAGGCACTTGCCTTTTTATCACCTAGTTTGGAACTTCAGTACTTGGAAAAGCTACAAGAAAACTACAGACCCACACCCAGGACAAACTACACCCAGGGCAAGAAAGATGGAGACATACACGAGACCATCTAAGGCCTGGAAGAGAAGCCGGAGAGACTCTGGGAAATTAACACAAGTAAAAGCAGTCAAAAATATGGGGGAATTTAGAGAGTGACCTAGGCTTTCCTGGTGGCTCAGGTAAAGAATCTGCCTGCTCTGCAAGAAGCATGGGTTTGATCCCTGGGTCAGGAAGATCCCCTGGAGGAAATGGCAACCCACTCCAGTACTCTTGCCTGGGAAATTCCATGGACAGAGGAAACTGGTGGGCTATAGCCCATGAGGTCGCCAAGAGTCCACATAACTTAGCAACTAAACCACCACCTCCACAGAAAGTTACCTGTATACTCAGAAAGGAAGGCCTTAAGCTTTTACCTCAGGCTGAACACTATACTCAAAGAAGCCTAGCTAAGGGTTGAAGGAGTACCAAAGCACAGAGGTAATCTGCAAAGACTGGAAGAGCTAGCATTCAAGGAAGTCTCTGTAAACTTATTAGCTGAGTAAGTGAATTAAAGGAACAGAGACTTCAGGAACCACACACAAAGAGGAACATTCTGCAAAAACAATTTGGAAAAGTCTCAAACTACTACAGTCTTCAAAAGTATATATAAAAAAAAAAGGACAAAGAATTTGAATAGACATTTCATCAAAGAAGAGACACAAGTAGCCCAAAAATACATAACAAGATGTTCGGCATCACTAACCGTTAGGAAAATCCAAATCAAAACTACTTTGCATATAACAGAATGGCTGGTATCAAAAAACTGAAAATACCAAGAGCAAGGACGTAGAGGAATTGGAACCCTGGCACACTGTAGGTAGAAATGTAAAATGATGCAACTGCTGTAGAAAACAGTTTGGCAGCTTCTCAGAGTTAGAATTACCCAAGGCTCAGCAACCCTACTACTAGGTATACATCCCAAAGAATTGACATCAGAGACTCAAACACGTACTTGTAAGCCAACATTCACAGCAGCATAATTTACAAAGCTAAAAGGTGGAGACAACCCAAGTGCCCACTGACAGATGAATGAATAAACAAAAAGTGGCATACATATACAATGGAATAACTTTTAATCTTAAAAAGAAGAGAATGTTAACACATGCTACAATGTGGATGAACCTGGAAGGCATGCTAATAAGCCAAACATAAAAGGACAAAAACTGTATGATCCCAGTTACATAAGGTACTGGAAGTAGGCAAATTCAGAGAGAGAGAAAGCAGAATAGAGATTACCAGGAGGTGGAGGAGGAGAGATTCAGGAGTTACTGTTTAATGTGTACAGAGTTTGTTTCTATTTGGGATGATGAAAGTTCTGGAAATGGGTAATGGTGATGATTACACGATACTGTGAATGTACTTAATGACACTGAAAGGTCAACTTAAAAATGGTTAATGAGCCATGTGGCAGGGATGTCTTCCTGGGTTTCTTCTTTACCCTTCTCCTCTCTGCCTGCATGCCCTTCCCAATAAAGTCTCTTGCTTTGTCAACATGTGTGTCTCTTTGGACAACACATTTCTGAGTGTTAGACAAGAGCCTACTCAGAGGCCCTGGAAGGGGTCCACTGCCCTGTAACAAAAATGTCACTATAACGGCATAAAAAAAGATTGGGGAACTTCCACTTTAAGAATGCAGTTGTAAGTGGACCACACTAGAGCTCTACCAGTACTGCAGAGACCTACAAATGAGTCGTGACTGAAATTGACACTTATTTTTTTCTAGAATTTACTTTGTTATTGCTGTTCAGTCACCAAGTTGTGTCTGACTCTTTGCGACCCCATGGACTGCAGCACTCTTTAACAAAAGTATTTAACAGGCAAAGATTTAATTAAAAGTTTGGAACAGAGAATCACTTATTAATTTGAACTGCCTGAATATGTTTCCACTGATTGTTACCTACGTACAAAGATGGGCAAAGAAATAAAATATTACATGGACAGGACACATTCCTTACCACTCTCAAAGTAATGATCTCATTAAAAATCGGAATGAGCAATTAAAATATGTTATTTAAAATGATAGGAGATAAGGAATCAAGATTACCAGGAGAAATATCAATAACCTCAGATATGCAGATGACACCACCCTTATGGTAGAAAGTGAAGAGGAACTCAAAAGCCTCTTGATGAAAGTGAAAGAGGAGAGTGAAAAAGTTGGCTTAAAGCTCAACATTCAGAAAACGAAGATCAGGCATCTGGTCCCATCACTTCATGGGAAATAGATGGGGAAACAGTGGAAACAGTGTCAGACTTTATTTTGGGGGCCTCCAAAATCACTGCAGATGGTGATTGCAGCCATGAAATTAAAAGACGCTTACTCCTTGGAAGAAAAGTTATGACTAACCTAGATAGCATATTCAAAAGCAGAGACATTACTTTGCCAACAAAGGTGCGTCTAGTCAAGGCTATGGTTTTTCCTGTGGTCATGTATGGATATGAGAGTTGGACTGTGAAGAAGGCTGAGCACCGAAGAATTGATGCTTTTGAACTGTGGTGTTGGAGAAGACTCTTGAGAGTCCCTTGGACTGCAAGGAGATCCAAGCAGTCCATTCTGAAGGAGATCAGTCCTGGGTGTTCTTTGGAAGGACTGATGTTGAAGCTGAAACTCCAATACTTTGGCCATCTCATGCGGAGAGTTGACTCATTGGAAAAGACTCTGATGCTGGGAGGGATTAGGGGCAGGAGGAGAAGGGGACGACAGAGGATGAGATGGCTGGATGGCATCACGGACTCGATGGACATGAGTTTGAGTGAACTCTGGGAGTTGGTGATGGACAGGGAGGCCTGGCGTGCTGCGATTCACGGGGTCGCAGAGAGTCGGACACAACTGAGCGACTGAACTGAACTGAACTGAAGGCATTGAGGGCTCGCTAACTCAAGTTGGCCACTGGGTTAAAAGGTTAAATATGAGAGGAAGTAAGAGGGGACACCACCAGAAACATTTCTAATGTCAACTTAAAAAATATTTACAACCTTAAAGCTGAGTTGTTGTTGTTGTTCCATTGTTCAGTCGTGTCCAACTCTTTGTGACCCCATGGACTGCAGCACGTCAGGCTTCCCTGTCCTTCACTGTCTCCTGGAGTTTGCTCAGACTCATGTCCATACAGTCAGTGATACCATCCAACCATCTCTTCCTCTGTTCCCCCTTCTCCTCCTGCCCTCAACCATTCCCAGCATCAGGGTCTTTTCCAGTGTTAGCTCTTTGCATCAGGTGGCCAAAATTTTGGAGCTTCAGCATCAGTCGTTCTAATGAATATTCAGAGTTTATTTCCTTTAAGATTGGAAATGCAAGAGTCTGGGCTCACTGAAATCATTCCTTTCAAACGCACCTCACCTATCTGGAGCCAGTAACCTATTTTCACATCCTGAGCTTCCTTTCCTCAGGGCTCACTACAGGGAGTGGCTGTAGTCTTATGGCTGCCGGATTAGCAGGCATACTTCTCCTTCCTGAGTTCCCCTAGGGCTCATTGGCTCACATTGAAAGCTGCAATCCATGATGACGGTGACATCTTTGTTTACCAACACAGCAAGGAAATATTCCACTTCTCACTAGCAACTGGAGTGGCAGTTAAGGGGATGGTGGTGATGCAATTCACAATTTTCGGTATTTCTCACCTCACAAATTTTTCGTTCATCCTGCGAGACCCAGCTGTGCCAAGACCAGAAGAGCAGTGTCAACAGAGATGTTGCTGCACAGGACACATTGTCCATAATATACAATCTGATCGGACATATTCCTAAGGAATGGAGGAGGAAATGGCAACCCACTCCAGTATTTTAGTGTGGAGAAAACCCATGGAAAGAGGAGTCTGGTGGGCATGGGGTCGCAAAGAGTCAGACAGGGCTGAGGGACTAAGAACATTCCTAAGGAAACATATATAAATGTATTAATTTTTGGTTGTGCTGAGTCTTTGTTGTTGCACAGACTTTCTCTGGTTGCGGTGAGCTGGGGCCACTCCTCCTTGTGATGCACAGGCTTCTCACTGCAGTAGCTTCTCTTGTTGCGGAGCATAGATTCTGGGCACAGGTTCTCCAGTAGCTGCAGCACTCGGCCTAGGAGTTGTGGCACAGGGGCTTTAGTTGCCCGTGGCATGTGGAATCTTCCCAGACCAGGGATCAGACCCACGTTCCCTGCCTTGGCAGGCGGATTCTTGTCCACTGTACCGCCAGCAAAGTCCCCGAAGGGAACTTTTGACTTCACCCCATGTAGTTAAATTAAGATTAACTCTAAGTGCTCCTTCATTACTAAGAAGAAGACAGTCCTTTACTTCTTTGTCAAACTGCACAAAATTTTCCCAGGAATAAATAAAAGCAGAGGTTCTGGCAAGGCTGCTGTAATTGCCTGCCACGTGGACAGGCATGGGGCCAAATCAGAGCACTGCACTAGAGGGGGAAAAGTGAGGTTAAAATGAATAATAAATGGAAGCCAAAATAAATATTGGCCAATAGTAAGGGAACAGAGAAATGGGGTATGACACAAGGAAAAATGCTATTTTTCTTTTTCCACAAGAATTTTTCAGAGCAAAGTAATAAGAATGACTGGGGCTGGGAAAAAGCAGTTAACCCATTATCTCTCGAGTATGAAAACTCAACTAATACTGACTGATGACAACTACCTCAAGTGATTTAGAGAAAGGATACCAAAGATAATCCTTTTAACGAATCACCTAAATGGGAGGACATCAGAATCATAATTGAAGTCACATTCTTGTTGGTAGTATTTTTATCACACTGGTTCCTTTGCAGTGCTTAACAAAAAGTCTACCTTTCAACCAAGTGGAATGAATCACTAAGAGGCAGCAGATAACTGGGGTATTGTATTGCCCCCATCAAAATCACTCTGAGAAAACGACTTGGGTATGAGGGCAAAGTACTGCTGCTCCTTTGGTTACAAAAGGCATGAATACAAATGAAATAGCATCCATAGGATTAAAGTGGTCTCTAGAAGAGTGAGTCTGAAACATGATGGCTACTTATCACTCACAGATTTACCTCTGGAATTCAGAAAAGGGCTACTGCATTAAACCTTGTGGCTGACAAAGACTAAATTTAACCTGAAAGTGAAATGAATACGCTTTATTGACTATTTCTTGGGACACAAAAAATATATTTGGGTGTGCACATTATATTTAAGTCACATTCAGACCACAGGTACTCAATGCCAACAGGTTTTATGGAGGCTCTATCAACACTGGCCCCGACAACCAAGAGGCAAGTGGGGAGCCTCAGGAACAAACTTGGATTACTGAACCAAGCCCAAAAGGGGCTCCGAGAAGCACTTCATCAGGTAAAACAACACTTGTTACCACAAAAAGGGACACTAGAGGGTGCTTTATTTCAGAAGATTGATCAAGACTAGCAGTCAGATTAGAAAGCCAAAGCTATACATGAGTGAATCAGACACCTCACTAAGCCAGTAAAACAGTATACATCTCAGTTACACTAGAGAAGGCTTATACACCTACCTAGGAAGGACTAATCATCATGGAATCTGGCAGTTCTAAATTGGTCATGAGATTTTCATCTTTCAGCCATAGTAGTATGATATAACAATGAGATTATAGGTTTAACAGAATTAAATAAAATCACACATTTGAATTTCCAGGATTAAAAAAAAAAGAGGAGACAAGATTTAAGGTCCTCATTTGATACATTATTTACAGAAAATGGACCCAAAAAATAAGAGAATTTGGCTTTAGAAAAATTACGCATGGGCTTCCCAGGTGGCTCTAGTGGTAAAGAACCTGTCTGACAATGCAGAAGATGTAAGAGATGTGGGTTTGATCCATGGGTTGGGAAGATCCCCTGGAGAAGGGCATGACAACCCACTCCAATAATCTTGCCTGGACAATCCCATGGACAGGGAAGCCTGACAGGCTACAATCCATAGGGTTGCAAACAGTTGGACATGACTGAAGCAAGCATACATGCACACACGCACACATGCAAGTAAATACTTCCATCAACACATATAAAAAGGTACAAGTATCTGTTGAGGAAGGGGAAAAAGAACAATCAAAAAGACAAGAATATATTTTTAAAAACCTGTGAAGGATATAGCTGCAATTAATATATCTTGCAGAGCAAATTTCATTTCCCACTGGATGGCTCCTCCTGGTGATATCAGGATATTAGTGTGCTTCCCCTTTTATAAAGAGTGAACTTATGGTCAATGGCAGATAGATGAGAGGAAAGGATAGTTAGGAAGTTTGGGATGGACATGTACACACTGCTGTATTTTAAATGGATAACCAAGAAGGACCTACTGTATAACATATGGAACTCTGCTCAATGAATGCTATGTGCAGTCTGGATGGGAGGGGAGGTGGATATTTGTATATGTATGGCTGAGTCCCTTCCATAGGACTCCTCCCTCCTAAGAAATGCCTGAGGGAATCATGACTTTAACCGGAACTACTTACAAACTACAGTGGACAGAATTTATTAGCTAAAAGAAATCTCTGGTCAGTAAGTGACTTTTTCTTTTAACTGTTCAATATTTATTTTCTAAGAATGCAGTTCAGTTCAGGCACTCAGTCATGTACGACTCTTTGCGACCCTATGGACTGCAGTATACCAGGCTTCCCTGTCCCTGACCAACAACTCCTTGAGTTTACTCAAACTCAAGTCCATTGAGTCAGAGATGCCATCCAACCACCTCATCCTCTGTCATCCCCTTTTCCTCCCGCCTTCAATCTTTCCCAGCATCAGGGTCTTTTCCAATGAGTAAGTTCTTCGCATCAGGTGGCCAAAGTATTGGAGTTTCAGCTTCAGCATCAGTCCTTCCAATGAATATTCAGGGTTTATTTCCTTTTGGATTGACTGGCTGGATTTCCTGGCAGTCCAAGGGACTCTCAAGAGTCTTCTCCAACACCACATTTCAAAAGTTTCTAAGTAGTACCTGTATTCATAGTGTATTACAAAGCAGTACACATTAGGTACACTGTACAAGGTAGAATATTACATACTGTATATGTGTATGTATATGTATCAGTTCAGTTCAGTTGCTCAGTCGTGTCCGACTGACTCTGCGACCCCATGAATTGCAACACGCCAGGCCTCCCTGTCCATCACCAACTCCTGGAGTTCACCCAGACTCACGTCCATCGAGTCAGTGATGCCATCCAGCCATCTCATCCTCTGTTGTCCCCTTCTCCTCCTGCCCCCAATCCCTCCCAGCATCAAAGTCTTTTCCAATGAGTCAACTCTTCGCATGAGGTGGCCAAAGTACTGGAGTTTCAGCTTTAGCATCATTCCTTCCAAAGAAATCCCAGGGCTGATCTCCTTCAGAATGGACTGGTTGGATCTCCTTGCAGCCCAAGGGACTCTCAAGAGTCTTCTCCAACACCTCAGTTCAAAAGCATCAATTCATCGGCGCTCAGCCTTCTTCACAGTCCAACTCTCACATCCATACACGACCACTGGAAAAACCATAGCCTTGACTAGACGGACCTTTGTTGGCAAAGTGATGTCTCTGCTTTTGAATATGCTATCTAGGTTGGACATAACTTTCCTTCCAAGGAGTAAGTGTCTTTTAATTTCATGGCTGCAGTCACCATCTGCAGTGATTTTGGAACCCAAAAAAATAAAGTCTGACACTGTTTCCACTGTTTCTTCAAAAACTCAGCAGTGGCCACAGGACTGGAAAAGGTTAGTTTTCATTCTGATCCCAAAGAAAGGCAATGCCAAAGAATGCTCAAACTACCGCACAGTTGCACTTATCTCACATGCTAGCAAAGTAATGCTCAAAATTCTCCAAGCCAGGCTTCAGCAATACGTGAACTGTGAACTTCCTGATGTTCAAGCTGGTTTTAGAAAAGGCAGAGGAACCAGAGATCAAATCGCCAACATCTGCTGGATCATGGAAAAAGCAAGAGAGTTCCAGAAAAACATCTATTTCTGCTTTATTGACTATGCCAAGGCCTCTGACTGTGTGGATCACAATAAATTGTGGAAAATTCTGAAAGAGATGGGAATACCAGACCACCTGACCCGCCTCTTGAGAAATCTGTATGCAGGTCAGGAAGCAACAGTTAGAACTGGACATGGAACAACAGACTGGTTCCAAATAGGAAAAGGAGTATGTCAAGGCTGTATATTGTCACCCTGCTTATTTAACTTCTATGCAGAGTACATCATGAGAAATGCTGGACTGGAGGAAACACAAGCTGGAATCAAGATTGCCGGGAGAAATATCAATAACCTCAGATATGCAGATGACACCAGCCTTATGGCAGAAAGTGAAGAGGAACTAAAAAGCCTATGGATGAAAGTGAAAGTGGAGAGTAAAGAAGTTGGCTTAAAGCTCAACACTCAGAAAACGAAGATCATGGCATCTGGTCCCATCACTTCATGTATATGTATATAAATATATATTACATACCAAACTAATACATACATATACACTAATGAGTTCATTAGGAATTATATAATTAGGCATCAGTATTTTGGGCTTCCCTGGTGACTCAGATGGTAAAGAATCTGCTTGCAATGTAGGAGTTCGATCCCAAGTTCAATCCCTGAGTCAAGATTTCCCTGGAGAACGGAATGGCTACTCACTTCCGTATTCTTGACTGGAGAACTCTATGGACAGAGGAGTCTGGTGGGTCACAGTCCACGGGATCACAAAAAGTTGGACACGACTGAGCAACTTTCATTTCACTTTACATCAGTATTTTAAAGGTCATACTATGATAACAACTATATATGATTATATAGATGTGGAAGAGTGTTTCAGTGATACTTAGAAAACGACTGGTTAGGGTTTGGGGATAAGCTCATAACAGTTCATTACTCTTCTATTTAACACAATGGAACATAGGTCTTCACAGTATCCAAAAAAAATCCCTATTTAATACATTTTCACGATGGAATTACACTGGCACAATAAAGATTCCTGTGTTTATTAAACTGAAGGGAAAAAACCTCTGTATCACCTTCATTTTCTGGTCCATATATATATTCATTTTATTGCTGTTGTTGTTTAGTCACTAAGTCGTGTCTGATTCTTTATGACTATAGCCCACCAGGCTCTTCTGTCCATGGGATTTCCCAGGCAAGAATTACTGGAGTGGGTTTCCCATTTCTTTCTCCAGGGGATCTTCCTGACTCAAGGATAGAACCCACATCTAACACTTGGCAAGTGGATTCTTTACCACTGAGCCACCTGGTAACCCCACTTATTTTATACCTATTTTATATCTATATTATATATAGATATACTGATTATGTCATGTCCAACTCTTTGGTACCTTATGGACTGAAGCACACCAAGCTTCCCTGTCCATCACCATCCCCCGGAGCTTGCTCAAACTCACGTCCATTGAGTCAGTGATGCCATCCAACCATCTCATCTTCTGTCACCCCCTTCTCCTCCTGTTTTCAATTCTTCCCAGGATCAGGGTCTTTTTCAATGAGTTGGCTCTTCACATCAGGTGGCCAAAGTAATGGAGTTTCAGCTTCAGTATCAGTCCTTCCAGTGAATATTCAGGACTGACTGCCTTTAGGATGGACTGGTTGGATCTCCTTACTGTCCAAGGGACTCTCAAGAGTCTTCTCCAACACCACAATTCAAAAGCATCAATTCTTCGGCACTCAACTTTCTTTATGGTCCAACTCTCACATCCATACATGACTACTGGGAAAAATCATAGCTTTGACTAGACAGACCTTTGTTGGCAAAGTAATGTCTCTGCTTTTTAATATACTGTCTAAGTTGGTCATAGCTTTTCTTCCAAGGAGCAAGCATCTTTTAATTTCATGGCTGCAATCACCATCTGCAGTGATTTTGGAGCCCAAGAAAAGAAAGTCTGTCACTGTTTCCATTGTTTCCCCATCTATTTGCCAAGAAGTGATGAGATTGGATGCCACGATCTTAGTTTTTTGAATGTTGAGTTTTAAACCAGCTTTTTCACTCTCCTCTTTCACTTTCATCAAAATGCTCTTCAGTTCCTCTTTACATTCTGCCATAAAGGTGGTATTATCTGCATATCTGAGGTTGCTGATATTTCTCCCAGCAATCTTGATTCCAGCTTGTGCTTCATCCAGCCTGGCATTTCTCATGATGTACTCTGCATATAAGTTAAATAAGCAGGGTGACAATATACAACCTTGACATACTCCTTTCCCAATTTTGAACCAGTCCATTGTTCCATGTCCAGTTCTGTTGCTTCTTGACCTGCATTTATATTTGTATTTATTCTAAATATATATCTATATATATCTGTATTTATTATATACAAATATATATCTGTATTTATTCCAAATTCCTTTCAAAATCTTTGTGTTACACAGTTTCTCAGAACCTCAGAGTTAGAAAGATCCTCAAAAATCATTCAGTTATGTTCCTTCTTACAGAAAAAGAAACTTAGGGTTTAAGAAGAGAAAGCAATTTCCTCCAAAGTCAAAGAAACAAAGTCAAAGGTACATTAGAATTTCTGACTAGTTTCAGCATGTGAGTACTATATCAATTACTGGCCAATATCTAATACTCATCTAAAGCAGCAGTCAGCAAACGTTTTCTGTAATGAATGAGAGAATGAACAATTTAGGCCTTATTTGGAAGGAATGATGCTGAAGCTGAAACTCCAGTACTTTGGCCACCTCATGCGAAGAGTTGACTCATTGGAAAAGACTCTGATGCTGGGAGGGATTGGGGGCAGGAGGAGAAGGGGACGACAGAGGATGAGATGGCTGGATGGCATCACTGACTCGATGGACATGAGTCTGGGTGAACTCTGGGAGTTGGTGATGGACAGGGAGGCCTGGCGTGCTGCAATTCATGGGGTCGCAAAGAGTCGGACATGACTGAGCGGCTGATCTGATCTGATCTGATCTCATATGCCACTGGTCTCTGTTGCAACTATTCAACTCTGCCACGATAGCAATAAAGTAGTCACAAACAACACATAAATGCACATGCTATGTTTCAGTAAAATTTTATTTACAAAAACAGACAGCAGGCCAGTTTCGTCCCATCAGCCAAAATTTACCAACTCCTGTTTAAAAACCTGACTCAGATACTAAGAAAAATATGACTCACAGTAAATATGGAAATAAGGAAGGTTGTCCATACTGTAATCCTTCTAGAAAAGTTTAAAGATCCCAGAGAAAATAAATCTGTTGACTCCAAAGACAGAGATATTAATTACATTTACTAAATTATTATTATTTCAAAAGGTCCTTCATTTGCTAATAATTTATCTAAAAACCAAGAGACTCATGAGAGAAAAAAGTTACCCCATAAGAAATATATTAAAAGAAAAGGCAAAGATTAGACCAGAATGCTAGAAGGTATCTGAAAGCCACTCTGTAAGTAAGTGGCTAAATAAAGTTTGGTACATCCGGAGCATATCATCATCATAATAACAGCAAATCATGGCCAGTATTTTCTGAGTGCCTGTTATATAAAAGGCAAAGTACTAACATAAAACAGATTATAAAAGTCATTCATTAAATTATATAGACCAATATGTATTGACATAAAAATATATCTATGATACAGTGAAAAATGAAATATCAGAAAAGTATTATAACATGACTGCATTTATTTTTTAAACTAAAAACTATACACATATATCGATATTCTATGTGTGTTTGAATAAGTGAATACACAGAAGTCAATCTGATAAAATACCCAGCTACTTTTAACAGGGATTAACATAAAAAGGAGGACTGAGATTGGCAATAAGGTAAAATGCAAAACACTTTTAAAAGGTGACAAATTTGGGTAGCTCAATAGACCACCTATTATTCTTTATGCTCTTCTGGATACATGATACACTTTGTAACAAAAACAGGAAATTAAAGAAATAATACCATATATAATAGCTAGAAAAAAATTAGGTAATACAGGATCTATGTGCTGAAAACAAACACTGATGAAAGAAAGCAAGGTCTACATAAATGGAAAGGCATATTCAACTCACGAAAGATGACTCAACATAGTAAAGATGTCAATTCTCCCCTAAAGTAACCAATGTATTTAATGCAATACCAATCAAAATCACAGCAAGATAGTTTACAGATAAAACATGATTCTAAAAATTAAATGAAAACTCAAAGGAATGAGAATTGCTAAAACAATTTTAAAAAGAAAGAACAAAACCGGAAAACATACACTACCCAACATTAAGATTTACTACGAAGGTAAAGTAACCATGATAGCATGGTATTAAACTCTAAATCAAAAGAAATAACTAGGGAGCCCAGAGATAAACCCAGAGATAAACAAACATGACCATTTGATCTCTACCTACCAAAGGTATACAAGCAATTCAAGAAAAGCTAATTTTTCAATAAACACTGTTGGAATGCCCAGATGTTTAAAAAAAAAATTTTTTTTTAATCATAAAAGCTAAACCTACATCATATGCAAAGATTGGGTCATAGATGTAAATGAAAGCAGTAGGGACTTCCCTGGTGGCCCAATGCTTAAGACTCCATGCTTCCAATGCAGGGGGCACGGGTACTCCTGGTTGGGGAACTAAGATCCTACATGCCACATGACACAACACCCCCCCCAAAAAAAGACAGTAAATCTATAAAACGTTTAGAAGAAACATAAAAATATACCAGCAATGAACAATTATATTTGAAATTAGGCATACATCAAATAAAATATAGACAAGATATACAAGAGGAAAACTACAAAATTGTGGTTAAAAAAAATCAAAGATCTAAATAAATGGAGAGATATTACATGCACACGGGAAAGAAGACTCAATATTTTCAAGATATCGGCTCCTTCAAACTTGATCTATAGATTCAATGTGATTTCAATCAAAACCCAAGCAAGTTTTGTTGCTGATGCTAACAAACTATTCCAAAATTGAAAGAGACAAAAGATACAGAAGAGCAAAGCCAATATTGAAGAGGAACAACGTCAGAATATTAACACTATACAATTTCAAGACTCAATATAAAGCTACTGCAATCAAGACAGCGTGGTATTAGCAAAAGAATAGACAAACAGGTCAATAGAAATAGACTTGGACCCACACAAACAGAGTCAACTGATCTTTGACAAAGGAGAAAAGGCAATTCAATGGAGAAAGAATAATCTTTTCAACAACTGGAACCTGACCAACTGGACATCCACATGCACAAAATGAATCTAGACTGCATATCTTTCACTAAAGTTAACTCTAAACAGATCACAGATTTAAATGTAATACAAAATGTGATAAAACTCCTATACTATAACATAGGTACAAGAGAATATCATTGTCTTAAAAAGGAATGAAATACTGATACATGCCACACATGCTTGAATCTTGAAAATGTTATACTAATAAAACAAGCCAAATACAAAAGGATACATACTGCATGGTCTACTTATACAAGATACCTAGAATATTCAGCTTCGTAGAGAAAGTACAGTAATAACCAGTGGTTGGGAGAGGGAAGACTAAGAGTTATTGCTTAATGAGTATAAATGTTCTGTTTGGAACAAGGGAAAAGTTACAGAGATAGATAGTGGTAATGGTTACTGTTGTTGTTTAGTCGCTAAGTTGTGTCTGACTCTTTGCAACCCCATGGACTGCAACACGCCAAGCTTCCCTGTCCTTCACTATCTTCTAGAGTTTGCTCAAACTCACATCCACTGAATCGATGATACCATCCAACCATCTCATCCTCTGTTGACCCCTTCTCCTCCTGCCCTCAATCTTTACCGGCATCAGGGGCATGGTCCATTGGAGAAGGGATTGGCAAACCACTTCAGTATTCTTGCCTTGACTGGTAATGGTGCATACTGTGAATGCAGCTCATGCTACTATATTGGCCGCATAAAACGGGTTAAAATTTTACATTAAACATACTTTTACATTAAGCACACTTTTTCTTGGTCCCAATATTTTTTTGGTCCCCAGCCTTGTGGGATCTTAGTTACCTTAGTAGGGATTAAACCTGGGCCCTTGGCCGTGAAACAGCTGAGTCTTAACCACTAAACTGCCAGGGAATTCCCTACACTTAACCACAATAAAAGTAATTCATAGGAACATACACAAATGAAAAAGAAGTCTTTTATATAATACTTTTAAATGTAAAGTTAAAAAGAAACTGTCAAACTTGACTTTTTGTAGTCTGTCTATATGCTGACTCACCCAAAATGAAGAGGATCAGAACAACAAAATGATGTAAATGTAAATATTAAGCAAACAATCTTAAGTTGCTATGCTGCTACTGCTGCTGCTAAGTCGCTTCAGTCGTGTCCGACTGTGCGACCCCATAGACGGCAGCCCACCAGGCTCCCCTGTCCCAAAACAGATTTTAAGCAGAAAGAAAGTCCCTTCATAATGAGTTTCAGTTTGCAAGGAAAATACAAAAATTCTAAGTGCATACAAGCCTAACAACATCCTCTACACATATGCAATGTAGAAACCAACAGAACTTTGAACAGAAAATGGATAAATCCACAATGATGGAACAACACCATAAACTCAGTAAGAATACAGATTTACACAATGTCATTAACAAACCTGACCCAACAAATCTGAATAAATTAATAAATTAATGTTCTACAACATCCAGAATATGCACTCTTGCTAAGTACATACAATATCAACCATATTCTGGGAGCAAGTAGAATCAAATTTCAAAGAATTAAAACTCAATAGAGCATCTTCTCTAATCACAAAATAAGATTAGAAACAGGTAACAAAAGAAAATTTTCGTATGTTTAAAATTTTAAATTCTTATATATTCAGAAATTAATATAGTTCCTATGTTTAGAAAGTAAGAAATAAGTCAGTGAAAATATCATGATTACATTTAGAAAATACTTTGAACTCTACAGTAACAAATTTCACAAAGCCAAACTGTGAGGTACAACTTAAGTACCACTTGGAGGCAACTTCATATCATAAAATCCACATATTAGGAAAGGAAACCGAAAGTTAATGTGTTTGAGCTAAGAATCTAGAAAAAAACAATTAGAACTAAAGCAAAATAAGCTCAAAGATATTAGAAGGAAAAAAAGTAAGAGAAGAAATTAAATAGGAAATAAAACATCAACTGAGAGAATTAACAAAGCCAAAAGTTGGCTCTTTGAAGAGAATTAAAAACTGACAAATCTGGTAAAACTGATCAAGAAGAAAAGACAAAATATACAAATAAACAATTCAGGAATAATAATATAAATTGTATATGTGTATAATACAACACTATAAACCAACTATACTTCAAAAAAAGAAGAATAGAATATTATTGACATTTCTATGGCAATACATTTGAAAATTGAGATACAGCAAATTCCCAGAAAAACATAAATTTCAAAACTGATTTAGTAGAATAAAAACTTGACTAATCCTATAATTTCAAAGAAATTAATCAGGAGTGGAAATATGCCTGGGAAGTAACATATTTCAGAAATTATTATTCCAATCTTATTTGGAATTATTCCAATCTTACTTTAAAATTTTCAGTGAGGAAAAAGATAGCAAAATCTTACAAGGGCAGCAGAATCTTGATAACCAACCCACACAGGAAAGTATAGGAAGACTCTTGGGACCCCATGGACTGTAGCCTACCAGGCTTCTCTGTCCATAGGGTTCTGAAGGCAGAATACTGGAGCGGATTGCCATTTCCTTCTCCAGGGGATCTTCCCAATTCAGGGATACAACCAGGGTCTCCTGCACTGCAGGCAGATTCTTTACCAACTGAGCTACGAGGGAAGCCCTAAAAAAAAGGCAAATCTCATTAATGAACACAGATGTAAAACTTATCAACAAAATACTAACAAGTAGAAACCAACAATATAGGAAAAGCAATAATGTACTGTGACTAAGTTGTGTTTATCTCAATATAGATTTATTCAATATTTGAAAAGAAATTAATGCATTCATTACTAACATCAAAGGACAGACAAACATCTATAGATAGATATGAAGCATCTGGTAATATTCAACAGCATTTCTTAAAATACTCTTTGCATTCTAAAAATATAATAACCTGATAACAGGTGTCTTAAAACAAACAACAAACAAGAAAAAAATCCTCTAAGAATGGTGAAACATTAAAAATTGTCCCCTTGCTACTGGAACAAATCAAGAATCTTGGCTATTCATGCTTCTTTCAACATCTATACTTAAGGTTCTTGCCATCACAACAATGCAAAATCCCAACGGAGAAAATAATACAAGTTTATTGAGAGATACATATCTGTGGTCATGGACTGGAAAACTTAAAATTCTAAAGTGTCAATCTGTTCAAACTAAATGCAATAGAAAGCCAGTTAGGATACAAGGGCAGAGTGAATGGCTACGAGGGCCACTAAAACCTCACTGGAATGAATTAGAAGTATGATGTCAGTAAACTGGGGTTTCTGTATGTCACTCTTAACTGGAAGTTTTATAACATCCCTCAACAATACCTCCTACACGTGTAGTTAAATTGAGTTAAAAATTCAAACAGCACTTTTCTGGTGACTTACGTTACCCAATTTTGAAACTCAAATATGCTTCCCAAGAAGCAAACTGTTGGTTCAGAAGTGAAAAGAGCTACAGAAAACTGAAAAATATTTTACAAAATCTTTTTCAGAAATGTTTTCTTCAACGAGTGAAAGTTAACGCTTTCATTGTTTCCATATAATAGCTATAAGAAAAAAAAATCAGTTTTCCCTACACCAACAAAGTAAATGTTCAAACAGTACCTACAGGTTTAAAAGGGCTATCTCCTTGTCTCTTCCCAGTTCTATCCATACATAGCTTCATCAGAGCACTTGTCAACTTTTCAAAGTACATATTATTTACTTATGTGATCCTACCATTAAGCAATTTGATCAAAAGGAGGCTTATATTTCTCATTTTTGCCTGACTCATAATACTGAAGAAATGTGTGTTGAATTAATAAAATTACATTTTATAGATAAGGATCTAAGAAAGGTTAACTGACTGGGTTATAATCTTACAACTCATACGGAACACCAGAGAAGGTGATGGCACCCCACTCCAGTACCCTTGCCTGAAAAATCCCACGGACAGAGGAGCCTGGTAGGCTGCAGTCCATGGGGTCACAAAGAGTCGGACACGACTGAGCGACTTCACTTTCACTTTTCACTTTCATGCACTGGAGAAGGAAATGGCAATCCACTCCGGTATTCTTGCCTGAAGAATCCCAGGGATGGGGGAGCCTGGTGGGCTGCTGTCTATGGGGTCGCACAGAGTCAGACATGACTGAAGCGACTTAGCAGCAGCAGCAGCATGTGGAACATGCTACTCATTTATTATCTGTATTGAGCAAATATTTATTGTTCTAGGTCCTAAATTCTAGGACTAAAACCTAGATCTTCTGACTCCTAGAACAGTGTTCTTTTCAAAAAAAGGTTGAAAAAAAATCTACCATTTCTCAGTAATGAAATTGTTCTCAGAGGATTATAGTGGGGAAGAAAAACCATATTAGAGCCAAACTGACTCACCACTGAACTAAAACTGCCTCTTTTATATACCTGGAGGAAAACAATCCCTTCTTAGTTAAACATGAAGAGGCCAGAGAACTGTGGGACCAAAATTCAAACTTTTGGCTGAAAAACAATTCAGCAACAAATCATAAAATCTATAATTATAAAAAGACAGGATCTATACATTCACTCAACAGCAAGACTGCAAAGACTATGTTATTTGCAAAACTATCTTTCTGAAGCCTTTGATAAGTATTAATTTTCTCCTATCTAAACACACTGTTTTCTAATACCTTCTATGTAGATGTACCTTGGAGAAGGAAATGGCGGCCCACTCCAGTGTTCTTGCCTGAAGAATCCCAGGGACGGCAGAGCCTGGTGGGCTGCCATCTATGGGATCACACAGAGTCAGACACGACTGAAGTGACTTAGCAGATGTACCTAAATAACAATCACTTAAATCAACCATACAAACTATAGCAAGAGAGTAATATTAAGAGATAAACAAACTTTAAAATTATTAAGCACTTAAGTAAAGGCTTTAAATAATTTTCATCCAGGACATTCAACATCTTCAAGTAAAAACTTTGTGGAGAGTTATCTCTCAGTTGTAAGCATCAAAATGTGAAACTTCTACATTTGTAATCACTCTGTTAAATAAAAGCACCTTTAGTACAGAATTCACAGAATTCTAAGCATTCTTCTCTCTCATAAATAAGTGCATAATCTAAGTTTTTCGCATAGCTTCCTCACATCTATTTTGATAGTAATTTTTTTTTAGCAACTCACCTAACTTGAGTGGTGCTAAATGTTAACTTGGTTTTCTCAGGAAGAACATTTTTTATA
Organism: Bos taurus; assembly: GCF_002263795.3. NCBI lineage: Eukaryota > Metazoa > Chordata > Mammalia > Artiodactyla > Bovidae > Bos > Bos taurus. The sequence goes on along the minus strand of NC_037348.1, from coordinate 47,447,335 downwards.
AAGATATTTCCATTAGCTTACCTAGATTTCATTTAAATAATATGACAGAGATACAACTGGTATAAACAGGTTTGGGGACAAATACTAGTCATTCTTGATATGTAAATAAATCAACTAAACTAGTAGGAGCAAAAACATCAACAAGAGATCAATACTAGTCCATGCATTAAGCATAGCACAGGCACCAGTTGGTATGTTTATACCAAAGGAAATGAAGAACTTTATTTATTCTGGAAAATCATCAAGTGGAAATCATTTAAGATCATTTCAACTGTATACTGAATTTTTAAAATATTTTTGGCCATTAAGATGCTGACAAAACATAAGGATAGACTAACAAAAAATCAGCAATCCTATCAAAAAAAATCAAAATTACACATTCCTCTCAGATGACTGCTAAATAACATTTTATATATAACAAATAAAGTTATATTTTTCCCTTAGTTATACAACAAATAGATCAATTATTTATTTCTATTAATATACAGGCTGCTACTGCTGCTGCTGCTGCTGCTAAGTCGCTTCAATCCTGTCTGACTCTGTGCGACCCCATAGACGGCAGCCCACTAGGCTCCCCCGTCCCTGGGATTCTCCAGGCAAGAACACTGGAGTGGGCTGCCATTGCCTTCTCCGATATACAGGCTACTACAGTTTAACCTTAGTATTATGTGATCGGGTAACTGGCCTTGTTTGCTATAGAGAAATAACAAGTAAACAGCACCATCTAGTGGGAAAATAGACAAATGTTTCCAGAGCCTATGTTTCAGTCCTAATTTCACAATAAGTCTACCAAAATTGGCTTTTAAAAAGGCCAACTTTTCACTCATAGGCTTCCCTGGTGGCTCAGACCGTAAAGCGTCTGCCTGCAATGTGGGAGACCTGGGTTCGATCCCTGGGTCGGGAAGATCCTGTGGAGAAGGAAATGGCAACCCATCCAGTACAGTACTTTTGCCTGGAAAATCCCATGGATGGAGGAGCCTGGTAGGCTACAGTCCATGGGGTTGCAAAGAGTCGGACACGACTGAGTGACTTCACTTCTTCACTCATAACAAGTAATTACATACTTTTTCCTAATCAATATTCTAACCAACATTTTTGCATTTGATCAGTGATATTTATGAATATATGAGATTTCTTCAACATCTTCTAATGAAGTTTTCTATAGGAAGAAAAGAATAGTGACGACTGATTTTGCAAACAAAAAACTTAGAAATCCCTGTTCCTTTAAAGAGAATAAAACACACAAAAGTCATAACCGAAACATACAATTACTGAGTAATATTCTGCAAGCAAATACAAATGTAAAATGCTCTTCCAAGTTCCCATGGTCATAATAACAGGTAGAGAGATATGGACAAAACACCAGTAAGGTTTCTAAATACTTTTTTGACCTTTCCCCACTTTTAAATGGGCCTCCCTTGTGGCTCAGCTAGTAAAGAATCCGCCTGCAATGCAGGAGACCTGGGTTCGATCCTTGGGTTGGGAAGATCCCCTGGAGAAGGGAAAGGCTACCCACTTCAGTATTCTGGTCTGGAGAATTCGATGGACTATAGACCATGGGGTCGCAAAGAGTCGGACACAACTGAACAACTTTCACTTCACGCTATTAAATAACATAATAAAAAAAAATCTCACATGTTTTAAAAGTTTGATGCAAAATTTTAATGTTATAGCAATTTTAAAGAACTATGAAAATTCCTCCTTATTAAAGTTATTAAACTACTTTAAATACATATATTTTCAAACTATAAAAACTTTCTAATCATTAATGTAACTAAACTCAAATCAAACTCAGTTATTTCTGAATCACGATGCAATGTGTTTAACTTAATATAAAAGCCAACTATCAGGTACCAGGCATGAAGAGGTATACAAATGCAGTACTAACAGATCTAATACTCACTTCCACACCTCTGCATAAACTCAATACAGAATTTAACTGTATTTCTCTTTATGTTGTTGATTTTAACTAGAACTGTTTAGTCTATTACTCTGTGATGTTAATTCGTAAGAATAATATGGCTAGCAAACGTTAATCTCAGATGACACCACCCTTATGGCAGAAAGTGAAGAGGAACTCAAAAGCCTCTTGATGAAAGTGAAAGAGGAGAGTGAAAAAGTTGGCTTAAAGCTCAACATTCAGAAAATGAAGATCATGGCATCTGGTCCGATCACTTCATGGGAAATAGATGGGGAAACAGTGTCAGACTTTATTTTTTTGGGCTCCAAAATCACTGCAGATGGTGACTGCAGCCATGAAATCAAAAGACGCCTACTCCTTGGAAGGAAAATTATGACCAACCTAGATAGCATATTCAAAAGTAGAGACGTTACTTCGCCAACAAAGGTCCGTCTAGTCAAGGCTATGGTTTTTCCTGTGGTCATGTATGGATGTGAGAGTTGGACTGTGAAGAAGGCTGAGCGCCGAAGAAGTGATGCTTTTGAACTGTGGTGTTGGAGAAGACTCTTGAGAGTCCCTTGGACTGCAAGGAGATCCAACCAGTCCATTCTGAAGAAGATCAGCCCTGGGATTTCTTTGGAAGGAATGATGCTAAAGCTGAAACTCCAAGACTTTGGCCACCTCATGTGAAGAGTTGACTCATTGGAAAAGACTCTGATGCTGGGAGGGATTGGGGGCAGGAGGAGAAGGGGACAACAGAGGATGAGATGGCTGGATGGCATCAATGACTCGATGGACGTGAGTTTGAGTGAACTCCGGGAGTCGGTGATGGACAGGGAGGCCTGGCGTGCTGCAATTCATGGGGTCGCAAAGAGTCGGACACGACTGAGCGACTGAACTGAAGGATTTAACACTGCCCTAATTCATATCTCCAGTGCCTGTTGAGCACAGAACCTAGCAGAAGAGTAAAATTATTCATATTTTAAATGAACAATCTAATATAAAAACTTTTTATGAGAATGTTGACTTATTTTGGGGAACCTTAACAACAACAACACTATCAATCTTTTAACTCTTCTTTATTGGTCAGGGTGATATTTTATCAAATCAAATTGCTTTAATATTTTCTTCCTTTTGGATGCCATGAGAGGCTAAAATTTTGAAGCAATGTAATTGCTTTGATAAACTGGCTTTAAAATTACTATTTCGGACCTCCAACCTGACCTGAGCAGGTGGGTAAGGATAGTATGAACAGTTAAAAGAAAGAATCCACTTGCTAAAACGGGAATCATATCCACAAATAACCGAATACAGAGTTTCCTGCTATCCTTGGTCAGGTCATTATCATCTAATAAACTTTTCCATAGGAAAAGTTCAGTTCAGTTCAGTTCAGTCACTCAGTTGAGTCTGACTCTCTGCGACCCCATGAATCACAGCACGCCAGGCCTCCCTGTCCATAACCAACTCCTGGAGTTCACTCAGACTCAGGTCCATCGAGTTGGTGATGCCATCTAGCCATCTCATCCTCTGTTGTCCCCTTCTCCTCCTGCCCCAATCCCTCCCAGCATCAGGGTCTTTCCAATGAGTCAACTCTTCGCATGAGGTGGCCAAAGTATTGGAGTTTCAGCTTCAGCATCAGTCCTTCCAGTGAACACCCAGGACTGATCTCCTTTAGGATGGACTGGTTGGATCTCCTTGTAGTCCAAGGGACTCTCAAAAGTCTTCTCCAACACCACAGTTCAAAAGCATCAATTCTTCGGCGCTCAGCTTTCTTCACAGTCCAACTCTCACATCCATACATGACCACTGGAAAAACCATAGCCTTGACTAAATGGACCTTTGTTGGCAAAGTTACTAGCTTATTAAAATTATCCTTTTACTTAGGTCCAAGGAATAAATTGTTTATTCTATTTATTATGAACAAAAAAATGAAACTGTTTCCTTATCAGTTAAGACGAGGTTGGAGTTTTTTCCCAAGGATGTTTTATTCAGAAATTAGGAAGGCTTCCAGTTATTCAGAAACTAGGAAGGGTCGAGACAGCAAACTATCAAGATTGCTGGCTCTCTTCCCCAAACCAACCTAGACAAACTAGAAAAGTAAGGGAATCAGGTACCTGAGGAACCAACCAAAACCTTCAAGAAATCCATGTCAGCTGCTTTGAAAGAGGACTAGGAAAGAGGACTATAGCCTTGGGTGAACAAAAAGACACTGATGATGCAGAAAGAATAGATGAGAGAAAAATTTACATGGTTCTAACCTCCCCCATGGCCTTTCCTGGTGCCTGAGCAGTAAACAATCCACCCGCAATGCAGGAGAAGCAGATTCGATCCCTGGGTCAGGAAGATCCCCTGGAGAAGGAAACGGCAACCCACTCCAGAATTCTTGCCTGGGAAATCCATGGACAGAGGAGTCTGGCGGCTTACAGTCCATGGGGCTGCAAAAGAGTCGGACATGACTTAGCAACTAAAGAACGACAACCACCCCATGCTGAATTAGAACAATTCTTGCCTGTTTCACCAACACAGAAATCAGCAGCAATAACCCAAGTTGCAAGTGCCATGGGGTAATCAGGCAGCACAGAAATTCCACTGGGTCAGGACGAGAGATTTATCTTAGTCCATTTGGGCTGCTCCAACAAAAATAGTACAGACTGGATGGCTCACAAACAACAGAAATTTCTTTCCCACAGTTCCAGATGCGAGAAGTCTGAGATAAGGGTGTCAGCCAGCGTGGCTGAGTTCTGGTGAAAGTCCTCTTTTGGGCTGCAGATTACCAACTTCTCACTGTACTCACAAGGTAGAGAGCAGAGTGGGGAAGCAATTGTCAAGTGATTCTTATAAGGGAACTTATATAATCCCATTCACAAGGACATTGCCCCTGTTACCTTACTAAATCCTAATTACCTCCCAAAGTACTCACCTGGCACACCATCACGTTTCAGAATAAAGTTTCAACATATGAATTTGGGGGACACATATACATTCAGTTCATAACAAGATCTAAACATTATTTATTTACTTTTCTATCTTTTCCCCTTCCAAATGCTAGACTGGGTGGATTATAAACCATAGCACTTCCTATTCCTGAATATACAAGATAAGTGCATTTCCTAAACTTCTTTACATTTGGGTCATATAACTGAGTTGTAGCCAAAGCAGTGTAGGCAGAAGAGATACTCTAGCCTTCTCTTCCCCTCCTGCAAAAACCTTAAAAAACCACATTTGAGATGGTGGCATCACAATACAGAAGGAACTTCGATCTCTAAGCCAAACTCTATATGGGCAAGAAATAAACTTGTGTTGTATTAAGTCACAATTTGACAGTTGTCAGTCCCTTCAACTGCAAGGAGAGCAAATCAGTCAATCCTAAAGGAAATCAACCCTGATTATTCACTGGAAGGACTGATGCTAAAGCTGACGCTCCAATACTTTGGCCACCTGATGCGAAGAGCCAACTCACAGGAAAAGACCCTGATGCTAGGAAAGATTGAAAGCAAATGGAGAAGGAGGAGGCAGAGGATGAGGTGACTAGATAGCATCACCGACTCAATGGATACGAATTTGTCACAAACTCTGGGAGACAGTGCAGGACAAGGGAGCCTGGCGTGCTAAAGTTCATGGAGTCCCAAAGAGTCAGACATAACTAAACAACAACAAAATACAACAGAGCTCTCTTATCCTAATAAACAACTTAAGAGATTGCCACCCTCCCTCCTTCAATTCTCACCAAGGAGTTTCTTGGTGCAGTACCAACAAATGTCAACAGTGAATATACCCCAAACTCTTTCACTGCAAGCTCATCCAGTACCCTCTTCTGAAAATACACGCACACATACACTCACACTCTCTCTCTTCCTCTCACACGCATTTCATATTTTTAGATCATGGATATACCTGTTCAGCTCCATCACCATTTTCAACCCCCAGATATGAGGAGAGATAATAGACAGTGACTGTTTATTGGTTAAATGAAATAAATTGCACTAAATAAGTTCAAAGAACCAAATACATGAATAGACTATAAAATGTTAACCCTGATCACCTCCTTGGGGAAATCCACTTCAGTTGTTAAAAAGCAGGACTCCCTCTAAAGTAGGAAAAGAGGGAAAAAGAACCTCCCTTGGAGAGTCTACAAAGGAATGCAGTCCTAGTAACATCTTTTTAGGGCAGTGGGGGTCATGCAAGATTTCTAACCTCCAGAACTGTGAGATAATAAATGTGTGTTGTTTTAAGCCACTAGATTTGTGCTGATTTGTTACAGCTGTTGCAGCAGCAATAGAAACTAAATACACACGTCTTGTTCGTCTCCTAGCGCTCATACCACCTATGTTTAGAGGCATTTTCAGCTTCTCTTACAGAACAAATTTAAAAGAGGAATCACAGTCATGAGTCAACTGGAAACTGAGTTCATAATTATCAGGGCCTGCCAAAAAGCATATCTCCCTCTCCCTAGATAGGTTGCTTCTCATACCATCCAGAAGAGAGTCCTAACTCAGTACAACCACATATTAGCTAAAGGCTAAAACACTTTCTAAACAGTGTTCACTTTCATGCAGTCACTTCTTGCAACTAATTTAGGGCTGATTATTACGGAATCATAAAATGAATGTTTAGACTCTGATGCTGTCACTCATTAATGCTGTAGCCTTTGACAAGTCACTTACTTTTTCTGTTTCAGGGAATCGAGAAATTAAGTGGTCACTAAAACATTTGACTTCACAGGCCAGTCAAGTTTCCAAAACAAAAATTGTTTCTAGACTTGTATTTTATAAAATAAAGAACATCTTAACGGAATGTATCTTCAAAACAGACAACCTTTTAAACTGAATAAATTTAACTTTGTGAGAAAACTAAGAACATTCTGGAAAGGCCATGGTAGAAGCTGCATAATTTTTGAATCTCTTCAAATATTTCCATAAAAACAGAAAGACCAGGAGAGCAAAAACAACCCCCCCCCCAAAAAAAAAGAGAGAGAGAGACAAAATATCAACCTCAAAACTAGGTAAACACAAAAAACACCACAAATGACTATAAGACCTGCATGATACCCAACATCTGTGCAGGAAGAGAGGGGAATGACATGGAGCAAAGTGGTATCTGAGAGCCACGAGCATCTCTCTGCACAGCAGTTATTCTCAGCAAGCAAAGGGCCTCAACAAGGTCTCAAGTGGGGGCCTAGAGCGGTCAAAGCCCTGTCAACTCTCAAAACATCTCGTAGTTTCTTGCACATGGAGAAACTGAAAACAGTCTAAATCAGTAGAGAAGATACAACATGGACAAAATAAAAACAAAAGTCCAGGAAATTCCCTGGCGGCACAGTGGTTAGGACTCTGCACTTCACTGTCCAGGGCCTAGGTTCAATTCCCAGTAGGGGAACTAAAATCCCACAAGTCATGTGGCAGAGCCAAAAACACTAAAAAATAAAGCAACATGGACAACACACAGAAATTAGTTAAAAAAAAAAAAGTATAGACAAAAGCTAGAGAAGGGAAGGTGACACACACAGATGATCTTAGAAAATTATTTCTCAAAAACAGGAAACAGTTTTCCAAATAATCACTTTAAAAAAATTTGACAGCTCATTTGGGAGATTTCAAAGGGCTTAAAAATCATTATATTCTTAAAACAAATACACTGGTTACAATCAACAATAATCTTTAGAAGTCAGGAGGAATCCAACACTAATGTTAAAAGATGCTGGATTCTTGATTTGGTAGAAACCACTGATAGAGAAAAAAAAATAGAGATAGAAATTCTAGCACTGCCCAAATGACCACATTCTATAAAAAAAAATCCAGAATACACAAAAATAGGAAGAAGGAAAAAAGAGATAATCCCTTCCATTCAACAACAAAATATAAAATTAAAATTGTGTTTCGTCACTTTTGTTTTACATATTTATATATGTGCAACCAAAGGCTACAAATACTTGTTTTTCACAAATTATATCATAAGTATTTTTCTTCAAACTACTTCAATGGTTATTTAATTCCATTGGATGGCAGTATCATAATCTCCTGTTAGGGATATTACTAGAAGGAACAACGTTTTGGCAACTTAAAAGTCTCATTAAAATGAAATGTGGTGATATTAAAGAGCAGTCTAAATTTCTATCCACTAACAGGCAAATAATACAGTCTTTTGTTTCTCATAAAGTAATTCCTAATATTTTAAAGCATGTTTTAGAAGAAAAATGATTCCAAAAACTTCAGTGGAGAAAATAATTAATTTCTCTAATTTAAAGATATATTTAACAGGCAGGTCAAAAGCTTCCAAAGCTACCAAAACCAAGCAGTTAATAATCATGTAACAAAATATTTTAAAAGCGATCTTAATTCTAAGATGTCTAACAAACAAAAATATAGGCATGTTAAAGATGTGGATGAAGATTTTAAACTAAAATGAAAATTAATCATCTGCCAGAAATAAAGGCAATAGAAATTAAGCCACTGAAATCCTAAGCGGAGTTTCTGAACCAGTAAAGAATCACAAAGAAACTCAGACAATGAGTTTTTGTATACGAACTTCCTAAGTTCAGTTCACCTACCCAAATGAATTAGAATAATCTTGCCCACTGCGCCAGCTCATGCCACTGAATAAAATGTTCTACTTTGGGTTATCTTAAGCTACATCACACAGTATCTGCAGCTCCCATGCTGGTAACAAGCTGTTTGACATAAATTAAGGAAATAGCTTCGATTTACATTAAATTTCAAAGATAATAAAGTATTAAACTACTAGTTTCAAGACATGCTGCTTAAAGAAGTCTGCCATACTTCAGAAAATATATCATTAAAAAAATGAATTATTTTTTTTAAATTTTTGGTTGTATGCTTATGATTGAGACAATGCAAAACAGCATTTCAACACCCAAACACAAATAGTATCTGTAAGAAATTACCATTTAAATTCCATCCGAGAATTAGAATAATAATGCAAAAATTTTTTCTAATTGTGTTATGAACACTTATATCCTTATACCTTAACATAAATTATCAATATATGATCTTACCAAAACATTATTTAAAATAAATACATAAATAACAAAATGCACTGTTGGAGTGAAAAACTTCCTTGATCCTCTTAGAATACCTGGCAGGGGTCTGAATATTAAACTGACAAAGACAGATTAACAAAAGAAAAGCAGACAAATTTAATTAATCTAAGTTTTACATGACAGGGGAGCCTTTACAAAGAAATGAAGATGTGAAGAAACAGGTCTAAGCATTCTTATACAAGGTATGATGAACAGTTGAGAGTCATGGAAAAAATGCCATAGGACAAAAGAGTATGAGCCAATGGGTAGTAAACTGGGAAAAACTTAGCAAGGCCTGTTCGTTCAGATTCCTCTTGGTATCCTCCAGCTCTGAAGACAAGGATGTTCCTTTCCTCCAGATTTAGGGAGGAGGGACCCTCTCACAGATCTTATGATCTGCTTTAGTGAAGAAAGGGGAGGGCTGAGAGTCCTTCCTGCACCTGCCATTTCTCAAAACCTTCAGCTTTAAAATATTCAATATGCCAAGGGGTCATATTTGGGGGGTAGTGCATTCTAAACCCTGCCAATACAAAATGAAATATCCTGCAAATCACCCTTTCATAAACTATATGTTTAGGCTTCCCTGGAAGTTCAGCTGGTAAAGAATCTGCAATGCAGGAGACCCCAGTTCAATTCCTGGGTTGGGAAGATCCCCTGGAGAAGGGATAGGTTACTCACTCCAGTATTCTTGGGTTTCCCTGGTGGCTCAGATGGTAAGGAATCTGCCTGCAATGTGGGAGACCTGGGTTCAATTCTTGGATTAGGAAGATCCCCTGGAGGAGGGCATGGCAACCCACTGCAGTATTCTTGCCTGGAGAATCCTCATGACAGAGGAGCCCAGCAGGCTACAGTCCATGGGGTTGCAAAAAGTAGGACATGACTGAGCAACTAAGCACAGCACACAGCAAACCATGTTATTTAGGATAAAGGCCACAGTGGGAAAAAACAGGCAAATACTAATCAAAGGAAAGAGGAGTAGCTATATTAATATGAGACAAAGTGAAACAAGAAACATGACCAAGACTAAGGACATTGCAGGGTTTAGATCACTAATAAGACACAAATAATTTTAAATATGTAAGCACTTCACAACAAAATGTCAAAATAGAGGAGGTGAGAACTGATAAAAGGAATAACAGACAAATCCATGATTATACCTGAAAACTGAGGAATCAGGACAATAAATACTCAGAAAATCAGCAAAGATACAGAGGACTCAGTGTTATCAACCAACTTGACCTATTTGACATTCATAGACAACTCTACACAGCAGAGGAAAATACACAATCTTTTCAAGTGCACATGGCAGATTTACCATCAAAGACCCTACTCTGACCCATTAAAAAAAAGATCTCAACACATTGATGAGAACTGAAATCATACAATGCTATCTTATCACAACAAAATAAACCAGAAATCATTAACAGAAAGGTATCTCGAAAATGCCTAAAGACTTCTAAATAGTACATGATACAAAAAAGAAGAGTAAAGGGAAAATTTTAAATATTTCAAACTATATGCTTTTGAACTGTGGTATTGGAGAAGACTCTTGAGACTCCTTTGGACTGCAAGGAGATCCGACCAGTCCATCCTAAAGGAAATCAGCCCTGGGTGTTCATCGGAAGGACTGATGTTGAAGCTGAAACTCCAATATTTTGGCCACCTGATGCAAAGAGCTGACTCATTTGAAAAGACCCTGATGTTGAGAAAGATTTAAGGCAGGAGGACAAGGGGACAATAGAGGATGAGATGGTTGGACGGCATCACCGACTCAATGGACATGAGTTTGGGTAAACTCCAGGAGTTGGTCATAGACAGGGAGGCCTGGTGTGCTAAGGTTCATGGGTTGCAAAGAGTTGGACACGACTCAACGACTGAACTGAACTGATATAAAAATGGAAACACAACATACCAAAATTGGTGGGATGTGGCTAGATCAGTGTGGCTGTTGTTTAGTTGCTCAGTCATGTCCAACTCTTTTGTGACCCCATGAACTGTAGCCCACCAGGGTCCTCTGTCCATGGGATTTCCCAGGCAAGGATACCCGAGTGGGTTGCCATTTTCTTCTCCAAGGGATCTTTCTGACTCAGGGATCGAACCTGCGTCTCCTTCATTGGGAGACAGATTCTTTACCACAAGGGGAGGGAGCCACAAGGGAAGACCAAGATCAGTGTTTAGAGGGAATTTATAGTATTAAACACATACATTAAAAAAGGGAGGTAGATTCCCTTCTCACCACACCCTCTCCAGCATTTACAGATTTTTTGATGTTGGCCATTCTGACTAGTGTGATGTAATACCTCATTGTAGTCCTGATGTGCATTTCTCAAATACTTAGTGATGTTGACCATCTTTTCATGTGCCTTTTGGCCATCTGTATGTCTTCTTTGGAGAAAAGTCTATTTTGATCTTCTGCCCATTTTTTGATTGGGTTATTTTTTTTGGATACTGAGCTGCACAAATTGTATATTTTGGAGATTAAATCCTTGTTGGTTGCTTCACTTGTAAATATTGGTGGAAATGTAAATTGGTGCAGCCACTATGGAGAACAATATAGATGTTCATTAGGGATAAAAGAACTTTATTCCTATAATTCTTAAAAACAACAACAACAACTTAGGAGCTTTTTTAGGGATTAAAAAAAACTAAAAACAGAACTACCATATGACCCAACAATCCTATTCTTAGGCATACAGCTGAAGAAAACCATAAGTTGAAAAGATACATGTACTTCAATGTCCACTGCAGCACTACTTACAATAGCCAGGACATGGAAGCAACCTAAATGTCCATCAACAGAGGAATGGATAAAGAGGATGTGGTACATATATACAATAAAATAATGTTGTTTGTTGTTGTTAAGTTGCTAAATTGTGTCTGACTCTTTTGTGACCCCACGGACTGCAACCTGCAAGTTCCTCTGTCCACAGGATTTCCCAGGAAGGATACTGGAGTGGGTTGCCATTTGCTTCTCCAGGGAAATTTTCCCAACCCAGAGATCAAACCCACATCTCCTGCATTGGCAGGCAAATTCTTTACCACTGAGCCACTAGGGAAGCCCCAGTGGAATATTACTCAGCTATCAAAAAAGAAAAAAAAATAATGCCATTTACATTAAAATGGATGGACCTAGAGATCATCATTGGAGAAGGAAATGGCAACCCACTCTAGTGTTCTTGCCTGGAGAATCCCAGGGACAGGGGAGCCTGGTGGGTTGCTGTCTATGGGGTTGCACAGAGTCGGACACAACTGAAGCGACTTAGCAGCAGCAGCAGCAGAGATCATCATACTGAGTGAAGTAAGTCAGACACAGAAAGACAAATTGATCATATAATATTGCTTATATGTGGACTCTAAGAAAACAAGGGTACAAGTGAATTTATTTACAAAACAGAAAAAGAATTACAGGTGTAGAAAACAAACTTATAGTTAGCAGGGGATAAGGAGAGGAGGGATAAACTGCGATAAACTGACATATGCAAACTATTAGCACAAGAAACTCGAGTCAGTACTCTGTAATGGCCTACATGGGAAAAGAACCTAAAAAAAAAAAAGGAGTGGATATATGTATATGTATGACAGCCTCTCATTAATACTTGAGCTTGCACCCTTAAAAAAGATGCAAAGTTAAGAGAAAATTAAATGAAACGATGAAAATGGTAAAGAGCAAAAATTAACAAAACTGAAAATGTAAAATCAACATAGAAAAATCAATGAAACCAAAGGCTGGTTCTGAGAGCAATGAAACTGATAATCCCTTTGGCCAGACTAATCAAGATAAAAATAAAGATCCCATGCATTGCCAATATCAGAAAGAAGAGAAGGCTATTAAAACAATTCCATATACATTAAAAAGACTAAAAGGGAATATTACAATTTAACACCTATAAATTCAACAAATTCTTTGAAAGATAAAATCTAACAAAGCTAACTCAGTAAGAATAGCTAATCAAAATAGGCCCATATATATTAAAGAAATTGAATTCATAGATTAAAAAACCTTCCAACAGAGAAAACTCCAGCCCAGAGGATATCAGATCAGAACAGATGAGTCGCTCAGTCGTGTCCGACTCTTTGAGACCCCATGAATCGCAGCACGCCAGGCCTCTCTGTCCATCACCAACTCCCGGAGTTCACTCAGACTCATGTCCATCGAGTCAGTGATGCCATCCAGCCATCTCATCCTCTGTCGTCCCCTTCTCCTCTTGCCCCCAATCCCTCCCAGCATCAAAGTCTTTTCCAATAGGTCAACTCTTCGCATGAGGTGGCCAAAGTACTGGAGTTTCAACTTTAGTATCATTCCTTCCAAAGAAATCCCAGGGCTGATCTCCTGTAGAATGGACTGGTTGGATCTCCTTGCAGTCCAAGGGACCCTCAAGAGTCTTTTCCAACACCACAGTTCAAAAGCATCAATTCTTCGGCGCTCAGCCTTCTTCACAGTCCAACTCTCATATCCATAGGATCTCTTAAATCCCCATTTCTTTCCTGGAAACTTCCTATCTGAGGATTCTCTCAAATTGGACCATCTGCTCTCTAGGCCTGCTATATAGCCCTCCCACCTGGAACATCATTTCACTGTTCTCCTGGGTTGAATCTACTATTTCCTACACCCCAGGTCTTGTTTTCACTTCTTTATTTTTCGACAGCAGGATTTCTGAGGCCTTTTCAGATCTGAAAAATCTTTATTCTAACTTCCATACTTTACATATTGTTAGTTAACTAGCCATTCTGCTGATCAAGAAGACTGATGCTGATATATTCAATTTTTTTTCTTATTAGGTTTTCTCTCTGGAAATCTTCAGAAAATTTTTTTTTTAATTCCTGGTGCTGTGAAATTTCACAAACACATGCCTATGGCTAGGCTTTTTAATTTTTTTTTTTTTTTAATTGAGCACTCCTAAGCCTCTTGATGAAAGAGAAAGTGGAGAGTGAAAGAGTTGGCTTAAAGCTCGACATTCAGAAAACGAAGATCGTGGCATCTGGTCCCATCACTTCACGGGAAATAGATGGGGAAACAGTGGAAACAGTGTCAGACTTTATTTTTCGGGGCTCCAAAATCACTGCAGATGGTGACTGCAGCCATGAAATCAAAAGACGCCTACTCCTTGGAAGGAAAGTTATGACCAACCTAGATAGCATATTCAAAAGCAGAGACATTACTTTGCCAACAAAGGTCCATCTAGTCAAGGCTACGGTTTTCCCTGTGGTCATGTATGGATGTGAGAGTTGGACCGTGAAGAAAGCTGAGCGCCGAAGAATGGATGCTTTTGAACTGTGGATTTGGAGAAGACTCTTGAGAGTCCCTTGGACTGCAAGGAGATCCAACCAGTCCATTCTGAAGGAGATCAGCCCTGGGTGTTCTTTGGAAGGAATGATGCTGAAGCTGAAACTCCAATACTTCGGCCACCTCATGCAAAGAGTTGACTCATTAGAAAAGACCCTGATGCTGGGAAGGATTGGGGGCAGGAGAAGAAGGGGAGGACAGAGAATGAGAGGGCTGGATGGCTTCACGGACTCGATGGATGTGAGTTTGAGTGAACTCCGGGAGTTGGTAATGGACAGGGAGGCCTGGCGTGCTGCAATTCATGGGGTCACAAAGAGTCGGACACAACTGAGTGACTGAACTGAACTGAACTGAACTGAAGGAACAGACACACAAAATGCTGTATACTTGGTTTTTAACAAACGTTATTTTTGCTGGGATAGAATCTGGGGTAATGTTTTGCTGTCAACTTTTTATAGATTTATGTTGCTTGAAAGAGTTTATAACAATTATGCATTTATTTTTTTAATAAATGCAAAGAAGTAGTCATAAAATAATACAGTAGGACCATTGTTACATTAAGAAAAAAAAGCAAACAAAGCAAAACTATGTGGTTGGGTACATATACAGACATAAGGAAATGCATTAAAATCTGAAAAGACGCATTCCAGGATTCTATAGTTTTTACAAGAGTCACTAAAAGAATTATAAGGCATGTATAATTTCCAAAATAACAGGGTAAAAAAAAACCCTACAAAATACGAATGGATTAAATGATCCAACCACCAAATGCTCCAATTTTAAGACAAAGATGTCCCAGTGGATTTTTAAAAACCAATTCTAAGTACACATTAACCAAAAAAAAGGCTGATATAGTTAAACCAAAATCATAAAGAGGTCACAGATTGGATAAGACACAGGAAACATGACAACTAAATACACTGTGGGATCTGGATTGAGTCCTGGAACAAAAAAAGAATACTACTATTACGAGAAAACTAATGATAAACTATATAATTTAGTGACTAGCATTGTAACAATATTAATTTCTTGGCTTTGAGAATTATACTGATTATGCATCGTGTTAACATTAGAAGAAGGCTGAAGAGTTTACAGAAACTCTCTGTGCTATTTTTGCAACTTTTCAGGAAGTCTATTATTTCAAAAAGTTTTTAAAAAGTCAGATTAGACATTAAAACGAAGCGCATTACTAGGGATAAATAGGGACACTTTTTCATGGAACAAAAGTTCAATTCATAGGAAGACAGACAAATTAGAAAACTGAATATGCTTCTAGTAACATGACTTCAAAATAAATAAACCAAAAATTGGCAGAAAACTACTAGGAGAAAATAAAATCCAACATTACACAGGGAGATTTAACACACAGTAAATTAAATTATCACTAACAGGCAAGCACATGTGAGTACACACACACACACACACACACACACACACACAAATCAATACGGAAACAGAAGACTTTAACAAAAGCATTAACAAATTTCATGTAATAGACACAAAGTACTGTACCTGTTAACTGCAGAAGTTATTAAGACATCACTAACACAGTCACATAACACTTTAAAAAGGACATTTCAATGATTCTTCAATTCAGATATCTGATGGTAGTTACATAGATATTAACTTTTTATTTATTCATTGAACTGTCCATATATATTTACATACTTTTTTAACATGTATTAACTTTTGCAATAAATATTTTTTAAAGTCAACTGAACTATATCATTTAATTACATACTCTTTTATTTTTGAGTTTTTCAAAACTTGTTTTATCTTGAACAGCAGAAACCCCAAGATAAAACTATGAAGATGGAAAGCTCAAAAGCTCCAACAGAAAAATTAAAAAAAAAAAAAAGATTCAGGATAAGGGCTTCCAATAAAATCATCCCTGCTGTATTCTTAGTTTTCAAAACTTATAAACCAAGGAAGGGATACTACAGGCAATTCTCAAAAAAATATTTATAATGCTCAAATCACTCTAATGCAAAACTGCAGATAAATAAGAGCAGACTATCTGGCTATCTACATCCCAAGCAGCATAAAATCTAAATTAAAAACACCTTCAATACTGACAATATCTGAATCAGAGGTGCTCATACCAATTGCCAAAAGCAGTTCTATGGTAAGTCTCTCCCATGATTATCTAATTTAATGAAACCCCAAACCAACCTTCAAAATAATCATCTCTTTATGTTGCTATTTTTGAGATAAAACAAATACTCAGTAATTAAGATAAAGCAATTACAGAAAAGTTAAATGGTTAATATTTTACTTTGCAAAAAAGTAAAAAGGGCAATGCCAAAGAATCCTCAAACTACTGTACAATTGTGCTTATTTCACATGCTAGCAAGGTTATGCTTAAAATCCGTCAAGTCAGGCTTCAGTAATACGTGAACAGAGAATTTTCAGATGTACAAGCTGGATTTAGAAAAGACAGAACAACCAGAGATCAAATTCCCAACATTCACTGGATCATGGAGAAAGCAAGGGAATTACAGAAAAACACCTACACCTACGTCATTGACTGTGCTAACGTCTTTGACTATGTGGATCACAATATACTGTGAAAAATTTTTTAAGAGATGGGAGTACCAGACCACCTTACCTGTCTCCTGAGAAACCTGTATGTGGGTCAAGAAGCAAAAGAACCAGACATGAACAACTGACCGGCTCGAAATTGGGAAAAAGAGTATGACAAGGCTGTATACTGTCACCCTGCTTATGTAACTTACTGCAGAGTACATTTTGGAAAAGGCTGGGCTGGATGAAACACAAGGTGGAATCAGTATTGCTGGGGGAAAAACCTGATGCCAAGAAAGATTGAAAGCAAAAGAAGAGGATGTCAGAGGAAGAGATGGTTAGATAGCGTCACCGACTCAATGGACATGAATCTGAGCAAACACTGGAGACAGTAGAGGACAGAGGAGCCTGGAGTGCTACAGTCCACGGAGTCACAAAGAGTCAGACATGACTTAGCAACTGAACAACAACTGACACCTAACAAGTCACCCCAAAACTTAGCAGCTTAAAACAACGAACATTTATTATCTCAAAGTTTCTGATCAATTAGGTCCTCAGTTCAGAGTCTCTCAAAAGGTTGAGGCCACAGTGTTAACGGAGGGCGACAGTCATCTCAAAGTTTAACTGGAACATGATCTCCAACTTCCGTCAGTGGCTGTTGGGAGAATTCAGTTCTTAAGGGGTTCAGCTCGGTTCAGTCCCTCAGTCAAGTCTGACTCTTTGCGACCGCATGGACAGCAGCACTCCAGGCTTCCCTGTCCTTCACCAACCCCTGGAGTTTACTCAAATTCATGTCCATTGAGTCGGGAGTGCCATCCAACCATCACATCCTCTGTCGTCCCCTTCTCCCACCTTCAATCTTTCCCAGCATCAGGGTCTTTTCCAATGAGTCAGTTCTTTGCATCAGGTAACCATAGTACAGGAGTTTCAGCTTCAGCATCAGTCCTTCCAATGAATATTCGGACTGATTTCCTTTAGGGTGGACTGGTTGGATCCCCTTGCAGTCCAAGGAATTCTCAAGTCTTCTCCAACACCACAGTTCAAAAGCATCAATTCTTGGGAGCTCAGCTTTCTTCATAGTCCAACTCTCACATCCATACATGACCTCTGGAAAAACCATAGCCTTGACTAGGCAGATCTTTGTCGGCAAAGTAATGTCCCTGCTTTTTAATATTTGCTGTCTAAGTGGGTCATAACTTTTCTTCCAAGGAGTAAGCGTCTTTTAATTTCATGGCTGCAGTCACCATCTGCAGTGATTTTGGAGCCCCCCAAAATAAAGTCTGTCACTGTTTCCCCAATTATTTCCCATGAAGTGATGGGACCAGATGCCATGATCTTAGTTTTCTGAATGTTGAGTTTTAAGCCAACTTTTTCACTCTCCTCTTTCACTTTCATCAAGAGGCTCTTTACTTCTTCTTTGCTTTCTGCCATAAAGGTGGTGTCATCTGCATATCTGACGTTATTGATGTTTCTCCCAGCAGTCTTGATTCCAACTTGTGCTTCATCCTGCCCAGCATTTCTCATGATGTATTCTGCATATAAGTTAAATAAGCAGGGTGACAACATGCAGCCTTGATGTACTCCTTTCCCAGTTTGGAACTCCTTTCCCGGTTTGGAACCAATCTGTTGTTCCATGTCCAGTTCTAACTGTTGCTTCCTGACCTGCATACAGATTTCTCAGGAGGCAGGTCAGGTGGTCTGGTATTCCCATCTCTCTTCAGAATTTTTCACAGTTTATCGTGATCCACACAGTCAAAGGCTTTGGCATAGTCAATAAAGCAGAAATAGCTGTTTTTCTGGAACTCTCTTGCTTTTTTGATGATCCAACGGATTTTGGCAATTTGATCTGGTTCCTCTGCCTGTTCTAAATCCAGCTTGAACATCTGGAAGATCACAGCTCACGTACTGTTGGAGCCTGGCTTGGAGAACTTTGAGTATTACTTTGCTATGAGTGTGAGATGAGTGCAAGTGTGTGGTAGTTTGAGCATTGTTTGGCATTGCCTTTCTTTGGGATTGGAATAAAAACTGACCTTTTCTGGTCCTGTGACTGCTGAGTTTTCCAAATTTGCTGGCATATTGAGTGCAGCACTTTCATGGCATCATCTTGTAGGATTTGAAACAGCTCAACTGGAATTGCATCACCTCCACTAGCTTTCTTCGTAGTGATGCTTCCTAAGGCCCACCTGACTTCACATTCTAGGATGTCTGGCTATAGGTGAGTGATCACACCATCGTGATTATCTGGGATGTGATGATCTTTTGTGTATGGTTCTTCCGTGTATTCTTGCCACCTCATCTTAATATCTTCTGCTTTTGTTACATCCATACCATTTCTGTCTTTATTGTGCCCATCTTTGCATAAAATGTTCCCTTATTGTCTCTAATATTCTTGAAGAGATCTCTAGTGTTTCCCATTCTATTGTTTTCCTCTATTTCTTTGCACTGATCAATGAAGAAGGCTTTCTTATCTCTTCTTGCTATTCTTTGGAACTCTGTATTCAGATGTTTATTATCATTCCTTTTCTCCTTTGTCTTTAGCTTCTCTTCTTTTCACAGCTATTTGTAAGGCCTTCTCAGACAGCTTTTTGCTTTTTTGCATTTCTTTTTCTTGGGGATGGTCTTGTTCCCTGTCTCCTGTACAATGTCCCGATCCTTCATCCATAGTTTTTCAGGCACTCTGTATCAGATCTAATCCCTTGAATCTATTTGTCACTTCCACTGTATAATCTAAGGGATTTGATTTAGGTCGTACCTGAATGGTCTAGTGGTTTTCCCTACACTCTTCAATTTAAGTCTGAATTTGGGAATAAGGAATTCATGATCTGAGCCACAGTCAGCTCCTGGTCTTGTTTTTGCTGACTGTATAGAGCTTCTCCATCTTTGGATGCAAAGAATATAATCAGTCTAATTTCAGTATTGACCATCTGGTGATATCCATGTGTAGTCTTCTCATGTGTTTTTGGAAGAGGGTGTGTGCTATGACCAGTGTGTTCTCTTGGCAAAACTCTATTAGCATTTGCCCTGCTTCATTCTGTATTCCAAGGCCAAATTTTCCTGTTAGTCCAGGTGTTTCTTGACTTCCTACTTTTGAATTTCAGTCCCCTATAATGAAAAGGACATCTTTTTGGCGGGTTAGTTTTAGAAGGTCTTACAGGTCTTCATAGAACCATTCAACTTCAGCTTCTTCAGCATTACTGGTTGGGGCATAGACTTGGATTACTGTGATATTGAATTGCTTGCCTTGGAAATGAATAGAGATCATTCTGCTGTTTTTGAGATTGCATCCAAGTACTGCATTTTGGACTCTTTTGTTGCCTTTGATGGCTACTCCATTTCTTCCAAGGGGTTCTTGTCCACAATGGTAGATGTAATAGTCATCTGAGTTAAATTCACCCATTCTAGTCCATTTTAGTTCCTTGATTCCTAAAATGTTCATTTTAGGATGTTCATTTTTGTTATCTCCTGTTTGACCACCTCTAATTTGCCTTGATTGATGGTCCTAACATTTCAGGTTCCTATGAAATATTACTGTTTATAGCATCAGACTTTGCTTATATCACCAGTCACATCCACAACTGGGTGTTGTTTTTGCTTTGGCTCCATCTCTTCATTCTATCTGGAGTTATTTCTCCAGTGATCTCCAGTAGCATAATGGGCACCTACCAACCTGGGGAGTTCATCTTTCAGTGTCCTATCTTTTTGCCTTTTCATACTGTTCATGGCATTCTCAAGGCAAGAATACTGAAGTGGTTTGCCATTCCCTTCTCCAGTGGACCACATTTTGTTAGAACTCTCCCCCATGACCTGTCTGTCTTGGATGGCCCTACATGGCATGGCTCATAGGTTCATTGAGTTAGACATCATTTGATGGGGCTATTTGTAAAAGTATACTTCCTGATGCTGAAGAAAAGCTCTGATACTTTGGCAACCTGATGCAAAGAGTCAACTCACTGGAAAAGACCTTGATGATGGGAAAGATTGAGGGCAGGAGGAAAAGGGGGCAGCAGACGATGAGATGATTAGATGGCATCATTGATTCAACGGACATGAGTCTGAGGAAATTCTGGGAGATAATGAAGGACAGGGAAGCCTGGCATGCTATAGTCCATGTGGTCATAAAGAGTTGGACACGACTGAGCAACTGAACAATAGCAATGTGTGACTGTAATGTTTTGGTGTTAAATATCTCTTATTCCCTTTAAACCTGAGGAATAAAAGAGAGGAAAGAAGTGAGAAAAGAAAGGAAATACAACCTTTGTTGATTTACATAAAAGGCTATGAAAGAGATGGATATCCAGGCAGTTGTCAACATTGAGTAAAAAAAGTATCAAAAAGCATAAACTTTTTCCCATACTTTGAGATGGATATTGTCTTTTGACCTGTTCCATCTTGGGAAGGCTTGGTTGAAACTTATATCTACATGATTGAGTACATTCATAATATAGGAGGTAATTAATGATTACTTCCACAAGGGCTTCCCTTTTGGCTCTGCTGGTAAAGAATCTGCCTGCAATGCAGGAGACGTAGGTTCAATTCCTGGGTTGGGAAGATCCCCTGGAGAAGAGAAAGGCTACCTACTCCAGTATTCTGGCCCGAGAATTCCATGGACTGTACAGTCCGTAGGGTTGCAAAGAGTCAGACACGACTGAGCGACTTTCACTTTCAATTACCAATGACTTGGCCCATGAAACTCAACTGTGGCACCCCTCCCTGACTTCAAGGTCCTGTCTTCCTTAAATACTTCATTGGGCTGTGCAGTTCATCTCTTATTTTTAGTCCCCTGCCTTTCACTTAGCACTAAAAGTATAAAAAAAAAAAAAAACTTTTTAAAAGTATGTTAACATATTTAGCTAACAACTCTTTTTTTAGGTGGTTTATAGAAGTGATTTAGGTATTTACTTGAATATATACTAATACTAACTCAGCAGTAGCCACAGGACCAGAAAAGGTCAGTTTTCATTGCAATCCCAAAGAAAGGCAATGCCAAACAATGCTCAAACTACCACACAATTGCACTCATCTCACACGCTAGCAAAGTAATGCTCAAAATTCTCCAAGCCAGGCTCCAACAGTATGTGAGCCATTAACTTCCAGATGTTCAAGCTGGATTTAGAACAGGCAGAGGAACCAGATCAAATTGCCAACATCTGTTGGATCATCTAAAAAGCAAGAGAGTTCCATAAAAACAGCTATTTCTGCTTTTTTGACTATGCCAAAGCCTTTGACTGTGTGGATCACAATAAACTGTGAAAAATTCTGAAGAGAGATGGGAATACCAGACCACCTGACCTGCCTCCTGAGAAATCTGTATGCAGGTCAGGAAGCAACAGTTAGAACTGGACATGGAACAACAGACTGGTTCCCAATCGGGAAAGGAGTACATCAAGGCTGCATGTTGTCACCCTGCTTATTTAACTTATATGCAGAATACATCATGAGAAATGCTGGGCAGGATGAAGCACAAGTTGGAATCAAGACTGCTGGGAGAAATATCAATAACGTCAGATATGCAGATGATACCACCCTTATGGCAGAAAGCAAAGAAGAAGTAAAGAGCCTCTTGATGAAAGTGAAAGAGGAGAGTGAAAAAGTTGGCTTAAAACTCAACATTCAGAAAACTAAGATCATGGCATCTGGTCCCATCACTTCATAGGAAATAATTGGGGAAACAGTGGCAACAGTGACAGACTTTATTTTGGGGGGCTCCAAAATCACTGCAGATGGTGACTGCAGCCATGAAATTAAAAGACGCTTACTCCTTGGAAGAAAAGTTATGACCACTTAGACAGCAAATATTAAAAAGCAGAGACATTACTTTGCCGACAAAGATCTGCCTAGTCAAGGCTATGGTTTTTCCAGAGGTCATGTATGGATGTGAGAGTTGGACTATGAAGAAAGCTGAGCTCCCAAGAATTGATGCTTTTGAACTGTGGTGTTGGAGAAGACTCTTGATAATCCCTTGGACTGCAAGGAGAGCCAACCAGTCAATCCTAAAGGAAATCAGTCTTGAATAGTCATTGGAAGGACTGATGCTAAAGCTGAAACTCCAATACTACTATGGTCACCTGATGCGAAGAACTGACTCATTGGAAAAGACCCTGATGCTGGGAAAGACTGAAGGCAGGAGAAGGGGACGACACAGGATAAGATGGTTGGATGGCATCACCAACTCAACGGACATGAGCTTGAGCAAGCTCCAGGAGTTGGTGATGAACAGGGAGGCCTGGCGTGCTGTAGTCCATGGGGTCGCAAAGAGTCGGACACGACTGAGTGACTGAAATGAACTGAACTGAATGATGTCATCATCAACAATGAGCAGGAGATCAAATGGTCATTTCAACACAGTAATGGTTAGTGAAGTACAAAGTGAAGGAAGGAAGGAAGGAGAAAAGAAAATTAAAGAGAAAAATGAGAGGGAGAGATGAAGGACAAAAAGGAGGGGAGTAAGGAGGTAAGATAGACAGGGAAGCAAGCAAACAGGCAGGCAAAAAAAGAAAGGAAAGAAGAAAATACAAACTATGTGAAATAGACACTATGTGGCTTGCAAAACCTAAAATACAAGTAGTCCTAGCCTCACACAGTATTGCTTTAACTGAAACTCTACAAAGCAAGATGCCTCTATTAACTATCCAGCCCTTTACAGAAAATTTGATGACCCCTGCCACTGGAGATACCCAAATGGCCAACAGACATACAGAGAGGTGTAAATATTCATCAGCAGAGAAATTAGGGAAAAACCACAATGTGATATAACTACCCAACAGAATGGGTAAAATGAAAAGAATGATGCTAAATGTTTCAAGCATGTGGAAACTCATTTGAACAATTTTTTAGTAATGTATACCAGAAATGGCAAAAAGCAAAGAAGAACAAAAGAGCCTCCTGATGAAGGTGAAAGAGGACAGTGAAAAAGCTGGCTTAAAACTCAACATTCAAAACTCTAAGATCATGGTATCCTGTACCATCACTTCACGACAAATAGATTGGGAAAAGTGGAAACGGTAACAGATTTTATTTTCTTGGGCTCCAAAGCCACTGCAGACAGTGACTGGAGACATGAAATTAAAAGATGCATGCTCCTTGGAAGAAAAGTTATGACCAGCGTAGACAGCATATTAAAAAGTAGAGACATCACTTTGCCAACAAAGGTCCGTCTAGACAAAGCTATGGCTTTTCTAGTTGTCATGTATGGATGTAGGAGTTGAACAATAATTGATCCAACTGAGCATGGAAAAATTGATGCTTTTGAACTGTGCTGTTGGAGAAGACTCTTGAGAGTACCTTGGACTGCAAGAAGATCCAACCGGTCAAAAGGAAATCAGTCCTGAACATTCATTGGAAGGACTGATGCTGAAGCTCCAACACTTTGGCCACCTGATGCGAAGAACTGACTCATTAGATAAGACCCTGATGATAGGAAAGATTGAAGGCAGGAGGAGAAGGGGATGACAGAGGACAAAATGGTTGGATGGCATCACTGACTCAATGGACATGAGTTTGAGTAAGCTCCGGGAGTTGGTGATGGACGACAGGGAAGCATGGCATGCTGCAGGTCATAGGGTCACAAAGAGTCGGACAGGACTGAGCAACTGAACAACATACCAGAAATGGGTTTCCAGGTGGCTTAGTGATAAAGAACCGGCCTGCCAATGCAAGAGATGTAGGTTCAATCCTTGCGTTGGGAAGATCCCATGGAGAATAGAATGGCAACCCACTCTAGTACTCTTGCCAGGGAAATCCCATGGACAGAGAAACCTGGCAGGCTACAGTCTGTGGGGTGGCAAAAGAGTCGGACGCTACTTAGCTATTAAACAACAACAACAATATTAGAAAGACATATACGCATAGCCTATAATATAGTCATTTCACCAGTGGGTATATATCCAACAGAAATGTATACATACATTCACCAAAATACTTACAAAAAAATGTTCACACCAGACCTATTAGTAATAGCCAAAAGCTGGATAAGATACTGCACAGCATTAAGAACAAACAACTGCTACATAACTTGTATAAATCCCGCAAATATTAAGCAAAAGTGAGACACAGAAGACTATACACTGTATGTTTCCATTTATATAAAGTCAATAATCAGTAAATTTATTGATGATGTCAGAAACTGAAAAGTGGGGCTTCTAGGATGTGAGTAACGCTCTTTCTTGGATATACACACCTGGTGAAAATTCAGTGAACTGTACACTTATGATTCATGCACTTTTCTGTGTGTCTATTAACCTTTAATAATTATCACAGCAAAAACGTTTCATATTTACAAACTCTATGCCTTTGAAGGAAAACTGTGTACATCTTCTGTTCACTTTTCTGATTTGCCATCCTTACCACCAGTGAGCTATCTTAATCCCTGTTACCTTACATAGAAGGTAGTTTTGTTTTAATTAATTCTCTTGGTGTACTACTGCACAGGATACCCACATGTTTATGTAACTGTCATTTCAGGTTAGTTCCACAATAGATCCCAAGGAGAAACTTTGAAAAGCCAGTAACTTGTCATTGTTGTCAGAAAGTTGTCTGGGAAAGAAGGGGGGACAGGGGGAGCTCCTTAAAACGTACTTTTGTTTGGCCCTTTGTTTTGGCTCACCTTTATCTACTACCACTGTGATTTAATCTGCATAAAATGTTCAAAGGAGCCTTTCAAAAAGCCTCTTCTGGTGGAAAAGTTTTTTTCCCACGACATCTTAATAATGTTGTTATCTTGTGTTCATCCAGTTCCTTCCACCCACGGTGCTTAAAGTAAATACTTCACAAATAGCATCGGGTGGTGTCACCTTCCAGCCAGGACGAAAAATGTGGGCCCAGAGACACTACGAACTCAAAAAATTTTAACAGTATCTTTCTACAGCATGGCTCCGCCTACCGAAAGAATCACCGTATTCTTTGCCGAAACTTAAAGTGTGAGAACTGAAATACAAACCAGTGAGTGACTCTCAAGGGCACGGAATCAATCCTAGGTTGAGCCAGGACCTCCAACTCACTGCCTCTTAAGGGAAAAGCAAACCAACAACAACAACAAAAAAACCTCGAATAAAAAACTCAGCTGCAGCATTCTTGTAATAAGAAACAGGGCAAGATGCCGAAATCCTGCCGAGAAAGTAGACCAGGGGACCACACAAAGCTGACCTTCGAGGGAGCCCCATCATTCCCGGCCGCACGGGGCCAGCATTCACCCGGTGCAGCTCCTGGGGGGCCCCTTGCCGTTCCCCAAGGAGGCTGCGGCCGGAAATTCCAGGGCTGGTCTCAACCCACCCCTCCTTTTCTCGGATCGCCCAAACCTCCCACCCTACCCATTTACCTGAGATGCGCCCTGCACAGCCCCGAGAGCAGACTCTGCGCTCTCGCCCAGAGTTTCTCAGGCCAGACGCGCAGCCTCCACGTCAGCCAATCGCAGCTCGCTCGGAGCCTCCCAACCCCGGGTTCCTCTGTGCGAGGAGGTGCGCGCGCTCGTGAATGTCCCCGCGGGGCGCAACGGAGGAGGGGGCCAGACGCGCCCGGCGCGCGAGGATCCACGGCGATCAGGGGAGGAGCAGACGCCGGGCAGGGGCAGGCGGCGCGCACCGGGCATGCGCATTTCGCGCCACTGGGGCCGTGGGGCGGGGCACCTGATCAACAGAGCAAGCTTGGGAAATCTTCGCTGGAGTTTGGAGAAGACAGTTTTCGTAGTTAAGGTTGTCAGGTATGAGGTGAACGGCGCATTCTGTGAGACCAAATATTCCCCAGACAAAAGTTAATCTCGTTAGGGGAGGGAAACCACGTCCATAAAAACGTGTCTTGTGGCCTCAACTTGAGCGTTGTGGAGTTTCCACAGAAACTGGCGGAAATGGGATTTCCGGTTCTGTTTTTGTCTTGAGGTGAGAGGGAGAGTGGGGATGGGACTCCAGGGAGAGAAGAGGGACGTGTTGGGAAGGAATGGTTGAATGAAAAAAGCTGCAGTCGGACTCCAGTTGGGCTAGCAAAAACCAGTACCCACCTCTTAGACAAAGAACGCTTCAGACTAAAACTAGGAGGTACTTAAGAAAAAGATACGGATGCTTAACGTTCAATATATGGATTCTTTAAGACAAAAGGTTGAACTTTCCAGAATTAAAAAATTAAGTCCTCAATTCCTGTACCTCTGTGTTGAAACAAGAAAGGATTATAGCTGATAGTAATTCAAATGTGGTTTTCCTGTACCACAGATAAGTGTTGCTTTTATAAATCTCACGTTAATTCCTTCAGACGCCACATAGTTCTTGAGAACATACCATGTGCCAGGTACTCCTCTGGGTTTGGATAATAAGCAATAGTGATGATTTCTTAAATATCCCCGAAGAATATGTATAAAATAAAGTCTTGACGGTCTCCTAAGTTAGTCGTTAAAGTTAATAAAAGAAACTTACACTTTAGTAAAAAAGAGGAGTGGGGGGAAAAATTAAAAAACCAATGTTAATTAGTTGGAACACAGTTGTAATACAAGCTCCTGTTTATTACATTGTAATGAATGCACAGGGCTCTGAAGAAATTTTCTTTTTTTATAGCTTCAGCTTTGAAATCCATTTTTATTTACTTCAGTCAAGGTCTGAATCAGATATAGACGGACAAAAAGTACCATAAAAATATAGGAGGCAAAAAGGAGAACGGGTCAGAGTAGCTGGGAAGAGCACCCTAATCGGGAAAAAAGGTTTGACTTGTGAAAAGCTTTAAGGGCAACTCAAATTTATGTTATAAAAAAAAAAAAAAAGAGGGAGAGTTGGTTTTCCTAGCTAGAGTAGCAAGAAATAAGAGAGAATAGTTATCGTAACACTGAGAAAAGTCAAACCAAATAATGAATTTATAAGTTAAATTTAAAAACTGTGATTATGCTATTTTTCTTTGGCTAAGGGTACATTCAGTTCAGTTCAGTTGCTCAGTCCTGTCCAACTCTTTGCAACCCCATTAATTGCAGCACGACTCTTTGCAACCCCATGAATCGCAGCATGCCAGGCCTCCCTGTTCATCACCAACTCCTGGAATTCACTCAAACTCAGGTCCATCTAAGGCTTGAATAACACAATCAACCACAACAGTATTAACCAACTTATCTAATTGACATTTATAGAATAGCTATTAACAACAGGATACACTTTCTTTTCAAGTATGCATAAGATATTCCAAGACAGGCCATAATTTATATCATAAATACAAATTCATTGAAAAAGATTCAAATCAGGAGTGACATTAAGAAGATGGTGGAATAGGCAACCCCAGACTCTCCTTCTCCCATGGAGACACAAATTTAACAATAATACAGGGCCAATTGCCTTTATGAGAAATCCAGAAACGTTAAGTGTGTCCCGCACCCCAGGTTAATGTGAAACCAACTGCATCAGTACCCAGTAAGAAATCTTGTAGCACTCACTTGCAAGTGACTCACCCCCAATAAAACATGATTGGGAGGAAACTCTCAACTCCCATCTTCTCACTGAGAAGAAAAAGGAGAACATATATTCAGTGATCTGAATTTTCAAGAAGGTGCCTGGGGGACTGGTTTCTATCTTCCTTGAATCTAAAAACTGACAGGAACGGGCAGCCAGTTTGGGGCTGCTAAGAACAAAAGCAATCAGTGTGCCCCAGAGTCCACTGTACTACAGGCAGAAGTTAGATGGGAGACAAGTACCACAGCTTACTACTGCATCACAGAGGCCACAATAAGGCAGAAAGATCCAAAAGGAGAGTCTCAGTAGAAATTGGCAAACCTCTTCAATTATTAGATTACACACACAAGCCCAAAGTGCATGTGAGGCTTAAGATGTCTCTAGGATCTCTAGCCGGATTGATTATAGACAGTTCTTCCTGTATGAAGCCAGATCACAAAAACTGGGAGAGGTGGGTGATTTTGCAAATGTTGAAGTCCCAACAGAAGATGACAGGACATACAAAGAATAGGGAAACATTACCCATTGAAAGGAGCAAATTAAATTTGATACCTACCCTAAAGAAATGGAGATATATGAATTACAAAAAAATTCAAAATAACCATCATATGGATGCTCAGTGAATTAAGACAGCACAGATAGACAACTAGTGCAGTCAGGAAAACATTATGTTAACAAACAACAACACTAACAAAGATAAACTATGAAGAAGATCTAAACAGAAATTCTGAAATTGAATTCTTGACCAGAAAGAAGAAAGAATCAATGAAATTGAATACAGAACTTTCAGAATCACTCAGGCAAGAAGAAAAAGAAGGAAGAAAACTTAAGAGAGGCTAAGGGACTTATGGAACACCATCATGTGAAACAACATAAGCATAATGAGAGTTCCAGAAGGAAAAGAAAAAGAAAGCAGAGAGCCTATTTGAAGGAATAATGACTGTAAACTCACCAAATAGGAGGAGAGAAACTGACATAAAATTCAGCAGGCTCCAAAATTCTGGAAAAAGATTTTTCCAGATAAAGTAAATCTATAGGCTTTCATCACCATTACTCCTGCCCTTCAAAAAATGCTGAAGGGAACTCTTTAAGTTGAAATGAAAGAATGGTAAACAGCAATACAAAGCCATAATAAAAAATAAAGCTCCCTGATAAAGGTAAATTGATAGACAAATATAGAATTCTATAGTATTTGTAATCTATATGCATGCATCGCTTTTAAATGTATAAAATTTAAAACACAAAAGCATGAAGACTACAAATCTGTTAATGGATTTGCAACATAAAAAGTCATTTTTTATGTGTGTGTCATCAACATAAAGGGTAGGACAGATGTAACCAAAGGAAAATATATTCTATATATGCATATGCATAATGGGAAAGGAGAAAGGAATCAAAACAGTTTTCTATGAAAAATCCATTGATTTAAAATTTAAAAATGACAAAAATAAAGAAAAGAATAGGAAGAAAAACTACACAGCATAAAAAAAGCAGCTGAGAAAATGGCAATAGTAAAACTTATCCTGTCAGTAATAATATTTTTTAACAATTACTTTAAACGCGATCAGATCAGATCAGATCAGTCGCTCAGTCGTGTCCAACTCTTTGCCACCCCATGAATCGCAGCACACCAGGCCTCCCTGTCCATCACCAACTCCCGGAGTTCACTCAAACTCACGTCCATCGAGTC
Source organism: Bos taurus (assembly GCF_002263795.3). NCBI lineage: Eukaryota > Metazoa > Chordata > Mammalia > Artiodactyla > Bovidae > Bos > Bos taurus. The sequence continues at coordinate 47,417,491 of NC_037348.1, read as the reverse complement.
AGTGATGCCATCCAGCCGTCTCATCCTCTGTCATCCCCTTCTCCTCCTGCCCCCAATCCCTCCCAGCATCAGAGTCTTTTCCACCTCAACTCTTCGCACGAGGTGGCCAAAGTACTGGAGTTTCAGCTTTAGCATCATTCCTTCCAAAGAAATCCCAGGGCTGATCTCCTTCAGAATGGACTGGTTGGATCTCCTTGCAGTCCAAGGGACTCTCAAGAGTCTTCTCCAATACCACAGTTCAAAAGCATCAATTCTTCGGTGCTCAGCCTTCTTCACAGTCCAACTCTCACATCCATACATGCTGCTGCTGCTGCTGTTAAGTCGCTTCAGTCGTGTCCAACTCTGTGCGACCCCATAGACGGCAGCCCACCAGGCTCCCCCATCCCTGGGATTCTCCAGGCAAGAACACTGGAGTGGGTTGCCATTTCCTTCTCCATTGCATGAAAGGGAAAAGTGAAAGTGAAGTCGCTCAGTTGTGTCCGACTCTTCACGCCCCCATGGTCTACAGCTTACCAGGCTCCTCTGTCCATGCGATTTTCCTGGCAAGAGTACTGGAGTGGGGTGCCATTGCCTTCTCCATACATGACCACAGGAAAAACCATAGCTTTGACTAGATGAACCTTTGTTGGCAAAGTAATGTCTCTGCTTTTGAATATGCTATCTAGGCTGGTCATAACTTTCCTTCCAAGGGGTAAGCATCTTTTAATTTCATGGCTGCAGTCACCATCTGTAGTGATTTTGGAGCCCAGAAAAATAAAGTCTGACCCTGTTTCCACTGTTTCTCCATCTATTTCCCATGAAGTGGTGGGACCGGATGCCATGATCTTCGTTTTCTGAATGTTGAGCTTTAAGCCAACTTTTTCACTCTCCACTTTCACTTTCATCAAGAGGCTTTTGAGTTCCTCTTCACTTTCTGCCTTAAGGGCGGTGTCATCTGCATATCTGAGGTTATTGATATTTCTCCCGGCAATCTTGATTCCAGCTTGTGTTTCTTCCAGTCCAGCGTTTCTCATAATGTACTCTGCATATAAGTTAAATAAGCAGGGTGACAATATACAGCCTTGACGAACTCCTTTTCCTATTTGGAACCAGTCTGTTGTTCCATGTCCAGTTCTAACTGTTGCTTCCTGACCTGCATACAGATTTCTCAAGAGGCATGTCCAGTGGTCTGGTATTCCCATCTCTTTCAGAATTTTCCACAGTTTATTGTGATCCACACAGTCAAAGGCCTTGGCAATAGTCAATAAAGCAGAAATAGATGTTTTTCTGGAACTCTCTTGCTTTTTCCATGATCCAGCAGATGTTGGTGATTTGATCTCTGGTTCTTCTGCCTTTTCTAAAACCAGCTTGAACATCAGGAAGTTCACGGTTCACGTATTGCTGAAGCCTGGCTTGGAGAATTTTGAGCATTACCTTACTAGCACGTGAGATGAGTGCAATTGTGCGGTAGTTTGAGCATTCTTTAACATTGCCTTTATTTGGGATTGGAATGAAAACTGACCTTTTCCAGTCCTGTGGCCACTGCTGAGTTTTCCCAATTTGCTGGCATATTGAGTGCAGCACTTTCACAGCATCATCATTCAGGATTTGGAATAGCTCAACTGGAATTCCATCACCTCCACTAGCTTTGTTCGTAGTGATGCTTTCTAAGGCCCACTTGACTTCACATTCCAGGATGTCTGGGTCTAGGTCAGTGATCACACCATCGTGATTATCTGGGTTGGGAAGATCTTTTTTGTACAGTTCTTCTGTGTATTCTTGCCACCTCTTCTTAATATCGTCTGCTTCTGTTAGGTCCATACCATTTCTGTCCTTTATCGAGCTCATCTTTTCATGAAATGTTCCTTTGGTATCTCTGATTTTCTTAAAGAGATCCCTAGTCTTTCCCATTCTGTTGTTTTCTTCTATTTCTTTTATTGATCGCTGAAGAAGGCTGTCTTATCTCTTCTTGCTATTCTTTGGAACTCTGCATTCAGATGTTTATATCTTTCCTTTTCTCCTTTGCTTTTCGCTTCTCTATATTCAAATATGTAGATTGGCTAAGTGGATGAGGAAACAAGATCAACTATATGTTGCCTACAAGAGACTCCCTTTAGAGCTAAGGAAACATTAAAAGTGAAAGGAAGAGAAAAGATACTGCTTACAATCAGAACTTGCAGAGAGCAGGAATGGCAAACTTCTGTCCGATAAAATAGTTTTAAGACAGACTGTCACAAGAGACAAAGATGGACGTTATATAATAATAAAAGTGTCAATTCACCAACAAGATGTAACAATTTATAAATATAAATTTGATCATCGAAAAAGCAAGAGAGTTCCTGTGGATGTTGGCAATTTGATCTCTGGTTCCTCTGCCCTTTCTAAATCCAGCTTGAACAACTGGAATTTCACAGTTCACGTACTGTAGAAGCCTGGCTTGAAGAATTTTGAGCATTACTTTGCTAGTGTGTGAGATGAGTGCAGTTGTGCAGTAATTTTAACAGTCTTTGGCAGCGTTCCAGAAAAACATCTATTTCTGCTTTATTGACTATTGCCAAGGCCTTTGACTGTGTGGATCACAATAAACTGTGGAAAATTCTGAAAGAGATGGGAATACCAGACCACTGGACATGCCTCTTGAGAAATCTGTATGCAGGTCAGGAAGCAACAGTTAGAACTGGACATGGAACAACAGACTGGTTCCAAATAGGAAAAGGAGTTCGTCAAGGCTGTATATTGTCACCCTGTTTACTTAACTTATATGCAGAGTACCTCATGAGAAACGCTGGACTGGAAGAAACACAAGCTGGAATCAAGATTGCCGGGAGAAATATCAATAACCTCAGATATGCAGATGACACCGCCCTTAAGGCAGAAAGTGAAGAGGAACTCAAAAAGCCTCTTGATGAAAGTGAAAGTGGAGAGTGAAAAAGTTGGCTTAAAGCTCAACATTCAGAAAACGAAGATCATGGCATCCGGTCCCACCACTTCGTGGGAAATAGATGGGGAAACAGTGGAAACAGGGTCAGACTTTATTTTTCTGGGCTCCAAAATCACTACAGATGGTGACTGCAGCCATGAAATTAAAAGATGCTTACCCCTTGGAAGGAAAGTTATGACCAGCCTAGATAGCATATTCAAAAGCAGAGACATTACTTTGCCAACAAAGGTCCGTCTAGTCAAGGCTATGGTTTTTCCTGTGGTCATGTATGGATGTGAGAGTTGGACTGTGAAGAAGGCTGAGCACCGAAGAATTGATGCTTTTGAACTGTGGTGTTGGAGAAGACTCTTGAGAGTCCCTTGGACTGCAAGGAGATCCAACCAGTCCATTCTGAAGGAGATCAGCCCTGGGATTTCTTTGGAAGGAATGATGTTAAAGCTGAAACTCCAGTACTTTGGCCACCTCATGGGAAGAGTTGACTCATTGGAAAAGACTCTGATGCTGGGAGGGATTGGGGGCAGGAGGAGAAGGGGATGACAGAGGATGAGACGGCTGGATGGCATCACTGACTCGATGGATGTGAGTCTGAGTGAACTCCGGGAGTTGGTGATGGACAGGGAAGTCTGGCATGCTGCGATTCATGGGGTCACAGAGTCAGACACGACTGAGCGACTGAACTGAACTGAACTGACCTGAACCCCTATGGCAGAAAGCCAAGAGGAACTAAAAAGCCTCTTGATGAAAGTGAAAGAGGAGAGTAAAATAGGTGGCTTAAAGCTCAACATTTGGAAAACTAAGATCATGGCATCTGGTCCCATCACTTCATGGGAAATAGATGGGGAAACAGTGGAAACAGTGTCAGACTTTATTTTTGGGGGGCTCCAAAATTATTGCAGATGGTGACTGCAGCCATGAAATTAAAAGATGCTTACTCCTTGGAAGGAAAGTTATGACCAACCTAGATAGCATATTCAAAAGCAGAGCTATTACTTTGCCAACAAAGCTCCGTCTAGTCAAGGCTATTTTTTTTCCCGTGGTCATGTATGGATGTGAGAGTTGGACTGTGAAGAAAGCTGAGTGCCAAAAAATTGATGCTTTTGAACTGTGGTGTTGGAGAAGACTCTTGAGAGTCCCCTGGACTGCAAGGAGATCCAATCAGTCCATTCTAAAGGAGATCAGTCCTGGGTGTTCATTGGACGGGCTGATGCTAAAGCTGAAACTCCAATATCTTGGCCACCTCATGGGGAGAGTTGACTCATTGGAAAAGACTCTGATGCTGGGAGGAATTGAGATGGCTGGATGGCATCACCGACTTGATGGACGTGAGTTTGAATGAACTCCGGGAGTTGGTGATGAACAGGGAGGCTTGGCGTGCTGCGATTCATGGGGTTGCAAAGAGTCAGGCACAACTGAGCGACTGAACTGAACTGAACTGAACATTAGAATGCCTTAATATATGCAGCAAACATTTACAGAACTGAAGGGAGAAATAGATTGCAATATAGTAATAGGAGACTTTAATGCCCAACTTTCAACTACAGGTAGGACAGCAAAACAGTAGATCAAATAAGGAAACAGAAAACAGAAAACTTGAACAACACTACAGACCAACCTAGCAGACATATGACGGAGAAGGCAATGGCACCCCACTCCAGTACTCTTGCCTGGAAAATTCTATGGACTGAGGAGCCTGGTAGGCTGCAGTCCATGGGGTCACAAAGAGTCGGACATGACTGAGGAACTTCACTTTCACTTTTCACTTTCATGCATTGGAGAAGGAAATGGCAACCCACTCCAGTGTTTTTGCCTGGAGAATCCCAGGGACGGGGGAGCCTGGTGGGCTGCCATCTATGGGGTCGCACAGAGTTGGACACGACTGAAGCGACTTAGCAGCAGCAGCAGCAGCAGACATATGAACATTATACCCAACAACGGGGCTTCCCTGGTGGCTCAGTGGTAAAGAGTTTGCCTGTTAATGCAGATGATTTGATCCCTGGTCCAGTAAGATCCCCTAGAGAAGGAAATGGCAACCTACTCCATCTTCTTGCCTGGAAAATCTCTTGGACAGGGGAACCTGGCAGGCTTCAAGTCCATGGAGTCACAAAGAGTCAGAAATGTTCCATTTCCAAGATATGTTAAGTCAGAAAACAAGTCTTAATAAATTTAAGAAGTTTGAAATAAAGTACCTTCTCCAATCACAAATGAAGCTAGAAATCAACAACAAAGAAAATAGGAAAATCTGCAAAGTATTAACCACTATTAAGTAAATCCCATGGACAGAGGAGCCTGGCAGGCTACAGTCCTGGAGTCAGACTTGACTGAAAGGACTGAGCATGAGCACAATACCAAAACTATGCGATGCTGCAAATGGAGTACTAATTGGGAAGTTTATAGTAGTAAATGCTTCCATCAAAAAAAAAAAAACAAAAACCTCAAGTTGACAACCTAACTTTAGACCTCAAGGAACTAGGAAAATGAAGCCAAACTAAGTCCAAAGTTCAAAAAAGAGAAGAAATAATAAAGATTAGAACAAAGATAAATGAAATAGACTAGAAAGACAGCTTTTAAAAAAATCAATGAATCCAAAGTTGATTTTTTTTAAAAGATCAACAAAATTGATAGGCTTTTACCTAAACTCAGAAAGAAAAAAGAAGAGGACTCATAACTAAAATTAGAAATGAAATAGAAGACATTGCCACTGATGTGACAGAATTAAAAATGACCACAAGAGCTCATGGTTCCATTGGGGGGAAAAGGAGGAAGCAGGGAGAGGGGTGGTTGAGGGAGGACCTGCCGCAGCTTCTGCTACCGCTGCCGTAAATCCTGACCTGCAGCTGTGGTGGAGCCTCTGCGAGAAGGTTAGCGACGGGAAGGCGAAGGCAGATATAAATAAACTCAATATTGGTGGTAACATCTAACTGCTGCTGTAAGTGAGAGAGTCCAAGCCTAGTAAGAATGTCTAGCTACAGGAGAATGAAATCAGAGGACTGTGCTTAAAGTCCCAAGAGAGCTTTCTCAATCTGTCTTATCCTGCTAGAACTTGAAGCACCACTCAAGATACGTGGTGATATCCATGGGCAATACTACGATTTTCTTCGAGTTTTTGAGTAGAGTGGTGCCATCCGGCCAGAAAGCAATTACCTGTTTATTGGGGACTATGCACATAGGGGAAAGCAGTCATTGGAGACTATCAGCCTCTTGTTGGCTTACAAAATCAAATATCCTGAGAAATTTTTTCTTCTCAGAGGAAACCATGAATGTGCCAGCATCAATAGAATTTATGGATTTTATGGTGAGTGTAAAAGAAGATATAACATTAAACTATGGAAAACTTTCACAGCCTGCTTTAACTGTTTACTGATAGCAGACATTGCGGATGAGAAAATATTCTGCTGTCATGGAGGTTTATCACCAAATCTTCAATCCATGAAACAGATTTGGCGAATTATGTGACCAACTGATGTACAAGATCAAGGTCTTCTTTGTGATCTTTTGTGGTCTGACCCCGATGAAGATGTCTTAAGCTGGGGTGAAAATGACAGAGGAGTGTCCACATTTGATGCAGAAGTGGTTGTAAAATTTCTCCATAGGCATAATTTGGATCTTATATGTAAAGCCCATTAAGTGGTTGAAGATGGATATGAATTTTTTGCAAAGAGGCAGTTGGTCACTCTGTTTTCCGTGCCCAATTATTGTAGGGAGTTTGACAATGCAGGTACCATGATAAGTGTGGACGAAACACATCTGATGTGTTCTTTTCAGATTTTAAAGCCTACAGAGATGGCAACCCACTCCAGTACTCTTGCCTGGACAATCCCATGGACGGAGGAGCCTGGTAGGCTGCAGTGCATGGGGTCGCTAAGAGTTGGACACGACTAAGCATCTTCATTTTCACTTTTCACTTTCATGCATTGGAGAAGGAAATGGCAACCCACTCCAGTGTTCTTGCCTGGAGAATCCCAGGGACGGGGGAGCCTGGTGGGCTGCCATCTATGGGGTCGCACAGAGTGGAACATGACTGAAGCGACTTAGCAGCAGCAGCAGCAGCAGCAGCAGAGAAAAAGAAGCCAAATGCCACGAGACCCGTAACACCTCCAAGGGGTATGATCACAAAGCAAACAAATTGATGTCATTTTGACCTTGCTTAGTTGGGACTTGTAACATATAGTATATAACCTTCATTTTTTAAAACTGTAATGTGTATTGGTCAACTTGCTCAAACAGTGTTTTGGGGGCCCCCCCTTCACCATTTTTTACTTAAGGAATGGTATTTGCTGGTTATAACAGCAAATGAAAGACTCTCCACTCCCAAGGAAAAATGTTTTGTTTTGTTTCTGTTCCTTTTGAAAACAACTTTAATGAGGGTGTAAAAGCTGTACACTTAGAACAGTGTACCCTAAGTGGTGAGTGTACAACTGATATTTTTTAATTCAGGACAGCCCCTGAATAATGTAAATGCTCATTTTCTTTAGGATATAAAGAGCTCTAGGGTGCTCAGTCTGTACATGTTATTGTCATAAAATGCATACTGTTGGATACAAACCACTGTGAACTTTTTTGTTTCAAAGGGACTGTTTTTTTTTTTTTTCCTTCTCATTGTCTTATCATGTAAAACTACTTTTTATAGCTATCAACATAAGGAGTAACTTTCAACTTGCCAGCATCACTGGTATGTATATTTAATTAAAGCACACTTTCCCCTGTGGTATACTTAAAATGATGGTTAAAGCCATTATTTTTTTAAAAATGACAGTAAGAGACAAATATGAACAGTTATGTGCCAACAAAATGGATAACCTAAAAGAAGTTGATAAATTCCTAGAAAAACACAACCTACCAAGATTGAATTATGAAGAAATAAAAAAATCTGAACAGATCTATAACTAGTAAGGAGATTGAAGCAGTAATCAAACCTCCACAAAGAAAAGTTCTGGACCAGAAGGCTTCACTGGAGAATTCTACTAAACATTTAAGAATTAGCACCAATCCTCCTCAAAATTCCAAAGAATAAAAGAGGAAGGAACACTTGCAAACTCATCCTGTGAGGCCAGAAGTACTTTGATACTAAAACTAGATAAAAAGAGGAAACAACAGGCTAACATCCCTAATGAACAATGATGAAAAAAATCCTCAGCAGAATACTCCCAAATTGAATCCAACAGCACATTAAAATGATTATTTACCATGACCACGTGGGATTTTTATCTGGAACAAAGGCTCTATTCAACATATCGAAATCAATCAACATTAACGAAAGACAAAAATCACATGAGTATCTCAACTGAAATCAGAGAAAGCATTTGACAAAACTTGACACTCTTTCATTATTTAAAAAAAGACAACAAACTAAGAATAGAAGAAAGTTATTTCAACATAATGGGCTTCCCAGATGACTCAGGGGTAAAGAATCAGCCTGCCAATGCAGGAGGCTCAGGAGACAGAGGTTCAATCCCAGTCAGGAGATCCCCTGGAGAAGGAAATGGCAACCACTCCACTATTATTGCCTTGAAAATGTCATGAACAGAGAAGCCTGTAGAACTATAGTCCATGGGGTCACAAGGAGTCATATGTGACTGAACTTGCATGCACACATCTCAATATAATAAAAACCATGTATAAAAACCTACAGCAAACATCATATTCAATGGTGAATACCTAAAAGCTTTTCCCTTAAGATCAGGAACACAGCAAGGATGCCCACTGTCACCATTACTATTCAGCATAACATGGGATTCCTAGTCAGTTCAATTAGGCAGAAAAAATCAATATAGGCATTCAAATTGGAAATAAAGAGGTAAAATTAACTCTTTCTGTAGATGATATTATTTTAGATGAAAATCCTAAAAGTTCCACAACGAAATTACTACAGGTAATAAAAAATTTCAGCAAAGTTTCAGGATATAAAAATCAATGCACAGAAATCAGTTATATTTCTGTACACTACCATTCTAAAGGAGATCAGCCCTGGGTGGTCTTTGGAAGGAATGATCCTAAAGCTGAAACTCCAGTACTTGGCCACCTCACGCGAAGAGTTAATTCATTGGAAAAGACTGATGCTGGGAGGGATTGGGGGCAGGAGGAGAAGGGGACGACAGAGGATGAGATGGCTGGATGGCATCACCAACTCGATGGACATGAGTTTGAGTGAACTCCCGGAGTTGGTGATGGACAGGGAGGCCTGGCGTGCTGTGATTCATGGGGTTGCAAAGAGTCGGACATGACTGAGCAACTGAACTGAACTGAACAATGACCAACGTGAAAAGGAAATTAAGAAAATGATTGCACTTAGTATGGCATGAAAAAGGATAAAATAATTAGCAATAAACTTAGCTCAAGAGGTGAAAAACTTGTATACTGAGAACTGTAAGACATTTCTAAAGAAATTAAGAAGATGCAAATAAATGGAAAGACATTCATGTTTGTGAACTGGAAGACAGTACTGTTTAAATGTCCATACTACCCAAAGTGATATACAGATTCAGTTCAATCCTTATTAAAGTCCTATGGCATTTTTTACAGAAGTAGGAAAAACCTAAAATTCATATGAAACCACAAAAACCTCTGAAGCAATCTTGAGAAAGAAGGACAAGGTAGAAGCCTCACACTTCCTGAACTCAAAGCATACTATAGACAACTGTAATTAAGTGGCATTGTCTGTGTCTCTTCACACAGTCTTCCTTCTATGCATGTCTTCCTGTGTCTAAATTTCCCCTTTTTATAAGAATACACATTGTACTAGGGTCATCCTAATGAGCTTATTTTAATTTGATTATTCTATAAATACCCCATTTCCAAATGAGGTCATATTCTGAGGTACTTGGAGTTAGGGCTTCAATTCATCTTTTCTGGAGGAGACAATTCAGCCCATAACAATAACTTGAGAAACATCAAAATGAGAACACAACATGCCATGGTTATGGGATGCAACAAAAGCAGTGCTCAGGACATTCACAGCTGTAGATGACCATATTAAAAAAGAAAACATCTCAAATCAATAGCTTAATCTTACACCTTAGGAAATTAGAAAAAGGAGAGAAAACAAAACCAGCAGAAGGAAAGAAATATTATAGCAGAGGTGAATGAAATAGGGAATAGGGAAAATAATAGAATTGGCTAAACCAAAAGTTTGGTTCTTCGAAAATGTTTTAAAAATTTCAGAACTTTACCTACATTGACTAAGAAAAAGATAGAAGGTGTTATTAAAATCAGAAATGAAAGTGAAAACATCAAAACTAGTTACATTGACTAAGAAAAAACCGATGTAATAAAATCAGAAATGAAAGTGGGGACATTATTACTGGCCTTACAGAAACTGAAAGAATTTTAAGAGAATATAATTGGCATACAATTGTATGCCAACAAATTAAATAATTTAGATGAAGTGAACACATTCATCAAAATATACACATTACCAAAACTTACTCTAGAATAGAAAATATCAACAGACCTATAATAAGTAAGCAAAGTGAATCAGTAATTAAAATCAATCCATTAAAACAAGTTCAAGACCAGATGGCTTCACAGGTGAATTCTACCAAATATTTAAAGAATCAACAGTGATTCTACTCAAACTTTTTCCAAAAATAGAGAGGAGAAAATACTTCCTAATACATTCTATGAGACCAACATTTCCTTGATACTAAAGCCAGAAAAAGATATCACAAGAAAAGTACAGACCAATATCCTTTATGATGCAAATATACTAGCAAACTAAATTCAAAAGCATATTAAAAGGAGTAAGCACCATGAACAAACAGAATTTATCCCAGGAATAAAAAGGTGTTAAGACATGATAGAATCAATCCATATAGTACATTTCATATTAATATGACAAAGGAAAAATACCTACATGATTATCTTAATAGATGTAGAAAAAGCACCTGACAAAATTCCACCTCATTTCATGTTAAAACACTCAGCAAAATAGGAATAGAAGGAACACTTCCTTAACCTGATAAAAAGCACTTATGAAAATTTCACAGGTAACATATTCATGTCAGGAACAAGACAAGGACACCTAGTTTCATCACTGCTATTCAGCATTGTACTGGAATTCCTAGAGAGAACAACTATGTAAGAAAGAAATAAAAGTTCTCCAAATTGGAAGAGAAATAAAACTATTTCTATTTGCAAATGACATGATTCTATGTACGAAAAAAATCACAAAAAATCCACCAAAAATTAATATATGAATTCAGCAGAGTTGCAGGTTACAGGATCAAAATGCAAAAATCAGTAGTGTTTCCATATACCAGCAGTGAATTATCCAAATAGGAAATTCTGAAAAATCCTCTTCCTACAGCATCAAAAATAATAAAATACCTAGTAATAAATCTAACCAAGGAAGTGAAAGGTGTGCATACTAAAGACTACAATGCAATGTTGAAAGAAACTAAAGACATAGTTAAATGGAAAGGCATCCCATATTCATAGATCATAAGATTTAATATTGTTAAAATGGCACTTCTGTCCAAAGTCATCTGCAGATTCAAAGCAATCCCTATCAAAATTCCAGTGGCCTTTCTTGCATAAATCAGTAAGCTGATCCTCAAGTTCATATAGAATTGCAAGGGGCCTCAAATAGTCAAGGCAATTTTGGAAAAGAAAAAGAAAGTTGGAGAACTTATGTGTTCTGATTTCAAAGCTTTCAAAGCTATATTAATTAAATAGTGAGGTTGGGGCATAAGAAAAGACATACTGATCAGCAGAAAGAATAGAGAATCCAGAAAGAAACCCAAGTATCTATGGCCAATTGATTTTCAACAAGCATTCCAGACCATATAATGATTATCTTCAACTCTTGGACTTCATCAAGATTAAAAACTTGTGCATCAAAGGATACTATCAAGAAAGTAAAAAATGGAAGAAACATTTGCAAATCATATATCAAATAGAGCTTAATATTCAGGATGCACAAACAACTCTTACAATTTAATAACAAAATACAAACAGTCCAACCAAAAAAATGAACAATGGGCTTTAATAGACTTTTTTTTTAAAGACTTACACATGGCCAATAATCACATGAAAAGATGGCCAACTTCATCCATCATTGAAGAAAAGCAAATCAAAGCCACTATGTGATACCACTTCACATCCTCTGGCCTAGGATGGCTATAATTTTTTTTCAAATGGAAAATAACAAGTTTGGGGAGGAATCTAGAGGCATATATATGTATACTTAGGTTCCAATAATATCTAAAGTATTCAGAATGAATTCAGGCAAAAGTCACTTAACTTCTGTGCCAGAATTTCCTCATTTGTGAAAGTGAAAGTGTTAGTCGCTCAGTCGTGTGTCTGACTCCTTGCAACCCTGCCAGGCTCCTCTGTCCATGGGATTTCCCAGGCAAGAATACTCAAGTGGGTTGCCATTTCCTTCTCCAGAGTATCTTCCAGACCCAGGGATCGAACCCAGTTCTCTTGCATTGCAGGCAGATTCTTTACCATCTGAGTTACCAGGGAAGCCCAAAATGTATCTGAGAGTAAGCAACAGCTTTTCTAGGAATTATTTTTAAATTTATATTCATTATAAACAGCCCTGTGTGTGTGTGCTGTGTTCAGTCATATCTGACACTTGGTGATCCTCCTCATTTGTAAGATGAGAATATTTCAGGACTTCCCTCATGGCCAAATGCTTAAGAACCTGCCTGCCAATGCAGGGGACTCAGATTTCATCCTTAGTCCCATAAGACCCCACATGCTGCAGAACAACCAAGCCCACGTGCCTAGAGCTTGTGTTCCACCACAAGATAAGTCACTGCAATGAGAAGCCCAAGCACAGGGATAGTGTGAATGAGATAGTGGTTTGTAAAAATCTTAGCCTAGTGCCTTGCATAAGTAAGTATTACATGAATATTGTAATTATTACAATTTGCTAGGCAGTCTGACTATGGCCTGAAGGTTGCAGATTGCTCTTCACTTTTCTAGAATCTCCCTGATTTCCCTCTGGTCTATTCTCTTATTTATTTTTTCTAATTTGTTGTGAACCAAAATATTAGATGTCCATCCTATCAACCTTTCTAGAATTGGGTCTAAAATTAGTTCTAAGTGAAGGCCTGGGAAGCTTCCAGGTGCAAGTAAAAGGGTTTCTGCATGTTGATGGCTCATAGGTTTTAACTATACATTCACAGTTACCTCTTAAGTAACAGAACTCTGTAAATAAATGGCCTCTAAGTGTTGTTCTTATCGTATTACAATAATATATTGAAAAAAGCTTCCCAAGTAATTATTTTGCTCATACAGCCCAGTTAAAGTCCCTTGGAACTTAGAACTGCTCTGTTAGGCGATAGAATAATCTAATGCATCAGAACCTAGGATCAGTCTTAAATAAAATGTTGCTTTGGTATCTGTAAACTATAGATCACTGAGGACTTAGAGCAGTGATACTCAGACCCGCAGATTTTAAAGCACCTTTCATTTGCACACAGCGTTTCTTTAATATTTCTGCAAAAGAATACCTGAGAATAATATAGGTCTTTTGAATCATTCGAGAGTTGAAATCTCTTCTACTGGTCAAGATTTCTTAATGTGGTATCCACAGAACATTCTTCCCAACTTCCCACCCCATTCCATGAATGGGCTCTATGCATGCCAAATTCTGCATTTGTATGTCTGTGTGTATATACAGTGTGTTTTAACATCTAGAGAAGAGTCTCTAGCCTACAATGTCTATGTATCTTTAAGGAATAGTATTTGTAAATGTGGCTCCAGTCACAGTACATTGAATACCATGGGATTATATTGCATTTTCTAGTCAGAAACTGATGAAGGTAAACTTTAGACTTGAGGAAAACAGAATCTTTCAAACTGAGAAATACTATAATTTTAAAGTATAGCTTTTGGTTCCTAAACTTTTTCCCAAACTGTGGTTGACACTGCCAGTTGTTTAATGTTTTTCCCTTTTTCCCATAATGGTGTATAAATTATATATATATATATATATATTTTTTTTTTTTTTTTTTTTCCTAGACACATTGTCACCCAGCAAAATAAATACTACCTTTCCCAACCTCCCTCATACTTAGGCATAGCCCTTGTGGCCAAGTTCTAACCAATGAGATTTATGTAATTTGGAGGGTTTTCTTTACCCATTTTACTTTTTTCCTCTCTGCAGGCCTGAGCTTTATTTTGGCTTACAATTGTGTCATTACCTGAGAGCGAAATAAATTTCTATCTCATTTAAGTCACTATTATTTTGGCCTTGAACAGTAGCTGATCCTATGGCACAATACAAAAACTTTATTCCAAAAAGACATTGAAGAAATTGTCAGATACTTAAGTTCAGTATCTATTTTTTAATCTTTATTGAATTTGTCACAATATTGTTTATGTTTTGGCCCCCAGGTGTATGGGATCCTGGCTCCCCGATCAGGGATGGAACCCTTACCCCCTTCATTGAAAGTCTTAATCACTGGACCATCAAGGAAGTCCCTTCAGTAAGTATTTTAAGGTTCCTAAAAGTTTAGTTTCTAGTCACTTGGCAAACTGATAAATCCATAATTTAGCTATGTAGTTCTCAACCAAGATCAAGTAAATAAATCAATAATTAAAAAATATAAGCTTGATACTTTGGCAGTTTTACTCTAATATCAGGACATTACACCATTATTTAAAATAATAATAGAAAGAGTAATGTGATGGATTGTGTCTAGGGAATCTGAAATGGTAGGTCAAGTAAACTTTGCTTTTCCCACTGCTAACCTCCCAGGGTTCCACTACTGGCCATGGGCAACTTTGGCTGCAGGTAAGAGATATGCCCCATTATCAGAGCTCTGAGCATAGTGGGTACTTGTTGACTGTGGATTACCACTGGCTGACTCCTAAACTCCAGAATGTTCTTATACCCAGGTCCTATCTTCTCAGCTCATCTAGAGGTATAGGATTAGACCACCTGTGATATCAGGTCTTTTTTTACTCAAAGAAATCTATTCTAATGCAGAGAGGTTAAAAAGAGATAGCAATTTTCTAAAAGGATATTTGGAAAGAGAGAATCTGGGAGTCTTACGACTGAATCCTTGGGATCCTGAAAGATTGAGGTCTGAGTGAGACCTCAAACTTGCATCTACCTCCTCAAGGTAAAATATTCATAGATTATGATATTTATGGAAAAAAAAAAAGATATTCATGGAAATGATGAATGATGTCAAAAAGCTGTCTTTAAATCTTGACCTGGGAGTACTGCTGTATTTCCTGAAATAATCTAGGGAAGGGAAAAATTTACTTACATTGCAACATGATGTGATCTCTTTCATTAGATTATATACTCTAGGGGAGATTTTAACTGTAATATTGTCAGAGTATAATGCTGACACATAGAAAACTCTCAATGAATGAATGTAGGATTTGCTTCCCTGTGTGCCTTGGGGTTTAATAGTATGTAATAATCCAAAAAATTTATTTAATTGAAAAAATTATCTACTTATATACAAAATTAATTTTGGTAGAATTTAATTATTTTAGGTTTCAGTATGACCAAAGGTAATTTGGCCTGTGATTAACATTTAAATCTATAATCCCATGGCTCTTAGAAGAAGGAATCCTGGAATTGAATCCATCTATACCAATAACTTCTGGTGTGATCTTGGGAAACTTAGTTTCCTCAATGGAAAATGAGGGAAATATTTTCTCTGAGCTCTGAAATTCTGATTTTAGTGCTTAGTATATAATAGGTTCTAAGTATTTACTGAATGAGTGATTCTATGTTATACTTAAGGCCTCATATTTAATTAGTAAGAAATTGAAACATTGCTTAAAAGCTTTTACTATATCTAAATAGCAAATATTTCTGAAAACTACTTCTTGGTAAGCATATTCAAACTAGGTAATTTTAATTAAATATGAGAAAATTTGTTTTTGTACATCTGACCACAGAAGTAATAAGTCTCTCCAATTGCTCACTGTCATTATCAGCTTTTAATAGCTCAACCTAAGAATTAAAGACAAAATATAAAACCAATTACTGTATTTTGTACGTTTAATTGGAAATCATATATATTAAACCTTGTTACATATACTGATATTCAATGGCCTTCAAAAATAGCAATTTTATATGGTTCAAACTGAATATATTTAGTACTGAATACTGTGTTTAAGAAATAATATGACAAAAGGGTTCCAAAGTTTCTCCTCCCTTTGAGGCCTATCATTTCCTGCCTGTTAGGGGTGTGGCAGGTACTTTCCTAAAATTTGAGAATCTTGTCTCTCCTACATAGCGTCAACTTGTGGTTTAAAAATAGTATATATATCCTAGTATTTTTGTTTTGCTAACTATCCTAAGGAGAAGGCAATGGCAACTCACTCCAGTACTCTTGCCTGGAAAATCCCATGGACGGAGGGGCCTGGTGGGCTGCAGTCCATGGGGTCGCTAGGAGTCGGACACGACTGAGAGACTTCACTTTATTTTTTCACTTTCATGCATTGGAGAAGGAAATGGCAACCCACTCCAATGTTCTAGCCTGGAGAATCCCAGGGACAGAGGAGCCTAGTGGGCTGCCGTCTATGGGGTCGCACAGAGTCAGACATGACTGAAGTCACTTAGCAGCAGCAGCAACTACCCTAAAAGGCTAGTATGAATAATTAATCGCTTTATAGAGAGAATATACTGGGAGTTCCTTAATGTTCCTTGATTATTTAGGTCAGTGGTTCACCAACTTTAGCATACATAATAATCATTGGAGAACTTATTCAAACAAAGTTTTCTGAGCCCTATACCACAGATTGTGATTCAGTAGGTCAGGACTGGAACATGAATCTGCTTTTCTTACACACACATTACACGGATGCTCACGGATATTAGGTATAGAAGCGACTTATTTGTAATAAGGCCTTCCCCCCACCCCTTTGGTCTTTCAGTAAATAAAACTCAAGTTGATGAGGTATGAGATAAATTCCCTTAAGCCAAAACCGCTTCTTAGAAAAGTACTACATTAACTCAATTGTAAGATAACCGTAAACTGGATTTATTTTGACTTAGTTGCTGTCAATTTCAGTTCTACAGTTTCAGGACAACTAACTCCAAGGAATTCAGTCACCTGTTCCTTCTTTAGAACTGCACTGTGTTCTGGCTTTCCAGAGGGCAAGGGTCGCCGGGGCCCTGCCGATGAAGTTCTAGGCCACAGTCACTTTTTTTACTTGCCTTATCAGAGGCAGAGCGTCCAGCTTGACAAACTCTGCAGAAGGCTCCCGATAGGGAAACCCGTGAGCGCCAATCTAGGAGACCAAACCGACCCGCTGCGGTCGACCAACCCAACCCCGGGGTCCCTGGGTCCTCCTCGGAGCCCAGAGAGACAGGAGTGGGGAGAGGGAGCCCCTGAAGGAGAGCCACAGGCAGGTCTCAACACGCCGGAGATCACGCTGCTAATCTGTGGTCCAAACCGCCCGCCGCCTCCGAGCAGTCGTCGGATTGCCGCCCCCCAGGGAGCCACTCGGCCCAAGAAGCAACACAGCCCCAGCTCTCTTGCTCCAGAGAGGCCCTGCAGGCCGGCATCGAGGCAGGCGAGCTCCCCCCGGCATCTCAGCCCACGCCGTGGTCCACTGTCTTGCGAAGATGTCGGCTAAGCCCTCTGTCGGCTTCGTGAACGAGGCTTCTCGGCAGATCCTGGCCGGTGGCTCTGCTGGTAAGGCCGCCCCGCCCGGCCGGGGGCTAGTCGCCTTTCCTTTCGCGTGTTCGGAAAAACCTTTCTCCGACAAGTCTCCCCACCATAGTAAACTTCTTCCTATGCCTTCCGCGCTCCGGGTTCAGAGCCTGAGTAGCCCGAGCCCGCGGAGCGCGGGAGTAAAGAAAACCGGGATCAGGCGGCGGGCCCCGGGTGTCCCAGGTCAAGTCGCCGCGGCGCCCGCGCCGGCCGCTCTCGAGTTCCCCGCATTCTGTGTTCCTAGCCTGGAAAGCAAGGTAGGCAGCAGTCCCGAGGCCTGCCGCTTTGAGGAGGTCTTTTAGCCTGGCTGGCTATTGTATTTGAAATGATTCAGTTTGCGTTAGACTGAGTTGTGTTATCCACTATAGCCTCTTTTTCCCCCAGCTAACTCAGATCTTATAGATTTCTACCTCCCTCGTTAAAGTATGTGCCTCGGGACTCCACAGGTTTTCTTACTGCATCCTGTTTCTTGCTTGCAGCTATTCCTGCCTTAATAAGCATATTAAAATTAAATGAAAATGTTGACGCTTATAAACACCTTTGATATAATAGGCTCACAGTAATTTATGGAGAGTTATGCTGTAGGGAAGAATCTTTAGGAAGAAATCTGTTATAACTAATCATGGAAGTAATTACTAAGTGTGGCTAAGAGAAAGTTACTAACTCACTAGTTACATTATGTGAATGTATTTTAAAGATATTTTAAAATATAAATTATGAATTGAAAATTTAATCTTACAAATTGTGATACATATTATTATGAATATATAAAATAATTACTGTAATTCACTCATCACCATAAGACATTTTTTTAAACGTACTTATTTATTTATTTAGCTGCTCTGGACCTTAGCTGCTGCATGTGAATCTTTAATTGTAGCAAGGGACTTCATTATTTGCAGCAAGTGAAACCTAATTCCCTGACCAGGCATGGGACTTGCGCCCCCTGCATTGGGAGCACCAAGTCTTAGCCACTGGACCACCAGGGAAGTCCCAAAACATTTTTATAAATGTAAATATCCCTTAATAAATTATGGTAATGCTAGTAAATCATATTAAGATGACTGAATGTCTAATATCTACCTTTGACTAGCAAATTTTATTTTCAAAAAAATTTGAACTTTGTATAAAGGACTGTTACAAATTATGACTATTTACCATCCTGTCACAAGTTCCTTGCATCTAGGAGGACCACAAGCAGATGTATCACTTACAATCCACACTTTTCTAACGATGACATTTCATTAATATGGCAATCAAGGCATTCATTTCTTATATGTTATTATACTGTGTCTATTCATTATGTTGTCAGTGCCCCCACTTTCTACTTTTTAGTTGTTCCCGGTAGTGATAATGAATTTGCACCAATTTACTCACCATTTTGGTCAAATTCCACAATGTCCAAGACTGTCAGCTGTCCTTGATTTGCTTGATTCAGAGTCCACAACCCTTATTAAATAAAACTCAGCTGGCCCAGGAGGGAAATATAGTTAATTGGTGAACATCCTAACTTGTGACTAGTGATTCATACGTGCATTTGTGCATGCTCAGTTGCTTCAGTTGTGTCCAACTCTTTGCAACCCCACGGACTGTAGCCCGCCAGGCTCCTCTGTCCATGGGATTCTCCAGGCAAGGACACAGGAGTGGGTCGCCATGCCCTCCTCCAGGCGATCTTCCCTACCCAGGGATCGAATCTGGGTCTCCTGGGTCTTCTGCATTGCAGGCGGTTTCTTTACTACTCAGCCACCAGGGAAACAGGAGACTGACTTGCTTTTTTTCAATTCCAGTGTACGATGCTGGGGTGAGACTCAAAATAATCCAGTATTGGGTAGGGGCCCACCTCTGTACCAATCAGTTGTAGCCAATCCCCACTAGGAGGGGTGAGAATCTCAGGGCAAATTATTTTCCAAAAAAGTTGAAACACATCATGAGATGGGCAGTTGGTGTCTTTTGTAATGATATATGTGTCTTTTGTTAAAAGATGTTTATAATATTTGCATTTAAAAAACCAAATGATGCACTGGCAGTTGCTTGGATAATACATATCTGAAGACTTGACTTAAGTTTGTAGCTATAGCTATTATATTGTTACCAATGGCAACTTTGTTTTACATGATGAAAAGTGAAAGTGAAAGTGAAGTTGCTCAGTCCCGCCTGACTCTTTGCGACCCCATGGACTGTAGCCTGTCAGGCTCCTCCATCCATGGATTTTCCAGGCAAGAGTGCTGGAGTGGACTGCCATTTCCTTCTCCAGGGGGGTCTTCCCGACCCAGGGATTGAACCCGGGTCTCCTGCACTGTGGGCAGATGCATTACCATCTGAGCCACCAGGGAAGCCCAGTGATGAAAGCTATGCTCAAGACAGTATACACAGAGTAGGCTCCTAGTTTGCCTTCTCAGCTTCAAGTAATAGCCTAAAATTGAGGTGAGGGAATATAAGCCAGTGATGATAGCTTCAGGAAGATCAGCAAGGCTAACACTTCAGAGAGGTTAAGGATGAGATGGAGAAGAGGCCATTGGATTAGTATTCAAAGTGTGATCCATGGATGAGCAGGAAGGAGGAGACTGGTAGTACTTGGAAGCATGTTAAAAATGTAGGACCTCAGGCTAAGCTTATTGCAGACATACCATATCAGAAGCTGAGTTTTAGGAAAGTCCTCAAGTCACTAGTTTATTCTTTCAGGTTTTAGAAGCACTGCTTTAGAAGACTTGAGAAAAGAGATTCCATAGAGTTGGAGCCAGGTTGAAGTAGGTTGCAAGTTAAATCTTTCTTGGCTTTCATTGCTGACCGTAGAGAGAAGAACAAGTTCTGTCCTCCTTACTTGTGTGCTGTCAGTTTAGCTTTCAGTCTTATTTTCCTGTCCTCTGCCATACGTTCCATTTGGTTTCTGCTCAGTAGATCTGCTCACCATACTTGAATGCTGCCTATACCTTTGCACCTTTATTCCCAATGCCTGGAATGTCTTTTCCTAATTTTATCTACCTATTTAAACTCTGTGAAACTCTCTGACAGAATGTGGTCCACTGGAGAAGGGAATGGCAAACCACTTCAGTATTCTTGCCTTGAGAACCCCATGAACAGTATGAAAAGGCAAAATGATAGGATACTGAAAGAGGAACTCCCCAGGTCAGTAGGTGCCCAATATGCTACTGCAGATCAGTGAATAACTCCAGAAAGAATGAAGGGATGGAGCCAAAGCAAAAGCAATACCCAGTTGTGGATGTGACTGGTGATAGAAGCAAGGTCCGATGCTGTAAAGAGCAATATTGCACAGGAACCTGGAATGTCAGGTCCACGAATCAAGGCAAATTGGAAGTGGTCAAACAGGAGATGGCAAGAGTGAACGTCGACGTTCTAGGAATCAGTGAACTAAAATGGACTGGAATGGGTGAATTTAACTCAGATGACCATTATATCTACTACTGCAGGCAGGAATCCTAAAAATCCTAGGAATCCTAAAGCTGAAACTCCGATACTTTGGCCATCTCACGCGAAGAGTTGACTCATTGGAAAAGACTCTAATGTTGGGAGGGGTTGGGGGCAGGAGGAGAAGGGGACAACAGAGGATGAGATGGCTGGATGGCATCACCGACTCGATGGACGTGAGTTTGAGTGAACTCCGGGAGATGTTGATGGGCGGGGAGGCCTGGTGTGCTGCGATTCATGGGGTCGCAAAGAGTCAGACACGACTGAGCGACTGAACTGAACTGAACTGATTGGAACTCTGCCCATTTTCAAGGCCTGACTTAAAAATCATTTTCTGCATAAATGCTCCCAGATGGCCTTGAAGCCACATCCAGTTTTAACATTCTCATTAGCATTGAATGATACAAGTAATAAAAATAGCTAACATTTCTGGAATAAATACAAGGGCCATGCCCAATGCGAAGCTTTACATGTATCAACATTTTAAATCCTCACCACACCTTCAGAATGAAGAAACTGATACCCAGAGGGCATAATTCACTTGCCTGTGGTTGCACAAGCATGCAATCATTTCTAAAGGAATAGGATAAGAGAGGAACTAGGAAAATACTATTCTCACTGGCAGATATTTTTAGAAGTTGGAGAGATCAAGTCTGCTATCCTTTATTATCTATCTTTTATTAGTTTACATCCCTTGAAACAACTTTTATCTACAAATACAATCCTTATAGTCTTTCTGCTGCATCATAATATCTTGCTCTCTCCAAATAATTCCATGTGTACAGGCACAAGATTATCATTTCTCATTGCATTTAGGGCCTCTCTGTGCAGTAGGGCAGATTGTGGCCTGAAAAAGGGCTTTGTCCACTTGAGCAAGTGGGAGCTGAAATCGGGCCTGTGGTCTGAGTCATAATCTGTGTATCCAAGAGCAGAGATGAGCCCAGTCCCCTGGGGCCCCCATCATTCCATGGTTTGCTCCCAGTGTGGCTCTGGGAAGTTTCCCTTTTATCTCTTTTTTGAAGCCAGGAGCATGGTTCCATCTCAGACCTTCCCCTTTTCCCATGTGGGCACTTCCATGTGTTTCCAAAGCTTATGGGGTTTTTATTTCCCATGTCATGTGAGTGCCTTTTAGGCCCCCTCAAATGGGTATTCTACCCAAGTTCTCACAGGGCTCTGGCATTCAACTTTACAATTCTCCCAGATCTCTAACGAAGTCCCCTGGCCCCTGAGAAACCCTGCTCTTGCCCAGACCTATCAGGCTCCCCCAAGAGGGCACACCTAGATCCTGTCCACACTGAATTTTCTTCATGGTGGCATCACTAGGACCCTTCTCCTCCTGCCTCCCCAAATCTGACACTCATATTCCTTGACCTCTGCAGGTCTCACTCAAAATTCTTCTTAAGAATTCCTAAGTCTCCTCCATCTGTCTTTTACATGATCACCATTCCAGCAGAACCCTGATTTATTTCCCCAAATTTCCAGGCTGTTGTTTCTTCCTCTCCAGCATCATCCTAGTCCTCTGTATCTTGTAAGCAAACATCCTACCACAGCTTCAGTCACTGTTTTTATTTTGTTCATCGTGCTGGAGATGTTTGAGTCAAATTGTTTAGTCAAAGTATCTCAGAAATAAGTTTTCCAGTTTTGCACTAAACACAGTTCAACTACTTTGTGTAGTTTATCTCATTAATCATCTTCAAGGGATCAAGTGAGAAAATGAAATGAGAGACTTTTTCTGGAGGAGAGAAACCTGGGATTCATAGATAGACTCCTGGGAGATAAACTATTGAGCGTATATGTAAAATGTACTTTATATTGATGGAAGAGAGTTCAAGGCTTTCAACCCAAAAAGGTCACTAAAAAGGTAGAATAATTTCAAATCTTATTTTCAAAACTCCTAATCTTATATACCTTACATATCTCCATTTTCACAAGATTTCTACCTTTCTACCTTTCTACCCTAACCCCAAACAGTTAAAATACAGTTAAAAGAAATGCCTTAATAGGCAGTGTGTATACTAGTAGTTCTCTGGATTTTAATTTGGACTTGGTAATAAAAGGGCTGATGCACTGGGGGGGTAATCAAGGTTAAAATTTTGATCAAGGAGAATTCTTTTTCAGCATGGGTGCAAAGGGGATACACATGTGATTTGGATAAATGGCACCTTTGGAAATTCAGGATTTGGCAAACTGCATTTGCTTGATAATAAATAGCAGGTTGTAGAGAAACAGGTGAACCTTTATGACACATCAAAGGGAGGCTGGAACCCATTATCTGGGTAATTAGGGAGGAAAAATTCCCCTTATTTCAACCACATAGGAGGAAGCAACTCTATTGCTCAAATTAATTATGAAATACCTTTAAAGGATATGTTTTAATTGAAATATAGTCTGTCTCAAAGAAAATCTAGTTCTCAAAAATATGAACTTAAGAGCCAATAAAATATGAATTACATGGGACATTTCAGAGGGTTTATTTTACTGTCCTTCACTGAAACATGTTTTAAAACTATAAGTATTGTATGTGGGCACAAGTGATATAAGAACATAAAACAACTTTACACATTTTAGATACGCCTTGTTAACCAGGCCTTCCTCACCTCCCTGCCCCCGGCCCTGTGTCCCACCAGTGTCTTGACGACAGCATCTCAGACCATTGAGAAAATGTGTTTTAGGTATAGTACAGTAGGTGCTCAGAAATGTTTGTTGACTGTATTAATGAATAGATATCAGAAGCCCAAGCCATAGAATATTATTCTTGGGGTCCTACTCTGAAGAAAGATAAGTATTCTGGGATTCTAATAATCAGACAACTGATATTGCAACAATATTTTCTTTCAACAATATTTTATTTTATAGTAGTTGTTTGATAAATGACGTGAAAACATCCAGGTCTGCACTCTCTGCCACCTTTTTTTTGGCTGAGAGGCCCCTGATCACTTTTAATTTTTATTTATTTTATTTTTGTCTGTGTTGGGTCTTTGTTGCTTTGGATGGGCTTTATCTAGTTATGGCAAATGGGGGCTACTCTCTAGTTTGCAACTCTCTATAGTTGGCTGCTCTCTAGGGGCACTCTCTAGGGCTTCTTACTGTGATGGCTTCTCTTGTTGTTGAGCACAGGCTCTAGGTGGGAGGGCTTCTAGTTGTGGCTTGAGGGCTCAATGGTTACGGCTCGAGGGCTCTGGAGCACGGGCTCAGTAGTTGAGGCATAGGGTCTTAGTTGCTCCACAGCTTGTGGAATCTTCCCAGACCAGTCATGGAACCCGTGTGCCCAGATTCTTATTCTCTGCACTACCAGGGAAGTCCCGTGATCACTTTTAAAATTTATGTATCATCTTTCGTTTCAGGACCCCAAACTGAAAAGAGATGCACCAATCATTTTCAAACACCTTTATGATTTAAGTGTGCAGTATCTTAAAATGGCAATGAGTGAAACCAGGTTAAGGGACTTCTACAGGATTCTTTATAATTGTTTCAGATTTTAACTCTTTCTCCTTACCAGTTTTCTTTTGCTTTTAAACTATCATCTTTGTGTCAGTTATTTCCCTATTTTGATGTGATCATGATTTATACACCTTATAAATATTCTTGCCTGGGAAATTCCTTGGACAGAGGAGCCTGGTGGGCTACAGTCCATGGGGTTGCAAAGAGTTGGACAGAACTTAGAGACTAAACAACAACAGCAACAGCAGATACTCTAGTAGGTCTGTATCTTTGGATTGTTGTCAGTAGTTTTTGTTTATTAGTTTGCTAGCGGTTTGAATGATGTACCACGAACTGGGTGGCACAAAACACCGGCAATTCATGGTCGTGTGGTTCTGGAGGTTAGAAGTCTGAAATCAAAGTGTGGGCGGGGAATCTGAGAGAGAATCTGTTGTCTGCCTCTCACCTAGCTTCTGCAGTTGCCCACAGTCCTTGTGCTCTTTGACTGTTGTCACATCGCTTTCTCCCTATTTGCCTCAGTGTCTGTATCCAAATTTCTCTCTTGTTATAAGAACATCACTCATTGGATTGTGGCCCACTACATTCCATTATGACCTTATTTTAACTTGATAATGTTTGCAAAGATGCTATTTCCAAATAAGGTCACATTCTTAGGTACTAAGGGTTAGGATTTGAACATATCTTTTCAGGGGTGGGGGAACACAGTTCAAGTCACAACAAACAATCAATTGTATTTTTCTCTTCATATTGTGTTTCTCAAATTCAAGCTATGGTCCTGTATTTTTCTTCCTTTCATTGTCAACTTTTGTGAAAAGTTCCTCACTCAGTTTGACTACCCACTATAACTGGCATATCTGAATTTACCTTTTTGCTGGAACTGTTAACTACTGGCTTTCATTCCTAATTTTACCTAATCTTGGTGGAATTTCACATCTGTAACCAATTTTTCTCTTTAAAGTTGTCTCTGCTATTGATTTTCACCCCCTTCTCCATACATGATCACTTGTGTACCAGCAACAAAGAATTGCTGGTTCCTCTGTCTTTTTTCCATTTCCTCAAAAATTGATGTTCTGCAGGATTCTGAGTTCTCTACCCATTCCCACTCTGCTGTGTTCTTGCTCTCTGGCTTCTATACTATCCAGGTGCAGGTAACTCTCTGATCTGTATTTCTAACTTCTCTGTGCCCTGAAGACTTAAATTTCTAAATTATACAATAAAAATAATGTGGAAATCAAGAGTCATGTGGATTCTAATGATTTAAAAAATATTTTGGAGCTCAAATTTGAAACTGATATTAGATCCTCAAATACCATTTTTCCTTTGTTATATAGTTGTGTCCATCCTTATTTTGAATCTAGTTTTTCTCACTAATTCTGTTAAGAAGTTGCAAATGAATTTCTCTGGGTACTTGTTTGGGTTGGGTGGATCCTACGTAATTATCTAGTCAATAATTATAATAAGACAAACAGGAAATGCTAAGATACATCTTCAATGCTCTTGAATGCCTGCCTACTATGTGTATGCTGCTGCTGCTGCTGCTAAGTCGCTTCAGTCGTGTCCGACTCTGTGCGACCCCATAGACGGCAGCCCACCAGGCTCCCCCGTCCCTGGGGTTCTCCAGACAAGAACACAGGAGTGGGTTGCCATTTCCTTCTCCAATGCATGAAAGTGAAAAGTGAAAGTGGAGTCGCTCAGTCGTGTCCGACTCTTCACGACCCCATGGACTGCAGCCCAACAGGCTCCTCCGTCCATGGGATTCTCCAGGCAAGAGTACTGGAGTGGGGTGCCATTGCCTTAGTATTCAATATATCAATGCTTTACTTAAAATCCTTACTTTGGTTAAATCATCAATATTAATCTGTAACTTCTTGAGGATGAGGGAAATAAAGCTTAGAGAAATTAAGTAACTTGCTCAAGACCAGTGACAGAGTATAGGCTCAAGCTCTGTTCTCTTTGCTTTCAGAGTTTATATTCCTACCCACTATCCCACCCTGCCTTGTAATATACAGAATGAGATATCAGGTTATCAGCCCCATACAGAGTACTACCTTCATCAGGCCTCTTTTATTCCAGTTGGGTTAAATACTGTAGGTTGAGTATTGATGAACAAACAGAGTCTACCTTTGGTGCAACCAGCCATTTCTTGTTTTTGCTAGATCTTTAAGTGCTAGCCCCAGCACTTGTATGAAATTCTCCATACTACCCACAGGGGGCTCAGCATCTTTGGGGCTACATCATTTCTGCCAGTCCCTACCAGCAATAATTAGGAATGATCTGACCCTCGGTGCTCAGGTTATCATTTATTCAACCCTTATACAATCACCTTAGGCTCTAGAATGACTCACTGGAGTGAGAGCGACCCCAGAGCCGACTGGACAAGCTTATCGTGAAGGAGGATATTTAAGTTGCATAAAACATTGATTTGTCTTGAGCCTTTTCCTTTGTATGAGTCTGGTAGCCTTAGGTTAGACACAATGGTAAATTTAGTTGAATGTCTATAGAAACTAGAGTGGACTGTTATAAGGAGAAGATGTAACTTTGGAGAAAGAATAATTAAATATGTGTTTCAGTAGAATTCAGTGACACCTAAAATAGAATTGTCACCACAAAGTTTTACATTTTGTGTGTGTGTGAGTGTGTGTGTGTGTGTATTTGTGTGTGTGTGTGAGAGAGAGAGAGGGGGAGAGGAAAATGCCAGTGCCCTAATAGTTCCTGAAAACTTGCCTATTTATGAATCATCAAATCTATCAAAATCAAAATAATGCAATTATGGGAAACTTTGGTTTTAGTTCTTATTGCTGTGACTGTTGTTGCGATTATTACAATTATTATCCTGGAGGGTGGTTGTAGAGATAGAGTAAAATGCTTTGGAGAGTGTCAAGAATAAATAGGGTTATTTTGGAACTTCCTTCTGGGGTAGTACATTTGGTTGTCTACTGTATCACAGTGAGCAGTAACATCTAATAACTTCATTCTGTACCTGGGCAGACCTATAGATGGTGCTGTCTTCCTATAATTTTGGTGATTTGCTCAAAAAGGAAAAAAAAAAAAGTAAAACTTTCTGATGACAAGAGTTAGATGTAGAAGTGTCCTGACTTTTAATTAGATTCCGCCATTGTAAAACACTTGCAACAGGTGTCTTGCATAGATTACAGAAGACCACATAGTTGAAAAATATAGAGGACTGTACTTATAAAATTAATTTTTCCATTTAAGTATAATTCTTAGCTATATATGGAAAAACAGGTTGCTATACATAAGTAAATTCCTGTATTCTTGCCTGGGGAACCCCATAGACAGAGGAGCCTGGTGGGCTACAGTCCATGAGATCACAAGAGTTGGATACAATTTAGTGACTAAATCATCACTACCATATATAAGAGGGGTGGAAGAAAGTATTTCTGTTGCTATATTGTTTATTTTATCTGTGCTACTGCTGCCAAGTCACTTCAGTCGTGTCTGACTCTGTGCGACTCCATAGACGGCAGCCCACCAGGCTCCCCTGTCTCTGGGATTCTCCAGGCAAGAACACTGGAGTGGATTGCCATTTCCTTCTCCGAGTTTATCTGTAGTGCTTCTGAATTTAGGGTCCTAGGTCCAAAAAAAAATTATTTATAAGCTTAGCATAAATGTCACATTAGTTGCTTGTAGGTCTTGGAGATTACTTTGTGAGACAGTGGTCCTAGATTCCATATTTTTGTTTCTCTAAATTCCCAGGGTTAGAGTGTGTGTTACACTGAAAGTGAAGGATCAACTACTGTGAGTAGGATCTAGAGGGCCAAATGCACATCTGAGGCTGCCACTCAAAATGCCATTTCTGCTTTAACTTAGTGGGATTTACCATAAGAAAGTGAGAGAGATATACGAAAAGTATATTTTTCTTAAAGATAACTTCCAAACAGTAAATTATTTTTCTCTAGATTAATACATAATGTATTGTGGAGTTAATGGGAAATACCAGTAAGTCCTTGTTGTTGTAAATGAATCTTTAACCACAAGATGGCAGTATCACTTTCCCACGTCCTATAAGCTATTTCTA
This sequence comes from Bos taurus, assembly GCF_002263795.3. NCBI lineage: Eukaryota > Metazoa > Chordata > Mammalia > Artiodactyla > Bovidae > Bos > Bos taurus. The sequence goes on along the minus strand of NC_037348.1, from coordinate 47,389,032 downwards.
AAATGATGACTCAAATTATTTTTTAATGAGAAATGTATACAGCTATGAAATTTTAGGAAAATAATGAAGAAGGTGAATATTTAAAGTAAATTAATATAGGAAGTACTAAAGACTAGTTTTTTTTTTTGTTTTGATTGAGCAAGTTTTCATTACATTTATTTTATATTCTTTTAAGTTGAAAGTAGGAATGTGATGATATAAAAATTGTAGAGTCATATCAGCAACTTTCTTTCACAGTGAAACATAGTCTCATGTTTGCCTGATGCTGCATCAAGAAATAAGACTTTTGTTTCCTTCATATTTTCGTGAAGATCTGCATTGGCCTATACCTTCTAGTCTTTCAACCACACATATACTAGAGATTAGAAGGCCAATAGAGAAGCAAAGGGAAAGAAAGGAATGAAAAGTAGAGATGTTGGCACTTAAGTATAAAAAGGCGGGACCCTTGCTGGATTTATATATTCTGTAGTCTAAAAATGTATCATCTTTCCATTCAACATTGGGTTTTTAAATAGTTATTATACGGTAGTATCTGTATTTTTAATGTTTTCATTGGTATGTTTATATATTATATAGTATTATGTTTCACCCTACATAGATGCTTTTCACAATTACTTTAGTTTTGTGTGTGATTAATTTAAAAGATTACACTGGGTCTATGTCTTGTTTTTTAAGTCTTACAAAGCACCTTTTAGGTAGAGACCCTCATAAAGAATCTCTCTGCAATGCAGGAGACACTAGAGATGCAAGTTTGATCCCTGGGTGGGGAAGATCCCCTGGAGGTGGAAATGGCAACACACTGCATGATTCTTGCCTGAAAAATCTCATGGACAGAGGAGCCTGATGGGCTACAGTCCAAACGGTCGCACAGAGACACTGGGATCTATATATGGGTCCCTGTATATGTCGCACAAGGACACATACACGCAAGTCTTACTGATTTTATATCTCTAGGCCCACTACAGAGAAGGCGATGGCACCCCACTCCAGTACTCTTGCCTGGAAAATCCCATGGACAGAGGAGCCTGGTAGGCTGCAGTCCATGGGGTCGCTAACAGTCGGACACGGCTGAGCAACTTCACTTTCACTTTTCACTTTCATGCATTGGAGAAGGGAATGGCAACCCACTCCAGTGTTCTTGCCTGGAGAATCCCAGGGACGGGGGAGCCTGGTGGGCTGCCATCTATGGGGTCTCACAGAGTCGGACATGACTGAAGCAGCAGCAGCAGCAGCAGCAGCAGCAGCAGCAGCAGCAGCAGGCCCACTACAGTGGTTAGAATGTCATAGCCACTCAGTAAATCTGTTTTTCTTTAAATTGCATTTGCCACAAATCAGTACAATTCTGCTGAGATCTATTTTGCTTTTGTGCCTCTTGTGGCCTAAGTAGCCCTCAGTGTGGCAGAGGTAAAGAAAAGACCTTTTAGGGACTTCCTTGGTGGTCCAGTGGTTAAGACACTGCCCTTCCACTGCAGGGGGTGTGAGTTTGACCCCTGGTCAGGGAATTAAGATCCCCACATGCCATGTTCAGCACAGCCAAAAAAACCAAAAAAAAAGACCTTTTAGAAGTCAAGTGATTTGAATTTTTTCATGATATCCTTCGTTTTCCCAGTGGTGGAGGGAATGTTCCTTGTAGTAGTGATAGTTTGTCAGGACAGCACTGAAAATAAACTTTTATGTTTTTTCTCAAAAGTGTCTAAATGATAATAGTCCTATGTGAACAGTATGATTTGCTTTCTGTAATGGCATATTTGACATTTAATCAGTATAAGTTGCATACTTGCTGCTTGTGTGTAGCTATATACAGAAATATTTTATATTGTAAACTCAAAAAGGAGGTCTGTTATTTCCCATTATTTACATAAGTTATAAATGGATGGCAATTTTTTTTATTTTTTTTGAATGGCAAGTTTTTTGTTTTTTTTTTTTGAATGGCAAGTTTTTTTGTGGGCAAGTTAAAATTTAAAAACACAGTTATCATGTATGGGAAGAACATATAAATAGGCAAGAAAAGAAGAAATGCAGTTACCATGTTTGAGAAAATATAGAATTTCATGTAATACCCTAAATGTGTAGGTCATATTCCAAAAATTTATAATTTTTAAGTTAATTTTTTTGCAATAAGGTGCATTTCCTTCTAGAACAATGGTATGAAATTTGTAGGTGAGCCACAAAAATCCTTTTAAACCTGTAATAGGTGCGAGATATCACTATCAGGAGCCCTAGGATAGTTAGGACTTTTAAGCCCAAATACAGGATCCTGTGCCCTTCTGAGGTCCAAGGGCTATGTGCAGTAGGGAGTGAGAATGAGACAGTCATAAATGGAGACAGCCTGGTGGCCTCTTCTTAACAATGAGACAGAAATGTGCCAGCCGGATAAGGGGGGCCCTTGGAAAGCAGTTTCAAGTTCACGGAGGACTTTGTAAATGTAAACCTTTGGCATTCCTTTCAAATAAAGCTAGACATGAAGTCATTGCTTCTGTCATTGCGATTATGTTTTTTTAAAGCTTTATTCTGTGAAATTTAAGCATTTAAGATCACCTATATTTTAATAACTCTGTTAGTTGCCATTTCTTTACTTTTTAATAAAGTAAACTGAGAGTCTCAAAAAAAAAAAAAAAAAAATCGAAGACCTTAGGTCTTTTTCACCTTCTGAGAAACTCTGATCCTAAAGGACAAGGGCAAGTGGATTCTAGAGGTTCTCACTTCAATTGTTTCTGGACATATTTGTGCAATAAATAAATAAATGGGTGGATAAATGGATTTTGAGTAGTTGGATAGCAGGGGAGGACCAAAGGGAAAGTGCAGACCAAAGAACTGTAATAAGGGAAGCTTCAAGATTGGAGTAAAATAAGTGTTGTTGTGGTCATTAATATGCATAGGTTGTTAGGACATTAGCTTTTTCTGCATTGGAAAATGTCTGCATTTTTTTGTTATGATTTGTGCAGTCTATGTGAATTTATGTATGCTTGCATTTGAGTGAACATGAGGAAATCACACTTTTAATATATATTTTATTAACATTACATAGCTGGGAAGATAGCCATATATTAAATTAAAAGAAAATATCCTTTATATTTTATTGATCTGTAAGTAACATTGACATATTTATTCTTTATTTAAATGTAAGAATTTTTAATATTAATCATTAGATAAACTTGATGTAGAACAATGACATATTAAAACATGCTCTTATTTCTCTCAGGAAACAATAAGCTCCCTGAAGATAAGGATCTTGACTGTTTGGTATCCTGGTGTACCCCCAGGGCCTAAAATAAAATCTGGTACAGGATAGATACTCAGTGAACATTTGTTCACTGAATGAATAGATGACTGAATGAATGAATGTCACATTTATTTTGGTTTTCAATTTTGAATGTTAATTTGAAAAATTCTAAACGTGTCATCAAGATGCTAGAGTTTATATTGCTACTTAACGACCTGAAGGAGTCGGTTGAGTTCCTGCCAGGCCCAATACACGTCACTGATGGTGAGAAAAATCATTGCTCTCCTGCCACCAAAGTGAGACATTACCCCAGGATCCATGCACTACCTAAGATGCACTGTTCCATTTTATTCCTAACAGCTGCAGAGGAAGAAAAAGGAAATCCAAGGAGGCTTAGTTTTCCTGCCCTGATTGCTGTAAGTAGGAGTCAATCTTGGAGGGACTTTAATCCTAGATACTGTAAATCCCATTGATTCTGGGATATGTGTCTTCCTGGATCTTGACTGTGCATAAGTGTAGACTGGTTTCTTCCCAATACCTGGTTTCCCAGGAGTGACTATAACAAGTGTGGACTGTCTGATTGTTATTTACTTTTCGGAAGTTAGTTTATTTTCTAAGCTCAAGGGCCGCTGTGTTGGTTGTGTTTTTCCAGTCAGTCTTCTCCCTACTTGTCCCACACTCCCTCAGGAACTGGTGAGTTACTCCCACATAATTTGTAGACACAGAGAGATGCATGGAGTCACATGACAGGGGATTTCTTCAGTGGGGTCAGAGCAAACTAATCTTAATTTTCTCTTCTGCTCTATTAAGTTTATAATCTCGTGTCACAAAGAATTATTTGACATATTTGTGTGTGTGTGTGTGTTTATGAAATATATATTTGGAAAAAAATATATATGGAAACATCAATCTGCCTCACTTTTGTTGTTGGGTCTTTGTTTTGAAATTACATCATTTTCCAAAATTGATTACATAGATGGCAAACTTTTCGGTACACTATGGAAGGTACAACAAAAAGAAGAAAATAGGACACCCCATCAAGGGGCATCTGTTGTAAGGTTAGTGAACTTTACCTAATGAAGAGAGTAGAGGCAGTACTGGAAGGAAGTGCCTGTGGGGATTCCAATGCTTTACACCTGGCGTTAGATCCCAATTCACATGCTCACTAGGTGTGTTACTGTGGGCAGGCAGTTTAACATGTCTGTGCTTCATCTATGAAATACAGAGCCATTGCAGTACTTCATAAGGCTGTTGGAAGGGTCAGATGGGCTGATTCCTGTCAAGTGCTTATAAATGTACTTAGCACTAAGTAAGCACTCTGTAAGTGTAGTTATTATTAATGGAGAGGGAATTCATGGAAGTATTTAGGTGAATTCTAAACATTTTAGAAACTCTTCATAGGTGAGTGACACATTATATGAATATATGCTAACTATAATTCTGTTCTACAATTTATAATGTAAACTCTATTTTTCTGTTTACCTTTTAGAAATCTAATCTTATTTTGCTTAACTCTACTGATTTGGGGGGATAGAGTTTTGTTCTCAAACCTGGATATCATTAACATAATCCTATTTTTCATCATATGAAGTGGTCTTTTTATTCCCCAGATGGAGTCATTAGGTTGCTTCTGGAAGTCTTTTTTCTAGTATTCCATAGTGGGCCTTCAGTTCAGTTCAGTCGCTCGTCATATCCAACTCTTTGCAACCCCATGGGTGTAGAGGAGTGATTATTCTCAGTTCATAATCCAGTGGTCTCCTTATCAAATAGCTTGGGTTATTCCCTTATCCCAAGACTTACTTTTTTGTAAGAGAAGGGCATTTATATTTTTGTAGTTATTCTATTATATTTATCTTTCATAAAAACTTTGGCATCTTAAAATTGTATAGTAATGTTTGGAATAAATTTTGTCAAGCATTACTAATCAAGACAAGTAATAAAGACCTTGTCTTTAATGTAGTTATTTCCATATCCCTCCAGTGATAAAGAGACCACCAGATCGACAACTCCCAACTTCTGATTTATAGGTTAATTAGGTTCTGTTAGTCATTTTCCCAGGAAACAGTATTGTCCAAGTTTGTAATTAATGGTTCTTTTCTCATTAGTTTCTGTGTTTTTTTCCAGTCCCTCAACTCCAAGGTTCAGTGTACTCACTCAGGGCCTGTCCAGGGCTTCCCATCAAATCTCCCTGTATTTTCTAACTCTCATCAATAGTGGCCTTATCTGACTTTTTAAAACCCTGGTTTTATTCTAGGAAAATTTTATTCTAGTAGCTAAGTTTAATTAACTGTGCTTTGTACCATGGGATAGTCTCCATACTGTGCCTTTGCCCCAGAAAACATTTAACTTATGATAAGCCAAGCAGGGAAAGTGTTTTGAGCCACCTGTAAAATAAACCCACTCCATCTGCTTCTACAAAGCATAGATGGTGCCTTTCATAGAACCCCCAGTTTCTGATCCTTAATACTAATGGTTATGGAATTATTTAGTCAAATGCCTTCTCTTTTCAACTTTGTCTCTCCCAAAAAACAACACATAAACACACACACACACACACAGAGGCAAATAAACATACACATCGGAATACTTTCTAGCTGGACTTTAAGCAGCTGTTCATTTACACACTGATATTATTATTATTCACTGTGTATATAATCTGCTGTTTAAGAATATTTTTTGAATTAGTTCTCCCCAGTGTCCATGAATTCATTCAGAAAACATCTCTTAAGTGTCTTATATATATCAGGCCCTGTGATAACAGGTACATGTGTCTGATCTGACTTTAACCATGAGGAGTGTGTGGCATAGAAAGGGTGGTAACAGTTAATTAACTGAGGACTTCCTTGGTGGCTCAGATGGTAAAGAATCTGCCTGCAGTACAGGAGACCCAGGTTCAATTCCTGGGTTAGGAAGATCCCCTGGAGAAGGGAATGGCAACCCACTCCTGTATTTGGCCTGATGAATTCCATGGACGGCAAAGCCTGGTGGGCCATAGTCCATGGAGGTTCAGAGTCAGACATGACTGAGCGACTAACACCATAACACTAACCGTTAACTGAATCCATTTACCAGAAGGCCAGAGCTTAGTTCACCAAGCGTCACTAAAATTTGATATTCTGCTTTTGCAAGCTGGTTAGAAGCTTTGCATTAAAATACTGCCAAATTTTGTCCCTTTATATCCAAACTTTTTTAACTTGCAAAAGGAATTTCAGTGTGTAAAACTTTCCATTATAAGGCCACCTGTAAACTTAAAACAGTCAAACTGTTTTTTCAGCTGCCTGCAGCTCTGTTTCTCAACTGACTAATACTGACAGATAAAGATGGCTTTCCCCTGAGAAGGATTGTTTTGTTTGTGGTTATTCTGTCACTACCAGGAGGGACAGCTCCCCTGATCCGCAGGGAGTACAGAGATGCAGTTTACAGACGGAATCATATGCTGACTAGCAACTGAAAAATAATCGTCAAATAATGATTTCATTGTTCCTTCTTGTGTCCATGACAACTGAGAGGTATGCAGCTAGATCAAGACACTGCCTGGGAGTGGTTTTTTTTTTCCCTTCAATACAACAATTTTGAGAACATTTTCAGTTTATTCTGACAATCAGGCTAAGGAGAAAAATGCACATTTTCAATATCTTGGTAATTTTACTGTTTTTATATCCTCAAAAGTAATTCTTCTGTCACTTCTTTTCACTAGTACTCTGACTTGATTCTTTAAAAGATCGGGTTTATGACTTAGTTTCTACCATGATAGTACTTACCTCTCTGGATTTGGAGTTAAGGATAGCTGTCTTTGAGTTCTCTCTCAGTCAATTAACAGTGGTGGAACCTTGGGAGAGCTTCTTAATCTTTTTAATCTACATGTCCTTATTCATAAAGTAGGAATTAGTAACAGAATCTTTTCTTATTAGTTTGTTGTGAGTTAAATGAGATATTGCATATAAGAGCTTAGCCTGTTGCTTGTCACAAGGAAGCACCCCATACATGTGTTTGTTGCTGTTATTAGTAATCTCCCCTACAAGACTGTGAACTTCCAAAGCAGTGATTCTCAGCCCTTGATTACACATTAGAATCACCTGTGTAACCTTAAAAGCTCCTGATGCCAGGGCCACACACCCAGATAGACTAAATCAGCATCTTTGGGAGTTGGGACTAGGACTTATTAGCATTTTAAAAATTGCTTTCAGCTGATTTCAATGTGCAGTTAAAATTGAGAAATATGGTCCCTGAAATTCAGGACTGTGTCATATTAAAGAACTTAGATGAATGTTTGAAAATATTGCTAATATGGATATTTTGAAAAATAAAAGTCAGTATGATTTAGAAAAAAAAGACACATAGTACTTTGCATGAATTGAGTAACTGAATGCAGAAAAGCCAAATAAAGTGATTTTTCAAGGAGCCACTTACTAGCAACATCATTCTAGAGCAAATCTACTAAGAAAGAAATGGAAACTTATATGTAGGAACCTAAAGTTCAAATGTTAGAAAATTATACAAATAGAAACTATAGTGAGGCAAAATTATTTTTATACTTTAGTATTTTTTTTTAATGGAATCAACAGCAATGATTGTAAAGATAAGTCTGTGCTATTTTAATACAAAGATGAATATAAATTCAAATACATCCCAGTTAGGTCACATCTGTGTTTGTTTAAATTTTGAAGAAAAGCACTGGCAACATAAAAATTATAACTTTATATTGCTTATGCTGAATCAACATCTTTAGGCATCTATTATAGTATTAAACCTTTTGAATGAGAAGGCTAATATATAGGATAAACTCATTTGTATTAACTATATAAGAAAACCTGAATTTCTGGGTAATCCAGAAGACATTAATTATAAAGTTTTCAACATCCTATAAAGTTAAACAAAATGATACAAGGCAAATTTTCCCAAGGGATTTCTTAGCTCCCAGTTTTTAAACTGCATTTCTAAAGTGAATTTGTTTATATTTTGACATATCACATTATTTTGGTAAACAAATTATTTTAATTTTAGCCTTCAAAAAATCTTTGTTTTTATAAATACTCTATCTCACATTCAGTATCTGTTTCTCTGTGTATACAGTTTTAACCTACATAGATTGTTGAGAATCATCATAATAATTATACTTGTTTACTACTGTTAGTTCTGGGAATACTTTTGTATATATGTTTTTATTCAGTTCTCATAATACCTCATTGAGGGTCAAAAATTAGCGTTGTTTTATAGGTGGGAAAGCTAAGGCAGTTTATTATTAATAGAAGGCTGTTCCAGCTGACCCAGGGCAAAATTCTTGGTTTTTAGTCAGGTGTTCCTTTCATTAGCTAATTCATGCATTTACAAAGCATTGTCAAGCTGTATGTGTCTGATGAAGCTGTAGGCAGTGGGCATCCAAGATGAGTAAGACACACTTCTTGCCTTTAAGGAGTTCCACACACAGTGTCAAAAATGCATTTTAAAGTTCTTAGCCCATGCACCAAAGTAGAATACACAATCTGAAATTACCATGACGAAAGCTGTCAGCTTTTCTGAGACATAGGCAGGAAGAAGAAAAGAATTGTGGGAGTTCCAAAATCCATACCTACCGCCTTCTACATTTATATTTTGTCACAGCCTATTAGGTGCATGATCAGCCCGGACATTAATATCCTTTACATCCCTCGTGGCTGAATTTTTTCTAGTGATTTCTGCTACATTAAGGAAATGTTAAAGTGCTTTTCTAAGAATGTATTATTCAGTGATGCTTCAATTTGCCTTTCTCCAGCTTTTCAAGTGCTAACATTCATTTTAGTTTTGGCGGAAACTGTTTTGAAGATTAAACATTTGGTTTATTTTTAATACTAATTCATCTGAAGTATTTATTGAATAGCTGGTTTTTAAAGTAATCCTGTTGCTGAATTAAAATACATAATCATGCTTACTAGACACAAATTCTACAATAAGGTATAGACTTTGTTTTAATTAAACTCTTTAAAATAATCCTTTTTTTCCTGCTAGTTGTAAAGTTTTGAAGGGAACTTTTTGCCTTGTCTTTTGTAATTAGATATATTCATTTTATTTTAATGTATAAAGTGTGAGTCAGTTAAATGGATAGACCTATTTTAGTCCTTTTTGAGGATTCATAGTTGCCCTAAAGGAAGAAAAGTTCAGAAAGAATATTATTAGTTTTTCAGTTACTGAGTGGAAACATTTTATGTCTTGAAAATTTTCCTTGAATATTTTGCAGTTAAAAATACATGAAGAGATAAAGGAACAGTATATAATGTTGAAAAGTTAAAATATAAGTATTGTTAAACAGAAAATAAATGAAATATACCTCTTTTGTATGAAACTATTTTAACTTAATGTCAATAAAGTTTAAATTAGTTCAGACTTTTCTTATTAGAATAAATGTTTCCTTTTAAAATGCATGATAATCATAATCAAGACAAAATTTGTCCTGTTATTTATTTTCAAAATGATTGTACATGTTTAGCAGACTTTTGATTTAAATCCCCAGTGATATATTGGAGACAGATGTTTAGATGACCTCATGTTTAAAGTAATGTTATATTTGGACACAAGATTAAATTTTCCTTAAAATCTTTCCTTATAAGTTAAACTGTGTGGTAGTATACAAAAACTAATCAATGATTTGCAGTGGATTAATGCAATTCCTGTATTTTAAATAAAATTTTCTATCTTTTATGGAATTCCACATAGTACAAAAGAGCTGATTATGAAACAGCTGTTTACAAATGAAAATATTGTTTTTGGCTGGTCAGCTAAATGGGAAACAGATTTGAAAAGTTCCATGAATTTGAATGCAAATTTACCATATCATTTATACTGAACCAAACAACGTACCATAGTTTACCAAAAAAAAAATTCATTGAAGACTGTTTTGTAGAGTATTATATAAACATTTAAAATAGTTTTTCCTTTTTCAAAATCAAAATTATATTGAATACTTATGAAAATCAATGTAACTATAATATATAGCTAGTTTTGGGGGAAGATTTTTAAGGAGCTTGTAATATTTAACATTTCAATGAAGAGAAATTAGCAGAGGGAGCTACTAGAAATGTATAGGCAATTGAGTAGAATAAAATAGATAAAAGATAAGATATATTGTCTGAAGATAATAAATTAATGTATGTGACAAATATGTTTAAGGCAGAGCTATGTAGGAATAAGCATATTTTCATTTTTATCATCAGCTAGAATGTTATCCTGGAAATCACATTGCTGTGGACGTTATAATTTAAAAAACATGGTCTGCAATGAAAACCTTTACATTTCCCCTCAAATTTTAAACAATTATTAAGGATTATTTCTTTTAGAAGTTATTTTACAAATAAGTTAGATTTAAAGCCCTTATCATGTGAATTTTGAATATGACTCTTTTAAATGCCAAAGTATATAGTTGACTTGAGGTAGTTCATGAGTTAAAAATTATAGAAGAACTATTGTTTCTTTTCTTTATCTTTTCTATTGTCTTTCTGCTTGTCTCAGTTTTCTGAAATTGAGACTATGCTGCTTCTATTGCTTTTTAAAAATCACATGGGCAATAAATGCCATTTTGGGGGTGGGATCTTATATCTGCTTTTTTGTCAGTGTAATAGAGTGGGTCTTATTTCCCTAAGTGGTTTATATTCACTTGAGAGAAAAGCAACTAGAATATGTGGAAACTATTTTAAGAAAAAAGTTTTGGGACAAAATGAAGACAAGAAGAATCTAGGAATGCAAGCATCATAAGTAAAAACACTTAAAAATAAAGACTATTTTATTGACATTGATGAATAATACAATGAAAAAATAATGGAGGATCCATCTTTATCATCCTTGAATTGCTTTCTACATATTTTGTTGAGTGTCAGTAGTTAATGAATATCTGTAAAATGAGTTCATTGACATATAGACATGTTAAACTATAGTAGACTGTAAGTTTACAGAAGGGTCAATGCCTGTGGACCCTTTAAGGATGTAGCCTTTGTTTTCGCTTTTGAGAATAGTGCTTGTAATTGCCACTTCCTAGATAAGGCAGACTACACGGTAGTGATAGCTTATACTACATCATACCATTCCTTTTGGCTTTACTTGTGATTCTGTAACGTAGTGATGTATAAAAACCAGGCAGCTGACATCTCAAATGAAGATGCATTTGAGAGCCACTCATATTGAAAAGCAGAGACATTACTTTGCCAACAAAGGTCCGTCTAGTCAAGGCTATGGTTTTTCCAGTGGTCATGTATGGATGTGAGAGTTGGACTATGAAGAAAGCTGAGCGTCGAAGAATTGATGCATTTGAACTGTGGTGTTGGAGAAGACTCTTGAGAGTCCCTTGGACTGCAAGGAGATCCAACCAGTCCATCCTAAAGGAGATCAGTCCTGGGTGTTCTTTGGAAGGACTGATTCTAAAGCTGAAACTCCAGTACTTTGGCCACCTCATGCGAAGAGTTGACTCATTGGAAAAGACTCTGATGCTGGGAGGGATTGGGGGCAGGAGGAGAAGAGGATGACAGAGGATGAGATGGCTGGATGGCATCACGGACTCAATGGACGTGAGTTTGAGTGAACTCCAGGAGTTGGTGATGGACAGGGAGGCCTGGCATGCTGCAATTCATGGGGTTGCAGAGTCAGGCACGACTGAGCGACTGAACTGAACTGAACTGAAAGGAAATTTTCTTATTTACTTGTATTTCAGCTTATATATATCTACACAGTTGACATTTTAAAGAAAATCAGCTGGTGTCTATTCTTGTAACAGGGAACTAAAATTGGGATTTTTGCCTATGGGTAAAATTAAATTTTGGGAAAAAATGTAAATGATACAGGTAAGTAAACAGTAATACTTAAACATAAATATAACCTTTTAAAACTGGTGTTTAAAAATTCATGCCATATTATGGATTTTGCCAATAATGTCATATATATCTACCATCACTGAACTGTACAGATAATTTCACTGCCCTAAAAATCCTGGAGAAGGAAATGGCAACCCACTCCAGTATTCTTGCCTGGAGAATCCCATGGACGGAGGAGCCTGGTGGGCTACAGTCCATGGGGTCGCAAAGAGTCGAACATGACTGAGCGAGTGACTTGACTTAACTTAAAAATCCCTTGTGTTCCACCTATTTATCCCTCCTTCTACAACCCCAGACAATAGTGACCTTTTTATTATCTCTATAGTTTTTCCTTTTCAAGAATGTCATGTAGTTGGAATCATAGTATATAGCCTTTGCAGACTGGCTTCTTTGAATAAGCTATATACAATTAAGTTTCCCCATATCTTTTCATGGATGGATATCCTTCATTGTATGGAGTGCACCACAGTTTCCAATGGAAGGACATCTTCGTTGCTTTCAAGTTTGACAGTTATGAATAAAGCTACTATAAATGTTTATGTGCAGATTTTTGTGTGAATAGACATTTTCAACTCATTTGTGTAGGAGTGTGATTTCTGAATAATTGAAGTATTTTTAAATGAATTTACCTGTAGCAATATCTCGATATATAAAAATATCCGTATCTTTTTATTTTAAAACTTAATTTAAAATTATTTTTAATTGAAATAGAGTTGATTTACAATATTTCAGGTGTACAGCAAAATAATCCAGTTATATATATATATATATATTTTTTTTTATTTTATTTTATTTTTAAACTTTACAATATTGTATTGGTTTTGCCAAATATCGAAATGAATCCGCCACAGGTATACATGTGTTCCCCATCCCGAACCCTCCTTCCTCCTCCCTCCCCATACCATTCCTCTGGGTCATCCCAGTGCACTGGCCCCAAGCATCCAGTATCGTGCATTGAACCTGGACTGGCGACTCATTTCGTACATGATAGTATACGTGTTTCAATGCCGTTCTCCCAAATCTTCCCACCCTCTCCCTCTCCCACAGAGTCCATAAGACTGTTCTATACATCAGTGTCTCTTTTGCTGTCTCATATACAGAGTTATTGTTACCATTTTTCTAAATTCCATATATATGTGTTAGTATACTGTATTGGTGTTTTTCTTTCTGGCTTACTTCACTCTGTATAATAGGCTCCAGTTTCATCCATCTCATTAGAACCGATTCAAATGTATTCTTTTTAATGGCTGAATAATACTCCATTGTGTATATGTACCGTAGCTTTCTTATCTATTCATCTGCTGATGGACATCTAGGTCGCTTCCATGTCCTGGCTATTATAAACAGTGCTGCGATGAACATTGGGGTACACGTGTCTCTTTCCCTTCTGGTTTCCTTGGTGTGTATGCCCAGCAGTGGGATTGCTGGATCATAAGGCAGTTCTATTTCCAGTTTTTTAAGGAATCTCCACATTGTTCTCCATAGTGGCTGTACTAGTTTGCATTCCCCCCGACAGTGTAAGAGGGTTCCCTTTTCTCCACACCGTCTCCAGCATTTATTGCTTGTAGACTTTTGGATCGCAGCCATTCTGACTGGTGGGAAATGGTACCTCATAGTGGTTTTGATTTGCATTTCTCTGATAATGAGTGATGTTGAGCATCTTTTCATGTGTTTGTTAGCCATCTGTATGTCTTCTTTGGAGAAATGTCGATTTAGTTCTTTGGCCCATTTTTTGATTGGGTCATTTATTTTTCTGGAGTTGAGCTGTAGGAGTTGCTTGTATATTTTTGAGATTAGTTGTTTGTTAGTTGCTTCATTTGCTATTATTTTCTCCCATTCTGAAGGCTGTCTTTTCACCTTGCTGATAGTTTCCTTTGTTGTGCAGAAGCTTTTAAGTTTAATTAGGTCCCATTTGTTAATTTTTGCTTTTATTTCCAATATTCTGGGAGGTGGGTCATAGAGGATCCTGCTGTGATGTATGTCGGAGAGTGTTTTGCCTATGTTCTCCTCTAGGAGTTTTATAGTTTCTGGTCTTACATTTAGATCTTTAATCCATTTTAAGTTTATTTCTGTGTATGATGTTAGAAAGTGTTCTAGTTTCATTCTTTTACAAGTGGTTGACCAGTTTTCCCAGCACCACTTGTTAAAGAGATTGTCTGTAATCCATTGTATATTCTTGCCTCCTTTGTCAAAGATAAGGTGTCCATATGTGCGTGGATTAATCTCTGGGCTTTCTATTTTGTTTTTTTTTTGTTTGTTTTGTCCCATTTATATATATATTCTTAAAAAATTTTTTTTTCCTTTTTAGGTTATCGCAAGATACTGAATATAGTCTCTTGTGCTATACAGTGGGCCCTTGTTTCTGTTTTTTATATATAGGAGTATATATCTGTTAATCTCAAATTCCCAATTTATCCCTATCTTGGTAATCATAAGTTTGTTTTCTATGTCTATGGGTATATTTCTGTTTTGTAAATAAGTTCATTTGTATCATTTTTTTAGATTCCACATATAAGTGATATATGATATTTGTCTTTCTCTGACTTACTTCACTTAGTATGATAATTTGTAGGTCCATCCATGTTACTGCAAATGAAACACTTTTCTTCCTTTTTATGGCTGAGTAATATTCCACTGTATATATAAACTGTGTCTTTATCCTTTTGTTTGATGATGGGCACTTGAGTTGCTTCCATGTCTTGGTTATTGTAAATAGTGCTGGTATGAACATTGAGGAAGAATATATGTATATATTTTAAGCTAATATATTAGGAAAGATAAAAATGTATTTCCTGGATTCTTATAGTTGAATTCAGTATAAATAAATCTTCACTTTCTTCTTCCTGCATAGTATGCAATAGGCATGAAAAGCTATTCAAATCCATGTTTGTTGATTTTTGATAAGATTTCAAGGTGAGATAAACTCATAATTTGATAAGACCATTAATTAACCCTTGAGGGTGGGTCATCTCAAAGACAGTGGAAAACATAGCCCATAAAAGATGAGAACTAGAATATAGTCAGGAGATTGGAGTGTCCCCCTTGGTTACTGATGGCCTGCTTCTAAATTAGTTATAGAATTTGATTCTGTGCTAGGTATCATTCAAAACCTTTGATTGTATGTACATCCTTCTACTTGGACCAACCAAGGACTTTTTAAGCTACAGTAGATAATATAAATACAAATATTCAAGGAGTATCACAACTATATAAATGATATAACAATAGTTACTATCATAGTGCCTAGCACCGGGTGGCGCTCGTGGTAAAGAGTCAGCCTACCAGTGAAGGAGCACGAGATGTGGGTTCGATCCCTAGGTCAGGAAGATTCCCCTGGAGTAGGAAATGGCAACCCACTCCAGTATTCTTGCCTGGGAAATCCTATGGATAGAGGAGCGTGGCGGGCTACAGTCCATGGGGCTGCAAAGAGTCAGACACGACTGAGCACACACTACGCTACTAAGTGCCAGGTACTATTCTGAGATGAGAGCTGAATCAGATTTTGCCGGCACCTGTCAACAAAGTTCAACAACTTCATTTTACAAATAGGGAAACTGAGGAAGAGAGAAAGTTAAGTAACTCTTGCTCATGTTGTTAGTGGCAGCACTGGAAAGCAAACTCAGATGGTTTGGTTCCAGAGCTCTCACTCAGAAGCACAAAACATTACTATTTTGCCTGTTAAACTAAGTTATTAAATTATGTGCAGAAAGAGTTAAGTGTATATATTTTTTGAATCAGTGAAGAGGGTGCTATAAGATTCAAGCTTGGAGAAGGCTTTCAATTGGGAGGGAGGAGATCCAAAAAAATGATGTTGAGTAAATTTGCCAAGGGACAAAAGGGTAGGAATTATTAAATTTGATTATGAATCTCCCTTTCAAGGGAACTAACTGTCTGATAACTCCTTGTGCTTAGATATTTATTTCTGGACTATTCAGTTTTCAAGCTCAGAACATTAAGCTGATCTAAAGAGTCAGTGTACTACAGGTGGAAGAAATTTGGAATGTCAGGATGCTTGGTTTTTAGTAACATTCTGCCATTGAGGACCTCAGGAAAATTATTTTACCTAAGGATTCTCTTAACTCTAGGATTGAAATTTGAAAAATTTAAAACTTGAACATTAAAACAATTTATTTAGTTATTTATTTTGGTTGGCCTGGGTCTTCGTTGCTACATGGGCTTTTCTCTAGTTGCAACAAGCAAGGGCTACTCTCTCTTTGTGGTGCACAGGCTTCTCATTGCCATGGGGTCTCTAGTTTCAGAGCACAGGCTCTCGGGTGCGTGGGCTTCAGTAGTTGTGGCTCCGGGGTTCTAGAGCACAGGCTCAATAGTTGCCAACGCATGGACTTAGTTGCTCTGCTATCATGTGGGACCTACCCGGATTAGGGAACGAACCTGTGTCTCCTGCATTGGCAGGTGGATTCTTTACTACTGAACCACCAAGGAAGCTCAAAACCATGAACATTTTTTCATATATTTTTCACATAAATTAAAATTGGATTTGGTGTGAAACCCATCAAAGGGAACAAAGTGTATTTCGTCCTTTAATTTTTCTACTATTGCTGCTTTGTGCCCCCCTCATCAAAACTTTGCTAATCACTCTGGCTTACCTCCTCTCTATTTTGACCACTATTGTTTTGGTTTATTATAGTTTCTTGGCTAGATTACCTCAATAATTATTTAGCTTCCTAGGTCAAATTTCTCAGGTCATGGTTTAATAAACATTGAGTGTACTGAGTGTCTGCCTGATGCCAGGTGCATTGCTTGGACATGAGAAAACAAATGAGTCCTCGGCTTGGAGGAGTACACCAGTTCTGTGAGACCTCAAAGAAGGAGCCAGGAACAATTTTACTGGGGAAGTAAATGATTATGTTGGGTATTGAAAGGTGAGTAGGAATTTTCTGTGAGAGCAAGGACATTCTAGGCAGAGGAAGTAGTAGTTGCAGTGGCATGGAAGCTTGAAGAATCAATTTTATTTAGTAGGAGATTGAAATGGGAAGACGAATGAGAAAAGGCCTCATGGTTATAGACTGGGTAAAGCTGATGTCTGATGCCATTAAAGATGATAGGGAATATTAGAAGAAGAACTCAGCAATAGTGAGCTATGTTTTATGTATGTGAGGTTTGAATTATTCATGTGGTTGTTGGAAAATAGATGGGCTGTCTCTGAAGTTTTGAGAGTTATCAGCATATTTATTATTCTTACATTGTGTGTATGTTGGGATGAAGAAAAGTGAAAGTGAAAGTCACTCAGTCATGTCCAACTCTTGCGACCCCATAGACTGTACAATTCATCAAATTCTCCAGGCCAGAATACTGGAGTGGGTAGCCTTTCCCTTCTCCAGGGGATCTTCCCAACCTAGGGATTAAACCCAGGTCTCCTGCATTGCAGGACGGATTCTTTACCAGCTGAGCCACAAGAGAAGCCCAAGAATACTGGAGTGGGTAGCCTATTCCTTCTCCTGGAATCTTCCTGACCCAGAAATCGAACTGGGGTCTCCTGCATTGCAGGTGGATTCTTTACCAACTGAGCTCTCAGGGAAGCTGTGTTGTACGTTGGGGTAGGGTATGTGTATCAGAATCACTTGAGGGGATTAAAAAGTACATCTCTTTTTTGAGATACTTAAAAATTCCATACCTCTGTGGCCACAACTATTAGAGAAGCCAGAAGATCGGAAGAGCAGTACATTCAGAAATCAGAGTAAGGGAACAAAGAGAGGAAGAGGAAAGGGCAGCAGCTGTATTAAACGAGTCTAAAGAAATGAATCATCAGAGAGATCGAAAGTGAACCAGAAGAGTGCCCTGAGAGCTAAACAACTTTTCCAGGAAGTCAGTAGTGTCAAATGCTCTTCCAATTAATCCAAAAATAGTTGCCTGAACATTTTTTTTTTTACATTTCATTCCATGTGCATATGTCACCAGTAAGTTAAAATTCTGTGTCCTGGTGTTTAAAATTTTCATCTTTAAATTTGTACCTCCTACAACCCATACTCTACCAGCTCACTTGTGGGTATAGTGGAATGAAAGACAATCAGTGTCTGGCTTTGAATCCCAGCTTCTCCAATTATTGATGGATGACCTTGCCAAGTTCTACTTCACCAGGGTTCAGTTTTTGCATTTTGGGATTCAGTTCAGTTCAGTCGCTCAGTTGTGTCCAACTGTTTGCGACCCCATGAATTGCAGCATGCCAGGTCTCCCTGTCCGTCACCAACTCCTGGAGTTCACTCAGACTCACGTCCATCGAGTCCGTGATGCCATCCAGCCATCTCATCCTCTGTCGTCTCCTTCTCCTCCTGCCCCCAATCCCTCCCAGCATCAGAGTCCTTTCCAATAAGTCAACTCTTCGCATGAGGTGGCCAAAGTACTGGAGTTTCAGCTTTAGCATCATTCCTTCCAAAGAAATCCCAGGGCTGATCTCCTTCAGAATAGACTGGTTGGATCTCCTTGCAGTCCAAGGGACTCTCAAGAGTCTTCTCCAACACCACAGTTCAAAAGCATCAATTCTTCAGCGCTCAGCCTTCTTCACAGTCCAACTCTCACATCCATACATGACCACAGGAAAAACCATAGCCTTGACTAGACGGACCTTTGTTGGCAAAGT
The DNA here is from genome assembly GCF_002263795.3 of Bos taurus. Classification (NCBI taxonomy): domain Eukaryota; kingdom Metazoa; phylum Chordata; class Mammalia; order Artiodactyla; family Bovidae; genus Bos; species Bos taurus. The sequence goes on along the minus strand of NC_037348.1, from coordinate 47,370,377 downwards.
AATGTCTCTGCTTTTGAATATGCTATCTAGGTTGGTCATAACTTTCCTTCCAAGGAGTAAGCGTCTTTTAATTTCATGGCTGCAGTCACCATTTGCAGTGATTTTGGAGCCCCCCAAAATAAAGTCTGACACTGTTTCCACTGTTTCCCCATCTATTTTGGGATTAGGATAGCTATCAGTCTCATAGGGCTGCTGTGAAGGTTACATGAGTTAATGCAATTAATGTGCCTGAGTCAATTATTTCTATGTGTCAAAACTAAAAACATTGGTAGAATGATATTGTCCTAAATACAATTAGCATGTACCAAAACACTTCACTAGCAACATAGTATCCTTAATATCTCCATCATTTAAGGCCGGGAAGAAAATAAAAGCACTATTCTGGACTAACATTGTGATTTTCCCTCTCAGAAATCACAGATAGCTACAACCAAGATGAATGATACTGGTCTTCCTAAGCCTAAATGGCTACTCCAAAAGAAACAAAAAGGAGTTCTTGTTTTTTTGTTACCCTAGGGCAGAAACTGCCTGAGACTTTGTGAACCACTGATTTAACCTGATCTTTCAATATGAACCTTTGTCTCAGGTCAAGTATGCTGGCTCTTCTGAATCACAGGACCTTTCTACTCATTCTCATGTTTCTCTACATGATGTTACTCTTACATGAAATGGCTTTGCAGTAGGCTATCAACCTACGTCCCAGCCTGAGCTGTAGTTTTCATCCTTGGCTTCACATTAGAATTGTCTGGAGAGTTCAAACCAAACCTATGGCTGAATCACACCCAAGACTAATTAAATCAGAATCTCTGGAGGTGGAACCGAAGCGTCAGTCTTTTTAAAAATTCCCCAGGTGATTCCACTGAGCAGCCAAGTTTAAGATCATTGTCCTAAACTAGTTAACTGAGATCTTCTTTGATTCAAGTAGTCTAAATGCTTAATCATTCTCCCATTAGCACTTAAAATCCATGTGAATCAGCAACTTGCTGATGTATTACTTATGGGGAAAAAAGATCAGTCATTTTTATTTCACTGTGGGCATAATATCTCTCTTACCAGTATAGGCAGTGCTATGCACCTCTGAGGTCTTCTACATAACGTCTGCTGGCTGACAACTGCATCAGTTAGTACCAAACAGTCAAACATAAAATTCTTGTGGAGTATGCACCAATGAACTTGGACTGATGCCACACCAAAAGGTTCACAACGGGACCTCAGAAGATGAAATGTCACCACAACGTGTGTCTAACTCAGTGACATGCCCTAGTGTTACATTAAACAAATTCCTTTTGTTGCTTCTTTCATAGAAACCCACGAAGATTCTGAGGTTAGTTGGTTTGACTCTCTGTTGAGGAGTGGGAGATGTTTTAACTTCTTTACATTTAAAAATTTTTTGTGTGTAACAGACACCCGTAGAAAAATACAAATTTTAAGAATAGAGCTTGACAAATCATTCAAAGTAAACACACTTGTGTAGCCAACACCCTAGTCGATAAATAGAATATCACCAGCAACCTAGAAGCCCCCTTACTCTTCCCTCCAATTACCTTCTTCCTCCCCTGCAACAGTAGGGCATTTAACTTTGGCTTTTCCTTTATAGTGGCCAGATCCCCTCAAACTTCTTTTTCAATGAGGTGTGTTTTGCTTGCCCATTAGGAGAACCCTTTTACAATCTGACCAAAGCCAGCAGCTTTTTTTCTATGATTATTTTCCCCATCTGTTTAGAATTCACATCCACATTGTATTGTTGCCTCATCTAATCAAGCGAGAGAATGTCTCAGGAGTATGTGCTCCATAAACTACTTAATTTTCTGAAATACTCACTGCCAGGGGCTTAATGAGAAACCACCAAATCTTCTTTGGCTGTAAGTTTCTCTCAGGACCCTTGTTTTTCAAAAGAGCCGTGCCGTGCACATGAACTGCTGTGAGTTAACATTTTTTTTTTTCCTTTAATTTTTCCTTAGGTCAGAGTTCCCATCATATTTCTAGTTTTAGTGATATACTTTATTATTTTTCTTCAATTTATGCATTAAGCAACGTAACATATTGTAGTGCATATGCTTGTTATAAGTAGAAAAGTTAATAATTGGAGGATAGATCCAGTTTACATGTTAATGCGGAGCAAACATGTCTTGTTGCTGTTTCAGGATTTATATCATGAATCTCTGTGGACTCTTACTGGGGACAACCTGTTATAAAAATGGATCTTCTTGTTGTTGAGTTGCTAAGTTATATCCAACTCTTTTATGACCCCTTGGACTGTAGCCTGCCAGGCTTCTCTGTCCATAGGATTTCCTGGGCAAGAATACTGGAGTGGGTTGCTATATCCTTCTTCAGGGGATCTTTCCTAACCTGAGATTGAACGTGCATCTCCAGCATGGGAAGTGGATTCTATACCACTGCATCACATCGGAAGCCCATAAAATGGGTATGCTGCTGCTGCTGCTGCTAAGTTGCTTCAGTCGTGTCCGACTCTGGGCAACCCCATGGTGCAGCCCACCAGGCTTCTCCATCCGTGGGATTCTCCAGGCAAGAACACTGGAGTGGGTTGCCATTTCCTTCTCCAATGCATGAAAAATGCATGAAAAATGGGTATAGACTGCCTTAATAGTAGGACTCAGCTTTGTTTTTAATCTTTGTCATTCTAGTAGGATACTATGGATGCTTAGTCCTTTTTTTTTTTTTTAAAGACTTTTAAAAGTTTTTGATACTGTCAAAGCAACTGGTCTTGAGAAAAATTACTGGAATAATTCTCAAGTGTATTTGGAGACTAATTTAGGCAAGAAATAAATATAGATTCCTTATATTTATGAGAATTTTGAAACTGTATAATGTAATTTAAAAAGACTCTATACTTATTTCAAGAGCTACATGTAAGCACATTATGGAATATTGATTGTCTACTTTCTGGGTGGACTGTTCTGAGCACTCTTATGTAAAATGTATTTAACACAGTGTTTCTATCTCAATGATAGAATATGGGACCTGGGGAAATGCACAGCTTTCCTGTATCCAAGATCAATCTTTTGTTATCTTGAGAGCTTACTGTGGTTTTTGAAAAGTGCAGGACTGTTGCTTGTGTAAATGTACTTCATAGTCACTTAGGAACGGTCCTGAAAAGAACACTGGGTGCGTCTGGGTTGTTGCTGAAGGGGTAGTGTCATGTTTTCCATTTTCTCACCCAGCTGCCTTCTAATCCAGACAAGTGGAACTGCACAGATAACTCTTGCCAACAGAAAGGTCAGGAAAATAGCATCTCCAAACTAGATGTTGAGCTGCCACCGTGTATAATAAAGTGCCAGTTGTTGGGTTTCTCTAGGATGTAAATCCAGGAAAGTGATGTTTATGGGATTGTGGAGTATAGCTGTTGTTTGTGTGAGTGTTATGAAGTCAGTGTTGGATGCGAAGCCAGAAATTTCTTGAAACAGAAGCAGTGGCTGTCACAATGGTTCTCTATCCTCTGTCGCACTCTTCTCTACCAGCACCTTTTAGTGGATCTTTCTGTGCTGATGGAAATGTTCTATAATGTGCCATCCATTACAGTAGCGACCAGCCACAGGTTACTGTTGAACATTTGAAATGTGGCCAGTGGGATTGAAGAAATTCATTTTTAATTTTATTTAACTATAATTAGTTTATATTTAAATGGTTGTATGTGGTTTGCAGCTACTGTATTGTACAGCACCATTTAGGTTATGGGTTTGTGTAAACCAAAAGATAACATTTAAAATGTAAAAGAATGGACCATATTGATCTGTGTATTTACTTTGGAGTGGGAAGATTGTTTTGTGTTCACTTCAGTTCAGTCGCTCAGTCGTGTCCAACTCTTTGTGACCCCATGAATCACAGCACGCCAGGCCTCCCTGTCCATCACCAATTCCCGGAGTTCACTCAGACTCATGTCCATAAGGTCAATGATGCCATCCAGCCATCTCACCTCTATTGTCCCCTTCTCCTCCTGCCTCCAATCCCTCCCAGCATCAGAGTCTTTTCCAATGAGTCAACTCTTCGCATGGGGTGGCCAATGTACTGGAGTCTCAGCTTTAGCATCATTCCTTCCAAAGAACACCCAGGGCTGATCTCCTTCAGAATGGACTTGTTGGATCTCCTTACAGTCCAAGGAACTCTCAAGAGTCTTCTCCAACACCACAGTTCAAAAGCATCAATTCTTTGGCACTCAGCCTTCTTCACAGTCCAACTCTCACATCCATACCTGACCACTAGAAAAACCATAGCCTTGACTAGACGGACCTTTGTTGGCAAAGTAACGTCTCTGCTTTTGAATATGCTATCTAGGTTGGTCATAACTTTCCTTCCAAAGAGTAAGCGTCTTTTAATTTCATGGCTGCAGTTACCATCTGCAGTGACTTTGGAGACCCAAAAAATAAAGTCTGACACTGTTTCCACTGTTTCCCCATCTATTTCCCATGAAGTGATGGAACCGGATGCCATGATCTTCATTTTCTGAGCTTTAAGCCAACTTTTTCAGTCTCCACTTTCACTTTCATCAAGAGGCTTTTGAGTTCCTCTTCTGCCTTAAGGGTGGTGTCATCTGCATATCTGAGGTTATTGATATTTCTCCCAGCAATCTTGATTCCAGCTTGTGTTTCTTCCAGTCCAGCGTTTCTCATGATGTACTCTGCATATAAGTTAAATAAGCAGGGTGACAATATACAGCCTTAATGTACTCCTTTTCCTATTTGGAACCAGTATGTTGTTCCATATCCAGTTCTAACTGTTACTTCCTGACCTGCATACAGATTTCTCAAGAGGCAGGTCAGGTGGTCTGATATTCCATCTCTTTCAGAATTTTCCACAGTTTATTATGATCCACACAGTCAAAGGCTTTGGTGTAGTCAATAAAGCAGAAATAGATGTTTTTCTGGAACTCTCTTGCTTTTTCCATGATCCAGTGGATGTTGGCAGTTTGATCTCTGGTTCCTCTGCCTTTTCTAAAACCAGCTTGAACATCAGGAAGTTCACGGTTCATGTATTGCTGAAGCCTGGCTTGGAGAATTTTGAGCATTACTTTACTAGCGTGTGAGATGAGTGCAATTGTGCAGTAGTTTGAGCATTCTTTGGCATTGCCTTTCTTTGGGATTAGCACATCAAAATATTAATAGTTCAGTCTAACTTATGGTTCACTTTAAGAGATAAAATTCTTCCTAAACAACATAATGTTGTGGGGCTTAAAATAACAGATATGTATTGTCTCTTAGTTCTGGAAGCTAGAAGTTCAAAATCAAGGTGTCAGCAGGGTTAGTTCTTTGTGGGGGTTCTGAGGGAGAATCTAGCCTCTGTCTCCTAGCTTCTGGAAGTTGCTGATAGTGCTAGGCTTTCCTTGGCTTAAACAACACAATATTTTAAAATCTTTGTAGTGTGGGCATTTCTTAAAGATGAATGTCTGTTGACATGAGAATAAGGAGGTGATGAATGGGCATTTCTGTTTTTATAGGCATGGCTGTGTTTAGCACACAACAGACAAGAAAGCTGGCACCTAACTGTTAAATATAGATTGTAACATAACTTTTTTCTTGGAAAGTTTGTGTTTTGAATTCATAGGTCCCTTTGAGTCACATTCTCATAGCATTTTGATTAATAGCAAAATATTTGGCTTTTCTTAGTTCTTAAAAATTTTAATAACCTCTTCTTATTTGACAGTTGGACATGGCCTTTACCAAGTGTCAATCTATCCCATCTTTACCAAAATAATTCCACCATCATTTGAAGTAAGAAATTATGTTGGTTTTAGGCTACTTCTAGCTTCCTCACCAGGTTTTTAGTTTTCCATATGTGTGTATTATTTGAGAAGAACAATTGAATGTAGCAGCTAGAGAACTGTCCTTTTCGCTTTTGAAGCTTTACTTTGCATTTGTTCAGTGAAGATACTGGATTTTAGGTTTGTACAAGTTAAAAAGAACAATTCGAGACCCACTCTGATTCTGTGCCAACAGTTAGTAATTACCACACCCTCTTTCAGGCTTTCTTCATTGAGAGAAAAAAGGTAGAAAAGCACTAGAAGTCAAAGACAAGATCTGGCTACAGAGGAGGGAAAAACTGAGAGGGTGCTGGAAATGCACTGTGCAGCACTTAGGTCAAGTTCAGGTCAAAGAAACTTGTTTTGGCCAAATGGTAGATATCCAGTAGGTATTTATAGAGGTATCTCTCTGTGGAGGCAGCTGATGAAATTCCTGGTGTTTGAAGTGAGACATTCCTGGCTTAGAATCCTGGTTATGCCACTCTTCATTATGTGACCTCACACAGAATCCCCAAGGCCTTTGAGCCCTAGTTTCTCCATCTGCAAAACAAGGGTAAACGTGCCCACTTTGCTGGGTTAGTAGGATAATGTTTGCAATGTACTTGGGACTTGATTGGCACTTATTAAATGATATTTATTATTAGTCCTGCCTAACCTAGGGCTGTCTTTTTATAAAAGCACTACCTTTATTATTCTCTTGTTTTTCTTTTTAGTTTTACCTTAATGGAATTTGGTGTTTTCAGAACAAGTGTGGGCAAACAATATTCCTTTAATATTTAGTGTTTTGGAAACATGTGTTTCAGGAATTTCCAGTAGATCTTGCTATTTTCTTTCAAGTCATCAGTTGCATCTTCTGAAGAACAGGCCTGTAGCAAAACTATAATTCATTAACTTCCAGAAAAACCTCTTCCTGGGAACTCTGTTAAAGAATAAAAAGAAACATTAATTTTCTAGGACTTTCTTTATAAGGGAGATTAAAATGTCCTTATAAAGTCCTTGAAGGCAGGGAGGTGACAACACATCTTCTATGTCGCTTTGTGCCCTGAATCCAGCAGCCATGAAAATGGTTGTTAAAGCCATGTAACAACCTTTGTAAATGCTTGTTAATTTGGATCAGACTGACATGTTCATGTAATCTTTTTGCTGTAATTGAACTATCATGTTGAGATTATGGAAATCAACATGGTGACAAATAGCCTTTTATTTTTTACATTTCATTGCATGTGTCATATAATTTTGCCAAAAACATAAAATTATGCACGATCTTCCTTGGTGAATATTCTTTTTTATAGTCTCAATAACTTGTATGTGAAATGTAATCTGGTATTACAAATATGAAATGAAAGATGAATACTAATATGTATTTGGGTTGGCCAGAAAGTGTTTTCTAGTTTTTCCATTATATAGAAAAACCCAATGAACTTCCTGGCCAACTCAGTAGTATTAAATAAATTCTACAAATGAGTTTCCTTTTCCTCCTCTAATTTAGGTGTATAATGATAAGGGCATTGATACTGGTAATTCTGTTTCAGTGGTTCTAGTAAAGTACTCATGCTGCCAAACTGTGGCTGATGATTTTGTAATGATGTTTTGTTGAGCCAGAGTTAGTAAACTGCCACTTCTGTGGCAGTCAGAACAAGTAATGCTCACTTCAGTACTTATTACTACAAAGTTGTTCAGCTCCTGATTGTAGTATACACATAGCACATGTGTAGGGAAGAAAGCCATTGGCCAGGCCATGGTGGGAAAAATGCCCTGACTTATGATTAAAATAAAAATATAGACAGTATATTTAACCTAAGTGGTGTGTAGGTTAATAAGAGATGTGGTGAAAGACTGTAGGACCACATCTTTATATATTATCCATTTTTTAAAAAAAGTCATTTGTCAGACTCTAGGTTGAAAAATATAATTGTTCCTAATTTATATGAGCAAAGAATATTTCTTTTGAATTGTTAGGTACCCTGAGTTCCTTTTGACCCTCAATACAATGAGATCTTGCCACAGGATTTGGATAGCCTTCAAAGTAACAGAAATACTGTATGTCCCGGTTGACTCCTTCTCACTGTGATAGACCATAAACACATAATGGGTGTTTAATGGGTCCAAAGACTTGGAGTCTTTTGAAACAGAAAGGAAAGGGATTTCTAAACACTAGAATCCTCCACTTAAGGCCGCCTGTTTCTAGTCTGTCTTCACTCAAGTAGAACAATAGTAATTGTGACTTATATAGTAAATATGAAGTACTTTCTAGTTGCCAAAAAGTGTAAGATGGTTCTGCCTCCTGAAGCAAATTATTAGTATATATCAATATATAGAACTTATTTTCTGCCTCTTAACCTAATCATAATTGTTATGTTTTATTTTTTTTGTTTGTTTTTAATTAATTTATTTTAACTGGAGGCTAATTACTTTACAATATTGTGGTGGTTTTTGCCATACATATTTATTTTTTAAAATAATTTCTATCTTACCATCAACTAGTATGTTACTCCCACTGATCCCTCCACCAAATAACAGAATTAAAGAAAATCTAACCGGGTTTAGAAACAAGAAAGTTAGAGAGAATTTCAGTCCTTTTTTTTTTTTAACCTGTTTGTCTTCTCTAGACTCATATTTGAATTCCAAATGATAGATTTTAGAGGTTGAATGGAACTTAAAGATCATCTAGTCCCCTCACCTGAGTTTTGTAATGGCCTAAAGAGATTCCCTGGTGGTTCAGATGATGAAGAATCTGCTTGCAATGGAGGAGACTCAAGTTTGATCCTTGGGTTGGGAAGATCCCCTGAGAAGGAAATGGCAGCCCACTCCAGTGTTCTTGCCTGGAGAATCCCAGGGACGGCGGAGCCTGGTGGGTTGCCATCTATGGAATCGCACAGGGTCAGACACGACTGAAGCGACTTAGCAGCAGCAGCAGCAGCAATGCAGGAGTCGCTGGAGACACTGGTTAGATCTCTGGGTTGGGAAGATTCCCCTGGAGGAGGGCCTGGCAACCCACTCCAGTATTCTTGCCTGGAGAACTCCATGGACAGAGAAGCTTGGCAGGCTACAGTCCATAGGATTGCAAAGAGTCTGACATGACTAAAGTGACTGAGCATGCATGTAACACATTTTATAATAACTTTTCAAGACATTTTCTTTCCAAAGACATTATGCTAAGTTGCATCAGTCGTGTCCAACTCTCTGTGACCCCATAGATGGCACCCAACAGATTCCTCTGTCCCTGGGATTCTCCAGGCAAGAGTACTGGAGTGGGTTGCCCAAAGACATTAAATGCATGTAAAATATATGTTGTTGTTGTTTAGATGCTAAGTCATGTCTGATTCTTTTGTGACTCTATGGACTATAGCCCGCCAGGCTCCTTTCTCCTTGGGATTTCCCAGGCAAGAATACTGAAGGGTTGCCATTTCCTTCTCCAGGGGATCTTCCCAACCCAGGGATTCAACTCGTATCTCCTGCGTTAGTAGGCAGCTTCTTTACCACTGAGCTACCTGGGAAGTCCATGCTTATTATCCAAAGGTCTAAAGCCCAGATGTTTAAAACGCAGATTGATTGAACTTGGAGGTGGTAGATGAGGTAATAATTTGCTCCACCAACTTTTATGTAAAAATTCTAAGTTATTAGAAGAAGGGAAAACGTTTCTTTATTCTGATTCATTTCATAGCCAGTTTGTTTATAGAAAAACTTTCTTGAAATTTGAGTAATTAAATTTACAAGGTGTAAAAACATCTATTACTATATTTTTGTGGTTAAATTTTAATATAATTCTTATAGCTTATAGAAGTGTGTTCTTCATTGGATAGAGTCATGGCAATGTTTCTCTCTTGTTTTCTACTTTCTTAATTTTGTATTTTTACTTTTGGCTGCGCCAAGAGTCTTGGTGGATCTTAGTTCCTCAACCAGGGATTGAACCTGCACCCTCAGCAGTGAAAGTGCAAGGTCCTCTTAATGACTGGACCACCAGGGAATTCCCCTTATTTTGTACTTTCTACTTCTTAAGTCTCAACACTGAATCTCCTATGAGTTATGTATTAGAAGTAATACATTCTTCAGTAATAGTAATACTCCTTCTATGACGTAGAGTATTGGTGTGTTATGACTACTTCAGTAAGAGTAAGCTCATCCTCTTTTTCCCCCTTGGGTCAATGGCCCTTCTTGAGCTTGAACCCCACCTTTGAGGATGTGGGCCTTTGGTGTGTCAGCCATGGCAACAGAGCTGTTCTGTCAGTGAGTAGCCTGTCTAACAGCTGACAAGATGGTAACTTACCTTGTTCTTTCTAGACATCTCTTGCAGATCTCAATATTCCAGAGGGAGAAAAGATATTTTTCTAGACAGGATAAGGGTACATATGGTGGAGCAGTGCCTTCTCCAAGCCTCTGAATCTCTCATGCTGTTTCTGAATATATTCAGTAATCTGTTCACTTTAGAAGGGAGAGATTCTAAATTATCACTTTTGTTCTTTTGAAAAAGATAAATTGCTCAAGAAGTTAGTAATGAAACCAGTATGGTGCTTTAACATTTATTTTAGCTAAATACATTCTTTACCATTGTTAATTAAGGTTGTGTTGCATTTCATACTACATGGACTTTCCCTCTTATGTCCCATAAATGTGATACCTAAATAACTCCCTGAGAAGCACTCTTACCCTCAACCTTCCCATTCTATTTACTCTTCACCCACTTGCTTTGATAGTGGCCCCCCACTTGCCACAGAGGCCTCGTCTCTTCTGCTAAACCCTACCCTCCAGAAGGATCTAAGACTAGGATAACCATATACTTTATCAAGTTTGATAAGGCAGAGTTTTAAATCATTACTGTAGGACAAGAGGTATCAACTGGCACTGTCTAGGAACTTAACTCTTACCCTGTGTGAGAACAATGCACAATAAGTTCTACGCACTTGATAATACTTTACAGTGAGCTCTTTGCATTTTCAGTTCAGTTCAGTTCAGTCACTCAGTCGTGTCCAACTCTTTGCGACCCCATGAATCGCAGCACACCAGGCCTCCCTGTCCATCACCAACTCCTGGAGTTCACTCAGACTCACGTCCATTGAGTCAGTGATGCCATCCAGCCATCTCATCCTCTGTCGTCCCCTTCTCCTCCTGCCCCGAATCCCTCTCAGCATCACAGTCTTTTCCAATGAGTCAACTCTTCCCATGAGGTGGCCAAAGTACTGGAGTTTCAGCTTTAGCATCATTCCTTCCAAAGAAATCCCAGGGCTGATCTCCTTCAAAATGGACTGGTTGGATCTCCTTGCAGTCCAAGGGACTCTCAAGAGTCTTCTCCAACACCACAGTTCAAAAGCATTTTAGTGGAGCCCAAATCTTTAAGTTAAAAGAGCATCCTAATGGTGGATTTTCAGATATCAGTTTCTAAGTAAGGAGACTATTAGAGTCAAAGAAACCATAGTCAAAGAATAAGTAGGAAATTGTGTGTGTGTTAGTCATTCAGTCATGTCCGACTCTTTGCGACCCCATGGATTGTAGCCCACCAGACTCCTCTGTCCGTGGGATTCTCCAGGTAAGAATACTGGAGTGGGTTGCCATTTCCTTCTCCAGGGTATCTGCCCAACCCAGGGATCGAACCCAGGTCTTCCGCTTTACAGGTGGATGCTTTACTCTCTGAACTACGAGGAAGCTACTAAGGCAGTAGGAAATTACTCTGCCAACATTCAAGGCTGGCTTTATTGACTTCTTGGTAGTTGTCTCAATCCTTATCCTCAAAATAAGAAAAATAAGTTGGACTGTCATCAATAATAGGATGGATAAATTAATTGTATATACGGCCTTTTGGGCGGGGGGAATCCGCAAAACATTAGTCATTTTGTAGTTTAAAATGTTTGCTAATTTAGTAAAACATATATACTATCTTTAGTGACTGAATCTTCCCTCCAAGATGCCAAGCATAAAAATTATGTATTTGGTGTGTTTTATGTGTTCATCGCTATTTCCTTTTGCTTTGTTATCCTGTATTTTTATCTTGAGATTGCTCCTTGTATTTCAACATTTAAGAAGGAGATGGCAGTATTGAGCCTTAGCTCTCTCTTAACATTTTTTGAAAGAGTTTAAAATTCTTCCTAAGAAGTATCACTTTAGCTAAATTCAGTTTCATCTCTTGGGATTTCATTTTCTACCCACATTCCCCTTTGTAATTCCATATGGAGAATGAAAGAGTATTCTAATATATGTTATATTAGGTCTGCATACAAAGACACTATTAAATTACTTATTCTCATTTCTGCACATCTAAGAACACTGATTTATGGGACACATAGAAACAACCTTCTTCCGAAATAAAACGAGGGCCAACTCTTAAGTGCAAATATGTTTACAAAGTGCCTGTTTTCCTAAGGCTTTGACAGGAAGAATTAACTTTACATTTCCAGAACACAAAACCTTTGCTGAGCCACATCTTATGGTAAATAAACTGCTCTCTGTGAACAAATTTTTCACCATTTCTTTCTTTAGGGCAATAGGCTACTGCTAAGAAAATGACTTTTTTTTTTTTTCAGGGCTGATGCCCTAAAAAAAAGTTTAGATGATGAGAGGAATTATTTGCTTAGTCTCCATTCACATCCACTGTTTTGCCTGCATTCCAGGTTTCAAAAGGATGATTCATATACCTTTTAGCTCTATGTTGAAAAATAAAATGAGTAACAGTGCCCTTTGTCAATATCAAAAGCAATTTAACAGTGCATTTTCAGGTTATAAACTATGAGAAAGATAGAATGCTACCACAGAAAACTGGAATAAGTTGTTTTTAAAAGTATAAGCCAAGATTAGCAAACTAAGCTGCCATGTCAACGGATCTGAAACAGCAGTTGAAATGGCACCCAATACTACCAGTTATATTTTGAAAAGCTGTCCTGCCATGCTTAAAATATGTAAAAGCAATATTTTAACACATGAGATTATGTGGTTTTCTTTGAAATCTGGGTAATTAAGCCACATGCAAAAAGATGTGTAATTGTTGTTTGATTATCACTGATAGTGGGATTTTCTTTTGTGCCTTAATTTTTATATGCTTAAAATTATTGTTGAAATGTTACGTGACGAATAATTTATGGATATAACTAAGCCAACAAGCTTATTTGGTTTCCATTATAAGTGAAGGACCCAACAACAACATCTTCATTTCATATTGTTCCGATAAATTTAATGACATTATTATTTTTTTGAACCAAAAGGAAATTTCTTCTCAGCTGGATTCTTTCACTGTAGGTTGTAATCGCAAACTTTGAAAATGAGAACATAGCTATTATTTTTTATTAAAAGGATATGTTCTGGTTAGTTTGGAAAGGTCTGCTGAGTAAAGGCTTCCAATAACATGTCTAAGGACTTAAAATGTAATGCTAAAGTTAGAGGATGTAACATATATCTTTAGTACCAATGTGTCTTGTGTTTTGTAAGCTGTACAACACAGTGAATGCATACGCCTAGTAAGGGAGTTTATATTAATACTACCCTCAGAACTCCAATTAAGAGTAGCCTACTTAAAGATTTGCTACTTTGGAAGGGCTAAGGTCTATACATTCAGTACCAAACCCATCCTGTGAGGTGGGTAGAAGTGAGATATTGTATCTAGTGTGCCATGATACTTGAAACACAGTGTCTTAAGCATAACATGTGGTCACTTAATGTTTTCTGGCTGTTTTAAATTTTATGACTATTCTCTCTCAAAAATTTCAACTTTTTTTTTTAAAGCAGCTCCTTTAAAAAAAATCTTTTTGAACTTATCTTTTGTGTTACAGTAGGATCATTTTTCTAGACAAGTTCTATTTTAGATAAATTTATGAGTTTCATTAAAATGTATTTCTACTACATGAATTTTTATGTTTTAATTTTTTTTTTTTTGTCTGTACTGCATGGGTTACAGGATCTTAGTTTTCCCACCAGGAATTGAGCCCATACCCTCTGTAATGAGAGTGAGGAGTCCTCACTACTGGACCATGAGGGAATTCCTTTATATTTTAATTCTTCATGTACTTATTAAGTAGAAAAAACACTTGAAATCTTTAAATATTTTAGTTGAAGTGCTGAATAGCTACAGTTACAATATCTGAAGCGTTCATTGGTTTTTAGGTCAATTAGAATGTGCTTTATACTTGCTAGATATGATATACTGATATACCATGAAGCAATTCACTGGAATTGATGTTTCAGTCATGCTTTAGTTGTCTCACCTGTATTATAATCTTTTAAATCTTTTATTTTATTTTTTAAAAATTTTAATTGGAGGTTAATTACTGTACAATATTGTGTTGATTTTGCCATACATCAACATGAATCTGCCACAGGTATACATGTGTTCCCCATCCCAAACCCCCCTCCCTCCTCCCTCCCCGTACCATCCCTCTGGGTGGTCCCAGTGCACCAGCCCCAAACAACCAGTATCATTTGAGACTAAATGCTGTTATCAGGAGAATCTCCTTAACTTTTCCTAGCAAACTGAATAGACACAATGTTGTTATTGTTGGTGTTGTTTAGTCACTAAGTTGTGTCCAACTCTTTTGAAACCCAATGGACTATAGCCCACCAGGATCCTCTGTCCATGGGATTTCCCAGGCAAGAATACTGGTGTGGGTTGCCACTTCCTTCTTCAGGGAATCTTCCCAGCCCAGGAATCAAACCTGCATCTCCTGCATTGCAGGTGGATTCTTTACTGAGCTATCAGGGAAGCCCTAAATGTCTTTTACATCCATGAAATTCTCCAGGCCAGAATACTGGAGTGGGTAGTCTTTCCCTTCTCCAGGGGATCTTCCCGACCCAGGAGTCAAACCGGGGTCTCTGGCATGGCAGGTGGATTCTTTACCAGCTGAGCTACCAGGGAAGCCCAAATAGGTACAATATCAAAGTCAAATACACGCTCCTAACCCTAGATGGCGGAGAAGGCAATGGCACCCCACTCCAGTACTCTTGCCTGGAAAATCCCATATACGGAGGAACCTGGTGGGCTGCAGTCCATGGGATCGCTAAGAGTCAGACACAACTGAGTGACTCCACTTTCACTTTTCACTTTCATGCATTAGAGAAGGAAATGGCAACCCACTCCAGTGTTCTTGCCTGGAGAATCCCAGGGACAGGGGAGCCTGGTGGGCTCATGTCCGTACAGAGTCGGACATGACTGAAGTGACTTAGCAGCAGCAACCCTAGATGGATCTCTAAGAGGAATGCGAAGTGTTAGGAAAATGCTATGCACTGAATTGTTAGTGTTTCTACATAAGATGAAGAAGCCCTGAGGAGAGCCTTTCAGTACTTTGAAGTTATGTAGTAATGCAGTTAAGTAATTGATGCATGTTCTACTTTTCCTACCAGTCCTTCCGGTATCTTCCACACTAGGGCAGGCTTATATCCTTTGCTTGTGATGTGTGATCCTTATTTAAAATAATCCTCTTGATCTTTATTTATTCAAGTGTTCATCAGGCTCTTCTATAAACTAGTGATGCAGAGAGGAGAACTAAAAATGGTCCTGTCCTGTTTTCAATACGCTGTACAGTTCCTGGCAGACTTCAGTGGGGCCTTGGCAGTGCTGCCCTCACGGACATGTACTTCATTATGGTGTGTAAAGAGCCACCTCTCTTAGCCAGGCTTGTCAGGATATAGCCCAAGGGAGAAGACGCCAGAGAGTCTAGGACACTTGGTCTTAAAGAAACTCTCCTTGATTGAGTGGTCAGGGTCCATATATTAGCCAAAGACTTGATGATATGCTGGTATCTGGCCATCCCGCATTTGGAGCAGAATATTGTTCTGGATAGAAACATCATTATTTCAATCTCTTTGGAGCCAGAACAATTGTTATCTTCAGATGAAGTGCGTATTGTGTTTAGATATGTACCCAAAAGAACTCACTTGACATAATTTTACCAGAATACTGTAGAAACTTGATTTGGATACAAAGGAGAAAGCATCAAAATTCAGTTTTTCTGAAAACAAAAGTGAAAATCAACAATACCCCCCACAATAAAAAGACATTCTGTTTAAGTTGTCCCACACTTCCTTACAGCTACTTCCTTTCATATGTGGCTAATTAGAATGAAATTCTGTGATATATTGATAATGTAAAATTAAATAGATTGTTTACTCACTCTTAAAAATAGCATGTTTTATTAGAACAACCTCAGAGGGCCATTAAAGAAACTTATTTAAGTATTATGCAGCAACAAATAATAGTGTCTAGTAAAATTGGTGTTTTTTTTTTTAACCTTCTAATATACTTGGTCTATTTAGAAAACAAATGTATTTAATTGTTTCCATCTCTTAAATATGTCTGGTGAGTTCACTTTTTAGTTGCTGTACAAATAAATTGGTCCTAGTTGCCTTGCTTTCTTTCAAACATCATTTCAAATTAGGGCTTAATGTGGTTTGAACATTTTGCCAGAACAGTCATCCTGCTTTTGTCTGAGGGTGGTTGATTACATCTATCTTTTCCCACTTATAAATGCCAATATATTTGGAAGAATGCAAACTCAACCCGGAGATCATTTGTCATCACACATGAATTGTAACTATGTTTTATTATCATACGTAGGAGGAAATAGTAAAGAGTCTGAGGAAAAATGTAATGTCAAGACATGCTAAATATTTTTATTACATCATCATGTTCAACCTATTTTTCTCTACCACTTTTAATGCTTAAGTCCCTGGATTATTAAAATATATATAAATACCTTTTCATGTTGGATTCAAAAATAGTTTTCATGTATCTTAGTAGCAGATAGTCAAGCAGGTATAAAATATACTGAATGGAAGAGCAAAGTTTAGCATTATTATTTCAAAACAAAAGTTTCAGTAATTATATATGGTATTCTCCAAATAACTAGAGAAAAGGCTCTGAGGAAAGAAGGCAATGGCAGTGATAAAATAACATATAATTAGTTTGTGCCTACATATATTCTGGGTGCTGTGTCTGTATTCGCCCAGTTTGTATACACTCTCTATCACTGTTTTATTGTCACAAGGAATGGAATTAAAGAGTAAAAAGAGACTAGAAATATTTAGTCAGTTCCACCCCAAATCCATCCCTCAAAAAGGTAGAGATGTTTGTGTGATAGGGAAAAAAAGGTGTGTTTTTAAGCACCTTGTAATAGGAAACTAGCAGACAGCCATAGTAAACATAGGAGCATGGTGAATGATTCTCCTGCTGAAATATCTTTTGGTCTGTTGAAATTTGACCTAGCTGAAGTGTCCATGGAAACCCTCAAGTCACTTTACAAAGCTTTCTTAGGGTGACTTGACACTCTAGAAACTAAGACTCCTTGGTGATTTTAGCCCTCATAACATCAAGGCAGAGCCACTTGTTGGGTGTTATCTCTTTGCATCTATCCCTGTATTTTTGTTTCTGTTTTTTAATCATAACAAAGGAGAAGGAAATTACATTAATTAGAGTATATTCTAAGATGCTGTAACAAAGAGATTTTAAAATATAGAGACTGAAAAAGGAAGGCATACAGGAGTTTCTGTTCTGTAAGGTCAAGGAATATAGGTTACTTCATTTTTTCCTGGTTTCCTTAGAATATGATCCCTATCTGCATAGTAAAAGCATGATTACCAGCACTGTCTTCATCTCAGCCTGAACTGGTGATGGGGTGGTCATAAGTAAGGAGAAGAAGCAACTGCCTTAATAAAGATATGACCTGAATTACTTACATTACTTTCTTTCACATCCCATTGACTGGAACTTAGTCATATGGCCACTCCTAGCTGCAAAGGACTCTGGGAAGTGTAGTTGGAAATAGACAATTGTGTGTCCAGCTAAAAGTAAGTGGTAAAGGTAGGGTTTTCTGTTACCAAAAGGAAAGAAGAGTATATAGAATGAGTATTGGAGTGGTCTCTGTTAGAATGGTCTCTAACAGTTTTGATCTTCTCTAGTTCAGATTCCTGATTTTATTTCTTCTCCTCTTTACTTTTCTCTCTCCCTCTTTATTCTTTTTCTTCTTTGCTTATTGCTTCCTTTCCCTTATTTTAATCTACAGTAATGACAATACTAATATTCAATGTAAATAGCTAGTGTTCATAAGTAGCCTGTGCTCTGTAGGAAGTTGGTAGAAAAGAAAAGAATTGAAAGAGAAAGAGAAAAACGGCAGGAGAGAGAGGAAGAAAGATGGAAATAAGAAAGAAGGAAGGAAGGAAAGATAGAGAAAAAGAGAAAAAGAAATAAAAAGAAAATTAAGGAAATGAGAATGTAAGCCTTAGGAAAACTGGAATTTTTGTCTGTTTTGTTCACAGCTATATCTCTACAATATGGAATATTGCCCAGCTCATTGTTAGTGCTCAAAAAGGTTTGTTAAATGAACAAATAAATGGGTTTATTTTTCCATCTCAGGATTTGTCTTCAGACTTCCAGCTTATCCAACATATGCACTAGTTTTCCATTTGAAAAATCTTTGCTGAGTGCAATGTAGTAGGAATTTACTGCCTGCAAATTCAACTTAGTATTGTCTTTAACTGCCACATAATAGTCAGACTTAACTTTGTTTTAGTTTGGATTTCATCTTTGAATAAGATTATAATCAGTTGTTTCTCTAAGGGATAGTTGACATAGAATTATTTTGTAAAAGAGAAAATGTACAGGAGGCAACCTGTACCTTAAACATAATTTGGCTTTTCTTTGACGGGAAGGTGGTTGGTAAAACTTGGGTTTCCTGCCCTCTTTTCAAGCAGAGCAGATTCACTCTTATCATTTTAGCAGATTGGGTTCATTAATAAATTTTCTTGAAAAAAAGTGGTCTTATTCTAAAAAAAGTTTAGAGTCCTTCCATTGAACCCAACTTCCTTAATTTATAGCTGAAAACATAAAGGCCTAGAGAGAATTAATTTTTCAGAGATTTCTAAAGCAGAGCCTGGTCCAGAATTCAAGTCTCCTTACTCCTGGGCTGGATATCTTCCTACTGTGCAAGTTTTGGCTCCAAAATATCCTTATATCAGTGATTTAGTGACTTGGTTCAAAAAGTGAGTAGTTATCTTTTTTGGAATTATATGATGAAATTTGGCATAAAATAGGAAACCAAGTTCTTCCAATAGTTATTGTCTTGTAAAAACCAGATAACATGTATGATAAATATTGGTTCAAACATGTTATTCCTCCATTGTTTTATATTATCAATTATTATTATTATTGATGAATGGTTGTTTGAGAATGAAGTATCATTGTCATGGCTTTAACTGACAATTTAAAAAAATATTTCTTTCTTTATTTCATTTGGCTGCACCAGGTCTTAGCTGTGGTAAGCAGAATCTCCCATCTTCATTGCAGCATGAGGGGTCGTTTGGTTGTGGTATTGCCTGGCAGTTGTTGAGTGCAGTATGGTGTAGTCCCTTATATCACTGAATCATGGTTCTGTAGAGGTTGTGTGGGTGGAGATGACCCAGGCCCAGCATAGGGACTGACCTCCAGAGAAATGAGTGACCCCATCACTTTCTGTTCTGAACTCTTCAACCCAAGCAACAGGTACCTTCCTTGTGTCTTTATCATAGAAAATGATCTCCACATCCTGTGATTTGGGTTCTGAGAAATAAAAGATGAAGACTCCTTCATACTTTGAAGGCCCTGTTGTTTAGTTGCTAAGTCATGTCTGACTCTTCTGTGACCCAGTGGACTGTGACCTAGCAGGGTCCTTTGTCCATGGGATTTTCCAGACAAAAATACTGGAGTGGGTTGCCATTTCCTTCTCCAGGGAATCTTCCTGACCCAGGGATCAAACTCATGTCTCCTGAATTACAGCTGGATTCTTTACCACAGATCCACCTGGGAAGCCCCTTGAAGGCCCTGCAAGTGCCGTATTTTGAATGGATGAACTTAATACTTCAGAATTGAATGACACTCACCTGTTCTCTATGAGCTTATTAGGTAATTTAGGCGTTAAATAAATGTGAAAGTTACCTTCATCCTACTATTTACTATTTGATTTTGCATTTAATAATAAAGCAAGTTCTCTAGGGACTAGTTTTCTGGCTAACTAATGCCTTTGCAAACCAATATAACCTCTTAACATAAAACATAAGTAATAGAACTTCAGAGGAAATGAGCTCTTGGATTCCCTGGAGCATGATTAGAAAGTCTGAAGTAGTGTTCACAAACTATTGTTTTACAGCAATTTTACATTTTTTTTTCACAAGTGTGAAAATGTTCTTCATGGAAAGCACAGGTCAACTTAAAGTCAGAAGTACTGGTTCTTGTAATATGATGTTATAAAGAAACCTCATAAGATATTTAATAAAATTGTAATAGTTTACTTCATTATATACATTTAAGCTGTTTTGATTTTAGACATGCAGTGTTAATTTTCACGTGAGAAATCAAACTAGAAAAATATTATTTATCAAATTTTTGTTTTTATTTTCTTTTATAAAGACCTCAGATTATAAAAAGAGTCAATTCTGTGGCAGTTTTGCAATGTGAAAAAAAATTGTGATGCACCAAAGGTATAATCCTTATCGTTATTTCCCTCTCTGAGAGATGCCTCAGGAACCATGACAAAATCCAGGCTGGAAAAAACCAAGTGACTTGGAAAGTTGGTTAGAAATAGAGCTGAGGCTAGCAGATGAGTTTCCTAACTAATGACATTGTTTACTTTCACAACCACTCTTTATGACAGGTAAAGATAAAACGATTTTTCAAAAAGCCAAAGTTGCATTTATGTATCTTGGCTTCATATTCCACATGCTAATGACTAACAGATCATATTTCACTGGAGCAAAAAATTAAGGGAATGCCACAAATCTGACCCATGTTTTTATGTACCTAGAGGTTTTTTCCTCCCCTCCTTCTTTCCTGTTCTCTCTTCCTTTCTCCTTTCCTTCTTTCCCTTAGTCCTTTCTTTTTTCTGTTTAACCAGAGATTTATTGCTTAATTGAAGCAGAGTTAGTTGTTATGGCAATTTTTCTTCCCAAAGAAAGATAGAATAATTCACACCACTGTAATTTCTATCCTTGTCTCAGTTTGAAGCATTTATTAAACTCCCCCCACTCATGCAATATATTGTGAACTGCAAAGCTGTAAATTTCATGGGGATCAACTAAATGAAACATTTCAATTTATAGTTAAGGAAACTATAACCCAAACTCTGCTTTTACAAAGTGGGACAAAATGTAAGAAAAAAATACAATGAATATACTTATTTTCTTCCCTTATTTACAAAGAACTGAGTACATTTAGTGAGATAATAAAGAGGAGCAAAGGAAAGTGATAGACTGATAAAATGACCAATAAGTCAGAAAGTAGCATGTGGCAAAGTGAATGGATAGAAATCAGGGAACAAAAACTTGAAAACTGGGGAGAATTACAAAAAGATAAAAAGGATTTAATACCTTTATCCATTTTAGATGATTTTTCTCTTGTTTTTGTGAATTTCCATACCAAAAAGCCAGAACACAAAGGAATATGCTGTCTCTCTCCCCTTTCACACACATGATAGAACTCATATCTAATTAAAGATAGGTTAATTCCTCCTATGTGCGTTATTTTCCTGAATTTCAACTTATTTTTGTAGCAGCAAGGTCACAGTATACTTTTTCTTATTTTTAAAAAAACCATAGATTTTCTTTCTGATGAATTACTTAGCAGTACTAGCTTTTTAAACTGAATTTTAAATAATGAAACAGTTTATTCTTTTCTTCCGCTCATTTTTCTTGCTTATATGGGAATAATGAGTCAGCCATAAAGTGAATATTATATAATGAAATTAGCAAAGCTTCCTTTTCAAGTTTCTTGTCACAGTTTCTAGTTCAGTAATGATGGTTAAGAGTGACAATGGTTTGTTTGTACTCTATCCTGACACCAAGGTTTCTATCACAAATGTTTGTTTTATAAGAATAAAAAAGGCATTATGTACTCAAGGACAATGAGTCCTCTAACAAATCTAAAGCGTCTACCTTCATGCTCTGTTCATGATGGGAGTTCCACAGTTATAGAAACTCCCTAGGCAGCTCTCTGATGTCTGTAACACTGCAAAATATCTTACATTTATACTCTTATTATAATGCCTTCATAATATCATCTTGGGAGGCAAAAAAAGAGCATTCCCATTCTACAGATGGAATTATCGATATCAAAGCATAAGAGCCTTGCTTATGGAAGTGGAATAGGGCTTTTCTAAAAGTTTGACCCTATAGTTTATTGCCCAAACTTAGATACTATTGATAATGAAAGGATTACTATTAATAATTACTGAGACAATAGTTATGAGCTTGGACTGTCCTGAGGGACCTATCATCACTTTTACTAGGATCCAACACTGATTCTCACGTATGTCCATTTCTCAGTGTTTCTCAGACTTCCTCTCTGTTCTCACTAAGTATGTGCAAATAAATATAATAGTTACATTATGAGAGGGAATGGCAGAGTTTGAACTTCATTTAATAACTTGGGCTCTGGGTGTACCTTGAGCATCTTAGCATTTCTCTGCTTCAGTTTCTTCCTCAGTGAAATGGGGATGGTAATAATAATACTCACATTTTAGGGACGTTATATGGATTGAATGAGTAAAATTCTTGGACTAGTGTCTAGTACTTACTAAGTACCATGTTGTTGTTCAGTTTCTACATCGTTTCTGACTCTGTGACCCGATGGACTGTAGCACACCAGGCTCCCCTGTCCTCCACTATCTCCTAGAATTTGCTCAAAGTCATGTCCATTGAGTTGGTGATGTTATCTAACCAACTTATCCCCTGCCATTCTCTTCTCCTTTTGCCTTCAATCTTTCCCAGCATCAGGGTCTTTTCAAATGAGTCAGCTGTTTGCATCAGGTGGCCAAAGTATTGGAGCTTCAGCTTCAGTATCAGTCTTTCCAATGAATATTCAGAGTTGATTTCCTTTAGTATTGACTGGTTTGATCTCCTTGCAGTCCAGTGGACTCTCAAGCGTCTTCTCCAACACCACAGTTCAAAAGCATCAGTTCTTTGGCACTCAGCCTTTTTATGGTCGAGTTCTTACATCTGTACATAACTACTAGAAAAACCATAGATTTGACTCTACAGACCTTTGTTGGCAAGTGATGTCTCTGTTTTTTAATACACTGTCTAGATTGGTCATAGCTTTCCTTCCAAATAGATGGAAAGCATCTCTTATAATAATGCCGTAGCTGTAGTCACTGTCTGCAGTGATTTTGGAGCCCAAGAAAATAAAATCTGCCACTACTTCCACTTTTTCATCAAAATTACAATATATACAATACTTACACTATTTTGATCAGGAATATAAATAAATAATTGTAGTGATAAAAAAAGAAGATATACAGTGCAATATTTGGAGTTGGTCACACTTAGATTCTTATCAACTATATGATTTTTGCAAATTAATCTCTCAGAGCTTTGAATTCTGAATCTGGAAAAATAGGAAAAAAATATGCTTACTTCAATGTGAAGGTTAAAGAAGATACAGAGAAGTTCCTAGTATAGAGCCTGTCATTATTGATGCCCAGCAAATAGTAATTATTAACACCCTGATTATATAACTAAAAGAATGTAAAAAGCATCTTAGAACAAAACTTTCTTACCTAAGGGGAAGAAAAGAAGCCTGCAAGGTCTACCAAAATAAGTGAGGAATAATAAGGATAAAGCACTGTCCTTCTGGAGTTCAAATTCCATTTATGACTGTTGAACCGAGACTGCTAAGAATAAAAGGCCTTAAAAAGACTCGAGAGAATTCTTGGGACAACAAATGACTGTTACAACGGAATATTGTGATGTGTTAAGTGTAAATTACTGAGAAGCATATGGATTAAATTTCCTTTCAGCAATGCACTGGTTTCAACATTAATGGGAAAGAGAAATGAGAACAGGGTCCTCCCGAGTTAAGCAGTCTCTGATGTTTGCCCCAGCAGGGTTTTAGGTGGACTCACAAAGCAAAGACTGAGAAGTGCGTCCTGGGGAAGGTCAGGAATAGAAGAATCAAGGATGCACATTGTACCCTCAGCCCCAACTTTGGTGAAGTCCAAAGATTACATGTCAGTGTGGCCTCAACTCCAGCATATGAAAAACATTTTAAGTCCCATTAGGAGGAGTTTGGGAGAAGGAAATGGCAACCCACTCCAGTATTCTTGCCTAGAGAATCCCATGGACAGAGGAGCCTGGTGGGCTGCTGTCCTTGGGGTCTCAAAGAGTTGGACATGACTGAAGCGACTTAGCACGCATGCAGCATTGGAGAAGGAAATGGCAACCCACTCCAGTATTCTTGCCTGGAGAATCCCAGGGATAGAGGAGCCTCATGGGCTGCCATCTGTGGGGTCGCACAGAGTCAGACATGACTGAAGCGACTTAGCACGCATGCAGCATTGGAGAAGGAAATGGCAACCCACTCCAGTATTCTTGTCTGGAGAATCCCAGGGACAGAGGAGCCTCGTGGGCTGCCATC
This sequence comes from Bos taurus, assembly GCF_002263795.3. Classification (NCBI taxonomy): domain Eukaryota; kingdom Metazoa; phylum Chordata; class Mammalia; order Artiodactyla; family Bovidae; genus Bos; species Bos taurus. The sequence continues at coordinate 47,346,270 of NC_037348.1, read as the reverse complement.
TATGGGGTCGCACAGAGTCAGACACGACTGAAGCGACTTAGCAGCAGCAGCAGCAGGAGGAGTTTAGGTAATAGCCATCGGCCCAGAAGATGGTTGATCATCTTTTCTTCATGTGAATGGTAAAATTAAAAACTCTTCCTGTTAAAGAAGCTAGAGGATTCCCCAGATAGCCAAAAGCAAAGAGTTCCTATGAAACCTTTCCTTTCCTAAGTGTTGTAAAGTGAAAGAAGCAATTACCTTAGGACACACCTTGCTAAAGGTTGCACACAAATAATTGAGATAAGGCTCAGATACTCACAGACACAACACTTCAAGGCTGAGTCTAGTTCCCTGGGAAGGAGCTTGGCGGTGACATTCTCCTCACTCGGGGGTGCTGTTACACTTCCTGCAAAACCAACGATGAATGCTATTTTTGCTTTTCATCTTTTTGAATAAAAGCAAAAGTCTTTGGATTTCTTTCAGTTAGCGAAAACAGGTACTGATATAGGTCTTTGATAATAGCGAAGACGAGTATTGAGGAAGTTTGAAAAGCAGGGGTTAATGGTAATGTCCTGAAAATCCAAACCTCTTTGCAGCAAAAATGAACTTGAAAAGAAATATGGTTGTGTTCTGTCCTTTTATAGATAAGAGATTTGAGACTCAAGTAGGTGAGATGGCATGCTTAATATTCCCCAGTTGATTAGTGACAGAGCTGTGACAAGAAACCAGGTCATCTAAGGAATTTCACAGTCAAGAAAATTACTTGACTTCATCAAGGCCACACCCAAGGTAAAGTGGGCACTGAGGGGATTTCAACCAACATCTGTCTGGCTCCAGAGACTACACACTTTCTACAACTCCACACTGTTGCTTTAGATTAATTAGATGCTAAAGCTGAAACTCCAGTACTTTGGCCACCTCATGCAAAGAGTTGACTCATTGGAAAAGACTCTGATGCTGGGAGGAATTGGGGGCAGGAGGAGAAGGGGACGACAGAGGATGAGATGGCTGGATGGCATCACTGACTCGATGGACATGAGTTTGGGTGAACTCTGGGAGTTGGTGATGGACAGGGAGGCCTGGCGTGCTGTGATTCATGGAGTCGCAAAGAGTCGGACACGACTGGGCGACTGAACTGAACTGATGACCAAGGTATCATATGTTCATGTTAAATTATGACAGTAGAGAAGCATACTAAATGAAAGCAGAGTCCTCCTCCTTTTCAGTGACCTTATGCTGTCTGTCCCCCCAAAGCCCTCTATTTACATGTCCTAGAGGTAAATGCATAAACATTTTTTAGTATTTACTTTCAGAAACTGTAAGTATATCTTTTAAAAATGTTTTTATTTGAAAAAAAGCTCAGACTTTCAAAAAAGTTGCAAGAATGATAGAAATTTTATCCAGATTCAATGCGATTGACGTTTTGGCTAAGTTTCTTTATCATCTATTCTCTATGTCCATCTCTCAGTCTATCTGTCTACCTATTTATCTATCTATCTGTCCATCCATCCATCAACTGATACTATTTTTGTCTGAACCAATTGAGAGTAAGTAGTTAACACCCTGGCCCTTTACTTTCTGTCTTAGTCTGTTGGGTTGTTGTAACAGAATACCATAGACTAGGCGGCTTATAGATAACAGAAATTTATTTCTCACAATTCTGGAGCTGAAAAGTCCAAAATCAAAATGTCTGCTGATTCAGTGTCTGGTGAGGGCCTGCTTCCTGGTTCATAGATGATTTTCTGTCTTCTTACTCTGTCCTCACAAAGCAGGAAGGGATGAGGGAGTCCTCTGGATCTCTTTTGTAAGAGAACTGATCCCACTCATGAGAGCTCTGTCCTCATGACCTCCATCCTCATGACCTCTTCCCAAAGGCCACCAATGCAGAGACGCAAGTTCGATCTCTGGGTTGGGAAGATCCCTTGGAGGAGGACATGGCAACCCACTTCTGTATTCTTGCCTGGAGAATACCATGGACAGAGAAGTCTAGTGGGCTACAGCTCATGGGGTTGCAAAGTTGAACATGACTTAGCACACATGCGTGCACCATGCTGCTATAGCACCCTGCAATGTAGTATACTTATCTAGTTGCATGTGTGTGTGTGTATGTACATCTGTGCATATATATGAATGTGTGTATTTATGGTTATGTGTGAATGTTTCAGCAAGCATGTATATCTGTGTATAAACTTGTTTATCTGTGGAATAATTCCTTAAAAGAGAACTTACGAGTCAAACAAATTTGTTTTTTATGTTCTTACAGATGTTACGATTTCCCTCTTGTTTTTGTTTTCAGTGCAGTGTATTTTGTCTTCAGTATAGTGCTTATATCTCCCAGTCCTCATCAACTGGACACAGTCAAAGGTTTTCATATTTTCTATACTAGTAGGGATCATCTTAGGGCTTCCCTGATGGTCAGTGGTAAAGAATCTGCCTGCTAATACAGGAGATGCAAGAGACGCAGGTTCAATGTCTGCATTGGGAAGATCCCCTGGAATAGGAAATGGCAACCCACTCCAGTATTTTTGACTAGAAAATTTCACGGACAGAGGAACCTGGTGGGCTATAGTCCATGGGGTGGCAGAGTCCAATGCAACTGAGCATGTAGCATGTAGGGATCATCTCAGCTGGATGGCAATGAGGTGTATCCAGCTTTTTCCAAGTCTGGCATGTAAAGTATCTGTTTTGTTTGATTGTTGCAGTTCTACTAGTATTGTCCTTCATGAGACCGGCCTCTGGTGAATGGAGAGACTGATCACAAGGTGGTTACTTATATCTTTAGGGAAAAAATACCAAATCATTTTCTCCTACCTTTATTGAGGTATAGTTGACAAACAGAAATTGTACATACTTAAGATGTATGATGTAATGTTCTGATATATGTGAATGGTTACCACAATCATGCTAATGAACACATCTGCTACCTCACACAGTTAACTTTTTTTGTGTGTGAGAGTAACTGAGATCTACTCTCTTAGCAAATATCAAGTATTCAATACAATATTGTTAACTGTGTTCATCACGTTGTACATTAGAACTCCAAAACTTGTTTATGTTGCATATCTGAAGCTTTGTACCCTTTGAACATTTCCCCATTTCCCTCACCCTGTAGTCTCTGGAAACCACTTCTCTACTCCTAAGTGGTATACTTTTTTAGATTCCACTTATAAGTGAGAACATGCAGTATTTGTCTTTCTGTATCTGGCTTATTTCACTTAGTATAATGTCCTTCATGTTCATCCATGTTGTCACAAGTGACAAGATTTTCTCTTCTTAAAGGCTGGATATTATTCCATTGAGTATTATTCTATTCTTTTTATTTTTTTTATTTTTTTTTTTTTTTTTTAAATTTTATTTTATTTATAAACTTTACATAATTGTATTAGTTTTGCCAAACATCAAAATGAATCCACCACAGGTATACATGTGTTCCCCATCCTGAACCCTCCTCCCTCCTCCCTCCCCATACCATCCCTCTGGGTCGTCCCAGTGCACTAGCCCCAAGCATCCAGTATCGTGCATCGAACCTGGACTGGCAACTCGTTTCTTACATGATATTTTACATGTTACAATGTCATTCTCCCAAATCTTCCCACCCTCTCCCTCTCCCACAGAGTCTATAAGACTGTTCTATACATCAGTGTCTCTTTTGCTGTCTTGTACACAGGGTTATTGTTACCATCTTTCTAAATTCCATATATATGTGTTAGAATACTGTATTTATGTTTTTCCTTCTATCTTCGACAAAGGAGGCAAGAATATACAATGGATTAAAGACAATCTCTTTAACAAGTGGTGCTGGGAAATCTGGTCAACCACTTGTAAAAGAATGAAACTGGACCACTTTCTAACACCATACACAAAAATAAACTCAAAATGGATTAAAGATCTAAACATAAGACCAGAAACTATAAAACTCCTAGAGGAGAACATAGGCAAAACACTCTCTGACATACATCACAGCAGGATCCTCTATGACCCACCTCCCAGAATATTGGAAATAAAAGCAAAAATAAACAAATGGGACCTAATTAACCTTAAAAGCTTCTGCACATCAAAGGAAACTATTAGCAAGGTGAAAAGACAGCCTTCAGAATGGGAGAAAATAATAGCAAATGAAACAACCGACAAACAACTAATCTCAAAAATATACAAGCAACTACTACAGCTCAACTCCAGAAAAATAAACGACCCAATCAAAAAATGGGCCAAAGAACTAAATAGACATTTCTCCAAAAAAGACATACAGATGGCTAACAAACACATGAAAAGATGCTCAACATCACTCATTATCAGAGAAATGCAAATCAAAACCACTATGAGGTACCATTTCACACCAGTCAGAATGGCTGCGATCCAAAAGTCTACAAATAATAAATGCTGGAGAGGGTGTGGAGAAAAGGGAACCCTCTTACACTGTTGGTGGGAATGCAAACTAGTACAGCCACTATGGAGAGCAGTGTGGAGATTCCTTAAAAAACTGGAAATAGAACTGCCTTATGATCCAGCAACCCCACTGCTGGGCATACACACTGAGGAAACCAGAAGGGAAAGAGACACGTGTACCCCAATGTTCATCGCAGCACTGTTTATAATAGCCAAGACATGGAAGCAACCTAGATGTCCATCAGCAGATGAATGGATAAGAAAGCTGTGGTACATATACACAATGGAGTATTACTCAGCCATTAAAAAGAATACATTTGAATCAGTTCTAATGAGGTGGATGAAACTGGAGCCTATTATACAGAGTGAAGTAAGCCAGAAGGAAAAACATATTCTATTCTTTTTAAAGGCTGAATATTATTCCATTCCATTTCACAATGGAATAATACATAATATGTCACATTTTCTTTATCCATTCATCTATTGATGAATGCTTAGGTTGTTTCCTTTTCTTAGCTATTTGAATAATACTGCAGTGAACATGGGTGTTCAGATATCTCTTCAAGATACTGATTTCATTTCCTTTGGATATATACCCAGTGGTGGGATTGCTGGGTCATATGGTAGTTCTATTTTCAAGTTTTTAAGGAACTACCCTACTGTTTTCATAGCAGCATCATTTTGCATTCCCACCAAAAGTGTACAGGGGTTCTAGTTTCTCTGAAATCTCACCAACACTTATCCTTTAATTTTTAAAATAATAGCCATTCTGATAGATGTAACGTGATATCTCATTGTGGTTTTGATTTGCACTTCTCTAATGAATACTAATGTTGAGCATTTTTTCATATACTTGTATCTTCCTTTGAGAAATATCTATTCAGATCATTTGCCCATATTTTAATTGGATTATTTGTTTTCTTGTTATTGAGTTCTTTGAGTTCCTTATATATTGGGTTAGTCAAAAAGTTCATTTGCAGTTTTTCCATAAGATGTTATAGGAAAAACTGCAAATGAACTATTTGGCCAACTCAATATTTTAGATATTGGTCTCCTATCAGATGGTTTACAAATATTTTCTCTCATTCCTTATATTGTCTTTTCACTTTGTTGTTTCCTTTGCTGTGCAAAGCTTTTTAGTTAGATTCAGTTCCATTTTTTATTTTTGCTTTTGTTGCCTGTGCTCAGGGGTTCATATTCAAAAAATGATTTCCTAGACCAATGTCAAGAAACTTTTTCCTCTATATTTTCTAGTGGTTTTACAGTTTCAGTGCTTACATTTAAGTCTTTAATCCATTTTGAATTGATTTTTGTGCGTGGTATGAAATGAGTCCAGTTTCATTCTTCTGCATATGAATATCCAGTTTTCTCAACACCATTTATTGAAGAGACGGTCCTTAACTTTCTGTGTGTTCTTGGCACCTTTGTCAAAGATTAGGTGACTGTAGATGTGTAGATTTGTTTTTAGGCTCTCTATTCTGTTCCATTGATGTACATAATCTATGTTTAGGCTCGTACCATACTGTTTTGATTACTATGACTTTGTAGTATGCATTGAAATCAGGCAGAAGAATAACATCTCTAGCTTTGTTCTTGCTCAAGATTGCTTTGTCTAGTCAGGGTCCTCTCTGATACCATGTGAATTTTAGGATCGACTTTTCTGGTTTTATAAAAGAATGCTTTTAGAATTTTGTTAGGAATTGCATTGAATATGTAGATTGCTTTGGGTAGTATGAATATTTTAAACATGTAATTCTTGATTGAAGTCTGTTAGGAGAGAAATCTTTAAAATCTAAATTCCAGGACTTCTCTGATGGCTCAGTGGTAAAGAATCTACCTGCCGATGCAGGAGACATGAGATCGATCTCCAATCCTGGAGGAGTCCACATGCCACGAAGCAATTAAGCCTACGCACCAGAACTATTGACCCTGTGCTGTAGAGCCTGTGATCCACAACTACTGAGTCCATGTGCTGCAACTACTGAAGCTGATGTTTTCAAGAGCCTGTGCTCTGCAACAGGAGAAACTACTGCAATGAGAAGCCTCCACACTGCAACTGGAGAAAAGCCTGTGTACCAGCGAAGACCCAGCACAGCCAAAAGTAAAAATAAATAAATAAATTTTTAAAAAGCTAAATTCCCCTCTTGACTATGTTGTTGTGGTATGGGAATGTTATCTAGGATCTTGAGACATTTTAGTAGAAAGCTATGTATGGATGTGAGAGTTGGACTGTGAAGAAAGCTGAGTGCCGAAGAATTGATGCTTTTAAACTGTGGTGTTGGAGAAGACTCTTGAGAGTCCCTTGGACTGCAAGGAGATCCAACCAGTCCATTCTGAAGGAGATCAGCCCTGGGATTTCTTTGGAAAGAATGGTGCTAAAGCTGAAACTCCAGTACTTTGGCCACCTCATGCGAAGAGTTGACTCATTGGAAAAGACCCTGATGCTGGGAGGGATTGGGGGCAGGAGGAGAAGGGGACGACAGAGGATGAGATGGCTGGATGGCATCACTGACTCGATGGATGTGAGTCTGAGTGAACTTTGGGAGTTGGTAATGGACAGGGAGGCCTGGCATGCTGCGATTCATGGGGTCGCAAAGAGTCAGACATGACTGAGTGACTGAACTGAACTGAACTGAATGATATATAGTATAAACATAGATTAATAAAAAATGTACATTTAGATACAAATCTTTTATGCTATTGCTATATTCTGTGAAGAATGGGCTATAACAGAGTCTCCAAAACTGCTACAGTATCACTCAAACATTTCTGAGACATATAATAAACTCAAGAGGAAATATTTGTTCATGGCAAATGGCCTTATAATTATTTTAAATATTTAGCTAGATGGCTTGATTTCTTTTTAAAATTATTACTGAAGTTATTTTGGAAGAAGATGGTTAGGTAGAATTCCACCATCTTGGGAGAGAACTTCAGATTAATTTTTTTTTTCATTGTTGAAGAAACCATTAATTTTTCCATTTATCCCTTAACCCTGCTTCCCCATACCGCCCACCCCCACCCCCAACGTGTAGTCCTCTTCCCTCCTTTCCTCCTCCAGAAAAGAGGTGTGGATATTTTGAAAAGGAAGCCTCTTTTTCCATGCCATGAATTTTGCCCACAATGGGCTAATTGCCAAAGCAGTTGGCCACCTGTGGGAGTAATTAGTCACTTGTCAGTCCTTCTGAGGTTAGTCAATTGCAGTTGCAATTTATTATATGCAGTTTTGCATCCACAAATAACCATGGCTGTTAAAACCACCCATAGAGGGAAAAAAAAGGTGGACAGAAATTTTTTTTTAAGTTGGCATTTTGCTTAGCATTTATGAATGAAGCTTGGGTAACATTCAGTCCTATTCATTTTATCCCAATCCTCAGAAACTGGAGTTAGGGAGACTGAAGAAAATGTATTCCAAAGTCCTATTGGGAGGGGTGGACAGGAAATATGATTGTGTTTCTTTGTAATTTTCCTTGATAAAGTTAAAAGGTGATTCTTGTTGGTTGTTTTAAGATTTTAGCCTTCTATGGTACAGATTGGAAAAGGCGATGGCACCCCACTCCAGTACTCTTGCATGGAAAATCCCATGGACAGAGAAGCCTGGAAGGCTGCAGTCCATGGGGTCACTGAGTCAGACATGACAGCGACTTCACTTTCACTTTATACTTTCATGCATTGGAGAAGGAAATGGCAACCCACTCCAGTGTTCTTGCCTGGAGAATCCCAGGGATGGCGGAGCCTTGTAGGCTGCCGTCTGTGAGGTCGCATGGAGTCAGACACGACTGATGTGACTTAGCAGCAGCAGCAGCATGGTACAGATATGTATAATGTAAAGTGAATAACTTTATGTTTAAGGTGATCATAGCAAGAGCTTTGTTCTCATTGGTGAGCAGCAATGTGATGGCAGCCATCTTGGTTAACCATTGTGCAGTTAATGTGGTTTACTGGTGGGGGGAGAAGGAGATGACAGAGGATGAGATGGTTGGATGGCATCACCAACTCAATGGACATGCATTTGAGTAAACTCTGGGAGTTGGTGATGGACGGGGAGGCCCGGAGTGCTGCAGTCCATGGGATTGCAGAGTTGGACGTGACTGAGTGACTGAACTGAACTGTTATGATTATATCCATGGGAGGAATTCTCCATTCTAATAATTGAATTCTATATATTGAATTGTCATAAAAAGTACCTTATGTGTTCCATAACACCTTATGGAAAAATCGAAATGAATTTTTTGGGCAACCCAATATTTATCAATGGCTGCTATTATCAGTCATGATGCCAGGAAGTAAAGAGTATATGGAAAGATGAGCAAAAAATAATTCAGGTCACTAATGTTTCTGTGTGTGTGTGTGTGTGTGTGTGTGTGTGTGTGTGTATTAGGAGCAGGGGAAATAAAAAATAGCATGTAAAAATATCAGGATTCTTTTGGGTACAAGGAAAACAGAACCTCACCCAAGTTGTCTTAAACAATGAAGTATATTTTTAGTATTTATTAGTTATTGAATTGAAATGTTAAAAAATAGAGTGGGATAAATGTGAGACTTTTTTTTCCAGGAGCACAACACTGTCACCAAGGACCCAGATTCTTTGCATTTCTCTGCTCTGCTTTTTGTAGTGCCTGCTTCATCCTGAGGCTGGTTCCCACCATGGCTATAACAGGAACTGTTTTTCCCAGATGAACTCAGCAAATATCTCCTTGTGTGTCATTAGCCCAGACTGAGTCATGTACTTATTCCTAAAGAAATTACTGTGGCCAAGGGGATGGATGCACTAACTGGCTTAAAGGCCAGTGTTCTAGTCCTAGAGACAACTCCACTTAAATATCAGATCAGTTCAGTTCAGTCGCTCAGTCGTGTCCGACTCTTTGCAACCCCATGAACTGCAGCACACCAGTCCTCCCTGTCCGTCACCAACTCCTGGAATCCACCCAAACCCATGTCCATTGAGTTGGTGGTGCCATCCAACCATCTCATGCTTTGTTGTCCCCTTCTCCTCCTGCCTTCAATCTTTCCCAACATCAAGGTCTTTTCCAGTGAGTCAGTCCTTCGCATCAGGTGGCCAAAGTATTGGAGTTTCACCTTCAGCATCAGGCCTTCCAATGTATATTCAGGACTGATTTCCTTTAGGATGGACTGGTTGGATCTCCTTGCAGTACAAGGGACTCTCAAGAGACTTCTCCAACACCACAGTTCAAAAGCATCAGTTCTTCGGCGCTCAGTTTTCTTTATGGTCCAACTGTCACATCTATATATGACTACTGGAAAAGCCATACCTTTGACTAGATGAACCTTTGTTGGCAAAGTAGTGTCTCTGCTTTTTAATATGCTGTCTAGGTTGGTTGTAGCTTTTCTTTCAAGGAAGAAGCGTCTTTTAATTTCATGACTGCAGTCATCATCTGCAGTGATTTTGGAGTCCAAGAAAAGAACATCTGTCATTGTTTCCCCATCTATTTGCCATGAAATGATGGGACCGGATGCCATGATCTTCATTTTTTGAATGTTGAGTTTTAAGCCAGCTTTTTCACTCTCCACTTTCACTTTCATCAAGACGCTCTTTAATTCCTGTTTGCTTTCTGCCATTAGGGTGGTGTCATCTGCATATCTGAGGTTATTGATATTTCTCCTGGCAATCTTAATTTCAGCTGTGCTTCATCCAGCCCAGCATTTCACATGATGTACTTTGCATGTAAATTAAATAAGCAAGGTGACAATATACAGCCTTGTTGTACTCCTTTCCCAATTTGGAACCAGTCCATTGTTCCATGTCGGGTTCTATACTTCTATACTGTAGAAGTATCAGTTCAGTCCAGTTCAGTCACTCAGTCGTGTCTGACTCTTTGCGACCCCATGAATTGCAGCACGCCAGGCCTCCCTGTCCATCACCAACTCCCAGAGTTCACTCAAACTCACGTGGTGCCATCAATATTCATGTTTCTATGATGCTAAAGAACAGAAACATATTTGAAAGGCTTTCTTGCTTATCATATAATTAGGAATGTGGCCACCTGCTCTATCAGTTAGCTCATGAAATGCTTTGCTTGACTTTAGGCTATGACTCTTGCTTACTAAGAGAAAAAAACTCAGAGACCTTCCGTGAGAAATCTGAAGATAAAAAAAGTGTATGAATGTATACACATTTGATCCTCATTATTTGCAGATTTAGTATTTGTGAATTTGTCTACTTGCTAAAATTTGTTTGGAACCTCAAAATCAGTGCTCGTGCTTTCACGGTCATTTGCAGACATGTGCAGCATGGTGAACAATCTGAGCCATCTGAAGCCCACGTTCCCAGCTGAGGTCAAGTGAGAAGATACTCTGCCTTCCTGTTTCAGCTCTCGTGCTGTAAACACATGTCCCTTTCACAGTCTATTTAGTGCCATGTTCTTCACATTTTTTGTGCCTTTTGTTGGTGATTTCACTGTTTGAAATGGCCTCCGAGCATGGTGCTGAAGCGCTGTCTAGTGTTTCTAAATGCAAGAGGGCTGTGATGTGCCTTCTGAGAAAATACATCTGTTAGGTAAGCTGTGTTCAGGCATGAGTTATAATGCTGTTGGTTGTGAGGTCAATATTAATAAATCAACTGTATATTAAGTAAAGTGTGTTTAAACTGAGGCACACATAAAGTAATGTACTGATTGGTTGATGAAAAAGTTGTGATCCAAAGGCTCTCAGGAACTTAGCCTTGTTATTTCCCCTAGGAGTAATGGGTTCAGTATTCACTAATTCAGTGCTCACAGTGACTTTGTAGAATATAACTACTGCAAGCAATAAGGATTGACTGTATATATGTGATTTCATTTAAACAAATGAAGAAAATATCTTAGTCCAATATCCAGGCAAGGATTCAGTCACAGAATTCTAGTATGTAAAACACTTTATTTTTAATTCCTGTTAGTTAAAAGGAGAGTTCAGAGTTTCTAAGTAGTCCACTTGAGGAGACATACACAACCTATCTGCAATTTACGTTTCTCTCCACCTGGGCTCTTCTATCTGTGTCCTCTCTACTTTCTCTGAAATGCAAGGTCCTGATTTACAGGCTTCCACTGACCATAGTTTCAGCCTCATTCACTGGATGTAATGAACAATAACACATGATGAAATCCACTGTCTTGTCTAAGACTACCTTTGTTACCTTCCTTTCTCTAATGCTCCCAAACCAAACTTTGCAAAACTTTGTGCTGCCACTGGAGATCATGAGTTGAGGCCCACTAAGTCAGTTGTGATGGGTAGGATGAGGAGGTGTCCTCTGCATCTAGGATTCTGTGTGCATCATTCCGTTTGACTTTTGTTTCGCTCAAGCTTGGGCTGTGTTGCCAGCAGCAAGTATGCTGACTGAAAACTGTCACAACAGCGATCATTACAATCCGGGAGTTAAGTTTGACTGGAACATATGTCTTCAATTTTAATAGCTCAGCTTCCCAGATGCCCTAAAGGAGAATATTGCCTGAGAAGGAGCTTTTCATGTAAGAATAATTTGTGTTAAGTAGCTCAGTGATCTGTTTGTTAGGTTAGAGCTGACAGTTTGTTTATATTTCTAAAGGGGTATGATGAATGGGGGAGAAGTTGATGCTAATTAGCCTAAATTGTTCCTAAGAATGTAGAGGGCTTTGCCAGTTTCATTGTTTCTGTTTCTTTGCACATTTTAAATAATTGAATGGAGCTCAGACCATTCATCATAATTTCAGGCAAGATGGAAATAAATGAATTTAGCACGGGTCTGCATGTGTAATGGAAGATATCACTTTAAACGGCAATTAGATAAGACATCAACTTGGGACTAATGCAGACTATTCTAATCCATTTGCATAAAAATATCAAACATGAACGTTTTCATTTATTCCATTAATTATCTCTGTCATCATAGGAGGATACAGACTTTCTTTTTGAAAAATCCATCTATCTCCATTACAGAAATTGTGCTGTGGTATAAAATTGGGACTCATGGCCTCTGAACAAAAGATCTGTGGCCATCTTGCTAAGAAAGTTCCTTCCCCTCCCCTGATGTCATCATACGCCTCTCTGAAACCTGTTTGAGGATGGACTCCATGCCCGGCCAGGTTGATAATGAAAAAGGCAGGAGAGAAATATTTTTGAAACTTAGGATTCATATAATGGTTTGAGTTCTACAGTAAGAGTTAATATACTAGTGGGGGAATATTTTCATTATTTCTCAGGAGTCCTCAAACATGTATTTCTCATGTGTGCTGGGTTACATAGTGATATGATGCTAAGCCTAAGCCTACAATGTAACTTCCTATCTGAGTCAATTCAGCATTTCCTCTAGGTAATAAGGTTAACATAAATCGATTATTTTGTAAGAGTATAGGAAAATATATGTATTTTGTTAACACACATTTTGAGAGTTAAAATAAAAAATGAAACTAAATTTGGAAAGTCTATGATTTTTTTCAACCTTTTAATCCTCATTGGAGGCCATTCTTTTTTAATTTATGCACATAAAATACCACAGGAAGAGATGGTATAAATTTGTGGACTGTGGAGAATGAGTGAACATTTTTGAATCAGGATCTTTAAAAGGGGTGAAATTTGAGTATGATTAAGTTAGGAAAAAGCCTCGCTTACGGCGGAAGTCGGAGACTCTGTATACATTATGGGCATGTCATGGCTTTTAAAAAGTTATGTTAGACTTCTATACAAATTGTGAAGGAATTTGTATAACCCCAAACAAAATTCTGTGTGGTTCCGAACTTTTCCAAAGTTGAAAAAAAGAGAGAGAAATAATGCTGGTTATTATTCCTATCAGGAGCAAACCTTACTTTCGGTGGGCTGGTTGCTTATACTGCCTGGGTGTTTTCCTGGTCACTAGTTTTCTCGGAAGGAAATGATCCTCAAGCTTAGGCTAGCCACGTTTGTGCATATGTGCCCTATAATTGGCATTTATTAAGGAGACCTTCAGTTTGATGGATGACTGTCAGAGCTGAGCCTGCCGCTTTGAAGAGAGTTGACTCTGCCGAGTTTTGTTACATTAACTCATTAGAACTCTGCACTGCTTCAACCCGCTCTTTGTTTACTTTCTTATAATTAAGATTTTTGAGCAATCGATTTTCAGAGACTTGGCAGGGGCCCATTCCCAACTTGGAGACTTTGCCTGACAGAAAAGTATTCAACAGAACAAATATTCACAATAAGAACCTGAGGATTAAAAGTGAGGTTTTTGTATTCTCTTTAGTTAGCTGCCAGTTAATGAATTGCTTTTAAACATAAAAATGGTTTATTAAGTATCTATATTTCATTAACGGCATTATTCCTCAGCTTTAAAAAAAAAGGGATTCCTACAAAAGCAACAGCTGTAGAAATATTTTCAAACCAGGGTATTAATAATTGCAGCTTGTATGTATTGTGATATTTTAGCAACAGCGTAAGCAAGTAATTAAGAAATAATTAGGGAAACAAAAAAAAGTAATCGGAATTTAAAGATATATTTTCAAGAGAAAAAATGTATCATAGGTGCATTTAAACATTTTACTGTGAATAATTAGTACATCCCAGTTGTGTTTTTTACTTTTATAATGTGAAAAATCCCCAAAGTTGTGATGACATGTTTAAACCTAAAACTGATGTTTCACTTTCTTTTTTGAAACTCCAAAGAAAGTGCACATGAAAATGCTGAAAATGAGGATCTTTTCCAATGTGTGTTGGTGAGATGAACCATATTTCCTGTATGCTTGGTGTCCCACACATACACTATCTGGAGAGGCACAAAATCGTGATGTGGTGTTTGGTGTGCGTGTAGTTTGAAATCTTTTCAGTTGACATCTATAAAAACTAAACACTTGAGGAGAAAGGATGTGCTTTTACAAAAAGCAAACATAGTTGGAGAGTGTTTGCGCTAAGATTTCAGACTCATTCATGGTTGTCTCTCTTCTGACTTGTTATAACTAGTTGATAAGGTGATTATCTTTGAGGTCTCTTTACCAAAGATAATGACTTGAGGAGTATGCATTCATCATGCCGTCCCGATATCTAGATGAGTGAAAAAGGAAAATAATGAATGAATGAGGAAGGAAAAATAAACAGCATCTATTTATGAAAATGAAGACTGTGCTGGATCATAATTTATAGGCAGCTCTCTAATGAGTTCTTAGAGTAATTTTATGTGGAGTGCTACTGTGAAACAGTACTAGGTCACTTGACTGATGTTCACAGAAGGCAAGGGAAAATGAAACTTGGTTGTTTTTAGGTCACAGATAATTCAACTTTCTTTATTCTCTTAAAAGAACTTGAGTTAGCAGAAAATAGTTAGACTTCTTTGCCAATGAAGACAACCTTTTAAGTTTAGTGATGAAGTTGGTTCATTTGTATTTTATTCAGAGGATGGAAAATACAAGTAATTGACTCCTTATTTGGTCCACAATGTTCAGTTAATGTATTCAAAGTTATTACTAGATTAAAAAAATGAATTCACAGGTCAAAACTTCCTTTATTGTGGAGGAAACTGGCAGTCATCAAAAAGGCCATTAAAAACAGTTTAATGAAGAAATATGTGACTGTTTAAGAAAACCGTCTAGTCTAAACTTAGCAGGAGGGCCATGGGTCCTTTTCCTACTAGGCTGCAACAGTATAAGAAAATAATCTTGCATCTTTTAGGCTTCTGCATAAGTGTTCATTTCAGAAAGTTATTACTTTAGCTGAACAGATAAAATACAATTTTACATGGAAAACCTGAAGCTAAAATAAAGTTCCTGCTAATTTTATATTAAAATGTGTGGAATTATATTTTAAACTTTAAATGGATACTTTAGTGGTAACTAAGACTTTAAATGCTTTTCCCTTTCAACCTAAAAATGATGGTGTCCTGTGTCCTAAGCACAGTTCTAAGTACTATACATGATTAACATTTAATCATCATAGCCCCTTGAGGTGGGTGCTGTTATTACCTTCACTTTAAAGTTTATAAAACTGAGGTATAGAGAGGATAAGTAACTTGAGCAATGTCACACAGCTAAAAAGTAGTAGATTAGGGATTTGAACATAGGCATTCTGACTCCAGATTCAAGGCTCTTAACCATTCTGCAGTGCAGTCATTAGTTTAAGTTGTTGGAAGATCTATACACAAATATCTAAATCCACCAAATTTATTATTCAAAAGACTTCAGGAATGGTATTCCAAAGATTATTTCACTATGTTTGGAGAAACTGTTCCAGAGGAATATTATGTTAATATACTTATATACATAGTAATATCCTTTTTTCTTAGCTTTCATATCCCAGAACATGACTTACAAAAGGGTTATAGGCTTAACAGTGTGGTTAGGTTTTTACCATGTGTGGTTGTTGCATTTTGGGAGGGACAGAATTTGACTTATGGCCTACCCAAGCAGTTGTAATATTGAGCCATATTATAACAGGGTTCTGCTTTGTTTTAAAAACACAACTATTATTTTGAAAAGGAGATAGAAACAATAGTAAAAAAAAAAAAAAAAAATCTGGGCTCTAAGAAGTAGTTGCTATAAAAATTTGCCGAGTTTTCAGAAGTGAGTGTTTTGAAGTCTGTTTAACAAAGTCCAGCAATATTTAGGTTCAATAAAGGAGACTGGTTTTTATCACTAAAGTTGAGTAATGAATTCTGGGATAATCTAAGCTGATTAAACTTAAAAAATTATACTTTTTTGATAACTTTAAGAAAGAACGTTGCAAATTTGGCTGAACTACAGCTCATAAACCTTGTTGAAGATAATTCAGAGGTATAAAATGCTATGTGTAATTTTGGGGAGATTTCAAATTCCTAGACAAAGAAATTTTGATTGCCAGACATCTCTGAATTATCTAGCAGAATACAATGTCCATATAGGAAATACTCTGATGAGGAGACTGGTGAGAACCAATGCTTTCATCTCAAAGTAAAAAACAGAAAGTGTGTACAAGGATAAAATGTATGTGAAGAAATTTAAGCAGTAGATAAAATTTTGTGTGTTTTTTTATTCACCAAAACTGATTGAATGTGTTCTGTGGTTTGAGTATGCAAGAGTGAGCAAGACAGAGGGGAACTAACATTCTAGTGAAGGAGACAGGAATAAACAAATAATATAATGTCAGATAATTTTAAGTTATAAAGAATGTAAAGTTGAGTAAGGAGAGAGAAAGTGATGTCTTTGGGGACATGCAGTGGACTCTTTTAAACAAAGTGGTTAGGAGAAGGCTTCCCTGAGATACAATTTGAGCAAAACTCTTAAGTAATCTAAACACATAGTACATTAGTGGCATTTGTCACCTAGGATAAGTAATTTTTAACATTTCTATCCTCTTTAGATAAAATTATTTTTAGTAATATTAATGTAATGAAAAGAATGATAATAATGGCTAGAGAAAACAGCAGACAATGAAAAAATGTTATCAAGCTTTATGGTAGTATCATGCCAGTAACAAATTAATTTAAAAAATAAAATAAACATACTGTAGAAAAGAGGGAGGGAATAATGGATTAGTACTTTTAAATTACATCATTGTATTTTTTCTGTAAAATGATAAAAATAGCATAACTATATCATATGCAGTTTGCACTGTTTCACATTATAAATCCTTTTTTGAACAGCTTTAGTGAGATACACGTGCCATAAAATTCGCCTATTTAAAATGTATAATTCAGTGGTTTTTAGTATACACATAGAGTTGTACAGTTATCTTCACCGTCAATGTTAGGACATTTTCATCACCCCAAAAGAAAAATCTCGTTCTCTTTAAAATCACCTCTTGTTTCCCTATATCACCACTTCTCCTGCCCAGGGGTAGGAAGGCACTAATCCACTTTTGGGGTCTATAGATTTGCTTGTTTTGGACTTTTCATATAAATGAAATCATAAATATGTTCTTTTGTGACCAGTTTCTTTTATTTTGCATCTTGTTTTTAATGTTCATCTATGTTATAGCATTTATTAATACTTCATTTTTTAAATTGCTGAATAATATATCATTGTATGGATATACCACATTTCATTTATCTATTTATCAGTTGATGGACATTTGATTTGTTTCTACTGTTTTTATATTACAAATAATGTTGATATGAATATTCATGTGCAATATTTTATTTGAACATATGTTTATATTTTGTGGAGTATATTCCTAGGGCTTCCCTGATAACACAACTGGTAAAAAATCTGCCTGCAATGCAGGAGACCCTGGTTCAATTCCTGGTTTGGGAAGATCCACTGGAGAAGAGATAGGCTACCCACTCTAGTATTCTTGGACTTCCCTGGTGGCTCAGATGGTAAAGAATCTGCCTGCAATGTGGGAGACCTGGGTTTGATCTCCGGGTTGGAAAGATTCACTAAAGAAGAGCATGGCAACCCACTCCAGTACTCTTGCCTGTAGAATTCCATAGACAGAGGAGCCTGGCAGGCTACAGTCCAGTGAATCACAAAGAGTCGGACATGACTGAGCGACCTTCATACTCATACATGTTCCTAGGAGTGCAATAGTATCTGGTGGCTTACTGGTAAAGAATCCACCTGCAATGCAGGAGACGCAGATTCAATCCCTGGATCAGGAAGTTCCCTGGAGAAGGACATGGCAACTCACTCCAGTATTCTTGCCTGGAAAATCCCATGGACAGAGGAGTCTGGCGGGCTACAGTCCATGGGATCTCAAAAGAGTCAGACTCGACTTAGTGACTCGACAGCAACAACAACAACAGCATGGCAACTCTTATGCTGAGTCTTTTGAGGAGCTATCATACTGTTTTCCAAAGTGGCTGCATCAGTTTGCATACCCACTAGCAACGAATGAGGCATCTAACTTCTCCAGCACTCCTTGCCAACACGTTATTATCTAAAATTTTGATTCTGTCCTTCTTTGTGAGTGTGAGGTGGTAGTTATTTTGCAATTTTGATTTGTATTTCCCTAATGGCTAATGATGCTAACATCTTTTCATTTTTTTATTGGCTATTTGTATGTTTTCTTTGCCCATTAAATTTTTTAAATTTAATTTTTATTTGGAATATAATTGCTATACAATGTTGTGTTAGTTTATGCTGTACAACAACATGAATCAGCTATGACATATACAGATGTATACACAGGCATATACATATATCCCCTCCCTTTTGAGCCTCTCTCTCACCCATCCCCTGTCCCACCCACCATCCCACGCATCTCAATCACCACAGAGTGCTCAGCTGAGCTCCCCAGGCTATATAGCAGCTTCTCACTAGCTATCTATTTTACACATGGTAGTGTATATATGTCAATTCTACTCTCTCAATTTGTCCCACCCTCTCCTTCCCCCACTATGTCCACAAGTCCTTTCTCTACATCTGTGTCTCTATTCCTACCCTTCAAATAGGTTTGTCAGTACCATTTTTATAAATTCCATATATATGTGTTAATATACAATATTTGTTTTTCCTTTCTGACTTACATTCACTCTGTATGACAGACTTTAGGTTCATCCATGTCACTACAAATGACCCAATTTTGTTTCTTTTTATGGCTGAGTAATATTCCATTGTATATATGTACCACATCTTACTTATCCATTCCTCTGTTGAAGGATATTTAGTTGCTTCCATGTCCTGGGTATTGTAAACAGCGTAACAATGAACATTGGGGTACATGTATCTTTTTGAATTGTAGTTCAAATGCCCAGGAGCAGGATTGCTGGGTCATATGGCAGCTCTATTTCTAGTTTTTTTTCAGGACCTCCACTCCAGTGTTCTTGCCTGGAGAATCCCAGGGACTGGGGAACCTGGTGGCTTGCCGTCTATGGGGTCGCACAGATTTGGACACAACGGAAGGACTTGGCAGCAGCAGCAGCAGCACATTGTCCTCCATAGTGGCTATACCAGTTTACATTCCCACCAACAGCATAGGAGGATTCCTTTTCCCCCACACTCTCTGCAGCATTTATTGTTTGTAGATTTTTTGATGTTGGCCATTCTGACCAGTGTGAGCTGATACCTCATTGTAGTTTTGATTTGCATTGCTCTAATAATTAGTGATGTTGAGCATCATTTCCTGTGTTTGTTGGCCATCTGCTTCTTTTCTTTTTTTTTTCAATAGTTTGTTGTATTTTTTAGATTCCACAGATAGGTAATATAATATCATGTTTGTCTTTCTCTCTCTGATGTATTTCATTTGGCATAATGCCCTCCAAGTCCATCCATGTTGCTGCTGCTGCTGCTGCTAAGTCGCTTCAGTCGTGTCCGACTCTGTGCGACCCCATAGACGGCAGCCCACCAAGCTTCCCCGTCCCTGGGATTCTCCGGGCAAGAACACTGGAGTGGGTTGCCATTTCCTTCTCCAATGCATGAAAGTGAAAAGTGAAAGTGAAGTCGCTCAGTCGTGTCCGACTATAGCGACCCCATGGACTGCAGCCTACCAGGCTCCTCCGTCCATGGGATTTTCCAGGCAAAAGTACTGGAGTGGGGTGCCATTGCCTTCTCTGATCCATGTTGCTACAAATGGCAAAATTTTGTTCTTTTTTTTAAATGGCCAAATAGTATTTTATTATATATGTATACCACATCTTCTTTATCCATTCATCTACTGATAGACACTTAGATTGTTTCCATACCTTGGAAATTATAAATAATACTGCTGTGAACATTGGGGCACATGTATCTTTTTGACTTGGTGTTTTGTTTGGATATATACCCAGGAGTAGAATTGCCGGGTCTGTTTTTAGTTTTCAGTTGTTTGAGAAACCTCCATATGGTAGTTCTGTTTTTAGTTGTTTGAAAAGCCTCCATACTGTTTTCACAGTTCTTTGCCCATTTTAATTGCTTTGTCTTTTTTCCACAAACTTTAAACTTTTTATTTTGCACTGGAGTATAGCTGAATAACAATGTTGTGGTAGTTTCAGGTGAATAGCAAAAGGATTCAGCCATGCATATACATGTATCCAGTCTCTGCCAAACACCCATCCCATCTGGAATTGCTTTGTCTTTTTATTATTGAGTTGTAAGAATTCTTTATATATTCTAGCTATGTCCTTTATCAGATTTATGATTTGCAAATATTTTTTCACATGCTATGGGTTATCTTTTCATTTTCTTGATGGTTTCCTTTGAAGCACAAAAGTTTTTAATTTTGATGAAGTCCAGTTCCTAGTTTTCTTTTGTTGTTTGTGCTGTTGGCATTATCTAAAAAACTATGGCCTGATGTGGGCTTCCCTCATAGCTCAGTTGGTAAATAATCCACCTGCAATGCAGAAGACCCTGGTTCAATTCCTGAGTCGGAAAGATCCGCTGGAGAAGGAATAGGCTACCCACTCCAGTAGTTTTGGGCTTCCCTTGTGGCTCAGCTGGTAAAGAATCTGCCTGCAATATGGGAGACCTGGGTTCCAAGATCCCTTGGAGAAGAGAAAGGCTACCCACTCCGGTATTCTGGCCTGGAGAATGCCATGGACTGTATGGTCCATGGGGTCGCAAAGAGTCAGACATGACTGAATGACTTAAAAAAAAAAAATGGATGATGCAAGTTTACAAAGACTTACACTTATATTTTTCCTACAAGTCTTACTGTTTCAGCTCTTGAACTTAGGTCTTTGGTACATTTTGAGTTAGTATCAGATGAGGGCTTAACTTTTTTCTTTTGCATATGGATATCTAGTTGTCCTAACACCATGTATTAAAAAGGCTTTTTCCCCTACTGAATTGTTTTGGCACTTTTGTTGAAAGCTAATTGATTTAGAGGTGAACATTTATTTCTGGACTCTAGAGTGTATTTCACTGATATATGTGACTGTCCTTATGCCAGTACCAGACTGTCTTGATTACCGTATCTTTGCAGTGATTATTTAAGCTGAGGTGTGTGAAACCTTCATCTTTATTCTTTTTGAAGACTGCTTTGGCTACTCTGGCCCACTGAATTTCCCTATGCTTAAAATCTTAAATACAAATCAAAATTCCAGGAAACCAAATAAGATGAAAATTGAAATGAGTCAAGTTCTATTTCTTCATCTTTATAATCATTACCACAATTTACTTCAAGTCTACTGTTTAAATTAAGAAATATGTAGTAACACAGGATTTGGAAACACAAACTACCCCCAATAAACTATGACTGTCCTGAAACTATTAGGAATTTATTGTTGAAATGAATGCAAGATAAATATCTGTGTTTGTGTCTGTTGGGGGCCACCTATGTACCTGAGAGTTCTCCTTATTAACTTCGCTGTAGAATACGTTTATTAAAAGACAAATCACAAAGTATTTTTTGGGGAGAGTAGTGTTTTATCATTAACATTGTTTACAATTGCTGGTACATGGTGATAAATAAAAAGTAGGCTGACTTTTAGTTGGCTTTACTATTGTTTTAAAATTCTCAAAATTGCCTGTATGCGGTGCAGACTACTTTACCAGCCCACCCTCAGGATGCCACTGAGGAGGAACAAATTATTCTGAAATCTAGAGGAAGAGTCTTCCAGGAAGGGGAAACAAATGTTAAGGCCTTGCATGAGTTTGAGATCTCTAAGGAACTGAAAGAAGGCCATTACTGTAGCTAAAGAATAGAAGTTAGGGGTGAGGTTAGAGACACTGGCAGCCAGGGTAAGTAGTGTTTTATAGCTGGGACTGCCATGTGACTCGGAGAAGGCAATGGCACCCCACTCCAGTACTTTTGCCTGGAAAATCCATGGATGGAGGAGCCTGGAAGGCTGCAGTCCATGGGGTCGCTGAGGGTCGGACATGACTGAGCGACTTCACTTTCACTTTCATGCATTGGAGAAGGAAATGGCAACCCACTCCAGTGTTCTTGCCTGGAGAATCCCAGGGACGGGGGAGCCTGGTGGGCTGCCGTCTATGGGGTCACACAGAGTTGGACACGACTGAAGTGACTTAGCAGTAGCCACGGGACTTGTGGTCTGACCATAGCACTTCTGAGAGTGAAAGAGGCTTTTGTTAATTATATCATGACCACTGTTAATTAATGGGATTTTCCTAGGAGAATTAGGAGGAATCACCACTTTGCTTAAAGGATATGGCACAGAGTTGTTTTTCAACTACCCAAGAGAACACCTATGATGAGAGTTAAAAATTCTTAAATACAAGTGAGTAGTAATCTGACCTGATACCATTAGTGTACTGTGAATTAGGAAGACTGATAGTGGATTATGTAGTGGTTTAGAGTAATGTTTACCAAACTTTAGCATCGAGGGCTTATGCCCCGCTCCACCAAATTATGATTGAGTAGTTTCTGTATTTCTAAGAAGCTCCCAGGTGCTGCTGATACTGCCAGTCCATGGAGGACCATACTTTGAGTAGCACTGGTTTAGACTTTAGGGAATGGATTCTAGAATCAGACAGACTTGGTTTGAATTTCAGATTTTTTGGTTACCAACTGGGTGGGCTTGGTAAGTTAAACATTATTTCCATAGCTCTTTTCTTCATCTGGTAAAATAAGGATTGTAATAATCCTTGTTTTTATATGAGTGTTGTGAAGAGTAAATGGCAACCCACTCCAGTACTCTTGCCTGGAAAATCCCATGGACGGAGGAGCCTGGTAGGCTTCAGTCCACAGGGTCATAAAGAGTCAGACACGACTGAGCGACTTCACTTTCACTTTCACTTTGTGAAGAGTAAATGGGATAAAGCACTTGTACTGTGTCTAACATTATTACAAGCACTTAGCATATGTTATTACTATAGTTAGAAAGAAGATAATACTCATGAGATAAAACTAGGAACGTGAATTAGTGCCACATTGTGAATCAGCACCAGAAGTATATACCTGCAACTGTATGTATACCCTATAACAGTGGCATATAGCAGCCTCTTCATAGTAGTTGGCTGGATAAACAAACTGTGAACCCATTTAACAGTACTGTGTGAACTGAAATAATTACTTCCATCCTGTCACACCTCTCTTGTTCTTAGAGTCTACCTTACCTGCTGCTAAGTGTAAGAATAAGAAACATAAGCATAAGAAAATAAGAAAACATAAGAAAATTCTGCCTTGTAGCTGCAAACAGTTTGACGTATTAAGCTAGTTAGGATAGATTTAAGCTTGAAATTGATGAGATATGTTGGGAGTTTCTTGGTATTTCGGTATACAATAAATTTTAGACTTATTATACTATCTTCAAATTAGAGGTAGTTGTAGAATTATATACTTTAAAATTAGTTTTATTTAGATTTTTGTGCAAAATTATAGCTGAGTTAAACACAAAAGTAAAAAATGCACCTCAACAATCCTATTTCTAGAGGACAAATGATAGATCAAATTACTGTGAAAAGATACCTAGAGAATAGGACCTGCTAATATCAGGTTGGAATGGTTTCTGTTTTGCTCAGTGACTGTGTGATTCCCACAGCATTAAGTAGGTACCTGAGTGTGGGTGGGGAAAGGAAGAAGGAAGGGAGCTAAATTTTTTGAATGCTTGTTATTAGCCAGGTACTTCACCATGTGCTAGGAAATTTACATGTACTAATTCATTGCTTAGAGCTATTGTGTGAGATAGGTATCATTACTCCTTTTTCATTTCTGAGACCTGAAACTTTTAAAGAGACAAAAGGAGAAAAAGGTGGAGCCAAATTTCTTCTCCAGGTGTCTCTATAAACACCGTTCTCTTTTTTTACTACTACCTTTGGAAAGGGTGCTTCTATAGAAAGTCACCGTATGGTTTTCCAACAAAGTTGCTGCATTGTCACAGTTTCCTGGCCTGTTTCTAACAATGACTGAAGTACTTCAGAGATTCTAGTACAGTAATTGAATAGCATTATTCTTGCTAAACCTTTGTGGTTTATCCAGAGTTGATCTAATTCATTTCATTTCATTAGTTTTCTCTACTATGCAGCATCTTACTTTATGCAATACCCAGTGATGGGATTTGAAGCATGAGTTGAGGGGCTTCCCTGGTGGCTCAGATAGTTAAGAATCCACATGCAATGCAGGAGGCACCAGTTTGATTCCTGGGTTGGGAAGTTCCCCTGGAGAAGGAATAGGCTATCCACTCCAGTATTCTTACCTGGAGAATCCCCATGGACAGAGAAGCCTGACAGGCTGCAGTCCATGGGGTTGCAAAGAGTCAGGCATGACTGAGTGACTAAGAAAAGCACAGCACAGCATTCTTGCTAAGCCTTTATGTTTATCCAGAGTTGACCTAATTCATTCTATTTCATAGTTTTCTATATGGCATCTTACTTTATGCAATATCCAGTGCTGGGGTTTGAAGCATGTCTTGCTGACTTGCAGAATTATAGAGACCACTGAAGATATTTTAATTTCTAATTATGATTGTATTTCATCACCCTAAGAAATTATAGAGTGATAAAACTGTCAAGCCAATAATGATTTTGACATAATGTAGCATTCTATCAGTAAACCTTAAGAATAAATAAGACAGTAAGAAATTCCTGTTTGGTGTAACACTGGAGAGACAGGGATCATTTCTTTGGAGAAGACAGCAGCAAGGAGCAGAACATAAGTGAACTGAGCCCTTGTTGTGAGGTGAGACACTGCAGGTGGCATACCTCTTGTTGGATCATGTCTTCTGTCCCAGCTTTGGCACAATTGTGTCATTTTCCACAATATATCACTAACATTGCATCTTCTGTCAGTTAAACTATCTCAAGAGATCATACCTGATATTTTATATGATATCAGGGGAAACATAGGCAAGGGTTAGAGAGAGTTAAAATGGCCCTTAAAAAATCTTCTTCTGATTGAGGTATCAGTGTAATACCTGTATAAACTCATGATTTTTCTCATATTCTCAGGGTTGAAGAAGTTCACAAGAGTGCCTTACTGGCAACATGCTCAGGGTCTAAGTGGTATTTGGAACTAAGTGGTCATTGGTAGTAACTATCAGTTGTACTCAGGGGATAGATAAAATATTCCTCCAGCTTAATAACATCTTGGGTTGCCATTTCCTTCTCTGTGAATAACTCCCTACTTTTCTCTAAACTAGGTGACAGGATCAAGGAGAATAAATAAAGGTAGTAATAACCATTTAACAACCTTATTTATTTATTTCACTCTTGACTTTTGAATTAGCCAAAGGTAAGCAAGTATTTGGGTCTGGCTAAGCAAGTGGGCCTTAGAAAGCATCACTATGAACAAAGCTAGTGGAGGTGATGGAATTCCAGTTGAGCTATTTCAAATCCTGAAAGATGATGCTGTGAAAGTGCTGCACTCAATATGCCAGCAAATTTGGAAAACTCAGCAGTGGCCACAGGACTGGAAAAGGTCAGTTTTCATTCCAATCCCAAAGAAAGGCAATGCCAAAGAATGCTTAAACTACCGCACAATTGCACTCATCTCACACGCTAGTAAAGTAATGCTCAAAATTCTCCAAGCCAGGCTTCAGCAATACGTGAACCGTGAACTTCCTGATGGTCAAGCTGGTTTTAGAAAAGGTAGAGGAACCAGAGATCAAATTGCCAACATCCGCTGGATCATGGAAAAAGCAAGAGAGTTCCAGAAAAACATCTATTTCTGCTTTATTGACTATGCCAAAGCCTTTGACTGTGTGGATCACAGTAAACTGTGGAAAATTCTGAAAGAGATGGGAATACCAGACCACCTGATCTGCCTCTTGAGAAATTTGTATGCAGGTCAGGAAGCAACACTTAGAACTGGACATGGAACAACAGACTGGTTCCAAATAGGAAAAAGAGTACATCAAGGCTGTATATTGTCACCCTGCTTATTTAACTTATATGCAGAGTACATCATGAGAAATGCTGGACTGGAAGAAACACAAGCTGGAATCAAGACTGCCGGGAGAAATATCAATCACCTCAGATATGCAGATGACACCACCCTTATGGCAGAAAGTGAAGAGGAACTAAAGACCCTCTTGATGAAAGTGAAAGAGGAAAGTGAAAAAGTTGGTTTAAAGCTCAACATTCAGAAAATGAATATCATGGCATCCGGTCGCATCACTTCATGGGAAATAGATGGGGAAACAGTGGAAACAGTGTCAGACTTTATTTTTCTGGGCTCCAAAATCACTGCAGATGGTGATTGCATCCATGAAATTCAAGGACGCTTACTCCTTGGAAAGAAAGTTATGACCAACCTAGATAGCATATTCAAAAGCAGAGACATTACTTTGCCAACAAAGGTCTGTCTAGTCAAGGCTATTGTTTTTCCAGTGGTCATGTATGGATGTGAGAGCTGGACTGTGAAGAAAGCTGAGCGCTGAAGAATTGATGGTTTTGAACTGTGGTGTTGGAGAAGACTCTTGAAAGTCCCTTGGACTGCAAGGAGATCCAACCAGTCCATTCTGAAGGAGATCAGCCCTAGGATTTCTTTGGAAGGAATGATGCTAAAGCTGAAACTCCAGTACTCTGGCCACCTCATGCGAAGAGTTGACTCATTGGAAAAGACTCTGATGCTGGGAGAGATTGGGGGCAAGAGGAGAAGGGGACGACAGAGGATGAGATGGCTGGATGGCATCGCCAACTCGATGAACTTGAGTTTGAGTGAACTCCTGGAGATGGTGATGGACAGGGAGGCCTGGCGTGCTGCGATTCATGGGGTCGCAAAGAGTCGGACACAACCGAGCGACTGAACTGAACTGAACTGAAGCTTAGATGAAACTGCTACTGTCCTATTAACTAGGCAGAATTTGGGGCAAGTGATACCTATAAATTCTATGTGATGTCTTGATTATGGAGCATCCTGGATATACGATGGTTCGTACTCCCTTTGTGGTGAATGAGCCAGTCACTGGTAAGTTTATAGCGGGTAATGTGGCCTGATGTACCAATGAAGAAAGAAATATACATGTACATACATTCAATGAGTATTTATTAAATAGCTTCCAAGTACCAGGTGCTGAGTAGTAATTAAGACAAATGTGGTCTCTGCCCTCAGGGAACATATAGTAACATGGAGGAGACATTGCTCAATATTAAATAGAATATGATGAATGTTGCACTAGAAGTTAGGGTGTTTTACAAACAAAGCTGGATCCTGGATCTATTTTAGGTTAAGAATATGTCCCTAGGGAACTGACATTTGAATTAAAAATGGGCAGTGCAAACTACATGTTCCAACCGAAAACATGGTGGGTTCTAGGGAAAAAAAGACGCTCAGTGTGACTGGAAGGAGAAGTGAAACTCTTCAGTGGAGAAGTAGAAATAGATTAGATAGTAAGAGTCTTTTAAGTTAAGGTGTTTAGACTTGATTATAGGAATGATGAGAATTATTTGTGGATTTTAATCTGGTATGTATGATCATATTTGTGTCTTATGGGGACCACTTCAAGAAGGATTACTGAGGGCTGTGTGGAGGGAAAATGAACAGGGTAGGAGTAAATAGAGGTAAGGAGACTGGTTAGGATACTGTTTAAGCAAAATTTGTCAGAGATAACAATGACTTAGGGTTGTGGTAGAGAT
Organism: Bos taurus; assembly: GCF_002263795.3. Classification (NCBI taxonomy): domain Eukaryota; kingdom Metazoa; phylum Chordata; class Mammalia; order Artiodactyla; family Bovidae; genus Bos; species Bos taurus. The sequence goes on along the minus strand of NC_037348.1, from coordinate 47,318,602 downwards.
GGAGATAAAGGATATTAATGTGATACTGGGGAGGCATTTTGACAGGACTTTGTCTTTAGTTGGATGAGACAGAAGAGTTGGAGAGATCCTTGGATTAATTATATGGGCTCCCTGGGTAGACTCTAAAGCCACAGAGGAAAAGCTTAGAGAGCAAAGAAGAGCAATAACTTCATTTCTGAACGTGATGCACTGGAGGGCTTATGAGATACCACGTAGGCTGTTGTTCATCAGGCAGTTACATAAGTGAGTCCAAAGAGCAGCAGATATGAACTGAGATGAAATATAGGGGTGACCAGTACATGGATGCCAACTGAGGCTCTATAAGTTAATGCTTTTAGTTACGCAGACCTGGAATGGGAACAACGGAGGACCTATGATGGACCTTCAGAGAAACACTGACATTGACTGTTTCAAAATGTGATGGTTTAAAGATAACATTGGATAAAAACATCTTAAAAATGTTTTTAAAGAATAAAGGAAAGCTTGCAAGCCTGAGAGTTTTCTTTTTCAGAACTGATTTCCCGGTTTACTTGCACCTCAAGTGAAGTCATACAAATTCCAATCACAGTCCCTTCTGTTGTGGTTAAATTGATTCTTGAACACAAACCATTTTAAAACATGCAATGAAAAAAAATGAGAATAAAGTAAAATCAAAGCATCAAATTATCCATGGCTAAAACTTTTGAATTTAGCGCATAATGAAAGCAACCATAAAATGCAGTGTTGCCAACATTCAGTGATGGCCAAAGAAGAACCTTGCTTCCTTTCCCTCTTTTCACCACTGACTTACAGTATCTTGCCATTTTTTAAATCCTTTAGAGATATGGATCTTTTTGTATTCTCTCTCCCATCTTGATCTCATAGGTGTGTGGAAAAACCAAGAATAATGGCTCCCAACTTACTCTTTAACTGCTCGTAAAGGACCTTTGAGTAATTGGCAGAGACACTCTTCTTTTTTATGTGGACAAACCCATGTCCACAAAACTTTGATTTTTGGTAAGATTATAGTAGAACTCTTCCTCCTTCTTAAACACATGGTGGACCTATTCCTTATCCTGACATATCATCCAACTTTGTTTCTGTTTTCCCCTTTGGGGAAGATAATGTGGTTTACATTCTTTTAGAAGTCTTGGACACCAAGAATGTTGAGGTCAGCCTAACTGGGGAAGTGAAGGAAAGAATGTCAGTTAACCCAGCACTGAAACCTCAGAAGTGTGCTCCATAAAGGCCATTTCTCCTTGTTTTTCTTTTTTCCTTTTGTATATTAAGCACAAATAACCCATAGCCTTTAAATCAGCTTCACAAAAAGCCACCAACAAATGTTTAAGGCATCTCAACAAGGTTTCCAAGAAAGTCTTAAATAAAATTGTGTTTGTATGATGAGCAATATATCAACTTCTTTTTTTTACCCACTGTCTCCTATTGATGCAAAATTTACTGAAATCTCAAATTTTAAGAAATCAGGGATGTAGCAGAATAAATCATTATATTTCTCTAAGGTAACTACTTTTAAATGAAATAAATGAATGTGTAGTTAGGGAAAGGTCAAGGAGTGAGAGACCTACATGCCCTCCAAAATAGTTGGATGCTAGTGTTTTTTATGGGCAATTCTCAGTCAGTATAGAGAAATACCTTTCTTTAAAAATAAATTAGAAAACATTTCTAAAATGTCTTTGGATTTAAGTTCTTTTAATTTGGGAAGAAGGAAAGCAAAAACCCAATGGAGTAGATTAACATTGAGGTTATTTTCCTGGCAGATTTTAGTGGCTTTTTTTTCCCCCAAAACCTGTGGATTTACTGAATATTATATTAATACTTTTATTTAGATTTGGGGAAAACACACACACATACTCAAGTATACATATATATGTAAAAGTCCTTTCTTTTCCTTTAGGAAACAGTTTTAATATTATCCAGCAAAGATTATGAATGACATGTAAATAACCAATGTTGGATGGTATGAGAAAGAATAATACAGACTTTTGAATATTTTTATAGAGGGATCTGCTCCTGCACACCTGGTCTTTCTTCTGAGGCATATTTCCATGTAGTGTATTACATATTCTAAAATTCCTTTGTTATTCATGCCACAGAAATTTCCATGGGTTCATATACTGTGCCTGGATGTGTAATGTAGTATGGAGATAGTCAAGTAAAGGAATAGACAAAGGGAAAGCAAAGTAATTCACTTGAAATCCACAGACCTTTACAATGCTGAAAAGTAAGTAAAAGCAGATGTTGTAAAGTTTAGAAAATCAAGACATTATTTTCCTGTTTCCATTGAATTTTTTCTAAACACATTATGAGTAAGCTTTGAAGTAATACAAAGTCCTCTGTTTGTTTTGCTGATAGCATCTTTTGTAAAAAACTTTATCAATGCTTGTTTAAGTTGTAGACTAAATGATATCTCAGTTGGTGAAAGAACTGACTGTATCTCCTGGCAAATACAATACTGCAATGCTGAAATTACTTACAGTGTCTGAGTCACTCAGATATATAGATGATTAGATCTTTGGAGTTTAATGTTAAACAGTTCAGATATTTTGCTATGAAAGTACAAACATTGATCCCCAATATTTCATTATTCATACACTTTGCATTTTATATTTTATGGAGATATATAAAATATTTTATATTTTATGGAGACTTTGTTTTACTGTGTAATAGGGAGAACCTGCTTTGTGAATCTTTGGAATTATTCTGAAGGTGACCTCGGAATTTGAAAATAAGGCTATTTATGTCGCTCCCCTCCTCCCTTCTACTCTTCTCTAATGTGGACGCTTATTAAACTTTAAAAAGTCTTACAGTGTGGTCTCTAGATATGAAGGTTATTTCAAATGAACTGTCATCCTTCGATTTGGTTCTGAAACTTAATACCTAAAAGAGCCCGAGGGCGAGTTCATTGCCAGAGCAAGGTGCTTTCCAGGTCAGGGAAGCTCCAGGACAGGTGCCCATCCTCACATGCTCCCACTGGCCCTCATCATTTGGAGTCACTGAATGTCTTCCAGCTGTTAGAGAATGTCCTGGGCTCAAAACAGCATCCCTGCTGAGGTTGTTTTCAGGGTCTAAGCCAATTCTGGAAATGACTGGCTGCTAAAATATGGAACGAGGGAAATCAGTTTCTATCAACAACATAAACCATCATCTGTCTGTTATTACATCCATTCAGCTGGGTCACATATGACTCAATAATCAAATTACCACCCTATATATCTTAAATCTGTATGTTCATTTGACCACCATATGGACGTGGAAAAGCAAAAATAATTTAGGCAGTCTTCTCTTTATTTTGTTTCTGCATATACAAGTAAAATGGCTGTAAAATTTTGAACATTATATAATATGAATAGCTAAAATCTCCAGTGGGGGCCTCCCCTCCTCCCTGTCACTTGACATGTTAACAGTTTGGTGTGTATCAACTACTTCTTAACCATTCATGGAATTTTCTATTGTTGATATTTTACTAATGCAATTTTGGCCTTTTAAAATTAATTTAAGTGAAAAATTAGCTGGATCAATCAATAAAGAACTTCAAAAGTAGATAAAATTTAAGTGGGAAAAAATAAAGCAGTTTGTTTTGTTTTGTTATTCATGCTTCAACTTTTTTCAAGAAGCATTTGAAACAGCTTACAATAAAAACCAGGGCAAAGGAAAATACAAGCAAGAACTACTCATAAAGTGTAAATAAGAGAAACAAAGGGGAAATAGAGAAGAGGGGAATGGTAAGTCAAAAAGTTGGAGTGGTAGAAAGCTGTGCTGCTTGATAAACAAAACAAAAAAAAACATTGCCCAACGTTTCAAAGTGATCTTCCCAGTTCTTCCTGGGTTGCAATAGGAAACCAGTTCTTTCAAGATGAATTTGCATAGGAATCCACCTATGGTCAAAATATGACCCTCACAGGGTCCTTGTAATTAACAATGTCGCTTTCAGGTAGGGACAATGCTTCATATAAATTTGTGTTTCTAGGACCTAGCACCCGAAGAAGGCAATGGCACCCCACTCCAGTATTCTTGCCTGGAAAATCCCATGGATGGAGGAGCCTGGTAGGCTGCAGTCCATGGGGTCGAGAAGAGTCGGACACGACTGAGTGACTTCACTTTCACTTTTCACTTTCATGCATTGGAGAAGGAAATGGCAACCCATTCCAGTGTTCTTGACTGGAGAATCCCAGGGATAGGGGAGCCTGGTGGGCTGCTATCTATGGGGTCGCACAGAATCAGACACAACTGAAGCGACTTAGTAGCAGCAGCAGCAGCAGCAGGACATAGCACCATGCTGTCCAATTGTTGTTTAGTGGCAAGTAATGCCCAACTCTTTTGTGACCTCATGAACTTTGGCACTGCCAGGTTCCTCTTGCTCATGGGCTTTCCAGGCAACCCCTGGAGTGGGTTGCCATTTCCTCTCCAGGGAATCTTCCCAACCCAGGGACTGAACCCAAGTCTCATGCATTGGTAGGTGGATTCTTTACCACTGGGCCACTAGGGAAGTCCCTATGCCGTCTAGTAGCAGACCCTAAACACATTTAATAGAACAGCAAATGAATGAAGCAGTGAATGAAGCAATGAGAGAGTGACCACAGTACTTGTTAGCAGTTTATTTATAATGCATTTGTGTTCCACCTATGATTGTTTTGTGTTATTATGTCAGATCGGATTAGATCAGATCAGTCGCTCAGTCGTGTCCGACTCTTTGCGACCCTGTGAATTGCAGCACGCCAGGCCTCCCTGTCCGTCACCAACTCCCGGAGTTCACTCAGACTCACGTCCATCGAGTCAGTGATGCCATCCACCCATCTCATCCTCTGTCGTCCCCTTCTCCTCCTGCCCCCAGTCCCTCCCAGCATCAGAGTCTCCCAATGAGTCAACTCTTCACATGAGGTGGCCAAAGTACTGGAGTTTCAGCTTTAGCATCATTCCTTCCAAAGAAATCCCAGGGCTGATCTCCTTCAGAATGGACTGGTTGGATCTCCTTGCAGGCCAAGGGACTTTCAAGAGTCTTCTCCAACACCACAGTTCAAAAGCATCAATTCTTCGGCACTCAGCCTTCTTCACAGTCCAACTCTCACATCCATACATGACTACAGGAAAAACCATAGCCTTGACTAGACGAACCTTTGTTGGCAAAGTAATGAATGTCTCTGCTTTTGAATATGCTATCTAGGTTGGTCATAACTTTCTTTCCAAGGAGTAAGAGTCTTTTAATTTCATGGCTGCAGTCACCATCTGCAGTGATTTTGGAGCCCAGAAAAATAAAGTCTGACCCTGTTTCCACTGTTTCCCCATCTATTTCCCATGAAGTGATGGGACCAGATGCCATGATCTTCGTTTTCTGAATGTTGAGCTTTACGCCAACTTTTTCACTCTCCACTTTCACTTTCATCAAGAGGCTTTTTAGTTCCTCTTCACTTTCTGCCATAAGGGTGGTGTCATCTGCATATCTGAGGTTATTGATATTTCTCCCAGCAGTCTTGATTCCAGCTTGTGTTTCTTCCAGTCCAGCATTTCTCATGATGTACTCTGCATATAAGTTAAATAAGCAGGGTGACAATATACAGCCTTGACGTACTCCTTTTCCTATTTGGAACCAGTCTGTTGTTCCATGTCCAGTTCTAACTGTTGCTTCCTGACCTGCAAATTCAAAAGCATAATGTTCAGTTCATTCTTTTTTTTTTTTTAAACAAGTATTAGCAGATGCCTAGTGGCATGATTTTAGAAGCTGTAAATTCTGAAGGAGATCAGCCCTGGGATTTCTTTGGAAGGAATGATGCTAAAGCTGAAACTGCAGTACTTTGGCCACCTCATGCGAAGAGTTGACTCATTGGGAAAGACTCTGATGCTGGGAGGGATTGGGGGCAAGAGGAGAAGGGGACGACAGAGGATGAGATGGCTGGATGGCATCACTGACTTGATGGACATGAGTCTGAGTGAACTCCGGGAGTTGGTGGTGGACAGTGAGGCCTGGCGTGCTGCAATTCACGGGGTTGCAAAGAGTCGGACACGACTGAGTGACTGAACTGAACTGAGTGGCATAATTTTAGAAGCTGTAAATATTAAAGTGAGTTAAGACAGTTTGTGCTTTCACAGAGCTTATAATCAAATGGGGCAGATAGAGAAATAAAATTTAGGAGGAAAAAAAAAAAAGAGTTGCAATACAGAGAATCAGATAGATAAGTTCAGGATGCTGTGAGAGCCCACAGGAAGAATAGCTATTGCAGACCAAAGAAATGGGAGAGATGAAATCCTTTGAGACCAGAACAGGGCTGTAGGGTGTGTACAGAGAGGCATGGTTGAGGTATGTAGCTGCCTTTTGATCTGGCCTAAAACAGGGGTAACACTTGGGCTCTTGAAGAGAGAGTGGTTAATATAGTCTATCCTCTTGACTGTCAGATATTTCAGGCAAGATTTGACAGTAAAAGAATAAAGCTCTTTTAATTTTTAAAAATTGAGATTATTAGCAAGTGTCTGAGGAAGAGATATCCTTAGCTTTAGACTGAAGGACAGAGGCACACTAAATGTTAGGTAGCATGGATTATTGTAAAAGCTGATGTGTCTGTTAAGTCCCAGCAGGAAATGGCTCATGGAAAAGGCATAATTGAAGAGAGATGAATGGAAGAACTATTGAAAAGACTGGGTACGTTTAAGGAAGGGAGAGTGAAGCACCAGGATTTGGCAACCATGGGACACCACTATCAACCCTGGCCATAGCTGAAGCAGGAGAAGGCTGCCTTATAGGCTTTCTGGCCTTAACCAGCAGAAACAGTTCTAAGTTAGGCTTGGAAAAGAGGAAGCTGGGAAAGAAATATTCAACTCTCTCTCCCCTCCTGCCTTTGAATTCTTATCAGTAACTCCCTTTGGTCGAACCTAACTGGATGTCAGAAGGCAAAAAGGAAGTACAGTTGATGTAGTTCTTAGAAATTAGCCTCTTGGGAAACAGGTGGAAAAGAGAGGAAGCAAAGGGGCAAATGAAGAATATGTAGCATAATTAAGATCTTGATTTCTAATTCAACAATGGGGCTCTGTCCAAATTCATTCAATAATGGATATAAGTTATGTGTTATGAAATATAGAAAACATTGGTTTCAACCTTGGAAAAGAATACCAAGTCAGTAGAAACAATGTTCTTTGTTTTAGAAAACACAGTTTTTCTTTTTTTTTTTTTGCAGCATATGAGATGTTTTGTTGTTGGCAATGCTACAGAAAAAATTAAATATGTATTAAATGAGTGATGTATTAAGTTGTCTTTGGAATAATTGCTCTTTCTTCTTTCCATTTTCTAAAGGAAGATGTTACCTGATTGATTTAGACAGAGGTCAACTGGGGAGATAAGGAGACTAGAGAGGATTGAAGGGCCAGATTTCTGAGCCTCTTTCTAGAACTTTCTAGGAATTTTATATCTCAGCTGCACAAACAGTTTTTTTTTTTTTTTTAATGTAGAAGAAAGCCAGGAGGTGATTTGAATGCTATAGATATGCTTCAAGACTATATTGTTGTTTAGTTGCTAAGTTGTGTCCAACTCTTGTGACCACATGAACTGTAGCCTACCAGGCTCCTCTGTCCATGGGATTTTTGGGTAAGAATACTGGAGTGAGTTGCCATTCCCTTCTCCAGGGGATCTTCCCTACCCAGGGATTGAACCCACATCTGCTGTATTGGTAGGTGGATTCTTTACCACTGAGCCACCAGGAAAGCCCTAAAGTCTAGTGTAATGATTAAGTTCCATGGTCAACCAATAAGTAATGTGTTCCCAGGAGGCCACCCTGGGTTTTGCTCAACTAAGACAGATTCGCACTTTATTCTGAACCCATGCCAGAGTGCACAGTAGCAGAGCATTTAACCTGGGCACTAAGAAAGCCTGTTGGCTTCAGGAACGATGCCAGGAGAGAGCCTGGGAAACAGGGACGGGCTGTATTGAATGAACCTGGGAACCAAGCTCAAGAATTATGCCTTGTCCCAGGACTAAGTTGTCACCTAAGTGTGTATGGTTTTTATTATTGTTGTTGGTATTTAAAGGTTATATACCTGATGGTGACTGTGTTTTCTACATATGCATGTGTGACTGGAAGGTCTACTTCATAAGCAAGGCTGCTAGACCATTTCCTGGCTTCTCATTTTAAACAGTATTTCCAGAAACTCTTCTTATGACTCTTGCTCTTTGGTTTGCAGTCAACCAGAATCCTTACCTCAAATAAAACCCTTGCTTGTCCCCTACTTACGACTGAGTGTGGGAGGCTACTGACAGTGCTGCCGTTTCCCAGAATTCACTAATTTGAAGCGGCCTTTAGGACAGCTTTGGAAATCAGAGCATGGGGCCTGGATGAAGAGTGCTCTCAAAATTTGGGACTGGTTTGAGAAAAATATGAAAATGAAAGTACTGTATTAAATAGATTTCAAGATACATTTCCCCCACACTGTAACAGCTCTGAAACTAGGGTATATTGTATAATTGTTGTAGCCTTACAAAGGGCTTCCCTGGTGTCTCAGCTGTAAAGAATCTGCCTGCCAATGCAGGAGACGTAAGAGAGGCAGGTTTGATCCCTAGGTCAAGGAAATCTCTGGAGAAGGAAATGGCAGCCCACTCCAGTAATCCCATGGACAGACGAGCCTGGCGGGCTACAGTCTGTGCGGTCTCGAAAGAGTCAGACTCGACTTAGCAACTAACCACCACCAACAACAAGCCTTACAAATACTTAGCAGTATTTTCCTTTTGCTACATAAAAACAATGGTGCATTTGATGATTGATGGCCTCTTAGAGTCCTTGAAAAACTGAGCCTTGGAAGGATGTTTGTAAATATAATTTGGGTATTTTTCTATCTTCAATAACTGGAATGTATCTCTGGCACTAAAATGTAACCCCCCAAAACAGTAACCTAGTAATAATTTTGTAATGATTACCAGAAATACTGAATTGAGACATTCTGAGACTGCATTCTGACTCAGAGCCTATGCCATTTATAAAGGTGGGGGTTAGAAAGATGGCTGCATATGAGCCAGGCATTTTTGTTCTTTCCTATAAAGTAATTGGAAAGGAATTGTCTACCTGGGGCTTATATTTAAAAGGAAATTGCAAATTGCTAGCTTATAACTGTTTATCTGGCATTGTCCAGGTCTCTGAAAAATAGTAGCTGATGGGCACAAGTTGTCTGTATCACTGTCATGATAGTGATGTATTCTGCAGTAGGATCAATGTAACATGCTTTTCCATTTTCATCAATACCATGTAAACATCTTTGCTTTTATTCTCTACTTGCCAAGAAACCTTCTGAATTAGCTTTCCAGGGGATTTATGCCCTTGAAGATCTGTTGGACATTTTATAAATGGGTAATCACTTTGGAATGTGGCTTAATATGAGCACGAACAGACAAATATCCTGGTACCTTTCTGCATGTATGGTACAGCACTTCATCTTGTCTTATAAAATTACTTGAAAGTTGTACTTTCAAGGCAACTCTTGATGTTTCAGAGCCTTGTGTGGAAAGGCCTTATCCTGGAGACATTGGTGTGATGGCTTGTCCAGTGAGGAAGGCAGCCCAGGATTAAGAGGTGGTGAGCCTGACAAGGGTAGCTTGCTTCCCCCCTCTGTGCCCTATCTTCACTGACAAGCACCATTTCACCCAAAGCCCTTCTTGATTCCAGTGTGGTGGTATGTGGTGATTCCACAAGTGTCTTAATCATTTCCAGGCTTGCTTATAAATTGTTTTAGAATAAACAATCTCTCTTTGTGCCTCATTATGCACTGTACCAGGAACATGGTGTGCAGTTCTGGTGAGCAATTCTCAACGAAGATGTGATTAAAGCGAGCGGGTCCAGAGAAAATTAACTAACATGGGCAGAAGAATAGGCCTCTATATTGATTAATTAGCTTAAATTGGTGAATTCATTCACTAAATATTTTTCCACATGTAGCGTAAAAAGAGGAGGACTCTATGTACAAAAGAAGAAGGTTGAGATAGAAGATGTGATTAAAATCTATAAAATTATGAAAGCTATGCTTTCTTATTTATTGAATTCTGGTATACTAGGACTCAGAGCACTCTCAGAAACTTAAAAGAGGTCTACAATGAATAGAGACTTGTGGAATGCATTATCCCAGGATGTGGTGCAGATTGAAAATATAAATAGATTTATTAAAAGTTAGATAAGCTCATGAATAACAGATTGGGGAAACAATGACACTTTGGGGTATGTCCACAACTCTTAAAAGGGATCAGACATACTCTTCTATTCTATGTCCCTGGTGTGCCCATCAGAGAAGGAATATCATGATGAAATGGACCATGGGGAATGTATATATAACAGTTGGTTTAGGCAGGTAAGACAACTGCAAAAATGTGGGTGAAATTGGGCTCATTAAATTATCCAGGTTCCAAAGACATGTAAATAAAAGAGCTGCCTATGAATTCTAGAGCATTTGGTGGTGGAAAACCTCTGTGAAAGAGTGTACTTTATATGCTAGGAGCATCTGATCTTTGTTATCAGAGGAGCGAACAATAATGTGCATATGTTGGACACAGGCAGAATTAGGGATCATGTAACCTTCTGTTTCATAGACCACCATGTTGCTTGTGTCAAGCCTCGTTTTGCAGAGAACTAAGATTTTGCCTGCAATTAATGCATAATAAATGAGACCCAGCCAAATATACATAAAAAAAGAAATGAAAGTTTCCTTTAAGCTATATCCTTTTAAAATGTTCCTGGAAGGGGGCCTCTATTCTTTTATTTAAAACAAAACGGGAAATGCGGTAGAAATATTTTTGTAGTATTTTTTTTTTTTGCAAATAAATTTTATTGGCATTCTTTGTTGTCTCTCCCAGTATGAATTAGTTCCTTACATGATTTACTTCTGTTTTCAACAAAGAAGGCTGAAACTAATTTAAATTAAAACAGCCTGCAGTTCTATTAGGATGCATGTGGTACTGTTTCTCACCTTCTATCTTCACTGATGATAATAATGTATTTTTTCTTTAACCAATTTGCTGTCATGTTTTAAAAAAACATCTCCACATGTGTTCATAAGTACATATTTGTACATGCATGAAGGACAGAGGCATTTAAAAATTAGGAGGGCATAATCTGTTATTGCCACAGATAATGCTCTCAGCACTTTGTGTTATGAGATGGTGGATGCAGATAGATGCTATTGAAAGCCATATCCTTGAGTCTGAAAAATGATCAACTAATATGATCATAGAGTTAAGTATTAATAAGAGAAGCACATAAGTTTTTTGTTTTTTTTTTTAAGACTTGAAATGCTTGATTTAGCTCCTAATGTTTTGGTAGTCTCAAAAATTAAAAGAAAATTATGTTTACAGATCTTTTTCTGCTGTATTATTTCTTTATGGCCTTTGTATGTCTTTTACATGGGATATGCATGCTAGGTGTTAATAAGAAGTCAATGCCTAAACAATATATTTTTAAACCGAGGAGCATCATTTGTAACTGAACAGGCAAATAAATTACACTGGATATTAGCATCTGGAAGTATTTTTCCAGGCAAGTAACTATTGAGTTTAAGTCAATTAATACAGTTAAATTGCATCTAAAATTAGATGGTACTAAATGATTTCAATATAGCTATGTGATATTAATACAATATGTATTAGTATCAAAGAATGCAGGCCAAACTGAGAGAACAAAACATATATAACTCTTTGTGAAGCTTTCATTTAATGAAAATCTACTGCAAGTAAAAACATCATACCTTAATTTGTTATAGTGCTTTTACATTTAAGACACACTTTATTACACGTTATTTTATTTGGCCCATAAAATAACACTGTGTAAATTGTCACAGGGAAACTGGTCTCAGAGAAAGCACTTTAATCAACATCATAGAAGAAAATCTCCTAATGTCTCCCTTTTCTGACCTCTGTTCTTTTTACATCATGGCTACTAGAGTGACCTTTCTCCTGCTTAAATTCCTTTGAGTACTTGGCATTGCCTGTGTGTTTCTGTCCATATTGTAGTGACTTACGAGCCTATGCCTCCCTTGTACCCATCCGTATTCAAGCCCAGGGTTTGGAAACTTTCTGTAAGGGCCAGATAGCAAATATTTTCGACTTCATGGTCTATACAACAGTTGTTGCAGCATGAAAGCAATCAGGGATTATATGCAAATGAGTATCACCGTGTTCCGATATAACTTTATTTACAAAAAAAGGTGATATCCCAGAATTTGGCCTGCAGGCTAGTTTGCCAACCCTGATTTTAGAATAAAAATGCCTCAGACTATAGGAAGAAATCATCAGAAAGTCTATTTATATTTTGTTTTTAATTCTATCCTTTAAAATTTTTTTGTGTATAATTTATATTATACATAGTATATATATATTTAAATTATGTGTTGCTTTTTAATTTTCACTTATTATTATTAATTTATTTTTTGGCTGTGCTGTGTGGCATACAAGATCCTAGTTCCCCAAGCATAATATACTGACTTTTAAAATTTAGGCTATTCATAGCACATGGTTGTTGTTGTTGTTGTTATTTAGTCAGGAAGTCATGTCTGACTTTTGTGACCCCATGGACTGCAGCTTGCCAGCCTCCTCCATCCACGGGATTCTCCCAGCAAGAATACTGGAGCGGGTTGCCATTTCCTTCTCCACGCACATGGTTAATATTTTTTACTGTAGGATTTGTATTTGGTAAATGTGAGAGATTAACTGTCTGCTCTACCAATCTACTCCAATGCTTCTGGCAATTTTCAGGACATACCAGACTGCTCTCTGCCTCTGTGCTTTGTTCATGGTATCCTCTCGTGTATTTAGCAATCTTTTTACTTGTTATTCCTTCTTGCATCTCAGACCTTCCCCTCCAGGATCACATTCATTGACCTATATTCTTTATTTAAGTTGTTTTTTAATCGGAGGAAAATTGCTTTACAATGTTATGTTAATTTCTGCCATACAGCAACATAATTATACATATAATCAGCCATTATTATACATATCCCCACTCTCTTGAGCCTCCCTCCTCTCTCCCCTGAAATATATTCTTTTAAAATTCCTTTATCTGTGGTTTGCTAGAAAGAAAATTTCTTCATGTGCCTGAAAACATCTTTATACTAAAGATAATTTTGCTGTGTGTAGAACTCTAGGTTGGCAGTTTTCTCTCAGCACATTAAAGTTGTGATTCCATTGACTTTTGGACTTCAGTTTTGTTTTTGTGAAGTCAGCTGCCAAACTGCTGCTGTTTGGAAGTAATCTGTTATTTTTTTCCTCTGGCTGCTTTCACTTTTTTGGTGTAATGAAGTTCTACTCTGATGTTCCTTTAGGTGCATTTTATTTACCTGCTCAAGATTCATTATGATTCATGAATTAGGGTTGGTGGCTCTTATCACTTTACAAATATTAGTCATTACTTCTTCAATTTTGTCCCTGTTCCTGCCTCAGTATTTTTATCTTCTCTTTCAATTAAACTCCAGTTAACCATATATTTGCCCTCTTTCCTAAGCCCGTGTATCCTAACCTCTCTTTTATATTTCTGTTTTTTCCCACTGTGATGTGATTCTGAATAATTTCTTCTTCCCTGCTTTCTAGTGTACTAAGTTTTCTCTTATCTAGATTGCAGTTGAATCTATTCATTGTGATTCATTTTTTACCTTTTTATTGGAAATAACTTCAAACATTTAAAACATATGGATAACTTGAAGAAAAAATAAAAACAATACAAAGAACATCTGTTAACTCTTTGCCCAGATATGCCTATTATGATTGTACTCCATTTGCTTAATCATTTGTGCTCTGTTGCTCCATCTTTCTATGTATAATTGTATATATTATATAAATTAAAGGTATATATACATGATAAGTAATCATTTTATATAGATATACATGTGTGCATATATGTATATATATATGTAAATATTTTTCTGAAGCGTTTTTCTATTCCCTCCGCCCACCAACAACCATGTTTGTTCTCTAAGTCTACAAGTCTCTCTGTTTTGTAAATAAGTTCATTTGTATTATGTCTTTTTAGATTTCACATATAAGGGGTGTCATACAATGTTTCTGCTTTTCTGACTTATTTCACTCAGAATGACAAATTCTAGGTTGCTAGATATTGCTTCATCTTTACTTTCTTTTGTTGGGTTTTTACATATTATATGCATTTTTGTAAGGCTCTTTAATTTTCTTTAACAAGATGGAGTCCAAGTAAATTAAAAAAAGTGCACAATCATCTGGGTACTGCGTGTTGTTCGATGCTTTCCTTTCATATGCGACATCGTATCAGTCTCCTGCTAGAGCTTTTCTTTCCTGAGATGCTGCAGGAATAGAAGCACCTGTAGCACTTGTATGCATCATGGTCCTTTACCCTTGATTACTTCACTGTTTGTTTCTGAAGAATAAGGGTATTTTCATGTAACTACAGTAAAGTTATCAACTTCAGTAAATTTTGACATGGTAAATTTAAGTTCAACAATTAGAGTATTGGTACAGTGATTCCCTGGTGACTCAGATGGTAAAGAATCTGCCCCCAATGCAGGAGACCTGGGTTTGATTCCTGGGTCAAGAAGATCCCCTGGTGAAGGGAATGGCAACCCACTCCAGTATTCTTGCCTGGTGAATTCCATGGACAGAGTAGCCTGGTGGCCACAGTCCATGGGGTCGCAAAGAGTTGGACATGACTAAGTGACTAACACACACAGTGCTTTTTATCTAATCTACTGCTGTATTCCATTTTTCAGTTGACTCAAGTATGTCTTTGATAGCATTTTTTCTCCTCCATTTCAGTGTCCAGTCTAGAGTCAGGTATCGTATTCACTTGTCATGTCTGTTAAACCTTCTTTCATCTGAAACATTTCCTTAGTCTTTTATGATAGTTACATTTTGAAAGACTATAGCCCCTATACCCACCTTTAAAAAAAAGAATATTTCTAACTTGGGGTTTGTCTAATGTTCCTTCATAGTTAGAGTCAGGTTATGCATTCTTGGCAAGAATACTACATCAATGATGTCATTTCTTTCTCAGGGTATTATATCTGTAGGTAGTGATAGTAATTTTGATCAGTCAGTCAATTTATCTGATTGCTCCACTGTATAATTATTTTTCCCCCCTCTTGAAACTAATAAACAGTTTAAAGGGTAGCACTTTAAGATGATACAAATATTCTCACTCTGGGAAGGGGAAATGGGAAAGGGTTTCTGTTCAGTGAGTGATTTAAGTTATGCAGGGCGACCGTTCAAGAGATCTACTTTACAACATTGTGCCTATAGTTAGCAATATTCTCTTGTGGACTTAAAATTTAAGAGGGTAAGTCTCATGTTAAGAGTTCTTACATCAATTAAAATATGAACCCTTTGTCTGTAGAAGGTAATAAAATCAAGTAAATAAGTTAGCTGTGCAGGTAAAAACAAACAACAAAAACAACAAAACTAAATAGACTTCACCTTATGAAAATTTCCCCCTAGATTTGGCATTCACTGATGATTCTTGCCTGATCTAATCTTTACTGCAACTGTTGCAAAAACACTTTAAATTAGTTTTATTTTTCAACTGTATAAAATCTATTCTTTTCAGATTTGCTTAGGGTACATATTGATATTTTCTTTTTCCTTTTAAATTTTATTCTACTTTTCTCTAATTTCTTTTAATATAGTAAGATTAACTGTTTTATAATATATGTACAATGATTCACTATCTGAAGTCTGTTGAAGATCTGTTTCTGCATTTTACTCTTTCTCATGGTACTCATGGTACTTTTTTAAAGTGATGTAAGTTAGATCTTCACATTGACTCAAGGATCATTTTATGGTTGCAGCTTCTTAAGGACTTCCCTTCTAATCTGCTCAGTAAAGACATGTTTCTTTATAGTCCCCTGGGGTTGGGTATGAGATAGGGTGAATTTACTTCTAGTTCACCCTTTCCTTGAGCATATAGTCCTTTGGGGAAAGTGCTGAATGTAGGGATCTCTTTGATATGTCTCTCTACCTTAAAGGACCTGAGCTTTGATTTCTTCTCATCCCAAGAGGTCTACAAATAAAAACTCAAAGTTACCTAGCTGACAAATGTCCTGGAGCAAAATGAATTCCAGAGCTCTGCTCACCTCTCTGAGTTTCTGTTTCCCTTAGATTTTAGCCTGGTTATTCTATACGTGTTAGCTTTTTAATGGGTTTAAGATGTTTTTCTGCATTGACTAACATTGTTTTCAGTGGGAAGACAGGTTTGAATAACCCAAGATGTGGTATTCCCTCACACTATATTCTCTATACTGAGTGTTCTTCTTCATCTGTTCTGTCCCTCAAACACCTCCTTAGTTTTCACGTATCAGTTGAAGTGTCACCTCCTCCATAAAGATACCTCTGAACAAATCCCTCTCCTGAGGTACAATAGATTATTCTCTTGATCCAGTTTGCCTTCTTGTCTGTCTTTCCCAAAGAGACTATGAGTTCTTTGAGAGCAGGTATCATATCTTGTTCATTTTTGTACCCTTAGGACCTAGTACTGTGGCTGGCAGATTTTTGTGTTCCCAGTGATTAGTAGGTATCTAATGTTCCCAGATACATAGTAGGTATCTAATAATTATTTGTTGACAGAACTTTTTTGTCACCTTGGAATTGAGATAGACTATGGGACAGAATGACTAGGACAGAATACAGGACAGGTGACCTAAACAGGTTAATTCGTAGGATGGGGTGTTCATGATGGTAGTAGCAGTGGTGGTAGAATTACTGTGAGTCTGGAAGGGATACAATCTGGTTTATCTAACTGAACAGAAGCAAATTTAGAATGTTTAGGGGTTTATGGTTCACAGTTGTTCAGACATACAGGCTAGGGAAGAGGATCAGTAGAAATCATAGTTCAAACAATTCCTGAACTTGGAAGTTAGATCATGACTGTCAGTGGCACAAGTGGAGGTGGTTTCAGCAAAGGCCTCTGGCTTGCATTCTGGCCTTGAGACTTGACTGTTGTGTGGGACTGTGGTGTGTATTGAGCAACACATGAGCTGCTCCTTAGGGTAAGGCAAACTTCTTTTGGGTTAGCTATTGCACTGAGGGCTAAATTCTCTGGAGAGAGATTTTACTTCCACCAGGCCTGCTTTTAAAACTTCAAAGTTTGGCTCCTTCTAGCCTGATTTACCTGGCACCTTTCCAATAAGTGCCAGTCAAGCTGAAGTATCCCAAAATCCATGGTAATTGCTGCTCCTGGCCATGCCTCCACAACAAATTCCCCAATTTTTGCCTTTGCTATATTATTTTCCCATTCTAGAATGCCTTTCTTTGTATCTGCTCATGGTTCAAAGCCCAACTAAAATTCCACCTCTCATAAGATATCCTCTCTATTATCCAGCCCATCGACCAAACTCCTATAAACTTATCTAAACTCTCAACATTCTGCATTTAATTATATTCAATTTTGTCATGCTTCTTAATTATTTAACTAGGGTTAATCCTCTTTCCCAGTCTTGATTGTTGACTCCTTAGAGACTATTGTATTCACCTGGTGGGCCATTCATCGCTCTAATTGTAGTACTGGTTATACACTCAAGAAATGCTTTTTGACTTGTTGAATGTAGACAGAGAGCATCCCCATACCTCTCAAATCATCCTGTCCTGTATGTGATAGCATCCTAGAAAATTCTAGGAGTTGGATTGAATATTGGATCCTTTTTGTTTTGTTTTATACTCTTTGTTTTACAGATGTATAAGAGGGGATTATGTGATTTTCCCAGCTTCAGGCATTTAGAGATTCAAGTCTGGGAGTGGCATAGCCAGAATTACAGTCTAAGCATTGATTACTGCAGTTTAGGACTTACTCTTCTCCTGACTTTTCTGTGAGAGCACAGGCGTAGCATCTTTTACCCTCTAATAGGTAGTGTACCATGGAGACGTGGTGTTGTTTTCCTTTCCTGACTTCCAGTGTCTATAGAATTTGATTTAAATCAACACATTGGTGAAAGTTATACCAAGTGGATTTGTTTAATCCATATGTAGTTAAAATTAAAGAATCACCAAAACAAAGTATTTCATTACTTCTGTTCTGTTTACAGGTTCTTTTTAGTGTTTTATTTAGACTGTCACAGCTACTCTGTACATAGCAAAAGCTATCAGTGAATTATTGTACATGGAGTTTCTCCAGGGGGGCCATGCTGTTCGGACCATTTTCCCATGGAAAGCTCTGCCAGCCCGTACAGTGCCCTGGTGCTTTAAGTCTTCTTGTGGAGGTGGCCTCCCCTTAGGCGGTCATTCTGAAGAGCCTTTCAAGAACCTGAAATGTTGCCATTGGAGCGTTTCCCAGAAGGAAATTGAACCACAATTTTTTTGAAGTTCAGGGAACTCTCTACCAGGAGTATGTCATGTGTCTAGACATATTCTGATGTGTTTTTCATTACAATAATGCAATAACATGAACTGCACCAAATGATAGGGTAAATTCATTAAGACTGTTTTCTTGTCCATTTCTTTCAAAACACTCAGCAAAAAGGACACTATGAACTACGAACTACCTACATGTAGCATCTGCTTTCTTTGTTTCTTTTCCCTTCTAATTGCTTTGTACTTAATTTTTCTCCCCTACATCCCCCCCCCTTTTTTTTGCTTCTCACTTTTCTCTGAGTAGGAAAGTAAAAGTAAAAGCTTATCAATTCTGCTATATTTCTCAGCTGATTAGAGAGAAAAAAATCATCCTGAACTGACTAATAGAGAGTCAGGGAACTACAAATAAATCAGCAGTTGCATAAGGGAGGGAATGAAATTTAACTAAGGAAATTGGGATCTCTACTGCCATGAAGAAAATAAATGGGACAATGTAGAATCATTATAGGAAGACTGGGTGGTCTACAAGAAAGAGGGCAGATTGTGCAAACTGACATTTGAGGAATCGGCCTGAATGTTGTTGCTTGGGACCAGCGCTGTTCATTGATGTCATAGCAAAATGTGCTTAATTTGTAGAACACGTGAGGAACCCTGGCAGACAAGGCAGGCTCTGAAATATAGGAGGGCTTAACCTTCTTGTCTCTGAGGTGTGCTTCCTATTTAGAATAGAAAGTTCAGGGGCCCTAACCTAAGAATCTCCCTGGAATCCCAGCTGGACTGTCTCCGTTCCAGCAGGATCAGAGCACACCTGTACGAAGAGAGCTTTCTCTTGCAACCACCCACATTGACTTCCTTGTGCATACCCTGGTTCCAGAGATGGCCACCACCCTCTCCCAGCTTCAGCTTACAGGGAGAAGAGAGGGCTCTATTGGGCAAAACATGCCCTGGCTCAGATTGTTCTCTGTGGTTTGGATTTCTGGTACTATTGTCTTAACCCACCGATCTTCCTAACTTCTGGGCTCTCTCCTGCTTTACATCCAGATCTCTCTTCCAAGGTTGTAACTGTGTGCCATGGGCCAAATCTGATCAACAGGTTTGATTGCCACATCTAGAGTTTATTTGCATCATGTGTGTGTTTTAATTGGATTGGTTGCTAATAATATTTTCAGAGCTGAAAACTTTCACCTTAAAATCTGGTGTCCCATGAAAAATTGAAAGATTTGGCAGCTGATGCCTGGAACGGTGTATGTTTCTCTCTTTAGTTCTCTGTAGTTCCCACCATTCCTGATTTTCTTGTGGTTATTATTATTTTTTAATATAGTAAAGAGAGAAATGGTATATTTTCTTTTATCCCAGTGTTTGTAAATGTTTTTCTAGCAAGATATCCTTCAATCCTGTTAGCTTCCTCATCCCTTAAAAGCATTGACTTATGACCACTCCTTAGGCCTTGCCGGAATGGAACTTAGGAGGTGTCAGGCCCCAGTTTGGATCCAGACAGTGTTGCTTGATGCTACTCTAGTTTTGGCTGGCCCTCTTCCAGCGCCCTCACTTGGAAATCCCAGACTAGTTACCTTGGGGTGGCAGTATTTGACGATGCCAGATTCCATCCACACAGGACCCTGTTTATTTTTGTCAACTCTGTGAAGACTTCCGTTACAGACGTTGATGCTTGCAGGTTTGCCTTTGTGATCGTTCTCTCCCGCTGTGTGCTCAGTCACTCAGTCTGACTCTCTCTGCGACCCCTGTAGCCCCCCAGACTCCTCTATGCATGGGATTCTCCAAGCAAGAATATGAAGTAGGTTGTCATTTCCTCCTCCAGTTTCTCCCAGTGGCAAATACCAAAAAATCTATTTCTCAAGCTTTTTTGTTTGTTTCAGTAAACCTTTCCGAAATGGAGTTAGAGCTGTTTTAAAAAGTGTGATTCTGGGAATTCCCTGGTGGCCCAGTGCTTTGGACTCTGTGCTCTCACTGTATACAGTGTTTGCCACTTATAAATGTAAGCTGTTACTGTTATTTGAATATCTTTTATGTGGTAGGCTCTTGTGTCAGATACAAAGATAAATAAGTCACGATCCTTACCCTGAAGAAGCTGATGGCTTAATATATGAGAATAAACTTAAATAATGGTAATTTGTTATTTACCATTATGTAAATGTAATACCACAGATACATTCAGGTTAGAATAGTGACCAGGGAGGAAGGGACCCCTATCTGGAGAGATCATGGAAGGTTTCATGGAGATATTTAACCTTTCTTGAGAGAAGTATTTGAGGGAGAGGGAAGGAGTTGCCATTAGTTGAGACACCATGTACATTCATGTGATCTAAGAGTATAAGGCCAAGCAAGGCCCCTAGGGGCAGACTGACAACTGGTGCTAGTCTGCACACTCCTGCATGGAAAAGAGTCTGTCAATTTTAGCAAAACTTGACCACAAATGTGACAGGCCGTCAGCAGATCTTGCTATGGTCTTCAAACTCTAATGCCCCCAAAATTCAGTCAGTATTTCAGCTGTTGTTACAGTCCAAGTCATGCTCCTTCTAACCAGACAGACAAAAATCCAAGTACCCTAAAACTGGACAGGGTCTCAGACATCATCTGGTCTGATCCCTTCACCTTACAGCCAAGAATATCAAAATTCACAGAGGAAAAGTAACCTTTATAAAATGATTGATCACCATACCTGGCAGCCCTGGACCCAAAATAAATATTGAGATGCCTTGATTATTTCACAGAAGTGATATAAAACAAAGATAGCCACTGAAGTTCTGCTTGGCATACACAAGTTGGTCAAATGAGTTGCATCTTTACCAATTTAAAGTCTACCAGAAAAGCAAGGGTCACATTAATGGTAGTAGAGATACAAGGGCTTTGTTATGTAGTAAAGATTGTTTTTTTCATTATTAAATTTCTTACTCTGCTGTGCACTGTTGCTTCAGTCTTGTCTGACTCTTTGTGACTCTATGGACTGTAGCCCATCAGGCTCCTCTGTCCATGGAATTCTCCAGGCAAGAATACTGGAGTGTGTTGCCATACCCTCCTCCAGGGGATCTTCCCAACCCAAGGATCAAACTCATGGCTCTTATGTTGCCTGCACTGGCAGGTGGGTTCTTTTCCACTAGTGCCACCTGGGAGGCCCCAAATTTCTGGCGTTTAATAAATATTTGCTGACTTGATTTCAACAAATTTAATTAAATTGAGTGGCTCAGATGATTCAGTCCCTGGGTTGGGAAGATTCCTTGGAGAAGGGCATGGTAACCCATTCCAGTATTCTTGCCTGAAGAATCCCATGGACAGAGGAGCCTGGTGGGCTACAGTCCATGGGGTCGCAAAGAGTCAGATATGACTGAAGTGACTTAGCACACACAAATAGTACATATGGAGAATAATTTGCCATTTGTATGCTTTAATCATTTTTCAAATTATTTAATAGAATTTTGAAAGTTTTGGATGAATATACTATAGTTCTTATGTGATTTGAATGTGGGAAAGTTCTGGCTATAGGATCCCATGAACATATTCCAAATTCAAAATCGCATGGCTATGATCAATGCTGTGTGGGTAGAAAACTGTTCATATGGAAAACATAAAAAAGCAAACCATTCCAGGCACTATGACATTTAGGCTGAAGGTTCATCTGTGCAATCTGTGGGTATCTCGGTCTTTGATGTTAATTTGTTAATATATCAATGTTCTAGATCTTAATATGAATATGCTGTTAAAATGGAAAATGCACTCAAAACTCTGAAGGAAGCATCCACTGACAAGATAGAATTAAAACTCTTGGAATAAAATGTTTACCAAAGGAAAGCTTGTACTTGTATGAAAACTCAAGTTAACATAAAGAGTGACAACAATGTAGTTCATCATTATAAAGAAAAAAGGAGAATAAGATTGGGTTTACTTCCAGTTGTACATAGGTATTCATTGGACTCAGTCAATGCTATTAGCTTTTTATTGTTAAAGGATTATTATGTTTTATCTTATTGTTACTAATGTCTATTGATTTAGCTGGGAGAATTTCACAAGATTTTAAAATCCAGTAACTTTTTGGCTGAGGATATGAAAAGGGAGCTAGAAAAATCAAAGGAAATTGCACAGTTTATATGAATATCCTCCATTTATAACAATTTGTCCTTTTTCTAGCTGAACTTGCTAAAACTTTCCTAACTTGAATTTATCATAAAATTGATTGGCCAGAAAAAAAAATACTTTGTAAAGGGCAAGTAACTCAAGACCCACCTGGAATACAGCTTTAGGTTCCAACTGTCATTGTATCACAGATGAAAGCAAAACAAAATTGCTTCGAAAAAAGAGCTGGGGTGAGGAATGTCAAGACTGCAAAAGTTAAATATAGTTAGGGAGCCTGTGACTAAAGGGAAGTTATTGTAGGCTTGTATACATATTTGAAAGTTCTAAATCCAAAGGGAAGAAAACGGTACTGTGTTACTTTAGATATAGTGGTAACAGTTTAGAGGAGGATCTAGATTAAATCTCAAATAAAAAATACATTTGTGAAATATATCTTAAATGGTCTTTTACTTTCTCTTGAGATATGGTTAAAAAATCCAGCTCTCAGTGTGTGGAAATTTATTTAAATGCTTCCCGGGAGGAGGATGAGAAATTTGAAATGTTTCTAGTCTTTATGGATTGAGGGTTAAAAATCGATATCATGTCTAGATAAAGATTTTCAGAAGTTTGTATGGGAGGAAGAAAAGCCTGATAGTTTGCAAAGGTGTGATGGATATGGATGAACGCTTGCCCCTCGTATGTAAAAATAAATTATCTTTCAGTGTTGACTTGGCTACAGACTCTGAGTCTGTAGTTGGAGGTCAGTGCACAGCAGGGTGGTCAGAATGGAAGGAAGAAAACTGTGCAGGTCCATTGTGTGAGGACATGGTGGGAAAGAGTGTGAGTCATTTCATAGATTTGGAGAATGCATAAATTACAGAGGTGTACACGTGTCACTTTATGGATGTACAGATTGGGTATTCTATTTTATAGAATTTATATAGTACTTGCTGAAGTTTCATAGTGTCTTCACTTAGGCTGTTACCTAATCTTTTAAAGAACAGAATGAGATAGGAATCTTTGTGTCCAGTCTATGGCTCTGGGCAGTGATTCATGTGTTTGGTGCATTGATGGGGATGGTTGAAAGCCTAGGCTTAGCTAGGACTGTCATTTGGAGAGCTTACTCCTTGCCCCTCTAGCAGAAAGATCTCTGAGTAGTTGGATTTTTATGTATGACAGGTTAGGTCTACCAACAAATGTTTCAAAAGGGCCAGATAGAAGCCCTGAGGCTTCTAAGTCATAGAAATTCTAAGGTGTCACTTTTACTGCATTCTTTAACCAAGCAAGCCACTAAAGTGAGTCCAGATTCAAGGAGGAAGACGTGAGATGCCACCTTTCAATGCGAGAGGCATTGAAGAATTTGTGGCTACTTCCCAGGTGGGGCTGAGCCTTCCCAGGTAGTACAGTGGTAAAGAATCCACCTGCCGATGCAGGAGATGCAAGAGATAAGGGGTTCAATCCCTGGGTTGGGAAGATCCCCTGGACTAGGAAATGGCAACCCACTCTAGTATTATGGCCTGGAAAATCCCATGGACAGAGGAGCCTGATGGGCTACAGTCCATGGGGTCACAAAGAGCTGGACAAGACTGGGTGACTGAGCACATGCACACACACACAGTTTACTTCAGGCTATACTCCTACATTCCTACCAAGTGCAAAAGAGAGTTATCTTCTTCCCAGTTCCTCCAAATTCTCATCTCATTGTGGCCTCCTCTTTGAAGCCTAATACTCATTATCTGTTATAGACTGAATATGTCTATTCCAAAATTCTTATGTTGAAATCCTGACTCCCAGTGTGATGATATCAGGTTGTGGGACCTTTGGGGGTTAATCGGGTCATGAAGGTAGAGCCCTCACGAACGGTATTTGTGCCCTAAGAAGAGACACTAGAAAGGTTGCTTTTTCCCTCTCTGCTCTACTGTGTGGTGAAACAGCTAGAAGATGGCCATCTACAAACCAGAAAGTGAGTTCTTATCAGAACCAAATCTGCAAGCATGTTGACCTTAGACTTTCTAACCTCCAAAACTGTGGGAAACAAATGTTTGTTGTTTAAGCTACCCGGTCTATGGTAATTTGTTGTAACAGTCTGAACTAAGACATTGTCTAAATCAGATCCAGATGCTAATGAAGTTACTTGTGTGTGATTTTCTCAGGTATAATGTCATTCCCTTTGATCTGAACATCTGTGAATTAGAGACAAATTTATCAAATCTTCCCGAACCTGAACCCCCTTCCCATATAGCTAACATACAGTATTGGCAAAGGTGCAAGATGTCTACAGTATACATTTCCATTCACAAAGGGATAAAACTGGAGGTGCATAGCCAAGAAGGTCTATGGCAATTCCGAATTCCAGCTAGGCAGATGTCACCAGTTCATTGATCAGGACTCAGTCCTTTCCCCTGGAAATGATTCTCTGTAGCTCTTGGCATGGACCTCCAGGATTTTGTTTTCACACTGAGTCATTTTTTCTTTTCCTTTCTCTTTGCAAAAGAACAACCTTTCCTAGTCTTGATTCCTGCCAGTAGAAGTTTGGGAATCAAATTCCTTTTTTTTTCCCCTCTCTTGGATTGTCTTTGTGCCTTTTGGTTGAAGCTGACACACTTTGTTAAAGCAATTTGTGGGCTTCCTGTGTATCAAATTACAATTTGCTTAATTAGTCAAAAGAAACATCTACATTTTATTCCAGAAACTTGCCCTTCTCAGTGTTGAGCTGAATGTCTGGGTGCTGTGTATGGGACAATGACTTTAAAATAGAAGCCTATCATCTAGTTGGAAAGGGCTGTAAGGCACACCTTTCAGATTCCTGGACACCAGATTGTCTAGCAGAGAGGGTCTAAGAAGCATACCTATATGATACCTAGGCACTCTACTAGGCATACCCTTAAATGTTTTGGAGAGAGTTTTGGAGTCATACTTGACAGCTTTAATCTGAGACCAAGTTTTACTTATTGGACTCTGGATTTGATTTTTGCCCTGAAGTCATTTCTAACTTAAGAATATTTTGCTCGGAGAAAATAGAGATGAGAAACAGTTTTATTTAACCATTGAGAGTTCTAGATCTTCTTTTCCCCCGCAAAACACTTCTTAAAAACCAAACAATTCTTCTTTTAATCTCTTTTGTATTCCACATTACTAAAGGCTGTAATATTGTCAAACTTCCACTGTATCAGGGTGCCCTCCTTTTCCAAACTCCCTAGCATTTTTTTCTCACTCTCCATTAAATCGTCCTTTAAAGTCTCTCTGAACTTTTTAGCTGTCATTGCTAGTCTCCCTGAAGCTCTTCCAGTTTCTGTGGTCCCCAAACCAATTTTTTTTAAAACACGTTTAGGTTTTTGTTACTGGAGATATAAAAATATGTTCCGTTTACCTATTAATGCATAACAAGCTACTCCAAAATTAGTGGCTTAAATTAAAAACTATTATATTACAGGATTTCGTAGGTCAGGAATTTTTGCAGCTCTTGGCCATGTGATTCTTTTTTTCCATGTGGCATCAACTAAGATTACTTCGTGATATTTAGCTGTAGATGAGCTGGTTTGAGAGATCTAAGGTGCTATGTATGTGAGTTCATGTCTGATGATGGTCAGGATGGCTGGGAGGCTAGCCTTAGCTGGGAGTGTCAACTAGAATTGTCTAACTAATGACAACTCAGGGTTTCCAAAGAATGTTAGGACAAGATGGAAGTTGCAAATCTTATGTTGATCTAGGCTTTGAAATCTCAGAATGTAACTTCCATTCCATTTTATTGCATAGGCAAATTGCTAACACCAGCCCATATCAAGGGAAGAGTAACTCATAGGTTCTTTGTTACTCTTCTCACTGGGAACAGTGACAAAGATTTTGTAGTCATCTTAATCTACCATACTTATTATTCTAAGATGAACTTAAAAAAAATGGATCATTATCAATTCAGGTGTAAATATATTCAATGTGCTTCAATCCATCAAAGCTATTATTTTTTATTGATGTTCAAATTGTCTTATTTTTGACTAATATGAGCCTCCTCAAGTTGACTTCTGGATTCTTTTGACCTGATCCTAATACCATGTGATAGCTTCTGTGTTATCTATTAGATGACAAATGTTTCAGGCTTTAGATTTCTTCCCTAAACCTAGAGTCAGCCATTTATCTAAGACGTTTTGGTATGTTATAGTAGGAAATAATATTGTAAGACCACAAATTGGATGGTCCCACCAAAAGGATTATGAAAACAGTTAATAAAATGAATTTTACACTTGCTTTCCCCATTTCCTTAATTTGTAAAAAATACTGTATATACATTGTCAGATCATGTTGCCATTACATGTGTTTTTTAACCTTCCCTTTTCATCCTTCTTTGGTCTCAGTTCTGAAAATCACTTTATATTTAATGCCATGGGAGGAGGTGAATTCAGGAGTCTCCCATGTCACCATCTTGGATTGGAACCCCCAAAAGTCTTTTATTAAATCTTTATGTTTATTAATGATTTTACTGATTGATTTCAGAAATTTGAAAAACAAATTATCTTTGATGAATACTTAATTTAAAACAGCACAAAAACAAGCATGGAAACATAAAAACACTTTAAAAGAACCAAGATATTTAACATTTGAAAGGGACATTTAAAAACATTAGTTCTAAAATCTGTGTGTCATAATCCCTCTCCTCTTCTGAAGAGTTAGAGTTCGGGGGAGTCAAGTGGGTAGATCCCAGAATCTTTAGTTTTAAAACACTCTTCAGGTGGTTTTTTTTTTTACTATACCATATGCCTTGTTGAACCTGTTCCCCAACGAAGGATTAGAACCGGTTCTTGGCAGTGAGAGCACAGAGTCTAATCTAATGGGAGGTCCCAATGGGAAACCAGGGAGGAGAAAGCAAGGATGAAGTTAGAGTGTTTATCGACTGTCTCCCTCGCTACCTAGTCACAGTGGCTGGGCTCTGACCGCAGGAAAAAGACCACAGCTACTCTCAGCTGCGGATAGCCCTTCCCATGCAGCTGTCCTCTCAGGATCTGGCCCTCCTTGTCCTTTTAGGTTCTTGGGTGGAAATGACTTCACTTATCCCAGATGTACTACTGGAGGTCTCTGATAGTAAAGAGGTAAACAATTAGATGAACAAAGTAACAAAGATAGTAATAAAGTCAGTGAAAAAGATGGAATAGCCTAAATTGGTAAGTGGAACTGTTATTTTAGATGAAGAAACCTGAAGAGTAAATATCTGTGTGTTGTCTGAAATAAGGTCAAAATACTTGAAAACTAGGCATATAGGTGGCTAACCAGATTTTTTGGTTAAGAATCTAAAATTCTGATTTGCCTTATGCCCAGAGAGTGAACCATTCAAACTTTCTACTGGTAGAGGCTTTGGGTTAATATTTACATAGGAAGTTACCTTGAATCTTAAAACTACTTGGTTGCCGCTTCAGCTCTGTATTACTGACTTTAGCAAGGAGGAGATGATTTTGGCTTGGAAGGTGTAGAAGTTGGGCCAGATTTGTCATCTACTTCTACCATAAATGAATTAATTCTAATAAAAGTGCTTATTTCTTGGGCTTCCCTGGTGGCTCAGTCAGTAAAGAATCTACCTGCAATGTGGGAGACCTGTGTTCAATCTCTGGGTTGGGAAACTCCTCTGGAGGAGGGCATGGCAACCCACTCTAGTCTTCTTGCCTGGAGAATCTAATGGACAGAGGAGCCTGGCAGGCTGCAGTCCATAGAGTTGCACAGAGTTGCACACAACTGAAGCAACTTAGCATGCACACATGCATTGTACTAAATAAGACATGATATTAGAATTAATTGCATTTGGTTTTCTTTTTTTTTTCAATGTGACTACTAGAAAATTACAATTTACACATATGACTCACAGTTGTGTCTCACTGCATATCCTTTCCACAGCATTGATCTAAATTTTAGAGTCAATATATAGCCTTGACGTACTCCTTTCCCAATTTTGAACCAGTCTGTTGTTCCATGTCCAATTCTAACTGATGCTTCTTGACCTGCATACAGGTTTCTCAAGAGGCAAGTAAGGTGGCCGGTATGCTCATCTCTTTAAGAATTTTCCACAGTTTCTTGTGATCCACATAGTCAAAGGCTTTAGAAGACAGCATTTTTTTCCTGAAGGTTTTCCTTGTCTTCCTTTCAGATATTATGTTGAGAAAGGAATGGAAGTAGTGGTTGTTTTTCAAAACAACCTAAATAGGTTCACAAACATTGTAAACAATGAAAGAACTTTGTGAGTGGACCTGAAAAGAAGTTTTTAAAGAATAATTTTCTTTCTAAAAAGGTATTCATTTTTTTTGCGTGATTGTGGTAAGTTAATTTTAAAGTTTGTTTATTTATTCACTGAAAAAAGGACAAGCCTATATATATTTATATTTCTTTTAGGAGTAGCATGAAATCCAGCACCTACAAGTCTGTGCTATTAATATATTCTTATTGTTTTTCCTGATAAGCCTGATAAAGTTAATTGGAAGCCTGACATGGAATGGGTGAAACATTGAAAACCACATTTACTTTGCGAGAAATTCAAGAAAGGTTTTGCTTTCTGTCTCCACATATGGATATCAATAAAACACTTTTATTTTTTAAGAGCAAAGCAAATCAAAAGCACAAGATTGCATTTTGGTTTTTAATCAATGTGAACTTCTTTACTGCCCCATTTCAAAACTCTGCTGGGACTGATTTAATACTTCTTGTTATGTTACATATTTTCTTTGTTTCTGGAATGATCGTGCTGCTTGATAAATAATTACTCACCATTCATTCATTTATTTTTACATTGCCATCTGGGTTTGGTGAGACCCAGAGCCTCCTACTTTTGCCTCTTAGCAAAGTTCCAGCAATGGACCATGGTCTGCTCTTTGCTACATTGCCACTTAAGGTCATGTTTTTCTTTTTGCTCCCATACTTCTGACTTTGCTCTGGTTTCATGGCAGTTGACTCATATGGTTATCCTTGTGTTAGTGAACAAAATGTACACTTCAAAATATGTCTCAATTGCCTGGACCAAGTGTCTTATTTACATGTTCCAAGGGTCTGAACTTGACACCCAGACTTTATTTCCTCTAGCCTGCAGTGTGCTCTTCTTAATCTCACATGAATCGATTTCCAGATTGGTTTAGGGTTAATACAACCCCACCAGTATGTGTTTCCTTAGCCTCAATGCCTTTGCAAGTCCTTTGACTCACTGTGACTTTTGGAATTATTGAAGTCTGGGAAGGAAGACTCTAGTTAAATTATTTCATAGTTCCTGTAGGAGAGATCTCTTTGTGATTAGTGCAGCACAGTAGTTGCTTAGAGGCTTTTGAACTGTAATGTCTTAGAACAAACTGCAGTAAGGCCAAATGTTCCAGATACCATTGTCCTGTTTGGCTCCTGTTGAAGACAGACCCAGGGAATCTTGGGTGAGTAGGACCCAGGGGTGTCGTGTGGGGCAGGAATGATTCAGTGTTGCAGCTAGCTGTGATCAACAGGCAATACACTATCCGTTGTTTTTTTCACTGTCACTTTTTTTACACTATCAGTTGTTGTTTTCTCTTTTCTGCTGGGACCTAAGAATTCCCTATCCTGTACAATCTGATGATAGAACTTCTAATCAGGGGGGTAGCGGGGAGCAGTAAAGGCAGAACAGTATCATGAATGCACACAGACTTTACAGAATCAATTCAACGTCTGCTTCATGGAAACTTGATCTGCAAGTTTCACTTTATCTTGTTGGTACTTTGATATTAATTGCAAAGTATCTCTAACAGAAAGTTCAGGATTTGCCATTATTATTAAAATGACTTTAACAAAATTTACAAGCCTGTTTTGTTCTAAATACAAACATTGAAAGATAGTCCAATTCAGTTTCAATGCCATTTTGAAGTTATTTAACCCTCCCTCAACTACCTGCATCCGTAGTGGGAAAACATGTAAGGCCAATATATGTCATAGTCTCTGACTGTGTGAGAGAAAATCTAGCTAATCTGATTTGACAGGCAATTAAGAGATGAGATATGCTCTAGCCTTCCTGTTCATTGCAGCAAATCTGGGGAAACCAGACAGCTTCTTTGGGGACGAGGTAGTGCAGCGTGAAGAGCAATACCTGCACTAGAGCTCTGGCACCACCACTTACTAACTGTGTGACTTTAGGCAAGTTACTCAACTTCTTTATAATTTTGCTGCCTCATTTGCAAAATGAGGATTATAGTTTGTTTGTTTTTGTTCCTTTAGTCACTAAGTCATGTCCTACTCTTGTGACCCCGTGGATTGTAGCCATCAAGGCTCCTCTGTTCTTGGGATTTCCCAGGCAAGAATACTGGAGTGGATTGCCATTTCCTTCTCCGGGGGAATCTTCCTGACCCAGGGATTGAACCTGTGTCCCCTGCATTGGCAGGCAGATTCTTTACCACTGAGCCACCAGGAAGCCAAGGATTATAGTACACCTAAGTAATAGGGCTGTTGTGAGAATTGAGTTAATTTATGTAAGGAATTTAGAAAAGGTCCTGGCACAGAATAATCCCTCACTGATGTTGTTTTAGGTACTGAAGTGAAAAACATTGGTAATAAAATGTCAGCCTAACCTTGTTAAGCATATTTCCAAGTATTACTAGGAGACAGCATAATCTCTGTAATTCCTCCGTCATCCAGAGGGAAAAGATCGTTTCACAGATACTCTAGAGGGAAGAAACTATCACTCTTCAAAAACCCTAGGGGCAAGTCAATCACAGAATCAGATAGAGAACCCAGGTTTCCTAATTCCTGGTCAGGTGCTGGACCACGATCAGGATGAATGATGTTGAACAATGGCTCTGCTGTTCAGAGCCTGACCTTCCAGGTCCAAATGGAGACTCCAAAACAAACAAACATGAGGTCTTGTTTTTGTTACCCTGGGGTGGAAACTGCTTTCGACTTTGGGGAATTAAACTCATTACTTTGAGTTTCTGGATGTTTTGGGGTTTCTTCAAACTAAGTTCCTGTCATTATTTTGTGGTTCTCATTGAAACTCACTCTTTTCACTTTCCAATTTTGAAATATTAGTGACTTTTTTTCCTCCAACAGTTTGCCTTTCTCATTCAACTATATATGCCCTCATGGACTCCTTTAAATGATGGAAAGTATTAGATTAAAAAAATAATTACAGAAACATTATAGAACCCATTAATTCTATGATGATGATTTCCAGAGAGCTTTCCTTCCTAATTATAGTAGTTTACATCACACCTATATTATACCAAACACTATCATATTCCCTAGAATGTCCCAGCATAGAGATTTGATTATTTAGGCCTTCTTCGTTAGATAACTGCACACATAGAAATGTTTGTAAATTTTAGAATTGTGTAGCTTCAGATTTGAAAGGAGTCTTTGCAGCTCTCGCAGACAAGTGGTTTTAAAGCTGTATTCCATCTAACTCTTGGCACTTGAGAAGCAACGTGCTGTGGAGCAAAGGGGCTAGGGAACAAGGGTATCTTCCTTTTTCATCTCCCCAACTGAATTTTGTAAATGTTTTTATATATTGGTCATCTCTGTAATATTTATTTTAAAGAAAGAAAAGACTTCTCAGTTGGAATCATGTTTGGGGAACATTGATCCAGCCGTTTCCCCATTTGCCCAGGAGGAAACAAATGGCAAGTAAATACCTTAATTTTCAGATTTGGGGATTTTGCCACAAATTTGAAAACAATATCAACCAAAAATTGCAGGTCAGTTATTAATTTAAGTCAAGACAAATTTAGGAGAACTTTATTCAGTATGTAATTTCAAGATTTACTTTTCCTTTTTTCACAAGCTTGAAGTCTTCCTTGGATTTTAGTGCTTTGTGACTATACCTTACCTTATTTTAAAATAATTTTTATTTATTTATTTTTGGCTGTGTTGGGTCTTCATTGCTGCTCAGGTTTTTTTTTTTTTAATTTTATTTTATTTTTAAACTTTACAAATTGTATTAGTTTTGCCAAATATCAAAATGAATCTGCCACAGGTATACATGTGTTCCCCATCCTGAACCCTCCTCCCTCCTCCCTCCCTATACCATCCCTCTGGGTCGTCCCAGTGCACTAGCCCCAAGCATCCAGTATTGTGCATTGAACCTGGACTGGCATCTCGTTTCATTCATGATATTATACATGTTTCAATGCCATTCTCACAAATCTTCCCACCCTCTCCCTCTGCAACAGAGTCCATAAGACTGTTCTATACATCAGTGTCTCTTTTGCTGTCTCGTACACAGGGTTATTGTTACCATCTTTCTAAATTCCATATATATGTGTTAGTATACTGTATTGGTGTTTTTCTTTCTGGCTTACTTCACTCTGTATAATAGGCTCCAGTTTCATCCACCTCATTAGAACTGATTGAAATGTGTTCTTTTTAATGGCTGAGTAATACTCCATTGTGCATATGTACCACAGCTTTATTATCCATTCATCTGCTGATGGATATCTAGGTTGCTTCCATGTCCTGGCTATTATAAACAGTGCTGCGATGAACATTGGGGTACACGTGTCTCTTTCCCTTCTGGTTTCCTCAGTGTGTATGCCCAGCAGTGGGATTGCTGGATCATAAGGCAGTTCTATTTCCAGTTTTTTAAGGAATCTCCACACTGTTCTCCATAGTGGCCGTACTAGTTTGCATTCCCACCAACAGTGTGAGAGGGTTCCCTTTTCTCCACACCCTTTCCAGCATTTATTGCTTGTAGACTTTTGGATCGCAGCCATTCTGACTGGTGGGAAATGGTACCTCATAGTGGTTTTGATTTGCATTTCTCTGATAATGAGTGATGTTGAGCATCTTTTCATGTGTTTGTTAGCCATCTGTATGTCTTCTTTGGAGAAATGTCTATTTAGTTCTTTGGCTCATTTTTTGATTGGGTCATTTATTTTTCTGGAGTTGAGCTGTAGGAGTTGCTTGTATATTTTTGAGATTAGTTGTTTGTCAGTTGCTTCATTTGCTATTATTTTCTCCCATTCTGAAGGCTGCCTTTTCACCTTGCTAATAGTTTCCTTTGATGTGCAGAAGCTTTTAAGTTTAATTAGGTCCCATTTGTTAATTTTTGCTTTTATTTCCAATATTCTGGGAGGTGGGTCATAGAGGATCCTGCTGTGATGTATGTCAGAGAGTGTTTTGCCTATGTTCTCCTCTAGGAGTTTTATAGTTTCTGGTCTTAGGTTTAGATCTTTAATCCAACTAAAGACCTATACATAGAAAACTATAAAACACTGGTGAAAGAAATCAAAGAGGACACTAATAGATGGAGAAATATACCATGTTCATGGATTGGAAGAATCAATATAGTGAAAATGAGTATACTACCCAAAACAATTTATAGATTCAATGCAATCCCTATCAAGCTACCAACGGTATTCTTCACAGAGCTAGAACAAATAATTTCACAAATTTGTATGGAAATACAAAAAACCTCGAATAGCCAAAGCTATCTTGAGAAAGAAGAATGGAACTGGAGGAATCAACTTACCTGACTTCAGGCTCTACTACAAAGCCACAGTTATCAAGACAGTATGGTACTGGCACAAAGTCAGAAATATAGATCAATGGAACAAAATAGAAAGCCCAGAGATAAATCCACGCACATATGGACACCTTATCTTTGACAAAGGAGGCAAGAATATACAATGGATTAATGACAATCTCTTTAACAAGTGGTGCTGGGAAATCTGGTCAACCACTTGTAAAAGAATGAAACTAGAACACTTTCTAACACCATACACAAAAATAAGCTGCTCAGGTTTTTTCCTCTAGATCTGAAGAGTGGGGCTATGCTCCTGTTGTGGTGCACAGGCTTCTCAGTGCAGTGGCTTCTTTTGTTTTGGAGCATGGGCGCTATAGTGCACAGGCTCTGTAGTGCATGGGCTTCAGCAATTGTGGCACACAGGCTGAGATGCTCTCCACAGCATGTGGGCTCATCCCAGACTAGGGATCAAGCCAATGTCTTCTGCATTGGCGGGTGGATTCTTCACCACTGAGCCACTGGGGAAGCCCTGGACCTTACCTTAAGAAAACCCAATACTGTATATAGAAATTCAAGTTTCTCAAACTCAAAAGAAGGATTCATTGCATTAGACAAAGCCTGTGTTCCTATAAATAATAAAGTCAACATTCCAATGGTACATTCAAAGCTGGTAGTATTTCTAAAACTTGCTTAATCTTTCAGGATCTCTTTTATGTAATATATCAAAATATATTTGCAGTGAAATTTCTGTTGAATATGTGAGTGTTCAGTTCAGTCGCTCAGTCATGTCTGACTCTTTGTGACCCCATGGACTGCAACATGCCAGGCTTCCCTGTCCATCACCAACTCCTGGAGCTTGCTCAAACTCATGTCCATCAAGTCGGTGATGCCACCTAACTATCTTATCCTCTGTCGTCCCCTTTTCCTCCTGCCTTTACTCTTTCCCAGCATCAGCGTCTTTTCCAATGAGTGAGTTCTTCGCATCAGGTAGCCAAAGAATGGGAGCTTCGGCTTCAGCATCAGTCCTTCCAATGAATATTCAGGACTGATTTCCTTTAGGATTGACTGTTTTAATCTCCTTGCTGTCCAAGGGACTCTCAAGTCTTCTCCAACATGACAGTTCAAAAGTATCAATTCTTCAGCACTCAGCTTTCTTTATGGTCCAACTCTCACATTGTTGAGACAGCTCTCACATTGTTAGTTGTGGTTAGTCATAGCTTTTCTTCCAAGGAGCAAATGTCTTTTAATTTCATGGCTGCAGTCACCATCTGCAGTGATTTTGGAGCCCCCCAAAATAAAGTCTTTCACTGTTTCCATTGTCTCCCCATCATTTTGCCATGAAATGATGGAACCAGATACCATGATCTTAGTTTTATGAATGTTGAGTTTTAAGCCAGCTTTTTCACTCTCCTCTTTCACTTTCATCAAGAGGCTCCTTAGTTCCTCTTCAATTTCTGCTGTAAGGATGGTGTCATCTGCATATCGGAGGTTATAGATATTTTTCCTAGCAATCTTGATTCTAGCTGGTGCTTTATCCAGCCCAGCATTTCTCATGATGTACTCTGCATATAAGTTAAATAAGCAAGGTGACAATATACAGCCTTGACATACTCCTTTCCCAATTTTGAATCAGACTGTTGTTCCATGTCCAGTTCTAACTGTTACATACAGTTTTCTCATACATATATACCTGCATACAGATTTCTCAGGAGGCAGGTAAGGTGGTCTGGTATTCCCATCTCTTGAAGAATTTCCCACAGATTGTTGTGATCCACACAGTCAAAGTCTTTAGCGTAGTCAATAAAGAAGATGTAGATGTTTTTCTGAAATTCTCTTGTTCTGGCACATTAGGAGGAAATTAAATATATAAAGAGAAATAGAAGAGAATGATAGATTGAGTATCATAGACCCACTGTTATAAAAAATTCACACATGCCATGGATTATGCAATAAATGTGTTTTCCCAAAGACTGAGTGAACAAAACTTTTATAAATTAATTTTTAAGTTCTCCAGGGAGATTAGTATATTAATGGATCTTATAATGTGAAAAAACTTCTTAATACAATTAATATCTTCCTAATTTATCTTCTTTAGAAAGATTTTGCATAGAAATTTTCTTAAATCAAGTTGTATCCAAGGAATATTTCTTTAAGAGTTAGGAAATGTACTTACAACTCAAACTACATTGTTGTTTTCTACTTACAAAAAAGAAACTTTGGAAAAATGAGGGTCTGAGAAATTCCTTTGAGAATTGTTAGACATCTTTTGGAGACGGTCAAATTAAGTTTGTTGTTTTTATTTCACTTGTGAGGTTCTCCACCTAGAAGAAATTGGAGGGTATTTCAGAAACAAGTTTGATGATATCAAGAATAAGAATTTTTCTCCCTAAACATAACTTAATATTTTTGATGTTCTTGGAAATCAGAATAGACACTTTGCTATGTCCTGAACACAGCTTCCAGCTAGCCATGTGGCAGCTCAAGCAAAAAAATTTCACATTCTGCACTCTGTTTGTTTGCCAGCTTTAAAAACATATCAACAAACTCAGAGTATCAAATTCACAAGTCTGTTTTTCTATGGCAAGTAAAGGTTACCCCTTAATGTATTATGGGGGAGAGATCATGGAGGAAAAATGCTACAGGGGAAGCACTTTCCCTAGCAGAAATTGCCTAAATCATAGCTTCTCCACTTGATGTGGTAGGAAAAATGAGGACTGATTCACTGAGGTTTTCCTGACCACCTTACACTCATTTACCTTGATTTAATCCAGTTTAAAGATACAATAATATTTGCAGTCTTTAGATTTAATTTGTATTAGGAAGACTTTCCCAGTTTTGGTGGAGGTGCTATTGAGAAAATTGGAATTCTTAATCGTTTATGCAAAAATGTATCCCAGGTTGTCACCTGCAAAATTCTGCATGATGTGCAAAAAATGGCAAAAGGAATGTTCAGTGTGTCATCTGATTTTTTATTTAGCTGTATATGTAAGCCCACTGCTGGACCTAACCATCATGGTTTGGCTTAAGTCACATTACTAGATTTGAAACTGGCAGCACTTTTTTCCTTTTACATATGTGGTTAAATATCAGAAAATTCTGTAACTAGCAATTTTTGTTCCTGCTCAACAGAAATAGACCACATCTAGGTGGTGGTGATAGCTCATGCCCAGGCATCATTAAATAATTGTTTTAGCATTTAGTATGCCAAATGGATTGATTTCTCAGAGACAGCTGGTTATAGAGTCAGACTGACTATGTTTCCAGTTTGTAAGTATGCAAATAATGAGTTCTGAACTCCTTTGTCACAGGGGCTGAGACACTAAAAAGTTTAAGGCAAAGCCTGTTCCTTCAGGAATTTCTAAACTAATTAAGGAGCAGAAATAAATGTATGAGATACATGAGCTAATTTTCCATTTAACACTGCTAATAAAGGCAGTGTTTCCAAGAACTTCATTTTAAGCCTGTTGCTCTTTTTCATTCTTTATCTTTTTTGTCCCTCAAGTCTGTAAATATGAGGAAGTATATCTCCATCTCCAAACTCCTGCACAGTCTAAACCTATGTTTATATCCTTCTAAGTTCTGTAATTCTTTTGAACTTTATCATCCTCCCAAACCCTATTGTCACTTCTTAATCGATTATTTATGTAGTTGCTCAAGCTTTAAATATGGGAATCTATTTAACTTTTCCCTATGCAGTTAATGAATCAACAGGTACTTAGAATACTATCACAGCATTGTTAATTGGCTATACCCAACACAAAATGTTTTTGGTATTAAAAAAATTACAAAAATAAAAATAAAACAAGTACTTAAAATTCTATTTCCTTTGTCTTTTTTACTTTCTTTGTGGTCTGTCCACTTCCCCCAGTCTCTGCATCCACCACCTTAGCCTATACCTCCATCCCCTCTGATCTGGGGCTACTTTGATACCCTCTTAATTAGTCTTCCTATCTTTGGTCTTGTTTTCTTCTAGCTCATTCTACACAGTAAAAAGTAAATTTACTTATGAATTCAGTTGCTATTTAAATGACTTTAATACATCTCGATATAATTTAAGCTTCTTATCCAGCACATAAAGGTCCTTCTAAGGTGCTTCTTCTGCCCCAGCCATGCCAGGCACATAGAACTACTTGTAACTCTTTGGCCTCACTCTGTAACAAATTTCTGCATATCCACCAAAATCCACCTCAAGCACTAGTTCCATCAACAGTCTTTGCTGAACCTCTCTTCCTGAAGTCTAATTTTCATGGTCTTTTGCTGAGGCCTCAGAAGCCCTATGCTTATCTCCCATACACCAAAGATCACATTTTCCTATAACTATCAACTTTTTTCTCAGTCTCCATCTTAGATACCATGGGCTTCCCAGATGATGAGGTGGTAAATAACCTGTCTGCCAATGTGGGAAACATAAAGGTGGGGGTTCAATCCTGGATCAGAAAAATCCCCTGGAGTAGGAAATGGCAACCCAATCCGGTATTCTTACTTGGGAAACCCCGTGGACAGAGGAGCCTGGTGGTCTACAGTCCATGGGGTCTCAAAGAGTTGAACATGACTGAGCAACTGAGCACACACACAGATATTAGACACCAAATTAGATCCTTAAGAACTGATACCTAGACTTAAGTAACTCTATCTTCCAGTGTCTACCACAAAGAAGAGGCCCAATTAACACCTTTCAGATAGGTGTATCCTTGCAATGAAAGACTACTCAGCAATACAAATAAATATACTAATGATACATATAACAACATGGATGAATCTCCATATAATCATGCCAAGTGAAAGAAGTCAGAGGAAAAGGAGTACATACTATATGGTTCCATTTATGTAAAATCTAAAAAATACAAATTAATCTATAGTGGCTGAAGAGATAGGAATGTGAGGAAAGTGCAAGTAAAGGTCAGTTGTGTCTGACTCTTTGTGAGCCCATGGACTGTACAGTCCATGGAATTCTCCAGGGCAGAATACTGAAGTGGGTAGGTGTTCCTTTCTCCAGGGGATCTTCCCAACCCAGGAATCAAATCCAGGTCTCCCGCATTGCAGGTGGATTCTTTATAAGCTGAGCCACTAGGGAAGCCCAAGAATACTGGAGTGGGTAACCTATCCCTTTTCCAGTGGATCTTCCCAACCCAGGAATCAAACCAGGGTCTTCTGCATTGCAGGCAGATTCTTTTACCAGCTGAGCTCCCAAAGAATCTCTTGGGTTTACCAAGGGAATCCCTTGGGATTCAAAGGAGGATGAGGACACTCTTGAGGGTGATGAATATATTCATTAATATCTTGATTTGTGGTAATGGTTTCACAGGTATATACAAATGTCAAAAATTATCAAGTTGTACTTTTAAAATATATACAGTTGATTGCATGTCAATTATACCTTAGTTAAAAACACTACCAATAAGACAGAGTCAATAAATACCTTTAAACTTTATTGGGATATGCAGTCAGGGACTTGACAGAAAGGCAGGATTGTGTCTGCTAATAACCATGGTGCTCTGGGCTGATGATTCCCACTCCGCACCTTACTGTCATTCTGCCTCATCTGATGACTACTTAGCAACTGTTCTCTGCTTCTAAGGCAGTGTCAGACTCCGGTTTTGGGTGGGTATTGGAAGTAACTAGAACTTCAGATCTTGGGATTATAGATAATATTTTAGAAGAAGCAAAGAAGGGGCTGGGGAAAGGCATATCCCATGTCCCTGTCATGGTGGGGGAGAGGAGTTGTGTGAATGGCAGTGATACTGGAAGACCCAGGCAGGTTGAGGTCTCAAGCCCCCTGGCATTTATGAGTCTTCTGGCACAGGAATCTTTGTTTTAAGCAAAGTGGAAAGGTAGAAACTATGCTAGTCTCTTACTAAGACTGGAATTAAATGCAGCACTGATTTGAGGGTCAAGGTGAAGACTCTATTCTACATCCTCCTCCCCCTATAACATTCTTCTCACTTTCTGAGTGAGTGAGTGAGTGAAAGTCACTCAGTCATGTCTGACTCTTTGAGATCCCATGGACTACACAATCCATGGAATTCTCTAGGCCAGAATACTGGAGTGGGTAGCCTTTCCCTTCTCCAGGGGATCTTCCCAACCCAGGGATTGAACCCAGGTCTCCTGCATTGCATGCGGATTCTTTATCAGCTGAGCCACAAGGGAAGCCCTCTCACTTCCTAAACATTCTCTAAACTCCTCTCTCAGGAGATACTTTTTCAACAGGAAATGAGGCTTAAAATGGAAAATTCTTAAAAGAGTGAATATATTAAGATTGTGATAATTAATTTTAGGTAAAGTTAAAAAATACTACATCTTGCTGCTTTTATTTTGGAGAAGTTAGAATTTAAGGAGGCACTTAATATCTGAAATTGAGAAAGGAGAGAGGACTCGCACAAATGTCTAAAGGAAGGTTGGAAGCAAAAGAAAATTTTTCAAATGTTATTATTTTGCCAGCTCTATTTATTCTTCATTTTTGTACCAACAAATAGAAGGTGAGTATGCCCATGTCACTTCAGAAATCTTGAGTCCAGTGGATGTTACTAATAAGGGTACCTGATAACAAAGGACCATGAGTAAATATTATTTAAGAGATGCTTTGCTATCACAGGCCAAATAGCATGATAGCCAGAAAAGTAATTTCAGACTTCAGTCAGGTAACCACAGTTCTTGATTTTCCTCCATTATAATACAGTGAGCACTGAACTAAGAATTCTAGAAACACACAAAAAGTACTTGGTTATAAGATCATTCCATGCTTACAAGGAGCCTTGAGTTTCAGTAAGGATCAGAAGTTATATGCAAATGAAAGAAGAGTCATATAAAAAATATAAACATCTGCAGAATATAGAAACTTCTTTCTAGGCAACTTCTCCTGACATTGTGCAAACAGGATTGTTGAAGGGATTTAGTTGAGCAGAGCCCTATGGGGTTAGTTTAAGAGATGATTCCTGGCAGCATTCTGAAGAAGGAGGGACGTGAATTGACAGAGGTGATCTGTGAAGACTGCTGGGCTGAGGGAATGTAGAGTTAGGAGCAAGAGACTAAAACTCTCTTGAAACATGAAAAATGACAAGAATCAGATACTGCTAAAATGTAGGCTAGAAATGTGTCAGGGGGACAAGGTCAAGAATAAGAAGAAAGCAGGGAAGAAGTCACCAAAATCACCTCTGGAAGTTTGGTGAAAAAATTGCCAAGTAATAAGACAAAAGAAAAGAAAAGATAGAGTATCATGAAAAGGGAGGAAAAAGAGATGGAACTCTAGCCTTAGTTGATAAATTGTCAAGTAATGACTTCTTCCATATGGAAGCAATGCTGGCGATTCTAGTCTTCCCTTTTGAGAAGATTCAGTAATACTAACTAAAAATCAAGTTAACTGCTTTTTAAAAAAAAATAAAATAATGATTATTATTTAGCAAAAGATCATGATAAGACTGTTCAGGGAACTCAGTGCTGCATACTAAAGAAGATCTTTCCAAAAATCTGTCTGTTACATTGCAGGAGGAACCAGAACTTAGAAGTCCTGCCAAAGAAGGAGACTGGGAAGGGAAGGTGTGCCAGGTTAAAGGGCAAAATGACTTATCTGTTAGCAAAACATTTGAAAAGCTGTAAATAATTTTGTTTCACCAAGAACTCAGCCAAGTTTTTTACCGTCCCCCCTCATCCCACAACATTTAACTGCCTGCCCCACTTCTCCACATCTTTCTCCCCTTTTGAGATTCTCTCTGCCTTCTAACCTGTCATGATGCATGTACCAGGGCACATTGTAAAATAATTTGATGTTCATTTATGGAAAGGGAAAACATTTCCTAAATCTTCTTTCCAGGCCACCTGTAAACCAGAGACAGGGCTAGCTAAGTAAACAGGAAGGCCACCATCCTCTGCTTCAGAAACCAAACATTCACACAAGGTCTGATTCTCTGGATAGGTGGGTCAGTCAGGTCTGAACATCTGCTTTTCTTAGCCTTCCTCTGCTTTTCCCTCCCTTGATGTAGAATGTCTTTAACTTTATTCATGTGAAAAAAATTCCCTTAATAGAATGGAAGCAGGTTTACGTGACTTGTGCTTTAAATGGGGGAGAGGGTGGGAAGGAGGCTGAAGAGGAAAGGTATATATGTATACATATAGCCAAATCACTGTGTTGTACAGCAGAAACTAACACAATATTGTAAATCGATTACATTCCAGTAAAATATTTTTTTGGAAAGTATGGGGAAGGGGTAGAAAAAGAAGCCAATCAGATTCATTGATTAAAGAGCATGCAGAAGGATACATTATAGAGAGATAGGCACATTGGATTTTTTTTTTAACTAAGAAGCGGTTTCATTTTGTTGGTAAGTGTTGGGTATGTATGATAACAGAGCAGGTGTATTTTAAAACTGCTGGCAGCAATGAGAAAGGCAGCTAGAAATCCACATAGTGCATGGGAAGAGTCTGCTTAAACCTCTGGATTTCACTCTGTGTTTCTGATGTGCAGTTGCTTTTGGATTGTAGCACAGCCTTGGCATAAAATTTCTACTTGCTCAAAGTGTTCCAGAAAAAAAGAATCTCTGGCATTTCCTGTTGGTTGGAAGCTGTTTGGCTTTCTGCATTACTATTTAGTGTTATCATTGGCCAAGCACCTTTGCTGGGTAGAAAAATA
This sequence comes from Bos taurus, assembly GCF_002263795.3. Classification (NCBI taxonomy): domain Eukaryota; kingdom Metazoa; phylum Chordata; class Mammalia; order Artiodactyla; family Bovidae; genus Bos; species Bos taurus. The sequence goes on along the minus strand of NC_037348.1, from coordinate 47,276,221 downwards.
CTGGTGCAAATTTTACTGGCGAGGTGGGAATAGAAGCCATAAAAATTCTCAATTTCCCTTTTAAAAACTTAACTCATTTGTCCAGGAGGAATGAATACAGAAGGACAGGAGATTTTAAACTTCCCGTACATCTGGGTACAGCAGTGTATTTTGACTCCAAGCACAATAAAACAACCTTACTTGCTGGTGGTATATGACATAATGACCCAAATATGTTTTTAAAAAATCATTTATTGCTGTACATAAACAGCGAAGTTAGCGCAAGGGATGATAAAATAACACGGGTAATTCTTCCTTTAGCTGGGAACCATTGGCGGCCCATTAGGATTCCAGATGTAGCTGTGTGTGCTTTTCCATTTGTTTTCCAATGTCTAGTGCTTATGCCCTTGGTACCTTGACGGTGCTTGTCAGGCATGTTGGCTTTTCAGCTTGAGGTCTTCCTTGGAGAAACACACTGATCAGGCTCTGGGCTATAAAGCACACTATTGTCTTGGGTCCAGTTTGTTGAGAATATAAGACCCAGGGCAGCCTCCTGCCAAAGGTCAAATACCAGCTTGACCAAAGTTCCTCAAGTCAACACTGGACCTCCCCAGACAAGAGACACTTCAACTCTTCCTGAAGAAAAAGTGTTGTTATATTTTTATCACTCTGTAAATAGCAGAGATTGTTTGAGTGCAATTAAGCTGAAATGCATTTTGATAAATATTTATTATTGTTACTCTCATAAAAAAACAGCTTCTTGGATCAGATGCTAATAGATAAAATAAAAAATAAATTTTATTCCCATGTTTTGGGCATTAAAAAAAAGAGAAGCAATCTCCCAATCCAGGAAACAGTCTAATAAGTAGTGGAGAAGGGCACAGATGTAAAACTGTACAGATAGAATCATTGTATTTTAGGCAGAGAAAGAAAGCAGCCAAAAATAGAACTGTAGCTAATTTAGCTAGCACCCTCACTGCCAAAAATGCATGTGTGAAATCAGGTGGGTGTTTCTGTATGAGTCACTTAGCCAAATGTAAGATTTATAGTTCAGTCTTGTATATACTCTAGCAAAGATTCAGAGCATCAGTTTATTACAAGGCTACTATTAAGGATGCTTAAAATTCCCCAGCTTTACACTGCTCACCCCAGGGGTCTAGCTTTAGCTAGTTATGATTGGGCCTAACCCAAATGCCCCTATTAGACAGGGATTTAAGTATTCAACAATACAGTTAGGCCTTTTCTGTGGAGCTGAATGCTCTTCCTCCAGGGGAGCTCAACTCACCCCTCCTGTGTCCAACAACAGCAACTTCCCTTTGCTTCTTACCACTTTTCACCTGTGCCCTGGCTTAGCCAATCGAAGGAAATAATGCTTAAAGAAAACAAAATAAATAGCAGATGGTCGAGTGTACTCTGGGATGAATAAATTACAGTTGCAAAGGGGCAAAGTGACTTAGTGGATGCACACTGCTGTATTTGTCGCTGACATACAGGATGCTCAGCATGCTGACCTCAACATGTATCAGGCCCACCACCATTAATCATTCCACATAATCCAAGCCAGAAATTTAATGAACCCAAGGGATCCATGACCCCTTGGAGTAGGAGCTGAGAAAGTGAACTAGAGGCAAAATATAAAATACAAAAATGGCTCCAGATAAGATGGCAGTGATTTTTCAGTGCCCAAGAAACTCAAGTGCTTTTGGATGGACTTTATCTATGTAGAATCAGATGGCATATAATCATCTGAAGAACTATGTCCTCTATGGTAGGTTCATTATCTCTAATTAATAATAAAATAATTATCCCCCCCCCCCATATCACGTTGTCATTCAGAAAAGTTTTCTAAGCGGTTAAAAGGAACCTTTTAGACATCAAATGGTTTAGCACATTCATCATCAAAATAAACCCTGGAGTACCTATACTACAAATTTTCTTTAAAAATTTGCAATTTACATGTAATTTTTATTAATCAGAAAAGTTTTAATCTGAAATATTTGGCACTCTCCCAGTCTTCATTGATCCATTTGTGATAATTTATTTTCTCAGTTTAGCTACATCTCTTACAGCTTTATCCCTTATTAAGGGACTAAAAACATATTTCTACACATCAACATCCTCTGAATAGTTCCATCAAGAAAGGGTACCAAAATAAAGAGAGGGGTAGAAAACAGAAGTCAATAAATAATAAATTTAGTTTCTTTTAGACCCACTGAATAATATCCATTAGATGTGCCCTGTTTCTTATAGTCCCTGGAGTGATGAAAATCAAGCGGCTAGACTTTGTTCCAGTAGTTGAATATGTATTCTTTCTTCTTGTTGCTTACTTGAATTTTTCTAACAGCAATTTTATTTCAGTTTCCTCAGAAAATATATTAACATGAATACTTTGAGGTGGAAGTAACCCAAATGTCCACTGACAGGTGAATGGACAAAAGATAAAATATAGCACATATCTACAATGGAATATTATTCAGCTTTAAAGAGGAAGAAAATCTTGTCTCATGGATGACATGCATGAATCTTGAGGACATTATGATAACTGAAATAAGCCTGTCACAAAGAGACAAATTCTATATGATCCCATTGCTTGAGATTTCTAAGGCAGTCAAATTCACAGAAACAGAAAGTAGTGGTTTCAAAGGGCTGAGGAAAGGGGAAATGGGGAGCTGTTGTTCAGTGGGTATACAGTTCCAGTTTTGTGAGGTGAAAAAGTTCTGGAGATCCATTGTACAACAATGTCAATATACCTAACACTATTAAAGGTCACTTAAAATGGGCAAGCTATTTAACTTCAAGTTATGTGTGTGTGTTTTTAAACACAATTAAAAGAAAAGATGAAGACATTGGCTGCATTCTCCTTTACCTTTTTTATTGTTGATTATAACAGTCCACTGGTCCACTGGTATACAGTCCAACAGTCCACTGGTATACATTGTGACCTGGTACTTTGTTAAGTTCTCTCAAAAGGAAGTATGTGGATTAATTTTTTAAATAAACACTTTATATTATCAAAAATTGTAATCATTCACTGAATAGAATAGTTCAATTCAGTTCAGTACAGTCACTCAGTCGTGTACGACTCTTTGAGACCCCATGGACTGCAGCATGCCCAGGCTTCCCTGTCCATCACCAACTCCCAGAGGCTACTCAAACTCATGTCTACTGAGTCGTTGATGCCATCCAACTATCCCATCCTCTGTTGTCCCCTTCTCTTCCTGCCTTATATCTTTCTCACATCAGGGTCCTTTCAAATAAGTCAGTTTTTCCCATCACGTGGCCAAAGTATTGGAGTTCAGTTTCAGCATCAGTCCTTCCAGTGAATATTCAGGATTGATTTCCTTTAGGATGGACTGGTTGGATCTCCTTGCAGTCCAAGGGACTCTCAAGAATCTTCTCCAACACCAGAGTTTAAAAGCATCACTTCTTCAGCACTCAGCTTTCTTTATAGTCCACCTCTCACATCCATACATGACTACTGGAAAAACCAAAGATTTGACTAGATGGACCTTTGTTGGCAAAGTAATGTCTCTGCTTTTTAATATGCCGTCTAGGTTGGTCATAATTTTTCTTTCAAGGAGCAAGCGGCTTTTAATTTCATGGCTGCATTCAACATCTGCAGTGATTTTGGTTGTGGTGGTGGTTTAGCCACTAAGTCGTGTCCGACTCTTGCGACCCCATGGACTATAGCCTGTCAGACCCCTTTGTCCATGGGATTCCCCAGGCAAGAATACTGGAATGGGTTGCTATTTCCTTCTCCAGGGGATCTTCCCGACGCAGTAATTGAACCCGGGTCTCCTGCATTGCAGGCAGATGATTTACCAACTGAGCTATGAGGGGAGCAGCAGTGATTTTGGAGCCTCCCAAAATAAAGTCTGTCTCTGTTTCCATTGTTTCCTCATCTATTTGCCATGAAGTGATGGGACCAGATGCCATGATCTTAGTTTTCTGAATGTTGAGTTTTAAGCCAGCTTTCTCACTCTCCCCTTTCACTTTTATCAAGAGGCTCTTTAGTTCTTCACTTTCTGATGTAAGTGTGGCATCATCTGCATATCTGAGGTTATTGATATTTCTCCTGGTAATCTTGATTCCAGCTTGTGCTTCATCCAGCCTGGCATTTCGCATGATGTACTCTGCATGTAAGTTAAATGACCAGGGTGACAATATACAGACTTGACGTACACCTTTCCTGATTTGGAACCAGTCTGCTTTTCCATGTCCAGTTGTAACTATTGCCTCTTGACTTGCATACAGATTTCTCAGGAGGCAGTTCAGGTGGACTGGTATTCCCATCTCTTTCAGAATTTTCCACAGTTTGTTGTGATCCACATGGTCAAAGGCATTGGTGTAGTCAATAAAGCAGAAGTAGATATTTTTCTGGAATTCTCTTGCTTTTTCGAATATCCAGCAGATGTTGGCAATTTGATCTCTGCTTCCTCTGCCTTTTCTGAATCCAGCTTGAACATCTGGAATTTCACATTTCACATACTGTTGAAGCCTGGTATGGAGAATTTTGAGCATTACTTTACTAGTGTGTGAAAGTGAAAGTGAAGTCGCTCAGTTGTGTCCGACTCTTTGTGACCCCGTGGACTGTAGCCCTCTAGGCTCCTCCGTCCATGGGATTCTCCAGGCAAGAATACTGGAGTGGGTTGCCATTTCCTTCTCCAGGGGATCTTCCCCACCCAGGTATCGAAGAGATGAGTGCAATTGTGCAGTTGTTTGAACTTTCTTTGGCATTGCCTTTCTTTGGAATTGGAATGAAAACTGACCTTTTCCAGTCCTGTGGCTACTGCTGAGTTTTCCAAATTTGCTGGCATATTGAGTGCAGCACTTTCACAGCATCACCTTTTAGGATTTGAAATAGCTCAACTGGAATTCCATCACCTCCACTAGCTTTGTTTGTAGTGATGCTTCCTAAGGCCCACTTGACTTCGCATTCCAGGATGTCTGGCTCTAGTTGAGTGATCACACCATCGTGATTATCTGGGTCATGAAGATATTTTTTGTATAGTTCTTCTGTGTATTCTTGCCATCTCTTCTTAGTGTCTTCTACTTCTGTTAGGGTTAATATAATCAACCATATATATTCCACTTTAAAAATTTTTTTGTTTAATCACTAAGTCATGCCTGACTCTTTTGTGACCCCATGGACTGTAGCCTGCCAGGCTTCTCTGTCCATGGGATTTTCCAGGCAACAATACTGGAGTGGGTTGCCATTTTATTCTCCAGGGGATCTTGCTGACCCATGGATCAAACATGTGTCCCCTGCATTACCATTGAGCCATCCATTACCAATGATAATTTATGTTATAATTATAATTAAATTATAATTACAGTTGTAGTTTTTCCAATCTAGTTCCATCTATTTTTCCACCTTTTTTTCCTCCTGGAATATTTTGAATATTTTGAAACAATGAATAGATTAGGTTTTACTTATAGACTTGGCACTTATTTCAGAAACTCAGAGGGCATTGTTTAAAGATCTTGACATATAAAAATATTTGTTATTTAAATGTAATATTTTCTATTGTATCTTCAGTTCAGTTCAATTCAGTCACTCAGTTGTGTCCGACTCTTTGCGACCCCATGAATTGCAGCAAGCCAGGCCTCCCTGTCCATTACCAACTCCCCCCAAGTTCACTCAAACCCATGTCCATCGAGCCAGTGATGCCATCTGCCATCCAGCCATCTCATCCTCTGTCGTCCCCTTCTCCTCCTGCCCCCAAACCCCCCAGCATCAGGGTCTTTTCCAATGAGTCAACTCTTCACATGAGGTGGCCAAAGTATTGGAGTTTCAGCTTCAGCATCAGTCCTTCCAATGAACACCCAGAACTCATCTGCTTAAGGATGGACTGGTTGGATCTCCTTGCAGTCCAAGGGACTCTCAAGAGTCTTCTCCAACACCACAGTTCAAAAACATCAATTCTTCGGTGCTCAGCTTTCTTTGCAGTCCAACTTTCACATCCATACATGACCACTGGAAAAACCATAGCCTTGACTAGACGGACCTTTGTTGGCAAAGTAATATCTCTGCTTTTGAATATGTTATCTAGGTTGGTCATAAGTTGCCTTCCAAGGAGTTAGTGTCTTTTAATTTCATGGCTGCAATCCCCATCTGAAGTGATTTTGGAGCCCCCAAAAATAAAGTCTGACACTGTTTCCACTGTTTCCCCATCTATTTCCCATGAAGTGATGGGACCAGATGCCATGATCTTCATTTTCTGAATGAGGTTTAAGCTACCTTTTTCACTCTCCTCTTTCACTTTTATCAAGAGGCTTTTTAGTTCATCTTCACTTTCTGCCATAAGGGTGGTGTCATCTGCATATCTGAGGTTATTGATATTTCTCCCAACAATCTTGATTCCAGCGTGTGCTTCTTCTAGCCCAGCGTTTCTCATGATATACTCTGCATAGAAGTTAAATAAGCAGGGTGACAGTATACAGCCTTGACGAACTCCTTTTCCTATTTGGAACCAGCCTGTTGTTCCATGTCCAGTTCTAACTGTTGCTTCCTGACCTGCATATAGGTTTCTCAAGAGGCAGGTCAGGTGGTCTGGTATTCCCATCTCTTGAAGAATTTTCCGCAATTTATTGTGGTCCACACAGTCAAAAGCTTTGGCATAGTCAATAAAGCAGAAATAGATGTTTTCTGGAATTCTCTTGCTTTTTCGATGATCCAGCGGATGTTGGCAATTTGATCTCTGGTTCCTCTGCCTTTTCTAAAACCAGCTTGAATATCTGGAAGTTCACGGTTCATGTACTGCTGAAGCCTGGCTTGGAGAATTTTGAGCATTACTTTACTAGTGTGTGAGATGAGTGCAATTGTGCAGTAGTTTGAACATTCTTTGGCATTGCCTTTCTTTGGGATTGGAATGAAAACTGACCTTTTCCAGTCCTGTGGCCATTGCTGAGTTTTCCAAATTTGTACCGTAATTTCTTCAAATATAAAACTCAGATAGCTGTGCAGGAAAGACTGTGGGGGAAGGCTGTGATTACAAGAATAGGAATGTTGAACGGGAATGATCAAACCCTCATGACTTGAATTTGGCCCTGCTTTAGAAGTATGAAAGAGGACTAAAATATTAATTTTAGGAACTGGGAATTGTTTAAGAAGAATATCTATATATATTTTTGAATATAATATGAGGTAAAATCTTTTTTAAAAATATGTGTTTGTTTTACCACTCGTTCCCAGAGTGGAAGAAGGAGCTAGTCTGGGTTCATCCACCCATCAGTCCTGTGACCTTGGGTGATTTGCTTCATTTTTCAGGGGCCTTAATCCCTTCGTATGTAAAATGATGGCTTCCTTGGTGGTTAAGACAATAAGGAATCCGTCTGCAATGCAGGAGACCCAGGTTCCATCTCTGGGTCAGGATGATTCCCCTGGAGAAGGGAATGGCTACCCTGTCCAGTACTCTTGCCTGGAGAATCAATGGATAGAGGAGCCTGGCTACAACCCAAGGGGACACAAAGAGTTGGATCTGACTAACACTTTCATTTTCATGTAAAAAGATGGCTTTGGAAAGAAGAGTTGCTAAGGGCTTTTCTAATTTAAGAATCCTATGATATGAGAGTAGTAGTGAATATTTTGCTATGGAGTGTTTCAATAGATTAAATTCATGCCTGAATTTACTCTAGTAAAGGCCCTACCTTTTGATGTGGTTGCCACTATTCACAGGTTATGTAAGTTGAGATATCGTCTCATATCTTAGCCAAAATCAAGTGAAAAAATACCTATGATTCAAGGTAATCTGTAAATTAGTGTAGAATAGTTGCCAAAACATTTTTTGTAAGATCTATGAAAGTTTTATTGAAGTTGATGTGATAAACATTATTTTATATTCTGTATTCATTTTGTTTCTAAATTATTAAAACTTCAAATGAAAATAATCTATAATGAAATAATTTGAAGCCTAACTACGTAAGAGCTTACGTAGTTACTTTGAACCAAAGAATTTTTTAAAAGAGGAATTTTTTCATTAGAGAATTTAAGAGGAAAAGGAAAAATGTGTGGGAAAGCTGCTTTGAAATGGTTGGCTGTAAGGTGTAAGCCCTGTGACTGTAAAAAGTAATGTTCACTATTCAAGTGCCAATAGGCAGAAAGTCTTGCCGCCTTAGAAGGCTGTGGATTGTGGTAAACAGGCTTTTGCTGGAGTCCCAAGGAAAAGGAAGAAGAAGGCAAAGGGAGAGGCTTAGAGTATGTCAGTCTTTGGAAAATCCATTTCTCTTGAACAGTGGTGTCCTGCTCACCCTCAGAGTAAATGTGAATCATCAAAGAAGCAAAGGAAGTAGAAAAGAATATCAGGAGTAACTGAGAGCTAGAGGAAGATCAGGACTCCTCTCAAAGATGTACATATTTGAGAGTAAAATTTTCATGGAGGAAGAGTCTCTTTCCAGCATAAAGATTCTATCTGGAGGTACTGCTCTGACACTGCTTATGGAAACATGTCTGAGAACTAAAGAGAGTTTGACCTTATACTAAGCAGTTAAAGATGTACTGTTTAAGTAGCTCCATTTTCTTTATAAGTTTGAGTTAATGACATTTGCCTATCACTTCAGATTTACACAGTAACAACATCAGGCTTTGTGCTTCTTGAAAAGGAAACACCAACTATGCAAAAAATGGTGGGACCATCCGTCCATATTGCCCTCCTTGGATTGCAGACAGCGAAGAATGCAGACTGGCTTCTTGTGCCTTATCATTTCTGAAGATCGCAGTGAAATTTATGTTAACTGTCTGAAAAGGAAAAATTAAACCTTCCTTTTAAATATTGCTTTTCCCTGAGTTCCTCTCTAATCCTTCAGTAAACTGTACCCTCTTGCTCTAGTTCTACAGCACATTTTCTGAATGGAAACCCCAAACATGATATATTCTCTTATTTAAGGAATATCGACCCCGAAGAAGGATCATAATATGGAAACATTTTAGAGAAGTAACATATGTAACCCTGTTGTTTCTGTTATTCTGATATGCTGGAAACCACTAGTTAGAATAATTGGCAAGGGCTAGCAAGAAATACTATTCAGACTTAGGAAAGCTACAAAACTATCCCACTGGAAAGGTAAATATGTCATGTTTTGTGTCCAGCAATAATAATTGCAACAAGAACATCTGAGACATTTCCCTGGGCTTTACACCACCTAATTAATTTTCTTCAAAATATTTTCTCTCTCCCTCTGTCTGTGTTTTTTGTTGGGAATCAAATTGAATGTATCTAAATGAATTACAGTGCTCTAAAGATGTCACGTCATTGAAGAAATGTTATCCTATAATTTAAATAGTTGTTAGTATCAGAAAATATTTTAATGTTATGGGTTTTTTTCATACATTTAAGTATCCATTTAGTGATATAATGGAGATTGACTTAAAAATTAATAGTGGCCAAGACTTAAGTGTTTTCTTCAAGAACTTAACATCTGCATTAGACACCATTTAAAGCTTCTTTTAGTCATTTAAAAATAATTACTGGAGCATCATATTAAAAAACTACCAACAACCAACCATTGACTTGTCCTTTGTTATCATAGACAAGCTGAAGTAGAAATAAAGTGTTTAAGTAAGAGAGGAATAGCATTGATGATGATGATGATAGATGAATGAAAAGCAAAAGTCCACAAACAGGAAATGGTATTTGAAGTGACTTGAGTAATTTATCTTACTCGGAGTAGTACTAAACACAAAGCCTCTTCCTCAAGAATCTTCCTTTGCTGTGGTTCTTCACTGTAATTGTTTTTCTTTTCAACCACTATTGGTATGCAAAGGTTGAATTAAAAAAAATTAAAACTTTACACTATTAAAATAGACTTGTTTGGGGGCTCAAGAAGTAGTTATTCATTAGTTACTTTTTGTAAAATATCTATTCAGAAATGATCTTTACAGTTTTTTGACAATAGGGATATAATATATCACTTCAGTAAAACTTGAAAAACTTAGCATTTTAAATTTAAAATATTAAAATATTTTCTCAGCATAGATACTGAAAGTTATTACTATAATGTAATTATGTATTGTGTAATTATGTCTTGGAAGATTTAATCAATTGGTATTTGAAAAGGTTTATAGGTAAAGTTTTTAGAAGATTACGTTTCTGGAATTTTTTATACAGTGGAATTTCTGATGCTACAGTAAATTAAAAAGTTGGATGATTTTCATGTGATATCCTATTTCACTAATACAGAACAACCTTGAACCACACTAGAGCAATAATTACTTAACCTAAATCAGAGACCAAGCCAGGCCAAACAGCTGTTTTCATTTTGTTAGGAGATCCATTTGATTTACTCTTTTAGTCAGCTTTCATTACTGTAGAAGACAAAACTTCACTTGAGTTTTTAACCCTGAATTCTCTGCCTTGTTTGCTGCCTGCTGTAAAATTGCATGGTTGAGCTGCCACAGCCGCTGAGCACGCTCCGGAGCTACTGTAGTGTTGTAGGGAGGCTGCACTTCAGCTGGGAAAAGAGGAGCTTCACGAAAACAGATAAAATCTAGGTCCTCCTCGCTGCCTGTAAACAAACAAAACAAAACTCATCATCATTAGGCTGGCTGTAAAAGAAGGCTTTAGGAATGAGTTGATATGAGTTCAAATCAATGAACTGATTTTAGTTCCTATAGTAACTGTCTTAGAAACTAGAGAACAGAATGTTCCAGAGACACAGAGATAAGACATTTGAATTCAAATGAGTTACTTATAGCTAGATTCAGGTGTATTAGATATTAAGTCATTACCCCTAAAATGGATCTATTATTTGCTGTAGTATGTCCTGTTTTAAATTGTGAAACCAGTTTTCCTATAATTTCTAAAAATGTGGATGCAGTATTTTGTGGTTTATATCATGCCATTTGTAATTCCATACCTATTCTGTTCCCACAATCCCCAGTGAAAATGTGAATAATACAGTAAGTCCCCTACATACAAAGAGATTCATTCCAAGAGCCTGTTCACAAGTCCAGTTTGTTCTTAAGTCTACCAAAGTTAGCCTAGGTACCCAACTAACACAATCAGCTATTAGTACTATACTGTAATAGGTTTACAATGTTTTTCACACAAATAATACACAAAAACACAAAAGATAAAAAACACAAAATACACAAAAAACACAAAATACATAAAATACACAAAAAACACAAAAGATAAAACATTTTAAATCTTATAGTACAGTACCTTGAAAGGTACAGTAAGTACAGTAGCAGTTACATCACTGCTGCTTTTACCCTTGCTTCCAGACATCCTGGACTTGAAATAAAGATACTGTACTACTGTACTCTATACAGAACTGTACATTAAAATACACAAAAGCACAACCATTTGTAGAGGATGCACATGACAGTGTACACCAGACACATAAATTAACTTACGTGATTGGACATATGAACACACATTTGCATCTTTGAAAGTTTGCAACTTGAAGGTTCCTATTGTGGGGGATTACTGTATTGGGACCTCGTGACATCATGGAAAAAGTAGCTTAAGCCATTTCTTGAGATTACTGTCACTTGGGAAAGAAAAAAGATTCCTTGGAACTGTTGGTGCTGATTCAATCTGTTTTTCTCTTCCCTCAAAGCAGTCTGTATCTACTCCTAAAATAAACAGAACCTGTCAAGACAGTGGGTTCCCTGTGGCTACACAGATTGGTGTAAATAGAATCAGCTACACAGAGACAACTCTTTGATGGTCATGATGAATTCTTTGACATATTTCGGCCATATTACAGACCTGCATTTCTTAACCAATTTTATTCTAGAGTCTTCAGTTCAGTTCAATCGCTCAATTGTGTCTGACTCTTTGAGACCCCATGCACTGCAGTATGCCAAGCTTCCCTGTTCATCACCAACTCCCAGAGCTTGCTCAAACTCATGTCCATCAAGTTGATGAGGCTATCCAACCATTTCATTCTCTGTCGTCCCCTTCTCCTCCTGCCTTCAATCATTCCCAGCATCAGGGTCTTTTCAGATGAGTCAGCTCTTCACATCAGATGGCCAAAGCATTGGAATTTCATCTTCAGCATCAGTCCTTCCAATGAATATTCAGGATTGACTTCCTTTAGGATGGACTGGTTGAATCTCCTTGCAGTCCCAGGGACTCTCAAGAGTTTTCTCCAACACCACAGTTCAAAAGCATCAATTCTTGGGAGCTCAGCTTTCTTTATAGTCCAGTTCTCACATCCATACATAACTACTGGAAAAACTAAAGCTTTGACTAGACGGAATTTGTTGGCAAAGTAATGTCTCTGCTTTTTAATATGCTGTCTAGGTTGGTCACAGCTTTTCTTCCAAGGAGCAAGCGGCTTTTAATTTCATGGCTGCAGTCACCACCTGCAGTGATTTTGGAGCCCCCCAAAATAAAGTCTGACACTGTTTCCACTGTTTCCCCATCTATTGCCATGAAGTGATGGGACCAGATGCCATGATCTTAGTTTTCTGAATGTTGAGTTTTAAGCCAGCTTTTTCTCTCTCCTCTTTCACTTTCATCAAGAGGCTCTTTAGTTCTTCTTCGCTTTCTGCCATAAGAGTAGTGTCATCTACATATCTGAGGTTATTGATATTTCTCCTGGCAATCTTGATTCCAGCTTGTGCTTTATCCAGTCCTGCATTTCTCGTGATGTACTCTGCATATAAGTTAAACAAGCAGGGTGACAATATACAGCCTTGACGTACTCCTTTCCCAATTTGGAACCAGTCTGATTTTCCATGTCCAGTTGTAACTATTGCTTCTTGACCTGCATACAGATTTCTCAGGAGGCAGGTCAGGTGGTCTGGTATTCCCATCTCTTTCAAAATTTTCCACAGTTTGTTGTGATCCACACAGTCAAAGGCATTGGTGTAGTCAATAAAGCAGAAATAGATATTTTTCTGGAACTCTCTTGCTTTTTCAGTGATCCAGCAGATGTTGGCAATTTGATTTCTGCTTTCTCTGCCTTTTCTAAATCCAGCTTGAATATCTGGAATTTCACGGTTCACGTACTGTCAAAGCCTGGAATGGAGACTTTTGAGCATTACTTTGCTAGTGTGTGAGATGAGTACAATTGTGCAGTAGTTTGAACATTCTTTGGCATTGCCTTTCTTTGGGATTGGAACGAAAACTGACTTTTTCCAGTCCTGTGGCCACTGCTGAGTTTTCCAAATTTGCTGGTATATTTAGTGCAGCACTTTCACAGCATCATCCTTTAGGATTTGAAAGAGCTCTGGAGTCTTAGAGTTCCCTGAAAAAGACTTTCATGGTCAAATAAATTTTGTAAACACTTCCATGCATGTGTGTTAGTTGCTCAGTCATGTCCGACTCTTTGGGACCCCATGGACTGTAGCCTGCAAGGCTCCTCTGTCCATGAAATTCTCCAGGCAAGAATACTGGAGTGGCAGCCATTCCCTTCTCCAGGGAAATCTTCCCGACCCAGGGATCAAACCTGGGTCTCCCGCATTGCAGGCAGTTTTTACCATTTGAGCCACTGGGGAAGCTCAAACACTTCCTTAGAAAATCACAATACATGATAGTATATTGTAGTTCTTAGAAATCCAGCAGAGAAAAAAACTTTTAAACCTAGTTTAATTCAGTGTTTCCCAAACTTATTTGAGTGTGAAACACTTTTTTTTTTTTTTTCATGTGACACCACAATATTCCATAAAACAGTTTTGCTTTGGACACTAGTTTGCATTGGAGCATAGCCCTTTAAGTTCAGTTCAGTTCAGTCGCTCAGTCATGTCCAACTCTTTGCAACCCCATGAATTGCAGCACGCCAGGCCTCCCTGTCCATCACCAACTCCCGGAGTTCACTCAAACTCACGTGCATCGAGTGAGTTGGTGATGCCATCCAGCCATCTCATCCTCTGTCGTCCCCTTCTCCTCCTGCCCTCAAACCCTCCCAGCATCAGAGTCTTTTCCAATGAGTCAACTCTTCGCTGGAGAAGGCAATGGCACCCCACTCCAGTACTCTTGCCTGGAAAATCCCATGGATGGAGGAGTCTGGTAGGCTGCAGTCCATGGGGTCGCCAAGAGTTGGACACAACTGAGCGGCTTCACTTTCACTTTTCCCTTTCATGCATTGGAGAAGGAAATGGCAACCCACTCCAGTGTTCTTGCCTGGAGAATCCCAGGGACTGGGGAGCCTGGTGGGCTGCCGTCTATGGGGTCGCACAGAGTCGGACACAACTGAAGCGACTTAGCAGCAGCAGCAGCAGCAACTCTTCACATGAGGTGGCCAAATAGATATTATCTAATTATTTATTCAAATGCATAATATATGTAATTTAAAGTTGGTCAAAACAAGGAGCTCTTTTTGGGTGCTTATTTTTTGAATAACAAAATAATTTGGAGGTCTTGCTGCTGCTAGCTAAGAAAGACACTTGGAAGATTACTAGCTTGGTCAAGGCTCTTCATAAGAAACTTTATTAAAGGGTAATCATTTTGACAAAACCCAGAGAACTACAGTGATGCCTCTACCTTTTCCTAGCCAACTCATAATAGTTAGTGTTGGAGAAGAGTCTTATTGAAACTAATTGAGAACTGCTGATGTGTAGAAAAACGAAGATTATTTCCTGTGGTGCAACAGAGTCTTTACAAAGAGCCATAGATTATATCGCAGATGTTAGTACTTCACAAAGAGGAAAAGTTAGTTGAAGATTGCTTCTTTATTTAAGAAGTCTAGTCCTTTTTCAAGTCTCTCTTTATTGATTTATGGCTGCTCTGGGTCTTTGTTGCTGTTCACAGGCTTTCTCTGCTTGTGGGGAGCGGGGGCTACTCTAGTCGTCGTGCACAGCGTTCTCATTGTGGTGGCGTTTCGGTGGTTGCAGCAAGTGTGCTCAGTAGTTGTGGCACACGAGCTTAGTTGCCCTGTAGCACATGGGATCTTCCTGCACCAGGGATCAAACCTGTGTCCCCTGCTTTGGCAGGCGGATTCTTAACCACTGGACCACCAGGGGAGTCCGGGAAGTCTAGTCTTTAGGAAGATGGCTGGTGTCCTGTGGTGCTTTTCTGTTACCTAAGACATAGAAGATTGTGTCTGAGATAGTTCCTGACTCCCTTGGTGAAGTGTAAACGACTGCATATTCCACCTAGGGCTTCTTCACTGTAAGTTCTGATATCTACCACCTAGTTTTGTCCACTCCAGTTTGAATTTATGCACTAGTCCCTTTATCTCACTCCTTTTTGTTCCCCACCCCCTGTTCTTCCTTCTTTCTCCTTTTTTTTTTTTTTGGTTTCTTTTTTATTTTTAAGGAAACTTGAGCAGGAGTTGCTAAAATTGCATCTGCAACAAGCAAATCAAGGAAGCAGAAGACTGCAAATCTCTATCTGAAGTTTACTCTTTTCACAGTCAATTTAATAAAATATGATTGACAGTATTCTACACTTGTTAGTGTAGAGTGAAGAGGAAGCCAGGTGAGAAAAGGACTCTTCAATTGGAAGAAATATGAACTATAGTCTTTGTTTACTATTCTCAGTTTAGACTCTTATATGTTGTTTTCACTTGATGGTGAAACAAATATTTTGGCCTTGCAGCTGGTAGAATCTGAACAAAATTAATTTGCCATTATGATAATTGCATTAATTAACAGCAGAGCATTAGTGATACATCTGATGGCAAATGTCAGGCCATTACTACCATCACCACCAGCAATAGCCATATGCCAAAATAATAAAAATAATGTCTTTATATTGTGTAGTTTTCCATAGTTTTAAAATTACTTCCATTTATGTTATCTTATGTTCTTCAAGCAGCCTCGAGAATTAGATAATAGTGGAACTATTATTTCTGTTTTAGAAATAAGCAAAGTCAGGTTCAGAAAGTTTTAGTGACTTGCCCTCTGTTATGAAGTTAGGATGGGAAAATTGAGATTCAAACTAGGGTTTTTCTGATATCAGTTCTTTCTACTTCTCTATACTGCCTAAAGTGTTGTCTTATTGTTCGTGCATACATGCTAAGTTGCTCCAGTTGTGTCTGACTCTTTGTGACCCTATGGACTGTAGCCCACTAGGATCTTCTGTACATAAGATTCTCCAGGCAAGAATACTGGAGTGGGTTGCCATGCTATCCTCCAGGGGATCTTACCAACCGAAGGATCAAACCCGTGACTCTTGCGTCTCTTGCATTGGCAGGTGCGTTCCTTACCACTAATGCCACGTGGGAAGCCCCGTCTTACCATAATTTTCATTAAATATTTTGTCTGCCACTAAGTTTAAAGAGTACTCATCCTGCTTTTAAACCTTAAGGGTATATAAAAAAGCACAGTCCTGTAAGTTTGACAGTGCTGATGTCAAATATAGTTATATTTTCAGTGTTGTTTTTTTTCCCCAGCTATTTGCAAAGTAAATAACTGCTTGCAAATTGAAAGATTTAAATTTACAAATGCAAAGTATTTTCTAAAAATTATGCTTCCTCATGAAACACACAAAAACTTTTCCACCATTTCTGAAGCTAGACACATGTACATAAGGAAATTAATTACAGGCACAGAATGACAAGATTAAAAGTATTTAAATTTTAATCTGTTGCTTAGTTGTTTGAGTAACTTTGCTTTTCCTGCTTAGATCAAATACAAATTATCTGGGAAAGGAAAGATGCCAACAAATACATACAGTATAAATAACAAAGCTGTTGGTCTGTTTAAAAAGCCACATTATTTTCTTCCTCTAATAATCCTTCAAATCCAGTGATGTTTATCTTCATCCCAAAGTTAAATGTGTTGAGAGACCCACCTAACTTTTTGTCTAGAGGATTATGCAGAATTTGTTTGGAGAATCCATGTGCTAAAAGTTGAATCAGTTATGCAACTTGCTAACTTTAATATATAGATACCAGTGACTCACTATATGTCAGTGGGGTGTGGTCTTTAAAGTGTGGGTTCAGTTGTGGGTTTCTCAGAACTAGCTATACTCTGACCTCAACTGGTCCTCTTTGGAACCAATGATGTTCTCATGAGACACTGGCAGGGATTAGGGTGTGATTTTTGTTGTGTGCCCAAGAAGTGTAGGATATATTCAGCATCGATATAAAACAGGTGGCTGAATTATAACACAAAGCACAGGAGAGAATAGGACTGCCCCCACAGAGGTCAGATTTCCATTAACAAAGCTAAGCATTGGAATGAAATGATGGATTAGTTCAGTTAGGCAAAATCTTGCTTACTCACTTTGCCCAAATTAGCACTTTTTTTTTTGTCCTCAGTGATCTGGATAATTACTTCATTTCACTGCTATCCTCTGTATGTGGAAGCCTGGCCTTAACCAGTAATTAGCATGGCCTGAATTACAATTTGTCAGTCCAGTTCAATTCAGCAAATAAATTTATGGAGCACCTAGTACATGTTAATTACTATGCTGTGTTTTGAAATTCAGAGGTGACTAAAATGTGGTCTTGTCTCTCAGGAGTTCACAGACTGTGCTGGTAGGGAGGAAGTAAATTGTGGTATCGCCACTGTAATACAATGTGTTAAGTGCTGTGTTAGTGATGAGGGTCAGGGAGCCTATTCTTTGAAAGTACACATAGGAGAAATGTTAATCAGAAGTCAAGGAAGTACTGTTTGAAGTAAGTGTAAGGAGGAGTACAGGGTGGAAGAACGTTCTCATTATTTACATTTGAGATTGTAAATGCCAAATAAGTAGAGAATTAAAGCTCTTGCACACAAAGGCAAAGATAGTTTTAGAAGTTAATTTATTGATCAATCAATAGATGAAGAACAGAGAATCCATTGGTTTTTACTTTCTTTGCTGTTGCTAAGATAAGTTAGTTCTCCTAACAAGGGAAGTAACTGAACTCTTGACCAAAGGTGCAGAGAAATTGGGTTGTTTTAAACACTGATTTTTTTTTTTTTAAAGATTCCTCTTGAACTTTAGTGATGGAGCACCAATTTAAAAAAAAAAAAACATCATTTTTAAAGCAGTACATGGGTGCTCAATTGGGCCTAGGCTTTTTCTTCCATTTAAAAATTCAGTCTGAAGTTTCCTGGCAGCACAGACAAGTCTCCACATACTAATCCATGTTAAGGGAAATGTTGACTTTTGGAACACTTTGGGAGTAAATATTGACAGTGAGATGCCTTCCAGAAAACCAGCAGAATCAAAGATTGTTACAGGCTATCATTTGGGTTTTCACCGGAGGAGCAAAACAGTGCTGGAGGTATTCTCAGTCTGTTGGTAATCATAGCAATCAGAGGCAGTGTTTGAGAGTTGGGATGGTGACCTGGAGAAGTGATACTGGAAAACAGAAAGGATCCCTTAGGAAGTTAAATTGATAATCAGGGTTCCATTATACCTCTTCCAGCTTAATAATTACATGCTATTTTTTTTAATATACAAAGTGGGGAAATGTTGACTAACAGAAGCATGTGCTTGGAGTAGTTTGTCTAGAAGAGACTTGTCCCAATCCATTTATTTTATTATCCCTTTACATATGACATTAGATTTCAGCATAATTGGGCATAGTCAAAGTTGTTGTCTGCCACCACAGAACTAAGTAAAGGAAAATATTTCAGATTCCAGGTTTTATTAACTCATAATTGGAGTTTTAGGAAGATTAATTGGAGATGTGTGCAGAAGCTGAAGATCTGGTAAAATGTCAAAGCAAAGGAGTTTGGACAGAATGAAATAGTAGTAATCCAGGATAGAGGTGCTGAGACCTGGTACTAGGATAATAGTGGTAGAAAAACAGTAAAAAACAAAATAAGAGAAATACAAAAGGAAGGATGGGCAAGATTAAGTAACAATGGCATGTAGATAGACTAAATGATAGAGGGGTTGGAATGCTGGTCACAGAAATGGCCAAATGGAGAAGGTAAAAATTGAAAATAGGGACTTTGCTGGTGGCTCAGAGGTTAAGAATCCATCTTGCAATGCAGGGGATGTGGATTTGATCCCTTTCAGGGAACTAAGATTCCACATACTGAGGAGCGACTAAGTTCACATGCCACAAGCCACAGCTAGAGAGTCCATGCACTGCAACTAAGATCCTGCCTGTGGCAGCTAAGACCCAGTGCAGCCAAATAAATGCTTTTGTTTTAAAAAGTGAAAATAATCTGAGGAGAAAAGAGAAAAAGTGTTGGTTAGGGCCAATTGGGGAAAGATGTGCTGAGATTACAAGAGTCAGAGAGAGAGAAGTCGGGCAGAGAAAGAGAGATCTATCTTATGTTATTGATAACAATAAAAGAGTAGTTTGTTAAACTCAAGTAATGGGGTCTTGTATGGCACTGATCTTCAGAAACAGTTTGGTTTGGAATATTGAACTGGCTTCCCTGTCCCTATTCTTCTTCTTGTTCTATTTCAATAAACACTTGGTTCGTCTTGAACATAGTATTATTTTCTTAATCAGATCAGATCAGATCAGTCGCTCAGTCGTGTCCGACTCTTTGTGACCCCATGAATCGCAGCACGCCAGGCCTCCCTGTCCAACACCAACTCCTGGAGTTCACTGAGACTTACGTCCATCGAGTCAGTGATGCCATCCAGCCATCTCATCCTCTGTCGTCCCCTTCTCCTCTTGCCCCCAATCCCTCCCAGCATCAGAGTCTTTTCCAATGAGTCAACTCTTCGCATGAGGTGGCCAAAGTACTGGAGTTCCAGCTTTGGCATCATTCCTTCCAAAGAAATCCCAGGGCTGATCTCCTTCAGAATGGACTGGTTGGATCTCCTTGCAGTCCAATGGACTCTCAAGAGTCTTCTCCAACACCACAGTTCAAAAGTATCAATTCTTCAGCGCTCAGCCTTCTTCACAGTCCAACTCTCACATCCATACATGACCACAGGAAAAACCATAGCCTTGACTAGACGGACCTTTGTTGGCAAAGTAATGTCTCTGCTTTTGAATATGCTATCTAGGTTGGTCATAACTTTCCTTCCAAGGAGTAAGCGTCTTTTAATTTCATGCTTCTTAATAGGAGCATTTAAAAACCACAGCATGTTGGATTTTTAATGAAAATATCCAAAAGTCTATTTCCTAATGTGATCGGTGTTGGTATGTGCTACATGCTCAGTCCCTCAGTCATGTCTGACTCTTTGCAACTCCATGGACTGTAGCTCACTAGACTCCTCTCCATGGGATTCTCTAGGCAAGAATTCTGGAGTGGGTTGCCATTTCCTATTCCAGGGGCTCTTCCTGACATAGATATCAAACCTACGTCTCTGTAGTCTCCTGCATTGGCAGGTGGCTTCTTTACCTCTGTGCCACCTGGGAAGCCCCAATGTTGGTATAATATGTCTAAGATTCTCTTATTATAAAATATGTTTTTATATAATTACCTATGCTTTACATCCTTGTTACAGTTATTAACCATTATTTTATGTGAGACTTACACTATACAAAAAATAATGGCAGTCTCTCAAATGTCTTCCACCACATCAGTGGATTTCTAGAGAATTTTTCACTTTCTGAATAATAAAGGCATCAAAAGCCCTCTAGGAAAATAAATTCCCTATGAGCCATCTAATTCTTAGAGATTTATTTTTAAAAATAATCCCCACTACCATCTTTGTCATACAACTTCACTCTATCTTTTTAAGGTGCTCTATTCCATTCAGAAATCTTTATCTCTAAGGAGGCATTAGTCCAGCTTACTTTATGCTTCTGATACATCCTCTTGGGCTTGTTAGACTCTCCTGAGAATGCTCTGGGGAGAGACTCTCCTTTGCATGTTCTTTTTCAACCCCTAGTATTTCTGGACCTCCTGTGTTCTCTATCAAGGCACAGTAGTTACTGGAGAAAGTTAACAAAAGTACAAGTTGTGTTACAAGTGCTTTTTCTGGGACTTATTCTGGTACCAAACTCTCCTTCCTCCCCCTAATTCCGGCCCTACCAATTTGCAAGTTGTCCCAGCCTTACTGAAGCAGGGATTTAAAATCTGTTAGAGAGCTCAGCTGTTGATTTACAGAGCTGAAGTCTGCACAGAGGTATCATCTGTAATGGGATTCTTTGCTCCCGGGAGAGACATTACATAGCAGAGCTGTAAATCACTGAAAAAATAGAGAAGGAGGAGGAAGGGGTGGGAAGAGGAGTATGCTCAGTAAAAATAGGATGTACTATTGATTAAAGCAGTTGTCTTTAACTTTTTATTTTTATTACCGTAAAAGTAAGTGGTTGTCCCAAGGAAAGGAAGAGTGGATATTTAAGAAATTGAGTGTACTGTATTTGTTGTCCTAGATGTTTTGATTTGTTCGGTTTACCAGTTGTCTCTTTTTTTTCCTCCCGGGATTTATTTTTGGGAATTCATTTTTTTTTTTAATCTGTGTGACTGTGTATTTGAATCTGATTTATAGCCAGAAGATTTTATAATCAACCCTTTGCCCTCACTGCATTGTCCCTGAATCAAACTATAATACAGGTTTGATCAGGGTAATGTACAAGGTGTAGTGATATAAAGCTCTAAGTGGAAATGTCCTAAACACATTGCCAATGCAGTGAGACGAGCCAACAGAGAAATAGATGACCTCAGGAAATGTCTGGCTTAACAAACGCATATCTTTAAATTGGAAATCTAATTATTTGCCTTAGATTTGCACTGCTGGGAACCTAATGCAAGACCATGTTAAATAAACTTATTATTTCCGTTTTTCATTTAACCTGTGGGTTGTAGTATGACCAATCTGTTTTATATCCTCAATCAACAGATGATTGTATTTGGTAATAATTTATCAAGAATAAAAATCTGTTTTTGAAACTAATCACCTCATGTTAGGTCTGCCCTTTTTCAAACCCACCATCTGATATTCATTTTGTCTGCAAGACAAACACACTGATGAAAATGCATATACCACAGGATACAGCCAGTGGAATGAAGCATTTCCACTCTTTGTATATATTTAGAACATTTTCTGTTTTCCCAACAGATGGACCAAATTTTAGTATTAAAGAAAAAAATCAATTTTACATAGTACAAACAAATTGAACAAGTACATTGTGTATTTCTAATTACTTTGTAGCAGAATGTCCAGTGGAATTTGGGGTCAAATCAGGTCATATCTAAACTGTGTGTTTTGACTTTTTTCATATTTACTAAGTTTCCCCCCCTAGATTACTGGATGAATCTCTAAATGGAAAACACTGAGTTTCATGTATTTTCCAATTAATTTATTTTTAATTTAATAACTTTTGCTTATGTACAAATATTTGACGTTATTTGTTTTTCTGTAAGTCCAGCAACCTTACCATATAAGGTTTACCAAAGTGATACATGGATTATAATCCTCAAAAAATTTTTTTTCATTTTAAATTAGGGCAAATTACTCTTCTCCTGTTCTTACAAACTAGCTACATTGACTGACTTTTATCCAGCACAGTTTTGCCACTGGGTCCTCTGGAAAATTAGCTGACATTCCTAAAACTGCATTACTTTAAAAAGAGTTAACTTTTAACAATAAATTTGAATTTATACCAAAAATATTACATGCATTTTTTCTTACTCAAATCTAATTAAAAACTGTACTTATTTCACCTTTCATATATTAGACATATTATATATCTTAATTTTGTTAATAAGAAGAGCTGGGGCTACAGATTTGTTTTTTAGAAGATACTCTGTAGTCTGTTCTCCATCTAAATCATAAATCTGATATTTTACTCTTCTTTTAAACTTCCTGTGGCTCCCCAGCGTTTATAGGACAAGAAAGGGCTCCTTAGTTCTTTACCATATGGTTGTACCTATCTTTTCAGCCTCAATGCCTTATTCCTCACTTTTCTCTTTAGGTCCCAAATATAGTTTTCTGGAATTTAAGTGCTTTTGCCACTCCAGTACTCTTGCCTGGAAAATCCCATGGATGGAGGAGCCTGGTAGGCTGCAGTCCACGGGGTCGCTAACAGTCGGACACGACTGAGGGACTTCACTTTCACTTTTCACTTTCATGCATTGGAGGAGGAAATGGCAACCCATTCCAGTATTCTTGCCTGGAGAATCCCAGGGACGGCCGAGCCTGGTGGGCTCCCATCTATGGGATCGCACAGAGTCAGACACAACTGAAGCGACTTAGCAACAGCAGCAGCAGCAGCAAGTGCTTTTGCCCAGCTTCATCAATTGTCCTCTTGACCTAGAATGACCTTCTTCATTTCCTTTCTTACCACATTCCCTTAAGTTCAGGACTTAATGTCATATTCTAAGAAGTCTTCCATATTCACAGCTCCCCCTACCAATGCCTCTATCATGGGCTGTGTTGCACAGAATGTCCAGAGTATTGGAAGACAGATGACAGAAAAGTAAACAATTTCAACTGTGTTAAGTGATGTAAAGGAAATTAGTATGGTGCTATGAGAAAGAAAAGTAGGATTAGGCTACTTAATGGTCAAGAAAGAGTCTTAAAAAGTGACATTTAAACTGAGACTGAAAATATAATGTTTTAGGCAGAGAGTCACATACAAAGCTCCAAAGTGAAGAGATTGGTGTATCTGAGCAACTAGAGATGAGGCCACTTGCCTCAAGTGATCAAGGGGATGATGGCACAAGATAAGGTTGGAGAGCTAAATGGAGGCCAGACCAGGTCAGTCTATACCACTGGAGGCTTTCTTTCTTCTTCTTTTTTTTTTAATGTCAGTAGACACACATTTTATTGTCCATTGCCAATAACTAATTACCCCAAAGTGAATGACCACTTATTACCTTTCATAGTTTCTTTGAGTCTGGAATTTAGGAATGTCTGGTTCTGGCTTGAGATATCTCATGAGAATACAGTCATCTGAAGGTTTGACTGGTATGGGAGGATACACTTTCATGGTGTTTTCCTTGTGTGATTCTCAAGTTCTTGATAAGGTAGACCTCACTTTCTTTTCATGTGGGCATCTCCAAAGGGCTGCTTGAGTTGATTTTTTTTTAATTTTTAATTAATTAATTTTAATTGGAGGCTAATTACTTTACAATATTGTAGTGGTTTTTGCTATACATTGACATGAATCAGCCATGGGTGTACATGTGTCCCCCATCCTGAATCCCCCACTCACCTCCCTCCTCATCCCATCTCTCAGCGTTGTTCCAGTGCACTGACTTTGAGTGCCCTGTTTCATGCATCGAACTTGGACTGGCGATATATTTCACATATGATGATATATATGTTTCAATGCTATTCTCTCAAATCATCCCACCCTTGCCTTCTCCCACAGAGTCCAAAAGTCTGTTCTTTATATATCTGTGTCTCTTTTGCTGTCTCGCATATTACTCAGCTATTGAAAAGAATGCATTTGAATCAGTTCTAATGAGGTGGATGAAACTGGAGTCTATTATACAGAGTGAAGTAAGTCAGAAGGAAAAACACCAATACAGTATATTAATGCATATATATGGAATTTAGAAAATTGCTAACAATGACCCTATATGCGAGACACCACTGGAGGCTTTTAAGCAAAGGAATGTCATGCATATATTACCTTTCTTGATGCTGTTGCATAATAGATTGTAGGTGAGCAAGCATCTCAGGGGAACCAGCAAGTAGGCTATTGCACATGTTTGGGCTAGGGATAACTTTCAAACAGATGATCTTGAGATCCCACTATCTTCAGAATAGTTACTAATAGTTACAGTTGACCCTTGATCAACTTGGGTTTCTGCTATGTGGTCCCCTTACATTTGGATTATTTTCAGTTATTATGTATTAATACTACAGTACTACATCATCTGCCATCAGTTGAATTCAGGGATGCAAAATCACAAATAAAGAGGGCTGAGTGTAAAGATAGGTGGATTTTTAACTATTCAGGGGCCAACTATATGTCTCTTAAAAGTTCTTTTGAAACCCAAGTGAAGAATTATTGGGCAATATTATTATTGCTCTTGCAGTAATAAAGCCAGTGACTGAAGAAGTAGTCAGTGTTGAGGTAATGCAGGTGGCACAGGCCAAGGGAAAGAAAGTAGATTTTCTCCAAGCGCAAAGTGACACCATGGAGGGTTTTAGGCATGGAGTGACATGCTTCAGAATTTTTAAAGGTGTGTAAAAAGTAAATTATACAATTGCAAAAGCAGAAGATAACAAATATGATAGAAGGCTGTTGTAAAAATCAGAGGAAATATGATGGAGGTATAGAGTAATGGCAATGCAAGATAGTGGGGAGTAGACAGATTCTCAGTGTTTAGGACTAGACTGGATGTGGGGCATATGAAACAGAAAGATGTCCCTGGTTTCTTGAATGAACAAGTAGATAGAGGTGTCAAGTAAATAGGGGACAGTGTTGGGGGCAAGATCAGTAGTTCAATTTTGGAGATATTAAATTTTAGACATTTGTGCCTAAATAAGATTTTTTTAAGTAGACAGCTAAATATATGGATTTGAAAGTAATATACATGTAAGTATTTATAAATTAAATGACGGAGAAGATGATGGCACCCCACTCCAGTACTCTTGCCTGGAAAATCCCATGGACAGAGGGGCCTGGTAGGCTGCAGTCCATGGGGTCGCTAAGAGTCGGACATGACTGAGTGACTTCACTTTCACTTTTCACTTTCATGCATTGGAGAAGGAAATGGCAACCCACTCCAGTGTTCTTGCCTGGAGAATCCCAGGGACGGGGGAGCCTGGTGGGCTGCCGTTTATGGGATCTCACATAGACGGACATGACTGAAGCGACTTAGCAGCAGCAGCAGCAGCAGCAGCAGCGTATTATGAATATAATTCTGTTTTTTTCATTAAAACCAAATTATGAGAATTCTTCCATATCTATAATATAGAATTACTTCATTATTTTTTTAAAGTTGCATGATAGTATAGCTGTACTATAATTTAATCAAAATTTACATATGTGGTAATTATTATGTATATTATTACATAATTTTTCAAGTATTTCTATAGGATTTCAAGAAGTAGAATTTATCGATCAAAACATATACGCATTTTGAGTTCAGATAGAAACTGCTGCCCTTGAAAAGAACTGTACCATTTAACCAGGTATTAGAGTGCCAATTTTCCTAACATTGGACTCATCAATTTATGTTATGCTTTACAGTCTGAAAGGGGAAAATGTAATCTCAGTGTTATTTTACTTTACTTTCTTGTTATCCATGATGTTGAGCATTTTTTCATGTTTATTAGCCATTCCATTTTTTGGTTTTCTGTAAAAAAGATATGAAATCATTCTAGAAATGAAAAAGCAAAGCAAAATAAAATTCAGATATTTAAGAGAAATAAAATGAGAAGTTAAAAAATGAAGGAAGAAAAGAGAGAAGAAAGGTAACAGGAAAGCATAAAGTAAAGAAGTAGAGGCGTAATTACCATTTGCTTTTTTGTTATAGTCTCATAAGGTGACTTATGAGAATTTTGAAGAGTGATTGGTTGGGGGAGGGTTAAATATTTTATGAAAATTGCGTTATGCTTTTGTGTATAAAATATGTTAATAAAATACTAAAGGTAGGTTTTGGAAGGCATTTTAGAAATCAGTGTTGTTGTTACTGCTTTTTAATATTTATTTGTCTGGCTGCAGCAGGTCTTAGTTGCAGCATGTGGGATCTAGTTTCCTGACCAGGGAACGAACCTTGGCCCCCTGCATTGGGAGCGTGGAATCTTAGCCACTAAACCATCAGGGAAGTCCCTGGAAATCAATGTTTTAATGTCTGTTCTGGTTACCTAATAATATATATTATTACCTATATATTAAGAGACTTGAAAACACATCTGTAAATGCTCAAGAACTTTGATGGTTAAAATAGAGGATGATAATGAGGAGATCCATAAAGTATTTTTTTCCCTTGGAGTAGCCCAATGTACTTCGTAGAGCATCTGTTCTTTGCAGACTACTACTATAGTCAGAGCAAACCCAGTAAGAGGTCACCCACAGCCATGTGTATCCTGTTCTATTAATAAAGGAAATGTTGACTAGGACACTGGGGATTAGACACAACTACTTTTCTAAAATGTCATTGAATTGATCTTTATCTGTAAAGCCAACACAGACATACGAATATTTAAAATGAGCTCCTTGCCTCTCAGATTTCAGTAGGATAAAGCCTGGTGTTTCATTTCACACCCATGGAATAGTGTCTCTGAATGGCAAGAAGTCTTTAAAAATCATATTTGTTAAAGCTTTTATTTTCAAATACTACTACAATTATTAGGGTTCTTGGAGTATATATTTTAAATTACAAAGCAGTTTAACTTGTGTTTAACTAGACTCTGAGCATTATATTCTACAACTATCCCACCAAGCAGTCTGATACTATGCTCTCAGAGTTCCAAGTTCATGGTGGTTAGACCAAGTTGGCGTGTCCCCAGAGTACACTGGCCTCCTTTGGAGGCTATTTATGATCAAATCAGTTTTGTCATTTCAACAGTAGGAATGACAAGTTAAACATAGCCCAGCACTGTGGATTCTTTGTGATGATCCCTAACTTCAAGAGCAGTTGTTTTACACTGAATGTCCTAAGTGGTGGGTCTATTAGGAAAATTGAGTCCTTTAAGCCAAACAACTATTTTTATTATTTTTTAGTTTATTTTACTCTTTTAGCTGTGTTGGGTCTTTGTTGCTGTGCATAGGCTGTCTCGAGCGGTGATGAGCAGGGGCTACTCTTTGTTGTGGTGTGCAGCTTCTCATTGTACTGGTTTCTCTTCTCTGCCTGGCTTGTGGAACACAGGCTCTAGGGTGCATGGGCTTCAAGAGCTGCAGTACGCAGGCTCAGTAGTTGTGGCACGGGCTTAGTTGTTCTGCAGCATATGGAATCTTCCTGTACAGGGATCAAGCCTGCGTCCCCTGTATTGACAGGTGGATTCTTATCCACTGTACCACCAGGGAAGTCCCAAATAACTATTGTTAAAATTGGGAAATTTGGCTACCACACATGTGCAGACTCTGTTCTAAAAATGTTTTGTGTACTAAATGATGGAATCATGAACTAAATAAGAGTCAGAAGTTGACTAATATTTACCAATACTAAAGACAATATGAAATGTCTGTTAATGCCTTGAAACTGAGGTTAACTTTTAATGATAATTTAAAGTTATTTACTACATTCTGCATGTACAGCTTATATTACTTGTGGACATGATATTACTCGGCCATATAATTTAGCTTCTAATTTCCTAATCATCTTAAGGGTGGAAGAGGAAGAAGTTATAGTACTGAAGTTTTCTTATAGTAGGTTAATTGCAAGTGTGATGAAATACGTGAATTACATGTAAAAAGTATATAGCAAGATAACATAAGACATTTGATAGCAGCAGCTTTTAAACTTTAATCCTAAATATCACAGCTGTGTTCTCATTATGCAGTCTGTACATCATGCTATCTCCTAACTTCAGTGGTCATATACAATAATAGACCTTTGGATTTAATATCTTTGACTTCACTCTTCATGCATAGTCCCAAAGTCGTGATGGGTACTAATTTGTCACTTTGCTGAAGCATGGCTTTGCATTTCTTTTAAACTGGGTAGGAGCAAATCACTGTGGTTAGAAAGTAAGCCCAGCTAATTACAGTGTGAGAGCTTCTCAGGGCAATTTAGTTGTTCCAATTTGATCATCACTATATGGTAATTCTTGTGAAGAGTAAAGATTTGCTGTCTTTGTGAAAAGTAGTCCAGAAGAAAAAAAAATGAAGAGCCAAGTGGTGAGTATGATAAAAGTGAGAATGTAAAACCCTCTGAAAAGTGATGTTTATTTATTTCACCATGATTTAGGTGTATGAAGTGAGCTTATTATGCTCCACAGAGAAAGAGAAATGATTTATAAATCTATTCTGGGAATGCTGTAGCCAATATAAGAATTGCTCATCAAATAAGCATTTTTAGCAAAGTCGAAAAGGCCATTGACTTTTGGCATGATAAATATTCACCGTTTGGGGGAATAAATGGGTTCTTATCTATCAAGTACTTGAGACAGTATTTAGCACATAAAAACCATGCAAATATTATCTGCTGAGATCATGATGATTTTAATGATGATGTAATTCTGGATGAGACTGTGAGAGAAAACCAAAGACCTCTATAGGTATTTGCATACATCAATTATCAAGGGTCTGCTGTGGTGTTTCCCAGTTAATAATAAGTATTCAAAAGTAAAATGCTTGATATGGTTTGATCAATTTATTCTCATCACTGCTTATTCCTTTAGAAGTTCTCATGAATCTCAAAAGCATAAATATCTCCATTACTTTAAAAATAATCTCAGTTAGAGTTTCTGGGGAAAAATGTGTACATCTGTGAGTGGTTTAATATGAACACATAAAAATTGAGAATTTGTTGTTGTTCAGTTGCTAAGTTGTGTCTGACTATTTGTGACCCCATGGAGTGCAGGACACTAGGCTCCCCTGTCCTTCACCATCTTCTGGAATTTGCTCAGATTCATGTCCATTGAGTCAGTGATGCTATCTAACCATCTCATCCTCTGTTGTCCCTTCAATCTTTCCTAGCACCAGGGTCTTTGCCAATGAATTGTCTCGTTGCATCAAGTGGCCAAAGAATTGAAGCTTCAGCATCAGTCATTCCAATGAATATTCAGGAGCTTATTTCTTTCAGGATTGACTGGTTCAATCACCTTGCAATACAAATGACTCTCAAGAGTCTTCTCCAGCACCATAATTCAAAAGCATCAATTCTTCAGTGCTCAGCCTTCTTTATGATCCAACTCTCACATCCATGATCTCACATCTCACATACATGACTACTGGAAAAACCATAGCTTTGACTATACAGACCTTTGTTGGCAAAGTGATGTCTATGCTTTTTAATACCTTTTTTTCTTCACTTTAAATTTAGAATTTAAGCACCTTTAAAAGGAGCATTTTAAACATTTTAAAAATCGAGTTTAGATATTTCTCTAGGTTCTGTCTGAAAGACTTCCCCTTACTCTTGGATGCCTGGCAGATCCCTTTCCTGATCCTTAAGCCTGACCAAGTCCTGCTTCCTGCTGAAGCCTCCCAGGCTCCCCCAGGCTCATGGACTTCGTGCTGCCAGTGTACCACTCTCTGCCTTGCTGTGTTACATCCTGAATTCATAATTTGCATTTCTCATGCTAGATAGCAAGCCTGTTGACAAAGAAAGTAGGTCCTTACTAAATGTATGAATGAACCTCAAGTCATTTCACATGTAACAAAAGGAGATAAGAGAGACCTAATATTTCAAGCAAAGGATCTGGTAGGCTACAGTCCATGGGGTTGTAAAAGAGTTGGACATGACTTAGCAACTACGCAACAACAGCAATATTTCAAGCAATGCAGATGCCAGGCAGTGACCATATCAGAAAAACTGTAAGTTTCTCCCTATCCCCTGAAAAAAGATTTTAAATTTTCTTTAAAAAAAGAAATTAAATTATGTAAAAACAACTTTTATAAGAGAAGTCTTCATTCAGAAAAATCTAGAGAAGAGAAGAAATATAAAGAGGCTTTCATTTGTCCCTAAATGTTATATTGGCATCATTGGTGACATCGTTGAATTAGTGTGGTTAGTTTTTGTAAAAACAATTGAGTATCCACTGCATTTCAAGTACTATGCTATTGTTTCTCAATGTTTCATGTTACTCAACCCTCACAGCAATCTTGTTCTGTATGTCCTTGTATTTTCCCAATTTTCAGATAAGGAAATTAAGGCTAAGAGAAGCAGTACATCCAAAGTCACAGGTAATGAGTGGCAGACTAAAATTTGAACCAGATGTTTTGACTCAATTGGAGTTTTCTACCCACCATTCTGTTCAAATTTTAATTCTTACTCACCTAGACGATTATCTGAGCACCGGAGATATTTTTCACGTTATGTCAAGATGTCTTAAGTTGTTAAGACCTACAAAGGTATGATGTATTTCCCGAGCCCTGACTCTCCCACTATCTGCACCATGGATTTATGGTTGATTTTGCCTGTCCAATCCTGTGTTCTCAGCATTAACACCTGGAATAGTAGGACCACTGAGAGGACCACGTCAAGACATCAGTGTGTCTGTAACTTTCACTGAGCATTCTCTGGCTAGGTGTGCTTTTACTGGGGGGAAATTTGCTTAGAGGGCCACAAATGAGTCAGGGTTTTCATTATGTTTAGACACCAACACTAATTCAGAGATGTCACCAACAATGCTAAAATAACACTAAGGGACAAGTGGAAACCATTTTTTTTTCCTTCTCTTATCCAGATTTTTCTGAACTAAGACTTCTAAACTAAATCCTTTATTCTTTACTTCCAAGGAAAAGCACCAAGCCTGTCATTGAGGTAAATGAATACATATGGGCGCTGATGGAGTGAGATTAAGAAAAAGGAAAGAGAGAAATGAGAACAGGTGTTGGAGAGACAAACTAAGAAAAGGCTTATATTTGCCCTGCTGTGCACTTGCCTACACCTGGGCCCTGGGTTCCTCTGACAGGTTTTATCTCCATGCACTTCTGTTTATAAAGAATTATTCTCCTGGACTAAGATTGTCTTCCATTTTCACTTGTTGTTTGCTGGATTCCTTTGGTTACACAGATGTTGTAATAGAAATAGGAAAACATATGTGCTGCCTCTTGATATAAAATTGTTTTTGTAAACAGTCCTTTAACTTGCCCATAAAATAACTGAGACATAAATCTTTGAGGAAAAAAACTTTGAAGAAGGAACAGAACATTAGCACTTAATCAAAGCCTCTCTTTCTTCTCCAATATCAACTCTTAATTGGGGATGGCCTGTACCTCTTTGTAAGGTTCTCTCTGCGTTACACCAGGTAGTTAAAATCATGGGATGCTGCTTTAGCAGGTGGACTGGGTAGATATGGTGAGTAATCACAAGATATAGTTTAAAACTCAATGGTAGAACAGAAAAATAAGATTTATATGTAAAAGTTTCAAGCTTGATTTCCATTACTTTGCTTTCAACTTTTCTATTTTTAATTTATGCAAACTAGTAACACCAATTTGGGTAAAACTGTATCAGATTTTTCCTTTTCAAATGTTACCTTTCTGTACAAATATCTCTTTAGAGTAAAATTAGGATTATATAAAATGGAAAAAAAAAATAGCAGAGGTGGGGCCTTTATATTGACATGGTTCCAGTTGATGCAGAAGACTATATGATCTTTGGGTACCACATCTATTACAATAGCTGAAACTCCATCCCCGCTACCTCCACCCCCATCCCAATCCCAGCCTCCTTTGTTGGGTTCTATAGGTACAGAGCAGCATCAAGATTATATATTTAACCTATAGCACTTTCCCACAAATGTGGATAAAGATAGTTAATGCAAGTGTCTAAAATTCTGTTCAGTAATTCAGCAGAATAAATTCTTGTTTTGGAGCAAAGAATACATGCAGTGATTTTTGGAGCATTGACTAGCCTGGCAACTGGTTTGATCATCTCTTCCAGCGATCGGCTTTGAGCAATCTGAAAATCTGTACAGTCCTTTAAGCCTGATGGTTTACTTGAGTGTGGTGAGTGAGAAGTGATGTTGGGAGTTTGAGTAGCAATCGTAGAGACACATTCTTTAAAATAATTAGAAGTAAATGCAGAAACTTTGAGATGGTAGAGGTTTTAAATGGATCGGTATCTTTTTTAAATGTGATTGTCATACTTTGGTTGAAGAGATAAATGAATATTAAATGAATTAACTCTTCCCTTAAAGTGTGCCAGTAAAATCAAGGTAGATGAATGAGCACTTTTTTTTTTTTTACCAAGAGAAATAGATTTCTTAGGCAAGTTATGGTGAGTGGTCTGAAAATCCTGGCTTTTTAATGCCAAAAAATAAGTTCCAGACTATTAGAGGTAATTTTTAGCCAAGGTTTTTGCATGAGTAGTTCTTGGAAGTGCTGCATGTAATCTGGCCAAGCTAGTGTAATGGCCAGTTCTTGGAATAAATAACAACGTGTCATCTCATAAGAGAGTCCTGCTGCAACAGATAATTCATACTGGTGATTTGACAACTAACCTCATTACTTTTCAGTAAGTTTTGGTCTGTATCATCTATCTTTCTAATCTGTAAATCACTCTCTGGTGTCTTCACTTTGGGAAGTGATAAAATGACTTGGCATTAGTCGCCGCTGTAGAAAAAAAATGTTAAAAAACATTGATTGGTTGCAGGATTATGCCGTTTCTTTATTTTGGGAGATTGTGAGAGCTCCACTTTGGGTAGGGTGAGTTGTAAATATAGCACATATTACTGGAAGAAATGGCAAATTAAAAAAATACTTACCTTAGAATTACCCTTGGTGAGTAATACTATATTTATTATATTTCTGTGATTCTCAACCTCTATCTCTTGTTGCATCTGACATCAAGTTAGTATAGTTATTTCCTTTTTAAAAGGAGAACTAACATAAAATATATATGTTCTTTGTAAGATAATCCCCATTTTAGAAACATTACAATATGGGGAAAATAGGAATTAAGGAAATAATGTTGGCTAAGGTTTGTTTGAGATTCTGGCACAGTGTTTTAGGAAACTAATTGTTGATAATCTTGGACAGTATGTAATTTTGTTGGCTCTCTGTTTTTGCCACTCAGTAAAACAAATTGTTGAAAGATTTTGCTAGAGGTTTCCTTCTTGATTTTGTACTGTGTTGGTAAATCTTTTCACAGGGACCTTCTTTTAGCAAGTCGTTTAATAAATACATGAATATGCATGCTGTTTTACATACATATAATATTTTAAGAATGGGGTATGATTTGAGCTAAGGGGAGAAAATTGAGATATTATATTGGGTTGGCCAAAAAGTTTGTTCGAGTTTTCTGGTGGCATCCCCAAATGAACTTTTTGGTCATCCCGTACTTCAAAACAAAATACTAAAACTAATATAGCAAATTTTTCATGAACATTTGAAAATACTGCAAAAAGCTTAGAAAAGTAGGCCAATGACTGTTCTCTATCATTAGTGAGACAACAGTGGGGACAGCTACACTTGGCAAATGTGATACTCTGTATATTATTCAGTTATTTAAATGTAAACATGTTTATCTGAACAGTTTACATTGTTTTTCATATACTGGTATTTTTTTTTTTAACTTAAATATCTTTGGAATAATTGGTGGGCTAAAGCCCAGAACACAGTATGATTTCCATTACTTATAAGTTGTTTTTTTTTTTTTAAGAAAATTACATTGTTATTTACTCAATAAGTGGATAATGGGCTTTATTTTTTAAGAAGAAAAAAGACAAAATATTCTAGGGATACAATGACTATATTTTATTTAGGCAAGGAACACACTGTCTGTGTTTTATGCTATAGTTCTTTTCATTTTGTGTGTAATGTGCTTTAATTTCACATGCACTGGTATGTCTAGCTTTGAAAAATCTTACATTTGAATCACATTATATATATATACATGAACGGCATACAGTATATTGATTTATAGGGGAAAGTAAATTTCAAAATGTACATAAAGCAAATCTAATCCATAAGTGCAGTATTTAAAAACTAAAATGTATGATAACTAGGTAAGTGAATTCAATTCTTAACAGATGCTGCATTATGTTTCATAGTTTTTTTTAAGAAAACTTTTGTGTATCATTCTACTACCCAATCATGGCTATTTAATAAAATATAATGGATGGATATTGACATAATTCTTAGGGTATAAATATGAGAAACTGAACAAGATACCATGTTGGCTATAGATGGGAACTAAGAACCAAAAACAAGAGGTTAATTTTGAAGAGCTGTCTGAGCTTCTTGTGGAAGTCAGTCAAAATGGGATTGAACCTGAAGACTTGCTTCTCTGACCTTTGCTGTCTCCAGAATTCTTTTTATTGTGGTGTGTGTGTGCATGCATGTGCGTGCATGCATGCATGTGCATGAGGTGCAGATGTATGAACGATGGCTACTTACATGAAATAATTGGGGAGGTAATATTCTGGAGGGCAGTATCCTTAGGGAATTTGGAAGTTCCACATACATGTGTCTCATGGAGTGCTGTCTCTGATCATATGGCTGGTTGAATCCAGAGCAGGGATTGGAAGGGATGGATATGGATCATAATTAATTTCTTGGTCTGGCCTCTGTCCTTATTCCTCTTTGTAAAACGAGGGCATAAAAAGGTGTTTTAAAATTAGGAAGCACTATAGTGTAATAGTTATGAGACTCAGCCACAGAATCAGCAAATTTGGTTTGAGCCCTGGCTCTGCCCATACCACGTTTCCACAGCAGGTGCCTCTGACTAATGAGCTATTTACTGGGCTCTGAAGGGAGGGAGGGAGCATGTGACCTCCCAGGGGCTCAGCAGCTGGTCCGTCTTCTGGAGGAACCCTCAGCAGGCTAATGGCTGCTCACGCCAGAGGCAAGAGGTGGTCAGAGAACGGGTGGAACAATTCTGGATCTTGTTTTTCTCAGAGGTGTTTACCTGATCATTAGCCATTTGGTGGCACAGAAAATGTTCAATCCATCCATCTTCCTGTCTAGTGGCTTTTTCAGTTACCCCATGAATTATACATTTTCACTGACTTAACACATAACTTTGGCCCAGGTGCCCTTAAATGCAGCACTAACATGAAATGCATGTGTTGGCTCTGTGGTCAGGTTTCAGGTTAGTAGATAAAACACTCTTGACATCTTTAATACCCTTTATAGGGTCTTGTATAAATAATAGTTGTCAGTTGATAGTTTTTTCTTCCAAGCATCGATGACATTTCAAAATAGAATTTGGTGGGTGGCTGCAGGTTGTTTTTGGAAAATAAGGACAAGCTATTTACTTGCTTTACCATCAAATGACTCTTTCATTATTTTGCCATTTAAAAATGTCTTAATGCCCCCTGGAACATGTGGCACCAATGAGCTAATCATAGTCAAAGAAAACATTGATTCTAAGAGTGGTTTGCAGCAATACTCTCTACTTGCATTATGCTTACAGAGGGAAAGATTATTAACACTTACGCTGGGTGGGTTCTCAGAATGCCTGGCCTTGGGTAGAGTGACACACAAAGCTAAGGAACATGTGGCCTGGGTGTTGGGACAGTGAGGGGAGGATAATGTTTTGTGGGGGGTATTTTCTTGGAAAATAACATACATTAAGAAAAGTACATTTCTTAACTGTACAGTTTGATGAATATTTACCAATTGCCTATGACCAGCTAACTAGGAGCAAGAAACCGATGTTCAGTTCAGTTCAGTCGCTCAGTCGTGTCTGACTCTTTGCAACCCCGTGAATCGCAGCACACCAGGCCTCCCTGTCCATCACCAACTCCTGGAGTTCACTCAAACTCATGTGCATCGAGTTGGTGATGCCATCCAGTCATCTCATCCTCTGTCGTCCCCTTCTCCTCCTGCCCCAGTCCCTCCCAGCATCAGGGTTTTTCCAATAAGTCAGCTCTTCACATGAGGTGGCCAAAGTATTGGAGTTTCAGCCTCAGCATCAGTCCTTCCAAAGAACACCCAGGACTGGTCTCCTTCAGAATGGACTGGTTGGATCTCCTTGCAGTCCAAGGGACTCGCGAGAGTCTTCTCCAACACCACAGTTCAAAAGCATCAATTCTTCAGCACTCAGCTTTCTTCACAGTCCAACTCTCACATCCATACATGACCACTGGAAAAACCATAGCCTTGACTAGATGGACCTTTGTTGGCAAAGTAATGTCTTTTCTTTTGAATATGCTATCTAGGTTGGTCATAACTTTCCTTCCAAGCAGTAAAGCGTCTTTTAATTTCATGGCTGCAATTACCATCTGCAGTGATTTTCGAGCCCAAAAAAGTGAAGTCTGACACTGTTTCTGCTGTTTCCCCATCTATTTCCCATGAAGTGATGGGACCAAATGCCATGATCTTAGATTTTTGAATATTCAGCTTTAAGCCAACTTTTTCACTCTCCTCTTTCACTTTCATCAAGAGGCTTTTGAGTTCCTCTTCACTTTCTGCCATAAGGGTGGTGTCATCTGCATTTCTGAGGTGATTGATATTTCTCCTGGCAATCTTGATTCCAGATTGTGTTTCTTCCAGCCCAGCGTTTCTCATGACGTACTCTGCATATAAGTTAAATAAGCAGGGTGACAATATACAGACTTGACGTACTCCTTTTCCTATTTGGAACCAGTCTGTTGTTCCATGTCCAGGTCTAACTGTTGCTTCCTGACCTGCATCCAGGTTTCTCAAGAAGCAGGTCAGGTGGTCTGGTATTCCCATCTCTTTCAGAATTTTCCACAGTTTACTGTGATCCACACAGTCAAAGGCTTTGGCATAGTCAATAAAGCAGAAGTAGATGTTGTTTTGGAACTCTCTTGCTTTTTCCATGATCCAGCAGATGTTGGCAATTTGATCTCTGATTCCTCTGCCTTTTCTAAAACCAACTTGAACATCAGGAATTTCACGGTTCACATATTGCTGAAGCCTGGCTTGGAGAATTTTGAGCATTCCTTTACTAGTGTGTGAGATGAGTGCAATTGTGCGGTAGTTTGAGCATTCTTTGGCATTGCCTTTCTTTGGGATTGGAATGAAAACTGCCCTTTCCAGTCCTGTGGCCACTGCTGAGTTTTCCAAATTTGCTGGCATATTGAGTGCAGCACTTTCATAGCATCATCTTTCAGGATTTGAAATAGCTCAACTGGAATTCCATCAACTCCACTAGCTTTGTTCGTAGTGATGCTTTCTAAGGCCCACTTGACTTCACATTCCAGGATGTCTGGCTCTAGATGTTACTAGACCATTAAAAACACCCTTGTAACTCCTTCCAATTAGTATTAACATATCCCGAAGAAACCATTGTCCTAACTTTTAACTTCCTAGTATTGCTGCTTTTGAACTTGATTTTGATGCAAAGAGCATGCTTGCTTTTGTATCTGGCTTATTTGTTCAGCATTGTATCTGTTAAAGTCATTCATGTTGTTACATTCAATTGTGATCTGTTCATTATAACTAATGTCTAGTGTTGAATGAATAAACTACAGTTTACGTTGATGAGTATATGGTAGTGTCTAGTTTCTACTGATTATAAATAGTGGTATTATGAATATTCTTATAAATGTCTCTTGGTGAACATGTGAACATTTCTGTAGGGTATATAATGATGAGGGTAAATTAACTAAGAATCATAGAAATGTTCAGCTTTAGTAGGTACTACCAATTTTTCATCATATGTATTACCATTTAAAAAATGCAAATAATCACTGCAGCTCTCTTGCTGCACCATGGTTTCTGAATTGTAGACCAATTGGAAGGACTGTACCAAAAGATTATGGACTAGTCTTTAACTCTAACGCAGACACGTTTGTACATAGACATATACTATATTCACTGCTGCTGCTGCTGCTAAGTCGCTTCAGTTGTGTCAGACTCTGTGCGACCCCATAGACGGCAGCCCACCAGGCTCCCCCGTCCCTGGGATTCTCCAGGCAAGAACACTGGAGTGGGTTGCCATTTCCTTCTCCAATGCATGAAAGGAAAAGTGAAAGTGAAGTCGCTCAGTCGTGTCCAACTCTTAGTGACCCCCTGGACTGCAGTGTACCAGGCTCCTCTGTCCGTGGGATTTTCCAGGCAAGAGTACTGGAGTGGGGTGCCATTGCCTTCTCCAACTATATTCACTATATGCACTATATTTACTAGTATTGTTATATACAGTTTGTAATAGTTTTATCTGAATATTGCTTTTTATCTAACTGCCTTCAGTTTTCTTCTTACTTTTTACCATGTTTGTACCCTCAGCACCATCACTATATTGTAGATACTCCTATTAAGCTCATTTTACAGACAAGGTACAGAGAAATAGCTTTCCCAAAATTCTATAGTAGGAAGTAGGGAAGAATATGTACTCTTTCTTTACATGTAACATCTTTAAAACAAGATCTTAAAAGTCTGACCAGGTATAATCCTGAAGACCAGACCTATATGCAGAGAAAGCTTATAAGCTCAGCAGAGCCATTAATAATTCTGTAGAAGACAAAGCATTTGGATAATTTACATTAAAACATCTGAGGTGAAATACTGTAAAGCAATTATATTTCAGTAAAAAATAATAACCTATTGAATGCTGAAAAAAAGATGAATGTTAGATGAACCTATTGTGGTAATCATTTTACAGCATGTAAACCATACTGTCATGCTGTATGCCTTAAATTTATACAGTGGTATATGCCAGTTATTTCTCAATAAAACTGGAAAAACATTTAAAAATATCAGATGAAAAATTTCTACCATATAATATTTACCAATGCTAAATCTATACCAACCTCAGTGAGCGTAGTTGAGAGCCATGATTAAGAATACAGGCCCCGGAACTGGGCTGTCTCCATTTAAATCCCCAATAGCCCATCCAGAGAACCTAGTTCTCTGCAGAAAATGCATGAGACCTTGCACTTCCCTTGTGATGCTTTCTGCTGAGGTCTTGTACTGCAGTTACTTATTTTTTTCCTGTGTCTGTCTACCTGACCACAAACTCACTAAGGAACAGGTGCTACATCATAGTTATTTTTAATCCCTCAGGGTGCCTAGTACATATCTTAATGATAAACATCAGTAAGTAATTGTTTCAGGAGCAGTAAGATACTTAGCATTTTATGACATTTACTATTTAAACTGCATCTACTTTCCGAAGAACCGGAAACAACTTGCAAGGAAAAAAATGCAAAATATGGTATTTACATGTTTTATGGCAATTGAGATAAGCAGAGTACACCATTTAGGCAATGACTGACTTAAATTTCTTGTAGTTTAATGCAAAGTGGAACATATGTTGAGTAAAATGGTTCCTATTTTCTAGGAGAAAATAAATACGTATCTTGGAATTATTTATTTATATGTCTTCCTTCTTTCTAGATAGGGCAGCTTGTTGTGAATGGGGAATGTGTCTTATTTAAATTTGTATCCCCAGAGCCAGTCAGTCACAGTGTTTAACATGTGGGCAGATGAATGAATGAATGAAAAAAAACAAAAGAAAAAAAGAGGAAAAAAGGAAGAGAGAAAAGACATTTCTGGGAATTTTCATAAGAATATTGGAATGACTGATACATGTTCGCCATAACAATGTAAGAGGATGTAGAACACAGAGGTGCAGAGCCAGAGCTGGTCTGTTTGGGTATAAATCTTGACTTTTTTCTTGGAGCAAGTTACTTAACTTCTCTGGGCATGAATTGCTTCATCTATAAAGTCGGTTAATAATATTAATAACTGACTCTGAAGAATCGTGAAATAGTGCTTTTAAAGGTCTTGGCATATAAGCACTTGACAAACATCAGCAATTAATTCATTTGGCATATTTTTATCAGGGCTACACTGTTCCAGGCACTATTCTGTCTGCCGAAGCTACAGAATTTAGCAAAACAGGTTTTATGGAGCTTATATTCAAGTAGGGTATGGAGACAGAGAACAAATAGCCATACAAAATCAGAGGCTGGTGAGAGCAATGAAACAAAAAAGGATAAAAGCACAGAAGGAATCATGGTGGTGAGGTGGCCTCTAGGAGAAATGGAGTGTGGATGTCCGAGGGAAGAAACCTAGGTGGAGAAGCAGTGAGTGTAGGCCTTGTAGTGTGGAGTGTGCTGGATGTAACCAGGAACAGCAAGGGGTCCAGTGAGCCTGGAGCAGCAATGAGCAATAAGTGAGATGGAAGGAGGCTTGTAGAGACTTGTATGGTTTGGAGCATAGGAGCAATGGAAGCTGATTTACAACTGTAGAGGATAACCTGGCTGCTATGTGAGATGAGATAGTATCAAGATGTCAGAGGAAACAAGGATAACAATCAGGAGGGTATTAAAATAGGCCAAACAAAAGTTGATGATGGCTTAGACTAGGGTGGTAGCAGTGGAGATGAGAAGAAGAGATTAGAATTGCAATACAGATAAATTTAGACTTGACTTGATTTGCTATTTGATTGGAAGAGGGTGAGCAAGAAAGAGAAGTAAAGGTAAACCCCACGATATTGGGGTCCAAGGAACAAGGGCAACTGGAGATGTCATTAACTAAGATGGAAAAGATGAGGAAGATTTCTTCTGGGTGCTGGGAGTGATCAAAGGGTCTGATTTGAGTATAATCTTTTATTCATTCACTGTTTTATCAATCTCTGACTGGGTACC
The DNA here is from genome assembly GCF_002263795.3 of Bos taurus. Taxonomy (NCBI): domain Eukaryota; kingdom Metazoa; phylum Chordata; class Mammalia; order Artiodactyla; family Bovidae; genus Bos; species Bos taurus. The sequence continues at coordinate 47,235,422 of NC_037348.1, read as the reverse complement.
AGAGCCAGACACTGTTCTAGACTCTTGGGGTAGATCATTGGGAAAAAAATGAAATAGAAAAAAAAAAGAGCAAAACTCTCCTCTTTAGAAGTTTTCATTCAACTATGGGAAGATAATAATAAAATCATAAGTATTATAAATAATAAGTGAATTTGCCATTACCGATTCACTGCCCTGGTCAGCTCTGTCTGCTTCTAAAGGTGTTGATTTGAGTATAAGTGGAAAAGACACAACCTTTTCCATTGTGTCTGATGATACTTTCTTCCAATTTGCATTTTTCTCCTCATCCCTGTTCAGATGCAATAAATAGGTTTTTTTTTGTCACACAATTCATACCAATTACTATCTCTAGTGTTAATTTATGGAGAAGGCAATGGCACCCCACTCCAGTACTCTTCCCTGGAAAATCCCATGGACGGAGGAGCCTGGTAGGCTGCAGTCCAGGGGGTCTCAAAGAGTCGGACACGACTGAATGACTTCACTTTCACTTTTCCTCTCATGCATTGGAGAAGGAAATGGCAACCCACTCCAGTGTTCTTGCCTGGAGTATCCCAGGGACGGGGGAGCCTGGTGGGCTGCTGTCTATGGGGTCGCACAGAGTCGGACACGACTGAAGCAACTTAGCAGCAGCAGCAGCAGTGTTAATTTATATCTGAATTCTCCATAATGAAATATGCACATGCATACTTATCTAAACTGAGCATTGCATAGATATTTATGGGTGTGTGGTGGTCTAGTTTAGGGGCACCAGCTCCCTTCTGCTTAATCCTAAGTTGTTCCAAGTAAGTAATTTATTCCAGAATCATCTTGTCATAGTTATTCTACATCAAATTTATATTTCTCTGCTCACACTAAAAACCTGTCTAACTTCTTGCTCGCTCTGGTGCAGCACTTTCTAGTGTGTTCCATATTACTCTAAATCCAAGAGATAGACCACAAGAAACGTGTTCCATGATAAAACAAGTTTAAGAAAAGCCACATTCCGCATCACAACCACTTGGAAATTCACATTGTACATGATCATTTTTAAGGCTCTGAGAAGTCTCACAGTACGAAACTGTTTAACTCCGTCCACTCAGCATATCCAACATTTCCTTTACTATGAGACAAAAACTTGCTAACATTCTGTAGAACTTGTGTGTCAGGCCTCGAACTTTGGGAAAATTCTGAGTGGGTTGACAGCATCATAGGCAAGAAATCCAGAGAAATATATTCCAGTGTTCAGGCTGGCTTTGTTTGTGCAACCTTAGACAAGGCAGTTAACCTCTCTGTTCCCTAGGTTTCCCATTTATAAAATGGTGATAACAACAGGCCTTCCTAGGCTTGCTTCAGGTTTTACTCAGTACCTCTAAACGTATAAAACATGAATGAAAGCACTTTGCACAAGTCTAAATGAAAGTACTTTGTATGAGTTTAAATAATGTAGTTTTAAATCTTATTTTTGTGTCTCTTCAAACATTTAATTTCCATCTCATGCATAGTCTGAAGTAATACTTATTTTTAACTTATATAGTAATTTTATTTCCAAGTTTATCTTACCAACAGTCTAATTTGTATATGCTTTGATCCAGGCTAAGTGTAAACTATCTCCTCCTATAGGAAGTCATCCTCAATTTGGCCTTCTTTCATTTGTCCCCCTTTACTCCTTTGGTCATTTATTGAGAAAGTCTGCCTCTCCTCTGGTTTGTAGCTCTGCAAGGGCACAGACCACATCTTCAGTACCTGGCCCATAGTAGGGGTTCCATTTATTGAGCTGAATCCTAGATTGTTCCATTTTTAAGAATTACATCATCCTGTTTTCAATTATGGTACCCACAAAGTTGGGGGAGGGGTACACTATTTCCTTCATCTTGAGTGTGTTTATCATCAGGATTCCCACAACATAATCCTTCACTGACTTTGCTTTGGTTCTAGTTCTGAGAACAAATTGTCCTGTGGTTCAGGGCATTGCCTGCTTCCCCACCGGGATTTGGGATGTTCTTTCTCATCCCTAACTTTTGCTTAGTGAAGTCAATCGCTCATCAGTAGAAGTAGGAACAACTCCAAAGCTTCCTTCTTTCTTCTTTCATTTGAATTAACAGCTCTTCATTTTGAACCTCTTTATCTGCTTTTCATATACTCTGTATTTGTAACCACCTTTCTTGTTTGAAGACACTTTTAGGAGACAGAGCCCATGGCTTTGTCATTTCACCTGAGTCTTAAGAAAATGCTGACTTCTTGGCTAATTTCTGACCTTGTTCTCTCTCTTTAATCCCACTGTTTTCTCTTTTATTTCTTCATATGGTTGTTTTGGTTTCATTGCTTGTAAGTTCTCCACAATGCCATTTCCTCATACAGGCAGCAGTCTGTGAGAACTTAAGGAGAAGAGAGCAAACATCCTAACAGTATAAAGGAGGAGTAGGATGTACATAGCCAATGTGATTAATCAACTTCTATTCATTGCTCACAACAATGTATTATTATCCACATTTGCCACATGAGTAAATGAAGTCACAAAATAGTTAAGTAATTTGCCCAAGCCAGAATATAAAGAATCCAGGCTTTGAAACCTGGGCATCTGGCTCCAGAGGCCTGTCTTTTAACCACTGTATTATCCACTGTTATCATATACAGTATGTTATTAATATCTGATGCTGAGTATCTGTGAGGACCTAATTGAGGCTGGGTATGGCTTCGATATTATGATCAAGTGAAGCAGATAATTAAGACAATGAAATATAGTAGACCAGATGTAGGTTAGCTGAACAAGAATACTAGGTACAGAGATTTCTGATATTAATGAAGACATTAACCAAGAGATGACACAAGGGATGTGATCGACTGCAAGGGCAGGGAGAGTGGAAGCAGCTATAGCAATAACAGAAACAGAGAGTGGTTGGCAAGGTAGTACCATAGAATGGTGAAGAACTTTTGGAGGCATAGGTTGGAAACCAGGCTTTGCCAGTTTTAGTTGACTTTGTAGGTGGCCTACCTACAGTAATGCTCAAAATGCAGTGGTTGAACAACATATTGAACCTATATGTTGAACAAGATCTGAACAACATGTTGACTGTATATCATATATTACTTTTTAAGAGATTTTTCCAAGTGTTTAGAGTCTCTATGCAATTTTCTGATATACTTGGCAAGTATATCAGTGTATTTAGGACAGGATCATAAGCTAATAAAGCATCTCAGTTCTTGATGAGGAGGAAAGAGGTTTGGCATGGTTTGTAGTAGCTGGCATGGAACCTACATAAAAGTAAGTATCCTGTGTTCCTGTTCATAGTCCTACTCCAGGCAAATAGTCTCAAAATCTGACATTTAAGACATATTCTTTCTGTAGGTTTCAGCTCAATAAATACAAGTCTTTTAATGCTGTGTATGGCTCTAGTTTGCCTTTGGCTTGAGGTTTTTTTTTTTTTCCTTATTCAAAGAGATGTATAAATTCTCTGCATATCTAAATCTCTGAGATAACAGATTACATGAATGAAGAGAAAAATCTGAAACAGGTTTTCAGATTTTACAAGGGGCATATGATGTAGGAACCATTTCACTCCCACCTGTCTCAAATTATAAAAGTGAAGTGGACTTGAAGGAAAAATAATTTAAAATATCAAAAGCTGGACTGAGAGCAGGAGCAGTTAGCTAGCTCTTCAGGGCACCAACACATGACTCTGTGTAGTAGTGTGGTCACGTCCATGAATGAGTTGCTTAGGGGGTGACCACAAAAGGTATGCAACAATAGTAGCAGACAGTTGCCATACAGCTTCCAAGGACAGTGGGTCCTATTCTCTGCAGGCCTTTGGTGTACAGATGGGGATCTGGTGGTCCTCCTTACCACCCTGCCCCACTGCTTCCTCATCTTCCTCTTCTTGCATCCCCCATATTTAGTTTACAACAGTGTTAGGTGAATAAATAGCATCAGTTTGAAGGGGCCAAATTATCAGCCTGCCTTGGGAATCCAGTGTCTTGGTCAGAGCTGTGCACTATTTAAGGGAATATATTAAATGAAAATGTTTATGTATTAACTTGGTATTGCAAAAATGTAAAACTGAACAGCTTGGCTCTTTATTATGACAAATTATGAAAAGGCAGCAATCACACAGACAAGAAAATATGATGAATAGTCAAGAGATTCAGGTTCCACTCCAGAGTCTGTCTCTAACCAACACTGAGCATTGGGCTCATGATCTGAACGTTTCATCAACTGCATTTTTTCATTTTAGTTTCTTTATCTCACTTACAATGCCTTCCTTAACAAATCCTAATGTCAGGAATATTAAGCAAATCAGTTTCTTTGGAACACCCTGAAAAGACATACACTTCCGGTAGAATATATACTGAAGAAGAATATAGTGCCACAAAAACTCACAGACTTAACTAAAGCAGATTTTTTTTTTTTGAAAATTTGAGGAATTTTATTGCCAAAAAGAATCTCTCAGTCCAATGTGCTTACTACACTGAGGCCTAGAGAAGTTACTAAAGGCTACAGAGCTTTGCCTTGATATTTAAAATTGCTGAATGTTTGGAAACCACCTTCTCAGAAAAGAAAATTGCTCATGAAATAGCAAATGGGAGCAGAAGGAGAAAGTTTTATTCCTTTCGCCTAAAGTAGCCCTTTAGTTGTTTCCAGCTCCTTTTCTTTAAATATGAATTGAAGGAATGTGTTTCTGAGTTTTACTGCCTGAATTTTGCCTCAGTGTTTATTTCAAGTGAAATGTTGCAATCACAATTGTAATTCTCGCTACATATTTTTTCCCCAATGAGCTTGGCTCAAAAACCTACACTACTTCTTACACATTATATGTTATTTATTGGAGAAAAGGGAAACCTCAACACTGAACAAAAATAACTAGCTTGAACCAATAAAATTAATTTAAAAATTGTATCAGAGGCTTGGAAAGGCAGGTTGAAACTATATGACTTCCACTTAACTTGATCACAGCCAGATTTGATGCCCAAAGCAACTATAGGGGAATTGTGCTAGAATGTCCTCTTAGTAAGCATTCTCTGAACAGACACCAGACTGGGATTATATTATATATGCAAGGATTTTACCAGAAGATACTAGGGCCAGCCTCAGGCGGGGAGCTACCTAGCAGCTGCACAAGACCTTCCGTTTTAGAACAATTAATTCAATGCTCTGCTCTGCTGGTCTTAAAATTCATGATTTTTGAACAGAGTGCTCCACATTTTGATTTGGTACTCAAAATGATGTGGTTGGTCCTGGAGGAAACTGGTGTGAAAGTAAATGGGAAGGAAGCCGGGAGAGACCAGAGCAGCTCTGTCTGACCTCTCTGCAGAGCTGGCCTTTGAGGCAGGTGGAAGGAAGGGAAGGTAGTGGAAGCCTTTCAGCTTGCAGTGCAGTCTAAAAGGAATGTTCGGTAAAATCGTCACAAAATGGAGCCTCGCAATAGGCAGGCAAGCAGCTCGTTGTCTTCCGGAAGCCGCCTTCCTCAGCATGGCTGCCGGCCCTGTCGTGCATCTCACAGACCTCCAACTCCTTGGAGCCTGAACGACCTCTGCTGCTGCTCTGCACTCCGGTGTGGTATTGTGTAGAGGCCATGCTCCCCACCACCCTACAGCTGCTCCTGTCTCACGACAGGGCCAGCAGCCATGCTGCGGAAGGCGGGTTCCAGAAGGCGCCAATAATTAATTTGCATTTTTAGAAAACTGGAAGGTAAATAATGCTTTTGTCCATATTATCTCTTCCAAAGCCTTTACTATTACAGAAAACTAAAGGCCTTAGGAACAAAATAACTAACAGACCAATCAGATATTAAAATTGCACAAAGTAGGAAAATAATTCACAAATGGAAAATTTAGAATAAGCATATATATAATCCATAATTACAATTAAGAAACTGTGAGATATTTACTCTTTAGTAAAAGTTAGTGTTAAATTTCTAAGATCTTAAGATTTGCCAGCCACTATTACTTTAAGTTGAATTAAATAGCACACTTCAACACACTTTGGGAAATATAATGAGACATCAAAAAAAAGAGATCCGAACAGAAGACCCAGGACAGACCTTCGAGAGTATCATTTCAGACAAACTTGAGAAGCCATTTACCCAGCATTAGGGTAAATGGAAGGAGAACTTCAGTCATTTGCTTATGTAACTATTTTTAAAGACCTAATTAGTTCTATTGAATTATTGTGGTGGAGGAAGGATAGAAATATGAGAACTGGTACAAACTAAGAGGGAGAATAAAGGCAATAGTGACTCAATTTGAAAATTTCAAGAGCTACATAATGCTCAACACAAGGACCACTTGGTTTAATGGCTTGTTTCCTTTTATTTATTGCTGAACACTAAGCAGGAGGTCCATGGGCCCGCGTATGTAAGAGGTACTGGTAGGTTTGGTGTACCTGCCTTCACGGACCCAGTGCTGCTCAGGGTCAGCCGCAAGCAGATCTAGACAGGTAGGAGAGTGCTGGTCTCTGTGTCTGTTCCCAGACGATTCACCTTATGCCCCAGGCTCACATTCTGCCTCGTGTAAGGTGGATTTACACCTTGTTTCCAGTGTGTAAAGCTGCTTGGTCAGAGAACAGTGGGGATGAGTCAACTGCAGACAGAATATGGATACTTATCTTGTCCTCTTCAATGAACATGCACATGAAGAAACGAAATTCATTCTCCAACCATTTTATTGACGTCTTCACAAATTTCCAAGTTCCTTAGTAAGGACCAGTGAAAGGGAAATGTTGGGTTATTTCCCCCATTCTCGAAAAGAAATTGATTCTTCCCTTTCTCTGTGCCTTTTTTGCTTCCTTCCTCTCCTGAAGGAAATAAATAGAACAAGATGTGGAATCTTTGGGACCACCTTTAAGATATAATGCATTTTCTTTTTCTGAACTTCTTTCCATCCTGAGAAGCAGGTAACCTAACTTGGTTTGGAGAACAACATCTCCCCCACCCGGAAATGTCTGACCACTCAGGTTTAATTTATCAGTCAGTCATCACTCAGGGTATAACTAAGAGAAATCAGTTATTAGAAACTGAAATGTCCTCTTTGAACAGAGCTTGTTATCTATGAGGTTACTAATATTGTGTATGTCTCATTCATCATTATGTGTAAGTGAAAAGCTCTTCTGTTTACCAATTCAATGCAAAAACTCACCTCCTTCCAGTAAATGAAATGTTTTCCTTGTAGGCTTATTTTGTTGTTGTAATTCTCACGGACCGTAGTCATTTTCTGGGCTTACCGTAAACTTCGGTGAAAGATTGTCAAGTGGTCACATTTGGGGGATTGATGAAGTGTTCCTGTTCTTCCTGACAAATTCACGCAGAGGGACACAAGTTTTCCAGGGAATGTTTTTTTTCATATAGAGAGTTGTATTAGTCCCACATTAGTTAGTATTTTTGATGAAAATGATAAAATTTATTGTCTGGAAATGAAAATATCAATCTTTCATACCCAATTTGTCTGTTGTGCTTTGGTACAACCTCAATCAAAATGGAGTTAATCAGGAGTGACCTCATAGGGTCACTAACTCTAAAATTAATTCTGGTTTTAATGATATATGTCTCTAATTTATACCTAAAAAGTGTGGACCACCTGTGTTGTTGACTGGTTGTGATCATCTTGAGACCTAAGGGATTTGTATCAGGAGAAAATCCAGACATGCAGGATACATGTTTCTTTAAAGTGATGCTATAAAAATTATTTTCTCAATTAAATCTGTGATTCACTTTTTATTTTGTAAAGCCATAAAACTTATGGCTTTGAAATGATTGAATGTATGTTTGTGATTTGTTTTCACTACCCTCTTTCCTTATTACCCTTCTCCAATGACACCATTCATGTAGCATAACCACAAGCCTTTTAAAGTATATTTCGTAGCCAGGGCCACATTTGGCACTGGGCTGTAGCTTGCAGTGACACAATTTTATACAAAATAGCAGTATTAATTAGATATATTCTGGTGAGCTAGAAGTAAATGTTTCTGATTGTTGTCTGAAGCCAAACAGGAAAATGTAAGAGCAATAATAAGTATGTTCTCCCTCATTCTGATATACCAGCATAGGCAAATTTTTGGCTGGAAAAGCATAAGTGAGTAATTAGATAATTGCTGCCTTGATTGAGCTTAATAGGAAACATTTCAATTAGGCTAAAACTACATAGAAAGGAAGTGGGTTTTTTACAAAGGGAAACATTCCTTGTCATGCAACTGTCAGCTTGTGCCCACACTAAGAGATGGGATTAAGTGGATCTCTGCAAAGGAAACAAAAAAGAAATGATTGCGGTAATTAGACCTATACTTAAACATTGTGTCTTCTGATAGAATTTCTTGATGATTCTAGCTTCGATAACGCAGCCCCTAGAAATGTCTTGCCTGTAACAAATTACTGCCTTAAATCTGTGGCAAAACAAGTTCCTGGAAAAAAAAAAGTTATGATTTTCTCATACTACAAAAACTAACATTCTAGAATTGCAGTCCTCTTCTCCAAGCCACCTGCATGCTAGCAAGTAATCAGAAAAGCCATTTGGGGCTAGTTTGCATGGTTAATGGTTTCTCCTTAGCATACCTTGAGCTTATATAGCCAGTTGCTGACTCAGGGCTTGAACCAGATGTAAAAAAAAAAAAAAAGGCTCCTTTCTCAGAGTGTGACCAAGGAACAGAGCTATTCTTAATACCCTGGGAATAGAGGATATAACTTCTCTGGCCCATCAACATAGGGGTTTTATCCATGGGGAGGTAGATGGTTCCACCCACAGGTGGTTAGGTTTGTGAGGATCATATAATTATTGATGCCATTTCATTCCCCCAGTCTAAGGCCTCACGCATACATATGCTTAATAAATTGTCAATGTTTTCATATTGCTTTATATGAAAAAGAATCACTTGATCTCTTGCTACATGAGAAATGGAGAAACCACTGACAGAACACTCAACTACTATACCACTTCTGTAGAAATGGGATATGTTGCCCAGATCTTATAAGGATCTTGTCAAGTCAAACATAGGCCCCACTGAGTCCTGGGCACTGATGTTACTGAAACAACCCCCAAAGCAGTTGATTCTTTCTGTCTTTCCTGAGTGGGCATCCTTCTGTCTCAGTGTTTCTGCTGTATGAGGGAAGAGCCCAGGGTAGGAGACAGCACCTTGAAGAGACCGTTAACTTCCTTGTACTGTGTGGTGGTTAAGAGCCTGGACTTTGAAATAAGGTATGCCCAGTTTTAAATTCGAAGAAGGCAATGGCACCCCACTCCAGTAGTCTTGCCTGGAGAATCCCATGGATGGAAGAGCCTGGCAGGCTGCAGACCATGGGATCGTGAAGAGTCGGACACAACTGAGCAACTTCACTTTCACTTTTCCCTTTCATGCATTGGAGAAGGAAATGGCAACCCACTCCAGTGTTCTTGCCTGGAGAATCCCAGGGACGGGGGAGCATGGTGGGCTGCCGACTATGGGGTCGCACAGAGTTGGACACGACTGATGTGACTTAGCAGCAGTAGCAGCAGTTTTAAATTTGAGCCCTTCTGGCTGTGTGATCTTGGGGTACGCTACTTAACTTTTTCAAACCTTAGTTTCTTCCTCTATAATAGTATTACTATTACTACTACTACTACTACTACTAAGTCACTTCAGTTGTGTCTGACTCTGTGCGACCCCGTAGACGGCAGCCCACCAGGCTCCCCCGTCCCTGGGATTCTCCAGGCAAGAACACTGGAGTGGGTTGCCATTTCCTTCTCCAGTGCATGAAAGTGAAAAGTGAAAGTGAAGTCACTCAGTCATATCCGACCCTCAGCGACCCCATGGACTGCAGCCTTTCAGGCTTCTCCGTCCATGGGATTTTCTAGGCAAGAGTACTGGAGTAGGGAATTACTATTACTATTAGGGAATAATAGTATTACTTCCCTTCCAGGGTGCTGTGATGAGGAATTAATGAAGTAATGCTGGTAAGGCCTTAGCACAATGAAGCACTCAAAAATTCTTGGTTCTTTTTATTACTAGAGGGTGAAGATTGTCATAATAGAGCAAAGTGCTTAAGAAATGCTTTCTGAAGTCAGTGGTGGCAAGGCATTGCTTCCATGTACCCTTCTCCAAACCAGCAGCCAAGGTCATAATGCCTTGTGTCAGGGCCACCTCTTGCCTGCTTCAGTCTCACAAACTACAAAGCTGGGTGTAAAGATGAGGAGCCAAAACTGAGATGAGCTGCGGCATTGCATCAAGCAGTCCCCATTAACAGTCTTCCCACTTCTGGTCAGTGTTTTTCAGCTATCTGATAGATGGCCTAACTCTCCAATTGTGGTCAACATCTCTGTATAGAAAGTAACCCTCCTTGCTCATACCCAGGTAAATCTGGCAGGTGTGTGATATTTTTTCAGTGCTAATGACTAAAAATGCTCATTTGACTGTTTACATTATTAGGACTTTTACATAAAACAGGCTTCAGATGGAGTTAGCTTTTTAAAAGGGTCCATTTGAAGGGAAAACTGTATGCTGTTGTATAGAGTGATTTGCAGTGGTTTGTTTTCCAGCACATGGGGATGAGAACTCCCATCCTACTGACCATAAAGTTAAAAAGCTTGGGACATGGCTGACTTTAGAGTCTTACAAATCAGTACTTTGCAGTTTGTACAGTGGCCATGGTAGGGAAGACTTCTTGGGGGATGAATCTGTAAGCATGTTGTGCCAAATACAGAATTATTTCTGTTTCATTCTTCTCTTTCCTCAAAACCAACCATAATCGGTTAAGCAGAAAAGAATTTCAGGCTCTCATTTAGTGTGTAAAACCTTAATTAGTTTTTCTTTCTTTATGAAGGTGGCCTGCTAAATAAGTAAATAGAAAAGGATCCACCGATCGGTTCCGTGGAGAGAACTGGGGACTATTCCATGGAGTGCTGAAGACAGTGCACTTGGGGCTGGGAGGGCTTGTGTAGTTGGACAGGGCTTTGCTTTTCTTAAAGAATTGATAGTGATTTTCAGTGTCCCCATTGTTCTTAGACTGTTTATGAACAGTTGTCCTATGGGGAAGTGCCAGCCTGGAATCTCAGGTAACAAATCCCAGTTTTGTGACAAGACTCAGGTGCTGTGTGCCCTACCAGACAGAAACTGCTTGTCTTTTCTATTATACTTTCTCCTGTGTGGTTCTGCATGCAGTACTATGCCCTTTCTCTAAGAACCCCTTTCACTGAGAGTTCTATTTTATGACAGCAGTTTGACTTGCTGCCAAAGAAGCTGGAAATGAAGGAAGTTTAAGATAAATATCAACGGTGATTTTTTTTCTTGGTCACTCTCTCTTGCTTTTTTTTTTTTTAAAAGGAGAGTCATATGCTCATATCCTAACTTGTCCCAGTAGAGGGTCAATTACAACCAGTTGGCTGTAAATCCAATCCAAGAAAAACACTGCAAGAAGGAACTGTAGCACTAGATACCAAGGGTCTCTAGAATCACTCTAAATGTTAAGAACATGTCAGCTGTGAACTCAGGGCCTTTAAGCAATATTTTAGGACCCAGCTCTTCCCCACATGGCCCCAGAGGAATAAAAATTAGCAAGGCATTTTTGTATGGTTAGATGTTTTTTTCTGGAAACTGTTAAAAGTTAAAACAAAGCCATAGTTAAGACTTCATTAATGACGTGATTAAAAGTTCATTAGTAGGCTGTCCATAGTCAAAATTAAACTGTAAAAAAAAAAACTGGTTTGTTTAAGGCCTTTTACCACCCAAGTTCTTTAAGATCATCATACCTCCACTATTGCTGACCTAAGCAACAGTAAACATTCACCCTTTTCCCAATATCTAAAGAAGAAACAGTGTAAAGGGAGAGAGTCTTTACAGTGTTCATGGCAATAATAGCAATTACATTTTAGAAATTAAAATGAGTTTTGGAAATGGCAGCTCAAGGAGAACCTTTCTGACAACAGTTACACCTCAACCATTACAGTTTCAGCTTTAAAAAGGAACAGTTAAGAGAACTTAGTGCACTGAGGAGAACTAACAAAGATTCTGCATTGCAGCAACTGTTGCTCACTTCCTGGGGGAGAGCAAATGGCAAGGCAAGTGTTTTTTGGCCCTCTATCCAGGTGAGAACTGAGATCCAATTTCTTCATCCTGCACATACGTACAGTATGAAATATGATAATTTAAAAATGAGAGCAGTAACGACCCCTTGCCGAATGGCAGTAATTGCTTTCAAAAATTGATTTTTGCATTTTATGAGATGTTTGTCTTCTATCTAATAAGCTTCTTTAAGACATTCTGGCAATGTGCTAGAATTCTACATTTTCGTCCTGTTATTACCAAACTATGTGATATTTAGCAAGTAATTGAACCTCTGTAGGCCTTAGTTCCTAATCTATAAATCAAGGGTGTTTAATTAAAGGTTTAGATGACTATTTCCAGTTCTTTCATTCCAGAATCTATGAACCACGTTATCCATTAAACCTCAAGCTTGGCAGTGAATCAGAATCAGCTTAGGAGCTTTAAAAAAATGCAGATACCTGGGCTCCATCCCACAAAGTTCCACTTTAGTAGGTCTGGGTGAAGCTCTTAAAGCTTAAAAATAGTAGATGTACAACCATGGGTGAGATTGCAAAAACTAGTTAACTGCTTGCCATGTACTTCTGTATTTCTGGGTAGAGTAACCTGATCTGATCATTTAAAACATGATCAAGTATCTTGTGAAACCTTTCTATTTTGGCTTCTGTATCCTGGCTGCCTTCTCTCCTAGGCCAGTCCTTTCAAAGTTCCATGATTTCATGCTGTTACATTATAAAATATAAGTATCCCATATATAAACTCACCTGTCATATATGTGGTAGAACGCTAGGTATACTAACTGATGTGTGGAGACTGTGAACTGTATAAGAAGCTTGTTCTATTTTATCTAGCTCATGAAATCGTCTTAAGGGTAGATATTCAAACTTGATGGGAAGGCATAATTAGGGGATAAAGAAGTAACAGGCAAATTTACCTTTAATCCTTGTAATCAGAAAGGCATCAATAGTCCATTCTACAGATAAGGAAAATAAGTCTCATTCAGGTTTTAGCTCTCTTAAGATTACACAGGTAGTAGGAATGGGACAGGTGTGTCTAACTCCAGAGCCTGTGGTCTCCCCATAAGATCTTGCTGCTGCTAAGGGAAGAAGGCCGTTCTGCATAAGCAGTGCTTTTCAGGTGCTCCAAGGTCATTCTTGCAAGGTATATCTAGTTGGAGGGCTATCCATGGTATCCCCAGGCTCCACTCCATAATTCAAGAACCCTTTAACTTGGAACTTTAGGAGAGTAATGAAAAAGAATGCTTGAAAATGGTCAAACCCATATAGAAGAACCATGGTTACGGACATGATAAGACCAGCTTTCTTAAACCCATAATTTGTAGTACAAATTGTTACTGTCTTTTTAGAAAGTAATTTGGCAGTATATATCAGGAATCTTAGTTACATTCACATCCTTTGACCTAGAACATCTGCTTCTAGGAATCTGTTTTTAGGGAATAATTATTGGTGTGAACTAATATTGAATAAAAATAATGTTCTTTAGAACATTATATATAATAGGAAAAAGGGGGACAATCTAAATATTTAGTGAAGGTGAATAGTTCACTATACTTAAGTACATCCATATGATGAAATATTATGTAGCATCAAAAATAATGCTTATGAAGAGATTTTAATGAGGTGAGGAAATTTTAATGATATGTGAAAAAAAGATGCAAAACTATATGGTATGATCTCAGCTATGAAAATAAAGGATGTAAGCATTAAAAACCCCTAAATGTTAACAGTATTTATCTCCAGGCAGTAGGATTATAAATAAGGTTTGAAATACTTTTTATGCATTTAATTTTTTTCTAAAATGATCATGTATTATTTTAGTAAGTGGGAAGCACATTAAAATATACTTTCAAAAATAATCATAGAGTTTCATTAAAAAAATTGGACAGAAATAGATTAAGGATAGTAGACCAGAGTCCTGAGTTCCAAATAAGTCTAAGCAAACTCACCAAAATGTCATTTCAGTTCAGTTCAGTTCAGTTGCTCAGTCGTGTCTGACTCTTTGCAACCCCATGGACTGCAGCATGCCAGGCTTCCCTGTCCAACACCAGCTCCTGGAGCTTACTCAGACTCATGTCCATCAAGTCTCTGATGCCATCCAACCATCTCATTCTCTGTCGTCTCCTTCTCCTGTCTTCAATCTTGCCCAGCATCAGGGTCCTTTCCAGTGAGTAAGTTCTTTGCATCAGGTGGCCAAGTATTGGAGTTTCAGCTTCAGCATCAGTCCTTCCAATGAATATCAGGACTGATTTCCTCTAGGATGGACTGGTTTGGATCTCCTTGCAGTCCAAGGGATTCTCAAAAGTCTTCTCCAACACCAGAGTTCCAAAGCATTAATTCTTTGGTGCCCAGCTTTCTTTATAGTCCAACTCTCACATCCATACATGACCACTGGAAAAACCATAGCCTTGACTAGATGAACCTTTGTTGGCAAAGTAATGTCTCTGCTTTTTAATATGCTGTCTAGGTTGGTCATAACTTTTCTTCCAGGGAGCAAGCATCTTTTAATTTCATGGCTGCAATCACCATCTGCCATGATTTTGGTGCCCCCCAAAATAAAGTTTCTCACTGTTTCCATGGTTTCTCCATATATTTGCGAAGTAATGGGACCAGATGCCATGATCTTAGTTTTTTGAATGTTGAGTGTTAAGCAAACTTTTTCACTTTCCTCTTTCACTTGCATCAAGAGGCTCTTTAGTTCTTTCACTCTCTGCCATAAGGGTGGTGTCGTCTGCGTGTCTGAGGTTATTGATATTTCTCCCGGCAATCTTGATTCCAGCTTGCACTTCATCCAGACTGGCATTTTTCATGATGTACTCTACATATAAGTTAAATAAGCAGGGTGACAATATACTTTGGTAGAAATTCTTCCTGTCTATTTGGGCTACATTTTCCCTTTGTGTCAAATTAGGGGAATAGATCAAAGTAATGTTAATAATCTTTTTAAGATTTAATAAAAGACATTCTTATCATAACCTTGCTGTAAAGAATCTCTGTTTTCTAATATGAACAAAAATAAAAGTGTTACCCAATAATTTCTCTTGTCTCACTTTTTTTTTCTGCACTGAAATAATAATTAGGCTATAGCAGAGATTCCCAAGGTGTTTCAAGGGCATTAATAGTTTTGAAACACAGGAAACGATCAACCCAGATAAGCATACGGACACATAAAGACAAATTATAGCTAAATGGAAACTCTGAAAGGCTCCACTACTTAGTACACCTGAATTTGGATAAAATAGAAGGCTAACTTTGAAAGCATTCCTGAGATTGCAAGAAGCCAATGGAAGTCTTTAAGGGTGAAAACAAAAGATAAGAAACAAAGATCACCTGAACAAACAAAAAGACAAATAACACAAAAACAAAACAAAAAATAAAATCAAAACAGCAAAGAGTCCCATACCCTCCAAAAGTCTTCCACCAAATACTCAGAGAACTGAAATTGGAAAGGAGAGCAGTAAATGGTGGGATAAGGAGACTTAGACTGAGGCTTGCAGCAGTATGAGATTGCTAACCTAAAGTTTCTGAATTAGCCAGGATTCTCAGTAGGGGAGTTTACATGATCTCACACTGGTTGTGCCCTAGGCTCCTGGGAGAAGTAAGTGCAAATCTTCTGTATAGGAAAGCAACCTCACTGTTGCCTTTAGGATTCCCACAGATTAAGTCCAATTAGATGTGAGATTATAAGGATCAACCAAGCAGATAAATGGGGGTAGAGGCCCAGGAGGGTCAGGACATTGGCTACATACAGGGGGGAATGAGCACATAAGTGGATGGATTGAGGATAATGGGAATAAAATGTCTTACTTTCGAAGATGGTTGTTATTAATATAAAAAGGGAGAATACAAAGTAAACCTTGTAGCATTGAGTTGGAACTGCAAATATTGATGTGAACTCATGACTTTCTATATTTATATAGATATAGGAATAAATATAAATCTAAAACTGTATGTATATAGATAAGTGTGTATACATACACATGCATATATGTGGTTGCTCTGTCCACTTGAGAGTGCCTGAGAGATCTCAGTAGTAAAGAGCACTGTGCTGTGTGCTTAGTTGCTGTCATGTTCGACTCTTTGTGACCCCATGGACTGTAGCCCACCAGGCTCCTCTGTCCATGGGGATGCGCCAGGTAAGAATGCTGGAGTGGGTTGCCATGCTGTCCTCCAGGGGATCTTCCCAACACAGGGATCGAACCCAGGCCTCCGACATTGCAGGCAGATTCTTTATCATCTGAGCCACCAAGTAAAGAGCACACCTAATACCTAAATCTTGGTTTCTAAGTACCGCTCTCCACTAAAAGGAACTAGGGTTTTCTGGAGAAATGGTACATTTTCAGGGCATGGGGCAGGGATAGTATAAGAAAAGATTAGAATGTCTTATATCAAAAAGTAAGGACACACCCAAAGAATAATGGGGACATGTGAAAAGGACATATAACACAGTTTGAAGGGGCTCTCACTGGCCAAATCTGGGACAATTTGAGTGTTAAAATAATGATACTAATGAATTTTATCACATTGAATAGAACAGGAAGCCTGAGTCCTCACTGATATAAATAAATGAATGAATAAATACATAGAGACGAGAGAAAAAAAATTTTTATAGTAGAATGCTGACTATTAAGTGTAGAAGAAGTAATGCAATTAGAAAATTATAGCAACCATTATAGTAATAATTAATTCAGTCAAGAAATATCAATATATGTTAAAATTTGACGTCATGTGCCTCTGATCTGTTTCCTTGAAGTAATGACGTATTTAGAATCTGAGTCTTATCATGAGTAAGCATCATAAAAATCACAATTGAAATACAGTCTACAAACTCACCTTTAATCTTAATCATAAGGTTAATCATAATCTTATCATAAAGGTCAAGGAAGGACTGAAGAACTGCTTGAGATTGAAGGAGACTGGAGAGAGATAGGAATTAAGTGCATTGTGATCCTTGGTTGTCTTCTTTGTTGTAGAGTGCGTAACTGGGGCACTTGGAGAAACTACTGGGATCTCTGGCTGAAGTATGTAAGGAAATTCTTTGTACTATTGCTATCCCTTCCTAAATTTGAACTTATTTCAAAATAAAACACTTAAAATCATGTTAAAAAATCATCAAATGAGGACTGAGAGTCAGTAGTAACAAAAAAAAGAGACGAATCTACAAAGTATTTAGGCATTTGAATTATAAAGATAAAAATATAAAGTACTGTTATAAAATACTTAAAGAACTAAAAAGTGAAATTTAAGAACTACATAAGGAAAAAAAGTCTTTCAAAGAACCATTAGGCAGAAGAAGTTTTAGAGGAGAACTAAATTTAACTTGTAAAAATGAAAGAAAAAAAAGTGTTCAATGCACAGGCCAAACAGAAGATGAAAGAGTTTAAAAGGATATTAGTTAGCTGGAAGAAAGAGCTAAAGAAATCATCAGAATGTAACTCAAAGAGGATTGAGAGTAGAATTGAGAAGTTAAGAGATTTGGAGAATGCAATGCCAAGGTCCCCTATACATTTAATAGAATCTCCAGATGATAGAGGAGCAGCAGTACTTTTTTTAAAAAGTAATATTTAAAATAATATTTAGATAGCATCACTGACCCAATGGACATGAACTTGAGCAAACTCCAGAAGGTAGTGGAGGACAGAGGAGCCTGGAGTTGTACAGTCCATTAAGTTGCAAAGAATTGGACACAGCTTAGTGACTCAACAACAACAATATTTAAAACATGAAATACATTACAAATAAAGGTTGGCAGTACTGTATACCAAGCAGAAAAAAATTTTAAGTCTATGTGTGGACATATCATAATAAAACTACTAAACACCAAAGAGAAAGAGAAGAATTTACAAACAACCATAGAGAAAAGACAAATCATCTAAAAAGAAAGTTAGATAACAGTAGATTTCTCAATAGCAACAATGGAAGCCAAGAAATAGTAGAATAACATTTTTATAGTGTTGTTGTGTTTGGAGATAAGGCCTTTAAAGAGGGAATTAAGTTAAAATTACGTCTTTAGAATGGACCCTAATCCAAACTGTCTGGTGTGCTTACATGAAGAGGGCACTGAAGCATACAAAAGACACCAGGGGTGCATATATATACACACATAGGGACAACCGTTTGAGGGCAAAACAGCCAGAAAGTAGCCATCTATCAGACAAGGAGAGACACTTCAGAAGACAGAGACATTGCCAGGACCTTGACTTTGGACTGCAAGCCTCTAGAACTGTGAGGTAATATTGATTGATGCATTTGTGTTGCTTAAGCAACCTGTTGTTGGGCATTTTGTTATGGTAACTCTGGAAAATTAATAGAGTTAGTCTTCCCATTTATCAAAAGCAGTGTTAGGCAATGTCACTCTTTCACCTCTCTTTGAGCTTGAACTATAGGTAAATGGGATCATTTCCACAGGACAAGTCACAATTGGGCATAGGCAAGCATAGTTTCTTTTAATATATAAGGATAGTCATCCTCATGCATGTTTTAACTCCATAGTCATCACTTGTTTGTGTAGGAGTTAAAATGCCTGGGTAGCATTTTAATTCTTACCCAGTTAAAATGCCTGGGTAAGACCCAGAGATAAAAGGAAATTTTAAAATGTGACAGTACCTTCCTTTGTGGGGCACATTATGTCATACTTTTTAGTTGGCATACTGTTTAGTTTCTATCTTTAAAACAATATTGTAAGCAATTTCACATAATACCAGTCATTGTAGTTCCTTGTTTACACCATGGTCCCTTAAATAGCCTTGATGAGGCAGATAAAAAAAGAGATAATATTACAGAATCCAATTAATTTTGCCACTTTTCTGAGATTACTTGGAATGTATTACCCTTAAGTATATGGGATTAGAAAGACAGAGGTAATATAAACCTATGAGGATAGGGTTTTTTGTCTGTTTTGTTTACTGCTTTATATTAGCACCTATGCCAGCTGTGGAAAATTCTGAAAGAGATGGGAATACCAGACCACCTGATCTACCTCTTGAGAAATTTGTATGCAGGTCAGGAAGCAACAGTTAGAACTGGACATGGAACAACAGGAGTACATCAAGGCTGTATATTGTCACCCTGCTTGTTTAACCTCTATGCAGAGTACATCATGAGAAACGCTGGACTGGAAGAAACACAAGCTGGAATCAAGATTGCTGGGAGAAATATCAATAACCTCAGATATGGAGATGACACCACCCTTATGGCAGAAAGTGAAGAGGAACTAAAAAGCCTCTTGATGAAAGTGAAAGTGGAGAGTGAAAAAGTTGGCTTCAAGCTCAACATTCAGAAAACGAAGATCATGGCATCCGGTCCCATCACTTCATGGGAAATAGATGGGGAAAGAGTGTCAGACTTTATTTTTTTGGGCTCCAAAATCACTGCAGATGGTACCTGCAGCCATAAAATTAAAAGACACTTATTCCTTGAAAGGAAAATTATGACCAACCTAGATAGCATATTCAAAAGCAGAGACATTACTTTGCCAACAAAGGTCCATCTAGTCAAGGCTATGGTTTTTGCTGTGGTCATGTATGGATGTGAGAGTTGGACTGTGAAGAAGGCTGAGTGCCGAAGAATTGATGCTTTTGAACTGTGGTGTTGGAGAAGACTCTTGAGAGTCCCTTGGACTGCAAGGAGATCCAACCAGTCCATTCTGAAGGAGATCAGCCCTGGGATTTCTTTGGAAGGAATGATGCTAAAGCTGAAACTCCAGTACTTTAGCCACCTCATGCGAAGAGTTGACTCCTTGGAAAAGACTCTGATGCTAGGAGGGATTGGGGGCAGGAGGAGAAGGGGACGACAGAGGATGAGATGGCTGGATGGCATCACTGACTCAATGGACATGAGTCTGGGTGAACTCCGGGAGTTGGTGATGGACAGGGAGGCCTGGCATGCTGCGATTCATGGGGTCGCAAAGAGTTGGACACGACTGAGCAACTGAACTGACTGATGGCAATGCCTGTAGTATAGTAGGCATACCAAAATATTTGTAAAATAAGTAAATTAGAGCCGTACCAAGCAGACTATGTTTTTTTCTTCCAATGTCTAATTTTAGATTAAAAATAAGGGAAAGATGCAAAGTTATGAAAGTGAAACCGGCAATACAGACTATTCACTAAAAATCACTCAATAAGTATAAGCCATCTAGAAGACTTTTATACCATGTTTCAGAGTCTTATATTCAAGACTTTTAACTATCAACTGAAGAGCAAAATATCTTTCTTTTTAAAACTTTATAGATATTAAAGTAAGGATATTTAATATCAGATATTTATTTTGGAGCATATTCAGCCATACTTTATGATGGTTATTAGCCTTTCCTTTGGCCTATTTTGAAGAAAATTCAAAAGGAATTAATGTCTTTAATGCAGGCTTGGAAAAGTAAACAAAATATGTTTCCTTAAATATCTGTGTGTGTGTGCTCAGTTTTGTCTGACTTTTTGGGACCCATGTACTGTACCCTGCCGGGCTCCTATCTCTGTCCATGGAATTTTCCAGGCAAGAATACTTGCTGCTGCTGCTGCTAAGTCGGTTCAGTTGTGTCCGACTCTGTGCGACCGCATAGACAGCAGCCCACCAGGCTCCCCCATCCCTGGGATCCTCCAGGCAAGAACATTGGAGTGAGTTGCCATTTCCTTCTCCAATGCATGAAAGTGAAAAGTGAAAATGAAGCCAGCCGCTCAGTCGTTTCTGAATCTTAGTGACCCCAGGAACTGCAGCCTACCAGGCTTCTCCATCCATGGGATTTTCCAGGCAAGAGTTCTGGAGTGGGGTGCCATTTAATTTTCCAAGGGATCTTCTTGACCTAGGGATTGAACCTGCATCACTTGTGTCTCCTGCATGGGCAGGCAGATTCTTTACCACTGCGCCACCTGGGAAGTTCTTCCTTAAATAAGCGGAATGTTATTTAGTAAACTATATCTATATTAATCAATTTAAAATACCAATCTACTTTAAAATGTGCTAGACTCTAATGCCATTATTCATGTATTCCTGTGCTTTGTTTGTGTGTTAGCTTTTCCCCCCATGCTTCTTTTTAAAATTTTACTTTTTGTTTCATGTGTGCAAGCCCAACAAGATGAAAATAGAGTTACTGTGTTGTGATATTTGAGTAACATTTTCCTATTTTGGGACACTGGAAGTTTATTCACTCAGGAGTATTCACACTAAGGATGATACTATGAATAATACACAAAGAATAATTTAAATTCTTAAATGAGTCACGCTTTCTGTGATGTGTAATTATATGTTTGTGTGATATGTGATGTATATTTTTTTTGTTTTTTTCCTTTTGGCCCTATCTCAGAGCATGTGGGATCTTAGTTCCATGATCAGGGATGGAACACATGCCTCCTGCAGTCGAAGTGGGGCTCTTAACCACTGGACTGCCGAGGAAGTCCCTGTGATGGTATATTTTAAGAGATCTTCCTATATGATATACAGTCTTTAAAAATGAGTTTAAAAGATTCCAAAATCAGTTCTAGGTTCAATTGGTGTTGAACTTTTACTGTTTTCTATAAGCAGTAAGATTACATAATGTTGACAGTAAGACATTCTCCATGTTTTACAAGCACTTTTCAGAATATTTGACTGTACTCTAAAAAGCACAAAATCATAAAGGTGGTCAGTAGAAAACGCAGAGTGTTGTTTTGTTGATTTTATTATTTAGTCGCTAAGTTGTACCTGACTCTTGTGACCCCATGGACTGTAGCCCGCCAGGCTCCTTTGTTCATGTGATTTCCCAGACAAGAATATTGGAGGGGGTTGCCATTTCCTTCTCCAGGGTATCTTCCCGACCCAGGGATGGAACTTGCATCTCCTGCCTTAGCAGGCGGATTCTTTATCTCTGAGCCACCACCAGGGAAGCCCCAGGGTGTTCTTTACCTGACACCAAAACAATCGTTCAGTTCATGAAAAATGCAAAGAGTAAATTCAATTATAAAGAAGCCTGTTAGGTATTAAGTGAAGTAAATACTTAGCTCCGGAGAAGGCAATGGCAACCCACTCCAGTACTCTTGCCTAGAAAATCCCATGGATGGAGGAGCCTGGTAGGCTGCAGTCCATGGGGTCGCTAAGAATCGGACATGACTGAGTGACTTCACTTTCACTTTTCACTTTCATGCACTGGAGAAGGAAACGGCAACCCACTCCAGTGTTCTTGCCTGGAGAATCCCAGGGACGGTGGAGCCTGGTGGTCTGCCGTCTATGGGGTTGCACAGTTGGACATGACTGACGTGACTTAGCGTGACTTAGCAAATACTTAGCTCAGAATTTTTTTCTTTATAAGTAGTTATTTTTCACTCTATATACCCAGCATGCTGCTGCTGCTGCTGCTAAGTCACTTCAGTCATGTCCGACTCTGTGCGACCCCATGTTCTTGTTCCAGGTCATTGGAGTGGGGTGGGGTGCCATTGCTGTCTCTGATATATCCAGCATACACTTTAGTAAATAAATAGAAGGTAAAGAATAACCCCTTCTTCTGGGATGGTCTCATCCTTCAAGCCAGAAAGAAATGTCAGTGACCTTCCAATTGCTCCATAGATAACTACTGTGGGGTTAAAGCACTGGACTAGATCTCCTTGCAGGGTCCTCTTGTCCATGGGATTATCCCAGCAAAAATACTGGAGTGGATTGCCATTTCTTTCTCCAGGGTTTCTTCCTGGCCCAGGGATTCAGTCTGTGTCTCCTGCAGCTCCTGCATTGGCAGATAGATTCTTGACCATTGAATCACCTGGGAAGCCCATAGAGTAGGCCTGGAAGGAATATAATCAGAGCCTACACTGTCTCTGCTGACCAGGATAGAGGCTATTTTTGAAAAGGAAATCTCATTGTTTAATGGAGAAATAGTTTCCAGGCCACAGGTTAGAATTTTTGCTTTCTTTATTCAATCACTGTAGCCTTCAGTTCAGTCAGTTCAGTCACTCAGTTGTGTCGGACTCTTTGCGACCCCATGGACTGCAGCATGCCAGGCCTCCCTGTCCATCACCAACTCCTGGAGTTTACTCAAACTTATGTCTGTGGCCTTAGAGCTTGCTGGATTATAGGTTTGCGTAAGCAAGTTTTAAAAAGTACTACCTTGGCAGGTTTTCAGATTATCTCACCATCTCCTGTATTAATTTTTACTGAAATTTTTGGTTGATTGTTTTCCAAAATAGTAATATAAGCTCTAAGGTAAAAGACTCCATATTCTACTTAGTTTGAATACCTCAGAGGACCAGGTGCTTGGCAAATTTTGGGGTTTTGAGGGTACCAGAATCATGATGTCTAACCTGGTAATGGCATAGTGCCGTCTTATGGGAAACTGTCTTTTAAAGACTAAGAATAGCTGCTTAATAGCAGTGACCACTAAGTTAGCTAACAAAGTGAGGATCCTAGCAATGTTGATGAATGGCTTAGGCACTGACATCATCTAACTCTCTGGGGAAGGGACATTCACTTCCAGTCTAGTGGAGAATAACTAAGGAAATGATGTACAATACACAAAACTCAATCTTTCAAGCCAAATAATTGTAATATTCTAGAGCATATTGCAAAGAAATAGAGGAACAATAGAATGGGAAAGACTAGAGATCTGTTCAAGAAAATTAGATATTCCAAGGGAACTTTTCATGCAAAGATGGGCACAATAAAGGACAGAAATGGTAGGGACCTAACAGAAGCAGAAGATATTAAGGAAAGATATAAGCATCTGAATGAACAGTTCCAAAGAATAGCAAGAATAGATAAGAAAGCCTTCTTCAGTGATCAATGCAAAGAAATAGGGGAAAACAACAGAATGGGAAAGACGAGAGATCTCTTCAAGAAAATGAGAGATACCAAGGGAACATTTCATGCAAAGATGGGCTCGATAGAGGACAGAAATGGTATGCACCTAACAGAAGCAGAAGATATTAAGAAGAGGTGGCAAGAATACACAGAAGAACTGTACAAAAAAGATCTTCACGACCCAGATAATCACGATGGTGTGATCACTGACCTAGAGCCAGACATCCTGGAATGTGAAGTCAAGTGGGCCTTAGAAAGCATCACTACGAACAAAGCTAGTGGAGTTGATGGAATTCCAGTTGAGCTATTTCAAATCCTGAAGGATGATGCTGTGAAAGTACTGCGTTCAATATGCCAGCAAATTTGGAAAAGTCAGCAGTGGCCACAGGACTGGAAAAGGTTAGTTTTCATTCCAATCCCAAAGAAAGGCAATGCCAAAGAATATTCAAACTACTGCACAATTGCACTCATCTCACGTGCTAGTAAAGTAATGCTCAAAATTCTCCAAGCCAGGCTTCAACAGTACATGAACCATGAACTTCCAGATGTTCAAGCTTGATTTAGGAAGACAGAATAACCAGAGATCAAATTGCCAACATTCATTGGATCACTGAAAAAGCAAAAGAGTTCCAGAAAATTGTCTACTTCTGCTTTTTTGACTATGCCAAAGCCTTTGACTGTGTGGATCACAATAAACTGTGGAAAATTCTTAAAGAGATGGGAATACCAGACCACCTGACCTGCCTCCTGAGAAATCTGTATGTAGGTCAAGAAGCAACAGTTAGAACTGACATGGAACAACAGACTGGTTTCAAATTGGTAAAGGAATACGTCAAGGCTGTATTTTGTCACCCTGCTTATATAACTTCTATGCAGAGTACATCATGAGAAATGCTGGGCTGGATAAAGCACAAGCTGGGATCAAGATTGTGGGGAGAAATATCAATAACCTCAGATATGCAGAGGTGTGTGTGTACATATATATATATATAAAATAAATATCAAAGAAATTATATATCTATCCTGGGATGGGCAGATGAGGGAGGGAGGTGTGTACGGGGCTCCTTACTCTTCCTGTTCCTCAGACCAGCGGGAAGAGGGGAGACGTCCTGAGGTCTTCCTCTTCCCCACGGCTCCCGCTCTTGGTCCCAGCTCCCGTCCAAGGACACAGCACCCCGTGCTGGTGGTCAGGAGAGACACCCAGGGAGAGGAGAAGCAGGGCGGGATCTGTCAGAGGAGGAGGGCGCCTCAGCCCCTTGACTGGTGGTGGTGGGGTGGTCAGAAGGGCTTGGCGGAGCTCCAGCAACAATACTGGGGTAGCCCCCCCTTCTTGGGGGAGAGGGAGCAGAGCGGGCTTCTTTAGCGGGTCCCTCAAAGCCCTCCTCCCCCGTTCACATGGTTAACGTTATTTTTAAACCCAAGGCCGGGAAAGAAGAATCCAAAAAGCAATATTTCTCATCACATGCCAAAAAACGGGATGGAGAGAAGGAGCAGCAGGCCTAGGCCCCTCCAGCTGTCCCTTGGGGGTCCCCCCTGCCCACCTCAGTATGGTGCTGGGTAGAGGGGATACCTGGATTCTCACCTTCAAAAATAGGGGCGACCCCAGCTTCTAGACAGAGGCCCTTTTATTTTTTATTCTGATTAGCCATTTTAAACCAACAAGGAATAAAAAGAAATCCTGATCTAACCAAAAAAAAAACACACACCACCCTTATGGCAGAAAGAGAAGAAGAACTAAAGAGCCTCTTGATGAAAGTGAAAGAGGAGAATAAAAAATTTGGCTTAAAACTCAACATTCAGAAAACTAAAATCAGGTCCCATCACTTCATGGGAAATAGATGGGGAAACAGTGGAAATAGTGACAGACTTTATTTTGGGGGGCTCCAAAATCACTGCAGATGGTGACTGTAGCCATGAAATTAAAAGACCTTTGCTCCTTGGAAGAAAAGTTATGACCAACCTAGACAGCATATTAAAAAGCAGAGACATGACTTTCCAACAGAGGTCCATCTAGTCAAAGCTATGGTTTTTCCAGTAGTCACGTATGGATGTGAGAGTTGGACTATAAAGAAAGCTGAGCACTAAAGAATTGATATTTTTGAACTGTGGTTTTGGAGAGGACTCTTGAGAGTCCCTTGGACTGCAAGGAGATCCAACCAGTCCATCCTAGAGGAAATCAGTCCTGATATTCATTGGAAGGACTGATGCTGAAGCTGAAACTCCAATACTTCGGCCACCTGATACGAAGAACTGACTCATTTGAAAAGACCCAGATGCTGGGCAAGATTGAAGGCGGGAAGAGAAGGGGACAACAGAGGATGAGATGGTTGGATGGCATCACCGACTCAATGGACATGAGTTTGGGTAAACTCCGGGAGTTGGTGACAGATAGGGAGGCCTGGTGTGCTGCAGTGCATGGGGTCGCAAAGAGTCAGACAAAACTGATGACCCAACTGAAATGAACTGAGAGTGTACTGTAAGAGGGGGGTATTATATTTTATAATTTTATATTACATTAGATTTTATACTGTATTTTGGGGCATGAGCATCATCATGAAATATAATTTATTTATTTACGTATATGGATGAAAAATGCTGCCTGCTCTACCAGTAAAGAATCAGACACAATTGAGCAACTGACACACAGGTATCAGTAAACACAGGATGTTGTAGCCTTTAAGCCATCGGCCATTGCAGCCACCCCCGCTGTGCACCCTTAGGGGATTCAGGATCAGATACAGGGCGGTAGATAGTTACGGTGCTTGTCTAAGGAAAGATTTCGATCAGCTCAGACTCTTTCATCCTGCCCAAACTTAGAAAAGCACTAAATTCATGAACTTGAGATGTCTTGTTTTCTTTAATTAATAGTAATCTTTTGATATTCTGACTACCTGGTTTTTTATTGCAAAACTTTTCTGTATCCTAGGCTTCTCCCTTCTCTCTTCAGAGCAGTCCCTCAGAGCTATCTGAGAAGCTGTCTTCCAGATTTAAGTTCTTAGTTTTGTCTGCCAAATAAAACATAATTCTCAACTTTTAGGTTGTGCATTTTTTTTTCAGTTGACATATACAGGTATTTTTTCATATACATGTATGTTCATTGATTATTTACATACAGATTAAATATTATCCATCTAAATTGTCATATTAGAATTGTTGCTGCAGTTCTGCCACTGCTCAAAAAGATTTGTTATACTCTTGGAGTCGGGTTGAGTCACAGAAGACAACTAATCACTCATAAAATACTTTACAAGCACACCTTGATTTTAACCAAATGGTAGCCAGCTTGACCATATTATTGCCCATCATTGCCTCCAAATTTGAATATTTACAAAATCCAAATTAATTCCCAAAAGAAAAACTTTATGACCACTGAGGTGAATTGAAAAATTAAAAAGGAGAAGGAGATAAAAAGTTTTGAAAACATTCCCAAGAGAACTCTTAAAGTGCCCTGTGCAAAGGGAACGTTCATGATATGCATTTGCCTTAAGAAGACAACATCTTTGAAGGAGACAAAATCTATTTTATGTTTTGAAAATTAAATATTACCTTTATCTTTAATGTCTTCTATCCCTCTTTGGGAATGATGTGTGATATAAGTAATACTGTCGTATGCTGCTGCTGCCGTATAATTGATGGTATCTAAGAAAACAAACTTTATTAAAAGATCCCACTTGCATTAGAACATATAGAAAATCATTTTCTTTTAACATTTTCCTCCAAAAGCTGTCTTGCTGTAAGAGAGGAGAGCTATCAATAAATATTCTCTTTTCTCAAGAATTTGGGAGGAGGCGGAGAAGGCAATGGCACCCCACTCCAGCCCTCTTGCCTGGCAAATCCTGTGGACGGAGGAGCCTGGTAGGCTGCAGTCACGGGGTCATGAAGAGTGGGACACGACTGAGTGACTTCACTTTCACTTTTCACTTTCATGCATTGGAGAAGGACATGGCAACCCACTCCAGCGTTCTTGCCTAGAGAATCTCAGGGATGGCAGAGCCTGGTGGGCTGCCGTCTATGGGGTTGCACAGAGTCTGACACGACTGAAGCAATTTAGCAGCAGCAGCAGCAGTGATAGCTATTCTAGACTTTAAGGTCCCCACC
Organism: Bos taurus; assembly: GCF_002263795.3. Classification (NCBI taxonomy): domain Eukaryota; kingdom Metazoa; phylum Chordata; class Mammalia; order Artiodactyla; family Bovidae; genus Bos; species Bos taurus. Next base: position 47,207,576 of record NC_037348.1, on the reverse strand, counting down.
GGGGTCTAGACTTTAAGGTGTTTATGTTTCATTTTTAGGGAGAATATATTATTTCCAGTGGTTTTATTATATAGCAGACATTTTCAGTAAGCCCTCTCCTGGAAATCTTTTTTTTTTTTTTTTAATTTATCTAAGCACTTAGCATTTACCATATGCCAGTAGGTCTGCAGAGGAATGAAAATAAGACTGAATCCTCCTTCTCTGATCAGTCAAAATGCCTTATTTATATCAAGAAAAAGAAGAGAAAATGTTCATTTAAAAATGAGCCAAGTCTTCTCCTCCCCAAATGACAAAACCCAAACCTAAACTGTTGAGGAGAGATTAGGCAATCAATCACTAGGTCAGAAAAATAAACTAAGGAAAGAGAATGGAACAAATACTTAAATGAAAGTAGAAAAAAATCGGTGCCTTGAAAGCTAAGTCCTAAATACAAAAGTGTTACATGTTTGAGACGAAATACAGGTCATGTAAACATTTTGTCCTCCATGTGCACAAAGGGAAAATTTACGATTTTGAAAAATTGTGGATAACATTGAGTCCCAAGTACATGTGATCTGGTAAACAATTTGAGCAGCTGCATGATGATTAGCTGCTGGGGAAATGGTGTGCAGGGACTTGCATCCAGCAGGGAGGCAGGAAGAGACGACTGGTGCTTTTCACGCAAGGCTCTCAAAGCAAGAGGATGAACTCGACTAGGTAGCAGGTGTGGCCACAAAGCAAGGGGAGCACACCTGAGGTGCAAATCCTCAATGAAACTTGCTTCCTCCTGAAGCTGAGCCTCCTCTGTCCCACCTGGTGCCTGGCAAGTGACTCAGCAATTTCCAAGAGTCCTGGTTTGAATCAGCCTCACCCTGAGGGTGAGGTCCCTCTGGAGCTTGGGCTAGCAGGAGAGGTAAGATGCAAATCCTCTCACCATATCCTGACCCTACTTTTCACGGGCACTTTGCATTTGACTTTTTTTTTTTTTTTTTTCATCTACAGGCCATGGCTTGTTCTTAAGGAGCCGCTAGTCATTTAATTTCAGTGATGCCTAAAATGTGGGCTAAACAAAATCAAATGATATTGTAGGCAACAGCAGAGAGAAGTCTGGGGGGTAGCTGTGTAGCTATGAGCCTTGTGAAGATACTCTAAATAGGTTAGGGTTTGCCACTGAAGTTCCCCAGGGCCCTGGGGGACATTGCAGCCACTCCTTGCCCAATACTGATCTCACTTTTAGATGTTCTCATATGACATTTACACAAGGGGGCCCCCACCACTTGTTGGGGACCTGCCTACTATCATTTCATGGGCTCCATGCATGTTCCTTCTCTCCTGTGCTGCACGATTGGTGGTCTGCTGTAACTGCGCAGATGTTCTCCTGTGCTGTTTCATGATTATTTTTCAAGTGGCCTCTTAGTCAAAGGATGGCAGGTCAGCACATGAAAACATCTGCTCTTACCATTTTTCTAAGCAAACAGCAGATGGCATTGCTGCTGTCCTTTTGATCTGGAGCAAAAATTCCCAAGGCTAAGGTGCTGGTTTACACTGACACTGCCTGGTAAGGGACTGCCCAACGGTCTGCCTCCCCCAACAGTAGCACTGCCTTCAGCTGTCTTCTCTGCAACAGTTCTATTTAGTTTATTTCTTCCTGGGACTCTACTTCAGCAGGCTGTCTTAATCTTTGATTCTTCTTCCTGTGATTGTTGCGTGATCACCTCACTGGTATCAGCCACGGTCCCCAGGTTTCTTCCCGTTTGTCACCTGTTGGGGTTCTACTCCTGTTGCCAGTGAGGAGATAGTCTGGATCCCCTCAGGATTTGGACACTGGATATGTATGTGCCATGGACCAATAAGGTTATCTGGGAAATCAGTTCAGTTGCTCAGTCGTGTCTGACTCTTTGCGACCCCTTGGACCGCAGTATGCCAGGCTTCCCTGTCTATCATCAAGCTTGCTCAAACTCATGTCCATTAAGTCTCTCATGCCATCCAACCATCTCATCCTCTGTCGTCCCCTTCTCCTCCTGCCTTCAATCTTTCCCAGCATCAGGGTCTTTTCTAGTGAGTCAGTTCTTCGCATCAGGTGGCCAAAGTACTGGCCAAAGTATCTGGGAAATAGCTGAACCTAAAACACCTAAGCTTTTTCTAGGTGTTTGTTAAGCCAAACAGACCATCTTAAAATTACATTTTTAACAGTTGGACTTGTAAAACTTTAATGTATATGTTCCTTTAAGTTTGTAACCCATTGAAGAACTGTTATCTTTACAGTGCAAAGATACAAAAGAAATTTCTTCAACTTTATTTTCTAGATTGAATGCTAATATGTTGGAAGAAAACAACCTTGCACTTTTTCCTTATTAAATTGGATTTTCAATATATATTTCATTGTAATATAACCTTAAGTCATCTGCTTCCTCATTCTCTAGCACCTTTCTTTGGCAGGGGTGTTTCTTCTTTGATGTCATCAGTCAAGTTCTTTATGTATGTCTTTACTTCTTCTTCCTAATCTTTTCTATCCTGCCAAGAGTTCCGGGAAGCTTCGATTTCCTCATCTGTAAAATGGGGATAATTAAAGTATTTTCCTTATAGAATTATGAGGATTAGATGAGATAATGTACGCCTAGAGAGTGCTTTCAAAGTGGCACTCGTCATCATCTTCATCATCAGTACATCATTAGTAGGTCAAGGTGTCAGAAGACTCAGCTTGAGCGTTTCCTTGCTGAAGTGTTGGGCACTCTTATTATCTCTTTTTTCTCAATGTAGGAGCCCATTTGATTGCCTTTTACTACTTGATATCTTATGTATTCCAGCTCTGCATTAATTGTTTTATATCTCTAGAGAACTATACTCAGATACAGTTCTTGAGCTGTTTTTGGTCGTATTTGATATAAATATTTATAGCTTTTTGAGTTAAGCATCCCCAGGCTTATATTATAATTTTAACATGGTATAGTAATTATCACATTTAAAGATTTATTTTGATCTTTGCCTTTGGTTGTTCACAAAAGAAAAAACTACAGTCGCACGGTTAAACCCTCACAGAGAGAGTGAAATACATTGAAACATGCTGAAGAGGGATCCCATGCCTTTCCATCTATTTCCAGTTTGCTACTTTCTCCTCAGAGTTCCACCCTCTCTGATCTGCACAGTCTGTGATGGTTCAAAATGGCAGGTGTGCACGCATGCTTCATTGCTTCTCATGTGTCAGATGGCCAGGTTGTAGTAGCTCCATTCAATTTAAATTTTATGCAGCTATGCAGCTACCAGTGTCTGTTATGGGCTTCCATTATGGCTCTGCGATAAAGACTCTGCCTGCAATGCAGGAGACCCAGGTTTGATCCCTGAGTCGGAAAGATCCCCTGGAGGAGGGCACGGCAACCCACTCCAGTATTCCTGCCTGGAGAATCCCATGGACAGAGGAGCCTGGTGGGCTGCAGTCCATAAGGTTGCACAGAGTCAGACACGATCGAAACAACTAAACAGCAGCAGCAATGTCTATTGTATTCTTGCAGATCAGAATTCAGAATCGCCCAGGCTTTTAGGATATGTACTTTTTCACAGCAAAGTATTTGGAGGCTCAGGAAGTAAAAACTTTTAGAATACTTGGCAGGCACCTGAAGTGATTAGAAAAAAGAAATAATACATGTGCCTACTGTTTTTTTTTTAAGACAAGTTCTCAAAAGTAGAAGAGTTGTCAAAAATGAAGGTCTTGGTACATGCTACTCTTTCAGAATTGTATTAGCAAATAAAAAGGGAGGAGTAGAGGGGATATTTAAGAGAAAGTATGAGTCATATTCCTAACAAGAAAAGGCAGTCACCAACTTTGTGTGGAAACAGTCCAAAAGCACGTCTGTTAACGTCTAAGTCATTCTAGAAGTCGGGATTACCAAGAGTCAGTAAAGTTTAAATACCAGTGATTAGTTTACGTAACACTGGAAAAACAAATCTCCTTCTATCTTTCAAACAAATATTTCTGGTGAGCCCATCCCAGTGTCCTTTTATTTCACTTCCACTCAACTCTTTTGAAATTTGTCAAATCTTCTTATTCAAATGTTGCTCTTTTTTCCCCTCATGTGTAGCCTTAGGAATAAGGCTGTCCCCCAAAGAGGTTTACCTATCCTCAGGTAACTTCTTTCTTAATTTAGTACCACATTCGACTTTGTCCTTGCTAATTCTGATTTGAAAATTCAATTTGCCACACTTCCTTCTCTTGCCTGAGTTAGGCCTGATCTTCATCCTTTAAAGGAATTCTCTTGTGCTATTTCCTTTCCCCTTTCCCCTGAACGCTTTCAGTTCATTTCTTCATTTACTTTGTTTCCTTCCAGCTTTACAACTTATTTTACAGTCCAGTTGGATCAATTTAACTACCTGTTACAATTTATTGTACTTTTAGTTTAATTTTCATGGTAAAAAAAAAAAAAAAAACTTTTCCTCTTATTAGTTATGTAACATTTCCTGAATCTACAAATTGTCAATTTTCTACTCAAGGAGGTTGACTCCAAAACTGACCCTGGCCTCTCCCTCAAACTCAAATCTGTCTTCCTCCTCGGCTACCTAACCTCAGTTGTATTGGTGTCCCTCCAGTGCTGTAAGCTCATCATGTTCCTGTGTTTGGTAATGGAGCCACTCAGTTAGCCTAACGCACAGATTTGGTGTTTTCTTTATCTTAGGCTTCCTTTTCTTGTTTTGCATTCAACTGGGTACCACATCCTATAAGTCAGCTTCTGGTGTGTTTCTCTCATTGATGTGCTCAGTTCCATGCTTATATCACTGAGTTCCCTCGACCTTCACTGCTTTTCTCCTCCTGCATTGCTCCCAACTTACAACTCATGCCCCTGCCATTGCCACCACCCAACCACATGTCCCACCCTCAGCTTTCCTGCTTCCCGCCACTTCCAATCCATCATACACACAGCTACCAGACTTCCTAATATGTGGCTCTAGTAGTTTATTTCTGCCCCAGACCTTTCAATGCCTCTCTGCCACCTACTACCTCCCTTTCCAATCCCTACTGCAAGGACACTGGTCATTTCTTCAAGACTTGCTCCAGGAAGCCATCCTTGGTTCTGCTATATTGCTTCCCAAGCCTGCTGGCCAGTCTTACTTTACTTATTCCTCTTTCCTCATCTGTCAACTTCTATCTCCTGTTATAGCCTACGGTATTTCTTTCTTTTTGACTAGAATTTAATACCCACAAAGGTGACAACCATTGCCTTAATTAGTTTTGTATTCTTCATGGTGCCCAGCATGCTTGGTACTTGATAAATATATGTTGAAAATATAGGCAGAGCGGTTTGGTCGTTCGTTGGAGGGAGCTTTTCCCGTGTTTCAGCTACTGCGGCTCTTTTGGCAGCAGCAAAAAAAAAAAAAAAAAAAGAAAGAAAATATATATGTGTGTGTGTGTGTATAATTAAATATAATCTCCAATATCTTCATTTACTTGTTTCTTTTTTTTTTTTAACATAATCTTCACAACTAGTGTGTCTTTATTGTTGTGATACTCCAAAATTCAAGACTTCCCCTTCCCAACCAGTACTTGTACTTTACAGAAGAAAGTGGGAAAGAATAAAAAAACAGTTATTATCACATTTGGATAAATGCTGAAGGAACTCAGAAAGTTCATTTCAGTTTGCCTTGCCTGGAGAGCTTACATATTTACCTGAACTTTAAAAATCTTGAAGAGCTTTATTTGCTTATAAATTTATCTCCTCTACAAAGAAACCTTTGAATCCCTGCAGGGACTGATTGAATATATTCAATGTGTAAATGTTGAATATACAGATGAATGTATAAATATAAAAGAAGCTGGATGTTCTCACATTACTTCTTTTAAGAGCGCTTCAGAGTAAAAGATTAGCAATGACTAATCTGTAGTTATTAGTTACCTTTATTTTTAGTCCAGCACAGGATAGCTGCATGAAAATATTAGTTTGAATTGTATGAAACTAGAGATGTTCGAGCATTTTAACAAAAACAGCAATTTCACATGGGTCAACCTATGTAGGTGTGGATTGGGACAAGTCTTGAATCTATAGAACTTAATGTTAGTACCTTGGGTCTGTATATATCTGGTTCTTTCTTCACTCTAAATTGGTTTGTTACTTTACTTTTGACTCAGCCTATGGAGATAAAGTGCTAATTAGTAATGCTAGTTGTTAGTCATTACTGGTAATTATTGGCTTAATTCTCTAGTTACAGGTTCATATTCATAATTAGTTGGTTTTATTATACTAGTAATTAAAATATAAAATTAATTGAGTATTTTCTTTTCTTTCATGTTGGCCTAAAGGTATATACATGCCATGTCATGACTCTGACTCAGTAACTTTCATGCATGTTGGTGAATTATGCTCTTAGGCTCATCCCTTCATTGACTATTCCATCAGCAAGTGTTTCTTGAGCATCTACTCTGGGCATGCCACCTCAAATAGCATAGGGTTCCTGGCCTCAAGGAGAGATGGTATGAACAGTGCCTGGCCTATAATCTTTGCTCACTGAACAGTTGCTGTGATAATCATTATTATAACAATGGCCATAATCTCAAGTGATAGCAAGCGATACTTTAAGAATTGTTCTTCATAATAATAAAAAATTACTGTCATACTTTTTTTTTCCTTCTGACATTTTTGTGACTAAGGAGAGTGAGAAGAATCTAGAGGTGTCATCATTAAGTAAATGTTCTATTGTGACAATTTTATAGAAGTTTATTTGGATCTTTGCTCAACATTGGCAGAGACAATGGGATCTGAAGCCTTACTCCTCTTTGTGCTTTTCCCCTGTTGGGAGCTAAAGCACTGAGAAGCATTTCCCCTGCAAGAGCATGGCTCAAAACCTGTACCGCCAAAACAGCCCTGCTTGCATGAGCCTCTATTGCCTGCCTGGGATAGGCAGTCGGAAGTACAAAAGTGAGTGTCTAGGGCTTCTTTGACTCTACTGCTCAGCTTGGTTGGTGGTAATAAAAACTACAGTATGATTTCAGGCCCTCAAGTGTAAAGTAGTTTCAGTGTGACTCAGCCCTTCTTTGCACAACAGTCTTCCATAGCCCACAGAGGAAACCAGACTGTGAGACAGGATAGCAGGATCTAAACAAACCTATTCCCACTCCTGGGAAAGCAGCTCAGCCCACAAGCCCTAGAACAGGACCCTGGAACTTCAACCTTGGGTCTCAGAGGCCACATATTTTTTATTTCATTAATTAGTTTCTGCTTTGTACATAAGTCATGCTTCCCAAAATTTAATTGTAATTGTTCTGAGATTATTCAGAAGAAAAATGAAAGTGTTAGTCACTCAGTCATGTCCGACTTTTTGCAACTGTAGCCCGCTAGGCTCCTCTGCCCGTGGGGATTCTCCAGGCAAGAATACTGGAGTGGGATGCCATTTCCTTCTCCAGGGGATCTTCCCTACCCAGGGATTGAACCCAGGTCTCCCACATAGCAGGCAGATTCTTTACCACTGAGCCACCAGGGAAGCCCTCTTCAGAAGAGAAAAAAGCTAAATTTTTTTCTGATATGCTTTCTTATTTTTCATATTTTTTTTCTGATGCCATCCTTTGATTTTTATGTCTCTGCCACTTCATAATTTAAAAAAATCAAGACCAAATGAACTCTAAAAGCATGTGTTCTTATTAGACTTATTATTTCTGCTTTATTGAGAAGACTTGACCCCTTGGCTGCTTTATCTTGGGATCAGGCTGTATTTCACTGTATTTTCTTTGATATATGTACAGTAAAATACCAGATCCTAAAATAAAATCCCTTGCTGGGCTTCTTCTCCCTGGGAAAGAATACACTTTCTGGCCAGATGGAATGGCATCATGTCTCACTGTTGGGGTAGCACAGAAAAGACAACATCACTGAACGCTATCCATTCTCATTCGGTGGAGGCTCCTTAGTTTTGTCAGGTGCTGTAACTTGGACCCAACACTGAGCTGCAGCTCAGGAGACAAAACAGTTGGAAAACTTGGGGAAAGGCTCTAAGGGTCAGTGAAATTTACTGTGGGCAGCTGCTGCTTCAAAGCCACTCTCTGTGCAGAAGCCTATTAAGAAGTAGTAGGTTACGTTCCTGCCGTTTCCCCCAGCATGATGGATGATGCTCTGAAAAGAGAAAAGACTTCCTGTTCCATGGAGGTGGCTTTCCTCGAGGCTGCCTCGCCACGTTTCTCAGGCTCTCTCCGTTCCATTTCTAACCATTGAATTCACTGCTCCACTACATTTAATAATAACCTGGGTTTGTCAGGAATGACTGACTGTGACTCACCAGTGACTGCTTGTCCATCAGCAGGACCTCCCACTCTCAGACGAGGGGCTTAGTTGTGCTGTCGGTGCAGGGGAGAAGCTCTGTGAGGGAAAAGAACCAGGTTGCCAATGGTCGAATAACAGAAGTGACTTCAGAGTTTGCTTGACCTTTTTTGCCTTCAGAAGCATTTTCACTTTACCTCATGTTAAGACATTATTCCTCCCTGGCTTTCTCTCAGGCCCTGGGACTTGCTAGCTCACTCCTACCACAGAGCTTCTGTACGTGCTGTTCCCTTGACTGTGCAGGCTTTTCCCTCCTTCATTTACTTCTTTCTTAACTGCTGCTCATCTTTCTATTCTCAGATTATGAGAGAAATATCCTCCTTACTTCCAGAACCCCTGCACTTCTTGCTTAAGTCAGAGCTTCCTGCTTGCGATGTCCTTAGGACAGTGTCCCTTCTTTGGCAGCACAGTTTCAGTGACCATTCAATGGATGTCTTTCTCACATTCTACATTATTAAGTACCCTGTCTGTCTGTGTATCTCTCTCTCTGTCTCTCTCTCTGTCACACACACACACACACGCACATGCACATGATTGCACAATGAATGCCTGTTCTCCTTGCTCCAGCTTCAGGTTTCTCAAGGACAGAAATTGTGGCTGTCAGTCTCCATCATTGTACTTCCATTGCCCACTACTCAATGCATATTTGTTACTGCTGGATATAGTGATGTTTAATTTCTCTATCATTAGGAAAGCAGAAACTTGTCATTATATCCTTTTTATAGGCATAAACAGATACATGGTACCTTTTAAGAGCAAAGCTGAGTTGTTTACTTAGTAACAAGTGTAACAACCCCTCTTTTTTGTGAATGAAGAGTCCAGTATTTTCAGATCAAATGAATATATATATTTTCAAATAAAGTTATCTCTTATTGACCCTATCAAACAATGGTCATCAAGTTCTGGTTATTATTCAGGACAGTCCTTTGCTCTTTTGACTGATACAGACAAAATGCCTGCTCTTCTGAGGCTTATTATCTAAATAAGAAACAGCAGATAAATACCAGGGGATAAAAAGTTCACTTGTGGAAATGTGAAAGTGAAGTTGCTCAGTCGTGTCCAACTCTTTGTGACCCCATGGACTGTAGCCCTCCAGGCTCCTCTGTCCATGGGATTCTCCAGGCAAGAATACTGGAGTAGGTTGCCATTTCCTTCTCCAGGGGATCTTCCCAACCCAGGGATCAAACCCAGGTCTCCTGCATTGCTGGCAGATGCTTTATCCTCTGAGCCACCAGGGAAGACCTGGTGGAAATGTGAGAGAATCACAAATATGAAGAAAGTTGAATTCTCCCTCCTTTTACATGGTCAGATCTGTGGACTCAAGAAAGATAAAAATGTAACTGACCCTAGGTTAGTGGTGATTTGTTCAGATCTGCAACCCATAAATCTTGTGATTTCATTCTAAAATTAACCTGATATTCAAAAGGAAAAAAAAAATCAAGATTCCTTATAAGATTTTCGGGGTGGCAGCAGGTGTATTTTGTTGATGGTTGTGTTTTGACAGAGCAAAGGCATTAAGTATTTAGGGAAATAAAAATTCTCTTGGAGGTTTCCTCTTGCTGTCTAATTTAGAGGCTTTTCATTCCCTGAGAAGTCCCTGCAGAGGCTTCTGAAGGAGAGGTCAGGAAGGGAGGAACTCAAGGGATAAAGGTCTGGTCCCCCTGCCTCCCCCCACCAACAGTCCTTCAACCAGAAGGGCTCTGTGTTGAGACCTTCTTTTTAGAATTTTAAAATCTCATTAGAAGAAAGAGTTCTGCTGTCATGATTTGCGGACTTTTGTTTAAACTGCAGAATTCAAGAATTCTTGCTCAGGGCAGATGACAAAAGTCAGTGAATTTGAATGATGGAGGAGAACAATGTTAGCAGGGAAGTGTGAGTATAATGTGTCGACAAAAAGAGACATAGTCACATATCCTGTAAGAAAAGCAAGGAATTGATAAGATCGTAACACTGATCCACTGATCAGTGAGGACATTAGGTCAGGCTGTGCTGAATCTGCTCCAGGACACATAAGGGCTCTTCTTTGAGGTATCTGAGTTGACTAGAAAGAGACTCTTGAGCAATTCCTTTGATCAACTCAGGAATTTCCTCTAGCATGCCTTCATGTTGCTTAGAGGTTCATTCTCTTTGCTGGAAATAGTGGGAAGTTGTTGGAATGTCTGTAAAGTCGTAGATCGCTGTGCTGATGGGAAACTCCCCTCTTTCCTTTTATGGACACTTTCTTGAAATGTTTCTTTAGAGATAGCAAATGAAGCAGAGAGCAGAGGAAAGAGAGAGGTCACTTTGAAAATGGAGATTCAGCTCTTTCTCATGACTGTGACACCTCCGTGCCATCCACTTTCTTGTTCTACGTGGTTCCTATCCCAAACCAAAAGCATATTTACAAATTGTTCTCAGATGATTAGGGCTGTCTTAGATACTCTGATTTATTTTTATGTTTAAATATTATATTAACTAGAAATTGAATTAAATGAAAATATATTTTAATAAAATGTTAATATAGTATTTTCATAAGAATATGAAATTTATTTGTCATAATTCATGAGAATCTGTTAGAGTGAGAAATAAATTCAGAAGGAAAATATTTCTGGTCTAGTGTACTCCAAAAAATATTGGACTTTCTCCAGAACATTTTGCTTTTATTTTTGATAGGAATAAATAGGAATGCTATAGTTCTTACTTGGAAAGTATGTCTATATATAGTTCATGTGTATTTATATACCAAAACCAAGTGAGATTATTCAAACACTGGAATGTTAGAGATTATAGAATTCTCTGTAAATTTCCGTATCTCATGGGGGTCTTTGTTCTTTGTGAAAAATTGAGAAATTTAATGTTCTATTGACAGTCTTTAAAAATAACAAATGTTTGAGTCTTAAACATATCAAAAATCATAACCAAGATTCAGCAATCTGGTTGAGGAGAGATTATTTTAAAAAGAATGAAGCCTAAGCTTTTAAATTTAGTGGAGTGGAAAAGATGGATAACTGTGGAATTATGAATTTATTATGTTTACATAATCATGGTGATTATGATATGAAATAATGATATCCTTTGATTAAAGCATAGATCTATTCCATAGGTCAGGATCAAAAGGGAGCATTTTCACCTTCAAATTAATAAATTCTGAGGACTCCAAAGGACCTTCCCTGGGGGCTCAGATGGTAAAGAATCTGCCTGCAATGTGAGAGACCCAGGTTCGATCCCTGGGTTGGGAAGATCCTCTGGAGAAGGGAATGGCTACCCACTCCAGTATTCTTTTTTCTTTTTTTTCTTCTTAATGTTTTCTTTGTTGTTGTTGTTGTTGTTGTTTTTTAATTTTATTTTATTTTTAAACTTTACATAATTGTATTAGTTTTGCCAAATATCAAAATGAATCCGCTACAGGTATACATGTGTTCCCCATCCTGAACCCTCCTCCCTCCTTCCTCCCCATACCATCCCTCTGGGTCGTCCCAGTGCATTAGCCCCAAGCATCCAGTATCGCGCATCGAAACAGAGGAGCCTTGAAGGCCTGTAGTCCATGGGGTCACAAAAAGTCAGATTCCAAAAGTGAATATAAATATAACAAATATTTGCAAAAACAAAAAAATCAAATGAGCACATCTACTGAAAGTAACCATGAGCATTTAAAACGGACTGAATATGGAGTAGGTAATTGGAAGACAAAGTCAGATCCAACCAGAACCATTCCTTTAGGTAACTTAGAAAAGCCTTTTATCCATCTATAGAACTATCCACATGGATAGAAAAAACTCACCTAATCATACAAATCAGAACAAATTGATGAGACCGATATAAGCAAACTGTTACCCTCTCCATCACAAGCAAGTCTGTAATTCTGATATTGGAATAGATATGTCCATATAAATAGTTTATCTTCTTGAAATGCACTGCTAAATTATAGTTCTAGGTAAGTATACTGAGTGGGATTATGTGATTATACTGCAGGCGCTGATTCTACTTATATTTATATTCACTTTTACTTAATACCTGAGTGTATTGTTTGAGTGTTGACAAGGTACCAATAATGTTACTTTGTCCTTTTACTGCACCTCTCAAGAGAGGATCTTTAAGAGCTTTACTCACATTAGTGTGTTATTCCCAGGATTATTCTTCCTGGTTTATAACTGAGGAAACTGCTTCCCATGGATATAAGTAACTTGTTCAAAGTCTGCAAAAGAAGTCTCTAATGTAGCTACAAAGCCGCTCCTGATTCCAGGGCTTGACTGTTCCACCCTCGAGATTAACACTTGAAGGAGGCGTTCTGTGATGGCTCTCACCCAGAGAATGGTCATGTGGACTCCATTAAATTAATCAGCATTTGTGAACATGCACAAGTGATCCACTTTGTAGAGTCCATGCAGAAGGGGTTTGCTGAGCAAACAAAGTAATAGAAATGTAGAGGAAAAAATGGTTAACTTGCTGCATCAAGAGGTTGCCAAACACTTCATCTGCACTGGCTTATTCTCAATATGCTGATTATAAACAAGCTATTGATTCATAAATTAAATGCATATTCTTAGAAACATTGGCATTTGGTTTGAGTCTATCATAATTAGTATTTATGAGAAGGTGGAAAAGCTATATTAATTTAAAAATATATTTACTCATGTTGGTTTTTCATGGATTTATTTAGACTAGGAAATTATATATTTACATAAGAAGTCTTAGAAAACAAAAGCACTAAATAGTGTTTACAAATATAGCAAAAGTACAATTTCTAAAAGTGGTTTCAAGGGAGAGATGTGGAAGAGCATTGTGGAATTGTGAATACAAGCGATCCTGATAGACAAGAAAAGCCATTTTTCACCAAGTATTTTGAGTGTCCCTCCACTTTAGCTAGCAGCTTTCTTCACAAACAAAAAATTGGTGATGTTCTATCTATGATCCTTTAGGGTTGTGTCGTATAATGAGAGGTCACCAGGTGCTCCTGGCACTCTTAGAGCAGGCTTGCAGAGTTGGAGCAAGATTGGCCTGGCTTGAAATGGGTGTAGATGCACTTCTGTGCATATACCTTTGGCAGCTCATTTTGCAGGCAGGGTCAAAGTTTGTAGCAGCTCGATTTTCCACTGGTGAAGAGTCAAAACATGCCTTCTAATCAAGAGGGTGCAGAATACCAGGGAGAATGGCCTGCTTGGTCATGCACATTAATTCAGCTCTTTATTTTGATCACAGACCCATACGTGGTCTTGTATCTTTGTGCCGAAGGCAGATAGAGTTATTATGGTCCCTGCATGAATAATCTATTATTTTCAAATATAAGTTTTCCCATTACTCTGTCAGCCATAAATACCTTCTTTGCTAACATGCTGTTCAGAATCACCGTAATCTGGGGAGGGCCATTTTATAACCTCTGTTCACATGATCTAAGCAGCATTTTTGCGTGACTTAGGGGAATAAAACAGGAAAAGGGGGAAATTTTAAAAATAGAATAAGCTTAATGGCTTTTTCACTTATCGTTTCTTTAACCAGTTTAATATACTATGGGGGGATATGCACTAACCTTTGGTTGAGAGGGGGCCTATTTTGTAACCAAAAGAAAGTGGAAAATATTTCTGGAACATTTTGACTTTCTTTCAACCTCTTAAATGACTCAAAAGAAATATGGAATAATAAAATAAAAACTTGAAGACTGCCAACTCAGGTCTCACAATAACTTTTCTGCCAAAAACTAAAATTACTGCTATTCATATTCATAGTTGTACCCCAATACAGAAAGAAAATTTCTGGCTCAGTCAAAACTGCGTATCTACTACCTCCAACTCAAATCCTAGAATCAAGGGAAGCAGTAAAATTATAAATTTTTAGAAATGAGTTTCATTGTGTTTATGTCTGACCCCTAAATGAGATTCATCCTTAGAGGCACAAGTGTACCTATGGCCAATTCATGTTGATGAGTGGCAAAACCATCACAATATTGTAAAGTAATTCAGTTCAGTTCGGTTCAGCTCACTCAGTCATGTCCGACTCTTTGCCACCCCATGAACAGCAGCAAGCCAGGTCTGCCTGTCCATCACCAACTCCTGGAGTTTACCTAAACTCATGTCCATTGAGTCGGTGATGCCGTCTAACCATCTCATCCAACATCATCCCCTTCTTCTCATGCCTTCAATCTTTCCCAACATCAGGGTCTTTTCAAATGAGTCAGCTCTTCGCATCAGGTGGCCAAAGTATTGGAGCTTCAGCTTCAGCACCAGTCCTTCCAATAAATATTCAGGGTTGATTTCCTTTAGGATGGACTGGTTGGATCTCCTTGCAGTCCAAAGGACTCTCAAGAGTCTTCTCCAACACCACAGTTCAAAAGCATCAATTCTGCAATGCTCAGCTTTCTTCACAGTCCAACTCTCACATCCATACATGACTACTGGAAAAAACACAGCCTTGACTAGATGGACCTTTGTTGGAAAGTAATGTCTCTGCTTTTGAATATGCTATCTAGGTTGGTAATAACTTTCCTTCCAAGGAGTAAGCATCTTTTAATTTCATGGCTGCAATCACCATCTGCAGTGATTTTGGAGCCCAGAAAGATAAAGTCTGACACTGTTTCCACTGTTTCCCCATCTATTTGCCATGAAGTGATGGGACCAGATGCCATGATCTTCGTTTTCTGAATGTTGAGCTTTAAGCCAACTTTTTCACTCTCCTCTTTCACTTTCATCAAGAGGCTGTTTAGTTCCTCTTCACTTTCTGCCATAAGGGTGGTGTCATCTGCATATCTGAGATTATTGATATTTCTCCCGGCAATCTTGATTCCAGATTGTGTTTCTTCCAGTCCAGCGTTTCTCATGATGTACTCTGCATAGAAGTTAAATAAGCAGGGTGACAATATACAGCCTTGACATACTTCTGTTCCTATTTGGAACCAGTATGTTGTTCTATGTCTGGTTCTAACTGTTGCTTCCTGACCTACATACAGGTTTCTCAAGAGGCAGGTAAGGTGGTCTGGTATTCCCATCTCTTTCAGAATTTTCCACAGTTTATTGTGATCCACACAGTCAAAGGCTTTGGCATAGTCAAAAAAGCAGAAATAGATGTTTTTCTGGAGCTCTCTTGCTTTTTCCATGATCCAGCGAATGTTGGCAATTTGATCTCTGGTTCCTCTGCCTTTTCTAAAACCAATTTGACCATCTGGAAGTTCATGGTTCACGTATTGTTGAAGCCTGGCTTGGAGAATTTTGAGCATTACTTTACTAGCATGTGAAATGAGTGCAATTGTGTGGTAGTTTGAGCATTCTTTGGAATTGCCTTTCTTTGAGATTGGAATGAAAACTGACCTTTTCCAGTCCTGTGGCCACTGCTGAGTTTTCCAAATTTGCTGGCATATTGAGTGCAGCACTTTCACAGCATCATCTTTTAGGATTTGAAATAGGTCAACTGGAATTCCATCACTTCCTTCAATTTAAATAAATTTAAATTTAAAAAGGTTGGATAGTTACATGGTATTCTATGATCTTTAATTCAACTTTTGAATAATTTCTTGATTCATTTCTGCATAAAACATATGCTATCGCTACCTTTTGTGGTTATTTTCTGTATATTTATGTTACTTATTTAAATTTGATACTATTTGATTGTGTTTTAAAAACATTACACCAAGGAATAGCATGGAGCCTAATAGCCAGAAGCAAAATATTAACACTAGTAACAATTTTTATGTGAGACCAATAACTTTGATAGAAAAATAGAGAAAGGACAAGTGGTAGAGACAGGGGAGGCAGTGAGCCACCTTGAAAGTGGCTGCAATTGTCCAGACAAAGATGAGGAGATCTCACATCCAGACTGTGGAACTGGAGTTGAAATACTTCCAAGATGTGGCATCATTTATAGGCTGACCGGGGTCTCTAATTCTCCTCTTTCATTGTTTGTATGGGAAATTATGTTTTAAGACATACAGGAAGGAGGGAACTTGCCTGTCCTGGAGGGAGCTCTCACAGTTGTGTCAGCATTTAGAGTAGGGATTCAGGGAATACCTCTTACCTGCCCAGCTCCAGGGAGAGGATGCACCTCTTCACTTCTTATGCAGCATTTGTGTGCTAAGGCATTTGTAAAACTCTTTTCCATCACTTGGAAGTACCTGTATTTCCTTTGCTCTTCCCCTGCACAGCTATAGCTTGGGAGTCCGCTGGAGAGCCCACCTGCCTCTCTGTTCCTCATCAGCATTGGAGTGGGGATGGCAGGAAGAGGAATGACCCTGAGCTTGTGGGTCAAGACTGAGACTAGGGACAGTAAGGGATCAGCACCAGGCCTGGAGACAAAGTGACCCTCTTAAAAAATTTCCAGGCCTCATATAATAGTGGCCACTTTCTCAGCAAAGCCTTAGAACAATGTTTTTCAAAGTGTGGCCATTGGATGTTCTTTATCAGAACAACTAGGAAAGGCATGCTAAAGCTGTAATTTCCAGGTCTTATCTCAAACCTTCAGCATCAGACTTCCTGGGGGTGGATTTTTTCAAGCTCACTTGGATAGTTCTGCACCTGAAAGTTTGAGAACCATTGTCTAAAATTTGCTCGCCTTAACAGATTGTGATTAGTACTGGAGGACAGCAGCACTGTTGCTGTCAGAATTCCATTTGAGCAATTAGGCTATCATGTTCTACATTGTCTGAACCTTCCTTTTTCTGATTATTGGCAAAAAGCAAGAGTTACATATAATGAGAGTGGCTCCATGCTTGGGGTGGCTTGGAGAGTGGAATCACTGCTGCTGTTTAGATAGGTGTTCCCACGGACTTTCTTGCTTGTTTTGGCTGTGACTGTGTTTGGTGCTGCTGAGCAGGGCTGTGCATAGAACTGCAGCCCATCGCTCTACATTTCTCACTCACGAGAGATTTGTTGGAAAGGTACAGGCCAGCCAAGAAACCAAATAATGGTGAGGCCATATTCAGGGAGAGTGGGTCAGAGAGCGAGGGAAGGAAAGGACTGAGGTGGCAGGTTGGGGCAAGGAGGAAAAAGGACAAAAGGAAAGAGACGGTGAGAGCATGACATTACAGAATCTGCATTGTAAGATAGGAAATTTATATGAGAAAGGCATTCTCACTCTTGCCTGGAGAATTCCATGGAGCTGGGCAGGCTACAGTCCATGGGATTGCAGAGTCAGACATGACTGTGCAACTAACTTTCACTTCTTCTTTTCATTCTCAATAAAAGAAATATTGATATTTTATGCTTTAAAAAACATAGTAGTTTATCTAATATTATCTCTATCCTCTTCTCTCTCTACTCTTTATCACATGAAGCCCTGAACATGAAAATCTAGTTCTGTTTTATGAAAACAGATTTTCTCAATCCTGGTTTATTCACCATTTTTATCCTAGAAATTCCACATAACTTTATTTTATTTTTCCTTTGCCTATTTTTTAAAAAAAATATCTATGTAGCTGTGCTGTGTCTTAGTTGCTGCACATGGGATCTTTGATCTTTGTTGAAGCATGCAGGATCTTTTTTAGTTGCAGTTCATGGGATCTAGTTCCCCAACCAGGATTGAATCCTGGCCCCCTGCATCCAGAGCTCAGAATCTTTGCCATTGGACCACTAGCGAAGTCCTCCATATGGTTTTCTCAGTCACATGTCTATGTGTGGATAAGTGGTCAAACTACTAAAACGAAAAGGTGGAATTAGATAGGAATAAGATTCACAAGACTAGAAATAGGGATGGCATTAATTGGCCAGTGAAAATAGATCTTGGTTGTGTAAACAGCTTTGTGTATTTTGGATTAAATGATTAGATTCCCATTTTCCCATTTAAATTAAGAAAAAAAAAAAAAAAGACTACCCATGAATCTCTCCACATTAGGCTTTTGTGGGTTTCATACCCATCTCATCTCATTAATGCTCTGAACAGTCTGCAGAGAAGCAGGAAGTGAATTCTTGCCCAAATTGGAGAGGTGGAGAACCTGACAGCTAGAGAGCTTACGTGACCTGCTGGATATTTTATGATCAGCTCGTGGCCAAGGAGGACTCAAATCCATTTCTTTTGGCTCTGAGTTCAATGATCTTTCCAATGTGCTGCCTTCTCTTTTAAGATAGATGTTAAGATAGAAAAGAAAAGATCGATGTTAAGACTGCTTCTTGGCCACTGATTAAATTATTGCTAAATAGGTACTGCAACATCCATCATGAGTTGATCTGTTTATTAGGATCAGACTGAGGAATTGGGATCTAAATTGTGCAATCCAGATTTAGGAAATTCAAACAAAGACGTGAAGGTGGAAATGAGCCAAAAATTGGGTTGCCCTTCTTTCCTTTCATTGTTTTCTATATGTATTTCAGGTCAGCTGGTGGCCTGTGCCCTTTCTTCTCCATCTCTTTGGCTTTGTGGAGAGCTTTCCTTTCTAAAGGCCCTTAGAAACATAGGCAAAACTGGCCATGCTCGTGTTCAAATACCTTTTTCTCAGGTTGTAAAAGCAGGTGAAACACCACCTCCTCCACCTGCAGTCAGTGGGGAATTACAGGGAATTAGAACACTTAGAGACATTTCTTGGGGTTTGTTTTTAGAGACAGTAAAGAGAAGAATGTCCTGGTTTCAGTGAGTAGGATCAGATACAAAGGGCTTGGGATCTAGCAATTAAATCAGTTGATTCCACTTGCCCTCACTTCATCATAGGATTCTTTTTTTTTTTTTTTTAAGATTTTTTTAAAATTTTATTTTATTTTTAAACTTTACAATATTGTATTGGTTTTGCCAAATATCGAAATGAATCCGCCACAGGTATACATGTGTTCCCCATCCTGAACCCTCCTCCCTCCTCCCTCCCCATCATTATAGGATTCTTGGTGGAGGAGAGGAAGGGAGGAGTACAAGCTCCTGCACTGCTTGCTCCTACAAGTCCGCTGCCCCATGCTGTGTGTCCCGGCAGCGTGGGGCACATCTGTTGCAGCAGCAACACTGACTAATAGCAAAACTAAGCCTTAAGCTCATGCCACATACTCTGAATACCCTCGTAAGACATTTTCAACTTATATTCAAAGCAACCACAAGAAGTACGTGACAGTGTTTACCCCACTCCATGTTTGTGTATAGCAGATTCATTTATTTATTGGTAACCTAAGAATTTGTGGGGTCAATATGCACTGTCTAGCAAGAAAGTTTAAACAAAGAAGCCTGAAGCAGCGTGTTATCAAATCTACCAAGAAGCTGGTTGCAGAAGCCAGGTTGGAGTGTGGTCTTGTCTTTGGCAGTGTCCTTCAGGTGGGTTTGGCCCTTTCCGCTCCATTCTGACTCGCTTGTGTGGCAGCCCTGTGTAAACTCTTGAAAACCAAGTGGCTGCACTCTGTGTCCTCCCTCTGGCTCCTTTGTACACGCACGCGTGCGTACGTGCCTATGCACATGCGTGTGTGAGTCTGACAGTGTTATGTGGGTGGAGATTGTCAGTCTCCCATATCTGGGTAAGGCCTCAACACCTAGTAACAAGGCTAGTTTCCACACGGCACACTTAATGACTCTTAATATCTCCAATGACGGAAAGATTGTCTCTGAACTAGTGCTGTGTGTTCATTGCATAAAGGATCATAATGAAACATACCTGCAGGAAGACTTCAAAGGAGTTTAATCTTGGAGATTTCTAAGAGGAAAATTTCTTGAATGGTTTCCTAATTATGAAACTTTGTTCAGACTTATTTTAAATTTCATTATGTGAAATAAATGTGTGTGCTGATTACATAAGACAGAATGTAAAACTGAATGTTGCCCGAGCTGGAGTTGTCTGTGCTTCTGAATGTTTTCTGTCTTAGGCAGGAGAGCTGAGGAAGGTGGGCATGGTTACTCACTTGTGGCACACAGGCAATTAGGCAGAGTGGGGCAGTGGAGGAGTTTTGGCAGTTTGGCTGTTCTGAGCACATACACCTGGAAATGGCCTAGTTGCATTATCCTCAGGAGTTATATATGTGTATGACAGTAGCCTAATGGCTGGCTGAAATGAGCCTTAAAGAGTAATTTCTGAAGACCTTCTTCATTTATTCTCTGATAGCATGTAACCCAGTCATGACCTATGCTATTATGTATGTTCAAGTTAGTCAATACTGTATTTTATCACTTCCAATGGAAAGAGTAGACTCTTACCTAGAGTCACCCAGAAAAAAATTTATATATATACACACACACACAAACAATGAGACATAAACAAAATTGAATAGAAATGAATATCCTTAAAGAACAAGTTCTGTATATTAAATCCATTTTTCCTGACCTAGTCAGAAGTCTCTAATGCTAAGTGTTAGAGTGAACTTAATGCATTAAAGTTGAAAGAGAAATCAATTAGCAGGCACATTTTTCTCAACAGAAATATGCTGTTTCAGTGGGTATTTATACCGGCAGCTGTGTTTGAAATGCCAATCAAAGTTAAATTTTGTTCAGGCAATGTGATTGGTTTATAAGATTTTGAAGTTTTATGTCATTTTAGTTGGGGCTGATACAGGAGGCTTTCTGACTGTTGGTGGTTGTCTGGGAGTGGGGCATAGAACTGTGAAGCTGGAAGCATCTGTAAAGATTACCTGTGGTACCCCCACTGCCATACCCAACCACCTTATCTTGTGAGGAAATCAAAATCCATTGAGGTGTTCCCTTATATGGAATAGTAGTAGCATAGGAGTGACTGAACTAGGATGGGAACTCAGGATCCAGCCACAGTCAGCCTGGTTCACCCCTGCATCAATTTTGAACACTTCCCTTAGGCATCCCAGTGAACACTGAAGAAGGCTCCTCTTATTCCAAGGGCCTCTGCAGGTTGCTGCCCTTCTTTGAGTTTCTGGATCTCTGCCAGCATCAGCAGCAGGCCTGGGAATGAGGAGGAAGCAAGAAATAAGAGGAGAAAAGAGGGAGGGGGAAGATGACCATAGAAGAGTGTCCCTGTTTCTAAACTAATAAGATGGACTTTCTCTAGTGACTGAAAAGGGTGTCTGATGGTCAAATCCAAGACAAGAGCCAGAAATGCTTTAAACAGTTGATAGCATCATTTGACTCTTCACCCAGCCTTTCAGTGTAGTGCCTTTCAAAAACAACAAAAATTTGGATGAAAAACTTTTATTTCATTTCTATTTGTTTGCATACACAGTCATGAACTTAGGGGTACCTAATAATTTTTTTGCATTATTTGTACGGGTTGCTATGTCCATGACCAGACCATATAACATGATCTATAAATAAAGGTGTTTATTTTTGGCCACTTGAAAAATAGTTGTTAGATGATGGGCATTTAGCACAAAAATTTTATAAGTTTCAGGGCTTTTTTGCTTTCAGCTTCAGCAGATATCCCTATGATTAGTGACTTACTTCAGCTGAGACGCTTAGAGAACATGTAAATATTGATAAAAATGGTTTGAGTTTCCATATATTTAAAAACTAACATAATTCCTCTCCAGCTACATAAAATAGGCATGTGATAAATATTTTCTTTGTTGAAAGAATGAATGAATGAGGCGATGCTAGGGAACTAAAAGTGGCTGACTAAATTAGAGATTGGGCTGCTTAAAAAAAATTTTGGCAACATTAGCCTAATGTTATTTGGTAGACAAAGTAAGGTACAGTATGCATTGCTAACCTCATTAAGTTCCAAATAAAACTCTATCCTTTACACCATTTCTACAAGAGGTTTTATTAGATTTCCTTAACTGGTGTCATATTTTTTTGGCCAGGGCATTTTTAACCAGCTTCACATAAATAAAGTTCTATTTTGTCACCATGTCATAGTAAAATAAACTGCTTGTACTATGCATCCCTGCCAAAGCCAGAGCAGACGGGGCAGGGATATAAATGTGTCAGTATTCGGGGAGAGAAAACACATAAATGCACATGGCGACTCTCTTAACTCCGAGGCTCAGCGTGATACTAATTCATTTGGGTGACATTTAGAAAGCTACTCCCAACATAAATAATAGGTATATGGTGGGGGGTATCTCTGACAGACACACAGTTGAAAAAAAATGGCCTGAAAGAATGCACATCGGATTTTACAGGTGCTCAGAACATTAATGTACAGTGATGGATGATCTTTTTGCTGAAGGTTGACATAATGTTGAATGGAATGTTTTGTTTATATCTGGTACCAAGTTTATTGACCAGCACCAAAGGGTAGGACCAGGCTGGGATTTGAACAGTTCCCCCCCCCTTTTTTTGTGGAAACTATTTTCTATGTCCCACCCCCTCACAGGCAATAGTTCTTAAGTTGTTTCACAGATATCATTCCACAAGATGGATTACTCTCTTTAAAAAAAAATCTTAAGCCTAAGTATTCATTACCAAAGGTGAAATTTTTGATGAGTAAATATGAAAAATTAGGCAGAGAAGATTTTTAACACATTTATCATACATCTTTAATCTGTTTGTCATCTCTAATGTGTCCACAGTTAAAATTCCCATGATTAATAGTGTGTTGCTACCGAGAGTGCCTGTAGATAAAATCACGAGACCAACAAGTCAACCAGGCCATTTGAATGACAGCATAGACTTGTCCCCATGGTGCCCTTTCCCATATGGATGAAAACAGAATTAGAATAAAAAATAGGAAAAACTTTTAGTATCAGTCCAAGTGATAATTTCCTTTCACCACCAAGTAGGAAATTATCACTATACAAAAGTAATCCCTTTGGGAAAATTTTCCAAGTACTTAGCATAAATTATTTCTTTCATGATGTCAGCCATTATACTAGTTATTATAACCTCTTGAGCAATGCAGTACATTCTTTTTTCTTGATGGTTGCACCTTTCAAGTTAATTTTGCCATGACCATCTTTAGTCACTTTTAGTTTGTTTGCTCATTTGTTCATTCTTTCATTTATTCACTTTATTCAGTAAATATTTCTAAAGCCTATCCTGTGCCCGGTTTTTAGGAGGAGGAAAAATGCATCAGACAAGGGACTTCCAGTGGTTTAAAAAGCAGTAGAGTAAATAAGACAGGTGTGAAAATGTTCCAAATATAAGGTAGAACATGATACACATCCTTAGATTGTTGCTGGCAGCACTGGGAGGTGAAGATGCAGGAATGACCATTAGTTCTTTCTGGAGGGCTCTGGAAAAACTTCCTAGAAATGGCAGTATTTGAGGTGGGCTTTAAAGGTTGCCTAGAATTTGCACCTCCAGAGAACAAGAAAGCCACAACAGACACAAGGAAAATGACGAAAGGTGCAGAGGAAAGGAAGGGAGGGAAAAGTGAAGAAACCGAAGAATGATGGGAACAGAAGATAGGACCAGATCACCAAAGACCTTGAGAGGCCAACTAAAGGGTTCAGGCCTTCTTCCTTAGTCAGTGGGAGGAATTCAAAGTCTTTAGCAGAAACAAACTTGATTAGCACTGTGCTTAGAAAAGCACTCTCCAGAATGGTGGTGGCTATTTTTTAGTCACTAAGTCATGACCTACTCTTTGCAACACCATGGACTGTAGCCCACCAGGCTCCTTTGTCCATGGGATTTCCCAGGCAAGAATACTGGATTGGGTTGCCATTTCTTTCCCCAGGGTATCTTCCTAACCCAGGGATCGAACCTGCGTCTCCTGCATCTCCTACATTGGCAGGCAGATTCTTTATTGCTGAGCCTCCAGAATGGGGTGGAGGATAAAGAGAAGAAGGTGAGGAGGCTAGTTGGATGAGTGGGAAAGAATTCCTGTGAATGAACATGGAGAGGAAGAGGTGGGCAGTGGAGTGGAAATATGAGGCAGAGGTCACATCAGAGGGTCAGAGACATGTTTAGGGGACTGATGCATCAAGATCAACTTTCAGATTTCAGCTGAGGACTAGGAAAGTCAGTAAAAATGGGGGCAGGTTTCAGTTCAGTTCAGTCGCTCAGTCATGTCCGACTCTTTGGGACCCCATGAATTGCAGCACGCCAGGCCTCCCTGTCCATCACCAACTCCCAGAGTTCACTCACACTCACGTCCATCGAGTCGGTGACACCATCTAGCCATCTCATCCTCTGTTGTTCCCTTCCCCTCCTGCCCCCAATCCCTCCCAGCATCAGTCTTTTCCAATGAGTCAACTCTTCACATGAGGTGGCCAAAGTACTGGAGTTTCAGCTTTAGCGTCATTCCTTCCAAAGAAATCCCAGGGCTGATCTTCAGAATGGACTAGTTGGATCTCCTTGAAGTCCAAGGGACTCTCAAGAGTCTTCTCCAACACCACAGTTCAAAAGCATCAATTCTGCAATGCTCAGCTTTCTTCACAGTCCAACTCTCACATTCATACATGACCACTGGAAAAACCATAGCCTCGACTAGATGGACCTTTGTTGGCAAAGTAATGTCTCTGCTTTTCAATATGCTATCTAGGTTGGTCATAACTTTCTTTCCAAGGAGTAAGTATCTTTTAATTTCATGGCTTCAATCACCATCTGCAGTAATTTTGGAACCCAAAAAAATAAAGTCTGACACTGTTTCCACTGTTTCCCCATCTATTTCCCATGAAGTGATGGGACCAGATGCCATGATCTTCGTTTTCTGAATGTTGAACTTTAAGCCAACTTTTTCACTCTCCACTTTCACTTTCATCAAGAGGCTTTTTAGTTCCTCTTCACTTTCTGCCCAGAGAAGGCAATGGCACCCCACTCCAGTACTCTTGCCTGGGAAATCCCATGGGTGGAGGAGCCTGGTAGGTTTCAGTCCATGGGGTAGCTAAGAGTCGGACACGACTAAGCGACTTCACTTTCACTTTTCACTTTCATGCATTGGAGAAGGAAATGGCAACCCACTCCAGTGTTCTTGCCTGGAGAATCCCAGGGACGGGGGAGCCTGGTGGGCTGCCGTCTATGGGGTCACACAGAGTCGGACATGACTGAAGTGACTTAGCAGCAGCAGCAGCAGCTCTTTCTGCCATAAGGGTGATGTCATCTGCATATCTGAGATTATTGATATTTCTCCCGGCAATCTTGATTCCAGATTGTGCTTCTTCCAGCCCAGCGTTTCTCATGATGTACTCTGCATAGAAGTTAAATAAGCAGGATGACAACCTACAGCCTTCATGTACTCCTTTTCCTATTTGGAACCAGTCTGTTGTTCCATGTCCAGTTCTAACTGTTGCTTCCTGACCTGCATACAGGTTTCTCAAGAGGCAGGTCAGGTGGTCTGGTATTCCCATCTCTTGAAGAATTGTCCACAGTTTATTGTGATCCACACAGTCAAAGGCTTTGGCATAGTCAAAAAAGCAGAAATAGATGTTTTTCTGGAACTCTCTTGCTTTTTCGATGATCCAGTGGATGTTGGCAATTTGATCTCTGGTTCCTCTGCCTTTTCTAAAACCAGCTTGAACATCAGGAAGTTCAGGGTTCACATATTGCTGAAGCCTGGCTTGGAGAATTTTGAGCATTACTTTACTAGCGTGTGAGATGAGTGCAATTGTGCGGTAGTTTGAGCATTCTTTGGCATTGCCTTTCTTTGGGATTGGAATGAAAACTGACCTTTGCCAGTCCTGTGGCCACTGCAGAGGCAGGTTTAGAAGCAGTAAACTGCCAAGTTCATTTCTGGACACCAGTATGATAATCTGGATCTACAGAATCATAGTATATGTATCTTTGAATCCCCAATTTCTAACAAACTGTGGATGCTGAATGAAGTTGAAATGTTATTTGACACACAGGTTATCTCATGTGAAGATGTCCAGTAGACAGTTGGAAAATCAGGCAAGTCATAATTTATTTTCTCTCTTCACAGTGCCTGGCTGTAGGATACAGTTAAATATCTAATAGGTTTTATTTCTTAACCAGGAGAGTGGCTAAAATACATAAACAGTAAATAAACATTTTTGAACGTTTCTTTCTTATTGTGTCAATTTCAAAAATGATATGTATACCCTTTTCCCAGTTAATACAAATCACAATATTTGAAATATGTGGTCTTATGCTGAGAAAAATTTTATGCCAAAAAACTTGGTGCCAATAGTGAAGTGTTCTCTACTCTGGCAGTAAAGGACACTTCTAGCTGTTTGCTTGCAAAACAAATAAAGACAATTATTCAAAAGTTTTCACCTCTGTTTGTTTTTCATCTATTGAATATTAATTTTAGCAGGCATGGATTTATATTTTTCAGTTTGGAGCTAACCACTTACAAACTTTTATATCCTATTTTGTTGTGTCTTGATTTTTCCTTGGTATTCCATATCCCCAACTTTACATATACTTTAAGATTTCCAACTTGATTTTGCACACCGTTTATGCTGTTTTCATGTTACAAACCTTATGGATTACAAAATAGAAATATTAATGCAATCTTTGTTATTTAGCCCAGCCTTCCATTTACACAAAGTAGCCCAGAAGTATCCCACTGTATTTATATTAAATTCAAGAGTTGATTAAGAAACCTCTTGAAGTTCAAGCACATTTCTGATTAGCAATAGCTTATATGTAGTATGTCATGTTATCATTAACCAAATATTTTCTGACATTCAAGCCCCGATAACCAAAAGCAGTGTTTAGACATGGACCACAATGCAGGCAATTGATACTTCAAAAGTAAATAAGTAGAGGTGGAGATAGAATAGCAAAATGATAAAAATCAAATTCCACAATACTGCTGAAGGGTTCAGTGAAGACTGGGTGGCCACAGCTTGATGATAGATGAGTAACCAGATCTAAATGTTCTGTAAATACCCAGCCATTTGAGCGAAGTCTTCTTGAATATCCCATTCTTCATACCTGAAACATGACAACTTGTAGACTAAGCCCAAACTCTAGAAGGTGTAGTCTTTTTTTCTAAGACCCCAGTCCCGTATACTGGATAAAAATGGGATTTGTTTGTGTCGTGCTTTGGGGGTTTGTCTTTTTAGGATTTATTGTTATGATGTTAAGGCATCACTGTTTTTTGTTTTGTTTTTACGCTTTATTGTGTAAAACACAGAAAAAGCACAGACTTGCCAAAATTGTCTGTTTGAACTCTAAATATATGGAAATTGGTGAGACTTTATGATATCTAGACTTCGTTGGTTTATGAGTTGCTTCTAATCCTGATGTCACTTATTGTTACTGGGTCTTCCCTTGTAGCTCAATCAGTAAAGAATCTGCCTGCAATGCAGGAGACGTGGGTTTGAACCCTGGGTTGAGAAGATCCCCTGGAGAAGGAAGTGGCAATGCACTCCAGTATTCTTGCCTGGAGAATCCCATGGACAGAGGAGCGTGGCAGGCTATAGTCCTTGGGGTCGCAGGCGTCAGACACGACTTCGTGATTAAACCACCACATAAAAATTTCACTATTTATTTAGGGAACAGTGGTATGTGATATATAGTAATAAAATTGAGAAAATAATTCCACCTTTCAAGAAATTTATCCACAGAGATAATAATAGTCATCATATCAGATCAGATCAGTCACTCAGTCGTGTCCGACTCTTTGCGACCCCATGAATCGCAGCACACCAGGCCTCCCTGTCCATCACCAACTCCCGGAGTTTACTCAGACTCACATCCATCGAGTCAGTGATGCCATCCAGCCATCTCATCCTCTGTCATCCCCTTCTCCTCCTGCCCCCAATCCCTCCCAGGATCAGGGTCTTTTCCAATGAGTCAACTCTTCGCATGAGGTGGCCAAAGTACTGGAGTTTCAGCCTTAGCACCATTCCTTCCAAAGAAATCCCAGGGCTGGTCTCCTTCAGAATGGACTGGTTGGATCTCCTTGCAGTCCAAGGGACTCTCAAGAGTCTTCTCCAACACCACAGTTCAAAAGCATCAATTCTTCGGCGCTCAGCCTTCTTCACAGTCCAACTCTCACCTCCATACATGACCACAGAAAAAACCATAGCCTTGACTAGACGAATCTTTGTTGGCAAATTAATGTCTCTGCTTCTGAATATGCTATCTAGGATGGTCATAACTTTCCTTCCAAGGAGTAAGCGTCTTTTAATTTCATGGCTGCAGTCACCATCTGTAGTGATTTTGGAGCCCAGAAAAATAAAGTCTGACACTGTTTCCACTGTTTCCCCATCTATTTTCCGTGAAGTGGTGGGACCGGATGCCATGATCTTCGTTTTCTGAATGTTGAGCTTTAAGCCAACTTTTTCACTCTCCACTAAAGTTCCTCTTCACTTTCTGCCATAAGGGTGGTGTCATCTGCATATCTGAGGTTATTGGTATTTCTCCCGGCAATCTTGATTCCAGCTTGTGTTTCTTCCAGTCCAGCGTTTCTCATGATGTACTCTGCATATAAGTTAAATAAACAGGGTGACAATATACAGCCAATAATAGTCATGGACACATATAAATATAGGAATTTTCAGAACATAAAATAATGGACACCCTCCCTGCAAAAAATTGGTATATTGTTTCCTGCCTCAATAGCTGTACTGCCAGGAACTGAAAAGAAGATAATTGTTCATTCTACTGTGATTCTTTTTTTTTTGGTTCAAGTTTACCCTGCATTCATTGTACCTGAAAAGAGACTATCTGAAGCATGAGCAAAACGAAGCTTTTGCAGGATTCCTCTGCTTAGGGTCTGTGTAACCAGTGAATCATTCTGTGGGGTTCCAGAATACAAAGTCTTAACTGGTGAAATCTCTGGAAAACCCCAAAGATTGTAATCAAAGCTCTGAATTGATTCAGTGTATTTGAGTGAAACTGTGCTATATATCCGCAATGGCAGATCAAGATTGCTCTCTTAGTGATGTAGGAAATACTAGGATCTCTCAGCCATCTATTTCCCTAGTAGGGAAAAACAGGCTAACCCATGGAATTGAGAAAGTGTCTTCGGTGTGCCTGACTTTCATCCATTCATTTGTTTATTCCTTTACTGGTTTATTCTCTTTTTCATTCACTCAATCATTTGTTCATTTATAAAAAGATATCCAGAATGTGTTATCTTAGGCATTGAAGTCAGAAGATGAATAAAGTGATTCTTAACCTTGTCTAGTGGGACACACAGAAATGAACAACTATATATTACAGTGTAACAACTATTCCATTTACTATAGTATGATTACTTCTTTTAATATAATAGAACTAATATGAGCACATTCTTAAGGGAAATGGAGAAAGAAAATACCCTGATAGAGTAGAAATAAGGAAAGGCTTTACAGTATGAATCAGTTATTCCCAAATAATTTTTTCCTAAAAGCATACCAATCCATAATGGAGTCTTTGTTGGTTTGTGTGAAATAAGAAAAGTAAAGAATACATCTTCATAATTAATTTTAATCAGTTTAAGGAACTGTCACTTTTAAGATTCTGCCCTTTCTACTTTTGTGGTATTAAAATGTCCTTTCTGTTTTGTGAAATAATGGTAAGAGTTGGTGATGGTAATCTAAAAATTTTTCTTGCTTGGCAAAGTGAAAACTTGGCAACCCAGTTATTCCTTATTTCTTTTTTTTCATTTACTGGTTTGTGAAGTCTGGTCATTTAAGAACCATGTGGACAATATTTGAGGTTAGCTTTTGCTTAGGTTTACCTATTGTCCAAATCCTGACAATAGTTAGAAGCTAGTAAATCCAGAAATATTATATTTCTAATGGCAAGAGAATCTGAAAAGATCATTAGTTTCAAAGAGTGTAAAGTGTCCTCATGGGCAGTTCAAAAGAGACAGATTCATCATTGAATAAGCTTTGTCCAGTGTTCCTTTCCTTGTCATTTTGTGAACTCATGGTTGTCAACCGTACTTTACCACAAAATTGACCCTGGTTCCATGTCAGAGACAGAAAATTCTGTAGCATGGACCAATGTCTGTTTCAGTGAGATATAGTCTTATAATAACTGGATATGTTTGTGTTTCCACTATAATTATAAACACTCCAGATTTATCTGCTTCACTGATAAAGAACTGCTTAATTGGATGAGATTTCCAAACACCTACCACTTATCTGAAAAGCTAAGAGTTTTCCTCACTGTGATCTGCACCTGTGGCAGAACTCTGGAGGCACAACCAAATGGTTACGAGTCTTACATCCACAGCCTTGGTTTGTGCAGATAGTTAATGCCTAAACAGAAGGGCCAGGCCCCATAGCCCTACTTCTCTGAGTCCTGGGCATGTCCAGTACAGAACACTGGACAGAACAGGGGTTAAGAGCAGTTAATGTGTCCTGAATGTAATCATTTTACTTGGTCTGCATTGATACCAAATTGCCAATTCTTATGCAATCACAAGGCAGAGTATTTTAAAACAGTATGAGTATGTACAATAATATACAAAAATATATTAGCCATTTCTTATACAAGCACACACATAATTAGCTTGCACAAATCTCATACTCATTTCTCCCAAGAGATTGGCCTTGTCTCTATGCCTAGACAGAAAATAGAAACATACAGTTAGCATTGTTTTGCTTTTTCTTTCTATTTAAATAAAAACCAGCTCAATTGGATAGTTTTGCAATGGCTAAAAGTTAAGTAGAGCTAGCCTATTTTCTTAGAGAATCATGAGTTGGCTAAAATTTAGCACTGCAAAATATAAAAGGAATGGAGTCCTAAAGATAGCTTTTACAGTAAATTTTTTTCAAGAAATCATTTTTTATTCAGTAATGGCATTTGGGAATATTTTAGAGATCAAATAAACTTTTCCTTTCATTTTGAGTTTGAGGGAGCAGGCTCAGAGAGGATAAGTGACTTTTTCAAGAAGGATAGTCAGATCTAAGCTAGATCATTTTAATACCAATTGGCTTGTTTGAATATTACTATTAGGTTGGTGTAAGTGTAATTGCAGTTTTTGCATCTTGAAATTTGCTGTTTAATATTGGAATACATTCTTAATAAATGTGGTTATGTTATACATCATATTTTAATGTGCATTTCTTGTTTTATGTTTTTTGCTAGTGACTTACTACTTGCTGTTTATCATATTTTTGGGGGCTATGGAAATATTGTTAGACAAAAAGCAAATTCAAATAATTTTCTTATCCAAGTTCAAAATGGGTCGTAAAGCAGTAGAGACAGCTCACAACATCAACAACACATTTGGCCCAGGAACTGCTAACAAATATACAGTGCAGCAGTGGTTCAAGAAGTTTTGCAAAGGAGAAGAAAGCCTTGAAGATGAGGAGCAGAGTGGCTGGCCATCAGAAGCTGATAATGACCAATTTGAGAGCCATCATCCTGGCTGATCCTCTTACGACTACACGAGAAGTTGCCGAAGAACTCAACGTCAACCATTCTATGGTTGTTCAGCATTTGCAGCAAACTGGAAAGGTGAAAAAGCTCGATAAGTGGGTGCCTCATGAGCTGACTGCAAATCAAAAGACTCATCACTTTGAATTGTCATCTTCTCTTATTCTGCACAGCAACAACAAACCATTTCTTGATCTGATTGTATCATGAAACAGAAAGTAGATTTTATATGACAACCAGCGATGACCAACTCAGTGGTTGGACCAAGAAGAAGCTCCAAAGCACTTCCCAAAGCCAAACTTGCACCAAAAAAAGGTCATGGTCACTGTTTGGTGGTGTCTGATCCACTACAGCTTTCTGAATCCTGGCAAAACCATTATCTCTGAGAAGTATGCTCAGCAAATTGATGGGATGCACCAAAACTGCAGTGACTGCAGCTAGCATTGGTCAACAGAAAGGGCCCACTTCTTCCCCATGACAACGTCAGACTGCATGTTGTACAACCAACACTGCAAAAGTTGAACCAATTGGGCTACAAAGTTTTGCCTCATCTGTCATATTCACATGACCTTTTGCCAACCATCTACCACTTCTTCAAACATCTCGACAACTTTTTGCAGGGAAAATCCTTCCACAACCAGCAGGATGTGGAAAATGCTTCCACCACCAGAAGGATGAACTTTCCAAGAGTTCATTGAATCCTAAAGCATGGATTTTTATGCTATAGGAATAAATCAACTTATTTCTTGTTGGCAAAAATGTGTTGATTTTAATCGTCCCTATTTTGATTAATAAAGATGGTTTTAGTCTATTTATAATAACTTAAAATTCATGGTTTGATACTGGAATTACTTTTGGACCAACCTAATCATTTACTGTTGCAGTCCATGGATTGCAAACAGTCAGACACAACTTAGCGACTGAACAATACATTTTAATTGTTTGTTTATATTTTTGAAAAACAATTCTTTGCAAAAAAATCTATTTCCTGCACAAATATTTAGAAAAAATAATTAACTCTGTCTGATGGATAGGTATGTAGATAGAGGAAAGTCCTATTTCTTTTATTTGATCCAGTCTCATAACTAGAGGGATTGACAAGGTCTGTGCCTTGGTTAGTAAGGAGCTTGGCATTTGAGATGCAGAGAGTTGCAAGGATTCAGAGCAGTGCAGTGGAAAAAGTGGTAGAAAAATGTAACTAATCAGTAGTCCCCAAATTTCCTAAGTTATATATTTTTGAATGTTATCACTATTTTAAGTTACTATGTTGTTTACACCATGTTTTGGAACACCATTATTGATTCCTCAAAAATAGGCTATTTGTCTTGGTAACTACTAGGGGTTTCTTTGCTTTGTTTCTTTGTTTTGTGATGACAAGAGAAAAGTCAAATTATTTCTCTTTTTGTGTAATTTTAAAGAAGGACATAGTTTATAGTGTGTGACTTGGTTACCAAAACTTTTCCCCTGAGACAAATAGAGAAGGCTGCATCTGTAGGCTGTGGATAGATGTGGTTGGCTTCAGATTGCCTCTTTTTTACTTTGTAGAGTCAAGGCAGAGAGTATCAACAATGTAATTTCAGCAACCATAGTGGAGGAAATCTTGGTGTTAGGATATAGAGCCTAGTGTTTGGTCTCTTGGAGAGCTGTTGAGGGTGGGGTGGGAAGCATAGAATGTATATTCCTGGCTGCCTGGTTGAAATATCCTTCCATACTCCAAGACAAGGGTGCAGGGACTTAGGCTTTGATTCTTGGGATTCCAGGCTTTTCCAGAAAATGAGAGGGAATAAGAGGTCCAGTTGGCCCATTTCTTCAAGTAATAATTTATAAAACAAATCATTTGATTATCCTTTGAAATGAGAATGTGAGTTGGAGGTTGGGCTGTGGGGCAAGTTTTTGCTGATGCCAAGTCAAGTAATTTGACTTGGTCAAATTTGACTTAGTCTAACACCAGAAGATCCTCAGTGTTTCCCACACTGTCCTTTAACTAGAATGCAGACTTCCAGTGGCCAGGGACTATGCCTATTTATTAACCATGTGCACTTTCTAAAACATGGTAGGAGCTATGATTAGTCTGCTAAGGTGGCAGTAATAAAATAACCACAGACTGGGTTACTTGAATGAGAGAAATTTATTTCCTATAGTTCTAGAGACCAGAAGTTCATCAACAAGGTGCAGCCGAGTGGGTTTCTGGTGGGACATCACTTTCCAGCTTGTAGACAGCTGTGCCCTGGCTGTGTCCTCACATGGCCTTTGGAAAGAGAAAGGGATCTCTGGTATCTCTTCTTTTTATAAGGACAGTAATCCCATCAGATGAGGAGCCCTCTTCATGAATTCATTTAACCTTAAAGAATCTTCCTGCAATGCAGGAGACGCGGGTTCAGTCCCTGGGTCAGGAAGATCCTCTGGAGAAGGAAATGGTAACCCACTCCTGTATTCTTGCCTGGGAAATCCCATGGTCAGAGGAGCCTGGTGGTCTACAGTCCACAGGGTCATAAAAGAGTCGGACACAACTGAGTGACTGAACAACAGCAACAACTTCTTAATGTCCTTGTCTCCAAATATGATCGCATTGGGGATTAGGCTTCAATATATGAATTTGGAGGGGGATGTAATTCAATCCATAACAAGGTAATAAAAGTTTATTGGATAAATGAATTGATAAAACAAATGATAGTTATTCAGCAATAATACAAAGGTTAAGGGTGATATGTGATTTTGTAAAGTATCTTGCAGCAAATTCCATGGTCCAGGGTTTCCTCAAATGCATTCTATGGGATTCTAGTCTCTCAAGATGCTCTCTGAGAATAGGATTTACATGGTTTAAACACATTTGGAGAACTCTGTATACTATATCCCTCTCTTGGAGAGTCAGATTATACTTTAACATAATAAAACCTCTTCTATGTCAGAAAAGAGAACTGTTAACTGTATTTAGCCCAGACTTTCCTTCCACATATTGGATACAGAACCTTCCCTCCATTTTTTTTTTTTTTTTAAACTAGTGCAATGGCAACCCACTCCAGTACTCTTGCCTGGAAAATCCCATGGACGGAGGAGCCTGGGAGTCTGCAGTCCATGGGGTCGCTGAGGGTCGGACACAACTGAGCAACTTCACTTTCACTTTTCACTTTCATGCATTGGAGAAGGAAATGGCAACCCACTCCAGTGTTCTTGCCTGGAGAATCCCAGGGACGGTGGAGCCTGGTGGGCTGCCGTCTATGGGGTCACACAGAGTCGGACATGACTGAAGCGACTTAGCAAGCAAGTTCTATTTATTGCCCATTTTGAAAATGCTTCAAATCCTACTGAAGGGTAATATCTGTAGGCTCAGAATTGGAAGGGGAGGGGCAAATGGAGATTTCTAGTCTATCCTGTTTTCCATTTACCATTTCAACTCAACTTCAAACTCTTAGGACATTAGAATCTAGAAATAGATATTAATATATAAACTTAAACTTTGTAATATGGTAATAAAAATAAAAATTGTTTTATTAAGATAAAAAAATTATCTCCTAAATATGGGAGTGACTGTGAAAAAGAGAAGGCCCTTTGTATGGGTGTGTGGCCTGGAGGGATGGTAGAGGTGGGTGAGGGTACGTGTGTGCATGTTCAGTCACTTCAGTCGTGTCTGACTCATTGCAGCCCCATGGACTGTAGCCTGCCAGGCTCCTCTGTCCATGGAATTCTCCAGACAAGAATACTGGAGTGGGTTGCCATGCCCTCCTCCAGGGGATCTTCCCAACCCAGGGATCAAACCTGTGTCTCTGTGTTTCCTGTGTCTCCTGCATTGGCAGGTAGATTCTTTACCACTGAGTCATCTGGGAATCCCCTGACATAACTTTTATTGTGCTTTAAAGACAAGTTTAAAGCATATTTTTAATTGGTTTGGCTTACAAACTTCTAGTTAATTTATGTTAGTTTATGACATGAATTAAAAATCTTCAGTGAAATGCATACTAATAATGGTACGTAAAAGGCATGTCTTGGGGTAAGTATAATTTAAAGTTCTTATATCATAGCTCAAAAAATGAGAAAAGGGTTTTGAACCTGTGTGAAAGCACTTTTGATTGAGAGACAAGTCAAGTTGTTATCTCTCCTTCATGATACTCTCATGAAGAGAATACTGGCCTGTGAAAGAATCTACAGCTCAATTTGGACTTAACCAGAACCCATCACTCTAAGCCTTGGTTTTCTTATTTGTAAAATAGATTTGAACTAGGTGATTTGTAATTTCTCAGCCAATATTCACATGTTGTAACTTTATCCTTTAGATAGGTGTTGCAAACCATATATGTAAGTTCAAATTTTTCAGTAGCCACATTCTAAAAAGAAATTTATTTATTTACTTTTATTCTGGCCTCGCTGGGTCTGTTTTGCCCTGCAACGTGTGGGATCTTAGCTCTCCTACCAGAGATCGAACCTCTGTCCCCTGCATTGGAAGGTGAATCCATAACCGCTGGACCAGCAGGGAAGTCCCGAGTAGCCACATTTTTAAAAAGTCAAAAGAAGCTGATGAGATTGGTTATATTATTTAATGTAATTAATTCAAAACATTAACCTATCAACATGGAATCCATTAAAAACATTACTGAGATTTTACATTATGTTTTTAGTACTGAATCTTTGAAACCTATGTGTATTCTACACTCACAGCACGTCTCAGCTCAGAGCAGCCTTATTTCACAGGCTCAGTTGCCACTTAGGCCTAGTGGCTCTCGTATTTGGCTGCACAGCTGTAGACTCAGGGCATTAGAAAGACAAACGTTTCATCATTATTTGGAACCAGAGAGTAACTTTTTCTGCTTCTCAATGTTTGTTGTTTTATTATGTACTTCTAGATGTCTAGTTACTGCCATTATTTTCAAGGAGGTTTTCATTAAATTATTGCTTACTAGGTTTTTCTCCTGCCTCTTTTCTGTTTTTCACTATGGAACAGTTTTCTTTGAGTGAAAACTTGTCGTTTATGCTAGACTCTGTGTTGGGTTTGTAACTTACCACTGCTGAGGATGACAAGCTTAACTGAATCCATTCATATTCTAATTTAGCGTCAGAACTCATGCTTCTGTAAATATCTTAGGAAAGTATATAAATCTATATGTATATAGCTAATTTTAAAAAATTATTGTTTTCTGACTTGTATTATTATACCAACTAATTAGGGTGGCAATTTTAACAAACTGGAGCCTATGACTTAGATATTCTACACGCCTACATATGTCATACATAAGGCAGTACTTATAACTGTGTATATAGTTGAATGTATGTATGATGTAGATTTAAAGTCATGATTGCACACTTAGGAACTGGCATTTCTAAAGTGATGTGTCCAAACTTCCATCAGAGTTAAAGCTCCTTCTTATTAATACTATATATTTTTCTGTGCTCTTATAAAATATTCATACTTTAGAGTAATGATGGTCCCTTCTTAGAGGAGAAATAAATATCTAGTTACTAATCCAACGTTCCCTGAGAAGCATTTGCTATTTATTTCCACATACACATCATTTAAAATATGCCTTAACTGTGTTTTGGGTGCAGTACTTCTAAGTCTTAAAAATAGTCCCTTCTAAAAGGAAAAATGAATCTCAGGTTACTAACCCAATAAAACCTGAGATGCTTTTGCTGTGTATGTTCACATATATATCGCTTAAAATAAAGTACACCCTAAAATTTGTTTTGAGTGTCACATTTGAGAGTGAAAATGTGTGCAGGTGACCAAAACTCTGGCTTTAGTGGCACAAAAGTAAATCAGACCTGAAATACCATCAGATGTGTGTGTCTGTATATGAGAGAGACCTTTCTGGAACAGTCTGGGTCATGCATTTCAGAGCAGACATGGTAAATCATCATAAGCTGAGGACCACCACTGTGTTTATGGAGCAAAAACCCAGCTTTTCTTTGCTGGATAATAAATGATCGCAGGGCTGGAAAGGAGTCATGTGCTTCAGACTGACCAAAGACAAACTATCTTTGAGTCTAGTCTTCTTAATTCACCTGTACACATCTCACATTATTACTCAGGTGCGAAGCAGAAGTGCTTTTTGTCTTCAAGGCTGAAAGACCCTTTAGTTTAAATTATGAACCTTCTCTGGTTTTCTTTGAGAAAGTAAAATAAATGCTATAGTGGTTGCTAGTTGTAAAAAGTTGTTAAAATACACAAGTTCTGCCCCATTTCCAGTGAAATGCTGTGACTTAAGAATGCCTGTTTATTGTTACTTGGTGTGCAGCTGAGCTATGCAGGTAGATGTAATTGGATTCTCTTTCTCGTTCCTTTATGCATTTCATTATCACTTATGGGCTGTTTCAAAAGGCAAGAGTTGAAACAGCCTAAAGATTAGAGAGCTAAATAACTTTTAGAAACTTTTGCTGAGCATGTGGGGTGGAGTGAGGAGGGTTGGAGGATATAGAATTAAGAAACTTCTCAGTATTAACAAATTTTTTACAAAAGAGAAATAGTTTCCAGAATGGGTTTGCTCCAAGACAGTCTGGATAAAAGTTGTAATTTTATGCCAAATAAACACATATAAAATACTAAAACATGGTCTGAGCATAGGTTGGTTTGTGTTAATAGCTCATTTCCATTATCTGTCAAGTTAGATTTCATGCTCGGGACATGACGCACTGACAGCCTAGAGGTATTAGTAAGATTATAGGGGTGGCCATCTTTCATAGGACTGCTAGGCCGGGCAGTTGTTGAGCAAAACCAACTGTTACTTGGATTTTAATTAATTGGACTTTTGAGAATTGTGACAACACATTTGAAGTCATGATTTATGGAAGAAAAATTTCACCTACTCGGTATTTAGAAGGTCTTTTTCTTAATATTGATTGTATCAGACAGGCAGATGCGTGTATAACATGGAAGTTTAAGGAGGCACATGTTAATGTTATTGAAAGATTTAAAAATGCAGACACTTAGCTTTTGTTAGAATTACCATTGCTGTTATTTACCTATGACCCTATATATTTATTGGCATTAATAACTGACAAAATATGAGTTTATTTATGGTATACATAGTTAAATTCAATGAATTACATTTAAAGTAACCACACATGCTTCTTTCTTTTGCTTTGTTAAGGGCTAATGGCTAGTAAAGGACTTCCCTGGTGGTTTGGACAGTAAAAAATCTGCCTGCAATGCAGGAGACCCAGGTTCAATCCCCAGGTCTGGAAGATCCCCTGGAGAAGGGAATGACTACCAAATCCAGTATTCTTGCCTGGAGAATTCCACGGACAGAGGATCCTAGTGGGTTACAGTCCATGGGGTTGCAGAGTTAGACACGACTAAGTGACTAACACTTATTTAATGGCTTTAGTAAATACAGAATTTAGAAGGGAGAGGAGTTAATTCTTGAATGCACTATAGTTTTAGAGTTGCCAAAGATTTAACATTGTATTTTAATAATAAACTTTTACTATATTAGTACAATGTGAAACACAGGAGTAAATTGGCATTAGCAAATGTGTTTCATTGTGCTATTTATAATTATTTATAATAATAATTATATTTATTTATAATAATAAATCGGAGAAGGAAATGGCACCCCACTCCAATACTCTTGCCTGGAAAATCCCATGGACGGAGGAGCCTGGTGGGCTGTGGTCCATGGGGTCCCTAGGAGTCAGACACAACTGAGCAACTTCACTTTCACTTTTCACTTTCATGCATTGGAGAAGGAAATGGCAACCCACTCCAGTATTCTTGCCTGGAGAATCCCAGGGACGGGGGAGCCTGGTGGGCTGCCATCTATGGGGTCGCACAGAGTCGGACACGACTGAAGCAACTTAGCAACAGCATAATAATAAATGTATTATTTATAATAATAACATCATTCTCTTTATTTCTTGTTCTGAATCTAGTATTATCT
Source organism: Bos taurus (assembly GCF_002263795.3). Lineage (NCBI taxonomy): Eukaryota > Metazoa > Chordata > Mammalia > Artiodactyla > Bovidae > Bos > Bos taurus. The sequence continues at coordinate 47,168,440 of NC_037348.1, read as the reverse complement.
GTATATTCACAACATTCTTGAGGTATTCGATCATTTGTATGATACCTTTATCTTGTACTCACAGAAGTTTGAGTATCATCACTCTCAGCATGCATACATCACAGGAGTAGAGTGTATGGCTAGCTTGCTTACATACATATGTTCAAACTCCTCGAGTTTGAATGGTCAAACTTTTTTTGCCAGCTTTTAAAATTTAGGTATGTTTTTCACTATGATAAAATACATAACATAAAATTTGCCATCAGTAACATTAAGTAATAATATATTCACATTGTTTTGCAATCATCACTACCATTCATCTCTAAAATTCTTCTTGTCTTACAAAACTGAAACTCTGTGTGCATTAAATAATTATTCATCACTCATTCCCCTCCTCCCAGCCCTGGGCAACCATCACTCTGCTTTCTATCTCTAGGAATTGAACTACTCTAGGTACCTCATATAAGTGTAATCATGTATCATTTGTCCTTTTGTGCCTGGCTTGTTTCATTTAGTGCAGTGTCCTCAAAGTTTATCCATGTTGTAGCGTGTATCAGAATTTCCTTCCTTTTTAAGGCTGCTGCTGCTAAGTCACTTCAGTTGCATTTGACTCTGTGCAACCCCATAGACAGCAGCCCACGAGGCTCCTCTGTCCCTGGGATTCTCCAGGCAAGAATACTGGAGTGGGTTGCCATTTCCTTCTCCAATGCATGCATGCATGCATGCTAAGTCGCTTCAGTCGTGTCTGACTCTGTGCAACCCGATGGACAGCAGCCCAGGCTCCTCTGTCCCCAGGATTCTCTAGGCAAGAATATTGGAGTGGGTTGCCATTTCCTTCTCCATTTTAAGGCTGAATAAGATCCCGTTGTATGTATATACTACATTTTGTTCATCCATTCATCTGTTGATGAACAGTTGGGTTGTTTCCACCTTTTGGCTGCTGTGAATAGTGCTGCTGTGAACATGGATATAGAAATATTTCTTCTACTCCATTCTTTCAGTTCTTTGGGGCCTGTGCCCAGAAGCGGATTCACTGGATCATACTGTTGAAGTTTGTTTTGAATAGGCTACAAATGAGATATTATCACTTGACTACATGGTACCAATTCACATTTCTATTTCCTTTTGTAGCAATATTCTTAACTTCAAAGTTTCACTTTCTTCTTTAAATAAAGATAACTGTCCTCATTACCCAGTAGTTTTGAGATGATTATGGAAACATTTTAGAGGCAGAATGAATAACCATCTCCTCTTACACTCACATGTAGTCCTTAAAAACTAAAAATAGCAATCTGGATCAAAAGGGAGAAGTTTTATTATTTGTTTTGATTTTGGTTGTCCTAAGAAGGTTGGCTGGGAAAGGTGCTCCTGGAGAAAGGAACCTGGAGAAACAAACATGATTTGGCATGTTCATGACAAAGCATGATATAGTTCAGTTTGAAAATTAGAATTGATTCACACAGCAAAGATGAACAACGATGGGATAATCAGCTGCAGGCAATGGACCTCATTTTAGGACACTCAATTTTGGTTCTCTGTTTTGGCTTCTGAAGTAATGTTCATTATACTTGAAAATGACAGGAGATGCAATGGCCTGAAAAAAAGAGAGAAAAATGGAATTTATCATTGCTGTTGAGGCCACCAGTCAACTCAGTGGGCTTAGAAGTACGTTACCAATATGCAGTGGTTTTCTTGTGGATTAACTAGGGCAGCTGTAGTCACTTGTCCATGCCTGTGTCCGAATGGGCTGCTGGGAGCCCCACCCTTCTGATGTTGGAACAGATGGCTTTCTCCTCAGGCTGTCTGTCTGAGAGAGAAAGAAAATCCTGTCACCATCTGCCATGTAGCTTCAAACAAAGTGTGCTTTTCTCCACCATGATGGTTTCCCAAGTCCTAACCATATCTCATATCTCAGCCACTTCCTTCAGGAAGTCTTCCTTGATACCATCTTCCTCAAATCCCCTCCTTGAGCTGGAGGCAGGTTCCTTCCTCTGAATTTCTATGACAGACTATCTGTGCCCACTGTGGCTATTGCTTTTTTTCTACTACTTGTCCCCATATCCTTCCCTCACATTCATGGCAGGCTCTTGATCTTTCATCCTTGTCCTTGTCACACAGCTGGGCCAAGATCCCAAATGTGGACAGGCTTCAGGACATGATCCTGGTAACTGATCTCTGGGGACAGAAACTTTTACCTCTGGTCACTCTTAGGCAAAGTCACCTGAAAAAGTACAGAGATGGCCACAAGACATGGTTCTGTGATGTGACTGGAGCAGGGTTAGGGAAGAAGTTGAATTTAGAATTTCTAAGGGATTTGGGGTATCCTTCACAGGAAACTTTCCCTTGCCAGTGAACTTGACCATCCATGTGTCCATTTGGGGTCTGTCTGTCCATTCCCCTGTTGGCACTGTGCCCTTGGCTATCCCAGAGAGGAGGACTCTACTGTAGCTCCACCAGTAAACTTGTGTCTACCTGCAAAGAATTTCCAATGAATTTCTTATTTTTCTCATAAATTTAGTAGTGATCATATCAAACTTCGTATAAAGAGTCAATGACTATTTATTTTCTCAATCAATTAATCACATTTGTTGCAAAGAGGTTTCCTAGTCAACCAAAGGACACTTGCTCGCTGGAAGGCCAAGTCGTATGGTCCAGGACATGAGTTCGGTTCTATGTTTTGAGAAACCACCCTGACCTGATGTGGCAGAGCTCTGAGGTTAGGTAGTGTATCCGTCATATGGAACCAGGGGAGTAATGCTGCTCTGAATGTGGATTGTCCAGCAGTTCCCTGCAATTTCAGGAGAACCAGAATCACAAGGGGGTCACTGATCTTGTTCTCTCTAGTGTTGCAGCAGGGCAGAGAATGCCAGGGCAGTACCAACCCTCCAATAGTGTGATACACAGAATAGTTCATCCATGTGCTCTGAAATAAACTTCTAGATGTCTAAGACATAAGACAAACCAATTATGTTAGCCAAAGTATCAGTTTTTAAAGTTGAGCATCAGTACAGTAATATAGGATAAGCCTTAGCACCTCATTAGGTGCAAGATGTCATCAGGTTAATACAACAGGATGAAAACGGGTTGTTCTCCATGATTAAAAATGAGGGGAAAAGGTTATTAATAAGAAAGACTGTGTATGTAAATCTCTCTCATCATGTATTAGTTAAAAATTAAAATAGCTTCCTTAAACAGTATAAAACAAGGGCTTCCCTTGTGGCTCAGCAGGTAAAGAATCCACCTGCAGTGTAAGAGACCTGGGTTTGATCCCTGGGTTGGGAAGATCCCCTGAAGAAGGGAAAGGCTACCCACTCCAGTATTCTGGCCTGGAGAATTCCATGGACTGTATAATCCACGGGGTTGCAAAGAGTCGGACATGACTGAATGACTTTTACAAAACAGTGCAGCTGCTTGATAAAGCAAAGCCGACCTGGAGTAAATCATGGAGTACTTGCACTTTAGTAACGTAAGTTATGCAATTATGAAAAAGTTGACTCCTCACATACTGTAAGATCAGTCTTGATTTGAGTTTAGTATGATTTGATCATTCTTTGTCTTCATCATAAAATAATTACCAACCATTCCAAGAATAACAAAAAATAAGGAGATCAATGCAGTCCTTGGAATACTGATAGGGACAGTGAACTAAAATGAATTTCCTAGTGTAGAAAAATATAAGAAAATGTCTCCTTTTGGAAATCATAAAATCTCCCAACTGGAAGAGATCATTGATTCACTTGGGGAACTTAATTGATGTCTTACACTCCCCGATAAGTTTTAGGAATTCTGCCTTTACTTGCTTGCATTGGATTGGGGAGCACATTGCCTTCTAAGGCAGAAGTTCTCCACCAGAAACATGCCGTACCTAGTTCCGAAAAATAAGAGAAGGTAGGACTCAAATTTAAATATGTCTTTCCCCTAAACATGCTGAGAAGGAAAAATAATTATAACTCTGCATGTAATACTGACATTTGAAAATTCCACATTTAATGTTAAGTAGTGTTTGGTGACTTATGTCCCAAATACAGACAGAACTTCACAAACAGCCTGTCACTTGAGTTCATAAAAATTCTTTGCTTGACAGAGAATAGACTAGTGTGACCAGGTTTGGCAGAATTATCAAGGGATAAGAAAATTGCACAATCCTTGTTTTTACTATGTTATATTTTTCACCACTGCTAGTCATATTCCATCCCGCCTCTCCAAAATTTTTTTAGTCCTTGCAGAAAATTAAAATTGTAACTTTTGGCTGTATACTTAAGTTGAATTAGCCCAGATACTTCTCATTTGTCTTTTCAGAGGTGTGTGGTAGAAGGCATAGATTGAAATAATTAACATGTGTTCTTTTCTCAGCCTGGTAAATGACTCTTCTACTGCCTTCTCCACTAGGTGCCAGCACAGCACCGCTCCCTGCTTGTGTTCGTTTCTGGTTATTTCAGCGAATCCTCCAGACTCCTGAATAACGTGGATTTTGCATGTACGGTGTACTCTTGTTTGGTTGGTTTGGTTTAGGTAATTTTGACTAAATTGAATCAAAAAGAGTCTCATTAGATTGGTTTTCTAAGCCCTAAGAATTTCACTTTCAAAAATTATTCAAGGTATGATGAATTTAAGTTGATACCAGCAGCAATATCTTTTATTTTTAGTCTGAGCTCTTGCTTACAATCTCAGTATTAATTGTGGGAGAATAAATAATGGTCAAAATAATTAAAAACTAAGCAATCATATAATAAATAATTTTAAAGCTGGGTGGTATATATCTAAAGTAATAAAAATAAAATTTAGATGGTTACTGGTTTTGTTATTCAAGAAGTAGTTTTTAATTTGCTACAGTTATTCCTCTCTCAACGTTGTGTATGTAATTTAATGTGTCATTTGTTTTCTTTCATCCAATTACATGTTTAAAATTTATTTGAAGTAATTCTTACACATTCAGAATGAAGATAACACCATATTTACACTCATTCTTTTAAAGTAGTCTATGTATGTAACAAGCTTCAAAATTACGTATTTAAGCACATTATTGTTCACCTACTATCATAGATTTCATTATTTTAAATTAATTAAAAAAATAAAAACCTTGAATTTTTCAATAATTAGCAACTGTAATAATAGAAAGTAAAAATTATTCTATGAACAAAAGCAGTTATATTTAATTTTGTATATCCTAAGCTAGGGAAGGAAGCACAATAAAAAATTCCATGCCATAACTAAATATATACCACAGATCTTCTATCTAGAAAATATCATCAAAAGTGCACATTTTTAAAAATTTTATTTTTTATTGAAATATAGTTGATTTATAGTGTTGTATTAGTTTCAGGTATATAACAAAATGATTCAGTACTATATATGTGTGTGTGTATGTATATATGTATGTACATACACTTCTTTTTCAGGTTTTTTTCTGTTACAGGTTATTATGAAATATTGAGTATAATTCCCTGTACTGTATAATATGTCCTCACTGGTTATCTATAAAATGCAAATTAATGTGGTGAAAATATTTATCTAAATGTTGGAAACTATATGATTCAAGATTTATATCAAAATTATATTAATTTCAAATTTATTTGATGTAGTTATCTTGATAATGTAAGTTTAAGCTATAGTCAATACTATTGTTGCCATCATTCTTACTTTTTTCTAAATGTCAAATATATAGTCAAAACATTCTCTGTACAATTTTTTGCAACATGTTTGAAAATAATGAAAACCATAAAATGTTGACTGCCTACACTGTGTATTTAGGCTAATGGGGCAGTTGCATTTCTAAAATGTGAGATGATTTTTTTCCCTCCTGTTTTATGGTATATTATAGGATAGGATCACTGCTTTTACTGATCACACACATTGTAGAAAAGACCACTGTGTGATCCGAGAGTTTGGTTTGATACTGCTTAGTATCAATATTTTGAATAAAGCTTGAATTATTCAAATATCAGGAAGCTTCCAGACCTATGTAGGTATAATACATCCTGCATAATTCTGTTTCTCCATTCTGATGGTTTCTTTTAATCTGTAGAAGTACTTTTGTGACAAGAAAAAAAGGAAAAGAAAAGCAATGAAATACTGTTTAATCTGAAACAGAGGTTCTTAAGTTCAGTCTCAGAAGCAAGATCAAATGTCCTATCCAGTCATTCTATATCTGTAATTCTTTCACAGTACTTTTCTTGAGTTTCTCAGATCAGCCCAAATCCTGGTTGGAATACTGTATTGTGTCCTTTTTTAGTATCAGACAATCATAGTATGGTCAGCGTCCTATCCAACTTCAAACATGGTCATCTGTAAGTTTGAAGTTTTTTGTTCCTGTGAAGTTCAATAAAAGATTTCAGTGTTGAATTCAACCCAGACCACAGAATGATTAAATTCATTGTTTTTGATATGTTTTTTTACATGGGAAGATATTATGTAATTGAGTTGCTTCCATCTTTGCAATTTATTTTCTTTAAAAAAAAAAAAAGGTTAGGCTATTAACTATATATGGCAATTAAAGGAAAGTGTACTGAATGTCCTGGCAACCCAGCACTTTTTTCTGTGTTTGATTTAGGCATCTGTAAAAGGACACCACTCATGTCTTTATAATTAAAATGCTGTCATTTCCACCATAAACTCCTATTTTTAGGAGTTTTGGTTTATAACTCAACCGTTTTAAAAAAAAAAAACTACATTCAGATTCGTGTATTTCTTCTTTTAATCTGAGAGAAAATTTTACTAAAAACTTGAAATCATGGCAGTTTCATCATTTTAAATTTGGAAGAAACCAAATGAAAAAAATGTCAGTGGTTTTGAATGCATTTTTTTTTGTTCTTTTTCATTAGTTATATGGGAAAATATGTTTTAATATATTCATTCAAAGAGACTGCCAGGGTTAGTGTTTTTAAAGTTGTAAATATGAATTCTCTATCAAGCACATTTCCTTCTGTGAAGGGTTTCATGGCAATATGACTGAAAAGAATATATTCACATACGTTGATTTTAAAGTTTAAAAAATTTTTTAAATACTGAATTTGAGTATAATTATGAAACTTTTACAATAAATATTTTTGAGTATACATTTAAAAATTTCTTGTTAGTTTCTCTTTTTATAAAACCATGTGGGAAGGTAGGTATCTACAGAGCTAAGGTAATTTTTAAAGTCTGCTTGTGTACCCTGTGGAGAGCTATTGCAGATGACCCAGATTTCTTTAGGAAAGTCTGAAGTACAAAATGATACTAAGCATAAAAAAAGAAAACACAATAATCAGAAGCCAGACTTCCTTATTTCTTACAGTTCACGTTCTTAGTCACTAAAAGTGTCCATGTTTTCTGTTTATTCATTTACAATTCTAGGTAAATGTTGCTAACAGTGGCTGATCCTTTAAATTTCCTTGTGTCTTCTAAATCTCTTTTTTCCCTTTTGCTAAATCCATAAGCAAAGCTGTACGTATAAAACTTATTTATGTGTGTATGTAAATACTGAATATTTCCCCCTTGAGGAACCTATTAATCTATTTGCTATAAAATACATTTTCGTAAAATAGCTTCTTCTTCACATACAACTGTGGGAGGCAGATTATCGTGAAAGTGAGAGAAAGGAGAGAGACTGGATTGGTTTTGAAAGATCTGACAAAGCTCAGGTAACCTGGCGATAGTAAGTCAGAAAGATTTAGGTGGACAACAAGAAGATGATGGAGATGAGAAAGAGGGGCGTAAGTCATGTTTACTCAACAGAACCACTTAACAAAAATGCTGTCCTAACAATCAATGTACGTGAATATATTCTTTTCAATCAGATTGCCATGAAACCCTTCACAGAAGGGAATGAGCTTCATAGAGAATTCATATTTACATTTTCCTCCTCTGGATCCAACTTACTGGTTTAGGAAGAAACAAGCCGCCTTCCTTCGCTTCTTTGAAACACAGAAACATGGTTTTCTTATGTTTTTCCATAAATGAATCTGACAAATTTAGATATACTAAAAATTGTTACAAGTTATCTGGGAAACAGAATTTTGCAACCAAACTCACTATTAAACAAACTCTGTTATATGAAATTCCACCTCTACACAAGAGATGTGTTTGAAGGAATTTCATTGATTATACACAGATTCATAATTTAAGTAGTAAATTCTGTTAATGTATTTAAAACATGATTAGATTTGCAAAAATTTGGCTTACATAAAACTTTAGAAAGCTAAAAGTAGTGAACAAATCTATTATTATCTAAGCACAAGAACATTAAATCTGAATATAATATAGGTTGATCTATTTCTATGATTCAGTGAAAGAAATAAATTTATGTTTAAATAAATTTGTTTAACTCATCATATAAGCCATCTATATATGTGTGTGTGTGTGTGTGTGTGTGTGTGTATGTATATATATACACACAACCCAACTTGACTGTTTTTCATCAGGTTCTTGTTTAGAAGTTTATGAGATTAACTGATTGTTTAAAGAGCCAAAAATTTCTTTATGGTTGATCCTGTTTGATCATTAAAATGAGTAAAATAACCAGATGTGATCTTTGTGATTAAATTGGATTGGCTGTGCAATGATCCCATTGATTGTTGGCAATCATTTATTATTATGTATTGAAAAATAAAAATCAATCAAGCAGAAGAAAGCCAATGTGATACCAAATTTAGATAAATGTTGAGTAGGATGCAGAATAGAAGGGGATGACACAGAGGTGCCGGGGATCCAACCCTCTGCTCCTCTAACACTATCCAGAGTTTGACAGTCTCCAATAAAGTACTTTGCCCCAATGCACAAACAAGGTGGTCTTGCCCTTGTGAAGAGATGTGTCATTTGGTATCAAGCAAACCTGGCTAATTAGAATCCTACATCAATAGACTCCACCCTGTGCATAAAGATCTGATTTGTTGCCATCAATCTTTAAATCAGCTTGTAGGTATTGCCAGGAGAAGGCTTCTGTAAGAAAGATAAAGTGAAAAAAAACAATAACAATTTAACAGTCAGACCTATATATACAGTTTAACAACATGTTTTCAGGGGGGTTTGAGAAAATAAATCAGGAATAGAAGTATAGACTCATCACAGCAGTTTCCTGGGCTCTCAAAGGAAACAACAAGCCAGACATAATTGGTCCCTGGGGAAAAAAATTAATTCAAATAATCATAATAATAAAGTGTTCTCTCCAGAAAATTTCTGAAATAATAGGTTAATTTTAAACGTAAACATGTTAGTTAACCCATGCTTGGTTAGTATATAGTTTTATTTCTTGGCCATGCATTAGAAACTCAACCATTAAAACAATAATAAGAAAAAGTCTTTTTCCTCTGTGCCGAGTTTTCTGTTCTTTCTGACTGCATGGCCATTGGATTTGCTTTGCTCTCTGCCCGGATTGCTCCTCTGGCTCCTTGCATGACTAGCTCTTTCTCCATTTAATAGAGTGTTTTTATCTATGATAGTCTGTCCTCTCTCTGCCCCATTACTTTGTCATTTGTTTTTTTTTGTTTTCTTCATGATTCAAAATGAAGTTGACATGGTTTCCTTTATTTTTTCCTACTCTCCACGCCTGTCCACTCCCAATTAGCTCAAGTGGGAATACCACGTCTTGGGAGGGGGGCTCTTTGGTGGCCCTGTCCTTCCTAGGAGCCCCCTACACCGTGGGATGATGTGGGGCAAAGTGGGACAGTGTGCCTTCAGCATCCACCCAGTTTACTCAGACAGAGCAGTTTTTACAGTGCCACTGCAGGATTTTGTTCAGCAACAGGCATTCAATCAACTAGCAAAAGAAAACTTAGCAGTGCTCTGAGAAGGAAGCAAATATTTAGCAAATTCTCCTTGCTTTTTTTTTTTTTTTTTTTTTGTCTCTCAAGCTGAAATGTAATACCTATCTGTCCTTGTTGTACCAGAGAAAGAGTTCTGACTATGTCCTTGTACCTCCAGTTACACTGATATAAATGAACCCCAGGCAGCATGAAAATGCATGCAGCAGGACGGAGGGGAAGCATTATGCTTTGATCTCCCCCTCCTTTAAGCATTTATTTTGTTTCTACATGAAAATCAAAGTTTGTAATTTTTTTAGGATACCAGACTGAGAAATTGTATGATTTTTCTTTTGGATAATCTAAAAGGAGAAAGTGGAAAAAATAAAAGTGATATGAAAACTATCATATTGACACCCCCCCCCCCCCGCAAAAAAAGCCTCGTATGTATACCTTTATTACTATTCCTGGTATTTCTGCTGATTAAAGAACAAGAAAAATAGATCTTGCCTTCCACATGCGCTTTGGACAGACCTATGGCTGAAAGTCCTTAGGAAAAGATTCCCAGAGAGTCTTTGGGTGATTTCCATTTATTCTGAGAAGTTCTGGTTTGTGATTGAGTTATCGCCTTACATTGTCAACACGTCTATCACAAAGCAATTCCCAAACATGGAAAAATTGTCAGAGGCTTTGGAAGCTAATGCAGAGTGGTAGTAATCATTTAAAGGGCTTATCTATCTGCCTTGAGCAACACAGAAACTGAGAAAAGGCAAACAGTACAAACGGTGGCCAGGGTATGGGAAATGGAGACGGGACATGGGAGGGGGGATCATGAAAAGCATTCCAGTCTGCTTGGTCCTTCACAAATCCTAATGAGATAATAGCTCATCCAGTCAAGCCCATTCCTTACTTTCAGGAAATGCCACACAGGTAAATGAAGAAATTATTTGAAGAGGGATCATGATGGGTGTGGACTGTTTGTGATTCAGCTCGGAAGACATGTAGATGCTAAAGATTTCTTTAAGCTTGACTAGGATTGATTTCCCCTGATGGGCTTCTCTCAACTTCTGTGATTGTTGGCCTGAGGTTTGCAAAACTGATGGTACCCATAGATAAAAACCCAGTACCAGTAGCTGAAGGAAATGTGGAATAATTTACCCTAGAGTTACTATTCCACCATTTAAAGACAAATTGTCCCTTTCTTGATATCCAAACCAGGCAGAATTCTACTCTTTAAACTCTTAGGACTCTCCAAGGTGGCCCTTTTAAAAACAGAGGATCTAAATGTATTTATCTTTTAAAAGGAAAGCTTAAAAGTGTTATTTTACAGACAGTCTGAAATTTAAAAATGAGAAAGATGAAAAATCTATGACCTTACTTTTTTTGGAGGGGTGTGGTTGGGAGCAGAATCTCAGAATTAGATATAAACCACATTTATTCTGATAGTACTTGAAGGGTGTCCTCCTGCTACTTCCAGTGTTCTTTACTAGGTTTGCAAACAGTGCTTTATTCTGTTTCAAATATACTGTAGTCTGATCTATTGCAGGGGATGGCAGTGAGGAAAGAAAGTGAAGGTCGCTTAGTCGTGTCTGACTCTTTGCAACGCCATGGACTATACAGTCCATGGAATTCTCCAGACCAGAATACTGGAGTGGGTAGCCTTTCTTTTCTCCAGAGGATCTTCCCAACCCAGTGATCGAACCCAGGTCTCCTGCTTTGTAGGCAGATTCTTTACCAGTTGAGCCACAAGGGAAGCCCAAGAATACTGGAGTGGGTAGCCTATCCCTTCTCCAGCAGATACCCCAGCCCAGGAATTGAACCAGGGTCTCCTGCATTGCAGGCAGATTCTTTACTGAGTTATGAGGGAAGCCCACAGTGAGGAAATTTGGAGTTAAATCCTCTAACCAATCAGACGTTAAAAAATGACAATAATGAAATAATGTGGATTTATTTCACTAAGATGTTGTGATGAATGTAGATATTAGATGCCTCCCATATGAGCCTGTTTGTGTTTACAAAATAATTTAGTTCTCAGGACTAACTGAGAAAGAAAATCATAGTGTGCACAGAGGCATCATATTTCACATAGTCCAGGTGAGAGAATCCTTTGAAAACAGTTACCATATTAGAGTCAGGATTGGGGAACAGAGGGCCCTCTCGAGTCAGGCTCTCCGTTAGGTCCCACCCCCCCACCATTTGGCAACAGTTTGCTCCATGTCTAGATGAGTTGAAATGGAAAGATGTGAGGAACTGAAATTTAATTATGATTCAAAATTATCCTGTTAGGAGATATCTGTGAAACATTAAGGTGCTTAGCAAGAACATCATTTGAAATACTATGTAGGCAGCTAGAAAGTCTACACTAGTTCAAGACTTTAGGATCCTAAAAAGTTGTTTGGAGGTGTCAGTGGCAGAATATGGATTTTAGACTGAATTGAGAGCCTTCTGGGATCTCTTGAATTATCTTCCCTATTTAAAATTTGCTGATAGAGTAGAGTCTTGGTGATAGCACTCAGGAGAAAGAGAGGGGAGAACCATGAGGTTTTAGCTGCTGATATTTATTTATTCGGGCCTCCCTGTGGCTCAGATGGTAAAGAATCTGCCCACCCGGGTTTCATTCATTCGTCAGGGGTAGTGCCAGGTATGGTATGTTGTTTGAAGTATCTTGTGGAATGAAGCTCATAAAAGTGAAAAAGTAGCAAGGCTACTAAGATGGAAATAGTGCCAAGAAAATGTAGGAGGTGCTTTTGTTGTTGTTTAGTCACTAAGTTGTGTTCAACTCTTTTGTGATCAAATGGACTATAGTCCACCAGGCTCCTCCGTCCATGGGATTTCCCAGGCAAGAATACTGGAATGGGTTGCCATTTCCCTCTCCAGGGAATCTTCCTGACCCAGGGATAAAACCTGTGTCTCCTGGATTGCAGGCAGATTCTTTACCACTGAGCCACATAATAAATGTTAAATAAATCTTAAAGTTTTGGGGATAAAAGACACTAAGCATACAAAAAGTTTCAAAATCTTAGCTCCTCTACTGTGTGTGTGTGTGTGTGTTTGTGTAAAATCTAATTAGAGTGCAAGAGTGAGAATTTTAACAATTGTATTTTGTAAACTAAAAGCCAAATTGTGCTATCTTCTTTTCACCTTCTAAGTCTTGGAGAATTAGAAATTAAGTGGAAATGGCATAGGGACTAATATCATTAATTTCAGTCAGTGGTTGGTAGCTGATGATTTATAGCTTTAATATAGAGGAAGAGTTAATATCCAAGGGATTTTATACTTTTAATATTTTTTATCTCCCAAGATAAAATAGATACAGATTTGTTGTAAAGGAGAATTTGAGTCTAAGAATTTTAAGACTCTAAGACTCTTTTTGTTACTCAGAAAGTTGTGTAACTCACTAGAATTTGTGGACTTGCTTTTGTTTATATACTTTAATTATTAGAGAATCACCTTTCTTAAGAGATTTATTCACCTTTGAAATAAAGTATGTGAGGTTCCCTGGATTATATTTAATAGAAAAGGTATAGTTTTGCCCGAGATTTAGTCAGTGGTTCTCTACTTATTTCCTTAAAGATTAATAGCAGTGTAATTTCCACTTTTTATCCAAATAAGCCTCTTTTTAAAACAATTTTGGTTTAAACAAATATGAATTTGAAAAATACTCTTTCGGCGCTTAAAAAAAAATCTAGTTAAACTTTGGTATTTTTCTAACTAATATTTTCCCTTTATTTATTTTCCTGGAAAGCTAGCTTGTAGTCAAAAGCCATTTCTGAAGATTTGCTTTAAATGTTCAGCCATTCTTAGCATCAGAGAACCTAATGATGCTTAAATCTTAGGATCTAAATATCTCCTCACCCATCTCTTCTATTCATTTCCTCTTTAGGAAACTAAAAGAATTGTTGTGAGTAAGGTTAAAAGAAACTCCATTTCACTCTCTTTTATCCTCTTACCTACAGCACAGAAGCAGAAAGAGAAAGAAATACTATGGTATTGCTAAATCCGTTATTTCCCTATTCATGAAGCTTTCCATCTTGGGACTTGAGGAGGGTACTGAATTGCATTCTGATTCCTCTTATTGAGCTTGAAGATAGTTCTAATGTGGAGGTGGATGAAGGTTTTATTAGTTTAGCTTCTCTGTTTGGTTTTAGTGCCTACCTTAGCTTTGGGTGTGTGCTAACTTGCTTCAGTCATGTCCGACTCTATGCAACCCTATGGATCATAGCCTACCAGGCTCCTCTGTCCATGGGATTCTCAAGGCAAGAATACTGGAGTGGGTTGCCATTCCCTTCTCCAGGGGATCTTCTCAACCCTTGGAGCAAACCTGCGTCTCTTATATCTCCTGCACTGGCAAGTGGGTTCTTTACCACTAGTGCCACATGGGAAGTTCTTAGCTTTGAGTGTATTAGCCAAAAAATGTTCATGAGAAATTGTCTTCTTCTAGGGACTGGTGACTCAGATGGTAAAGAATCTGCCTGCAATGCAGGACACCCAGGTTTGATCCCTGGGTTGGGAAGATCCCCTGGAGATGGGAATGGCAACCCACTCCAGTATTTCTGCCTGGAGAATTCCATGGACGGAAGAGCCTACAGTCCACTGGGTCACAAAAGAGTCGGACACAGCTGAGTGACTAACACACCTCCTAGGGTCTGGATATTTTATAATAGAACTTTTGAACAAAACCTAAGTAAAGCTTTTGAGCAGAGACAACTGATTTCCATTACAGTCAACCTCTCAAGATTAACAACTGGTTCTGCTGTTGAAGATGACACACATCAAATACCCTGGTGTGCAGGTGTCCCTGTTTTGTCATTGGAGAGCTGGTAGCATAATCTTTAGGGGATGCGTGATCCCCAACAATGAGGAGTTTCTCTGAAACCTGCCACCAGTTGAAGACTCATTTTTAAAATTCAAGAGTGGTCATCCCAGGTAGGGCTCATGCTTTCCTCCCCAGCTTTATAGGCACAAAGCAAACATCTTGTAAGCTCTGTCCTGTGCAAGAAACCATCTTTTATTAGTCATGCACTTTTAATTCCAGTTTTAATTTTAGTTTTTAACTATATCTGATTAGGGGTGTGTCCTGATTTTAGTTATTCAATTCACCTTGCTTTCATTTTGGGATTTAAACTTCCATTAGAATAACTACAGTAGGCTTTTAACTTTAATGTAATTTTATGTAATGCTACCAAATAACAATACCTAATATTTATTTAGTGCTCTTTCTTAAGGCTTGAAGTATTTAATGTGCTTTTACTTATTTAATCCTTATCCTGTGAAGAATATTAGAAGTAGGCCTTATTATCTCCATTTTATAGGTAAAGAAATGGAGTCATGAAGTAGTCAGGGAGTTTGTGGATGTTCTGAGTTCCAAGTGCACTTATGATGATTTTTCAGTTTCCCTGCCTTCCCTTCTCAGGGGACCTTGTTGCCTTGCAATATACTATAAATACATTATACAGTGTATAGTTTTACTATTCTCAGGCCCATCAAGTTTAATGGGGTAGCCTGGCATGGTTCCTAGAGCAGGATCGTGTACATGATAAATATTACTTTAGAAGTTGATGGATTTGGGCTTGAACATTCTTTACAGTTAACAAATGTAACAAAGGGAACATGTGCCATTTTGTTTTGTTTCTCTAGCACCTAATGTGGTGCCTGGCACATAGTAGGTACTCAACAAATATTTGTTCAATGAAAACACCTCATTAAAAAAGTAGCACGATAAAGAACCAGATTATTAAGACAAATAAAAGGAAGTACTACTTTACTCAGCAGGAAGTGCTTAAATAGGACAACCTATCTCCACCATAAATCCTTTGGTTCTTGTTGAGGATCAGCTGCTGATCTGGGTAGAATGTAGCTCCAACCAAGTGTTTTGACTTACGGAGTTATTGATCTTAGAGCTGAAAGGGCCATTTGAAATCATTTAAGCCTTCTCTTCAAAAAAAAATTTTAATAGAGGAGGAAATTGAGGTTGTATTTCATTTTGCCTTTTAGAAACAGAAATTACCAGACAAATTTACTTTTAAATTGTTTCATTGAGTTATCTGGGAGGCATATATTTTTTCTTACTTATATGGAAATTTTTGCTAGATTGAGGTGCAGAAAGTTTAATGACTCTTTGGGATTACATAGAGACTGTATGGCATAATCCAAAGGAATTCTATTTCTTGGCTATTTCATAGCAAATGGAGACTATTGTCAGAAACATCTCTTTCAAAATATCATGTCTCATATTACAAAACGTCTCTAATTAGCTCAAAATGCATGGTAAAATTCTCAAAAATCCTTGAAAATTAGTTTAACTTTAATTTGCCACCACCACAGAATGACACAGAGCAAAATTCTGAGAGCATTCTAGTTGCCACTCGTTATATACAGTTAACAAACCTTGTGAATTCTAATTCCATGTCTTTTAAATTTATTTGAATTACTGCATTAGACTCTTAGCCACACCTCTCTCCTTTCTATTTTCCTCCTTTAAACAATTTCCCACAACTAAGGTTTCTAGCATATAACCCCAGTGTTTCTTTTCTGGTTTATATCTTGTGATGACTCCCCATTGCCTACACAATTCAGTATAATGTCCTCTCAGAGCTTCCCATCTTCTGGCTTCTGACCATCATACCAGCCTCACATTCTGCTATTCAGAGTGTGAAGCATTCACCACATTGATTTATGTATGCTTCCTGAACTCTCTACTTCTACATTTTTGCAAAAGCTTATCCATCTGCTAAGATACTTTTCTCTCCACTCTACCTGCCGGATTATCCTCATACTTGTTATGGTGACCTCTGACAAGCTTCTCATTTGCCTCTAGTTTGAACTGTGTGCCCCTCCTCAGAGAAACAGCTTTATACTCACAGTTGGAAGTAATATTTATGATTTTCACTGCATAAATGAAAATATCATGGCTTTCAATAACCCATTTATTTCCCTCTAGGAATGTGTTATTGAGGCCTGATATGTGTCAGGTGTCATCACAGTCTCCCTTGCTTTACATAAGGGACTCAGGAAATTAACTCAAGGTGCACTGAACTCACATGTGGAAAAGCAAATGAGTCCATGGGAGTCTGAAGGAGAGATGTCAAAATTAGATAGACAAAACACCCTTTGCTGTTCACCTGAAACTATCACAACATTGTTCATCAGCTATATTCCAACATGAAATAAAAAGTTTAATAAAAAACAACAACAAAAATTCAAAATGATGAGAAAAATTAGATAGGCCAGTTCAGGGAAACCTTCCTAAAAAGAGGTGATTTTTGACCTGAATTTCAAAGAACAAGTAGGAGTCAGACAGCATAGGGATGCATGTTATAAGCAGAATGCAAAGCATTTGGATAAATCAATGCAGAGGTACCTAACTCCCTCTGATGGCTACAAGAGGTTTAATTTGATAGGAGGGACATATGAGGAGATGGTAGGGGATGAGACTTGAGAGGCAGGAGGATGCCTGAACATAAAGACCCTCATGTGTTAGATTGAGGAATTTAAAATTCATGTAACTGTTACTAAGGATTTTAGGTAGAAAGATGAGAGGACTTTGCTGTAAAAAGATTATTAGGATAATAATGTGAAAGATAGATAGCTATGAAGTAAGTTTAGAGGGTCTGAGGGAAGTGATATTGTGTCATTTAGACGAGAAGTTCAAATGTCATATAAGGCAATTACAATGTGGATGAGGAGGAGTACTTAGAATCAGGTGATATTAGGAAGGTAAATTGGAGAACTTGGTGATTGGATGAGGGGCCTGAAAGAATGGGGAGGGTTTAACAAGACTCGGTCTTCTGATTTTAGCAACTTGTGGAAAGGTGAACATTAGTTTGGTTCCCACTTTATTCTAAAATCCCACTGTTTCTTTAAATGTTCAACAATAGAATAATGTTAAATGTTTTTCTGAAAACCTGACTATTGGTGGTTTTATGCTGTGTTTTTTAGCTTGTCAGAACTGAATGGCTTAAGACAAAAATTTATTAATATTTCTTCTGTTTGGCAATGGTTTCATAAACTCAGCAAGGTGTTTCTCACTTGGGGTGCAGCTAGATGCAGGTAGGGCTAGAGTCATCTGAAGGCTTCTTAACTCACATATCTGATTCCAGGCTGTAACGACTGGTTGGACATTTCTGTCTCAAGAGGCCTCTGTGCGTGGCTGTGTTGGGTTTCTACACAGCATGGTACTCTGAACTTCTTACAGAAGTGGTTGCAGCCAAGTGAGAGCTGCAAGTCTTCTTAGAACTAATCTGAGAAGTTATATAGTGTTATATTCTATATTGATCATGGACCTATATATATATATATATACCAGCTGAGATTCAAGAGCATAGAAGAATTGACTCCAACTTTCAAAGAAGTAATGGTTACACATACATGGTTACCCATCTTGGAGAAAAGCTATGTTATAACCTCTTGTCATAGTTCTTTTTAAGTGAATCAAGGCTTTCCCTTGATTTATTTTCACCATTTCCCCTTAAATATTTTTTTTCTCTGTCCTAATGGTAAAGGAATTACAGAACCATTTTTTATTTAGAAACACAAAATGTTTTCCAGGATCCAGTGTTTACATGATGTTTATTCTGTTGAACATGATAGCCAAGCCTGCTAATTCTAACCTATACAATTCCTATCACTTTTCCATAGCCACACACCCCCAAATCTTCTTTTATCTAATATTCTCTAATTAGAAACAGACTTACCTTTTAAGAAGAAAAAAAAAAAATTGCAATGTTTACTTTTCC
This sequence comes from Bos taurus, assembly GCF_002263795.3. NCBI lineage: Eukaryota > Metazoa > Chordata > Mammalia > Artiodactyla > Bovidae > Bos > Bos taurus. The sequence goes on along the minus strand of NC_037348.1, from coordinate 47,150,010 downwards.
CATTTTTCTCCAAGATAGGGATAGTCAATGAACTAAAGCAATGAAAAACACATTGAAAACAGAATATCTCTATAAAAGGCTCTGTTTTAGCTACTTAAGGTGGGAGTCTAATTCTCTACCATTTTAATAGAAACAAAAGTCCCATGAACTGTGAGTGGAATATTTTGGTATTCATTTGACAAATATTTATTATAGGCCACTGTGTCCAGGCATCTTGTTTGGTAGAATTACTTACTCTTACAAGAATATTCAGAGAAGGCGATGGCACCCTACTCCAGTACTCTTGCCTGGAAAATCCCATGGACGGAGGAGCCTGGTAGGCTGCAGTCCATGGGGTCACTAAGAGTCGGGCACGACTGAGCGACTTCACTTTCACTATTCACTTTCATGCATTGGAGAAGGAAATGGCAACCCACTCCAGTGTTCTTGCCTGGAGAATCCCAGGGATGGGGGAGCCTGGTGGGCTGCCATCTACGGGTTCACACAGAGTTGGACACAACTGAAGTGATGCAGCAGCAGCAGCAGCAGCACAAGAATATTATTGCTTGTTTAGAGCAGTTTTTATTTTTTATGAAGACCTTACATGGTGTTAGGTACTAAATTACCATTACTTTGAAGTTTTTATAAAACATAATGATGCTAATATAGCTACTCCTGATATGTCAGTGGAGTCATATGAGACTGTTTTATGGTGACTTCACATTTTGAAAAAATGCTCCAAAATAATAAATTCCATTTCCATTTTCTGTGTATAATTATTTCTAACAAACCTGCCATTATGCAGGATGAGGGAATTCTTTCTTCACTTCCATTTAAGTGCTGTTGATATTTATAGTGTTAGTTTTTCCTGCAAATAAACTCCTTGAACAACTGGGCAAACTGTTCACATTTCTCCAGAATGATTCTTAGCCAGGAAAATGGGGTACATTTTAAGAAGAGGATTTTCTTTGCAGGGATTTTGTTCTGATTGAATAACCAGATGGAGAGTCACGGATTTGAAAATGTTTAGCTGAGTAGTTCAGCATTCTCGACTGGGTTCCACAGTAGGATGCCAAATAAAAATCACAATTTAAGCTGTTATGAATTAATGAGAGTCTGCACTACACATACCTACTCATTCTAACCCAGACCCTAAACACGCATGCATTGTGGATAAATACATTGGAGGATAAGCAGGGATCCATAATATACAACATTATCCTCCCATTAGTTAACCATGGTGAAGTTTGGAAAAGTGCTTCCATTATTTTTTAAAAAACACAACACTCTACTTACAAGCTTAATCCTACCATAAAAGTTGATTGAAATCTGGCAAAAAATAAAATAAATAGTAATCAAATTAACTGCATTTTATTTAAAAGCAAAACCATCACATTTAATGTTTCTGGCATTATTCCGTAAGTAAATTAGTCCTCTTTGGAGTACCTGTTTATTTTTCACATGTGACTATTATAAATTCTTATGCTGTGACTGTTTCCAGGACTTAGGAATTACTCTGAGTTGTTTTAAAGATAAGGGTATCAACTCACTGTTGTCATAATGAGGCAAACTATATCAGGAGGGAAAACTGCTCCCTGGGAAAGATTAGATGCTTTAGGAAGTCAGCATTAATGCTTCTGGGTCTCTGAGGTGTCATTAAGAAGTCAGTGTTTTAGGACCTTAGCTTCAATTGCCTCAAGTTCTGTGCTGGGTCCCAATAATTCCTAATGAAGGCTGGTTTCTACACAATAGAAAAGAAACAAAAAGAAAATAGGAAGATTCGCCCCACCCCAAATATTTGCTCATACACCACTCCTGAGGCTATTAGCTGTTGAATCTGTGATTTCAGACACCAGAGAGTTCATTATTAATATTTTGGGGGACAGGCACAAAGCTGGATTCAAGTCAGTTTTGGTTGCTATTTCCACGATTAGGTAAGGATACTGTGGATACTGGAGAAGGAAATGGCAACCCACTCCAGCATCCTTGCCTGAAAAACCCGCTGGGCAGAGGAGCCTGGCAAGTTACAGTCCCTGGGGTCCCAGAGTCAGATTCAACTTAGTGACTGAACAATGACTGTGGATATAGAGAATTTGTTTTAAAAGGTTAAGTTTTTCTCCACATAAACTGTATCCTGGGCTGGTTCTCCATGCTACTAGAGTCGCCTGTTTCCTGATCATCTAGCTAGAGGTAGCATCAGAATCTATATATAAACAGAGACACAGTCAAACATTTCAAGTGAATGCTGTTGGTGCAGACTCCAGTGGGAAATTCCTAGCCTTGCTGCAGAATTGTCAATTTCCTTCATGTTGTCCAGGAAAGTAAAATAGAAAGAAACCCCTCTGTTTTCACCTACCCATCTTTAGACCTCCGGACATAAAGATGACCCTTGGAAGAGAGAATATGTGATTAAAAAAAAACAAAAACAATAGATTTGGGCTGTTTCTGGATTGATATGGCTAAAGAGCTATTGAAAATCTTCTAATTTATTCAAATGTCTAAAATATCTTATTAATTCAATAATTTTACATGCTTTAAAAAAAAAAGTTGTTAGTGGCATCAATACAACCTAGGGATTTCTCTAATGTGTCAAACTGGAGAACTGAGACATTCCACAAGGGATTGGTTATTATAACTTTTCAGTTATATGGAATTACTACACAAGTATGCTCTTTAGATTTAGTTGAAAGCAGCAGATAGTCTTTATAGTTCACTTTTTTTTTTTGTAGGTGGGGGCACTACAGAAACATTATGACTGTATTCCAAAATATTTAATATATGAGTACCAGTGTAGTAAAGTATCTGCGCTGCTGTAGGAACCAGTGTTCTAAGCCGTGATCTCTTCCAAGTCCACACTCTTGGTTCTCAGCCGGGTGCTCCTGCTCTTTCATGTGCTAATCTTAATGCATTTCATAACTAAGTTGCCCTCTCTGCTTTCTCTTTTACCTGACTTCTTGGTTTTATTATTTGGCATCTCAAGATAAATTCACTCCATCTGTACCTTTGGGTAGTTCTGAGAAGTTCCCTCCTACTGTCCTGCTTACCACCACTGGCTTAATCTTCTCCCTCTTCCAAGGGTTTTCTTTTGTTCTCCCTCAAATGTCTTTGTTTAAATTTGTTACCTTTTGTGTGTGTGTGTGTCCTAGCTAAGAAATTGTTGCCTATCCAAGGTCAAGTTTTGATACATTATGTTTTTGTTTTCATTGGGATAAAAATATTTCTAATTTCTGTTATGGTTTCTTCTTTGTGGCATATTTTGAATGGTGTTCTTTAATTCTAAAAAATTAGGAATTTTCTGCATATTTATCAATCACTCATTTTTATTTTAATTCAGTCCTGGTCAGAGAATGTACTCTTTTTGATTTCAATTTCATCAAAATTATTGAAACTAATTTTTATGGCCCGGCAAATAGGCCATTTAGTAATGTTTCTCATACACTTAAAAGACTATATATCCTGCAGTTGTTGAAATGGAGGGGTTTATAAATGTTAGTACAGTCAAGTTGGTTGATGATATTCACCTCATCAATATACTTACTGATTTCCTGTCTTCAGCTAACAAGTACATTTGTGAATTTGTCTGTTTCTTTTTTCAGTTTTGTCTGTCATTGCTTCATGCATTTTGAAGCTCTGTTATTAGGAATGCACATTTAGGATTCCTATGGGGGTTTTTTGTTGACACTTCTATTATTATAGAATGTCTTTCTTTATTCTGATAATATTCTTAAGTCTATATTGTCTAATATTATTAACATAGTCATTTCTGGTTTTTTGTAATAATTAGTGTTTGCATAATATATCTTTTTTGGTTTCTTTAACCTATCAGTGTTATTATATTTAAAGTTAATCTACCAGACAGCATATAATTGGAACTTACATTTTAATTTACTCTAAGTGGATAAAATCTACCATGTAATAGTTTAAACCTTCTGCATTTAATGTAATTATTGATGTAGTTGGATTGAAGATTACTATTCTACTTGTTTTCTTTTTGTTTCAGTTTAATTTGTTCCTTTATCTCTCTATCCTTGCCTCATTAGGATTATTTTTTACTATTGTACTGTATCATCTTTATCACCTCATTAGCTTTACATTCTTATTTTTATAGCTTTATTTGGTTTTAACTGATATAAACCACATATTTAATGCGTACAATTTGATGGGTTTGAACATATACATATACCCATGCTATCATCACCATGGTATTAAATATATCCATAACCTCCAAAAGTTTCCTTGTGTGTGTGTAGTAAGAACACTTAACATGAGATCTACACTATTAACAAATTTCTGAGTGCACAAAACCACACTGTTAACTATAAGCACTAGGTTATTTAGCACATGTCTAGAACTTTTTCATTTAGCTAAACTGAAACTTTATTCCCAATGAACAACAACTCCCGGCTTCCCTCACCTGCCATTCCCTGACAACCACCAATGTATTTTCTGTTTCTATAAGGAAAAGATACTTTTTTAGATATTTTAGATACTTTGACTATTTTAGATCCTTCATATAAGTGGATCATGTACTATTTATCCTTAGGTGATTGACTTGTTTCACTGATCATAATGTCTTTCAGTTCCATGCAGGTTCTCACAAATGGTAGATTTTCTTCTTTTTGAAGTCAGAATAATATTCTAGTGTACATGTGTACTGCATTTCTTTATTCATCTGTCTCTTGAGGGACTGTTGGGTTGTTTGCATATTCTTGGCTATTGAGAATAATGGTAGAATGAGTATGTGAGTGCAGATAATCTCTTCGAGATCCTGATTCCCATTCTTGTGGATATATACTCAGAAGTGGGATTGCTGGATCATGTGGTAGTTCTATTTTTAATTTTCTGATGAACCTCCATACTGTTTTCCATAGCTGCTACACCATTTTATATTCCCATCAACAGTATATAAGGGATTTAGTTCCTCTACAATCTTGCCAACACTTACCTTTTTTTTTTTTTTAAATAATAGCCATTCTAACAGGTAGGAAGTGATATCTCACTATGGTTTTGGTTTGCATTCCCAACATGATTAGTGACTTTCAGCACCTTTTCATATACCTACTGGCCATTTGCATATTTTCTTTGGAGAAATACCTATTCAAGGTCCTTTGCTAATTTTTAAATTGGGGGTTAATTTTTTGTTGTTGTTGTTCTTGAATTGTATGAGTTCCTTATATATTTTGGAAATTAACCTCTTATCAGATACATGGTTTATAAATGTTGTCTTTCATTTTGTAGGTTGTCTTGCACTCTGTTGCTGGTCCTTGGCTGTGCAGAAACTTTTCAGTTTGTTTTAGTCCCATTTGATTATTTTTGCCTTCTGTTGCTGAACTTTTGGTGTCATATTTGTGAAGTCATTGCCAAGATCAATGTCATAAAGCTTTTCCATTATGTTTTCTTCTAGGAGTTTTATAATTTTAAGTCTTTTATTTAAATCTGTAATCTATTTTGAGTTGGTTTTTTCTGTATGGTGTAAGATAAGTGTTCCATTTCATCCTTTTGCATTTGTATATCTAGTTTTTCCAATACCATTTGTTGAAGAAACTTATCTTTTCCTAATCATATATTCTTGGCACCTTTGTTGAAGTTATATGAATGGATTTCTTTCTTGACTCTCTATTCTATTCCATTAGTCTCTTGACTCTCTATTCTATTCCATTAGTCTATATGTCTGTCTTTATGCCAACACCAGAATTTTTCATTACTATAACTTTGTAATAGTTTGAAATCAGAATATACGGTGTTTCCAATTTTGGTCACTTTCTAAAGACCACTGAATCTTTTGTTGTTCCACATAAATTTCAGGACGTTTTTTCTATTTCTGTAAAAAAATGTCATCAGGAGTTTGGGAATAGCATTGAAATTGTAGATTGCTTCAATTTTTTTTTTTGATAGCTTCAAGTGGTATGGACATTTTAACAATATTAAGTCTTCCAATTCATGAACTTGGGATGTCATCCTGTTTATATGTGTCTTCCTTAATTTCTGTAATCAATCCAAAGTCAAATAAGAACAGTTACAAAAAAGATTACAAGCAATATTCCTGATAAATATAGATACAAAAATCCTCACCAAAATACTAGCAAACCAAATTCAACAGTACAATGAAAGCATCAAACATCATGATCAAGAAGAGTTTATCCCTGGGATGCTAGAATGGCATAACATACACAAATCAGTAAATATGATACATCACATTAACAGAATGAAGGATAAAAATCATATAGTCACCTCAATAGATGCAGAAAATGCATTTGACAAGATTTTATACCCTTCTTGATAAAAATGATGAACAAATTAGCTATTGAAGGAATGTCCTTCAACATAATAAAGGTAGTACATGACAAGCCTACAGCTTGTGAAAAGCTGAAGGATTTTTCTCTAAATCATAAACAAAACAAGGATACTCACTGTTGCCAGTTCTATTACATGTAATACTGGAAGTACTAGCCAGAGTAAGGAAAAGAAATAAAAGGCATCCAGATCTGAAAGATAGAAGTAAATTATCTCTGTTTTCAGTTGACATGATCTTTTATAAGCAAACTCTAAAGACTATACCCCAAACTGTTAGAACTAATAAACAAATTCAGCAATGTTTCAGGATACAAAATCAACGTATAAAAATCAGTTGCATTTCTATACACTAACAATGAACAATTTGAAAAGGACGTTGAGAAAAAAATCCCATTTACAATAGCATTAAAAGAATAAAATACATATGAATAAACTTTTTTTTACATATGAATAAACTTAACAAAAAAGGTGAAAGATTTACACACTGAAAACTATAATACATTGATGAAAGAAATTAACAAGACACAGATAAATAAAAAGGCATCCTATGTTTTTGAATTTGCTTTATTTTTTAAGTGCTTGCTTAAGGGTTTACAATATGTATTTTTTATCTTAATTTAGTCCACCTTCAACTAATATTGTACCACACTCCATACAAACCTCACTACAGAATGTTTCCACTTTTTGTGTTCTGTTCTTTGTGCTATTGTTGTCATGCACCTTAATTCTGCGTATGTTATAAACCCCACAGGGCCTCCCCAGTGACTCAGTGGTAAAGAATATACCTGATATGCAGGAACTGCCAGAGATGATGGTTCAGTCTCTGGGTCAGGAAGATCTTCTGGAGGCAGGTATGGCAGCCCGCTCCAGTATTCTTGCCTGGAGGATCCCATGGACACAGGAGTCTGGCAGGCTACAGCCTATAGGGTTGAAAAGAGTCCAACATGACTGAAGTGGCATGCACGCATAAACCCCACAATACATTTAAACAGTCTGCTGCTGCTGCTGCTGCTAAGTCGCTTCAGTCGTGTCCAACTGTGCAACCCCATAGACGGCAGCCCACCAGGCTCCCCCATCCCTGGGATTCTCCAGGCAAGAACGCTGGAGTGGGTTGCCATTTCCTTCTCCAATACATGAAAGTGAAAAGTGAAAGTGAAGTCGCTCAGTTGTGTCAGACTCTTCGTGACCCCATGGACCACAGCCTACTAGGCTCCTCCATCCATGGGATTCTCCAGGCAAGAGTACCGGAGTGGGTTGCCATTGCCTTCACCTTTTAAACAGTCTGCTACTGCTAAGTTGCTTCAGTCGTGTCCGACTCTGTGCAACCCCAGAGATGGCAGCCCACCAGGCTCCCCCGTCCCTGGGATTCTCCAGGCAAGAACACTGGAGTGGGTTGCCATTTCCTTCTCCAGTGCATGAAAGTGAAAAGTGAAAGTGAAGTCGCTCAGTCGTGTCCGACTCTTCGAGACCCCATGGATTGCAGCCTACCAGGCTCCTCCATCCATGGGATTTTCCAGGCAAGAGTACTGGAGTGGGTTGCCACTGCCTACTGTTGTTTAAATAAATAAAGTTTTTTAAATTTATTTTTTAAAAGTTTAAAAATAAGAAAAATTATTTTACATTTACTCACACATTTATCATTTCTGATGTTCTTCATTTCCTTGTGGAGTTCCAAATTTCCATCTGGTATCATTTTCTTCCCGCCTATAGGACTTCGTTAATATTTCTTATAGTACAAAGAGGTGCAGGCAATGAATGCTCTAAAATTTTGTTTGGAAAAAATATTTACTTTACTTTTGCTTTTTAAAGATGTTTTTCTCTGAATGTGGAAAGCTAGGTTGTCATTTTTTCCTATCATTTTTTATCTTTGTTCTTCTTTATATAATGTCTTTTTTGGGAGATAAAGATTTTCTGTCATTGCTTTACAGGAATTTGAATATAATTTATCTTTGAATGATTTTTTTTCTTTAGCCTACTTGAGATTTTTTGTGCTTCTTAAATACACAATTTATAGTTTTTCTTTAACCCTTGATGTGTTTATTATAACTGCTTTAAATTTTTGCTTATTTCATCATCTCTGTCATTTCTAGGTCTGTTTCTGTGGACTAATTTTTCTCCTGGATATGGGTCATATTTTCCCAGCCTCTTTGTTATTTTTGATGGGACAGTGAACATTGTAAATGTTACATTGTTGAGTGTCTGGATTTCACTGTTCTCCATTAAGGTGTTTTTCGTTTGTTTTTCAAGTAGTTAAGTTGCTTGCGGATCACCTTGATTCTTTCAAAGCTTGCTTTTAAATTACTTAGAATGGATCTAGAGTATCTTTTATCTTACCATTATTTTAGCCCTGCTACAAAGTTGTGACCCTTCTGGAGTCTGTACTCAATGTTCCCTGTTCTCACCATTCTGGCTGTTTAAAACATGTGAATATCTTCCAGCCCTATGTGAGCTCTAAGAATATTTTAACTCCAATTCCCTCATTGGAATTTGCTTGGTCTTGTAGAATTTTATTATGCATATATGCATGCTGTGCTGAGTGTTAGTCTCTCAGTCATGTCGGACTTTTTGTGACCTCATGACCTGGAGCTCTCCAGGCTGCTCTGTCCATGGGGATTCTCCAGGCAAGAATACTGGAGTGGGTTGCCATGCCCTCCTCCAGGGGATCTTCCCAACCCAGGGATAGAACCCATGCCCTCCTCCAGGGGGATCTTCCAAACCCAGGGATTGAACCCAGGTCTCCCACATTGCAGGTGGATTCTTTACCAGCTGGGCTACCGGAGAAGCCCATATTCATCCTACATTTGTAAAAAAAAAAAAAAAAGCAACAGAAGGGACCCTCATGATGATTTTCAGAGCTCCTTCGCTGTGTAGCTGATTCCTCTCTGGCTGTGTCTTCCAAATTAGAGCTGCCTTGGTCTTCCTGAGTTCTAACCTCTGTCTCCTCAATTGAAGAAACTACTGTACTTTGGTTGGATTGCCCTTTCCTACACTGCTGTCTAGAAATTATTTCCAAGAGGAATGCAGAGGCAATCATAGAGATAATTTGTTTCCCTTCTTTTAGGGAAAACAGCCCTGCAATGCTACTCATCTGTTTTCTGAAAACAGCTGCCCTGTATTTTGTCCAGTTTTCTTGTTGTTTTTGGTAGGAGGGCAAGTTCATTTGTTTATAGTGGGAGACCAAAATCACAGCCAGAATTGAAAGTTTTCATACTGTAATTTTTTAAAGTGACTTTTAAAGTATGGTATGCATACAAGAAGTGCACAAATCATAAATATTTAGCCTAATAAAACTCACAAAGTGAACACACCTATATATCACAAAACATAATCAGCACCCAACTAGTCCCTCCTTTTCCCCCTTCAAGATACTACTTTCTCCCAAGAAAGGGTATCCACTATTCCAGAAGCTATTATTACCACCCTAGGTTAGTTTTGCCTTCTTTTGAACATTACTGAAGTGGACTCATATATTATGTATGGGTCTGTATTCTTTAATTCAATATTTAGAAGATTTATCCATTTTGTTTTACATAGCTATCATTCATTCATTTTAATTGCAGTGTACTATTATAGTATAAAATAATTTTACTCCTATGGTCTAATTTAAAGATGCTACATTTATGAACATTCTTATACTCAGCATTTGGTGAATATTTATCTTCCTGTTGGAAATATTCCTAGAATGGAACTGTTGTGTCTTAAAGCATGTCCATATTTGGCCATAGCAGATCTTGTCAGTTTTCCAAACTAGTTTTACCAGTTAATAGTCCAGCAATATATGGGAACTTCAGTTGTCCCACATCCTCAATGACACTTGGTAATGTTTGTGTGTGTGTTTATTCATTTTAGCCATTCCACTGGGTGTATTGTGGGTCTAATTTGCATTTTCATGATGAATAATTACAGTGGAGAACTTTTTCATGTATTTGTTTATATGAAATAACTTGTAAGTCTGTACCCTTTTTGTCCCCTGGCTTTTTGTTGATATATATTCTGCAAATATCTTCCCCCACCTTGTGACTTTCCTTTTCACTCTTATGATTAATCTTTTGGTAAAAATTATGTAACAATTAATGTAGCCTAACTTATTCTTTCTTATATAACACTTTCTGTAACTTGTTTAATCTTATGTCCATCCAAAATTTCTGAAAATGATCTCTTATGGTTTTCCTTTAAAGTTTTATTGTTTTACTTTTGATGCTTAGATGTCCAATCCATCTGGAGTTGATTTTTGTATTTAATGTGATATAAGAATCAGGATTCCTTTTTTTTCCTATATGGATATCCAATTGTCCCAGTGCCATTTATGGAAAAGATCTTCTTTTCCTTACAGTTCTTCACTGGTACATTAATTATAAATCCTGTGATCCTTTATGCATAGATGTCCTTGTCGATTTTAAAATTCTATTCCATTGGTCTATTTGTTTACTCGTTTGCCAGTGTCACATTATCTTACTATAGCTTTATCATACATCTTGATATGTGGTAGTATAAGTCCTCTAACTTTGTGTCTTATCACAGTAGACTTAGCTATTCTAAGCTTTTGCATTTTCATGTAAATTTTGCATCTTTGAGACAAGAATTAGCGTGTCAATTTCCATAAATATACTGTAATTTTTTCTACTATATTGTCATTTCATTGAGGGTAAAGGATTCTATTTACTTTTGTAACTTTAGAACCCAGTATGTGCCTTGCATGTAGAAAGTGCTCAGTGTATGTTCATTGAATGAACAAATGAAATATCACCCTCCTTAATGGAAAAATCATTAGTACCACTATTGTTTCCTTTGAGTATGGTCCATACTATGGCTAGGTGAATTTCACATAGAACAAGGGCAATTCACTGTTAGTCTAGGACAAAATTCACTGGGCTACAGTTTCTAGCTTGTATGTTACTATCTAAGCAACCTTAAAGGAGAACTCAATTTTTAAGAATGCATTAGACCTAAAAGTCTATAAGCTGTATTGTGGAACAGTTGAAAGCAAACAGATCTACTTTCCTGTATGACTGACCGTAAATCATGAGTCAGTAATTATCAATGTAATTTGTTTTCCTAATACATAGGTAGTATGTAACCATATTTATTGTACAAAAATGAGCAAATAACTTTGGTTAATTTTAGAATTCCTTTTGGGTTGCTAGGTGCCATAATATTTCACATTAGAGCTATGGAATTGCTACTGCCTCTCTTTTTCTACTTTTGTAGTTTTTAACTACTATAATTGAAACCCAGACTGAAAAATAGAGGTGAAATACTAAATTTTTCATTTGGTATAGCATTACTACATAAAACATGTTGGTCTTTTCTCTCTCTTGGAGCACTTCTTCCAGGGACACTTAAAGGAGGTGTGATGAAGTCACTCCTTGAGAATGGCCCAAATCTTTTTAAGATATATGATACCTTCTCAGCATGTGGAGCCTCTCAAATAATATTTACATTAGTTTGTTTAGAGATTCTATTAGGGTAGCTTTCCTGATTATAAAGAATATTTAACCTGTCATGATTTTAAAATTATGTAAATATAAACATAGTTAAACCGACTTAAATTACAATATTAAAATATTATATCACATTCCTATAACGTATGTGAACATAAAATTTTACAGGGAGCCTGTTTTATAATTCTAAATTTTCTGTGAAAATAAAGCTATAATTGATACCAAGAATTAGTTTACCTGAACCAATAGATTTTTCCCACATGTATCTCTGTAAGAGGATAGATATATTGTTAAAGAACACTTTTTTCCTGCCATAAATGTAACTAGAAAAAAAAATTTCTTAAAATAAACATAGTATCTAGAAGAAAGGTTATCTGGTTTACTTGCTAAATACATAAAAACTTCTAAACTTGCTTCCTCAGCTACATTTTATGTATTTGTTTTATTTATTTGACTGATTTCCAGAGTTAAAATTAGTAATCAGAAAAGAAGGGGTTAGAGAACTGACAAAACAAAATATCTTCAGGACATCTCTACAGAATAAGAACTTTTCATGGTGGTGTAATTTCATTCACAGAGAATGAAATTCATTTGGCAAGATCTTTACTTTCATTCATCACCATTATTTGTCTTTGTGTTTAAATATGTGATATAATAATATGGTCTGTGGTCTTTATTAAGGAAACATTTTGATTGCAAATCAAGTGAGTGTATATCTCTGATTCAATCAAAATTCCTACTATCTGTTCTCCTGAATTACTATAAAAAAATTGGCCCTATGATATTTCAAGTCTTTGGGCTGAAATATATATATATATGTGTGTGTGTGTGTGTGTGTGTGTGTGTGTGTGTGTATTAATATATATGTATGTATTGATGTATGTATGTATGTGTATATATGTACACATACATATATTTCTCCCATTCTATGAAAGGAATGTCAAGGAGAAACATCTTCATTTCAGGAGGTAGAGAAATTGCTTTGAACATAGAAAGTGCCATTATGAAGTTCTAACTTTGGGGTAATATGTTGTCCCAATGTCAATTTGCTATACCTTTCAACAAGTATTCATACAAAGATTAAATTGTACTCAGAAATAATTCAGTGCTTCTAAAGATGGATTAGGAGTTTTTAACCTAAAAAGATGACTCCATAAACAAATCATATTCAAACATGGGTAAACAAACCTAATGAAGATATAACCTAATAAGCGGTTTCCTAATTCCTAGCATGGAATTAGGTTTAAATCTCATTGTAAAGCAGTTTAAAGTATTTTATCTGATGCCAAAGTGGATTTGGTAAAGAATTTTGGTTTCAAAAGATTTAGAGAGAACTATAGCATCTAAAGTTATAAGAATAAATTTATCTTATCTTTTGTGGGTGAATATTTCTAGGAGCAATGGGAAGAACATGAGCTCTGTTTTGGTTTCCATGGTTGGGCACTAACTCTTTTTACTGGCTTTTTCTTTCTGCTTTAGTTACTATCTAGAAGTTCTGACTGATCACATAAAACCTCCCTCCTCACCCCTTCCCACAGAAGAGGGCTGTTAAAAAAAGAGAAAAAGAAAAATTTATGTGTTTTACACTTAAAAGGATCTTCTGGGCTTTTCCTTTTACAGCTTCTCTCTTTTTTACCCCCATTTGATTTTTGTGTGTGTGTGTTACTGTTTTTCATTAGTTATTTTTAAAGGTAATAAAGATGTGTAACAAAGTTATAGCTTCTGCATTTTTTTCTACATTCAATGTTGTATTGGTTTCTGATCATTTATAATGAGAAAGTATGAAATTTATATTAAATTGAAGATAATTTCTAAAAATGGCTCTAGATTTGCACAGTATTGTGGACAGTATTTCCATGCCCTTGATGAAATCCCTTTAAAGCCCTTCTCTGTGTTGGACTTTCTCATCCTGCAGTTCTGAAAACAATTCTGATTCAAGTCCAGCCAATTCCCTAGGTCTAAATCAGGAGTCTGTGGTAAATTTCATTTTTCAGGAAGGATTTAAATCAGCTTGAGGATGACAGCTTTTCAATAAGTTATTTAGGAAACTGGGGATATTTGAGAAATACTTGCTTATCTTGTTGAGTGTGGCATTTGGAGGAAAATCATGGCATCCCACAATCGTTCCTTGATCTCTGTAAAGACATGTGATTCTGGGATGGGTGACCCATGGGTCTGACTCAGTGTAACAGGGCTGTTTGTGGACATCTGGAGCTCAAAGTATTGTCTAACATCTGCTATACTGATGTTAAGATTTTCTGCAACTTTTTCAGCTCAATCTTTGTAGTAAGTCTTATGCAATAAGAAAGCTGGCCTGAGCTAAGGAACTTATGGGGCTTTCCATTTTATATTCCTTTTTAGGGAGTGTACTTCTGCATCACAGTCACTTAAGAAGTCTTTGTCCCTTTCCTGAGGCCTAATGCCTTGATCGCTTTAGGTATTCATACACAAAAAGTGATGCTAAGCCACAGACTTTGATGATAACACCTAATCATGAAATGGTTAAAAAAAAAAATAGGATTATGATGCCAATTTTTAGTTTTTCAGTTGAGAACTTTTAATTTGCCCTTAGGTTGTAGTTGACTGAAAATGAAATTCAGATTTCCTAAAACTTCACCTTTATCTGTAAATGTTTTTACTCTTTTCTACTAATGTTACAATACAAATGTAAGGGACCTCCTGGATTTTTATGTAATTAGCATTATGTTTCTTAATTAAGGAAACTTTATTTTCTTCCTTACAAACAATATTTCACTAATGTTTGATTGGGAACTATCAAATGCCATCAGTTTGCCTCTATATTTTCTGCCTTATTTATATAGCTTTGAATCCAATAATTGAAGCATCTTTCAGTACAAGCATTTATTTATCTACTCAACATTATTAAATTTCCTCCTATGCACCATATATTGTGATAGATGCTAAGACAGAAATCCGGGCAGTACATGGATTCTGTTTTCTAAGAAGTTCACAATTTGGTGGGGAAAGGAATAGATATGTACAAAATTATTATAAGAAGCAAGGCATAAACAAGGAACTGTGGGAACAGGATTCACTGTCTTTGGAGGTGCCTCAGTGGCATTCAGAAGGCAGACAAATAACTCAGGGCATTCGAACCCTTGATGTTCAGAGGACCAGGGTCAAATAGGACCTGCAGTTACTTTCTAGGGCCAAAACCAGGAAGCCCACTGAGGAGAGAGAGTTGAAGGTTACAGGCCAAGTCCCAGACAAAGAAATAGCATTTGGATGAGTCTTCGTCCTGTGAGTGGTGGGTAACCCCTGAGGTCATAGAATAGTAACATTAGAAATGCCTGAGGAGTAAAGAGAAACTTGAAGCAGAAAGAGCCCTAGTAGAGGATGTTGTTAAAGTCCAGTCAAGAAATAATGAAGGCCTGGCATTTGGTAAAGACAGTAGAAATGGAGAGAAAGGAAGAGATTTGAGAGAAGTCAAAGAAATCCCAGGACTTAAAGCCTGCTTGGAAATGAGAGGTAAAGGTATCTAGTATGAAGTCCAGTTTCTGATTTGAATTACTGCATGTAGAATATATGGGAAGGTCAAAGGAAGAGCAGATTGATGGTGGACTGGGAAGAGAGCTGAAGAATGTGTTCTGGTCACATGGGGATTTGGAAGCTCCAGAGGTATCTAGGTGGAGCTGGCTCAGGAGGCAATTTAAAAGCTGGGTCTGGGCCTTAGAGAGATCCAGTCTGTCAATAAATATTATAATATAGATCTGGAAGTCAACAGTTCAAAGGCAGTAGTTATAAGCTAATTATTTTTATACTTCCATCAGGCTCTGTGTCCATTTTATCAAACCTAATTTAACTTTAAATCTATACTAGTTGAACAAAATCAACAATGTACATCATATGGCCTGCAAGTGAATAGCATCTTTTTCAATGTTTTGCTTGACTCACCAGCATATTCACATTGTGTGCATGCATGCTAAGTCACTTCACTCTGTGTGACTCTACAAACTGTAGCCCACCTGGCTCCTCTGTCCATGGGATTCTCCAGGCAAGAATACTGGAGTGGGTTACCATGCCCTCCTCCAGGGGATATTCGTGATGCAGGGATCAAAACTGCATTTGTTACGTCTGTCTCTTGCATTGGCAGGTTATTTCTTTACCACTCATGCCACCTGGGAACCCCATATTTACATTATCCATAGTTAAAAAGTGAATTTAAATGAAACCTCAGCCAAAAACTAGGTTGGAAATACATTGTTTTGTGCTAAAACAGCATGAGTAGCTCTGAACTATATAAGCACAAGAGAGAGTGAGAAATATTTATATTTATTCTCTTTGACAGTGAGGTGTTAAATTAGTTTTTGAGAGGACACAAGATAAATAGCCAAAATGAGAAGTTAACTCCTCAAGATACAACATATGATATCTTTTTCATGTCATTTTATGATTCCTGGGGTGCTGTTAGCATTGTCAGAGACCACTTGTATTGAAGACAATCCAGATCTTTAGATCTCTGTTCTTTTCTCAGTGAAATTTTCTGTTGTTTACAATCCAGGAAATGCTTTAATAGATTTTTTAAAAGTCTGAAAATGACCTTTTACTTCTTTGTTTTCTCAAATGTTTAAAATTTTTGAACATTTCTTTTTTGTTTCTATGATCTTTCCACAGAAATCTTTATGGATCCGCTTATCTGAGAAAGGTTTCAGATATGTGGGCAGCAAAGTCCCCCTAGGATATGACTCTCAACTTGACAGATTATTTAGAGATGCTGATTAGGTTACATGGGGGCCATGACCTTCAGGAGCTTGGCCGATTTGTCCTGTGGCTGCTGGTCATTTTTCAAGGTCAACAGGCATGGGGCAGTACTAAGAGGAGCCATCATATAGTGTGTAACTTGGCTAGGGGATAGAGTGTTGACCTCTTGTCATTAAAGGGGACATGGGGCAGATCACAGCCAAGGCTGATGCTTGAAAGTGTGATGATGCCTCTAGGATGTCACAGCAGGAACCTCAATAGCTGTTCAATTAGAGTCAGATGTTCCACAGAGGAAAGGATGTGGCATGCATCACAATAAGCTGAAGGGCATGATCCTTTCACTTTGGAGGGATCAAGACTCTTACTCAGATGGCCATGTGGTTCTTAATTAGAAGAGTTTATTCCCTGACAAGACAAACAGTATTGTTGTCTAGTTTCATAGTTAAATGTTCATGGTGGATTTTGCATGATTATCTTACCTTTTGGTTATAGAAGTGGCTAGCCTCTCCTCATCCAACCCTCTCCACTCCTTTCTGCTGCACTTCTGTTGTAATTAAGTTTTGAGAGAGAAGAAAGAGTGTGGGAGTTTGCCCCAGCTAAAGACAGGTTAATTCTAGACATGGCTTTACATGTTGACATTTCCCAGTTAGCTCACAGCTCATAGTAGAATTCTGTTGAAACTGTGCCATGATATACTGCCAGCAAGTGGGAGTGGTGAAAAATACTAGGAAGGCTAGTGACGGCTAAAATAACACAAAATAGTACTGCTGTCATCACCTGTTTCGACAACACAGATCTTAGCAAAAGTGCAACAAGAAGACCCCAACATATCTGATAGTATTTTAAGAAGGAATAGTTAGCTTGCATCATCCTGATCATTTTTAGAGTGAAAAAAAATAGTACATTTTTTTTAAAGGAAACGAAATCATCTTATATTAAACAAGCTGGCCACCGGATGGTTTACCTACCCCCTTTATTTATTTTTATTTAAAATGCTTTGTCTCTATTACTCCATGCAGTCTGAAATCAACTTTCAGTTTCTTTCCTTCAGGGAAAAGACAATCATTTAGTCCTTTAAAGTTCTTGCTTTGTGTAATAGCCAAATTTTAGGGAAATATAAATTAAAACCACTTGCTATGATTAAATCTGAAACTAACAAATACTTTCATGCATGCAACATAACCACTTTTTTTACTGACATGATTATTTGGTGCAAGATACCCTATTTGTAAAATGTTTGCATTTGGCTCATCATAAAAGGTGTTTTCTTTTTTTTTCTCTCTGAAAAATACCAATTAGCCCTGATTATGTGTTGTCACTCACTTTATGTTCTTTTTCCAATGCAAAGAAAAAATAAACAAAACACAGAAGTTGGTCTTAAATATCAAAGATCAAACAAGATGAAGAAAAAAAAATCCATTACCCTATGGACTCTTGGAAATTAAAATATAAAAGTCTCCTGAAATAGCACTGCTTTATGTAATGTTGCTGTGAAGCACAGGCAAAAGTCTGTTTATATTAATCATCCTTTCCTGTAGCTTCCATTGGTAATCAACTGCTGCATTTCATCTGTAAGAGCTTACCTTACCAATGTTTTCTGTCACTGGATAGTACTGGAAAATGTTTTCACAAGCCTTGCATATACCAGATGGAGACTATACTGTCTCCAAGAGCACTGACAAATCATTTATTAATTATCATTATGGTGATTAAAACCAGTCAAGTATAAGGGATCTGGAAGCAAATTAAATATATTTATTCTAAGTTGGAAGATTTCCTTAAAGTTTTCCTGAGTTTTAGAAAGTTTATGTTCATTTGTTCCTATTCATCTTCCACCAACTGATGTTAATGTATTTAGCTTATAGGTCAAAGATCTGCCTTGGAGAAGTTGCTTGTTAAGGGGAATCCTTATAGAATTGCAACTGTACCATATTATGACTTGTTATTACATGACTTAGCAACAATCACATGTTGTAAAAGCCTAATATTTCTTGGAGTGTTTTGATCCTTCTTAGAAGACTCCTCAAATTTTGCTTTGCTGTGATAATGCAGAATATTATGATTTATCTGATTCCGAATTCCCATGTCTATCAAAGACATACTCATGTGCCACTTTTCATTCATGTTTAAACATTTAACTTGGTATATAAGATAATTAATGTTTAACATTTGCTGTGATTAATTTACTCTGATGACAATTAGATGATCCATAAAAGGTTCTTTGGACAACATACAATTTACTGTAGACTAGAGAAAGGACAAGGCAATGGCACCCCACTCCAGTACTCTTGCTTGGAAAATCCCATGGATGGAGGAGCCTGGTAGGCTGCAGTCCATGGGGTCGTGAAGAGTCGGACACAACTGAGCGACTTCACTTTCACTTTTCACTTCCATGCATTGGAGAAGGAAATGGTAACCCATTCCAGTGTTCTTGCCTGGAGAATCCCAGGGATGGCAGAGCCTGGTGGGCTGCCGTCTGTGGGGTCACACAGAGTTGGACACGACTGAAGCGACTTAGCAGCAGCAGAGAAAGGACAAAGAGGGCAACAGAGGATGAGATGGTTGGATGGTATCACTGTCTCAGTGGACATGAATTTGAGCAAACTCCAGAAGATAGTGAAGGACAAGGAAGCCTGGCATGCTGCAATCCATGGGGTTGCAAAGAGTCAGACACAACTTAGCAACTGAACAACAACAAAAGAAATCTCTTCTCTTATACTTTCAAACCTTGGTTCTTCTATGGTGGAAGGGATTGTAAACATCAACTCATACAATTAACTCAATCTTGTCCTTTAAACATTCTTGTCCTTTGAACAGTATGAAAAGGCAAAAAGATAGGACACTGGAAGATGAACTCCCCGGGTGGGTAGGTGCCCAATATGCTACTGGAGATCAGTGGAGAAATAACTCCAGAAAGAATGAAGAGACGGAGCCAAAGAAAAAACAACACCCAGTTGTGGACGTGACTGGTGATAGAAACAAGGTCTGATGCTGTAAAGAGCAATATTGCATAGGAACCCGAAATGTTAGGTCCATGAATAATGGCAAATTGGAAGTGGTCAAACAGGAGATGGCAAGAGTGAACATCGACATTTCAGGAATCAGTGACTAAAATGGACTGGAATGGGTTAACTTAACTCAGATGACCATTATATCTACTAATGTGGGAAAGAATCCCTTAGAAGAAATGGAGTAGCCATCATGGTCAACAAAAGAGTCCAAAATGCAGTACTTGGATGCAATCTCAAAAGCAACAGAATGATCTCTGTTCATTTCCAAGGCAAACCATTCAATATCACAGTAATCCAAGTCTATGCCCCTTCAGTAATGCTGAAGAAGCTGAAGTTGAATGGTTCTATGAAGACCTAAAAGACCTTCTAGAACTAACACCAGAAAAAGATGTCCTTTTCATCACAGGAGACTGGAATGCAAAAGTAGGAAGTCAAGAGATATCTAGAGTGACAGGTAAATTTGGCCTTGGAGTACAAAATCAAGCAGGGCAAAGGCTAACAGAGTTTTGCCAAAAGAATGCACTGGTCATAGCAAACACCCTCTTCCAACAACACAAGAGAAGATGCTACACATGGACATCACCAGATGGTCAACACTGGAGTCACACTGATTATATTCTTTCCAGCCAAAGATGGAGAAGCTCTATTCAGTCAGCAAAAACAAGACCGGCAGCTGACTGTGGCTCAGATAATGAACTCCTTATTGCCAAGTTCAGACTTAAATTGAATAAAGTAGGGAAAACCACTAGACCATACAGGTATGAACTAAATCAAATCCCTTATGATTATATAGTGGAAGTGAGAAATAGATTTAAGGGACTAGATCTGATAGAGTGCGTGATGAACTATGGACAGAGGTTCATGACATTATACAGGAGACAGGGAACAAGACCATCCCCAAGAAAAAGAAATGCAAAAAAGCAAAATGGCTGTCTGAGGAGGCCTTACAAATAGCTGTAAAAAGAAGAGAAGCAAAAAGCAAAGAAGAAAAGGAAAGATATACCCATTTGAATGCAGAGTTCCAAAGAATAGCAAGGAGAGATAAGAAAGCCTTCATCAGTGATCAGTGCAAAGAAATAGAGGAAAGCAACAGAATGGGAAAGACTAGAGATCTCTTCAAGAAAATTAGAGATATCAAGGGAACATTTCATGCAAAGAGAGGCTCAATAAAGGACAAAAATGGTATGGACCTAAAAGAAGCAAAAGATATTAAGAGGAGGTGGCAAGAATACACAGAAGAATCATACAAAAAAGATCTTCATGACCCAGATAACCACGATGGTGTGATCACTCACCTAGAGCCAGACATCCTGGAATGTGAAGTGAAGTGGCCTTAGGAAGCATCACTATGAACAAAGCTAGTGGAGGTGATGGAATTCCAGTTGAGCTATTCCAAATCCTGGAAGATGATGCTGTGAAAGTGCTGCACACAATATGTGAGCAACTTTGGAAAACTCAGCAGTGGCCACAGGACTGGAAAAGGTCAGTTTTCATTCCAATCCCAAAGAAAGGCAATGCCAAAGAATGCTCAAACTACTGCACAGTTGCACTCATTTCACATGCTAGCAAAGTAATGCTCAAAATTCTCCAAGCCAAGCTTCAACAATACATGACCATGAACTTTCAGATCTTCAAGCTGGATTTAGAAAAGGCAGAGAAACCAGAGACCAAATTGCCAACATCCGCTGTATCATCAAAAATGCGAGAGTTCCAGAAAAACATCTACTTTTGCTTTATTGCTATGCCAAAGCCTTTGACTGTGTGGATCACAATAAACTGTGGAAAATTCTGAAAGAAATGGGAATAGCAGACCACATGACCTGCCTCTTGAGAAATCTGTATGCAGGTCAGGAAGCAACAGTTAGAACCGGACATGGAACAACAGACTGGTTCCAAATAGGAAAAGGAGTATGTCAAGGCTGTATATTGTCACCCTGCTTATTTAACTTCTATGCAGAGTACATCATGAGAAATGCTGGGCTGGAAGAAGCACAAGCTGGAATGAAGATTGCCAGGAGAAATATCAATAACCTCAGATATGCAGATGACACTACCCTTATGGCAGAAAGTGAAGAGGAACTAAAAAGCCTCTTGATGAAAGTGAAAGAGGAGAGTGAAAAAGTTGGCTTAAAGCTAAACATTCAGAAAACTAAGATCATGGCATCTGGTCCCATCACTTCATGACAAATAGATGGGGGAACAGTGGTAAGATTGGCAGACTTTATCTTTTTGGGCTCCAAAATCACTGCAGATGGTGACTGCAGCCATGAAATTAAAATACCCTTACTCGAGTTGGACTGTGAAGAAAGCTGAGCACTGAAGAATTGATGCTTTTGAACTGTGGTGTTGGAGAAGACTCTTGAGAGTCCCCTGGACTGCAAGGAGGTCCAACCAGTCCATTCTAAAGGAGATCAGTCTGGGTGTTCATTGGAAGGATTGATGCTGAAGCTGAAACTCCAGTACTTTGGCCACCTCCTGTGAAGAGTTGACTCATTGGAAAAGACCCTGATGCTGGGAGGGATTGGGGGCAGGAGGAGAAGGGGACGACAGAGGATGAGATGGCTGGATGGCATCACTGACTTGATGGACATGAGTTTGAGTAGACTCCGGGAGTTGGTGATGGACAAGGAGGCCTGGTGTGCTGTGATTCATGGGATCGCAAAGAGTCGGACACGACTGAGCGACTGAACTGAACTCCTTGGAAGGAAAGTTATGACCAACCTAGACAGCATATTAAAAAGTAGAGACATTACTTTGCCAACAAAGGTCCACCTGGTCAAGGCTATAGTTTTTCCAGTAGTCATGTATGGATGTGAGAGTTGGACTATAAAGAAAGCTGAGCACCTAAGAATTAGTGCTTTTGAACTGTGGTGTTGGAGAAGACTCTTGAGAGTCCCTTGGACTGCAAGGAGATCCAACCAGTCCATCCTAAAGGAGATCAGTCCTAAGTGTTCATTGGAAGGACTGATGTTGAAGCTGAAACTCCAATACTCTGCCACCTGATGTGAAGAGCTGACTCATTGGAAAAGACTCTGATGCTGGGAAAGATTGAAGGCAGGAGGAGAAGGGGATGACAGAGGATGAGATGGCTGGATGGCATCACTGACTCAATGGCCATGAGGTCGGGTAAACTCCGGGAGTTGGTGATAGACAGGGAGGCCTGGTGTGCTGCAGTCCACGGATTCACGAAAAGTCTGACGTGACTGAGCACTGAACTGAACTGTCCTTTAAAATTCAGTTCAAACATTACTATTCTACCTTTGCCTTAAGGTGTTTTTCTTCACAGGATATGTTTTGGATTTTAATTATCTAAATACAGAGGCTCACACAGTAGCCTTTGTTAGGAATTTTCCTTTTTTTTCTTTTTAATATATCATTTTCTGAATATTAAACTCAAACTGTATAAGTTAAAATGTCTTTTGAAATGGAAAGGAAAAAAGTGACTTAAAATAATGAAATCTTTGTTTCATTATTACTTGAAGTTATGTTACTACTGTTATTTATCAATTAAATGAACAGATTTCCTCAACTGCTGGCCAGTAGAAGGGCAGCCCCAGTGGGTGGCTGCTGGGTAGAGGAATGGGAAATGGAGGAAGCCCTCTTTCTACCCTGGGATTTATTCTTTCACCAAAGATACTATGATAACATAGATTAAAAGATATATATTTTTCTTATTCTCAAAGTCCTCACAGTCCAGTGTGAGTGGGAGAGAATTAGCAAGTAGATTGGTGAATAGAGCACTAGAATTCACTATAAAACTACACATGACAAATAAGATTGCATCTGACTTGACTGGGGTAGTCCAAATTAGTTAGTTGCCTAAGTAGGAGAGGATGAGCTAATAATTTAAGCATTGATGTTAGCTGGGCAAAGAAAGTAGGGAAAACCACTAGACCATTCAGGTATGACTTAAATCAAATCCCTTATGATTATACAGTGGAAGTGAGAAGGAGATTTAAGGGCCTATATCTGATAGATAGAGTGCCTGATGAGCTATGGAATGAGGTTCGTGACATTGTACAAGAGACAGGGGTCAAGACCATCCCCATGGAAAAGAAATACAAAAAAGCAAAATGGCTGCCTGGGGAGGCCTTACAAATAGCTGTGAAAAGAAGACAAGTGAAAAACAAAGGAGAAAAGGGAAGATATAAACATCTGAATGCAGAGTTCCAAAGAATAGCAAGAAGAGATAAGAAAGCCTTCTTCAGTGATCAATGCAAAGAAATAGAGGAAAACAACAGAATGGGAAAGACTAGGGATCTCTTCAAGAAAATCAGAGATACCAAAGGAACATTTCATGCAAAGATGGGCTCGATAAAGGACAGAAATGGTATGGACCTAACAGAAGCAGAAGATATTAAGAAGAGATGGCAGGAATACACAGAAGAACTGTACAAAAAAGATCTTCACGACCCAGATAATCACGATGGTGTGATCACTGACCTAGAGCCAGACAACCTGGAATGTGAAGTCAGGTGGGCCTTAGAAAGCATCACTACAAACAAAGCTAGTGGAGGTGATAGAATTCCAGTTGAGCTATTCCAAATCCTGGAAGATGATGCTGTGAAAGTGCTGCACTCAATATGCCAGCAAAATTGGAAAACTCAGCAGTGGCCACAGGACTGGAAAAGGTCAGTTTTCATTCCAATCCCAAAGAAAGGTAATCACAAGAATGCTCAAACTACTGCACAATTGCACTCATCTCACACGCTAGTAAAGTAATTCTTAAAATTCTCCAAGCCAGGCTTCAGCAATATGTGAACCGTGAACTTCCTGATGTTCAAGCTGGTTTTAGAAAAGGCAGAGGAACCAGAGATCAAATTGCCAACATCCGCTGGATCATCGAAAAAGCAAGAGAGTTCCAGAAAAACATCTATTTCTGCTTTTTTGACTATGCCAAAACCTTTGACTGTGTGGATCACAATAAACTGTGGAAAATTCTGAAAGAGTTGGGAGTACCAGACCACCTGATCTGCCTCTTGAGAAATTTGTATGCAGGTCAGGAAGCAACAGTTAGAACTGGACATGGAACAACAGACTGGTTCCAAATAGGAAAAGGAGTATGTCAAGGCTGTATATTGTCACCCTGTTTATTTAACTTATATGCAGAGTACATCATGAGAAACGCTGGACTGGAAGAAACACAAGCTGGAATCAAGATTGCCGGGAGAAATATCTATAACCTCAGATATGCAGATGACACTACCCTTATGGCAGAAAGTGAAGAGGAACTCAAAAGCCTCTTGATGAAGGTGAAAGTGGAGAGTGAAAAAGTTGGCTTAAAGCTCAACATTCAGAAAACAAAGATTATGGCATCCGGTCCCATCACTTCATGGGAAATAGATGGGAAAACAGTGGAAACAGTGTCAGACTTTATTTTTCGGGGCTCCAAAATCACTGCAGATGGTGATTGCAGCCATGAAATTAAAAGACGCTTACTCCTTGGAAGGAAAGTTAGGACCAACCTAGATAGCATATTCAAAAGCAGAGACATTACTTTGCCAACAAAGGTTCGTCTAGTCAAGGCTATGATTTTTCCTGTGGTCATGTATGGATGTGAGAGTTGGACTGTGAAGAAGGCTGAGCATCAAAGAATTGATGCTTTTGAACTGTGGTGTTGGAGAAGACTCTTGAGAGTCCCTTGGACTGCAAGGAGATCCAACCAGTCCATTCTAAAGGAGATCAGCCCTGGGATTTCTTTGGAAGGAATGATGCTAAAGCTGAAACTCCAGTACTTTGGCCACCTCATGCGAAGAGTTGACTCATTGGAAAAGACTGTGATGCTGGGAGGGATTGGGGGCAGGAGGAGAAGGGGATGACAGAGGATGAGATGGCTGGATGGCATCACTGACTCGATGGACGTGAGTCTGGGTGAACCCGGGAGTTGGTGATGGACAGGGAGGCCTGGCGTGCTGCGAATCATGCGGTCGCAAAGAGTCGGACACGACTGAGCGACTGATCTGGGCAAAGTCTTAAAATCTTTGCAAATTAACATGTGAGTAAACTGTTAGCCACGAATAAGAGTTTTATGCATCAAACACTCAGCAATAAAGAATCCACCTTCCAATGCAGTAGATGTGGGTTTGATCCCTGGATGGGGAAGATTCCATGGAGAAGGAAATGGCAACCCACTCCAGTATGCTTGCCTGGGAAATCCCATGGACAGAAGAGCCTAGTGGGCTACCGTCCATGAGGTTGCAAAGAGTTGGATATGACTTAGCAATTAAACAACAATAGTAACAACAAATATTAATTTGAAGATAATCTGTTGACTTGTCTTAAATTATAGACTATATAATTTAAATGGAAGCTAAGCATAGGAACTTTTGAATGCTTTTCTCTTTTTTCAGCTGCACTGTATAGCATGTAAGATCTTCCCCAACCAGGGATCTAACCTGGGCCCCCTGCCTTAGGAGCACAGGGAATTAGATATTTTTAATGAAACAGGTTATTCAGTGATGCTTTCAGTCAGATTCTTAGTTGTCAGAATTTACAGGGCCTGTATGGCAGCGTAAAGTACAGCAAAATGTGAGAGAAGAGCTTGGACTCTAAAGTTAGATGGACTTGAGCCTTGACCCAGGCTCTGCCGCCTACCGGCTGTGACTTCAGACATGGTTCCTGGTACCCTCCCAGTTCTTGAACAACCTCATGGTTGTGAGGAGTGAATCTATGTAGACTGCTTAGCATGGTTACCAGCACATAATATTTGTGCAATAAATGTTAACTATTTGTTGAATGATTGAATATATGAGTGAATATTATGGTTATAAATTCTTAGAAGAGTTAGTGAAATAGATCTAATCCTTTCTGCAAATTAGTTCTTTTGGTAAAACTGAATGTTCTTGACAATGGACAGGTAGGTTGTTAGGTTTAATTCCCAGGATACATTTTGGATTTAAGATAGAAATTTATAATAAGTAATATAGTAGAATACAGAGAAGACAAATTTTATAAATGTGGATTTTAAATAAGTAGTTATGATAAGCATATAGTAAATACTCAAGTTATTTACATATATAATATATATTATATACATTTAGGTCTTTCAATATATATTCATATATTTTAAATGATTATTTAGGAACTTCAGCTCAGGATAGCAAAGTGGTTAAGAGCACAGATTTGGAGCCAAACTTGATTGGATTTTGCTTTGTCTTTCTATTACTGTATAAAAAGTCACCCTAAGATTTAGTAGCTTAAAACAACCATTGTTATCATCTCTCACAATTCAGTGGGTTGTGTGAACCCACATGGGTGGTGCTGCTGGTCTTGATTGGAGTATTTCATACAATTATAGTCAGGTGGTGGTTGGGGCTGTAGTGGCTGAGATGACTTCCTCACACTGCCGGCAATTGGTTCAGGCTGTTGGCTGGGACTGGAGAGGCTCTATCCTCTGCCAAGTGGCTGGGCTTTTCAGCACAAGGCAGTCCCAAAAAGAAGTATACCAGCTGAGCAAACACTGCACCAATGTGCAGGCCGCTTATCAGACCCCAGTTGCATGACACATGGTAATGCCTCATTGTTCAAAGCAAGTCACGTGACCAAGCTTGGTGTCAGTGCTAGAGGGCATTCCACCAGGGCAGGAATCCCTCGAGGTGTGGTTACTGGTGACTATCAAAGTAACAGTCTCCAACTGGGTTGCCCCTTACTAGCTGTGTGACTTTGGGCAAGTTATTTCTCCTCCCTGTGCCTTAGTTTTCTAATTAATAAAATAGGGAAAATAGCCCTACTGTCTTCAAAGTACTGTTGTATTAGCAATGAGTTCATGAATTAATACATGTAAAATTCATACAGCAGTTTCTGGTACATAAAAGCACTTAAAGTAAGCCACTTTTAGTAGTGATGGTGATGATAGTAGTAGTTATAAAAGGAGTAATAATAGCATTAGTAGTAGTAGTAGTGGCAGTAATAGGAGTATAGAAGAAATATCATCTTAGGAATCTTCTTGACAGCTGCTGATTTAGTTTCACTAGAGCTTTAAAAATATCTGATATGTTGTGCTGATTTATTTACACTAGAGCTTAAAAAAATATCTGATATGTTGATACTTAGAAAACTAACAGGTTGAGTTCAGTTCCACTGGATCATATTAAAGACTAATGAAATTTCTTCACAGTACAGGGAATAGAAAATACACCCTGAGAGATAGGTACAATTCATTTAGAGAAGCAAATCAGAATATAGAAAATACAATGAAAGGATCTTTGGTTTAAAGAATTAATTTAAAGAACTCTTCCTTGTTCAGTTAAGAGTTTTACAGATCATTAACTTCTTAACAGGCTGTTTAGTGAAGAAATAACTATAATTCCAAAATAAGTCACTAATGAGTGCTTAGCACTTCCATGCTACCCCTAGGGGAGTACCACAAATAGAGACTCAGAAATAATTAATATCTTTAGAGATATTTCCTGGGATCAAAAACATCTACACAATCCTCCCATATAATAACCTCAGAATTATTTCTCAATTTCCAAATCAACTTCTAAGTATCTTTCTGATTAATTTCTTTCACCCCATCCCCTCTGCCATACCCCTTTCTCAGTTTCAGGTATCAATCTTTTCTTATCCAAGTTAATGTAAAAACCTCCAGTCAGGAGGCTCACGAGGGCAGTCTCTCTGCCCTAATTCTGCTCCCAGTGCTCTCTCTCTGAGAACATGATTGAGATCCTATCACTGCCACACAATGCCTCATCTCCCAACACTCTGATGCCTTCTTTTCTCATAGCTGTGAAGTCCAAACTGTTCAACATAATGCTCAAAACCGCTATACATACTAAATTCTTAATAAGAGGTTGCTAGATGAAATAGCCCAACATGGGATCTGTCATGATTTATTTATAATGTCAGTTGGGTTCTTGAAATAAGAATGACTCATAATAGTCCTAAGACTTATACTAAGTATACGTTTAGGAGAAACAGGACTGCGGTCCTGAAGGGCTGTTTTTATGTGGGAGCATCCGTATGCAGCCTGCCTGAATCTAATATTTTTGGTGTGAGGGCAGTTTTTAGTATGGATTCCTGTCATGTCTTTCCTTGGTGTGTGCTAGCCATTGTCCCATTGATGGGGGCTGTGACTGGTGTGGTGGTGACCACAGCCTACACTAAATGTCCATCGGGGCCTCCTCTTCCCTCTGTGGTTGTCACAGTCCTGTTGGGGGCAGGGTCTGCTCTCTAGTTGTTGGAGTAGAAGCCCCCAGATCTGTTTATAAGTTGTGGTGTGAGGTAGGCAGGATTGGAATTCTCTCGCTGGGAGAGGAGCTACTGAGTATTCCTCCACAGGAGCTCTGTGAGGTTGCCTGCCACCTCTTGTGTGGGCTCAGAAACACACTGTTTTTGGCACTGCCCCCAGCCCCTCTTCAATTGTGGGAATGCAGGCGATCAGCCTGGATGTCCCACAGGTGCTGTGCTTGCAATGCCATCAGCATGGATTCGTTGGCACAGATCTGCTCAAGTCAGGCACTGGGATAGCCATAGCTGAGCACCTGGACCCGCTGTTGGAACTACAGCCCGGACTCTGGCTCTGCCTCCAAGAGTGACAAAGCCCACAGCTACTAACCTGGACCTGCCCTGTCCACAGGAGCACCAGTAATCCACTCAGATGTCCCACAGCCAGGCACTGAGCTCACAGAGCCCTGGGAGGCACGTAAATCTGGGAGTAGCACAGCTGCTGGGAGATGGCTCATCGGCTCAGATTTCAGCCCCATCTCAGCATGTGGGCAACCATGTCAGTGCCTGTGGGCTCCCAGAGCTCATATAGGCAGAGCCCTGTCCATTGTGAACACACCAGGAACGAGGCTGCTATGGCGGGCGCCCCACCTCCTCCATTTGCATGCGCCGAGCATCACTGCATACAGCCGGGTTGCCACTCGGTGTGCTTCCACTTTTAAAAATCAGTACATTCCCAAATTAGTTGTTTGTGCTTTATTTGATGGCTTGCCAGATATGGGAAGGGCACTGCACATTTGCTTAATAATAAATTTACAGGAGAGGGAAACACTTGTGGATTTTATTTTTTAAATAAAATTTTAATTTTAGAATAATTTTAGGTTTACAGAAAACTTCAAAGATACTACAGACCCATATATCCCTAAAGTTATTACCTTACCAGAGCACAACTAAGAAATCAACACTAGTGCATCACTATTAACTAAATTCCAGATTTTATTCATATTTCACTAGTTTTTTGTGGATTTTATTTTTGATGAATATATTACTAGCTTCTTTTAAAATATGGCTTAACTACGAAGAATATAGTCTTTTTTTACTAGTAATTTTTTTTTCTTTTACTAGTAATTTATTTTCTCTTCACGTTAGCATTCACTTTTTTTTTCTTTTTTGGGGATTTACTTTTTTTCAATTATCAATTTTTAAAATTTAATTGCAGGCTAATTACTTTACAATATTGTATTGGTTTTTGCCATACATCAACTTGAATCCACCATGGGTGTACATGTGTTCCCCATCCTGAACCACCCCCCTACATCCCTCCCCATCCCATCCCTCTGGGTCATCCCAGTGCACCGGCCCCGAGCACCCTGTATAACTCATGGAACCTGGACTGGCGATTCGTTTCACATATGATAATATACATGTTTCAGTGCCATTCTCCCAAATCGTCCCACCCTCGCCCTCTCCCACAGAGTCCAAAAGACTGTTTTATACATCTGTGTCTCTTTTGCTGTCTCGCATACAGGGTTATCGTTACCATCTTTCTAAATTCCATATATATGTGTTGCTGCTGCTGCTGCCGCCAAGTCACTTCAGTCGTGTCCGACTCTCTGTGACCCCATAGACGTCAGCCCACGAGGCTCCCTCATCCCTGGGATTCTCTAGGCAAGAACACTGGAGTGGGTTGCCATTTCCTTCTCCAATGCAGGAAAGTGAAAAGTGAGAGTGAAGTCCCTCAGTTGTGTCCGACTCTTAGCGACCCCATGGACTGCAGCCCACCAGGCTCCTCCATCCATGGGATTTTCCAGGCAAGAGTACTGGAGTGGGTTGCCATTGCCTTCTCCAGTATATGCGTTAGTATACTGTATTGGTGTTTTTCTTTCTGGCTTACTTCACTGTGTATAATAGGCATCAGTTTCATCCACCTCATTAGAACTGATTCAAATGTATTCTTTTTAGTGGCTGAGTAATACTCCATTGTGTATATGTACCACAGCTTTCTTAGCCATTCATCTGCTGATGGACATCTAGGTTGCTTCCATGTCCTGACTATTATAAACAGTGCTGCGATGAACATTAGGGTACATGTGTCTCTTTCAATTCTGGTTTCCTCAGTGTGTATGCCCAGCAGTGGGATTGCTGAGTCATATGGCAGTTCTATTTTCAGTTTTTTAAGGAATCTCCACATTGTTCTCCATAGTGGCTATACTAGTTTGCATTCCCACCAACAGTGTAAGAGGATTCCCTTTTCTCCACACCCTCTCCAGCATTTATTGCTTGTAGACTTTTGGATTGCAGCCATTCTGACTGGCGTGAAATGGTACCTCATTGTGGTTTTGATTTGCATTTCTCTGATAATGAGTGATGAGCATCTTTTCATGTGTTTGTTAGCCATCTGTATGTCTTCTTTGGAGAAATGTCTATTTAGTTCTTTGGCCCATTTTTTGATTGGGTCGTTTATTTTTCTGGAATTGAGCTGCAGGAGTTGCTTGTGTATTTTTGAGATTAGTTGTTTGTCAGTTGCTTTATTTGCTATTATTTTCTCCCATTCTGAAGGCTGTCTTTTCACCTTGCTTATAGTTTCCTTTGTTGTGCACAAGCTTTTAATATTAATTAGGTCCCATTTGTTTATTTTTTCTTTTATTTCCAATATTCTGGGAGGTGGGTCATAGAGGATCCTGCTGTGATTTATGTTGGAGAATGTTTTGCCTATGTTCTCCTCTAGGAGGTATTCCCTTCTATCTGCATTTACATGCCTCCCAAGTGTGTATCATCCTGTTTGGGTGCCTAGCAGACCCCTCACTCAATGTGTCTCTACCTGGATTCATCTCCAAATCATGGCACCACCATCTACCATTCTTTTTCTGAAAAATAATAGTTGTTGGTATTTTACTTGTTTATTTATTTATGGCTGTGCTGGGTCTTTGTTGTGGCAAGGTCTTCAGTGCTGTGTGCTGGCTTTCTCTAGTTGCAGTGAGTGGGGGCTACTCATTGCTGTGGCTTCTCTTGTTGTAGAGCATAGGCTCTAGGGTACATGGGCTTCGATATTTGTGGCACACAGGCTTAGTTGCCCCACAGGCAGGTGGAATCTTAGTTCCTGCACTAAGGATCGAACCTGTGTCCCTTGCATTGGCAGGCAGATTCTTAACCACTGGACTACCAGGGAAGTCCCTCCATCTTCCATTCTTAAGCCTCATATATATGCATTCCTCTACCACTAATCCATCCTTTCCTCCACCTCTTAAATGTCCCTCAAGTCCCTCTATTTCTACCATTTTGTGTCATGACATCTCTTGCTTGGATTATCCAATAGCCTTTTCCCTGGTACCTTGCCTCCTAAGTAAATCATCATCCCAACCCTAATCTGTTCTTTCGCCTGTAGTTTGAGATCAGAAAGCAAATAATTTGATCATGTTAGTTGCCATCTCTCTTAAATCTTTTCACTGGCTTCTCATGTTCCTTAAGATAAATTTAATACTCTAACATAGCTGGAAGATCCTCTGATATCGAGTAATTTCCTATATAATTCCTATATATCTTCTATATAACTCTCCTCTTTATCCTCCATATAACTGTCCATCTGAGTCTCGCAGGACCGTCACTCCATGCCCTATCTCATGCTATTCAGTTTATCTGTGACCAATGTATGGCTATTTAGATTTAAATTAATTAAAAGTAAAAACAGAATGTCATTTCTTCAGTCTTACTAGCCACATTTCATGTGCTCGGTAGCTGCATTAAGCTAGTGGCTACCATACTTGACAGCCCAGATTATAAAATATTTCCATCATTACAGAAAGTTCTGTTGGATAGGAATATGCATATTGAAATCCTTTTGTTTCCTGGAACTTTGCCTTTTTCTCTCATTTATAGTCTTTTAGGGGCTTCCCTCGGAGAAGGCAATGGCACCCCACTCTGGTACTCTTGCCTGGAAAATTCCATGGACGGAGGAGCCTGGTGGGCTGCAGTCCATGGGGTCGCTAAGAGATGGACACGACTGAGTGACTTCACTTTCATGCATTGGAGAAGGAAATGGCAACCCACTCCAGTGTTCTTGCCTGGAGAATCCCAGGGACAGGGGAACCTGGTGTGCTGCTGTCTGTGGGGTCACACAGAGTCGGACACAACTGAAGTGACTTAGCAGCAGCAGCAGCAGGGGCTTCCCTGGTGGCTCAGATGGTAAAGCATCTGTCTGCAATGAAGGACACCCGGGTTCGATCCCTGGGTTGGGAAGATCCCCTGGAGAAGGAAATGGCAGCCCACTTCAGTATTCTTGCCTAGAAAATCCCGTGGACAGCGGAGCCTGGTAGGCTACCATCCATGGGATCACAAAGACTCGGACATGACTGAGCGACTTCACTTTCACTTTCATAGTCTTTTATCCTTTCCTTGGAATCCTTTCTAATTCATCTTTCCTCACATTCCCCATTAATGCCTTGTGCTTTCCCACCATCATTTTTAAAATAGGTTTTATGTTTTAGAGTATAAATGAGGAGAAAACATATAGGATTCACATATGCCTTCTGCCCATACACACACACAACACTTTCCACTTATCAACACACTCAGCAGAATGGTGTATTTGTTATGATTTGGTGATCCTACACTGACACATCATTATCATCCAAAGCCCATATTTATATTAGGTGGTGTACATCTGTGGTTTTTGACAAATGTATAAGGACGTGTATCCATCATTGTTGTATTATAAGGAATAGTTTCACTGCCACAAGAATCCTCGTACCCACCATCAATTTTTATACACCATTCCACCTCCCTGAGATTCACACTTCATCCACTCTCCCAATAATATCTTGTCTATC
This sequence comes from Bos taurus, assembly GCF_002263795.3. NCBI lineage: Eukaryota > Metazoa > Chordata > Mammalia > Artiodactyla > Bovidae > Bos > Bos taurus. The sequence continues at coordinate 47,116,572 of NC_037348.1, read as the reverse complement.
CTTCAGTAACATCAAACCCAAATTAGACTGTAAAGCTTGTCTATATCTTTCTCTTCTAAAGTCCTGTGCAACTGCAGAGTATAACTATAAGGTAACCAGGTTTTTGGTTTTTTTAATGAAGAAGAAATCACTGTTCACATTCATTTCATTTAATCCTGCCCTTGTAACTAGTAGCTTATTTTACGGCTATGGCTAAGTCACTTCAGTCGTGTCTGACTCTGTGCGACCCCATAGACAGCAGCCCACCAGGCTCACCCATCCCTGGGATTCTCCAGGCAAGAACACTGGAGTAGGTTGCCATTTCCTTCTCCAATGCAGGAAAGTGAAAAGTGAAAGTGAAGTCGCTCAGTCATGTCCGACTCTTAGCGACCCCATGGACTGCAGCCTACCAGGCTCTTCCGCCCATGGGATTTTCCAGGCAAGAGTACTGGACTTGGGTGCTATAGCTTTAATCAAAATACTTTTTGAGACAGATACTCTAGGAATACTCTTCAGAAATACTATATCTTACATACAGTGATTAATTTCATTATTCTGTGGCCACCTGTTTTTGCTATCCAAGGTGGTATGATTTAGTGGTATGATAATTGATCACCTCTGCGTTCACCACTCTTGGTTCTGAATAATGCTTGGTTCTTTCCAGTAATTGGATCTATCTTCAAAATTATCATTTTAGGTTTTTAAAGGTTATATACCATAAGTTCAAGGGAATCTCATAAAGTTCAGAAATATTTCAGTAGCAATACTTTCTTAGTATACTTGTGGATGGTGAAGGTGATGGCTTCAAAAAGAATAATTCATTTGTGTTGGTTAGTACTGATGTTTGTTTTAGAAATAAAATCCAAAACCCATACTTGATTATCCCATCTCAGATTTTTACACTTCATTTGATGATTATCTGGCACATTGTAAGTTGAATCTATGTGTAAATTTTAACTAGTATTTTATTTGTTTATATATTGTACCTCTAGATATGTGATAAAAATTCCTAGAAGGTAAGTTCTTATTTATTTTTAGTGTTGTCCACCACACTTCAATTACTACTAATAATAGTTAATAAATAGTACTTTGCAATTCTGAATGCATTCCTGGAGATATGATCTCTTCTTTATATGACCTTTCCTGGTGGCTCAGAGGTAAAGAATTTGCCTGCCAATTCGGGAGACTCAGGTTCGATCCCTGAGTTGGGAAGATCCCCTGGAGAAGAAAATGGCAACTCACTCCAGTATTCATGCCTGGGAAATCCCATGGACAGAGAAGCCTGGCAGGCTACAGTCCATGAGGTCGCACAGAGTCAGACACAACTTAGTGACTAAACAACAACACGTTTCTTTATGTATTACTATGAAGTAGACATTTTCTCTATGATCTTTAATCTTCAGTTGAGAGAAAGTGGGAGTCAGGGTATGAAGCTTGCCATTCTGGGCCTATCGTATGTATGCCAACAGGCAGACCTAAAAGCTATCCAATCATTCTGGGGATTATAGAGGATACAATGGCTTTTCTTTTATCCATGCTGGAGATGGACTTTTAAGGGATCAATGCAGACCCTCACAGCTATTTTTCTAGTGTTGCTACAGGTTAATGACTTGCCAGAACCCAAAGTTTCACTCCGTCATCCATGCTTTGTAGCCATCTTGGCCATCTACAAACACAGGTACTGTGCAACTTTACTGCAGTTTTTTATTAGTAGTATTCAATTTTTTTTCACTTGATTTAAATATAAATCATAATGAAATTCTCCCAGAGACTGTGTTTGGGGAGAATTTCATTTTCTTTCTTCCATGTGTCTGGGATTTTCTGAGTATATAGAGTAAATATACATTGCTTTCAAAAGTATAGAAATTAATTTTGTTCTATAATATAGAAATTATTGTTCTACTTGACCACTTTAGATTTTATAATGTTTAAAAAACTCAGAACAATTGTAATTTTTAAAAAAATTTAAATCCTTATTTAAACTTATTTAAATTTAAATAAGTATCAGAGGTATCAGAGTGTTATTAGTTCATTTTCTTTCAAATCATAGCAGAATAGCTATCACATGTCAAATGTTATCTTTTATAATCTGATTTATCTACCACTACCTTTTTATAACAAACCACTTTATTTTTACTGGGGGAAAGATTTTCTGCTTTCCGATGGAAACTCAGGTGACTTCTGCATATTTCAGTTAACTTCACTTCCCTTTGTATTCTTCTTCCATATTACTTCCTCTTTCTTAAGCCACTCCCTGAACATTTCCTCTCATTTTTCCATTTGTATATAATTTGAGAGGTATCCATTTCTCAGGTTTGGCGACAGTTCAGGACCAAGGGACAAGGTCACAGAGATTATAGACTGTTGAATGTGTGACAAGGCGGCTCATAAAGAATCTGGTCAGATGTCCTTCATTTGCCTTTAATTAACTACAGCTGCTTTTTATGTTGCACGCTGATCTTTGATCTGCTTTCCCCTTCAGACCTCTGCACACAAGGTAGTTAAAAACAAACTAGGAGGCCATTTTAAAGACAAAAAAAAAAAAAGAAAAAGAAAATCCCTCCGGGGTAATCAAGTGACAGTGGAAGCAGCCATAAGCTGTTAGCTTTATTCATTAGAGAACTTTAAACATGTCAAGAAATAGAATAATGTTCCTGCTGTTAGATCAGCCTCAACAATGAAGATTACAACAGCTTTGGGATGCATGAGTGGGCAAACTTCTTGTGAAAACAGATTTATTGAGGGGCATTTTACTACAGTGGCTCAGAATCTAGCTTACACAGTTTCATAGCAGGAATATTGGTTCAGTATGCATTGAGAATGTTGGTGCTCTAAGAATGGAAGATTTACAATGCACCTTTGCTCTAACACAAATGGCCCCTGCAATTAGGTTTAGAAAAACTTCCTATGCTCTATACGGATGGAATGGACGGCCTCTGTTATACCATATCATCACTTTTGCTGAAGCATCTACTATGTATTAAGTAGAACATGATCCAACATAAATTTTACTTTGGTAGTGACTGTATAAATCTTGAAATCTTTCACAAATCAAGCTGATTGATGTAATCTTCATTGGAATGAAAATGCCAATATCAGCAGTTTTTTAAAAAGTAGAGTGTTCCTTAGAGTCAATAATCTTGAACAAGAGCTTAAGAACTATTCTGGAAAGGAGTCCATTCTAACCATAGCTAAGTGGATTTCCTGTTGTCATTTTTTCTTCTTTATTATAACCCATAGCATCATTATTTGGGGGTCCTTGATAACATGAGAGAACATTTGATTTGAGGAAAGAAGATCAAGGACTTCCCAACCCTTCATTTTTCACTATGCATGTTCAATTTTTATAGGCGCTCTTCCTCCTTGTAAGTTTCAGAGAAAAGTCAGCCTTATGCAATCTCTTGTAACCTATGAAATTTGAGAAAAACACTATCCTGTATTTCACAATTCTCTTACTTTAAAAAGTAACATTTTCACTCAGAATAAAACTAGGAGGCTCTCTTGAGTTGCTGATTCACTTTGAGTTTTCCCAAATATGTCAACAATCTATTTCTCTGTACCTATTGACTTGTGTATGGCCAAATTATGAGTCATGGTCCACACTTCCCCTTGGCTAAAATGGCTTTTCCTCAGTTGCATCACTTGCCTCTTTTTTTGGATCTTTTAATCATGTCATGGGTCTTGCCCTTCAATATTCCTGTTAGAGCCCATTCTTTCAAAGGACAAGAATTTACTAATAGAAAAAGCAGTGTGTTTGGAAATTATAGATATTTTGTCTTCAACTACCTGAATGTCTATCCTGACTATTCTATACTTGAAGTTTGAAAGGACTTTATAAGAACAAAAAAAGGGAGCAGGAGGCACCTAATATATTTTAAAAGCAGAATAATTATGCTTGGTTAAGATTTAGAGTTAACATCTAAAGCCTAGGGATACTTATGATGTGGCCAGTCAGTCCAAAGAAAGGAACAGGAGAGCCAGATTCAACTCTGGGAGTGGTATGGGGTGGTGGCATATGTCCCTGTACTCAGCTCCAGCCACTTGCAGCCTTGCAGAAAGATGATTCAGAGCTGCCAGATATTTCAGTTTCTCAAATCACCTGGAAGTCTGATTTTCTTATATGTGAAAACTTCTGATAGGTAAATGTTGACAACCCAATTCATTTTAAGAAAGAACACTATGTGAACTGAACAAGGCACATCTGTAGACTATTTTCTGGAGGTAGTGCCTCAATCTTCTTTTCAGCGCTTACTGCTTGGGCAAACTATGACATGGCTTTCAAAAAGTACATGGAAGATTCTGAGTGGGTGACACCGTGTCATCAGAAATGGTAGCACAAACTGATTTAAAAAATAGTGACAGCAAAGTTAGGAAGAACAAATGCTTGTATGGTGATATCTTACTGTGTGCTTTCATACTCTCATTTAGAGGAGTCCTCGGGACAACCCTGCTGGGCTATAAGGACTATTATTTTTATTTCCATTTTACAGAGGAGGGTATTGAAGCTCAGTGAGAGGTTCTTAATCATTTTAAGGATGAAGAATCTTTGGAGAAATTGCTGAAAGTCACAGACTTCTCTTGCTATAAAATTGAACATTAAAATAAAAACTTAGCTCATAATTTCTGGGAGGTCATGCACAGCTTCCTCATTCCAAAGTCCAACCACAGAACCCCTGGAATAAGTGTTCTGTGAAACTTGATACACAATTCAAACCTAGGTCTTCAGAGCGCTGTGTGTGTGTGTCTTTTTCTATTACCTGATGCTTTCCTCCTTAGAGAAGCAAATAATTGAGAGAGCAGCCACCAGAGTAGAGCCTGCCCAGGCTGAAGAATCATTTGCAAGCCACCACTGCTGGAATGTTTGGACTCCGAGATGAGGCTGGGACTGGGGAGAAAGACACCAGCAGTTAGAACCCTCCTCACCATAGTCTCTGGAAAACTTCTCAGTGTTCTCTAAGACATCTGAGAGTTACAAATAGTAACAGCAACAGTAAGAGTGGCCACTACTCACCCTATGCTTGTGATATGCCAGGCACTGTGTTGAGTGATGAAATCAGTACAGTTTTTACCTCCATTACACAGATTAAAGGAACTGCTAACCCAAGATGATCATCCTGACTCTGGCTCTGACACCATTAACCACTCTGCTGTACTGCTGTTCACTGTAGAGTGAGCAAATGAGGGAATGGAAGGTGCAGGGGAGGATGCTTTATTCTGTCATCATTCTTTAGATGTGTGTGTGTGTTAGTTGCTCAGTCATGTCTGACTCTTTGCGACCCCATGGACTGTAGCCCACCAGGCTCCTCTATCCATGGAATTCTCTAGGCAAGAATACTGGAGTGGGTTGCCATTTCCTCATCCAAAGGGTCTTCCCAACCCTTGTCTCCTGCATTGCAGGCAGATTCTTTACTGAGTCATCAGGGAACCCCTCTTGAGATATATGACCGTACAAAAATTTCTGAAAGGTTGTTTTTCCTTTTAAGACACAATGATTTTTTTCCAGATAGCATGGACTTAAAGAAAAATTTTGTGCATTTAAGAAGATAAAGGAAAAACTTTAATTATACCCAGTCTGGTGGGAATTTTCATACACACACACACACACACACACGCACACACACACTGCTGTTCAGTCACTCAGTCATGTCCAGCTATTTGTGACCCCATGAACTGCAGTACGCCAGACTTCCCTGTTCTTCACCATCTCTCAGAGCTTGCTCAAACTCATGTCCATTGAGTCAGTGATGCCATCCAACCATCTCATCCTCTTTCATTCCCTGACATATATATAATCAGTCATTGCTAAACTCTGTTCAGCTGCCAAAATCAGTGATAAACTGTATTATCTTCAGTGTTCCTTAAAGGCCAGTGATACCAAATTCATTTACAACTGAACTGAGTATCCAGTATTTCTAAACGTTTGGGGAAATAATGCATATTAGATTTAATTTATTCCATTTTCATATATAGTGTTATATGAGTCATGTAAAATGGGATACTTGCCAAATTAAAGTGAGGAGATGCCAAGCATGAATAACTTACACAAGATACAGAGTTAATCATATTTTTATGTGGAAAACTTCATTACTCAAGAGTACATCGCCTTAAAAGAAGTGCATAGCTTTTACTGAGTTATATAAACCCCTGTTAAATGGATAATCTTGGAGTTTATGTAACTAGAATGATATTTGTTATACACAGAGTATATAGATTAATTTGCTATGTGGATGATATTTGAAATAGCAACTTAAGCTTCAAATAAACATCCAAAATGGAGAATTTGAATTAAAAAAAAATCTTTTATTGTTATTTAAATGATGGGAAACATAGTCAAATTTTTTGTACCTTTATATACTTGGGAGTAATTTTCACTTAAAAAAAAAAATTTCACTTGGGAGTAAATTTCACTTAAAAGCAAGATTTTATATTGGGAATCCAGTTTAAGTTCAGCTAACTCTCTATTGACAATTGTTAAATATTACAATTCCCCATTAACTGGTACTCTAGGACTCAAAACTAAAATAAAAATTGATATTTTATGGTTTCTTAAAACCTAGTGAGATTCTAAAAGTATGTGGTTTATCTTAGTATTATTAGTAATATTTTATAAAATTCTATTTATTTTTAAATACACAACTATGTGCAATGTATATGTTTATGAAATTAGTTTTAACAGTACATCTCATCCCCAACCTTTCTAGATAATAGTTTAGTATAATTCAAGTTAGCTCAAATACATTATTGTATTGCCTTTGTCCCATATTAGTTAAGATTACTAATCCTGTGTAATTTACACCACTATAAATGTTTGTTAGCCCTCACTTCTTACTTTTCACGTTTATTTAACTTCTGCTGCTTTTATGTTTATCCAACTTCCTTTGGATCATATAAAAGATTATCTCAATCTCAATTTTTTCTGAGAGAAAAGGCATGCAATGTATCTTTAGCTTATCACAGATCCATTTCTAAAACTTGCAAATTAACCTGTTTCCTTTCTTGTCATTCTTTCCTCTTCTCCCTGTTTCCTGCCTTAGTGGTCAGTGCCGCCTACGTTTTTCTTTGGATTTCCATCTCATGATCTAATGCCTTAGGTGCTTTCTTTTTTCCATGAGGCAATGTTTGCACACAGCTGCTCTGTAATGTATAGCATATATTGGCTTGAGAATGGAAATTTCACTTCTGTAAAGTGGTTTGGGATACACTTTTGTGCAAGATGCTATGCCAAACTGAATTGTGGATTGTAACATGCAGCCAAAGTTACCTCTGTTTGCCCCTCCAGGAAGCAGTGTGCAGTTTTAATAACCATGATGCCCTATTGCAATGACTTCCAGAGTTATTATGTAAACCTTTCAAGCAGGGCTTATGTCTTCCCTATTTCTTCACAACTTTCCTATACAATAAATACTTTCTAAATGACAGGTTTAGGTGAGCTGGGCCTTATCCACAAGTTAACATCTTATGCAGTATATGTATATTTAAAACTTGAGCCATTTCATTTTCTTTCCAAGTTTGCTAATCTCACAGGAATATAGAATAACCAAACCATAAACCTGGGCTCCTAATAGAAAAGTGTTTTTTGAAATGAAGTGCAATTAATTAGTCCCAGTACTGTTGTTACTGGATGGTCAGCAGTGTGGAAAATAAGTCAGTTAATTAGGATTAAAACTTAATTATTTAGATAAAGAAGCAGCTAGAGTGTTGTTTAAACATTCCAAACCCACTCTTATTTTTCAAAGCACAAAGAAAAAGATGTTACAAAGAGATTTTAAAACTCTGAAATTCTCTTTTCTATAGCCCTCCATCCAGGGGTTCACATGTGACCAGATCCCCACCAATCAGATGTCCAAACCTCCTTCCCACAGCTATTGGCCCAGGGACTCACATGTGACTGAAGTGAGAGGTCTATCAGAGCCTTCCCAGGACCTTTCTGTTGGAGCCAGCAGGGAAGTGTCCTGCTTGCTTCCTGCATCTGAAAGGTGACAGGATGGGAATCAGGGGCTCTCAGAGGCAGTATACCTCTCTGTGTTAGGAAACCTCTGTAGCAGGAGTGAATAAAGACAAGCAGAGGCAAGCAGATGAGGGAAGGGGAGAGAAAGTCTTAGAGCCAAGCATCCCTGCCATTGCCGTCATTTCAATTATAAGCCAATGAATTCCCTTCTTGTGATTTATGTTGAATTTTGACTTAAACAATCAAAAGAGCCCTGACAAATGATTTTGGTTGGAACTGACTATCTGCATGAATAAAAAGCATTGTTTCTCTCACACCAACTCTCCTGCCTTTTCACTGGTAAGGTAAAACGGAAAATGTGAACTCTGTGTTTGTTCATCCTGGAAAACACCACTTTAAAACACAAATGACTCCTTGTAGGAGTATCTTTCAAACTGCGTGAAACAAATATTGAATAAATTAAACTGCAATGGAGAAAACAGTATTGCTTCATTTATTGAACAACGGCATTTTAGATTCTGTGCTCATTTTAATAATTGTACTGTGGTCTAATTGGACTCATATCTTCCATATTAACTTTTAATCTCATGCTCTTAAATTCATTTTCAATGACGAGTGCTCCAAAACCCATTCAAAGGCAAGAGAAAGCCTTAGGTGTAGCTTGAGTAAACCTGTAATTTCACTCGGCTTCCCAGGTGGCACAGTGGTAAGAATCTCCCTGACAATGAAGGAGATGAGGGTTCAATTCTTGCTTTGGGAAGATCCCCTGGTGTAGCAAATGGCAACCCATTCCAATATTCTTGACTGGAAAATTCCATGGATAGAGGAACCTGATGGGCTACAGTCCATGGGATTGCAAAGAGTCAGACACAACTTAGCATGGGCATGTGTGCACACACACACAGACACACACATACACACACTCTGTAATTTCACAGTGTTGCTCTTGAAACACTTCATAATATCATTTTTCTTCTTCCTTGGAAACAGGGAAATCCTCTCCCCTAGTTGGTTGTAAGCTGAATTTAGTTCAGAAAAGGTGCCATTTATGAATTCATAATATAGCTAGCAGCTATATTGATGTTGATGCTATTTGATTTGGCATTTGTATGTGTCAGGGCTTCCCCAGTGGCTGAGTGATAAAAAATCCGCCTGTAGTGCAAAAGATGCCAGAGACTCAGATTTGATCCTTGGGTTGCGAAGATCCTCTGGAGCAGAAAATAGCAACACACTCCAGTATTCTTGCCTGGAAAATCCCATGGACAGAGGAGCCTGCTGGGCTGCAGTTCATGGAGTCACGATTCAGACGTGACTGAGTGACTTAAACCACCACAACCATATGTCAGGGTAAAGCTTAACTGCTGTATCAGAGAGACCCAACCATTCAGCAGCTTAAAGAAGGAACTATTTCTCTTTCATGTGACAGTTCTGATGGTAATAGTTCAGTTCATCAGGGAGTCTTTGCTCCTCATAGTCACTCTGGGACACAGGTCCCTTCCAGTGGTTGCTCTGCCATCCCCTAGGGCACTGTCTGGTCATCTGTAAGGTATAACTTCAGTTACTACCACCCTGAAGTTCTAATTAGTGGGAAGAGGAAATTAGGTAGGAGAGAGGCATACTCATGGTCTTATGCACTCTGCTTCTCACATGCCATGGATGAAGAATTTAGTCACATGGTCACACACAAAAGATGCTGGGAACTGCCATATTTATGAGATAGATGGATCATGGTATCAAGAAAGAGAAATTGGATTTTGGTGGAGCTCAGGTATTGTTTCCAGAGATATTTTACGCTTTTAGATTGTGCCACTGTTTCACATGTCCACTGATCACATGCATTACTTTGGTGCATAAGAAAAACAAATGAGGACATTGATCCTTGGAACACCAAAGTAGCACATGAAGAAATTTTATTTGTCTGTTTTCAGACTTTTTAGACAACCTGAGAATTCCAGGGTAGATTGTCATGGTTTTAATTTTCATCCATCAAGAGATTCTTTTAGTGAGGATGCATTTTAAATTGCTTGGCAAAAAGTTAGGGACTGCCTTCTCTAAAAAAGATGATTCATTTTAAAAATCTTTCATTAATTGCTATGTAACTTTGCTTTTGAACTGTGGTGTTGGAGAAGACTCTTGAGAGTGCCTTGGACTGCAAGGAGATCCAACCAGTCCATCCTAAAGGAAATCAGTCCTAAATATTCATTGGAAGGATTGACACTGAAGCTGAAACTCCAATACTTTGGCCACCTGATGCAAAGAACTGACTCATTGGAAAAGATCCTGATGCTGGGAAAGATTGAAGGCAGAAGGAGAAGGGGACAACAGAGGACGAGATGGTTGGATGGCATCACTGACTCGATGGACATGAGTTTGAGTAAGCTCTGGGAGTTGGTGTTGGACAGGGAAGCCTGGCATGCTGCAGTCCATGGAGTCACAAGGAGTCGGACATGACTTAGCGACTGAACTGAACTGAACTTTGCTTAAGAATAAGAATATGAATGTGTCCTTTTACTTTCTTTTTTTACTTTTTGTCCATTTTTACTTGAGGACTTAATACTGCAGATTCAAAATTTCTTAAAGTAGTTTTATTGGGTTCGTGACCCATCTTTAGAGGCGTATGTTTATTTGTATAATTATTTTAGTTGGTGTTTCCAATTTTCTATGTTTCTATATGATGTAATTTGGCCATTAAGTATATTAACTGCTTAAGGTATACACATTTTGGTACATTATTGGATCTTAGTTAAATATTTGCCAAACCATAAACCCAAGGAAACCTTGAAGATTAAAACTAAACAAAGAGAATATCTGCTGAATCTAGTTCAGGGAATAGTGAACATCCTTCAGTGTATTTGTTCTTTACATACTTGGTATTACTCAATAATATGACCAACAGTTTGTTCATTCAACATTTTTATTCTGTATATAGATAGTATACCATACCTTGTGCTAGATACTGGAGACACTGAGGAAGAAAAACAAGCTATTTAGTTACTATGTATTCATAAAAACAGGAACTTAGTAGTTATCTCAGTGTTAACTCCACCTCTTATCCCTCTAACGCTTTCCTCTAGTATCCTGACTCCAACAGGACTAGCAAGCCTATGCTCTTTCCACCATATCCTCATCCCCATTCATCTTCACTTCCCTCTACTCAGCTTAAGTTCCAGAGTCAACCATTATAATAATTTCCTGGCACACATTCTTTTCGTTGCCCTGTCACTTCCTCATATTCACTTGACAAAACCTCATTCTGGTTTGCCTATTCTGCCTGCACACACACAGCCAAAACGTGGCTACCGAAAATGACACTAAGTCATGACCTCTGACCTCAAGTGTACCCTTAGTGCTGCCTCGTAATCATACTACTATATGTTTCCCCATCCATCCCTTCCCTCACTCCTACTGCCAACTATCTCATACCTTCTCTCTGCTTTCTCCAACATCCCCTTCCTTATTCTCACTCTCGGTTGATGACCTTGCTTCCTGAGAAAATGGAAAACGGAAGCGAGCAGAAGAGAACCAACACCTAGAACTATGCTAGGATAACTAACACAGTATGCACTCAGAAAAATTTGATGAATGAAAACCCTCCTGATCGTGTACTTGTCCGGCTCCCAGAAAACTGGGATTAAGCGCATTTAATGTTATACAGTAGCAAAGACACATACCACAGTGCTTGTTTGGATGGAAGCCATGGAGGCAGATACTGTTTCTAGTGAGTTAGTAAGTTAAGCATATTAACTGATATCAAACATTGATTATTATTTAGATTATATTTCTGTGAGTAGTAATATATTCGGTGCTATTATAATTAAATATTTGTGTTATAAAATCTATCTGCCATCATGTTTATGTAATGTCTCACACTTCAGAATCTAAATATTGTTTTTCAGTTGATACTTATTTTGCTTGAAGGGCAGTTTCATTTTTGCAAGTTTTTCATGTGGAAGTAAAGATTAGCTTAACCCATACTTAGTGAAAATTCTGTGTGATTGAACTGTATGGCTGACTACATAACTGAAAATGAATCAGCTTTCTTCTTTGTTCCCCATAAGCCAGACCTTGATAAAGCACATGGGCTTCCCCTGTGGCTCAGATGGTAAAGAATCTGCCTGCAATGTGGGAGACTTGGGTTTGATCTCCGGGTTGGGTCTCCGGGTTGGGAAGATTCACTAAAGAAGAGCATGGCAACCCACTCCAGTATTCTTGCCTGGAGAATCCCCATGGACAGAGGAGAGTGGCGGGCTGCAGTCCATGGGGTCACAAAGAGTTGGACATGACTGAGTGACTAAGCACATAGGGGGATTTATCTAAAATAAATCCCAGTAAGCTGGATTTCATAAAAGCATGGTACCAAGGCTGGTATGGAACAGAAGTTCAAAATAAATAATTTCTATAGCTATGGTTCTAGGTCATTTGGCAAATAAAAAGTTAAGAGCTATTACATAAAGGCAAGTGTGATTAAGTGCAAAACACTTGGCTATATATTAATTAAGGTAATAGTGGCACATATTTTAACAGTTCTAAGTCTCTTACTCTATCAAGATGAACAATGAGATTGCAAGAAGTAGTACTAATTCTTCCTGTTTCTGGACTCCTATCCAGTGACTGAGGCGAAACTGTCTTTAAAGTAACATTTTCCCTCCTCTCTTTTAAGATGCTCATACCCTTGGAGGAGGGCAGGGGAAAGAAGCTGTTTTCCTGGAAGACTGTTGCACTCATTACCAAATCTCTATGTGGTCTAAGTATTGGGAAAACAGCATTGTGAATCACATGCATGGTCAGTAGTTTGGTGGGTTGGATGGTTTTCTTGGGTATCAATTCCTAAGGATTTCTTTAAAAATTCTGGCATAATATCATAATTTTATTGTTAAATTATCATGAACAGAGAATATGGGCTAAAGGTTGATTTATGGAACCCTTGGAAATTTGTGACAAGCAGAGTTAAAGAAATTGTTGCTGTTGTTTAGTCCCTAAGTCATGTCTGACTCTTTGCAACCCCATGGAGTGTAACCCGCCAGGCTTCTGTGTCCATGGGGTTTCCCAGGCAAGAATATTGGAGTGGGTTGCCCTTTCTTCCTCCAGAGGATCTTCCCGACCCAAGGATCAAATCCAAGTCTCCTGCATTGGCGAGCGGATTCTTTACCACTGAGTTAAAGCCCCTGAGTTAAAGAAGTACTGGTAATTAAAAACTCTCCATATACTATACTTTTAAAATTATTTGAACCTAATATAGATAACATTGGAGAAGGAAATGGCAGCCCACCCCAGTGTTCTTGCCTGGAGAATCCCATGGACTGAGGAGCCTCAAGGGCTGCAGTCCCTGGGGTCGCAAGGAGTTGGACACGACTGACCAACTAGGCAATAAAGGTAACAGACTTTGTCGTTGGATTTGCGCAGTGTGGTCTGGTAAGTGTTTAATAACTGGCTCTCTAGAAAACAAACAAAATCTCTGATTTGTACCTTTTGGTATTTTCCTTAGTGTAAATACTCCTACCATGGGCAGTTTCATGCTACCACCATGATGCCACTGAATGCGTGGTTGGGAAGAGAGGCTTAGCATCTGGCCGGTAAGGGTCAGCTTTACTACAGAACTGGAGGAGTGGGCAGGGAGGGCCTGAGCTCTGTTGCTGAGTCTTGTGACAAATAGAAAGATCCTTCTTTCCCGGCAGTTCAATAATAGAAGGAAGGAAGACCAACTGTGAGGAAGTTATCAAACTTTTGAAGAGGCTGGAATTTAATTATTTCAACCACTAAAAATAAAGGATAATTATGTGATGTAAGTGCTAATTGTTGTTATAATGGCAGCCATATTAATTATAGTACATAAATGTATTAAATCAACAGGCTGTACACCTTAAATTTACATAATGTCATATGTCAAATATATTTCAATTTAAAGAAAAAAGAAAGTCTGAGGCAAAGCAATATATCTTCTTTGTGACTGATAGAGAAGTCCCCAGAATTGGTCAAGTCTCTTCTGAATGGAAAGAGAGGTCCTGGTACTCAGCAGATAGAGTGGAGTCCTAATTTCTACAACTACCCTTCTGCATGTTGATAGACTTCCAATGTTGAAATGCTAGTCACAGTGAACATTTTTTTCACTCTGGATACACAAAATACATTGCAACTTTTTCCGAAGTGTATATATAGTATATACACATGCAATCGTGAAACAAGTGATACGTCTGTTTCTCTTCACATTTCCTTCACTTTAAAGACATTTTGTGTGTATGTGTGTGCTCAGTCACTTCAGTTGTGTCCAACTCTTTGCAACCCTATGGACTGTAGCATACCCTGGTCCTTTGTCCACGGGATTATCCAGGCAAAAATATTGGAGCAGGTCGCCATGCCCTCCTCCCAGGGATCGTCCCAACCCAGGGATTGAACCTGTGTCTCTTGTATCTACTGCATTAGCAAGTGGGTTCTTTACAACTAGCACCACCTGAGAAGCCCTTAAAGGCATTTAATACACTTCTTGAGGAATTTCTGAGAAATAACTCCAGAAAGAATAAAGAGACAGAGCCAAGGCAAAAACAATACCCAGTTGTGGATGTGGCTGGTGATAGAAGTCCAATGCCGTAAAGAGCAATATTGCATAGGAACCTACAGGTTATATCCATGAATCAAGGCATTGGAAGTGGTCAAACAGAAGATGTCAAGAGTAAATGTTGACATTTTAGGAATCAGCGAACTAAAATGGACTGGAATGGGTGAATTTAAGTCAGATGACCATTATATCTACTACTGTGGGCAAGAATCCCTTAGAAGAAATGGAGTAGACATCATAGTCAACAAAAGAGTCCAAAATGCAGTACTTGGATGCAATTTCAAGGGTGACAAAATGATCTCTGTTCATTTCCAAGGTAAACCATTCAATATCACAGTAATCCAAGCCTATCCCCCTTCAGTAATGCTGAAGAAGCTGAAGTTGAATGGTTCTGTGAAGACCTAAAAGATGTTCTAGAAATAACACCCCCAAAAGATGTCCTTCTCATCATAGGGGACTGGAATGCAAAAGTAGGAAGTCAAGAGATATCTGAAGTGACAGGCAAATTTGGCCTTGGAGTACAAAAATCAAGCAGGGCAAAGGCTAACTGAGTTTGGTGAAGAGAATGCACTGGTCATAGCAAACACCCTCTTCCAACAACACAAGACTCCACACATGGACATCACCAGATGGTCAATACTTAAGTCACATTGATTATATTCTTTGCAGCCAAAGATGGAGAAGCTCTATCCAGTCAGCAAAAACAAAACTGGCAGCTGACTGTGGCTCAGATCATGAACTCCTTATTGCCAAATTCAGACTTAAATTGAAGAAATTAGGGGAAACCACTAGACCTCTCAGGTATGACCTAAATTAAATCTCTTACGATTATGCAGTGGAAGTGACAAATAGATTCAAGGGATTAAATCTGATAGAATGCCTGATGAACTGTGGATGGAGTTTCATGACATTGTACAGGAGGCAGTGATCAAGACCATCCCCAAGAAAAAGAAATGCAAAAAGGCAAAATGGTTGTCTGAGTAGGTCTTACAAATAGCTGTGAAAAGAAGAGAAACTAAAGGCAAAGAAGAAATGGAAAGATATACCCATTTGAATGCAGAGTTCCAAAGCATAGCAAGGAGAGAAAGGAAAGCCTTCCTCAGTGATCAGTGCAAAGAAATAGAGGAAAACAATAGAATGGTAAAGATGAGAGATCTTTTCAAGAAAATTAGAGATACCAAGAGAACATTTCATGGAAGATGGGCACAATAAAAGACAGAAATGGTATGGACCTAACAGAAGCAGAAGATATTAAGAAGAGGTGGCAGGAATACACAGAAGAACTGTACAAAAAAGATCTTCATGACCCAGAAACCACAATGGTGTGATCACTCACCTAGAGCCAGACATCCTGAAATGTGAAGTCAAGTGGGCCTTAGGAAGCATCACTACGAACAAAGCTAGTGGAGGTGATGGAATTCCAGTTGAGCTATTTCACATCCTAAAAGATGATGCTGTGAAAGTGCTACACTCAATACGCCAGCAAATTTGGAAAAGTCAGCAGTGGCCACAGGACTAGAAAAGGTCGGTCTTCATTCAAATCCCAAAGAAAAGCCATGCCAAAGAATGCTCAAACTACCGCACAATTGCACTCATCACACGCTAACAAAGTAATGCTCAGAATTCTCCAAGCCAGGCTTCAGCAGTATGTGAACTATGAGCTTCCAGATGTTCAAGCTGGATTTAGAAAAGGCAGAGGAACCAGAGATCAAATTGCCAACATCCGTTGGATCATCGAAAAAGCAAGAGAGTTCCAGAAAAACATCTACTTCTGCTTTATTGACTACACCAAAGCCTTTGACTGTGTGGGTCACAACCAATTGTGGAAAACTCTTTAAGAGATGGGAGTACCAGACCACCTAACCTGCCTCCTGAGAAATCTGTATTTAGGTCAAGAAGCAACAGTTAGAAGTAGACATAGAAAAACAGACTTGTTCCAAATCAGGAAAGGAGTACGTCGAGGCTGCATATTGTAACCCTGCTTATTTAACTTATATATAGAGTACATCATGCAAAATGCCAGGCTGGATGAAGCACAAGCTGGAATCAAGATTGCCAGGATAAATATTAATAACCCCAGATATGCAGATGGCACCACCCTTATGGCAGAAAGCAAAAAAGAACTAAAGAGCCTCTTGATGAAAGTGAAAGAGAGTGAAAAAATTGGCTTAAAACTCAACATTCAGGAAACTAAAATCATGGCATCCGTTCCAATCACTTCATGGCAAATAGATGGGAATTAGTGGAAACAGTGGCAGACTTTATTTTTGGGGGCTCCAAAATCACTGCAGATGGTGACTGCAGCCATTAAAAGATGCTTGCTCCTTGGAAGAAAAGCTATGACCAACCTAGACAGCATATTAAAAAGCAGAGACATTACTTTGCCGACAAAGGTCCATCTAGTCAAAGCTATGTTTTTTCCAGTAGTCATGTATGGATGTAAGAGTTGGACCATAAAGAAAGCTGAGCACTGAAGAATTGATGCTTTTGAACTGTGGTGTTGGAGAAGACTCTTGAGAGTCCCTTGGACTGCAAGGAAATCTAACCCGTCCATCCTAAAGGAAATCAGTCCTGAATATTGGAAGGACTGATGCTGAAGCTGAAATTCCAATACTTTGGCCACCTGATGCAAGGAACTGACTCACTAGAAAAGACCCTGATGCTGGGAAAGATTGAAGGTGGGAGGAGAAGACAACAGAGGATGAGATGGTTGGATGGCATCACTGACTTGATGGCCATGAGTTGAGTAAGCCCTGGAAGTTGGTAATGGACAGGGAGGCCTGGCGTGCTGCAGTCCATGGGGTCACAGAGTTGGAGAAGACTGAGCGACTTAACTGAACTGAACTGGGGTATTTTACCATCTGCCAGCCTAATCCACAGCTTGCTTTTCCCCTGGTGTTTCTCATTGCATTACTCATTGTATTAAGGCCCGTATATAGCAGTTAACTTTCCATAAAAGACCAACAACATATCTGAAAATTGAACCACTTACCTAAGTGCACTTGGAGCTTACTTGGGGTCTAATATAAAGTTTAATAGCAAGTAAAGGAAAATAAAAGGATAGCTTCCATTGAATTAAAAAAGCAAACAATAATTTTAAAATATATTACATTGAGCTGAAATTGAGTTTAGTAAAAACTTTGCTTACAAGTGAGATTTTCATTAGTTTAATAATTCTCAGCTTTTCTGTCCTTTCATTCAAAGTGTGCTTTTTAAAAACCCACTTGTTTTTAAGCTGTGCCTCAACTTTTCTTCCTTCCTTGTACATTCTCTATCATGATTTCATGCATAATGTATGTATATGTTTATAACTCTGAAATATATTTTCCTATATTCTGAAGTCGATGAAATAATAAACTTTATGAGAGCAAGAAGTTTATGCCAAGGAAGTTACTGCACTACCTTTAGATTTGTGCTAATGACCATTGCTTGGAGTTAGTTTCTTTAGAAAAATACAAACTAATAGTAAACTTCTATGATAATATTTGCTCAGAATTTTCAAGGAAGTCTGTGGCTTGCCCAAAAGCTTAACTTTTAACAACATCTTTCAAACCTGCGAAATTACATTGCCTATTTAGCCAATTCGGTGTGCATAATATTAATTTACTATGCCACAAAGGTAGTACGCTTTAACTGTTATTAGGGGAAAGTATTTATTTGATTTCCCTTTATGAGTCTCACATTGCTTATAATTCAGTAGGGCTACCACATTTTCTGGGCAGGCTATCAAATAGGATGTTGTAATGATTTGCTTGACTAGTAGAATAGATGAAAAAATATTAGTTCTGTCTGTAGCTGTTCTATTTTTGAATTTCAGATTTGCACAGTTTGAGACCATTTATTCCTCGTGGTTTTCTTTAAAATTTTTTTTTAATTCCTTTATATTTTAAAGAGTTAAAGATGTCACACAAAATCAGAGTAATGGTTAGGGTACTATGATTTCAGAGGACAAAATAAAAGACAAGTTTTATTTTAAAATGCTTGGGCTATAGTACAATGCAAAATTTTTGGCTTTGGTGAAAGGAAAACATAGGTCTTACTTGTAACTGACATCTTGGGATGCTTGAATGCTTCAGCTCTCTCTCTGCATTACTATCCCTTTTCATCTTCATGAAGATGTTGAGATGTTTTCTGATTCATAAAAGGTTACTTAACAAAATTATCTTTGGAATAATCCATTCTATTTAGAGGATACATACAAACTCAGAGTGTTTCAGTAGACTAACTTCCTATATTATACATTATCATGGATTTCTTGAATAACTGGATGAAGTTCTCTTTATGTACGCTAAATTCTTAAAACTTCATCGTCTACATATTGTTGTAAAGGAGACCCATCATTGTGGTGGTTTATTATTTTATATAATCTGTTTCTTTTTTCAACAAATCTTTATCAAGCAACTACTAGGTTTCAGGTATATTTTAGGTACTTAGTGCATATTGGTGGACAATGCAGACAAAGATCTCTGCCCTGGTGAATCTTATATTCTACTGGAAAAGACAGGAAACAATAAATATAAAAAAAAGAAGTAAATAATGTATTATGTTTGAAGTTGATAAGTACTTTGGCAAGAGGAAAAAACAGAGCAGCAAGACGTGTTTTTTTGTTTGTTTGTTTTTTGATTCTGGGACAGGAAGGAGCAGACCTCTGTATTAGAGTGGTCGGATTACTCAGTGACCACGTAAAGGAAGTTGGCCACATAGAATCTGAGGGAGGAGCATTCCAGGCAGAGGGAATGGCTAGCACAAAGGCTGAAAGCTGAGACAGTCTTGGCATGTTTGGGAAACAGCAGAGACCACTGTGGCCAGAGTAGAATTAGTGAGGGGAGAATAGTAGGAGAGTTGCTGAGGGAAGTAGTGCAGGCCGGGATTATGCATGGCCTTTCTGTGAGTGAGATGGGAGTCGTTGCTGACCAGAGGGATGACATGAAATGACTTACATGTTAAAAAGGATCACTCGGTCTGTTGGGTGAGAACAGATGGAAGGGGTCAAAGGTAGATGAAGGGAAACCTGTTAATGAGGTGCTGCAGTTAATCAGCTGAGAAATGATGACCATAACTTAACTAGAAAAGGGTCAAGAGTACAGGCAGTAGAGGAAGTCAGAGATGGTAGAAGTCTGTTTGTATTTTGAAGTAGAGCCAATGGATTAGAAGAGAATTTTGAGAGACAGAGGAGTCCACAGTGATTCTAAGGTTGAACAGGTTGGTTTTTGTTTTGTTTATTTTATTTTGTTTTATTGAATAGGGGTGTTGGGGAAGGAGTTCAGTTTTACTCATGTGAATTTTGAGAAAGTTGTTAGATATCTAAGCAGAGACATCAGATAGACAATCAGATACTTAAGTCTAGACTTTGAAAGAGAAGCCTGTACTGGACATGTATTGGGCAAGTTGTTAGCATATAGATGATAATTAAAACCATGAGTTAGAATGAGATCACCAAGGGAGTGAGTGTAGATAGAGAACTTAAGAGTGAATTTCATGTATTTGGCATGATTTACTCAGTGGGCTTGTAAAGTTAAATACACCCTCTTCTCAACGAACTCATGGTTTGTATTTGACTGTACATTTTCATAAATGCAGGAGATGCCATTCATGTAGACTGTAGTGTCTGGAGATGAATATTGCAATGGCCAATATGGGGATGTGGGGAGCAGTGTGGAGAGTCAGTTCTGTATTTCTGTATGTTAGTGGCTATCAGTTCAGTTCAGTTCAGTCGCTCAGTCATGTCCAACTCTTTGTGACCCCATGAACCACAGCATAACAGGCCTCCCTGTCCATCACCAACTCCCGGAGTTTACCCATACTCATGTCCATTGAGTCAGTGATGCCATCCAGCCATCTCATCCTCTGTCATCCCCGTCTCGTCCTGCCCTCAATCTTTTCCAGCATCAGGGTCTTTTCCAATGAGTCAGCTCTTCGCATCAGGTGGCCAAAGTATTGGAGTTTCAGCTTCAACATCAGCCCTTCCAATGAACACCCAGGACTGATCTCCTTTATGATGGACTGGTTGGATCTCCTTGCAGTCCAAGGGACTCTCAAGAGTCTTCTCCAACACCACAGTTCAAAAGCATCAATTCTTCAGTGCTCAGCTTTCTTTATAGTCCAACTCTCACATCCATACATGACCACTGGAAAAACCATAGCCTTGACTAGACATGTTAATGGCCATAACATGATACAATAAATGCTATTCTTGATATATGTAGTAGAGTTGTAATATAATATAATATTAATAATGTAAAATGTAATAGAATTGGTATATGTCATGGGATTGTAGAGAAAGGAAATGTGATTTGACTCAATGATAAGAAGGTGGAGTTAAATTTAGAAGACTGTTCTCAAACAATGTATCTTAGAACAGATTAATATATAATAACATTGTGTGTAGTTAAAATCAAAATTAAGACCTGAACTGAAGGATCACTTGACATTATCTTTTAATAACCTACATTCAGGTCCACCTTTGGGCACCTAGTTTGTCTTCCGAGATCCCCTATCCTATTGCTAAAAAGGCTACCAAAGCCCATTGCAGCATTGCTCATGGCTGAAGGCAGAGGTGGACGAGGAAGGAAGGCACAGGAATGACAACAGGACCACAGCATTCTAGCTTTCTATATGTGAGGATTCTGTTAGGAATTAGCAGGGGTGCTATGTCCCATAATCAGTCCATCAATGTGGTCTTGCCCTTTCCATTGTCTCTTTTCTGTGGCTTAGGTTACAAAGGAATGGTTTTTAAAAGTGGATTTTCTACTTTCTGTTGTAAGCATTATAATCTCAAAAAAAAAAAAAAAAAAAAACCACTAAAAAAAAACATCTTTTCTGTGAAGTGATGCCTTTCTTTAATGTGATTTTCTGTTCCCAGCTCTAAGAATACTATTGAGTCATCCACCAGTGGTTACTGGCCAAGTAGGTGAGAATTCTAAAAAATGCTTCCAGGTGAAATACACACACACACACACACACACACACATATGTGAAGTGAGTGAAGTGAAAGTTGCTCAGTCATGTCTGACTCTTTATGACCCGTTGGACTATACAGTTCATGGACTTCTCCAGGCCAGAATACTGGAGTGGGTAGTCTTTACCTTCTCCAGGGGATCTTCCCAACCCAGAGATCGAACCCAGGTCTCCTGTGTTGCAGGCGGACTCTTTACCAGCTGAGCTACCAGGGAAGCCCCGACTTTATGTAGGGGAATTTGCAAAATTCATACATATACACATACACACACACATACATATTCACACACATGTATATCTTTAACATTTTTAAGTGGTCTTTACCTCATGACATTAGCCTTGTATGCTACAAATAATCTCAGTTATAAAGCACATCTAAGCCACAACTGAATTAAAATTTTACTTAAAAATTGTAGATATTTGGGACTGCTCTGGTGGGCTGGTGGCTCAGACTCCACACTCCCAATGCAGAGGGCCTGGGTTCAATGGAACAGTGATGGGGGTGTAAAGTAAATAAGGCAGATGGAATCTCTGTCCTTATGGAGCTTTTTGACAAGCAAACAGTTGCAGTGCCATGTAATAACACAAGTCCAGGGTACTGCAGGAGTGCATCAAAGGGCACCTGTATCTGTTAGAATTAGGTTCAAGGACAAGTGGCACAAAACCCAAATAGCAATAGTTTAAAAGAAATAGAAAAATTTTAACATGAATGTCTTGAGGTAGACCAGAACTCCATGATGTCAGACCTACTTCTGTCTTGTTGCTGTGCTGTGTGTGACCTCCAGGCCCCAAATCACCTCATTGTGCAAGGTGACTTCTCCTGCCCCAAATCCACATTCCACCGGAAGGAAGTAGGAAAAGAGAGGGGAGGAGCAGTCTCTGTAACTTTAAAAGACTTCCTAGAAATTGCTCAAACCACTTTCACTTACATTCCCATTGGCCAGAACTTGGTCATGTGGTGGTCTAGCAGCAAGGGAGGCTGGGAAATGATGTATTTATTCTGGGCAACCAGGAAGAAAAAGAGGGTGAATGCTAGGGGACAACTAACAGTCTCTGCCTTAGGATTTCTGGGAAAATAATTGTCCAAATTGAGATCTGGGGTAAGTAGGATTCTCAGAAGTATATGTGTGTGTGTCCTGACAGGAGGACAACATTCCAGAGAGAAGGAAAAGCTCAGGGAATTGAACACTGAAGAAACTGTTCTTTCACCAATCACAGTTAATCCTTGCATGATAGTGTTTGTGCTCTTCTTCTAGTTGGGCATTGGCTTTTCAGACTTAGAGGTGCTTGGGACTCCAGAACTTCCATGCTGTGATGAGAGAGATGGTGTATTTACCAAGGGGAGAGGATTGGAGCATCACCACTCATGTGTTGGCATGTTAATAAATGTGATTGGGAGCAGTGGAAGGGTTACTGGACAGATGATCAGATTGATAGGAGAACATAGTAATAGAAGTTAGTATCACTCCTCTATTTAAAATCCCTGCTTGTGCCAGAGCACTTATAAAAATGTAGCTCAATGCTCTGTGATGACCTGGAGGGAGGCTCAAGGGGAAGGGATATATGCATACATAATCCTGTTGTACATAAAGGAACACTGTTGTACAGTAGAAACTAAGACAACATTGTAAAGCAATTATACTCCATTTTTTAAAAAACGTAGTCACATATCTTACTTCCATTGAAATAAAATTTTGTTGTACTTTAGCCTTTTGCTATTAGCCTCTGTTACCTGTCATGTCCAAAGGTCCAAGTGTTTTATTTGAATCTTCATACTTGAGAAACCAATACGTTCAAGAAAATAGGAGCCAGTCTTTGCATAAGTGTTTATTGGACTTTTCTTTATCATCTTTCAGGTCTTGTAGAAATTTGCCTGATGCACCCTCTCGATGTGGTGAAAACCAGGTAAGGTTCTGCATGAACAAGTTTTATTGACTTTGGCTGATATCCAAATTAAGATCTGTCAGAACACTAAATGCTAGAACTTGTCCTAGGCCGGTAGCTTCTCCCAATAATGGCATTTATATTTACTTCTTAAAGAAAATACTATTTGACAGATAAAATGTGAGCAGTGAAAAGCATTTCTCGATAGAGGTCATCTGAAGGTATATAATATTTTACTGCCGTCACATGACAACCATAAGGAATGATTTGTGACTTAACTGGTGAGCAAAGGAAATTTATCAAAATGATGTAAAAACGTAACTCTGTCTAGTAAATTATGACAGCAGACTTCCACTTGGCATTGCATATAGCAGATTGCTATTTAATAGTTAGCATTTTGGTGTGAAACTCCAAAATTTCAAGTAAACTTCTTTAATGGTGCTTAAAGAATTTATTCCTACATCTGTTTGCCAGTGCAGAGTGCCATATTTCCTGGAAAATGCATTTGCTCTTAAAGGGAGATACAAATCAGGGCAATGTATTAAGTCTGTTTACCAAGAGAAAACAAAACTTGTGGGTTTTAATATGATTTGGAGCATTTTTTTAGAAAAAATTAAATCTGTGACTAAATTACTGAACTCTATTTTTTCAAATTAAAAGCTCTGCAACTGTAGTGAAAGTTTCCATTTATTTGCATTGTGTCAATTCCAACAACATGCCTAGGATGGAGCTTAATAGCAGAAGTACCATCCAACAGTGATGGTCAAGCAAACCCTTACGACCACAGTTAGGGAATACTTGATGAGTGAGGCTGGTCATTGAATGGACATGTTGCTTAATTTACCTGAAGAGGCAACCGAATCTAGGCTGGTGGCTGAAAGCAAGGGAAGGTGTCTGTGACATGCAAATAATATTACATTTCTGATAGAGAAGATGAGAATGTGGCCTCTTTCATAGTCAGCTTTTGCACCTATAACAAAATTACATAGACTGGAGGCTGTTTTGGAGGGTGGAAAGCTCAAGATCAAGATGCCAATTTGATTCTTGGTGAGAACCCTCTTCCTGATTTGTAGACACTCACATTCTTGCTGTATCCTTTCTTGGTGATGGAGAGAGGAAACACCCATGTCTTTCTTCTTGTAAGAACACAAATTTCATCATCATGGGATCCCCCATGACTTCATCTAAACCTATTTCCTCCCCACCCCCACCAAAGACCTCACCTCCAAATACAATCATACTGGGGGTTAGGGCCTCAATATGTGAATTCCGGGGGAGCCACAAACATTCAGTCTATAACAACCTCAAGTTACCAAACCCAAACACAGAAAGAAGGAAATCCAACTAATATTCAAATGTAAGGTATGTGTAGGCTCCCTGTTGACTCAGTGGTGAAGAATCCACCTGCCAATGCAGGAGACATAGGTTCAATCCCTGGGTCAGAAAGATCCACTGGAGAAGGAAGTGGCAACCCTCTCTGATATTTTTGCCTGGGAAATCCCATGGACAGAAGAGCTTGAGGGGGCGTGGGTGGCTACAGTCCATGGAGTCACAAAGAATCAGACACGACTGAGCAACTAAACAATAAGGTGTGTGCACTCCCTGGACCATCTTTTATATAGAGTTCAGAAACTGAAGCAAAACTTGTCCTTTCCTTCCTAATTTTTATATTAACCTTCTTTGAAAAGCCAGAGTATTGTTATTAAACTCTCTGAGGAATATATAGTCTTTTTCATTTAATGCTAATTTCCTAAATTAGCATTGTGTTCAAATGAGCAAGGAGAAGTAAGAATGATTTAAATGAGACATGATATTGACATTATGGTTACTCATTCATTCCTGCAAGCCTTCATTCATTCATTTAGCAAAGTATATTGAGCATCTGGTGCATGTGGGTTCTAGGTTAGCTCTGCCCTCAAAGAGCTCACAATTTGACGAGTTAATAGGAATCTCATCACAGTGAATTAAAAAATGTCATTTCATGGAACTGGATTTGACTAGGGTATTTATTGAAATGTACCAATTCATTAGAACTTTGTCTTCTTTTTATATAGATATTTTTATGGAAAGGGAATTCACTGATTTAAATTTGTCAAGTGCTCTTACCTAACTTCCAGGGACCCTGAAATAGAAGTCAGTGGGATAGTGGATGGTATTTGACCTACATGACAATAAAAACTATACTGAATACAGACTCACAATCATGAAATAAACTGAAAGCCCCAAACTCTTGGAGTTGACTGAATCAAAGTGGAATACACAAGATTGGAACCATGTGTCAGGGGGGCACTAACACACAAGTGACAGGGAGGGCACAGGACAGACTAAATTATTGCTGAAATCATCACTGTTATATTGCACAGGAGATGACTATGCTTCTGAATAAGACAGACTGTAAACTATAAAGGATAAAACGTGAAACCACAGAGCATTAGTGATTTTACCAGGTTACTTTCCTTGATGAGAGTCAAGGGCATTGGGTTCTAAGTTGTTGCAAGCATTGTCAAAGTGGGCATGGGTTACACCAGGCCAAACCTCACGGCTTCAGTTTTTTGTGGGCTGTTTTTGCCTCTCATAGGATATTATTGCTTGAAGAATGGTACAGTGAATTAATCTGAGCATGGAAAGGCCTCATTTTCCCCAATATCCCATGTGTTGTGAGTGAAGTCGCTGAGTTGTGTCTGACTCTTTGCGACCCCATAGACTGTAGCCTAACAGACTCCTCCGTCCGTGGGATTTTTCAGGCAAGGGTACTGGAGTGGGTTGCCATTTCCTTCTCCAGGGGATCTTCCTGACCCAGGGATCGAATCCAGGTCTCCTGCATAGTAGGCAGACGCTTTACCGTCTGGGATGTGGCAAAATCAATAAGTCTAGTTCTTTCTTTTTGGGTTCTGTTTGTACCTAATCCTTTTCTTTGTTGAATGAAAGATGACAGATTCTAAAAATGTATTTCCAAGTTCTTTCTTCACAGGAATTTTTTTCATTTTTTTTTTTTCACTCTGTAAATTACTGATTCTGTTACCCCTGGCTGGAGGGACGGGGGAGGTGGTAGTGTGACCTAAGCCCAAGGATCAGGACTACCTGGCGATAGCTGGAGAACCGGAGTATATCCGTCCAGTGGTAGCTGGTCTCAGAGGAGCCCCAACCACTGCCAGATTCCCTGTCTGAGGCAGACGGGGAGAGGGAAGGTCTTCTGGCTTCTCTCTTCTCTCTACTGTCTCCTATCAGTGCTCCTAGATGCTAAACCCATGGAAGCCTGGGAGGCCCAGCTCAGCAGAAGGTGGTCCCTCTGAATAATAGAGCAGAGGACAAGGGAAGAGTGAGAAATGGTCTGCAGACAAACATTCAGAACTGACACACTGTCATTTTAGTGGGATTTGAAGAAAGAGCTGACATAAACATGCATTTTCTTCTTTTAAATTGAGATGTAATTGACATATTAGTTTCAGGTGTACATAATGATTCAATGTTTGTATATTTTGCAAAATAATCACAATAAGTCTAGTTAACATCCATTACCACACACAGTCACAATTTTCTTTTTATTGTGATGAGAACTTTTGAGATCTACTCTCTTAGCATCTTTCAAATGTACAATATAGTGTCCAGTTCAGTTCAGTCACTCAGTCGTGTCCGATCTTTGCAACCCCATGAATTGCAGCACGCCAGGCCTCCCTGTCCATCACCAACTCCCAGAGTTCACTCAAACTCATGTCCATTGAGTCGGTGAGGCCATCCAGCCATCTCATCCTCTGTTGTCCCCTTCTCCTCCTGTCCCCAATCCCTCCCAGCATCAGGGTCTTTTCCAATGAGTCAGCTCTTCGCATCAGGTGGCCAAAGTACTGGAGTTTCAGCTTCAGGATCAGTCCTTCCAATGAACACCCAAGACTGATCTCCTTTAGAATGGACTGGTTGGATCTCCTTGCAGTCCAAGGGACTCTCAAGAATCTTCTCCAACACCACAGTTCAAAAGCATCAATTCTTTGATGCTCAGCTTTCTTCACAGTTCAACTCTCACATCCATACATGACCACTGGAAAAACCATAGCCTTGACTAGACGGACCTTTGTTCACAAAGTAGTATCTCTGCTTTTGAATATGCTATCTAGGTTGGTCCTAACTTTCCTTCCAAGGAGTAAGCGTCTTTTAATTTCATGGCTGCAGTCACCATCTGCAGTGATTTTGGAGCCCAAAAACCTGAAGTCTGACACTGTTTCCACTGTTTCCCCATCTATTTCCCATGAAGTGATGGGACCGGATGCCATGATCTTCATTTTCTGAATGTTGAGCTTTAAGCCAACTTTTTCACTCTCCACTTTCACTTTCATCAAGAGGCTTTTGAGTTCCTCTTCACTTTCTGCCATAAGGGTAGTGTCATCTGCATATCTGAGGTTATTGATATTTCTCCTGGCAATCTTGATTCCAGCTTGTGCTTCTTCAGCCCAGCCTTTCTCATGATGTACTCTGCATAGAAGTTAAATAAGCAGGGTGACAATATACAGCCTTGACGTACTCCTTTTCCTATTTGGAACCTGTCTGTTGTTCCATGTCCAGTTCGAACTGTTGCTTCCTGACCTGCATATAGGTTTCTCAAGAGGCAGGTCAGGTGGTCTGGTATTCCCATCTCTTTCAGAATTTCCCACAGTTTATTGTGATCCACACAGTCAAAGGCTTTGGCATAGTCAATAAAGCAGATAGATGTTTTTCTGGAACTCTCTTGCTTTTTCCATGATCCAGTGGATGTTGGCAATTTGATCTCTGGTTCCTCTGCCTTTTCTGAAACCAGCTTGAACATCAGGAAGTTCATGGTTCACATATTGTTGAAGCCTGGCTCGGAGAATTTTGAGCATTACTTTACTAGCGTGTGAGATGAGTGCAATTGTGCAGTAGTTTGAATATTCTTTGGCATTGCCTTTCTTTGGGAGTGGAGTGAAAACTGACCTTTTCCAGTCCTGTGGGCACTGCTGACTTTTCCAAATTTGCTGGCATATTGAGTGCAGCACTTTCACAGCATCATCTTTCAGGATTTGAAATAGCTCAACTGGAATTCCATCACCTCCACTAGCTTTGTTCATAGTGATGCTTTCTAAGGCCCACTTAACTTCACGTTCCAGGATGTCTGGCTCCAGGTGAGTGATCACACCATCATGATTATCTGGGTCGTGAAGCTCTTTTTTGTACAGTTCTTCTGTGTATTCTTGCCTCCTCTTCTTAATATCTTCTGCTTCTGTTACTAACCATACATTACATCCACAGGACTTATTTTATAATGGAAGTTTATACCTTGTGACTATCTTCATCCATTTTCCTCAACCCCCACCCCTAGCCTCTGGCAACTACCAATGTTGTACTCAGCATCTATGAGTTTGATTTTTTATTTTTTAGGTTCCACATATAAGCGAGATCATATAGCATTTGTCCATCCTGCCTGATTTGTTTCACCTAGCCTAATGTTCTCAAATTCCATTCGTGTTGTTGCAAGTGGCAGTTTCCTTTTTTTATGGCTGTGTAGCATTCCATTGTCCCATGGACGGAGGAGCCTGGAAGGTTGCAGTCCATGGGGTCACTGAGGGTCGGACACGACTGAGCGAACTTCACTTTCACTTTTCACTTTCATGCACTGGAGAAGGAAATGGCAACCCACTCCAGTGTTCTTGCCTGGAGAATCCCAGGGACGGGGGAACCTGGTGGGCTGCCGTCTATGGGGTCGCACAGAGTCAGACACGACTGAAGTGACTTAGAGCAGCAGCAGCAGCAGCATTCCATTGTATATATATATGATGTATCACATTTTCTCCATCCACTGTCCAGTCATCCACTGATGGACCCTTAGGTTGCAAGCATGCATTTTCAATTCTGTTATGTTTAACAGAAACAACGCTTTGCATTTTGAAAGATGATTAGAAATTGTAAGTTATAAATCCTTTATAGAAAGATTTTAGGCACTGTAGCACTTGGCTTTATGAGAAATCATTCATTTTCCTCCATATAAGTGTAGCTCTAGGGATAGACCTAATGTGAGCATAGGCTATCACATGAAAACAACCTTATTCTAAGTGTCCCCACCTGATCTGGCAGAGGAGATTTGGCTAAGATACTGTAAGCACAGCAGTTAAGTAGAATCAAGGTCTCCTTTGAGATTCTCCCCAGAGACATGCATGTACATTGTTTCATAGTTCTGTTTTTATACAAAGAACTTTGTGTACAATTGTTGTTGGACTCCCAGTTAAGAACCTGTAGCTACAAATGAGGAAAGACTTTATTTACTTGTATATTTACTTGTACTTTATTTACTAGGAAGACTAAAGGTAGTTTAGTTTCTGGCTTCTTATCCTCGAGATTTATATAAATAAAATAAAATAAGTAAAAATAAAATAATCAGTAATATCTCATACATTTCTCATGTTGTTTCTCAGTCTCTGTCTCTCCCTCTTTTCCTTGAGCTTTCCTTTCCCTACATGGGCTTCATTTTTGGTGTGGCTTTTCTCACTTGGCACCAGCTGGCCTCACCAGCTTCAAGCTTACATGTTCCTTGGTGCTTGTTTGTATTCTCTCCGATACAGGATTACCTAGTATTTAAGAACTCTGGCTCTAGAGTTAGGCTGCCTGGGTTTAAATTCTGCTTCTTTATTATCCATGTAACATCAGTTACTTCCCTGTGCCTCAGTTTTTCATATCTTCACATAGAAACAGTAATAGTACCTACCTTACTGTAGGAAATAAATGACTATACATATGCATAGTCTTATATATAACATACATATTTATGTATATGGGGCTTCCCAGGTGGTGCTAGTGGTGCAGGAGACGTAAGAGATGTGGGTTCAATCCCTGGGTTGGAAAGTTCCCCTGGAGGAGGGCACGGCAACCCACTCCAGTATTCTTGACCGGAGAATCCCATGGACAGAGAAGCCTGGCAGACTACAGTCCATAGGGTCGCAAAGAGTCAGACACAACTAAAGCGACTTAGCACACACACATGCATATATGTATATTTATTTATATGAAATCATGGTGTTTAATACTGTGTCAGCAGAGGAAATGGGAACTGCAAAGACAAATGGAGTTTATAAGGTAGTCAGGGAAACACTATGGAGAATACAAAATGTGAGAGAGGGGAAATGTTTAATAGGGAGTCAGGAGGTTTCAGGTTTCCAAGTTGGAAGACTTGTGTTACGTGAGCACTGCATTTAAATCCTTCCTCAGAAGGGTGTTTGCAAGTGGAGAGTCCTCCTGGGTCTGAGGACAGGAGAGCATCAGTTTTATCTGTGAGTTCCTGTTGACGTTACTCTACACATCACCTTGGGTCTGTGCACTGACATCTTTAGGTAACCCCCGAGGGATGCACAGTGCCTGGCTTCCAGGAGGGGCCCAGTGAATGCTGTTGAACAAACAAATGAATGAGTGTTGGGAAACAATCAGAAACGAGAGCCCTATGAGTTCTGTGGCCAAATTGGAATGTCTAGAAGTGAATAATATGCAACTGTTTTCTTCATTGAAAAACTGATGATTTCATGAAAGAGATATGGGAAATAAGGGTCTGTTGAAATAAAAAGGGAGAGATTACTTGATAATGGTGGTGGGCAAAACGTTTCAAGCTTGTAGTGGAGGTTTGGAGATGGGACCGGATAACAAGGAGATGAGAGGGTTTCCAGGAGGCATGTCACGATGAGAGGTGGGTGGAGTGAGCCCGCGCACAGCACTGAAGGCGCCGCTGGAGGACGGGTGACAAGCTTTGAGATGACAAGTAATTTCTTGGACTTCACCTAGGACAGCGCTGGCTACTTGAAATAAAATACATTCTAAAAGCTATATTTTTTAAAGTAAAACATTTTATAAAATTAATTTTAACAGTATATCTCATCTAACTATATCTCATCTGGAGAAGGCAATGGCACCCCACTCCAGTAATCTTGCCTGGAAAACCCCATGGACGGAGGAGCCTGGTAGGCTGCAGTCCATGGGGTCGCTAAGAGTCGGACATGACTGAGCGACTTCACTTTCTCTTTTCACTTTCATGCATTGGAGAAGGAAATGGCAACCCACTCCGGTGTTCTTGCCTGGAGAATCCCAGGGACGGGGGAGCCTGGTGGGCTGCCATCTATGGGGTCGCACAGAGTCAGACGCAACTGAAGTGACTTAGCATAGCAACTATATTTTAATTGACCTCATATATCTAAAACATTATCATAGCAATCATGTTAGTCTCTGGAAAAATGATTGAAATGTTTTGCATTCTTTTTTTTATACTCAGTCCTTGAAATCTGATATCTGTTTTACACTTAGAATACATCTACTTATTGACAGTCACATTTCAAATGCTCAATAGCCATACATGGTTAGTGGTTATGGGATTAGACAGCACAAGCCTAGAGGGCAATGGGGAAAGGACTTCTTTATGGGGAAAGGGAGATGGTCCGGTGGTTCCTTAGTAAGAAAAATACTCTTGCTTAAAATAGGTTGACAGTTGCAAATAAGCAAGACCCTAGGTAGGAGGGAATTTTACTACATGTGCATTTGATGGTCTGTACTGGTGTGGAAAGAGTGATATTCAAAACCCCACAGATTTATCGAAGTTACACTCCACGGGGGTTTTAGCTTACATCCCCTTCACACTTTTATTCCCAGGAAGGGAAATGGCTCATTGTGCTTCAGGAAGACAGAATTACTGAGATGTTCATTCTATTTTGCCCAGAGTCATTTTTCATCGTTTTTGTTTTGTTTCATTTTTGAATGGGACATAAATCAGTTGCAAATGAACTGAATTGGCCATCCTATAAAGACTGATCTTTGCAAACATGTCCTGTCAAAGAGATGTGCGGCACATCTTTTGGGGGGTGCTGGGGAAGGCAGGGAGAAGTAGGGGTGAGGTGGCGTCCTCACAGTTTATTGCACAGGCACAGGTACAGGCTGCCGGTGAGTGGACAGGCCGATACACACCTCAGCTTTCATCTTCCTCACGTCAGGACTTAACTTGCACTGAGAAGTCTTATCATACTTCTCCTCAAACATATTAATCACTGTGTGAATTCTAAGGTCTCACATGGCTTGAAAATTTGGCAGCCATGTGTTGTTATATATGTGCTTATGGGGCTTTTACTCAAGCTGCTGAGATTGATTTACATTCTGTCTCTCTCTGAGGCTCCCAAACCTCAGACCCCCTGAATCCGAAACTCTGGGGGTGGGGCCTATGGATATTTATGTTTAACACCCTCCTGGGTGAATCTTAAGCCTGACTGGTCACTGGGTCACTTTGGGAACCATGGCTGAACACCCTACAGGCAGTTCTGTAAAAAAAGTCTTTATGTAAAGAATTCTTTTCGTGTGTGTGTGTGTGTGTGTGTGTGTGTGTGTGTGTGTTAACTATCTCATTAATCTGTGGTTCTCATTGGTTTTATTTCTGTAAACTGCTTTGTTAGCAATGACGGGAAGTGGAAGGGCAGTTTCCTTGAGGAGCTCATTCTGTGGTTTGTGAGAGTGATATGGGAATATATTATCTCCAGCCAGAGAAAACACACTCTGTCATACTGAGAGAGGTTACAGGGGCAAAAAATCAGTGCCAGGCAACGGGAGGGGAGTGAGTGTCGGTTGTTACAGAGGGAAGGTGAGCGGCCCTGATGAGTAAAAATGATTTAGAGGTATAAGCCCACCATAAACTTTATTAAAAAGAGAAATCTGAGGACAGGCTCTGGTGAGAGGCTGCTTGGTGGGGAGCCCAGCGGAGAGCGAGGGACTGGGCTGGGGACCATCCACAGCCTCCCTTTACAGGGGGAGGGGAGAACAGCAGTGAACTTGAAAATGAACACTTAATTTAGAGGTTGGAGAGGGGACGTTGAGCAGCCACTGAGGCCAACAGAACAGCAGGGTGGAAACAAGGAATGAAATGTTTTTTCTCCCCAATAGATCCTTAAAAAAAAAGAAAAAGAAAGAAAAGAAAATCCTTTATAATTGGGAGAGAACAGTGGAAAAAATTCAAGATGGAGTTTAAAGTCAAGGCAGTAGAGTCTATAGATCTAAAAAAAATTATGGAGCAGCTGAGAGGGTTATTTCCATATGTTAATGATTTGTCCATGGTATAAAACATTAAGATCACATTCAGGGTTAGACCATGGTTATGCCTGATTTCTCACCATGCATAGAAATCTGGGGCTAGACCACTGTCATGGCTTGTTTCTAACCATGGAGAGAATGTGTCTGAAGTAAAGCAAGCAAGGAGTAGAACCACATTTTTATAAACTGTATTTTTGTTTCATCTTTGTCCTTTAGCTAAATCAATCAATGGCAACTTATAATAGCACAAAATGGTTACAGAATCCTGAAAGGATCCTGAAAGTTGTGAGTAACTTCAACTTTGCTTTTGAAGTTGCATGAGCATATCAGGATTTTTCTGGGATTTGTTTTATTTAATTGAAATGTCTTTCTGTACTTCCTGAGCCAAAGCCAGAAAGTCCTGGGTGGTGGGCACACCACAGATTCACATAGATGCAGTGTGTCATTTTTTCCATGCAGTCATCATTTGAGATTTTATTTATTGACATAATCAAATAAAAACTGTGCACAGGATGGATAATATATTTGGAATGGGTAGAGGTGACAATTAATTATGTTCTCCTTGGCATATCGTAGGGCGGTAGTGAATATGTGTTAAGGGAATAAATGCTTTAAAATGCCATTTCCCCCCACCTAATTGCTTTATTACAAATTAAATTTGTCATTGCCAGTGAGTTCAGGCAAACTTTAAAAGGTCCCATGTTTGTATAGTGATTTAATTAAAAAGACTAGTATAACCTAAGCTTGACCCTAAAACAAGAGAAAGTAGTCCTATTTTGTGCACTGGTAGGAATGCTACCTTACGTTCTAG
The DNA here is from genome assembly GCF_002263795.3 of Bos taurus. NCBI lineage: Eukaryota > Metazoa > Chordata > Mammalia > Artiodactyla > Bovidae > Bos > Bos taurus. Next base: position 47,082,390 of record NC_037348.1, on the reverse strand, counting down.
ACAGGTGTGGATTTCTGGAGAAAGACAGAAGGATGGGGGATGAGAGCCCGTAACCCCAGAAAGAAATTTCATTAATATTACTCTTGGGATTTTTACTTTGACAATGTTCTGCCTCTCTTTGGGAAACAAGGAACCCCATAAGCACATTATCTACACTGTGGAAAACTCAGGAGGGCCCTCGGTAAATAGATTTGCCCCTCCCTCATGTTCAGTAGTCCTTCCCACTGAACACAAATCCAAGCCATTGGTTAAGAGTTTCCTAATCCATAGTGAATGCTACATGCATGTGGGCCTTTGCTGCTACTGGACAGTTTTAATTATTTCTCCAGCAGCCCAATAATAATGAAGAGTAGATAGAAAGAGAGGCTGTCTAAGGACCCGGTGCTCTGAAACATTGAAGAAAAAATTTGTCTCAAAGATCTTATGTAGAATAATCTTGCTATCATAGGCTACAATTATTTTTCAGACTTATTGATAAGGGAAACAAATCCTTTCTTTAAAAAAAAAAAAAAATCCACAGAAATTCCCTAGGGGATAAGAGTCCACACTCCCAATGTAGGGGGCCCAGGTTCAATCCCTGGTCAGGGATCTAGATCCTGCATGCCACAAAAAGACCTGGTGCAACCAAATAAATAAATATATATATATATAATAAATATAAATATATTTAAATAATAAATAAATATAAATATATATCAGAACAGATCAGTCGCTCAGTATTCTCTGACTATTTGCAACCCCATGAATCGCAGCACGCCAGGCCTCCCTGTCCATCACCAACTCCCGGAGTTCACTCAGACTCATGTTCATCGAGTCAGTGACGCCATCCAGCCATCTCATCCTCTGTCATCCCCTTCTCCTCCTGTCCCCAATCCCTCCCAGCATCAGGGTCTTTTCCAATGAGTCAACTCTTCACATGAGGTGGCCAAAGTACTGGAGTTTCAGCTTTAGCATCATTCCTTCCAAAGAAATCCCAGGGCTGATCTCCTTCAGAATGGACTGGTTGGATCTCCTTGCAGTCCAAGGGACTCTCAAGAGTCTTCTCCAACACCACAGTTCAAAAGCATCAATTCTTTGATGCTCAGCCTTCTTCACAGTCCAACTCTCACATCCATACATGACCACAGGAAAAACCATAGCCTTGACTAGACGGACCTTTGTTGGCAAAGTAATGTCTCTGCTTTTGAATATGCTATCTAGGTTGGTCATAACTTTCCTTCCAAGGAGTACGCGTCTTAATTTCATAGCTGCAGTCACCATCTGCAGTGATTTTGGAACCCCAAAAAATAAAGTCTGACACTGTTTCCACTGTTTCCCCATCTCTTTCCTATGAAGTGATGGGACCGGATGCCATGATCTTCGTTTTCTGAATGTTGAGCTTTAAGCCAATGGTAATGCATTTCGTAATCTTGAAATATTATTTCTAATTTCTTTTCTTTTATCTATTTTGTAAATGGAGGTCTTTTTTAAATCACTCGCCAGAGGAGCATACTATTTTTATGACTCACATTGTGGAAATTTTGTAAAATGTTTCATTTCCCCTTAATTTATGTTTTTGTCTAAAAAAAAAATACAGATTTGGTATCTGTTTAAAGTACAGTAGCTATTATACCTCAACTAATGACATGGGCTTAGTTAGAAGATTCTCCCTTAGCTAACACGTAAGGACACGTCTCTCTTCTTTCTGCTTACCTGCAAAGGCTTCTCCTTCTATGAGGAGCCCAAGGAGGATGAGGCAAAGTATCTTTGGATTCTTCATGCCTGTCAATGGGCTTTTTCAGACATTCTTTTTTTTTTTTTTTTTTTTAAGCTGAAAGGTTAAATTATTCTTAAATGGCTTTCTTATCTTTGTCATGGGAAAGTGAATTGCTTCTAAAGTGAGTATCAGCATGATGACTGCTTCCTCTGTTCACCTCCCCCATCCCACCCCTCAGTCCCCAACCAGGGTTTTATCTCAATAGCTTTAAAATTTTCAGCAACTTCATTAATCTACTTATTTAGCTAATACCTATGACAGGTTCCCCTGTCATAAGTATTAGTTAAATGAGATATTGCCTTAACCATGGTTTAGATTCCCATCTTGTATTATTAGAATATCATATGAGTATAAAGTATAGGACTAAAATAAACTGATTTGGGATTATTTCGATTTAAAAAACAAATGGGATTTTTAAAGTTTTTTTTTTTTTTAAATGCATTCATAAACTTTTCTCTATCATCTGTTTTAAGTACCGGTTTTGGGGGAAAGAGAGAATTTGGAACTAATAACCATGTCTATTTTCAGCAGCTATCCAACGGCTATGTGAGAAAAGCTCTAACTCTAAATTCAAGAAGTACAGTAAAATTCAGAATGTTTGCTGTTTATTTGACTATAGCACTTATTTTAAATGATTTCTGGTTAAACCCTAAGCAACATTAACAGTGAAAATAAAATTGTCTTATCAGGGATATTTGCTCCTCACCTGCATCTATAGTCTGTCATAGAGGACTGGAATATCCCTTAAAAGTCTTATGTCACGTAGAAAATATTTTAGTTACTTACTCGGGCTCTTCCTATATCACAAGAGAACCCTGAAAGCATTGAGAAGGAAGCTGCTTGAGAAGAGAAAGCACAACTGTGAGCTGACCCTTGAAACCTGGGGACCTGGCCATGGGAAAGCTCCTTTTGAGCTGAGCGTATAGTGGGAATGAAGAATGACATCAGAATTGCTGGGGTTGTAGCGCAGTTGAAAACTGTGGTTGTTGTGGACATGCTGGAAGATTGGTTTTCCTTTCCAAAAATAAAAAAAATCAAAAATTTCTTTAGAAAAACTTAAATTCAAGGCTGATAATGTAATATCAGAACTGTGAACCTTGACCAAAAATTGATAAAATTGTTTAAACATTCCTGGAAAATCGATTAATTCTCAAAATACTCTTATTGAGATGGCTAAAATAGCCTGTATTGCTTTTTATTTGCAGTCAGGGCACAGTTGAGATTTAGTTTTGACATAATGAAGAAGTTTGCAAGATGATAAATAGAGCTGTATATTCTCTGGATTCAACTCTACATAGTCTGGGCCAAGTTCCTACAGAATAAAATTTTCCCATTTGGGGGTTATTGAATAATATTTTCTCCAGTTTTGAGTACTGAATACGTTACATACTTTTATAGGAAAAACAATCCAAAATTAAGCTGAATATCCTCAATTTTTGGTAATCAAACTCTATCTGGGAAATGCATTTCTCTTTTTTATAAAATAGATACAATATGGCAAATGTCTATCGGATCTAATTGAGTACTGCTGAAGTCTCAAGGAAAAAGAGTCTTTAGAATTTAAACTTCTATATTTGTTTCCTTTTAAAGTCTGCAAAGTAACCAATATACCTAAAAAAAAATTTTTTTTCAGACGTCCTAAAGTGAGAACTGATTAGAATTCTGACTCATTTTCATCCTAAAAGGATAGATTGACAGAAACGATCCGCTGTAGACAGGCTTTAAGTGTCAGGCAAGAATGTGATTAACATTAGCTCAGAGAGACATCTAATCAAGCAGGAAGATGAATGCAGGAGCCCAGCATTTTAGTTCAACTCTGGTGGCTTGAGCAGCTGGAGTCAATGGAATGCTCTGGGACTTGTTTCTCACCTGGAGATTAACGCTATTCCCCTAAATGATCTTGGAGCCTTCTTCTAGTCTGATATTCTATGTTTCCAAAGTCAAGTCTTCATGGCTAAAAGTAGCGTGATCTTGGTACATGCCCAGCAGTGGGATTTCTCTATTCCTTGAACATGCCAAGCTTTCTCCTGTCTCAGAACCCGTGTGCCTGCTATCCCTTCTCCTGAAATGACTGGCTCTATCTCAGCCTTCAGACCTTGGCTCACTTGTCATCTCCACTCAGAGTCCTCCCTGGCCACCTCATCTAAAGCGGCCTCTTGTGTTTCTCTCGCTCTCATTGCCCCATTTATCTTTGCTCTAGTCTTCTGATCTCATCATGTTGATTTCTGTGTGTACTTGTTAACTGTCCAGCTCCCCGGAATGTAGGCTGAGACCTTCTTTTGCTTACTGATGTATGTATGCAGTGTCTAGAAGAGTGTTGGCACAAAGTAGGTGCTCGATAAGTACTTATTGAATGAAGGTAGTTTAAAAATTGATGCATGTATATTTTTAAATTATGTATTTGGAAAAATAAAACAAACAAAAACACTAAACCTGTCTTTTGCTCCAATCATGAGCCAATCTTCACACAAGGGCAATTCACGTACTTTATGGAATTCACATATTTCTTTTGGCCACATAACCTGGGCATTTTATACAGCATATGCTGTATTTTCTTCAGTGCTCAACTTGTGGTTTATAGCTTTATATCACAGAGAATTAAAAATGATTTTCATATATTTACTCTGTGTCAGTGAATTTTCCAGGACCTCTGCACCAGCTGCTCCTTTACTACTCTTACACCAAGAAAGTTTCATCTAGACCCAGGAGAGCTGTGTCTCCCTCAGTCCTGTCCATTCTTCTCTGCCAAGGTCCAAGGGTCTTTTTTCCTTTCCAATGCAGGGATGACCCCACCCACTAGAGTATAAAGAGGACTCTCACGGGTGATGAGAAGATTGGTGAGAATGATGCTAGTGATGGGTGGGCTTCTAGCAGCCAGCCTGGACACTCCTTAAGGAAATGTTTTTAGTGCAGACAATATCATATTTTTACTTGCACAGTTCAAGAGGCTAGTTTTTTTGTTTGTTTGTTTTGCTTATTTCTAATGAATAATGCCAGATGGAGTAGGGAGAGATTATTGCATTGCTCAGTAAATTGGCATACCTCTTCTTGAATTAAAAAAACATAGAAATCTCTTTTCTATCAGAATTTGCTAGGTATCTTAAGCTTTTTCTTTTTTTAAGCAAACAGGATTAATAGAGCAGTAGTGTCAAGCATGGCTCTAGCTCCATTTCAAAACAAAAATTATGTGTGACTTCCAAAAGTAATATTTTCTAGTCTCTTCTTCTGGAATCTGAGAGAGGCAGGGAAGGGGAAGGGGAGGGTGGAGGAAGAGGGAGAGGGAGAGGGAGAGATTTATTAAGAAAATGTTAATCATTGCTTCTGAAGTAATAATCTTGGAATACGTTTTGGCCCTTTGCTATGCTTGGTCCTAAGAATCTCACATTAGCACTTCTGCTTCCTTTTTATTAGTACATACTGAAAATTTGAGTAGATTATTTATTTGACTTCTTTTTAGTACAAAACAGAGAAACTTTTAGGTTAAATAGGAAAAGAAAAAAGAAAAAGAAATGACCTCGAAATTTATCCTCAGGTTGAAAAATTAGAAAAGAACTGTTGTTTTACATTTTGATTTCCCAGAGTGTGAGAAAACTGTCCCTGTCCAGATGCTTGCCAAGTTCTGAGAGAACATTTAAGAGTGTTTTTGGGTAGCACAGGGAGATAGTCGGGGTCTTGTATGCGTGTGTTCCAGGTTTCAAACTGTAACAAGGGAACAGGAGAAAAGAAGGAAGCATTCCCAAATCAAACATAACTCTCAGGAAATGAGCCAGAACACCTGTGAGAGGTCAGGGGTCAGAAAAGACAAACTCAGGGTTCGCTATTTTGATCACATTACACAAAAGAAAATGGTCCTAGATAGTGGACAGAAGAAAACCTGGAATTGTATGGAGATGTTAGGAACTAAGGATTCTGTCATTCTAAAACTCCTTTCTCCCATGACTCTATGATGTTTCAAAAAATATTTTCAGAATTGACACTGAAACTTTCTGGTGGTCTCTTGTTGCTTAAGCATCAGGTTGAGAAGTTATTTATCTCTTTCTCGTAACTCCCAGAGGCTCACTTCTGGGAACCCTTGGAGGCGGATTCTTTGGCCAGTGCTTACAAGGCTCTTGGCGGGGTGGGGGTCCAACAGTCAGAGATGGAGAGACATCAGAGCCCTGAATCATGGGCAGTTCACTTCTATGGGGAGAAAAGAGGTTTGCAAACGTTACTTCATGGGACCTCCTAGGGAAAAAGAGGGTGTTTTTTCCATTTCATTTCCCAGCTCCAAATTCTCCGAAATCTGCTTGATTTTTGCCAGGTGTCAAACTATAACCCTCCTTGTCAGCCGCAAATGACTAATGATTAGCCTAATGACTATGCAAAGTTTGAAGCTCACATTCACATTATAACTTACTGGCTACACTGTGTTTTCATAAATTGTGAAAAAAAAATTCTTGCCCCCAAAAGCCAATAAAAACAAAGTTTTAGAATCGAATTGCAATATTCATTTGCAGTTGTTGACCCCGTAGGTACTCAGGGAGAAACAAAGTGGGAGCTGGGGCAGCCCATCTTCAGGGCTGTTGTTGGCCAACTTGGCAAGTGATGCCAGTGCCCTTCTTCTGGGGAGAGTTAAGTGATGTCAGCACTGCTGGGCAGAGCAATATTTGACCCTTAAACTCCTTCATATACAGGCATCTGTTTTCCTCTTTTCACCATTTTTTGAAGGAAGCAGGAGGGCTGAAATATCTCATACATTTTTTTTTTCTTTTGCAAATTCCCCTACATAAAGTCGGGGCTTCCCTGGTAGCTCAGCTGGTAAAGAATCCGACTGCAATGCAGGAGACCCTGGTTCGATTCCTAGGTCTAGAAGGCACCCTGGAGAAGGGATAGGCTATCCGCTCCAATATTCATGGATTTCCCTGGTGGCTTAGATGGTAAAGAATCCGCCTACAATGCCGGAGGCATGGGTTTGATCCCTGGGTTGGGAAGATCCCCCTGGAGGAGGGCATGGCTACCCACTCCAGTATTCTTGCCTGGAGAATCCCAATGGAGAGAGGAGCCTGGCAGGCTACAGTCCATGGGGTTTCAAAGAGTCGGACACAACTGAAGTACTGAGCACAGCACTGCTGCTGCTGCTGCTAAGTCGCTTCAGTCATGTCCGACTCTGTGCGACCCCATAGATAGCAGCTCAACAGGCTCCCTCGTCCCTGGGATTCTCCAGGCAAGAATACTGGAGTGGGTTGCCATTTCCTTCTCCAGTGTATGAAAGTGAAAAGTGAAAGTGAAGTTGGTCAGTCGTGTCCAACTCTTTGTGACCCCGTGGACTGCAGCCTACCAGGCTCCTCCATCCATGGGATTTTCCAGGCAAGAGTACTGGAGTGGGGTGCCATTGGCCACAGCACTACATAAAGTCAATTTAAAACTTTAATTGAATGATGACCACTTGGTTTGCTGGCCATTTACTTGTAGGTTGCTGTTCTCAAAAAAGCCTTTGCATCATGTTCTTTTCTTTACATTGTGTGTAAGAGGAGCGAGACCTCAACAAGTTTTCTCCATATTTACTCCTGGCCCCCCACATGTGCCTTGAGAGCCCATAAAAACAAATCTGCCTCTCAGCCGGCCAGTTGGTAATGGGATCTGGAGCCTTTCCCCACAAGGTCACCTGTTTAAATAGAGACTCCCAGGGTACTGCCTGAAAGGTGTTTCCATCCTCCAGCCTCATGCTTCCTGGCTCGGTGTCTTTTAGGAAGTGAGCCTTCCAGTGTTGGTCTGTTGCCCATCTCCATGGCAATAAGAAATCAGGAGACCCAAAGCCAGGCATCTCCAGACCTCAGGTGTAAGATAAACCACACTTTAGACTCTACAGGCAAACAGTTTCCTTTAAAATTAAAATAGAACTGTGTTCCATTTGGCTACTGGAGTGCATGATAGTTACATCAAACAGTGGTAAATGTGTAAAGACCCTGTGGAAATGTGAGGGCTGTAAAGATCATTGTGAAAAAAAGATGCCAAGAGTTGTTCACAGGAATGTAATGGCCTTTTGCACCAGCAGCAAGCTCTCTTGGATAGCACAGCAGACAAGCCTCCCCCACATTACATGAAAAGAAAGCAAGCCAAATATTTGTGACTCTCACTTGTTCTGATTCCACATTTTTGTGTGTGGGGGACATGTTTCCAACATCCAGCATTCCTTCTCCAAAGATCTGTCTCCTTTTTGCCCCTCTGTCCCACAATTAAGCCCCATTCCTGCCTCATTCAAATTCTAGCCAAGTTCACTCAATAAGTGGCTTGTGTGCCTGCCTCTGCTGTGTCACTCTGTGCCAAGGTGTGGGGATCCCAGGGCTGCTTTGCCATATGGATCACCTCCTGTGTCTGGCACAGCTCTCGCCAGCTTCGTATCTTTCCATGGTGGTGCTAGTGGCCCCCTTTTCACTGACTTTTCCCAAATTAAGAAAGGAGGGAATCTTGGCATCAGCAATTCAGGGAGGCTGTCCCTGCAGCGCCCACTAGCAGAACTAGCAGTCGCCAATAGTCTCCCTCTCTTTTTATAAGCCATGTCCAAGCAGCCAGGACACAAGGGGTATATTGAGATCCAGATCAGGACTGGCCTGACTGCTTTCAAATCAAAGAATGAAGTTGGGGTAGAAACAATATACAGAAGGACAAGCTCAAGAGAGGGAGAGCAAACAGAGCCAGCAGTTCCTGGTCAGGGTCATAAAGCTCCTACTTCCTTTACAGACCAACAATAAACAGAGTCAGTCATCAGTCAGTAAACATTCCTCACAGGCAAGTGGGGATTTGTGTTCGAAGACACCAGATTAGATACTGACTTCCCCACTTTGCTTTTCCTTCCCTCCCCCCTCCCCCCACCCCCCACTCCCGACGTAACAGGGATCCTCAAGAAACCTCTTTGTGAAGTTAACCAGGGTTTCTCAATCTCAGCTCTACTGACACTGTGCGCTGGTTGTTTCTTTGTTGTGTGGGGTCTGCCCTGGGCATTGTAAAATGTTTTATCAGCATCCATGGCTTCTACTCACTAGATGCCGGAAGCACCTTCTTCCCAGGGTGACAACCCAAAATGTCTTCAGACATTGTCTCATGTCCCTTAGGGAACCAAAAATCACCTTCCACCTCCTTCGAGAACCACTGGGTTAAACAAAGGAACAAATCTGTTGGTCTCATGCGTAATAAGCATAAACAGGCATAAATATTGATATGTGATAAATGTCACAAATACCAGAGGAGGCATCAGAATATGATTTCATGACTCAGAAGATATAGTACTGTGTTTAGGGAGTTGTTCCACAGATGGGGAGAGACCTGGAGGGCTGGCAGATGTCTTGGACTAACCCCAGAGTTACTAATTCAGCCATTCTGGGTGGGGTCCAGAAATGTGCATTCTTGACAAGGATGCTGCGGTTGATACTCTTGAAAACCACAAGCCTGGACCTTTCTGGATTGGCACCTGATCTATCAGTGGTGAGGTAGCTACAGGTGAGTGAGCTACATTATTTGATGTCTTCTCTGTGTCTGTGTCTTCCTCGTCATCGCCGCCATCCAGTGTCACTTGACTTCTTTTTCCAAGGGTCTGCTTGATGATGCCTCCCCCTTTGACCTTTTTTCCTTGGGAGACGCCCCTAATTTTTCTCAATTACTTGTTCCCATGAAAGCTTTCAGTCTGGCTGTTTGTTCCTCAGGTCTACTTCCTGCTCTGGAATTAACCCATACTCATGTGTCGGGAAATACTAATAGATACTTCTGGGTGCTTGATAATCCTCCTCAAATTTCACAAAACAAACTACCACACAGTGGCATTCCGAGAAGATGGCCCACCCAGCAAGGAAGAACATATTTTATCAGTGACATTGTTTCTAATTGCCAGAGCATGGTAATAATCAAAAGCAAGCCAAAGTACATTACCTTTTAAAAACTGCACAGACAATGTAATGCAATTACTATCATCACTTTACCTTGGTAGTTTCCAAGGATGGCCTCCCCAGCCTCATGCCCTAGAAAAGTACAAAAGATACTAATTACCTTCTTACACTGCAGGTGTCTATACACTGTAGGTTGCTTAGCAGGTGCTTTACTGAACTCTGTGACCAGTCATGGTCCCCCTTTGTTGATGAGATCAAATCCAGATTCCTTAGCATGACGTATGAGGACTTTTGTGGAGAACCCCAACTTACCTTTTACAGAATCCACTGTTTTCACTGACTCTGATGCATACATATGTTCTATCTGTGCCAAACTATCATTTATTATTCTCTAAACATGGCCGGTAACTACACGTAATAGTCGTAATAGTAATAAAAGTAACTAGCAAATATTTATTGAACATTTACCGTGTGCTATGTACTGTTCTTTACCATGTTGTCTATTTTAATCCTTCCAACAAGCCTGTGAATTATTATACCCATTTTTACCAATAGGAATCTGGAACTTAGGTCAAGAAATGAGTAAAGGAAAGAGTAAGGATTCAAACCCAGGCAGTCTGACTCTATACATTGGACCTTTCTGGATTGGTACTTTACCACCAATGGTGAAGTAGCTATAGATGAGGACGGCAATCACTTTAAGCCTTCTTTATTTCATCTTTAATTTTCTTTGTGAAGTACTATATGCACTATTTATTTTTGCAATGATTCAGTTTAGTTCAGTTCAGTCACTCAGTCGTGTCCGACTCTTTGTGACCCCATGAACCACAGCACGCCAGGCCTCCCTGTCCATCACCAACTGCTGGAGTCTACCGAAACCCATGTCCATTGAGTCGGTGATGCCATCCAACCTCTGTCATCCCCTTCTCCTCCTGCCCTCAATCTTTCCCAGCATCAGGGTCTTTTCCAATGAGTCAGCTCTTCGCATCAGGTGGCCAAAGTATTGGAGTTTCAGCCTCAACGTCAATCCTTCCAATGAACACCCAGGACTGATCTCCTTTAGGATGGACTGATTGGATCTCCTTGCAGTCCAAGGGACTCTCAAGAGTCTTCTCCAACACCACAGTTCAAAAGCATCAATTCTTCGGCACTCAGCTTTCTTCACAGTCCAACTCTCACATCCATACATGACCACTGGAAAAACCATAGCCTTGACCAGACAAACCTTTGTTGGCAAAGTAATGTCTCTGCTTTTTAATATGCTGTCTAGGTTGGTCATAACTTTCCTTCCAAGGAGTAAGCGTCTTTTAATTTACTCTCACCCAACTTCTCCTTGGGCAAATTCTGTCGTATTTCAAAACTCAACTCAAATGTAGCTACTTCCATGAATTCTCTTCTGTATCTCCAAATGGCATGAACAGTTCCTTTCTCTGACACTGAATAAAATTCTGTACATGTGTATGTTGTGTGCATGAGGGCATGTGTGCCATGTGCACGTGTGTCTACAATATATGTAACACACATATTTCACATCATAGTGTTACTAGATTTTTGTAGTCCTCTCTTAAAATATGAGATCATGTCACATTTATATGTGTACTGCTAGCATCTGGCATTGTGCCTCGTGCCATATAGATATATGTACTAACTGAAGGAGTGAATAAGTAAAGGAATAGTATATCCCAACTTTAAATACTGCTTTCAATGTACACAGTCCACACCAATCTACCCATTGTCAAACCTGAGTTGAAATGAACAGTGAAACATATACTTATTATTTCTATAGTTTAAAAGATTTTCACCCTACCTACTCTTGTATAAAAGAGGGAAAAAAAATAAGACAATATATTAACTGTGCTCTCTAATCCAAGTGGAACAAAAGTACTGGATGCATAATGCAGCAGTGTTTATTGGAGGGTCTCAGAGGACACCTAAGACCTCTGAAAAATACAGTGTTGGCTGATGAAAGTCTCAGGGATCAGACCATTAAAAAGCTGTGTCATTTGTCACTGGTCCAGCAGAACCCAGAGTAGCCAAGCCCGAGCAACTGCAGCTGTCACAGCATGTCCCCCTGTATAACCAGTTATTTATTGGAGTAAGTGCTAGTTTGCTTGTCCACATGGGTAGAGAAAGGCAGGCAGGCCTTGCGTAGGAACTAGGTTCTCTACTACCAACTATGACTTGGTAGTAGTCTTGAGGGATGAGAAATTAAGATGATCCTAGCACTACTTGGCATATTAGGAAATGACTTCTAAAAGCTAGAAATGAAAACTAAGATATAAAAACAGTGTGCCCTAGCCACACCGCACTTCAGAGAGGGCTAAGTGTTTGTTATAAGAGAGTAATAAGTTGAAGTATGGAGTGTTATGCTGAGAAGTGTTCAGACAATCTGCTGTGAAATGCTTTGAAAGTGTTAGTCTCTTATTCATGTCTGACTCCTTATGACCCCATAGACTATAAACTCACCAGGCGCCTCTGTCCGTGGGGATTCTCCAGGCAAGAATAGTGGAGTGGGTAGCCATTCCCTTCTCTAGGGGATCTTCCTGAGCCAGGGATTGAACCCTAGTCTCCTGCAATCCAGGCAGATTCTTTACCATCTGAGCCACCAGTGAAGCCCATGAAATGCTTTACTTGAATACAATATTCACTCACTTGGATCTCAGATTTTGCAATTTTAGGCTTGTCCCTGGGAGATTTTAATGGAAGCAGAGCTCTACCAAAACATTTATCTGGAATATGTGATTCATATCCTATCATTAGTTTTCAAAAGAACAATTTAATTAAACTGCTTTCCCCTGAACAATTGTTTTGTGCCAAATTCCTTTGTAATATTCTATTTTATTTTGGCTACTGAAATAATTGTACAGTATAAGTATTTTGCTGCATTCCTGGTTTTTACAATAAGAATGCCACAATTTACTAGCAGGAATATATGTTCTAATAGATTTACAATTTTCCTTTTTTTGGTGCTTGGAAGCAATTTGATCCCATTTCATGTTTATGATATTCATTATAGTCAAATTTGGCATATTTGGTTTCCGTGTAAGATTTTAGGAGTGTTTCCTGTATGGTTTTTTAATATATATATATTTAGAGCTGAATATGGTTAGCTGTGTGTTTGTCTTGGAAATATTAGAGTGACAATTTTCTTATCCAAAATTTCCTGTATTATGCCTAATGCATGATGGTAGACTCTCAAAGAATTCTAGGACCATGTTCTAAATGCACAAACAAAAAAAAAGCCAATAGGAATTTATAAATTTATGTGAAAGTCAACTTCAGTTTTTCCAAGTTTTTGTAATCTTATGAAAATTACATATTTCACATAATATATGAATTTTGGGGCACTCCAAAAGATTCAAGTTTAGTTACATAATGCTAGGAAATCTAATTGTCCTTTCAGTTATTTTAGCCACATAATGCGCAAGAATTACATTGACACTTTAATATGCTGTCACTTTAAGATACACCATGAAGTGTGAACAGAGCGCAGGACAGGTGTAAGCAGCTGTGTCTAATTGTTCGCTTTCTTTTTTTCCCAAATAGCAATTGTATATTTAAGAAAAGACTAGAATCCAAGAAGATTGTTTCAGCACTAAAGCAAACTAACCAGGTTCGCTTTTGCTGGCTAGTGGAAACGGATTGGACCTTATCTTTGTTTTTGTTGCTGCTCTGGATGTAGGCAGTTTTGCTTGGTAGGTTCTTCCTGCTCTGTGCAGTAAAGGATAGGATCCACAACACACTCATTTGGATAGCAACAAGTGTGTTTTCAGTACTTTTGGCTTTGAGTTGAAGTCTGCAACTGCAAAAATAATCATACGGCTGAGGGGAGGTAAATCTATTTTATTATTAAAAAAATATGTAACTGTTTTCTCTAACTCTTCCAAATGTTTAATGTCCTTGGTATCCTTCCAGAGTACCATGTTCATTATTTAGGAATTAGGGAAACCTCCTTAAAGTAGCTGATCTGTCCCAGGAAAAGACTTTGTTTTTAGATGTGGTCATCATATTGGCAAACAAGAGAAAAGCAAACATTAGTATATATAAAACAGCGCTTTGTGGGGTTCTGGGGATTAACAACTCAGAGAAGACTCCTAGCTGCCCATGTGGAGAACATACATTAAAATGTAAGTCTTTCTCTTTATTTTTATAGGAGACACAGCTTTCTGAATACCCAGATATTATGCCATTGAGAGTAATAATTTCCATAGGTTTTCCTAGTTCCCATTTTTGTCATCTATCAGTTTATTTTATAACTGATAATGATCAACTGATTAATTCTCCTGACACCCAGAGTGAGCATGTTGTTACCCAGAAAATTATGTTATTCATGAAAAATAGTCCACCTTATCCCAAGCTAACAGGTGTCCCCACTCCTTAAAGTGACATGGCTGAGAGCTATTCCCTACTCCAAGGTGACTTGCCGTTCTGGGTTCTTAAATTGTTGCTGCTTGATTGTAGAAACTCATGGGTATTGACTTGTTAGCCAGGCCCTAGTTAAGGTAAAGGAATTCTGATCAATTTGCTGAGAATTGTCTCCAGCTGTGCAGGTTTCCGTCCTTGGTTGAACAGAAGCTGACCGAACTCTCCCTTAATTGCTTGCCTCTTTTTCTTCAGCCACTGAAATTAGGTGTGATTGGGCCCTAACAAATCATGTGACACATATGGTTCCCAGGTTATCTTGCATACTTTGTGCCTAGTCAAGGGTAAGTTTAATAAACTGCTAGTGACCTAGCACCCATGAGCTTGTTCAGAATTAGAATATTTTCCTTTCGAGATACCAAGCAAACCCCTGTACAGAGTATACCCTCTACTTTAAAACTTAAATTGTATATCTTATTTAAAGAGGACTGTTGCTTGTCATAACCTTTAATCATCATTTTTACCATTGACATTTCTAGTAGAAGAAGGGAATAGGTAGAAAGCAGGAATCCTTGTCACCTGCCATGGTCCCTCTGTGTACTCTGTATTATGCATTAAATCTGAATTTCTAGCAGTGAATGAAGGAGTCCTATGGAGCATCATCAAGACCAAAATATTGCTTCCTAAATAGATGCTACATCCCTGCTCTCCTTTTTCAGTGAACGGTGCTAAAATCCATTCAGAGTCTTTAGTTGGCTTTTGTGCCCTATGCTGCAGCTCTATTAGATGCCTGGAAAGTTCAGGTAATATGGAGAAAATAACACATTATAACAAAGCAATGAACCATCAGCCAATTTTTCAAGGCTGGTTACAAGATACTATGGTGAATATAATTTTTGAGAGGTTGGAAATAAAAAGTGTCAAATGTGACTTCTGATTAAATAGCTTTAATCATAAGCCTTTTTCTTAACAGAGACTGTAGATGGAACCTTGCTTTGCATCTTCTACTGCTTTCTGTAGCTGGCAAGCTGAGGTATGGAAGGAATTTCAGTTATAGAGCAAGACAGGCCTGGATTCAAATCCTGACTGAAACTTGGAGCATGAATTCACCAATTACTTAACTGATCCCCAGTTTTCTAATCTGCAAAATAGAGGTGGTGATACCTACCTACCTAATGAAATAGTCGTGTTCAATGCTGTGAAATATGTAAAATGCCATTCAGTTTCTGGCAAAGAGTCTGTTGCAGGTAGCAGGCGTTACTTCTCCACAAACATGGATTGGTGTGATAGGAAGCCTACATGAATATCTTGTTTGCTTTGTAAGCAGGGCATCAGGATAACTCTATTTAAATAAAGTTTAGGCTCCTCTCTGATCCTCGTGGCTCAGATCCCCCTTACCCTCAGGATGAAGCCCACTTTCTTCAGTCCTATTTACAGGGCTGTCAAATCTTGCCCCTGTGACTTTTTCCTTCTCCTCTCCTGCCATTCTCCCATCCTGAACTCTGCTCCAAACACTTCTCTTGTTTTGCTCTGCCTTTGCACATGCTGGTTCCTCTGTCTCGAAAACTCTTCTCCCTCCTCCTCTTTCCTTCCCCTTCCCATGGATAATGCCCCATCCTTTAGGTCCTTGTTTACACATCACTTCCCCTGGAAGGCCTTCTCCCCCTGAGATGTTAGGGTCAGGTACCCACCTGCTACTCCCCACCCTCATCACCACACTTCATATGCAAAGTATTGCCAATTATCTGTTCACTTACCTGTATTCATGTGAGACTGAAAGTCCTGTGGCTATGGGAGCTGTATGTCAATTACAAAAATAAATGTGCCCAGAGATTGGCACATGGTTGGAGAACAATAAAGGTTTGAACTAATGGATAGATGAATTAATTAATTAACTGGCAATTTAACAAATAATTCAAAGTAAAAGAACTGCAACTGTTTACAAAACTCTAAGCTCTTGATTCTGCCTAGTTAAAAGAGCATGATAACAGATCCTAATTAGTCCATTACAGTTTTGGCATGAGTTTTAGCAGGAAATAAGCTCTGGGTAACTGAATTTTCAAGATCCATCAGAGATATATAGACAGACTGTCCCAAGTATTAGCATAGTCCAAAGCTTTAGATATGTCATTTCTATCTTTTTGCACCTTGTATCACTCAGTTATTTGTACTAGATGGGCAATCCAGAAACTTTTACTTCATTGAATTGATATGAAAAATACCATGTTCTTGCTTTTCCCTTTAGAATGGTATTGGTAAAATAATTTTTGTCAGCTGGAGTCACATTGTTTTGAATTATTCTCAGACTGATCGTGTTAGTTCTTATTATGAAACAGATAAGCCCTTTTCATTGCTGTCATTTCCTTAACATGAGATTTGCTGAATTGGGGTGTCATTTCAAAAATGTGTAATTAATTCCCCTGCTATCCAGGAGAGTCATACTTTAAAAGTACTTATGGGAGCATCTCATAAAATTATTCCCCAAAGTCCTCTCCATATCAAATGAAAAGCGAACAAATACAAATGGACATATGGGGATGGGAGAAATGAGAGGAGGACTGCCCAGGGATGTACCTGAGTAGTACACAGCAAACTCAAATTCCTGTATTTTATCTTTAAAACTTACTTTAATGTTACATTGCACTTCACAATATATCAATTTTGGTATTATCTCAAATCTTAGAATAAATTAGAACCTCTAAGAATTGATTTTATGACTTCGCAAATTCCCTGCCTTCCTTAGTTGGAAAAGCACAAAATCACAGGAATATTTTGAAGGGTTTACTATGGGTCTACAATGATCAGCTGGGCCTGAGCTAACAGGGAGAGAGAGAAAAAGTTAGAATTTGATCGGCTTACAAAAGTGACCCCCTCAAAAACTCAAACTTAGATGAACAAAAGAAAAAACAGAGTGGATTTGAGCACATGAAATTCCAAACAGCTTGATTTAATTCAACTCCATAATTGTTTATTGATATCTTAATATGTGAAAAAGAAATGGGGTTCTGTCTGAAACCACTGTGCCCTGATCAACTATTAAGGAAGCCACTACCAAAATTAGAAAACGTAATCTGAAATAGAAGCTGATTTTCTTGGGCAAAGGACTGGTATTGATTCCATTCACAGGTATCTTTTGTAAGAAAGAGAAATTTGTTGACCATTTGGGGATAAGAATGCATTTCTGCTGCATTTCTACGAAGAGTAGATGAGACCCTGTTTGGGCCAAGTTCTGTTTTGGGGAATTGCATTCCACAAACCTAAATGCTGCAGGGATTCTGTGGAGACCCTGCCTCCTCCCTCTTGTTCTGTCCCCGTGGCAGAGTGCTGCTGACAGCTGTTGGACAGCTGAGGCAATTCACCTCCAGAGTTGCATAATTTGGAAAGTGCTTTGGGATCCATTTGGTTGAAAGGTTGTTAATTATGATGATTTATGACACTGGAAACGAATCTGGTCCTTGACAGTATGGAGAATATACTGAATGTCTCCTTCTTCTGCTTGTCCTGCTAGAAAGTCTCTAAGTACAAAAAAGATTTTTTTCCATCTTATTGTGTCTTATGAATAGCATCCACAGTGGTGTAAAACAGAATATAATTGACCTTTTGAGGTAAGGTGATAAAAAAGGATAACATCTGGGTGTTGATGGAAAATATTTGGCAAGCCCTTATGAGTGTCTTCAGTTATGGTGTTTTTCTCATTAGTATTCCAGGTTAGACACCTTGACGCTTCCTTCTTCCTCACTGTACCCATTGGTCACCACACCCTTTTGTATCTGCCTTGGAAATGTCTCTTAAATCTACCCTCCTGCCCTCACAGCCTTTGCCTTGTTTCAACCTTTATCACCTCCTCCCCAGGGCCTGCCTTCCACTCCTGGTCCATATTCAAACCTAACTTCATACTACTCCCAGCGTGATCTCTGTGAAACAATAAACGAAACAAAGCAAAAAGCTGAGAGTTTCACCCGCTTCCAGATCTGAAAATGTCCTGCAAAAACACATCTGTGCTCTTTCGCACAGCCCCAGACAGGCTGTCCTACGGCTCCACTCTTTTCACCTCAGAGCTGCCTACCTGCTCTCCCCTGTGCTACCACCACGGTGACCTTCTGACCTTTTCCTCAAACAAGCCCTGTCTTTCTCGAATTCTGTGAGCTTTGAACATAGAAATCCACCTCCTGGAGGGTCCTCTCTTACTTCTGCTTAGAAAACAGCTACTCATCTTTCAACGCTCCTCAAATGTCACCCCCTCTGCCCATCCTCGCAGGCAGAAGAAGGTTGATTGTGGCATTTATCACAGTGCGTGACATTCTTCTGTTTTTATATCCACTTCCCTCACTGGATTATACGTCACTAAGACAAAGACTGTGCCTCATTCATTTTAGTCTCCTCAGCAAACCAAGGAGGTATAATAAATGAACCATTAAATATCAAATAACCTGGGTTTAGGTTGTAGACATTGCAAAAAGTATAAATCTACTGATGCCTAAGTATTTTAATGGCGTTATCAGATTTACCTGAAAAAAATAATTCTAAACATCTATTTGTTCACCCATTCGTCCATGCATCTATTCATTCACTTCTGGATGTTATGATATACAGACCTAAACTCCTTAATCAGAACTTTTGTACACTGTTTGTGGAAATGTAAGTTGGTAGAACCACAATGGAAAACAGTATAGAGGCTCATCAAAAAATTAAAAATATTATAGAATTACCATATGATCCACCAATTCCATTTCTGAGTAATTCCAAAAGAATTGAAATCAAGATCTTGAAGAGATATTGGCCCTCCTGTGTTCTTTGCAGCAATATTCACAATAGCTAGGATAAACAACCTAACTGTCCACCAACAGATAAATGGATGAATAAAATATGGTAGACACATACAGCAGACTATTATCAGCATTAAAAAAGAAGAAAATCCTGCTATTTGCAAAACATGGATGGGCCTGAAGGATATTATGCTAAGGGAAATAAGCCAGTCACAGAAGAACAAATCAGGCATCATTCCATCTATATGAGGAATATAAAATAGTCAAGCTCAGGATCAAAGACTACAATAGTAGTTGCCAGGGGCTAGAAGATGGAGGCAGTGGGGAGTTTTCCAACAGGTATGAAGCTTCAGTTTGCTAGGTGAATAAATTCTAGAGATCTGTACAACACGGTGCCTGCAGTTAATAATATAGTATTGTACATTTTAAATTTAAGAGGATAGATTTCGTGTTGTGTTCTTGTCACAAAAACAAAGGGACACAAGGAAACTCTATAGGTGTTGGATGCATCTAGTACCTTGATTGTGCTGATGACATCACGGGTTTACAGATGTCCAGACTCATCACGGTGTATACATTAAACATGTGTGAACGTGAAAGTGAAGTCGCTCAGTCGTGTCCGACTCTTGCGGCCCCATGGACTATAGCCTACCAGGCTCCTCTGTCCATGGGATTTTCCAGGCAAGAATACTGGAGTGGGTTGCTATTTCCTTCTTTGTATATCAATTATTCCTCAGTAAAACTGTCTTTAGAGAACTCTTAGGTACATATAACTTTGGAACTCCGGTATTTTTGTATTTTATAAAAATCGTAGGGTGCATTTACTTATCATGTGTACTACAAACACCTGGGTAGGATGCAGGCAGCACCCCATAATCAAATACAATAATTATGCAACTCAACATATAACCATTCACACTGAATGGAAGAAAAACTACAGGTAGCCTCACTTCTTTTTAGGTGAGGTTTTGCCACTAAGTGAGTTTTCCATAAATGGGAAAACTATGGGTTTTGAATGTTTGGAGCATTGGAGTTTGGGAATTATGGAAGGGACTAGGACCTGTTTATGAATTTGCCTATTGTTCATCTCCTTCCCTGGAATATAAACTCATTGGGGCCACAGACTTTGTCTTGTTCACTCCTATATCACTAGTTCTAGAACTGTTTCTGATGTCTAGTATGTGCTCAATAAATTTTTGTCAAATGAATGAATGAGTAGTTATATGTATGAATTAAACAAAACCCTGACTTAATATAGGTGTAACCCAAATAATGTAAAGTATTGTTTCTAAGCACTTTTTCATAGACTGTGAGTTCTCACTGGTCAGGATACTTTATTTTGTTCATATCTTGTTCTTAGATGGTTTGTGTAGATTTAGTTAGTGCTGCCTTCATGTAAGGAATTATAAATTCCTTTCACAACTAGTAGTTTGAATTTTTTGAGAAAATGAAAATTCCTTTTAGAAGGTTCACTAGTTGCAAACAGAGTGATGTGGTTTAGGGGTTTAAAGGTAAACACTATCAGTCACTCTTCACTAGAGCTCTGGGTATAAAGAAGCAAATAAATATCCTAATCACCATGTTTTAGAAATATATTGCCTTACACTCCAGTTTACTATCCATGTCCAGTGCTGAACTATAAACTTTTATTTCCCTCAAACCAACCCCCAAACATTTATCACATTAAAAATGAATCATCTGTTATGCTCCAACCATAAACTGAATAATAAACAGAGGCAGGAATTATGATCTCTGAAAAACTGGAGAAGCGCCGGTGTGCGATCACAATATCCCGCCCCATAAATCTTCAAATCCAGTATTTACATTGAATTCCCAGACTTGCCTGTCAAGAGAAGGTCTAAAATTCTGGCTAATTGTTTTGCAAGAATAGATGGAAACCAATAGCAAGACCTATTTCTTGAAAGAGGCATTTGAGGCAAATAGGATAATTTGGCCATCAGTTGGATCATACACTTCTACAGAAGTTTTATTTGAAATAGTTCAGTTTGAGGCTCTTTTAAATGTGGAAACGTTCTCTGCATTCCTGAAAATCCCAGTGCCTCATATATGGCTTGGCACATTTTAGACTTCTGCCATGTGTAAGCAAGAACATTCTTAGAATATGACTTGACTTATGGAATATCTATGTACTAGGTAACTGGAATATAATTTCTACTATATTTTAAAATGAATCTGAAGGATGTAAGGTTTGCATCTACCCCCATCAAAGTAGCATTTGGTCTTTACATTTTTCTGTACGGCTTTTTCTTGTACTCTGAAAATGATGCATACTTTTTTTTTTTCTTCCCCTCTGAAAGCCATCCATTTCTGCATTACTCTTCTAACCAATTAAGACAGCTTTTTAAAAATAATGTAAAACAAATCCTTGTTTGCTTCTCTGGGAGATGTGAGTTTTTCTAGGATCAGTTTTCATGAAATTGTTAGTTTACCTTCCAGGCTTATGCCCCTAGAAAGATGCAGAAGCTGTTTAGCAGGCTGGCTTTATACAATGTTACATGATCGCAGTAGGTCAAATCTGACATGGCGTTGAAAGAAAGTTTCTGTTGCAGATAATTAATGAAATGCAGCACAAAGCATGCCATCACCTAATAAAAACATCAGCTTATGAGAAATGTTTACTGCCCCTTTCAGAAACTTCCCCTTGGATTGGGGCATATGGAATATTACCTTTCATGCACGACTCTGGCTTCCCATATAGCTTTTGAGTACTTCTGTCCCAGCTAAAGAAGAGATTCTATAAGGAAACTATTAGCCCTGGCCAGTCTCTCAGGCTCATGATTCAAAATGACCACTGTTCATTAAACTTTATTACCGAGCGGCATGAAGTTGCTTTGGATTAGGAGATGGCGTGACCCTCTGTCCAGGTTTTTGAATGCTGCTGAAGCTTTTCATTAACCTGGAAGCCTTCTATTTACATGGTTCACAGCCTGGCCTCAGCTCACTTGGAGGTAACAAAGGGTGTCGGGACAGGAGGGCAATGGGGGGTCCCACTCCTCTAAGGCTTCCATCTGACTCTGATCAGGCCAATGTTTTAACTCCTGCCTCATTAGGTGTAGAAAATGAAAATGAGTACTCGGGGGGATCATAGTTCAGATTTGGCTTCATCTCTTCTTCACACCTTCTCTGGGCAACACAGTTTTATGTGGGTTGCCGGGTTCGCCCACTTGTTTGCAGCTGGCATTGCTGGTGTCTACCTGTCGCCAGCTTCTAGCAAGGGCACATGGAAGGGAAACTGCGCGATACTGTGTTCACATGTTGTCTGCAGCAGGAGCAGTTCTCTGTGACTGCAGACTTGTCAGAAATAAGAAAACATTCGTGTCTCTAATGAAGGGGAGTTGTAAATTTGGAAGGACATGTTCTTAAGATGTGAAAAGAAAATAAAAGCTAAGTAAATCGTTAGTAACCTGGTTATTGCTAGATTAGCATCCTAATAGGTACAATGCCTTTGAAATCACTGACTTCTTTAGTATTGCACAGTAGTAAAAGCTGTAGCTTTGCCCGCTTATAATGGGACAAATTGGCATTGCGTGCTTCCTGCTGTGACATATGAGAAGGACAGAACATCACCTGCGCTTGTATTTTTATCAAAAAATGAGAGCTATAGAGCTATAAGGAACCAGTCAGTCAAATAAGGAACCAGAGCTATAAGGAACCTAAAGAGCTATAAGGAACCAGTCAGTCAAATCCAAATTGTGGGACATTCTACAAATAGCTGGTCTATAGTCTGAAAGGTCGATATCTTAAAAGACCAAATAAAAGATCAGGGAACTCTCTTAGGTTAAGGGATACTAAAGAGACATGACAATTGAATATAATATGTGATACTGGCTGCAACAAGCGAACCAACTACAAATGATGTTATTGAGACCGTTGGGAAATTTGAATATTGATTGAATATTGGATAATATTATTATTGTTGTTGTTGTTATTTAGTCGCTAAGTCATGTCTGACTCTTTGCGACCCCCTGGACCGTAGCCTGCCAGGCTCCTCTGTCCATGAAATTTCCCAGACAACAATACTAGAGTGGGTTGCTCTTTCCTTCTCCAGGGGATCTTCCTGACCCAGGGATAGAACCCACATCTCCTGCATAACAGGCTGATTTTTTACTGCTGTGCCACTGGGGAATACTTGAATGCACTAACCAATATTATTGTATCAATGGTCAATTTTGTGAATGAAATGATAGCATTTGGTTATGTTGGAGATGTCCTGGTTCTTAGGAGATACATTATATAGTATTTAGGGGTAAAGTGTCATGATGTCTTTGATTGAATATCAAGTGATTCAGTAAACATGTGTGGCAAAGTGTTGAAAACAGATAATTTTGGATGAGTTTTACAAATGAGGCATACAATATTTACCTCGTGGCATTGTTTTAACAATTAAATGAAAATTATGTAAGCAAAATGATTAGCACACTGATTAGCAAAATGCTGCTATTTCTAACAGTGTTAACAGTAAAGTCTTGATAGCCTGGCTTTCTTTAGCTCAGCTATGGAATTTCTGTCATACAATATCCTACCTGATTAGAATTCTCAGACAGCTACTGTGAATGTCTTACTTGACAGATGCATTTTTAAACCAAGGTTCTTTATAAAATTAGCCAGGCTCCAACACTTAGAGTACCAAACATGTCCCCAAGTCATTTATTTCCTCTTAATACCCAGGGGTCAACCCTCTCAGGATAATGGATCATGGTGCGTCGAACCTGTAGTCCCAGTCTTCCTGCCTCCCTCAGTCTAGGTTTCTACTTATATAGCATCAGGATGGAGTGCCATATGGATGTACCCTTTGATATGCCATGTCTTTCTATCCAGGTTTTATACCCTTTCAACTTTGTTTTCCTACTTAGAGCAAGGATTGTGATTTTCTCCTCATTTTATACTACCTTGTACCCAAGCCTCTTTTTCCTTTATTGACACCAAATTAATTAGGTGTTAACAGCTCTAAGTAATAGGAAGCCCTCTTTGCCAAATCAATCAGGAGTGTAGCCTTACAGTGTCATGTGGGGCCCAAGCTCCTTCTCTCTGTGACTTCTCTCTCCTTTGCACCTTCCATCATTTTTGCAAAGTCACCTCATAGTGCAAAGTAGCTGCCAGAACTCTATCTATACATCCAGCTTCCAGGCAAAAAGACATGCTTCCCAGCTGAGTCAGCCCCATTCAAAGTAGTTTCTGGGGAGTCTTAGCTAAGAAATACTGCCAGCATCTTGCCAAGAAGTACAGATGGTTGAGAAATGTAGTCTTTCCCCTGGTCACATTGTTGCCCTAAAATCGGAAAACGTATCAGGAAGAAGAGGAGAAGGAACACTGGATAGGCAGCTAGCAACCTGATGTTCCAGCGTCTGAATCATTCTCTGAGTCAGACGTTTGAGTATAGCCTTTGAGCTGAGGGGGGAATGCATAAAAAATAGGACACATCTCCCATACCTCTTAATCCCTTGGAAACTTAGAAGAGGAGGCGAAAGGTGGGGGGAAATTAGAAGTAAATTTGGTGCTAATCTAAATGGAACTCAAAGAAAAGAAAGCCAAAGTCTTCAGGCAAGTTTTCTGAATTTGATTTAGATAAGAGACTTGGTAAGAGAATTTTCCTAAGGAAAGCAAGAGCACAAGTAAAGCACAGAGGAAGAACGAGCAGACTAGTTGGAGTGCAGTGCCTTGGTCTTGCTACTGGACAGAGGACATGGTTTGGAGAAAAGCGGAAACTAAAGAGACAAGTGGAATGGGTATGGATTATGGAGGAGATTGAACCCAAGGCATGTGTTTGGTCCTGATGGACCAGGCACTAGGGAGCCATTGTATTAATAGGTCCTTGAGCAGGATATTATTGAGTGAAAGTGCCATTTGTAGGAAGTTGTTAGTTGCAAATAAAAGTAGGTGAAGAGGCTTGAGTTAGTAAATAAGTATAGTCTTGATTTACTATAGACCCTGTGTTAAGAAATCAACGGAAATTGAGAGGAAAAAAATAAACCTGAAAGATATTTGAAAGAAAAATTGAGCTGGAATGATGATCATTAAATAGAAGAAAGGAAAAAAATACAAGATGACTCTGAGGGGATAGTTGCAAATTCTGGACAATATTGTACATTTGAGGAAGAACTAACTCTAAGAGTGGGTGGAAGAGATATAGCAAACACCATTAAGTAATTCTTACACAATTGAAAGCCCCAAATGTATTTCTGAGAGTTAGCTGAGACCTGAGCTATGCTCCTGTGTTTAGCTATGTGTATTTCTAGTTAGAACATACCTAGTAGTTTGCGTTCTTTCTAAGAGTAAAGTCTTCAGAGAGAGAAAGAGTAGACAAAGATCATGTTGATACTTTGAATATACTTCAAAAAACACAAGGCTTACTATGTTAATTCTTCATAAAAAGGAAATCTCATTTACTTAAAATTCCTAAAAGGAAAATAATTAACATTTAATTTGTGCCACAATAATAACAATAAACTAAAATATAAATCAACATTAACACATTGCCAGACAATTTCATTTCAACTTCCAACACTCTTACATTTAGACTCAGAGCAGTAAGTGCTGTCCTCAGTTACACAGCTAAGCGGTCGAACTAGCATTCAAACCCCAAAACACTAAGGTCAAAGCTGCCACTCATTCTTTTCCGTACTATCCTGCTTGGCTCCTCAGTTCTTCTTCCCTTCTCTCTGACTCATCAGATCTTCAGATCTATTGAAAAATTGCTCATCTATGATTTCTGAAAGTCACAGCTTATGAACATTTAGAAAGATTTTGTAAACCTTGTGGGTTCCACAGTTCTATTTTATAATATTCTGTGGAAGAACTTTTGGAGAGCAACATTTGGTCATTCAAAGCCTAAGCTAAGGAAATTGATGCTATCACGCCATTTGAAAGGCGATACATTTCAAGAACGTTTATCTGAGTCAAGTCTGTCCAAAACAAATGGATTCTTCTGTTCTTATTAGTGAGGCTAGTCAGGAATTTGCTCAAGTTACTCATTTGGAGAGCTTATTTTTTACTGTTGTTGAGAACATGGAAGTATTTGGTAGATAAAAGATCATTCCAACTAGGGATAGCATAACAGTTCTTTTGCTTGAGAAATTTGAAAGATAAAGGCAAACAAATATATTTGTGGTTGAAATAAACTCCTCCTTTCATTATCCATTAGAAAAGTTTCTTATCTCTAATCACAGAGGATGGACTCTCCTGAGTTTTCCATGGTGATTTCTTGGGTAATAACTTTTCTTTAAAAACTCCTGCTTTGACTTGGTGAATTCAGTTTTCCTTTGACATGTGGCAGTGAAGGCTATCAAAGAATGTTCTTCTGGACTTAGCTTGGTGAACCCCAGTTTCCCTCCTGGAAGGTCACCCCTGTGGTGCCACTGCGGGACGGTTAGGGCCTGAGTCATCAGGTTACAGTCTATTTCTCACCAGCTTTTGACCATCTCCCAGAAGCAAACAAGTTCCTCTAAATCTCTAGAGGATCTTTTCTTTTGCTTAGGAGCTTTGTATCCTAGTTATAATTGTCAACATTTGACTGGATTTGGGCAGACAGGGAAATTTGTTTCAGATATGTCATGTTAATGTTTCAGAGCAAAAGGGTGTCATTTGGAGTTAAGAGTGTGGCCTTTTACTAAACTGACCTCTAGGGAAGTTAATTTAGTTCCCTTTGATCGGTTCCATTTAAGCGATGGAGATGATTTACCTGCCAGTTATTATTTAAACAAAACTGATTGTTTTCATTCCCAGTTTTGTGTACCTGGGAAAAAATACCCACCTCATAGTAAATACCCAATGAATGTTTATTAAATTCCCCTAGTACAGTGTGGGATTCTCTGGTCAGCTCAGCTGGTAAAGAATACACTTGCAATGCAGGAGACCCTGGTTGGTTTCCTGGGTTGGGAAGATCCCCTAGAGAGGAGATAGCCTACCCACTCCAGTATTCTTAGGCTCTCCTGGTGGCTCAGATGGTCAAGAATCTGCCTGCAATGAGGGAGACCAGGGTTCGATCCCTGGGTTGGGAAGATCCCCTGGAGGAGGGCATGGCAACCCACTTCAGTATTCTAGCCTGGAGAATCCCCATGGACAGAGGAGCCTGGCGGGCTACAGTTCATGGGGTTGAAAAGAGTTGGACACAATTGAGTGACTAAGCACAGCACAGTACGGTACATACAAATGCACATGATGTTTCTAGAATTTGGTTTGAGAGATGCGTTCATGTATTAAGACCATAGGGATTTATAATACAATTTGTCAATATAATTTAAATGAGAGCCTCTCATGGTTGACTGTAAATGCACTTTAATTAAGGTTTAATAACCTTCAGAAAATGGAAAATTAAGTAAGTGATTTTGGAAAAATGCCAGTGACTCTTTTAAAGGAGACATCAAATAAAAATATAGTAAATATATTTTATGTAGCAATTATGTAGATTAAAGAACTTCATTCAGCTGCATGCTTTTTGGCAGATTATAGAATGCACACTCCATGCAAGTGAGATGCTGAAAAAGGTACTAGCCTTGTAACAACTTGAAGTTTCCATTGAGACTACTAGATGTGCTGGGTATAATGTACTTAGCCAATTAAAATGCTTATTAAAAGGGAAAGGTGTGCTTCTTCTGGCAAGTACTGCCTACTAACAAATGAATAAGGCTTCCCACTCAACTTTAGAGATGAGCATTACTGTTTCACACTACCACGAACAGACAGGCTAGCTAATATCTCCCTATTACTGTAGCCTGGAATGTCAGTCAAAGGAATGTAAATTGCTTCTGACAAGGATCTTTCCCATCTTCCAGCCCCCCATAAATTTGCTTTTTCCCATCTAGAAAATTGATTTTCTGGAGACCAGGCCATCTTTCTGGGATGTCAAACTTATGATGTCATGTCCTGTTCTTTACACCTCGTCTGCCTTACCTCAAGTCATGCTCTGTGAGTCTATATTATAGTTCTGATTTATGGAGCAAAAGCTACACAATCTGGTAGAAGAGAGGTGGACAGCCAGAGCAGGTGCAGTGTGTCCTGGTGTAGCTGCCCAAAGACCCTAACGGGGCTGTGCAGCTGCCAGGACTGGTGTTGGAGAAGGTATCGATATGCTGAACTGCAGCTCTTTTATAATTGGCACTATTTCATTCTTCCTGGAACCAGTAGGACATCTTTACAGTCCTCTGGGCCTGTGTGTTTTCCATCTGAACTCCACATCAGCAGGTCCAAATCCTCACCCAGAGGAGAAAGCTGAGGGAGAGCCCTGGCAGCTGTGATCACTCTGCCTACCTCTGGCCATCCCCATTCCTTCACAGTCCTGCCTCTTGAGTCTGACATAATTCCCTCCATGAGTAACCTTGATGTCTGTGGTACCAGCTTAGTTTAAGAACCATGATCATAAAAGCACTTGCCCACGTCAATCTTCCACGGGGAAAGCTGCAGCACACCTGGACCACTAATCCCTTCATAGACTTGATGATGACCTGGTTCCCAGTGCTTGTTGCTAGTGCAAACCTGGAGCCCATGTGCAGGCTCCACTGCCCAGGCATGGGGTGGGGGAGATAGTAACGGGCACTGGGTCACAGGACCAAAGAGCTCATTCACCAGGAAAATCAAGACAAGGCAGCAACAAACTGACATTGGAGGTCATAGTAGTGGGACATCTGGTGTGCTCAGGTCAAGCTTTAGCTCTATGGAGGAGTCACAGGACTGTGGTGTGGAGACAGAGAGCCCTGGAGCTGAGGATACCAAGGAACTATAAAACCAGGGTGACCTCATGCTCTTTGACCCTGGGTTAGGCCAACCGGAGGTCACCCTGAACTTGCTCCACTTCTAGCCACTGCTCACAGCCTCACCCACCTGCTCATCAGACACCCCCTCACTTCCTCTTTCTGCCTCTCTGGAGAAGGCTGCTCCTCCTGTTCTCAGTTCACACGAGGGCCTGGCATGTTCCTCACCCGCCATCGTCCTTGACCTTCACTCAGCATCTCTTTCATTCCTCGGTCGTTTACCAACTGGCCGGACATGGCTCCACAACCCTCCAGGACTCCAGAGATTCTTCTCTGATAGTATCAACCTCAGCACCACTAAACATTAAGCCTCAGTGCTCACAGTTCCTGCACCAAACCTGACCCTCCTCACCCTGCAGGTGGGGACAGGAAACTCAGCTCCCTAAGGTTAAATCTGAAATCCCCTCTCTTCTTGCTCTTCCACTGCTCCCTTCTCTGTGTGTGCTGCACTCCTTTTCATCCTATTCATGACTCTTGCCCTTCAACTCCTCCTTCTTCCTCATCTTCCACTCCCTCTGATTTCTCTTGGCTCTCCATATTCACACCCATAGTTGGCCTTTTCATGTGCATGGGACTCTAGGCTTCTGACTACTTTCTTTTTGAGTCTGCATCTCACTCCCACAACAGCCTCTCCAGGCTCCCTCCCACTGCACGGGCCTGCAGTTATTTCCCATCCCTCTCTGCAGGTGATCTTGCTTTCTCCTGAAGAAACTGGGAACCTCTGATATGATTTCCTTCAAAATCCCTCTATTCTGGCTCACACCTGAGTTGTTTCTCTTTATTACTGTTTCTAAGAGGATGTATGTATCTGGTCTTTTTTCTAAGATTAGTTCCTCCTGATTCTACTCCTCCTCTAGGATTTACTCCATCCCTCCTCTCTTTTGCTTCTTTAGTTTTCCCCTCTAACTACAAATATACTCATCTCTCCCATTGTTAAAAAAATTCTTCCTATTTATTTCTCTTGTTGCCCTCTCTTTTTTTAATTATAAACCTTTTTGACAAAGAATATTGTCTACATCTATTTTTCTCTGCCATCTGCTCATTTCTTATGCAGTTACTCTGATGCCCACCTCCACCAGTCTACAGAAGCTGCCTTCTCAAACATGGCTTCTAGAGTGTTTCACTCCAGCAGAGTTCAAGGGTCAAAGTTCAGATCCCTCCCTCTCCATTATATAATAATGCTTTCATGTTGGCATTAAATACAACCTGTGTTTAAGAGCTACCTACTGTATTAGTCTGAGAATATACATGAAATGCAATGAGAGCTTTCAGATCAGATCAGTCGCTCAGTCGTGTCTGACTCTTTGCGACCCCATGAATCGCAGCACGCCAGGCCTCCCGGTCCATCACCAACTCCCAGAGTTCACCCAGACTTATGTCCATCGAGTCAGTGATGCCATCCAGCCATCTCATCCTCTGTCGTCCCCTTCTCCTCCTGCCCCCAATCCCTCCCAGCATCAGTCTTTTCCAATGAATCAGCTCTTTGCATGAGGTGGCCAAAGTACTGGAGTTTCAGCTTTAGCATCATTCCTTCCAAAGAAATCCCAGGGCTGATCTCCTTCAGAATGGACTGGTTGGATCTCCTTGCAGTCCAAGGGACTCTCAAGAGTCTTCTCCAGCACCACAGTTCAAAAGCATCAATTCTTTGATGCTCAGCCTTCTTCACAGTCCAACTCTCACATCCATACATGACCACAGGAAAAACTATAGCCTTGACTAGACGGACCTTTGTTGGCAAAGTAATGTCTCTGCTTTTGAATATGCTATTATGGGCCCAATTCTAAAGCCTTCAAGCTGGCAAATAAGAACATGAATGTATGTTGCTTTTGTTCAGTCACTAAGTTATGTCCGACTTTTTGCGGTCCCATAGACTACAGCACGCCAGGCTTCTCTGTCCTTCACTGTCTTCCAGAGTTTGTTCAAATTCATGTCCATTGAGTTGGTGATGCCATCCAACCATCTCATCCTCTGTCGTCCTCTTCTCCTCCTGCCCTCGAGGGTCTTTTCCAATGAATGCATAGAAACATTATCTACTGTTCACAAGACCATATTTTGAACAGAGACCTGCTGATACATCATAGGAAAACTATATTGTGCTTTCCCATAAGGTTCATAGTTTGAACCAAGTAGCATTGTAGCAAACACCAGCCGGTGTCCTAGGCATTCCACATCTCCTCCTGCTACTTATTAGCAAGTTGCAGAGGTAGCAGGTCTCACTGTGGCAGCAGTTGGTCCATTCAACAACAGAACAGCTTCTTAACAAAAGCACTCTTAACTTATACTAAACACTCCCAAATTTTGACTTCGTAGATAACAGGAACCACATGTTCTGTGGATCCATTATATTTTCCTTTATCCAAACATTGTACAGTGGAATCAGGATATGGTCAAATGGCTGATACTAGTTAGATTCGATTTTGCCAGTAGGAGCTGTGTCCACTCTGTGAAGGTACTTGGTCAGACTCTGGAGGGAGGGGATGCAGAGGTAAATTGAGATGAACTCCCTACTCTAAGGGAGCGTATAGTCAAGTAGTAGAAACAAGACAAGTGCTTGGAAACCACGACTGAAAGGAGGCAATGGTAAGTGCCATTCAGAGGAGGGAGGGACCACTCCAAAAGAGGGGGGCCACTCTAACCCCTAGCAGGAGAAGATGATCCTCTGAGAATGAAGACTGAGAAAAGTCAACAGATTTGATGCCTCTGAATACACATACCTGTTATTTTTAAAAGGCTCTGTTGAGAAAAGGATACTTTTATCTGGAAAATCAGAAATCTCTCTGAACACATATTTTAACAAATGATAAGCTATTAAATTTGTATTTAGAAGATACTAGGTCCTTGTGAGTTTGTCAAGATTAAATTATGTCATTTGTGTTTTCCGGAGAGTGCCTTTTTTGTGGGCTAAATATTTGTGTTAAGACGTTCCTGCCTCTTGACATTGTGTCTATTTAGAGGCTTTATCACCAAAATAAGGTTTCTGCAGGGAGGCAGGGGCCCTATGGAGATAAAAATGCCTTATGTTTCCCTGCGGGAGGTCAAGCTCTCTCAGACGAGTTTAATAGCCATTCATGCACTGAGAAGATCTTATCTCGTGTCCTATTGGTTCAGGGTCACTTGCTGGCTCACATTATATTGAAATGTGGGCAGAGAGAGGGAGTAATTTGTTAATGTCATGTAGGATGAACTTGGTTAGAAAGGGAAGTGTACCCGCTTTATAATAACACAAGTGTTTCCTTGCTAATCCCTTGGCAGGTTCATTATCTGTGCAGCCCCGGGCAATGGTTAGCCTATCGTGAAAGTGAAATTTAACCCTCAGCATGAAATTAATCCTCAAAGACTTATGTCTGCTCAGTCTAAAAATAATACATTCTAAGTGATTTTATAATCCCTGATTCTTTCTTTATTGCATAGGTGCTAAATTGTTATCAAGATGTTATAGAGCACACTAGGAAGCTGATTTTTGTTTACTTGGGGAAACTGGACAAATCTATAACAAAGAGACTGATTTCCCAGTTCAAAGTTGCGGTTGTAAACCTGACATAGTTGGATGGGTGTATTTTTAGCCCTAATAGAGTTACCATTTGTTGGTGATCATACTCATGTTTGCTCTATGTTTTACCTAACATATGCAGGAATAAAGAATTTTTAAGAAATGTATCACTTGACGAGGAGGCTCTTTCCTTCAGCTTATTGACATTCAACATGGGAAAACTGGGAAACACTGGGAGGATGCCAAATAAGTGTGAAAGGTTCCTTGTGGAGTCAGGAAACCTTTAACAAGGGTTTAAGAGTGAAAGGAAGTAAGGCTGTGTCCCTTTTCCTGTTTCACAAGACAGGGCTTTATTCTTGGCGTTTTTGTGTATCTTTCTTTCCAAGGTGTATGATCAGTTAGGGAGAGAGGGAGAAGAGAGATTAGGATTGAGAAGTGGTGGAAGGGAGCCAATATTTACTATGTAGAAATATACATACTGAGCATTTTACACACATTGTCTTATTTAATCCTCACTGCAAATGGCAAAGGTAGGTATCACTTTTCCAGATAAACAGAGAAGTTTACATTTCCTGCCCAGGTTTGTATAGTGGGTGACATAGTCAAAATTTGAATACAGGTCTATACAACTCCAGAACCTTTTCTATTTCCACTGTATCACAGAAGCTGATTCTAAGAAATGATAAAAGATTTAGAAAATCAATGAAACCTTGCCTGATTGAAATTCAATCCGCTCCCCAAATATGAGATCCTTGAAGTTTACCTAGTTTTAGCCTAGAATACCAATGCCCCTCTCTGCTAAATTGTGATTTCTTTTAATGCAACATGATGACTTATTTTTACCGTATTTATAAGTTGCTTACAACTCCATATACTGCATAACTACAAAATTAGTTCATACTTTCACTCATAACACTTTAAAAGGTGGTTGTGAGATAAATGCCCAAAAGGCTCAAGACTGGGGGATAGGTGCACCTAAGAATTCACAGAATTCTCTATTCTTAGATATTTCAAAGACATCGAGGGTCTTCTGAAGTTAGGAACTACATGTTGTTTTAATTCAGGAAATTTCACAATTATTCAGTTAGATTCAATCGCTCACTCATGTCTGACTCTTTGGGACCCCATGGACTGCAGCATGCCAGGCTTCCCTGTCCTTCACCAACTTCCAGAACTTGCTCAAACTCATGTCCATCGAGTTGGTGATGCCATCCAACCATCTCATCTTCTGTCAACCCCTTTTCCTCCTGCCCTCAATCTTTCCCAGGATCAGGTTCTTTTCAGATGAGTCAGTTCTTTGCATTAGGTGGCCAAAGTATTGGAATTTCAGCTTCAGCATCAGTCCTTCCAATGAACACTGGACTGATCCAGGACTGATCTCCTTTAGGATGGACTGGTTGGATCTCCTTGCAGTCCAAGGAACTCTCAAGAGTCTTCTCCAACACCACAGTTCAAAAGCATCAGTTCTTCGGTGCTCAGCTTTCTTCACAGTCCAACTCTCACATCCATACATGACTACTGGAAAAACCATAGCTTTGACTAGATGGACTTTTGTCGGCAAAGTCATGTCTCTACTTTTTAATGTGCTGTCTAGGTTTATCATAGCTTTTCCTCCGAGGAGCAAACATCTCTTAATTTCATGGCTGCAATCACCATCTGCAGTGATTTTGGAGCCCCCAAAAATAAAGTCTGTCACTGTTTCCACTGTTTCCCCATCTATTTCCCCTGAAGTGATGGGACCAGATGCCATGATCTTAGTTTTCTGAATGTTGAGCTTTAAGACAACTTTTTCACTCTCCTCTTTCACTTTCAACAAGAGGCTCTTTAGGTTTTCTTTGCTTTCTGCCATACAGGTGGTGTCATCTGCATATCTGAGGTTATTGATAATTCTCCCGGAAATCTTGATTGCAACTTGTGCTTCATCCAGCCTGGCATTTTGCATGATATACTCTGCACATAAGTTAAATAAGCAGGGTGACAGTATACAGCCTTGATGTACTCCTTTCCCAATTTGGAACCAGTCTGTTGTTCCATGTCCAGTTCTAACTGTTGCTTCTTGACCTGCATACAGATTTCTCAGGAGGCAGGTAAGGTGGTCTGGTATTCCCATCTCTCTCAGAATTTTCCACAGTTTGTTGTGATCAACACAGTCAAAGGCTTTGGCATAGTCAGTAAAGCAGAAATAGATGTTTTTCTGGAACTCTCTTGCTTTTTTGATGATCCAATGGATATTGCCAATTTGAACACAATTATTAGAAGTCCACCTTTGCTTCATTATCAACTGCCACAATTTTAAGTGATTTTACACAGGGTGGTGGACTTTTCAAAGAATTACAGCTATCCTTGTGTGTTCCTTACTTTGCCAATATATGTGTGTGTGCTTAGTTGTGTCCAACTCTGAGACCCTTATGGACTATAGCCCACCAGGCTTCTCTTTCCATGGGATTTTCCAGACAAGAACACTGAAGTTGCCATGCCCTCCTCCAGGGGATCTTCCAGACCCAAGGATCAAACCCACGTCTCCTGCACCTTCTGCATTGGCAGGCAGAATCTTTACCATTGAGCCCCCTGAAAAGCCCTTACTTTGCCAAATCCCTTATCAAATTTGTTTTCCAGATATTGGTTCTCTCATGCCTGGCCTATTTTAACATCCTGTTTTTGCTATTGCTTCCTGTTGGTTGACATTGCCTGTCACTCTGCTGTGGGAGGAAATGAAATTGGTCTGGCACAGTTTTCCCTTCACAGAGCCAAGTTCAGTGGACACCAATGCCCTTTCCTAAGTAGACACAAATCAACTATTTGATAATTTACTCTCACTTCAGCTTATTGTTAGATACTTACTTCTTTCTGACTCTAATAAGTGTACCTTTTTGTAAATTTCTTGAACATTCCTCCTAAGCTTTCAAAATCATAAACTTAGTTCTTAGGAGAAAGTTATCGGCCCTTACCGGTATATACATCAGTTCAGTTCAGTTCAGTCACTCAGTTGTGTCCGACTCTTTGCAACCCCATGAATCACAGAACGCCATGCCTCCCTGTCCATCACCAACTCCCGAACTTCACTCAAACTCATGTCCATTGAGTCAGTGATGCCATCCAGCCATCTCATCCTCTGTTGTCCCCTTTTCCTCCTGCCCCCAATCCCTCCCACCATCAGGGTCTTTTCCAATGAGTCAACTCTTCACATTAGGTGGCCAAGTATTGGAATTTCAGCTTTAGCATCCTTCCTTCCAATGAACACCCAGGACTGATCTCCTTTAGAATGGACTGGTTGGATCTCCTTTAAAAACTCTGACAGGCTCTTTTCTGTGCTGGTTTAACTTCCCATTTACCCATGGTATCACTTTGCTCATTGCCCAGAACTATCCTTCCCTACATTACAAGTTAACTGCTTCAAATAAGTTTTCTTCATTTAACCCCATATTTTCTGCAGCCCATCAACTCAATTTGTATATCCTATCTCCTTTAAGCATTCATTTATATTCTCTCTGTATAAAATTTATTTTAATAGTGCTGCTGACTGATTTTCAAACTTCCTTGTTTTTCATCTATTTTTAGTGTTCTTATGGCTGGTACAATTTGCTGTGCACTTTGTAGATGGATTGAAAATTTAACTTTGATAGACTTATAAGGAAGTTTTACATTTTAGTGAAATTAGTATTTTTTTTTCTAATTTTAAGCAAAGTAAAGTTATTCAAACTCTAGTAAATGAGTATTTACTTTATTAGGGTTTATAGATTCTGATAAAATGTTCTTTATTGTTTAATCACACAAATAGAGAGTGGCATCCACTTTGCTTTCTGAAAGTTGTTTCATCATTGTGAGTGCCACAAGGTGTCCCTTTGAAGTGATGATTTTCATAAGGGTAGAAACAGTCATTTATAGTATTAAAAAAAAAAAAAAACGTAAAAAAGCATAAAGCTGAAAATAGGCAGTAAAATTTTGTTGCAGATAGATTCTTTTGAGTACCCAAGAATGCCTTCTTGTTGGCATTTGTTTATAATTTTGTCTGTTTTTCTAAAATTACTTCCAAACTGTCAGCCTGCAGAAAAGCGTGAAAAAGTGTAATAATCACACTTCAGGTCCGTTAAGTTAATACAGAATATTGTGGAAAATTGTTTTAACTCTTGAAAATCCCTCTACAACTATAAAAGTGCAAATGAGATTGTCCCTGCTGTTTTAGACAGGCCTGTGAGGCTCAAAGCAATAGGATATTTATAAGAAAATTCCAGACATAGCAGTACTGCCATGATCCATATGACCCAAACTTTCCAGTTTTCGTCTCTTGTCCTGCCTAAGGAAAAACAAAGAGGCATTACATTTAAATTGGAAGTTCTCAAGTCATTGTTATGACTTGTAATGAAGATAAGTGTATTGTTTTATAGAGTCAGTTGATTTGGAAGAAAAAAGCACTTTTAATTTTCATTATACTCTGGTGATTTTCAAGTCACTATCTCTCTAAAAATAGCTCCAACTTCTCTCCAGCACTGTCCTAAGAAACTGGCTCTTTCTGTTTTTCAGTGAGGGATTTGGTTTTCTTTTAAGTCTATGCTGACAGTTCCTTAAATTTAGAAGATTCTGATTACCTAGCAAAGACACAGCATGGAAATGACTTGAGCATATCTATGTATTGATCTTTCTCAAGTTTTATACTTGGAAAAGACTGTACTGGTATCTTCAGCTGGGACTCATATAGCTTGAAGGAAAAGAACATTGTGTATTTAAGAGTCTTTTCAATGTTTCTAATTTGATTTGGAATTTAATTCAGTAGATTCCAATTTGGATTTCTCAGAAAACATTTTTGCCAGCCTTATGTGGCTTCATTCTAAGGGTTGATGCATCTCATGAAAGATTGTTGGAGAAATATCAAGGAGACATTTTCATCTTTAATCAGTTCAAAATTGGCATAATAAAATTAAGTTGTGGTGGAAACTCATTTTACTTTAAACCTAGGTAAACAACTGAAGTAAGTAGGGGGACTATATACAACAAGTAACATTAAGCTTATAAGCAGAGAGTTGAATTTGAAATTCAGGATTTCTTCCCAATATCATACCCACTCTGCATATTAGAGATGGTCTCCCGATGAACTGATAATGCTACATATATTAGGATGCATGTGTGCATGTGTGTGCACTCAGTCGTGTCCGACACTGTAAGCCCATGGACTGTAACCTGCCAGGCTCATCTGTCCATGGAATTTTCCAGGCAAAAACACTGGAGCAGGTTAACATTTTCTTCTCCAGGGTGCAGCTGCATGCAAACAATAAACTAGCATTTTAACCTTGAGTGTTCACTTTTTAGCCAGAGCTTTCTGATGGAAATATAATATGGCCATACATATAATTTAAAATTTGCTATTAGCCACATTATAAAAGTAAAAACTGATTTTTACTACAGTGTATCTTTTGGGATCCAATAGTTAGAATGTAGTCCTACCAAAATGATGCAGTTGTGTTTAATGGGAAAATATTTAATACTTTTTGAGCTCTTAAATTTAAATCCAGATTAATTAAAATAAACCCATTTGCCCAGTTGCACTACCCACATTTCAACTGCTCAATAGCCATATGTGATTAGTGGCTATATTGAACAAGGTAATTTTAAAATCCACAAGCTTGTGGATTTTACTCAGAGTTCTAATGCTATTTTAATGATCTTTTTGTATGTAGTTACTGTTTAGAAGAAACATGATAAAACAAAGATAAATTGCTTTCTATATGTCCACTGGAAATCAGTGTAAATAAAATTCTTTTGTGCTGCACTGATTTCTAAGCACATATTTATTTCCCATGATTTTAGCTAGCCACTGCTTCTCTGTGCTGGAAGGCTTGCAAGGATGGAGGGACAGAAATTGTGGCCATGTTATCAGTCTGTGACTCTTAAAACCACTTCTGAACCCCATCATGAAATTCTAGTAAACCTAAGCTTTCCCTTACATTTCAAGTAATGAAATTGATGATGTAGGATGCTGAGGAGGGGTTGGTGTGGGTTTTATCATGTATGGTAAAGAGCAATGGTAACATTCCTTAAGAATACATTAATTTGGAAAAACATATATCTTACAATATTGACCTTTTTTCATCCTATATAAGACATGCAACTTTAAAACTAAGTAGAGTGAAAATATGTATTTTCTCCCATTTTGTGTTTTCCCAGAGAAGTGCAAGTGCTTTCTAGTTTCTCATTTCCTGAAATAAGAAAAAGGATACAACTGTTATCACCAAAGTCTTAACTAGCATCCTAGAATAAAATGAGACTTCATAGATGGCTCAGAGGGTAAAAAATCTGCCTGCAATGCAGGAGACACAAGAGACACAGGTCTGATCCCTGGGTTGGGAAGATTCCCTGGAGAAAGAAATGGCAACCCACTCCAATATTCCTGTGTGAAAAATCCCAAGGAGAGAGGAACCAGCTGGCTACAGTCCAAGGGGTCACAAAGAGTCAGACATGGCTGAGCAACCAAGGACCAGGATAAAATATTTAGAGAAAAATAAGCCCTTCAAAGGGAATGTTTGGATTCTGTACCTGGATATTCACACAATCTTCATAATCCCTCAGGTTACATGCTTTACTGAGACTACCTGTCCCCCCACACCCATATGTGAGGCACTTTTCACACTGAATGGAAGTGATGAGATGTTTGGTTTAATAATAATACTTTCCCACTTGTTTTGATGCTTATGTAGCATCTTTTGCTGGGAACCAATGGCAGTAGAGGGGCTTCCCATGGGGCCTTAGTGGTAAAGAACCCACCTGCCGATGTAGGAGATATAAGAGATGCGGGTTCCATCCCTGGGTCGGGAAGATCTGCTGGAGGACGAAATGTCAACCCACCTCAGTATTCTTGTCTGGAGAATCCTGTGGACAGAGGAGCGTGGAGGACTACAGTCCATGGGGTTGCCAAGAGTTGGACACAACTGAAGTGACTGAGCACAATGGCAGTAAAACAATGTTCATGATACCAGAAAAATCTGAAAGAGAAAATTGTGATTAGATCTTTGGATGCAGATTCTGTATGACATATTCATAGCATATCCAAGTTGGTTACAAAGTTGGTTTTTTGTTTGTTTGTTGGTTTGTTTGTTTTGCCATAAGAAGTAACATAGCAGTACTTCTGTGGTGATTTCTACTTTTTTCTCCCTTTTTGTTTTTATGAACATTTCTATTTTTAAAT
The DNA here is from genome assembly GCF_002263795.3 of Bos taurus. Taxonomy (NCBI): domain Eukaryota; kingdom Metazoa; phylum Chordata; class Mammalia; order Artiodactyla; family Bovidae; genus Bos; species Bos taurus. Next base: position 47,043,213 of record NC_037348.1, on the reverse strand, counting down.
GTAAAGAATTGAATTCTAAATGGGGTCCTGGGAATATGCAGTATTGAGCGTGCACAATCCTGTGAAAAGCAATGTGCTCTGTCAGTGGTGAAGCAGTCCAGTAGGGGAAAAAATGCAACAACAGATGATGGCAATCATGTAGCTGAAGAGGAGTGAGAAGAGGAAGGGAAACTTTTACCAGAAGAAATGAAGATGTACTATTTGGTAGACATGTTCTGGGGTTGCCTGCATGTTCCTCCTCTGCAATTTGCCATCACTCAATGGCTCTACTCATGGGGTGGGCTTGATGGCCATGTTTGTACAATAACTCCATCCCTTGGATGCAGCCAAGTGAGCCAGGGATAGATTGCTGACTCCCTAGAGAATATTATCTGCGATGTGATTTTGCAGTGAGAGAACAACAGGAAGCAGAACTCTCAAATTGGGACAATTTGAAGAGGGTTTATAAATGGATTCATTATAAAGAATATGGGCAGCGTATAAGGAAATTACAAGGAAGAATTCAGGATTCTGGGGCTACCAGCAGGAGGAAGTAAAGCTGTTCCCTATGTCTAAATTCAAAGGTGTGTGTGAAGGGAAAGGTTACCAAAACTTGAAAGATGAAAGTCACGAAGAAAGAGCTCCTTGAGAGGAGCAGTGAACTTGTGTTGACAGAGACAAGCCTGAAGAAGTCTCACAGGAAGGAACCAGACAAATAAATGTCCCCAGCTCATTTTCCTCCCTTCTTGTTGTCACCTGCCAGGGCTTCTCATTGACCAAATCCAACTGGAAGGCAGAGAACATAGTAGTCTTTTGATGTAATCAGTTCAGATCACCTCTCAGGGCAGTAAACAGGGTGGAGAAGAGTAGAGAGTGGGTATGAAGGAACAGACTGGAGAGATTTGGCACAAGTAGTGGCAGAGAACAGTAAGCAGTAGGCCCTGGGTTTGTGTCCTATTATACCAAGGCTGGGGCTGCTTCATCAAGGTCAGTGCTATGGAGAAGAAGGAAGTATGAGTAACCAGAAGGAGCTGTCTGCAGAGAGGACATGGAGAGAGACAGAGACAGTGCAGTGCTGATCTTTGGATCAGTTAAGGCAAATCTAGCTTCACTTTCACTTTTCACTTTCATGCATTGGAGAAGGAAATGGCAACCCACTCCAGTATTCTTGCCTGGAGAATCCCAGGGACAGAGGAGCCTAGTGGGCTGCTGTCTATGGGGTCGCACGGAGTTGGACATGACTGAAGCTACTTAGCAGCAGCAGCTGCAGTAACCAATAAACCAAATTTCAGTGGTTTACCCCCCACCAAGTATACTCATGCTGCTGCTGCAGCCTACCAGGCTCCTCCGTTCATGGGATTTTCCAGGCAAGAGTACTGGAGTGGGGTGCCATTGCCTTCTCCAAAGTATACTCATATAGTAGTCCAATTTAGGTTTCCTCAGTGTGTGATTTAATGATCCAGGCTCCTTCCATCTGGTGGCTCTGCACTAATTAGAGCTTGGGAGCTCTCTGCTTCCTTCTTGCAGGTGATACAGATTTGATGTAAGATGCAGGTAGTCTTGATGTAAAGGTATTTTGCAAGTGCCACTCAAAAGAAGCAATAAGATAGAGACTGGAGAAGCCCCACACTTCTTGAAAACCTCAGTCTGGAAGTACCATACATTACTTTTTCACTGAAAAGAACAAGTCAAATGACCTACACCAGGATGTACAGTGGGCTGGAGATGTACTTACTCTCTGGTTGTGTAGGTATCTCCTAGCATCAACTTTATACAAGGAATCACTTCCACAACAGCCCCTGATGGATTCCCACATCCCAGTCCCATTTCCCAGGAGACCAGGAGATTTCATGGCACCTCCTTAACACAGATGGTCTCTGTAGTAACCACTTCCCCCTGATATGACATGTGTCACGTGGCAGTCTTGGCAACCAAAGCCCTTGGTGAAGCCACATTCATTTAGCATAGGTATTGCAATATAAAAAAGGCATCTGTCAAAAAAAAAAAAAGGCATCTGTTTATTTCTTCAGATTTCTAGAATGTTTAAATCTGATATTTTAAAGAAAATTTTGTTTTTCTTCTTTGTATCTAAAAGTGTGATATCTCGATTGTATGCTTGTTTACCTGTACACATGTAAACTTTCATAAATTGTATAGCTTTTTAATTCTCATATAGTTAGCTTAAATTCAACCTGACCCAAGTAATATTAATATATATACATACATATTATAACATACTATACCATACATAGGGGCTTCCCTGATGGCTCAGAAGGTAAAGAAACTGCCTGCGATGCAGGAGACCTGGGTTCAATCCCCGGGTTAGAAAGATCCCTTAGAGAAGGGAATGACTACCTACTCCAGTATTCTTGCCTGGAAAATTCCATGGACAGAGAAGCCTGGCTGGCTACAGTCCATGAGATTGCAAAGAGGTAGACACACTGAGAAATCAACAGTTTCACTCCACTTTCATACATACATACATACATATATGTGTGTGTATATATATATATATATACACGAGAACCAATCTTCATTGCAGAAAGTTCTCTTGGCATTATATATTTAAAGTTGTGAATATACTGACTTCACCATTGAAAATGCTCATTTCTCTACTCCTTTTATTCAAAAAAGTTGTCTGCCTTCAAGGGAATGAAAAAAAATAGGGACTACCTTCCATCTCTTCTATAAATTATATCAAGATTTCTTTTAATAGACATTTCAAAGTATGGAATTGCAGCTGTCCGGTGAGTTTTGCCAGAATCTGACCTAACACAAATGAGTAAGAGTGGGCTTAGCAGTTCCAGAAGTATTAGAAGTATTTGTACTGGGAAATACAGTATTTTACAGTGTTTTTTTCCCTTTCTTTTTTCCTTCCTTCCTCCCTCCCTCTATTTCTCTCTTTCTTTCTTTCTCTCCCCTTCCTTCTTTCTTCCTTCCTTTCCTCTTTCAAGTACCTCCTCTAGTGCAGTATCAGTAGAGCCAACAGAAAGCCATGGGGATTTGGCCAGATTTCTGAAAATATATATATTTTTAAAAAAGAAGTTTTCAAGCTAAACATGCATCTATGAGAGTCTAAATAACACACGCTACCAGTCTATAATGCAGAAATGGAAAACAAACATACAAAAAAACTAGAAGGGCATTTTATTTCAAGAAACAAACAAATGAAATCCACTAAACAAACAGGGAAGCAAAATGCAGAAGGAATCATTATGGCTGAGGTCAGCTGTGCAATGTGTCCTCATTGTGTTATAAATTAATTCTTGTTTGGCTTCCAGGAGCAATAGAACTCTTTATGAAGTCCTCAAAATGGAGGAATCCCAAAGAAATAGGCACATGGCAGCAGGGCCATCCTTCCACCAGGAGGAGAGACTGTAGCTGCCTGCGGTGCTCTCCTTCAGTGTGACCCCAACACCAGGGAGAGATACTAGAGGAAATCAGAGGCTGGCTGTCTGTTCTTCCTCTCAGCACAGCTCATTCTCAAGGAAAGTTCAAACTCAGCCAGAGGCCACTTATCTCAAAACCTCAGCTCTGACACAGAATTGAGACACAGATACAGAAATGGTCACTGGACAGCCAGCTTGTGTGTTTTACAGGGAAGGTACTGATGTCCGTGGGCCTGATTCATAGTATGGCCCCTCCAGCCCTCACTGAGAGGCATGACCCAGCTGGTTTATCTGGTCCTTGGTTCACTGCTGGGTGTAAGTGGTGAATTAAAGGTCATGGGAGGAATCCATCAGAGAAAAGTGGGAGAAGGAGAGGGAAGCAAGGAGAGTGCTTAGGGGCAGACACACTGATGGGCAAGAAAAGGTAGCTCAGTGCCTAGCAAGAAGGGAGTGAACAAAACCATGTCAGGAAAATCAAGAACTAGAAAAGCATTATGGGGCCATTAGTGCAATGACTAGCCTGCCAACACCTTGCAAGGCTTGATGAGATCATTGTGCAACAGGATGGGAGGGTGGTTTCTATTTAGAAGGTCCCTTCCAACCCCAGGCACTACAAAAATGATGTGTGTGGGGAGGGGTTCCCGGTGTGCTGTTCAAGGGAGCAAGCAAGAACACAACAAATCTGGGAATACTTGCCTGTTATTAATGTTTTAATGCTTCATGTTTGTCTCCTGTTAGAATGCAAACATCTGTAAGAAGGTCAGTGTCTAAGTTAAGCAGAGTCTCAAACCCAAGTGCCCCATACAGAATAGGCATTCTATAAGTGCTAGTTGGCTTGAATTCTCTGTAAATTTCACTGTATAAAAGAACACTTTTTTTATATATTCAGTTTTAAGATATCACTTGTGATGGGAGGGACTAAAACTCCAAATGTTTAAGTCTATTTTTCACACTTTAGAATTCATGATGATTAAATGAATGAGAGTGAGTGGAGTTTCACTGGAGACAACCAAAACGCACCCTAGCAAAATTCTGAAGGAGGGGTTTTAAACTCACATATTTACTATAGGTTTCTCACGTGGGTATTATTTTATGTGAATGTCTTATGTTTAGTCTTCAAGATTTTAGGGAGTCTAGATTAACCAAGATATCTGGTTATCTGAATCTTAAATTGTAGAACAGAGAGTTATTATTTAAAAAACTAATTGCTTTAAAAAGTGAAGTTAGCTTTATTTAGAAGCTGCTTAGTTGGAATTAGATCAGCATTTTATAAAATTAAATGACTTGCACTGTCTTGAAGTGCTTTGTTACCTGCCAAAGTACCCATCTATAATTCAACAAAAAGCACTGCTGCTGCTGCTAAGTCACGTCAGTCGTGTCCAACTCTGTGCGACCCCACAGACGGCAGCCCACCAGGCTCCCCCGTCCCTGGGATTCTCCAGGCAAGAACACTGGAGTGGGTTGCCATTTTATTAAACATTTGGTTAGTTAGTGAAACACAGATTTCTGTACAAGTTCTGTGAACAAGTTAGGCCTTCTCCTGGGTGGGAATAATTCACATATCTTTTCTGCTTCTAGCATTCTAAGTGATTATTAATTCTTTTTAGCATATTATTTGATGATGATAATGAAACCACATCCTTCCACAAGGGCACTCTCGAGCATGGGTTCATTGACATAATGGAGTGTTCATCCTTAAAAGTTATTAGTTGAGAGAAGGAGAAAGTGAGCAAAAGAATTTACAGAGTTAGTAGATAGTGGCCTTGACAATATTTTCCAGGCACATATTGGGCACTTAAAACACTTGGAAATAAATCTCACAGAATAGATGCTAGATAAACATGGAAAGGGTTTTTTTGATCCAGAATCTATCAGTCCAGCTGTCTACAATGAGAGGGCTGAAAGGAATCACTTGATGTCTTTGCTCTTCAAATAGAATTGAAAATTTTCTACCAAAGATGCCCTGCCCACTTTCCCCAGGCAGAGATTTCTCTCCATCCATAGTGTACACCCCTGACACGGAGAGATTGAATTAAGTGGACTCAGTTGCCTTTCATTTGGTGATGTGCACGTAACATTATTCCCTTTTTAACAACTGAAAAAGCTTGGGTTCAGAATAGTGATTTTTACTGATCTTTCACTGAGTTAGAGAGACAAATTTCTAGTACAACTGAGAGACTCCAGGGAAACCTACTCCCTCCAGTCTGATGCCTTTGTAGCTCCAGGCTGATACTTTTCTTTTTTTTTTCATTTTTCAAGTGATTTTAACCCTATAAATAGAAGGAACTGTGAAACTCCACCCTGAGATGAGAAGAAAAATGTAAAAATGCAATCAGAGTTAAAAGTGGTTTATAAGTAAGCAGGATTATTACTATTTTGGGGTCATTTTCAGGTCCTGTCCACCTATGAAATGCTTTTGAAAACTGTGTCCTCATTTGGAATCAATAACTCACTCATATCTTGGTAACATATGAGGTCAATCTTGATATAAAAATATAAACTTCCCTTGAAATTTTCCTCAACTTTGATAAGCACATGCATGTTTTCTTCATTAATAGCCAAATTTATTATCTCCATTCTTCAAATTTCTTTCTAGCATAAGCATTTATGCTTATGAACACAAAGAAACCACCCACACTTTTCATCTTTCTTTCTTTGACATTATTGAAAAGCAGCCTTTCTTATCAATACTAAGTAAACTATAAAATAGGCACATTTGATAAGTTAAAATAACAGGCATTGTATATATTAGGTCTCTAGGGACATCTTCTCTGACATTCCCCCTCACTGGGACCCAGGCTTATGGTCTCTAATGCATAATTAATTTCTGACAAGTGGCTGTGTTCCCAGGGCCACCGAAAAGATTCTGGTAGATTTGACTGTTTTTTAATTCCCTGTTCTGGAAATCTTTTATGAAGGCTAGAAACCAAGAATTTCAGTACCATCCAGAGCAATGAGCCAAGGTTCAAGAATGCTGAGGTAAGAATGAAGTCATGCGGTCTGCTGTCCTGAGGTGGTAGGTGCTATTGGTGAACATCAAGGAAAGTTGTGAACCCAAGTTGGGAGGGCTGGAAAGGGGAGGACCAGAGAGAGAAAAGACAGAGCTAACTTTTTTTTGGCGGGGAGCAGGGGGGTGTTCAAATTTTTTAAAACTGCTATTATTTTGGGACTATGGGGAAACTGTGATACGTATCATGACTGTGGTTATTTTAATATTTGATTGCTGAATTTGATGTAGCCCTCTCTGTGTTCATCACCTTGGTAATGGGTTTTATTTCCAATCTGTGATCCATCCCGCTTATTTCCCAAGTACAATTTGGTTTCATGCTAGTCAGCCACTGTAATGGCCAGCCTGGGTTAATGTGCTTGGGAAATATAGATAGGTGTGTTCGGGTGTGAGGTCATTTGTTGGCATTAAGAGTGAATTTTAATTCAATATAGATATGATACCTACACATATATGTCTTTTCAAAGAGTGGTAGCATTACAATCTGATATTAAGCATAGTTTTATAATGTGATGGGTAGTTTACAAAGCAAAACGACTGAAAGACATGCTAGTCAAACTTTTGTTTAATTGAGACCAGTTTATGCTTGGAGCATTTTAATCATATAGCTCTGTCAATTAGCCTGTTTTACTGCTTGTGGTTTAACATTATTAGATTTAGGTTGTAATCTCTAATGATCATTTGTCTCTGACTTGTTAACTAGCATATTTTCATTAAAATAAATTGTAGAATTATATTGTCAGCATACTTAGTTATTATCCCTTAAGTAATAAAAATAACTGGAAGAACTTGTGCCAGACGGTAGAATAAACTCTCTTATCATGATTCATTTTACAATGTCAAATTTTACCCAGGTCCAAAATACTAAGAATACCTTATAATTGTGTAAGATGTATGAAACTAGATCTATTTCATCACATTAATCAGGACACATAGGTAAATGTTTATTGCAACAAAATTTGTGGTTAACAAAATGATGAGCCATTTACTGGATATTTAAGTGTCCTGTCGAAGTGTGAATTGTACAATGTACAGTCACAGGCTATCAGGTTTTAAATCTCCCTGGCTTGTGAAAGGAGACTGCAATTAGAGGTGTCTTGGATCACAGGAAATCACCGAAAGTATAATCAGGCTATCTGGGTTGATCTGATATTTCAGAAAGATAATATTTTTGAGGCTTTGTTCAAAAACATGTTCAAAATTACATGGCACAGAAGATTTCCCCCACTTTTGTGGCCTTGCCAAGATGTTATTACCTTATCTGTAGTAATTATCTAGGTTGAATGAGCACTCCAGGTTACATGTTTCTTCAAAATTATAAACTGTTTTATAATAACACAGAGAAATTTATTGGTCTTCTTTACAATATCATAAACACTAAGCCAAAGCGTAGCCCAACCCACGTATTCCTAGTAAAGACATTCAGACTTTAAACAGACAAAGGACATCTTAATTTTTACCAGGGAAAGGCACCTGCTTCTTATATAAAGAGACTCTCTCTTAGATGACTGAGCAACCATCAGAAGAAGTATCTTTTCCCCCCAGAACTGTCAGGATAATCTGATGAGCAGCCAAATATGTGAGTACAGCTTTTGAACTTCAGTCAGTGATCACTGCTGAGGCAGAGCCAAACGCATGACCCTTGTGGATTTGTTAGCATTATTTTAGGGTGTTAATTGATGCCAGGCCTAGACTTTGACTAGATTGTGAACCCAGCAAGCAAAGGCAATGCTTAAACTGCAGATGGACTAAATTCCTAGAATCTCTATTAAATATTGTGTCCTGTCTTATTCTTATTTTATAACTAATTACTACATCTCCCTGTACCTGCCCCGCCGCCCACATGTATTCCATTCGTGAAAGCAGGACCTGTGGTTTTCATTGTTGGGTCTCCCAAACTCTTAACCTTGCCCCTTCTGCTGATGGAGGTCTCGGGAAAAGTTGAGACCAAAATCTGGATCTGGAACTGTAAACCACACCCTTCCAACATGATTAAAGGGCTCTTAATGGCACCCCACTCCAGTACTCTTGCCTGGAAAATCCCATGGACGGAGGAGCCTGGTAGGCTGCAGTCCATGGGGTCTCGAAGAGTCGGACACAACTGAGCGACTTCACTTTCACTTTTCACTTTCATTCATTGGAGGAGGAAATGGCAACCCACTCCAGTGTTCTTGCCTGGAGAATCCCAGGGACGGGGGAGCCTGGTGGGCTGCCATCTATGGGGTCGCACAGAGTCGGACACAACTGAAGCGACTTAGCAGCAGCAGCATGTTCATCATGGCTAAGGCAACGGTATGTGGATTTTTGTTATATTTAATCTGAAGTAAAACAAAATACCCATAGCTAAGATTTTTTAAAAATTACCATTCACCATCACCAGGGACTTAAGATTAGAACAAGAAGGCTATGGACAATAGAGAAATGTTAGAAAAAAACCTTTTTCCTCATCACTTGCTAAAGAAGACTGACAGACTTATGTCCTAAGTCAGCAGCCTCAACTCTCCACCACCCGATGTGGTGACTGCAGGGATGACTTTGCAGGGATGACTGCAATGGCTCCTTCCCCCTTCAGTTCAATGGCTAGCCTCTCATGGGAAGGGGTATTCTCTTGCGGAAGCTTCAGTGTAGGGTAATTTTTCAGAGTACAGGAAACAACATACTTGGTGGGAATTTCTCTACAGATGTGCTTTATAGGGCCTTTCTCCAAAGTTTGTAAGGTAGGCATGCACACCTGAATTTCAAAGTCTCAGACGTGTCTTTGCGTGTTCAGTAATTTGGCCATGCTCAACCAACCAGTAAGCAAGCAAACATACTCTGTAGGAACAACGTCTTATTTCAGTAAGATAGGCTAATTACAGTGAATTAGAACCTTTATTTAATCTTCCTACAGTTATCCTTTTAATGTGTTCTGTAATTGCAAACCTTTAGTCTGTTAATCTCTGATTCATTAGTGGGTTTCTTAAGTGTTATTAAGGAGCACGTGTAACATTCTGGTAATTACTGATAATCTTTGTTCACAGCACATTTACAAAGATCTCTGCAGGGAGTTTCCTTAGGCTCATCACCACTTATTGTCAGTGTACAATTTTTATTAGCAGTCTCTCACCCTTATAAAATATGGAATTTGGGGTTTTACAAAGCAAAATGAAATGTTTCTTATCTCTTATGGCTAACAAAGTCCAGTGTTAAGTCAGTATGTCACTGTCCCTTCAAAGTCAAGTGTCGTCTAGTGTCTGTGGTGACATTTTACCACCGAGAAGAAAGGTCAAGAGGGATTCAATTATAGTTCTCACCAGTTTACACTATTTTTTGGCGGCAGCACTGGAAGCAAAACTAGTGTTTCCTAGTCAGTGTCTCAGTTTCCCAAGCACCGCATCTCCCTTAACACAAAGGTGTAGGTTTTATGGGGCAGCGCGTGATGATAGCATAAAAGTCCACTCAGGGAGAGGAGAACCACTAGGGGCTGTCTCTGGTGGTAAAGGTATCCATGCATCCCCACCCTGAACAAAACCGAATCTTTCTGCCTCTTCCTTGACACCTGAAACCCCTGTAACAGGGGACAAGTTCTGGAAGAGAGCATATCAAATTAAAAACCACAGTGTATGCGTGCTCAGTCACTTTGGTTGTGTCTGACTCTTTAAGACCCCATGGACTGTAGCCCACTAGGCTCCTCTGTCCATGGGATTTTCTTGGCAAGAATACTGGAGTGGGCTGCCATATCCTCCTCCATGGAATCTTCCTGACCCAGGGATTGAAGCTGCATCTCTTGCATCTCCTGCATTGCAGGTGGAATCTTTACCCACTGAGCCACCTGGGAAGCCCAAAAAGACACAATAAGGATAAATAATTGGTGTGAATGCTCTTCTAAGAGCAAGGTAGGAGAGAGCATTAGGATATTCCTGGACCAGAAAAGGATCTGGAGATGATGCTAAAAATAAAACCCACCTGTCTCACTGCTTTGCTTAGGATTGGTGGCAGTGCAAAAGAGATGAGTTAGGATGGCTTTTGCCCAACTTCCAAATCCTCTTTGTTTCCCAGCCCTAAAGCACCACAAATAATCATACAATCTAACTAAATGCAAAGTATATGCTATGCAAATATAGCTTCAGAACAAGTCTTATCGCCTACCCTAATCTGACTTTTGGCAACTCAATTGCCACCATTCATATAAGTATATAGATCACATATACCTGTATATATACATATATTTATGTGCATGTGTGTGTGCCCTGAAGCCTCCACTTCCCAGTATAGACACTGTCGGCCAACAGTAGATGAAGATGATAGATATAAAATTTACTTTGAAAATAAAGGCATTGTATAAGTTTGAGATTTAGGAATTTTCAAAGAATTCATTCTACAGCTTTTAAGGCAGCAAAATTGTTGTATTTCTCAAGACGTATCTTTCTTGTGGTACCTTAGAAAGTGCTTAGACACTTTCTGAATAAATGCCTAAAGCAGCATTTCTAACCATGCTAAGAATCAGCAAGAGACTTTGGTATCACTAAGTCCACCAGTAAGTTAGGGGAAATACTGCAGTAATAGTTCTTGACCAGTTTAAAGAAAAATACTTTAGTGAGTGAGAACATTCTTTGGCTTTTAAAAATATGCTTATACACTTGCTTATGAACATCGAGCAGCTCTTCCTTGCCCTGTGGAAACTACAACAGTACCTTGCTTCATACTAACATCTATGGTGCAAGAGATGGTAGGGCCGTTTCCTTCCACCTCCAAGAGAGTGCAACACCAGGCTCCCTGGCCCCACAGCGCACGAGACCGCTAACTGCTGGGCAATGGAGCATATGGTCTGAGCCACACTCCTCTCCCTGTGTTTCATTCTGACCTGATATTAGGCACTGAATATTTCTTAAGTATTACTCCATTGTCCAATTTGCCCATCTGGCAGCAAGTTTTCATTCTAATAAAAAGACGTTACTCAGATGGAGATTCCAGATGTGTCTAAGCTGCTTTTATTAGGACAATGGGAAAGTCCAATCTTTTCTTCTAAACACAATCAGGAGTAGTGTGGCTTTGCCTTTGTAATTTTACAAAGAGTTGTATTACGTAACTGGAAAATTGTCTCCCCGAGCATAGAGAGAATTTGTTAGCACAGAATGCAGCTTGGAAAATGCTGATGTAAAGCCTCAATCCAAGAGAGAAACCTTTTAAGTTGCTGAAATGTAATGGAGAGGAAGAAGGAAATTGCTATTTTACATGATTGGCCAAAATGCACTGTAATTATATCGACTTGAAACAGAGTCCTTAGAAGAACTGATAACTCTGTGATCAGAATAAGTCATGTGTAGTGGAACTAAATGCAGCATGGACCTTCTCTGCAGAGAGTAGACATGCCAGTATGTGAGATGTGCAGTAGAAGAGACAGCTGTACTTGCCCTAGCCTGCTTACTGGGACCTCCAGCTGCTTCAGGAGAGTAAGGAATGGTGGGAGGTTTCATGGAAGAATTAGTATTTCCCATGTCTGCCCATCCTTTTGCACTGCTCTACAACGTAGCCTGTGGACTCTCCTCCTCATGCGATACTATTTTGATTTGCCACTCCTGTTTGTAAGGATCACAGCATCACTCATCAGACAGATAGCTTCTAAATGGAACACTCCTCAAAGATTCCAGCAACTGTCCTTGCTGCCAGTTTTGAAGTGGGAGGATAAAGTTTAATCACAGGACTTCCCTGTAGCTCAACCGATAAAGAATCTGCCTGCAATGCAGGAGACCAGGGTTAAATCCCTAGGTCAGGAAGATCCTCTGGAGAAGGGAATGGCAGTCCACTCCAGTATTCTTGCCTGGAGAATCCCATGGACAGAGAAGCCTGGCAGGCTACAACCTGTGGGGTTGCAAAGAGTCGGACCCGACTGAGTGACTAAGACACACAAACACACAAAGTTTAATCACATATATTTAGCCCGAATATATACTCCTCATTTTCTCTTTTCCCTCTAATGTTTCTGTATAGTACTATAATATTTTCAGTTGGCCACAGATGGGAGATCATCTCTCCTAAGAGTAATACTAGTGTTTATTCAGCACTAGCAAAACTCATTGGCTGACATGTGATACTCCAAAATATATTCCTAAACATTCCTTGCATATGGTAATCATCTATTTGTATATCTCCTTCACTTAACTATAAGCTTCTAAAGGGCAGGATTATGTCTAGTTTTCTTCAAAATGTCCCAAATAGTGGAGTAACTAATAGTAAGTATTCAGGAATTCATTAACTGAGAATAGTGTATTGGAAATATCTGTTTGGATACTGAAAAAAGAAAGAAATCGCAACCAGTGAGTGAAATACTAAACTTCCAATAACCAAGTTAGATAACTAGTTAATTAGGAAATAATTGCACCCTGTGTTTTATTTTTGCATAAGCTAAGAGAGCACCCGCCTTGCTATTATTGGAACACGCAGACATCATAGACGAACCTGATATCTCTAACCCCATCAGTAAGAGAGGAGCTAAGGTCGATTTTCTTGCCATCAGGAGTCAGTTACTTTGGTCCTTCGGCTGACTCACAGTTCCCTCTAGGACGGATCACATGACTGTGAGATGGCCACAGAGTTAGCTGAAATGCTGAGGAGCAGGAATATTGGTTGCTGACTTGATCTCATAAACACCATCCTCTAACCTGCTCAGGTCTCCACCCATCGTGGGCAGCTGAATGCCACCAGCAGGGTGCTGAAACATCCATCCTAAAGGAAATGCAGGAGGTTGTCATGGTAGGAAATCTTTTCCTTCACGTCTCTTAAGAGGACATCTTTTCCTCTCTCATTTCCCCACTGGAATGCTTCCTCTTTCTTACTCTTTTTGCCTCTCTGAATCCTACAGGAGCAGCTTCAATCCCTTCTGCTTCATCAGATCCTTCCTGACTCTGCAGAAAGCAGTAATTGCTCCCTCTGATGAACTCCTGGGCAACTTATGCTGATGCTACTTGACATTTTGGATAGTTTTCCTTATATTATCAGTTGTTTTTTTCTCGTGCTTCTCAAGAGTGAGGATAATTCCCTGGGTTTTTGTAAAATCCATAGCATCTTATTTCATATGGCAAATATTAAAAAAAAAATACTTGGTAATTTGGGAGAAAAGCATCTAGACAGGAATTTGACAAAGGTTAATGAACTTCAGGGATTCCCAGGTGGCTCAGTGATAAAGAATTCACCTGCCAATGCAGGAGGCATGGGTTTGATCCCTGGGTCAGGAAGATCCCCTGGAGAAGAAAACTGGAAACCACCTCCAGTATTGTTGCTTGGGAAATTCTGTGGACAGAGGAGCCTGGCAGGCTACAGTCCATAGGGTCAGAAACAGTCAGACACAACTGAGTGACTGAGCACACACAAATCTATGGAGTCAGAAAGAGTTGGACACAGCGGAGTGACTGAGCACACATGCATGCAAACTTTGGCAATACTAAATCTAGGACTTACTATTGTTGCTTTCTGGGTTGATGAGGATCAAGAGAGGATCATGTTAAATGTATCATTTAAAAAAAGTTTGATTTAAAGACAAAAAGGATCACCCAACAAGCTCACCTCTTTTATGACATTTCTCTTAACCTCCATTCATATTCTGGCATGGTTATCTTCACCCAGACTGTCATAATTGCCTTCATCATTGTTCTGCCCTCCATACTCCCATTCTAATCCACCCAATCAGACAATAAATATTTTATTAGGAATTTGTATGTTTCAAGTAATCTACTGAAGAAAGATGAGAGCCAAAGAATTGATGTTTTTGAACTGTGGTGTTGGAGAAGACTCTTGAGAGTCCCCTTGGACTGCAAGGAGATCCAACCAATCCATCCTAAAGGAGATCAGTCCTGGGTGTTCATTGGAAGGACTGATGCTGAAGCTGAAACTACAATACTTTGGCCAACTGATGCAAAGAGTTGACTCATTGGAAAAGACCCTGATGCTGGGAGGGTTTGGGAGCAGGAGGAGAAGGGGACGACAGAGGATGAGATGGCTGGATGGCGTCACCGACTCGATGGACATGAGTTTGGGTAAATTCCGGGAGTTAGTGATGGACAGGGAGGCCTGGCGTGCTGCAATTCATGGGGTCGCAAAGAGTCGGACACGACTGAGCGACTGAACTGAACTAGAAGAATCAGTTCCCTCATCTTAGTATGGCAACTCTCCTGCACAATCACGTTCAGCAACTCTCCACTTTACAAAGTCAAATGTAATCCAGCCTCACTTGCCAGCCTTATCATGTACTGTTCTTTCCAACCACTTCAAGCAAAGCAAAATAGTCTCTCTTTTCTGTGATGTATGTGTTAGTTTTCAGCTTAATTCCCTGGGGCCTAGAACTATAAAATAAATCACTCTCAGAGGTAGAAGTTGTGATCATGTCATAAATCCAACAATCTGAGAAAAGCATCTCAGAGTAGACACTATTAGAGGTATATCTGAGAATTTCTATTTTTAAAGGCTTGCTAAAACTTTGGAGGGATGTACAGAAGGGGGAAGGGCCTTACCTTAGAGTTGGGACAAGGAAGTTAAACACAAGGGGTAGACAGACAGCAGCCTACCAGGCTTGTCCATCCATGGAATTTTCCAGGCAAGAGTACCGGAGTGGGATGCCATTGCCTTCTCCAGACAGACTAAAGAAAACCAAAAATGAAGAGCCAGGATATAGGGAAATGAGAGCACTTGTCATAAATCTCATTAAAAACAAACCCCCAGGTAAGATACCAAATAATAAGTCAAGACTTTCATACTGGAAACTTTCACATTTTGAAGGTTAGAATTCTGAGATGCACAATCATACCCAAAAAGAAGGAAAAAAAGAATTTTGTTTAAGCACACAAACTACATGTGGAGCCCTGTGCTTCTGTGCAAGTCCAGGCAATCTGAACTACTCCTAATAATCAACTCTGCTCCATCATGAAGTCTTGATAGTAAATGGTATCACGGTATGCCCTGAACTCTTGCTCCAAACAAGGGCTCCTGTCTGCCAGAATGAATTCCAAATTCATCATCAGGATCAAAGTTAGGCCATATTAGCTGCTCTGTATTTTTAACCTTTGTATTAAATTACCATCAAAGAGCACTAATTAAGATAAGAAATAGAGCTACTTATTTGTTTCATATGCATCTTCAGATTTCTGAGTTATACATTAAAACAATCTATGACATATGCATGTGGTTTTCACAAAGGAAAAAAGCATAAATGCCTCAGGGTGCATCTGCCTAAGAAACAGATGGAAAAACACACTTTTTGCAGTTCCATTAAAGCATAGAGAAATATTATAATTTTAAAGGCTACAAAAATAAGGTAAAGATTATATGAGGCAAATAAATCAGTAAAATCTATAGTAAAAGCCAGAATATTTTAGGTTAATCTGAAAAGGCTGAGTCTCCTAAGACTTTGAAAAATGAGAAAAGCCATTTGGCGAAATCTTTAACTTGGATTTTTTTGTTTGTTTGATTTTGTTTCTAGGTTCCAGATTCAGAGATGTACAACCGATCCAAACAGTTATAAAAGCTTAGGAGACAGCTTTCGAATGATTTTCCGCACGGAAGGGTATGTAAGGTTCTTCACACAATCTCTGTGTTGATGTAGGCATTTTAATATATTACTACATAAAACATTTTCTCATTTTGAATGATTTCTTTTCCTAGTCTTCGAAGGGAAAAATATTGAAAAGGGTGTTTTTCTGTTTTTGTGCATATTTTTCCTGATGATACAGTTGAAAATTAAATATGTATATGATAGAAACTCTCTGGAGGAGGGCATGGCAACCCACTCCGGTATTCTTGCCTGGAGAATCCCATGGACAGAGGAGCCTGAGGGGCTACAGTCATGAGGTCACAGAGAGTCGAACATGATTGAAGTGACTCAGCACTCACGCATACATGATAACTACCTCAAAAAGGATATTAATAATATCCTTTATTAAAAATAATTTGATGACTGTAGGACAATTTTTAATTTGTGCTGTTAAAGCTTTTCAAAGTTCTTATAACTGGAAATGTCTAAATGTGATAGTTGTTTATTTTGTTTTTTAAATATAGTGCCCAAATGTGTTCCTTGTTTGCATTCTGGTTTATGAATATTCTATCAAAACATACTGTTGTCAAAAACTGATGTGTCAAGTTCATCATCCTGTCTAGTAGATGATCAGATAAATAGGATATTTTTGTTACATAAACTAAAATTGTCTTTGATGTATAGATTTAGTTAAAGATTCTGTCGAGCATAAATAATTTTACAAAGGATTTTAGATTTGCGTTTTGAAGTTATTTTCATACGAGAATTGGTTGACAATAATAATTATACCAAAATGATAACAGTAATAATGCTGCTGCTGCTAAGTCACTTCAGTCATGTCCGACTCTACGCAACCCCATAGACGGCAGCCCACCAGGCTCCCCCATCCCTAGGATTTTCCAGGCAAGAACACTGGAGTGGGTTGCCATTTCCTTCTCCAACACATGAAAGTGAAAAGTGAAATTGAAGTCACTCAGTGGTGTCCGACTCTTAGCGACCACATGGACTGCAGCCTACCAGGCTCCTCCATCCATGGGATTTTCCAGGCAAGAGTACAGGAGTGGGGTGCCATTGCCTTCTCCAACAGTAATAATAACAACTAGTATATATTTAGCCTTTACTATGCACTAGGAATTTTCCATATAGCTCTTTGAGGTAGGTTCTGTGAGCATCCATTCAAGTTAGACAGATGAAGAAACCAAGATTCAGAAAAGTTAATTTTCACATATCTGGTAAATTATGAATCTTGGACTCAAATCAAGTCAACTTTCCCCCAAAGTCCATGTTCCTAACCTCTGTAGTTCACTATCTTTCTTAGCAGAATTTACTGGGGATACTGTTTTGCTAATTGTTCATTTCAGTTAAACGTATATCATTGATGTTGTTCCATACCAATATGTTCTTTTGAACAACAGCATAGTAATTTATTTATCTACATACTGCAGCTTGTTAAATTAATCCCCTTTGGTGGCCCACTAGGTTGTTTCCAGATTTTTACTATTAAACAACAGTACAGTATATATTCTTATACTATTTTTTTACTTTTTTAATTTCTGTTTTTAAAAGTTGCTAGCTATGGACTTATCAAATGAGATGCACACCTTATATCACATATGTTGCCAAATTATCTTCCAAAATGTATGTACTGACTTAGAATTTGAGAGTTTTCACTTCTCCACACTCTCTCAAACACTGGACCATATCAATCATTATTTGATATATCTGTTACTCATGTGCATCTCCTGTTTATAATCTAACAGATAAAAAAGAAAACTGTCATAATAAAATTCTGTTGATGGGGTCGAGCATACTTTTATATCATTGTCATTTTTTCCATGAATTGCATATTTGTGTCCTTTGCCCATTTCTCTTAGGTTAGATATTTTTATTAATTTTTATTAATTTATTTAACTATTATGTAAATTATAAATTTCTCCTAACTTGCTCTTTGTCTTACAACTATAATATCTTAAACCTTTCAGAAGTTTGTGATCTTTGAAGATTGTGATTTTGTGATTAGATCTGTTTTCCTTTGTGATATGTGATGGCACATTAAAAAAGGACATCCTCAAACCCCAAGATCATAAACATTTACATTCGAATCTTTAATCTATCTGAAATTTGTTTTTAGTGTGCAGTGTGGCACATAGGAATCAAATTTATTATCAAATGGTTAGTCAACTGTCCAAATGCCACTGGTTAAAAATTCTATTCCTTATTCACTAATTAGAAATGCTAGTTTGTTTGTCTAATTAAACTTGCACATATTTATCATTTAAATTTTCTATTTGGTTTCTCCATTTTCTGTTCTGTTTCACTAATTTGTCTGTCTCTATGCAAGTGCCATACTATTTTAGTTATTTTATTTTTAGAGTATTTCAGGAATATGTAAAAACATGGCCTACAGGGTAAAGTCTAAACTTCTTATTAGGTGTACAGAGCCCTTCCTAGGATGGCCTCCCTTCTCCAGGCTCATTCCCCATGCACAGGTCTGTTATATAGCAGGCACCACCCTAATTTACTGAGCTTGTTTTCTATCTCTCCTCTCCCACCCTAAGAATACATTTCGCTAATAGCTATGTCTCACTTCCCTCGTATTCCCTATGCCCGCGTTTGGCACTAAGTAGAGATACTCGGTAAAGGTATGTTGAACAAATGAATGAAAGTCATCACACCAACATCATGATGATGCAAAACAAAGAAAAAAGATGATAATTCTTGCTACTGACCACTTCCTCTGAAGCAATGAAGGCTGGTTAAATATTTTGAGGTCATCTAATGACAGAGAATCAGCAAATTCTTGCTGTTCCTCTGGAGATGTGGTACCTGTCATTGATAATATACCTGCATTTATGGTAATTAGGATCAAAATCATGTTCATTTTACCCAATAAATATATATAAAGTTAAAGAAACCATAGTGTATTATATAGTCAGTAAAAGTATCTCTTTCCTGTAAAACAATAATGTCAGCATTACCCAGTTCTGTAAACTGTAACAGATATCTCTGAATTGGATGTGGGAATTCCTTAGCCAGACTCTTCATTTCAAGTGTGTTTTAGGAAGAATTGAATGTTTCTGCTTTGATATCAAGTAATATAACAAACATACAGTATGTGTGGTCCTTGCATAGTAAAATTGGCCTTTTCCCTCGACTGTACGTTTAATTGCTTCTAAAGCAAATTGACGTTCTTTCTGTAATCCTTTAGATCTGGACACGTTGTTAGCAAAAGTCAGAAAGCTCTTGTCTTAAAGATAGAAATATTTGTAAAGATACAAAAGAAAAAGCTGCTTTTTGATACAGAGCAAGAGCATTTCATAGCTTTAAGTTTAAAAAAAAAAGAAAGAAAAAAGAAAACCTTTTAACACATGCTGTGTTGAATTTTTTCCCTAGTAAAACAGTTCCTTTTCATTTTCTTAGTTAGCTCTTAGAGAACACTATGCTTTCAAAGATGATTTTTTCACTCAGGTGCATAGAGTCCAGTTTGGTCTATGGCCTACAGAGAGGCTAGTGCTAGTCAATTTGACTATTTACATAATTAGGAGAATTCATCTCTCTTCGCTCTTCTTATCTAACCCCTCACCCCAGCCCCTGCAAGTTAGAAGTTTTGAAAGCTAGTCCTTTTCTGTTGTTTAAAAACATTAAAGTCTGTTAATACACTTAAAATCTGCACAGTCTCCCATTTCTCCACTCTAAGAAAGTGAATTGGTGCTTGTCACCATTCTTAGAGATGCAGTTCCCCACCTCTCAGACCAAAAAATTCACATTTCTAAGAGACAATAGCTAAATCTAAATCACATGGATCTGGATCCCTTTACTGCTTCTAAGATTTTTTTAAAGTATAAATACACTGTGCTATTATTAAAGGCATAGTTTTTCAACCCAGTTTTACAGAGGTGAAGTTAATTTGTTTTCTTTCAAAAAGCCTTCCAAATTCTAAGTAAGAATTTCTGTTATGTGGAATCATCGTATTCACTTCAGTTCAACCACTCAGTCAAGTCCAACTCTTTGCAACCCCATGGACTGTAGCACACCAGGCTTCTTGTCCTTCACCAACTCCTGGAGTCTGCTCAAATTCTTGTCCATCAGTCAATGATGCCACCCAATCATTTCATGCTCTGTAGTCCCCTTCTCCTTGCCTTCAGTCTTTCCCAGCATCAGGGTCTTTTCCAATGAGTCAGTTCTTTCCATCAGGTGGCCAAAGTATTGGAACTTCAGCTTCAACCTTAGTCCTTCCAATGAATATTCACAATAGATTTACTGTAGGATTGACTGGTTGGATCTCCTTGCAGTCCAAGGGACTCTGAAGAGTCTTCTCCAACACCACAGTCAAAAGCATCAATTCTTCAACACTCAACCTTCTTTATGGTCCAACTCTCACATCCATACATGACTGCTGGGAGAACCACAGCTTTGACTAGACAGACTTTTGTCGGCAAAGTAATGTCTCTGCTTTTTAATATGCTGTCTAGGTTTTTACTTAGATTTTACCAAAAAGGCCATCATTGTAGAAAAGTCACAGGGAAGGAATTTGTCACTATTGAGAGCACCTCCATCTTCACCGTGATTTTTCATCTTTCTCTGGTTTGGCAAAATATAC
The DNA here is from genome assembly GCF_002263795.3 of Bos taurus. Taxonomy (NCBI): domain Eukaryota; kingdom Metazoa; phylum Chordata; class Mammalia; order Artiodactyla; family Bovidae; genus Bos; species Bos taurus. Next base: position 47,022,736 of record NC_037348.1, on the reverse strand, counting down.
TAACAGGTCTATCTACTTTAATCATGAGCCCAGAAGACACAAAGGTTTAGCCTAGTTGATTAGGTGCCTTCAAAACCAATAATCTTCATTTTGTAAACTCCCCTGGAAAAGAGTAGCTGGTATCTCTATTTATCATGTGTTCAGGCATCATATCTAATTTCCTTTTGTTTCAAAGTATCTCATGAGAGTTCTTCTAGTCTTTGCTGTGCTTGTCATTCCTCTAAAGAGAGTGATTGAGATGTTTCCAGATAGGTGAAGGGATTATAAATTTTGCTTAAAAAAACAAACAAACAAACAAACAGGACTGCCTACCTCCTCACTCTTCTCTTAAAGTATTGCAGGAAAGGGGGACTACTTCCAAGGCCTGAGAGTGGGCTCTTGTCTAACACCCTGAAATGAATTGTCCGAAGAGATGCATTGCTGACAAAGCAAGAGACTTTATTGGGAAGGGGCACCAGGGTGGAGTGCAGCAGGGTCAGGGAACCTAAGAGAACTGCTCTTCCACGTGGCTCACAGTTTCAGGTTTTATGGTAATCAGGTTAGTTTTTGGTTTGTCTCTGGCCAATCACTCTGACTCAGGGTCATTCCTGGTGGCATGTGCATCACTCAGCCAAGATGGATTCCAGCAAGAAGGATTCTGGAAGGTTGGTAGGACATGTGGACTGGGGTCTACCCTCTCCTTTTAACCTTTCCCAAATTCTTCCAGTTGGTGGTAGTTTGTTAGTTCCACATTCCTTACCAGAACCTTCTCTTGTAAGATAACTCACGCAAATATTACTATGGTAACTGGTCAGGGCAGTCGGTTTCAGCCGGCAGTTCCCCTAACAAAAGCACCTAGTGGCCGTTCTCTCTGACATGAAGAGAAAAGGGAATTAAATGGAACGTAAGATAGTCTGGTGACATAGGTAAAGAAAGATGTGAAAATAATGTCTGTTTTCTTTGGTGTACCAGACACTGTGCTAGGGACTTTTTTTATACATTTATTTCAACACAGCACTAGTCTCAACACAACTCAGCATCATTATGTATTTTTGTATTTTGTGTGAGATAACTGATCAGAGGAGTTAACTTCCCCAAAGTCAAACAGGTACTAGTGACATACCATGGTTTTTCCATTACACTGTATCACCTTTCACTAAACACCAAATTTTGTTGTTTATTAAATGAAAAGAAGACAATGTGGAAGTAGTGGCTGTAAACCTCTAATTTTTAAATAGCTTTTCTAAAACCTTTGATATTCCTACCCTCAAATCACATAGCAATTTAAAGTAGTTTTTATGTCTTCCTTCAAGTGAAGTATGACAGACCAGTAAATGTTCAGTCAACTAAATCCTATCGATTTTGAGACAGCACCGCAAACTTCTGACAACTCCAGACTCTTAATCTAATCATTGTGCCACCTTTTGCAGAGAGCGCCATATTTCTGATGAATTCATGGGTTTCCATCAGTCTGCTCTCCTTCTGCTTGTTCCTTAGTTTTCTTATGAGAAAAATTCTTGGGCATTGGTTTGCCCAAGGCAAATCACTAGGAAACAAGGAGGTCAGATTATGCTTAGTTTCAAATGAGAAACATGTTGATTGCTGGTGCCTTCAGAAATATGGTATTCCTCAGAAAGTATTACTGTAGAAAATATGTGGTTGCATTTGGGGGGCATTTGAACTGTGTTTTGTTTCACGATTTGTTTTCTGGTAACCACTGATGTTGCCCCAAGTATCATCTTACAATCAGACCACTTGGTGATTATAATATTTTCTAGTTAAATGACATTTAAGGCCTCATTTTATGAGCTCCAGCGTAATTGGCTAATTTGGTAAACTCCAGATGTGTGAGACAATGTGCCACTCGTTTAAGTGCCTTTCAGACGGCATAAATGGCACAGCCCCAGGAGGTATAATCACTCCCTCTTGTTTTCATTAAGAAGGGGAGTGAGTGGCTTGTGACACAGACAAAGGAAGCGGGATGTCTACAGCTCAAAAGCAACGATAACCGAGTAAGACTTGGACATTTTCTTTTAACAGGCGGACTCACTCCAAGGTCTTTAGCTTAATTTGTTGTCAAGGTGAGTCTGCCTTTTATATGGTGGTTCACCTAGTCTAACAGGGCCAGGTGATTTTTAAAGTAACTCTGTAAATAGAAAGACTTGCTCCTATTGAAACCCTCTAAGTAAAATGGTGTCTGGAAACTGTCTCTCACTCGCACATAGAAATGAGGGGAAGCGTTAGATCTCAGGAGACAGTGGAGGAGATAACTCTTCCCACTACCAGAAACTGTAGTTATCTGAGCAATCAGCGTCCTCACCACCTCAGCCAACGTCACAAGGCCCAGTAGTTGCTGCTGCTTTTTCTCTCTCCTTTTGACCCCACTTCTCATCAGCAGAAACCCACTCCCCTACCCAGTGTGGCCAGCCTGGCGTGGAGCAGGGGATTCTTGGCCTCAGGTCTCTGGATCCTCAGGCTGGTCCCTCTTATCTGATGACAGATCCGGTGGAGGTCACACATCACTGTGGACTCACTGCCACTTAACAAATGCAGAATTTTCACTCAGATAAATAATTACGGACCATATCCCAGGGTCCTAAGAAGAGAATCCATAGTATAAATAAGTTGTGTGTAGGTCACCGGGTGTTGACTGGGTTTGCAAGCCCGATTTACCCGAGTGAATTCAGGTAAAGAGTACCCACCTCTTTGGTGGGTACTGGAAGTGCAGTGTGCCTTCTGTGATGAGTTTCCTGGTGCCTTTGAGTGCCTTCTCTTCTATCCTTTTTATTTTACCAAAGCAGCCCTTTCTGGCACCTACTGGACCTCCCTTGTTTTGTTTTCTTTTGTTGCTAGCTTTATTGAGATATATAATTGGTATATAAACTTTCATAAGTTTAAAGTGTACAATGCGAGGGTTTGATACATGCATTTATTGCAAACTAATCACCACAATAGGGCTAGTTAAAACATCCATCACCTCACATAATTACCATTTTTATGTATGGTGAGAACATTAAAGACCTACTCTCCTAGCAGCTTCCAAGTGTACAGTACAATATTGTTGATTATAGTCACCATGCTGTATATTACATCCCTTCTCCCTTGTTTTTAAGTGGTGATGAGAGGGAAAGCAGACGGTCCCCATTGCTCTTGCCCCCACTTGTCAGAGTTCAGCCCTGGCCTGCCTGGGCTTCTTAATGATGGCAGAACAAGTGTCCTCTTTAGCTCAGAAAAAAAGGAAAACAAGAAAAAAACATAGCCAGTGAGAGTTTGGAGAGTAAAACTACAGCAGATCTCTCTGGCAAATCTTATAAGTGATCAACCCAGGTCCAGAATGTGGTGTTCAGTAGACTGAAGCCACTGTGTTCTTCCAAGCTTTCTCCTGTTTTAGAAAAAGAGAAAAGTGATGATCTCAATTCAGGCATGGGCCTGCTATTACTATCTTCTAATGATTCATGTTCCTTTTAAATATAATTTATCAAAGATTTAGTATATTATACTCACAAAATTTTAGTCATAAAGCATATATGTAATGACGAATCTAGACAGCGTATTAAAAAGCAGAGACATTACTTTGCCTACAAAGGTCCTTATAGTCAAAGCTATGGTTTTTCTAGTAGTCACGTACAGATGTGAGAGCTGGACAATAAAAAAGGCTGAGCCCCAAAGAACTGATGCCTTTGTGGTTCTGGAGAGGACTTGAGAGTCCCTTGGTTTGCAAGGAGATCCAACCAGCTAATCCTAGAAGAAATCAACCCTAAATACTCATTGGAAGAACTGATGCTGAAGCTGAAACTCCAATGCTTTTGCTACCTGATACAAAGAGCCTACTCATTAGGAAAGACTGAAGGCAGGAGGAGAAGGGGATGACAGAGGATGGGATGATTGGATGGCATCACTGACTCAATGGACATGAGTTTGAGCAAACTCTGAGAGTTGGTGAAGGACAGGGAAGCCTGGCATGCTGCATGCTGCAGTCCATGAGGCCGCCAAGAGTCGGACATGACTAAGCAACTGAACCAACAATATATGTAATAGCTTTTCACTGAAAACTTCTGCTAAGAATTTTAAACTCTATTTAGCAATTCAAGTTTGAAAATTTTTCAAAAAGTGAGGCGCTTCCCTGGTGGCTCCTGCCAATGCAGGAGACATGGGTTTGATCCCTGACCTGGGAAGATCCTACATGCTGCAGAGCAACTAAGCCCCTGTGCCACAACTGTTGAGCCTGTTCTAGGGAGCCCAGGAGCCACAACTACTGACGCCTCCATATGCCCATGCACCACGACAAGAGAAGCCACTGCAACGAAAAGCCTGCAAGCACTGCAACTGCAGAGTAGCCCCCCGCTTGCAGTACCTAGAGAGAAACCCATGCAGCAGTGAAGACCCAGCACAGCCAAGAATGAATAAATACATAAAATTATTTTTTAAAGGAAAGGTAAGGAGAAAGAATACTGCAAATCTTTTTAAAAAATAAAGATGTGATATTCATTAGAATACTACTCAGTCATTTAAAAAGATGAATGATTGCCATTTGCAACATGGATGGACCCTGAGGGTACTATGCTAAGTGAAATAAGTCATACAGAGAAAAACAAACACTGTATGATTTCACTTATATGCGGAACATAAAAAACAAACAAAGTAAATAAATGAACAAACCAAACCAAAAACAAACATTCAGACACAGAGAACAGAATAGTGGTTACCGGAAGGGAAGGGGCAGTGGGCAAGGCAAAAGGGGTAAAGGGAGTTGACTCTATGTTGACGGATGGGAACTGAGTTTTTGGTGGTGAGCATGCTGTGGTGTATACAGAAGTAGGAAAATAATGCACATATGACACATACAGTGTTATACATCAACGTTACCTCAAAAAAGTAAATTAAAAAAGCAGGCAGTTGAACCACTGATACATTCTTTGGCGTTCCTATTTTACCAGATTATTTTACACTGCTGCTGAAGCAAATAGCTACTGGTTTAAGCTGTATCAGGTTGTTAAGTGGTCTTTGCAATCAAGGCATGGATAGTGAATTTTCAGAGGACTCAGACAGCAGCATCCTGATGCTTCTATGTCCCAGAATTCTGTTTCCTTTTCTAAATTAGAATCTTTTGTTCTGTACACTGAGTGACCTTTAAAGTGGTTTCAGCTCCTAAATTTCCCTCCTGTCATCACCATAGATTGCTAGCTGACAGTCACACACCCTCCTCCACCAGCCTCGCACTAACAATGCTTTCTGACTTACTGACTGGCCTTTGGCAAGGATTTAAGTGTTGCCAAAGAGTAAGTGAAAACGTTTGCAGTGATGTCAGCCCGTCATCAAGGTCTGATTAGGAGACCAAACACGGCCATTCTCAGCAAGCAGTGCTGACAAGTAGGAAAGGAGGACCAGTTGTTTGGGTGGAAGTAGTTGTCTTTTGGGAAGGTCAGTGTCTAAGTTCAGAGCCCTAGCAGATATTCTTCATGTTTTTATAGAGTGTTAATGGGGAGTGAGGGGATTTCATCATCAGTGGGAGATGTCCATTTGAAAATATTTCCAGCCCTTTATTTCAACTTGTTCTGGATTTCTGATGGGCTAGATGCATAGTCACCTTGGGAGGAAAAATATCTTTACAAAAACCAGCATCCTTTCTCTAGGTTGTTAAACTGAACATTTTCAGAGGAGAATGAGAAAGAAAATCTCCAAAAACTCTTCTACTTTTGTCTGATTTTCTTATTGTAGAAAACAACTTAGGTATTATTTGACATAGACAAGGTTAGAGTTAATATTTTATCTTCATCATTGATTTCAGCTAGTGTCTCTGACTTTATAGAATTACATCTTTCAATGTGCTATCTTTTTGGTAGGAAGTCTTCTATTCCTAACAATATGAATATTTAAGCTTATTTTATTTTTCTTAGAAAAAGGTGACATGGATTCTTAATAGTCTAGAACTCTGTTAAGAAGTAAAAACATTGGCAAAATACCTACAGACATATGCACACATATATGCATTAAACTAAATTTAATTGCTTATAGATTGTTACATTTTATCTGTAAATCCCATGGTCAAATTCCATTGGAGAATCAATCAGTGTGAATTATAACAGGTTTTACTCAGTTGCTACTTAGGAATCTGTTTAGTTACCCAATTACAATGTTCTCAGCCTGTGAATTCTTCGTCTAGTCTCATGACTCTAGCTTTACATCTCCTCCAGCTCTTTCAGGTTGTTTAAAATTGGAAGAAAGGAAAAGGTTCAGGCTCTGCTGTCATAACAGTGATTATATTCAAAATCACTGTTGCCATTTTTACCCTTTTGTGAAAAGTGTCCATACATCTTACTTATCTTGATGCTCCACAAGAACCCAGCAGCTAGAAAGGTGGGGAATATGATGTTTCATTTTCTGGTCAGGAAACTGATAAGAGATGTTAAAAACCTTGCCCAGCATTTCATAGCTGGTGTTTGTTGGGGCAGGCATTCATCCAAGGTCTTCTGCATCCTGTATCATACTCCCCTTCTGTCAATAACTTAATAGTAGTATTAGTAATAATAGAAGCAACATCTCAGATTTATACTGTTTCCATTATGAGTTCAAAGCATTGCCACATATCTCACTTGGATAAAGAGCATCTGGGAGAGATGGTATGGTTGGTTACATTCTACAAACCAGAAAATTTTGGCAGAAAGGAATTTATTGAGATTCCCAGAATAATAGCTTGGATCCTAAGATCAGTACTCAAAGAATACAAAGATTTGACTTTTTGAGGACATCTTAGGAAAATGAAATTAGAAAAATATATATTCTGAAGAGTGGTACCGTCATCCCATGAAACCACGATAAAGGCTGTCAACTCAGAACAGAGCCCTCTCCAAAAGGAAGTTACAGTATTAGTTTAGGATTAAGCCTCACTGCATAAACTAACTCTGTTATTTGACCTGTTGGTGACTTTGCCTAACTCAACTTGAATATTGAATAATAACCAGGAAAACCTCATGAAACATGAGATAAGGCATTTAACCAAAGTTCCTTGGATGAATTGTTAGATGGGGTGGAAATCATCATATGACTGCAAGATATGTTGAAATATGCGGTCACCAAAACCTAGAGCAGATGACAGCTGTATGCAGCAGCCTAGCTCTCCTGCTGATAAACACTACGTCCATAATTCTCCTCTGGCCATGGAGAACTCATGGGAAAACAAAGCCCTAGTTAGCAGGAATTCTAATGTAGACAGAGCCTCAGTGGTAACAAAAAATGAGGTAAAGTGTGAGATGAATTTTGGAAACTGATAGAGTTCGTAAGTTTATGTTAAGTGAATGAGTCCTTTGCTTTCCTTACGTAAAGTTTTCCCTAAATTAGAAGAATCAAGAACCACAATAAGAGACAATGATGTACTCTGGTGTCATTACCGTTTTGCATCCTTTAAGTTTTCAGTGAATAGCTCAACATGCATTTCAAAATTCAAATTAAATTCCCAGAAGTTGTCACGATTTACAAAAGAACCAAAATTAGAAGAGTATTGCAATGTGACCCACTAAGCAATAAGACATATCAATTATGAAAAATCTGAGTTCACATATAAAATAGAATATATATTAGATTACAAAACGTTTCATACCACGTGTTTGCTCCTTAATCCTCATGATCTGGCTTTTGTCTGCATCCATTTTTACAAACTGCTCTCTCAGAAGCCACAGGATTATTGTTGTTCGGTCACTCAGTCATGTCTGACTCTTTGTGACCCCATGGACTGCAGCATACCAGGCTTCCCTGTCCATCATCAACTCCTGGAGCTTGTTCAAACTCATGTCCATCGAGTCGGTGATGCCATCCAACAATCTCATCCTCTTGCCCCCTTCTCCTCTTGTCCTCAATCTTTCCCAGCATCAAGGTCTTTTCTAGTGAGTTGGCTCTGTGCATCAGGTGGCCAAAGTATTGAAGCTTCAGCATCAGTCCTTCCAATGGAATATTCAAGGTTGATTTCCTTTAGGATGGACTGGTTTCATCTCCTTGCAGTCCAAGTGACTCTCAACAATCTTCTCCAACACCACAGTTCAAAAGCTTCACTTCTTCTGTGCTTAGCCTTCTTTATGGTGCTACTCTCACATTTGTACATGACTACTTGAAAAACCATAGCTTTGATTACAATGGACCTTTGTTGGCAAAGTGATGTCTCTGCTTTTTAATATGCTGCCTAGGTTTGCCGTAGCTTTTCTTCCAAGGAGCAAGCATCTTTTGATTTTATGGCTGCAGTCACTGACTGCATCTGTCACTGACTACAGTGATTTTCGGAGCCCAAGAAAATAAATTCTCTCACTGTTTTCACTTTCCCCCCATCTATTTGCCATGTAAGATGTGCTATTATTTTAGGTACAATTGGAAAGAAAATGGTTTAAATAACCATTAAACTCCTTAGAGTGATGTGGTGGCTGAAAGTAGAGGGTTAGATTCAAGGGACCCACTGCTGAGTGGTACTGGGGGGAGGGGGTTAGTTAGGGAAGTTGAAGGGCTGATGATCCAAGTGAAGGAAAACAATTTATTCCCGTTGCTTAGAAGGTGTCTCTGTCTACTACTGTACTTATGACACTGCCTGACGGAGGTTTAATAAGCATGGGGACCTAAAACAGTATAAATAAAAACAAGGGGGAACCGGGGGGTTGGGGAGGGATAAATTGGAAGATTGGGATTGACATATACACACTACTATATATAATATAAAATAGATAACTAATAAGGAAGAACGCTTCTCAATACTCTGTAATGTCCTATGTGGGAAAAGATCTAAAAATGAGTAGATAAATGTGTATGTGTAACTGATTCACTTTGCTATACAGCAGAACATACAACATTTGAAATCAACTGTACTCCAATAAAAATTTGAAAATTAAAAATAAAAACCAAATACTCAGGTCCATAAAAAGAGGAGTTAAAATGAAAGCAAAAGAATGTTTAGAACAGAATCAGAGGCAAATCAAGAGTTAGAATTTTAAAAGGCAATATTAACAGACTTTCGATTCCAACAACCACAGTAGCTTGTATTGGAACAGCTCTCCTGCTGAAAATGACTGTAGACTTTGGACAAAATACACAGACTACTTTTTTAAGACAATAGAGCATCTCCAAAGCAGGCAGAACTTGTGAGGAGCTATAAGACCTAAGAGAAGGAAGCCCATGTCATTGACCTCTACATTCACTCTGGCTTTTTCCATAAAGGTGTTGCTGAGTCATAAGCGGAAGGGTTGGGGGAGGCAGATGAGACCATATCTTAGGCAGGGAGAGTAGTTGGGGGTTGGTATTCAGGGCTGGCAAATGGCTGAGCCCTGAGGAGCAAAGAAAGAGAAAAGAAGAGGGAACTGCAGAGAAGTGAACCCAAAGATCTATAAGCAATTTCACCTGGAGGGATTTGCCAACTCCTAAGCTTCCTGTGAACAGGAAGAAACTCCAAGAAACCCAGTAAAAACAGACAAAAAATGAACAGAGATTTCAGCAGCCCCATGAGTCTGGTGAGACCAGCCAGGTGGAAGAGTTCTTGTAAACACTGAGTTTTCAATTGAAATTTAAAATGTCCACTCTCAAGATAGGAATATACCTTAGGAGTAAAACACAAACATTGTTCCTAACAAAGCCTATATCCAGCCCTCAGAAAGATGAAGGTGACCTGCTAGATTCCATCTATCTGTTTGCTAAAAGAAGATTTATTCCTCTTTACAGAGAGATACCACCATCCAGAGGCTCTTTGATTTTTTTTAATGCACAATGTCCTGTATTCAATAAAAAATTGCAGTGTCTTGGGGGAAAATGACCAGATATCAAGAGAAACAGAGACAGCAAGTGAGTGACTCAAATTTTGGAATTATCAGATAGGGACTTTTAAATTAAACTTAATTTTTACTGTAGTAAAACATACATAAGATAAACTTTGCCATTTTAACCACGTTTAAGTGCACAGTTCAGTGGCATAAAGTATTTATATTTACATTGTTGTGAAACCATTACCACTATCCATCTCTAAAACTTTTTCATCTTCCCAAACTGAACTCTGTAACCATTAAATGATAGCTCTTCATTTTTCCTTCCTCACAGCCCTTGGCAAACACATTCTGCTTTCTATATCTGTGAATTTGACTACTCTAGGTACTTCACAGGAGAAGGCAATGGCACCCCACTCTAGTACTCTTGCCTGGAGGATCCCACGGCGGAGGAGCCTGGTAGGCTGCAGTCCATGGGGTCTCGGAGAGTCCGACACGACTGAGGGACGTCACTTTCACTTTTCACTTTCACGCATTGGAAAAGGAAATGGCAACCCACTCCAGTGTTCTTGCCTGGAGAATCCCAAGGATGGCGGAGCCTGATGGGCTGCCGTCTATGGGGTCGCACAGAGTCGGACACGACTGAAGTGACTTAGCAGCAGCATCAGGTACTTCATATCGGAGAAGGCAATGGCAACCCACTCCAGCACTGTTGCCTGGGAAATCCCATGGACGGAGGACCCTGGTAGGTTGCAGTCCATGGGGTCGGGAAGAATCGGACACGACTGAGCGACTTCACTTTCACTTTCACTTTTCACTTTCATGCATTGGAGAGGGAAATGGCAACCCACTCCAGTATTCTTGCCTGGAGAATCCCAAGGATGGCGGAGCCTGATGAGCTGCTGTCTATGGGGTCGCACAGAGTCCCACACGACTGAAGTGACTTAGCACACACACACACACGCTCATGTTCAGGTCATATTTTGTTTATTTGTATGTCAGTGGACACTGGGTTGTTTTCACATTCTATTGTGAACAATGCTGCTATAAATAAAAGTGTACAAATATTAAAAAGACTGTTTAAAAAGATGTAATAAATATGTTCAAGAAAGTAAAAGACAAGATGGAGAATTTCACCAGAGATTTGAAATCTATTTTTTTAATAAAAGACTCACATGGAAATCTTGAAAAGTACTATAACAGAAAATAAGAATTCAGTAGGGGGATTTTCAGTCTGCATGTTACATTGTCAGCATGTAACTTGTTAACTGTTTTATTAGTTCTTAAATATTAAAGGGTATGTTTTATCCTACCAGTGTGCAGTGGTAAGTACTCAATTTTTACAACTACTTGATTAAATAAGTACAGAAATAATAATAATACATATACTTTTGATGAGGGAGATCACAAAATTTTTTGAAAACTCATTTTATGTAACCAAAAAAGAAAGTTAAATTTACCAGAAGCCGGGCACTTTGCTAAGTGCTTTACGTGCAGTAAATTGGTTAACTCTCACAGCAACCTATAGAGGGGAACTATCATTCTTCCCATTTTATAGATAAGACAACCAAGGCCAAAATCTTTGTATAACTTGTCTTAACATTTCACAGGTTAAAGAAATCTGAACCCAGGTGACCTGGATCCAGATCTTTACCTACATTATTTAAAAAGAGTTTTTTTAAAAAAGAAACATAGATTGTTCTGCTTTGGCTGACTGGGCTAGTTGCTAATGTTAGAAATAACTGAAAAATTGAGAAGCCAAATTGCATAGTGACATCTGCTAGGGCACTAAACTCTTTTTGTAATGTGACCTTTACGTTTTTTCAGATGTTCCTTCTGGACGACAGGGCACTACTTAATGTATTTTGGCATGAGCTCCGTCATGCATGTTTGACATATAAGAAACACCCGCCTAATGAACAGAATGTCCCTCTTTCTCCTGAAACTCTGCATTGCTCAGGGCCATAAGACACAAACTGTGGGTTTAAAGTTGACACTCTCAATTTCCTCCTTTCATGTTTGTGGATCTCATTTGCTGACATCTTACCTTTCCTGCATCCCTGTCTCCACTCGTTCCTCTACCCCATCATCTGTCTTAAACATTTAATCTTTTTGCTGCACCTAAGAGTATGTTGGCTTTTGATGGCAGATCTTTTCCCCAGTGATGGGACATTCCTTGGGGAAATCCATTTTCTTTCAGCCTTGGCAGGGAAGATCATGCGTTTTGTACACAGAACAAAGGGAGTATTCATCAGGACCTTAAGATTCCCAATATATTTGCCTTCAGCTCTCTTTTCCTCAAACTCTTTGTTCTCCCAGGTTACACCTTTTAGTGCCCCACATCCTATTTTGATCCCTTATTTCGGACTGTCCAATATAAAAGATCTTTATCTCTCTCCCTTGCTTTCCTTTCTCTTTTTTTTTACTTTCTTTCTAGAAAAAAGAACTACTCATTTCAGACAGAATTAAAGTAAATAGAATTAAAAGAACCACTTTTTTGTGATATTATCATATAGTATAATCATCATAATATAATTATCATATAATATAATATAATCATATTAATAAGTATATATTAATTTCTCTCTGGTGTGAGGCCCAGTTCCCTAAAGTTTTCAAAGCTTTTTTATATAGGTGATGAACATTATGCAAGCTAAGAACCTACATCTTAGATATCTACATCTTTCTGTGTATGTGTACTCAGTCATGTCCAACTCTTTATAACCCCCTGGACTGTAGCCCCGCCAGGCTCCTCAGTCCATGGAATTTTCCAGGCAAAAATATTGGAGTGGGTTGCCATTTTCTTCTCCTGGGAATCCTCTTGAACCAGAGATCGCACCCACGTCTCTTGCATCTCCTGCACTGCAGGCGGATTCTTTACCACTCTGCCACCCAGAACTTATGTTGTTTCTTTGCCAGCCTTAGAGTGACACTTGTAACCCACCAAGCAAATAGTATTTAGTGGCTGCCTATGTATACACAGCCCTCTGTTATGCAGCACACAGAGTACATAAAAAGAGACACAGCTTTGGCCTTCTGAAAGCTTAATTCTGCAGTGCAGTGACTGTAATGAACAAAAATTCTTGTCTCAGTCACATGACTCTATTAGCCTTTGTGAAAAAATTCTTCCGAAAGCATAAATAAACGATAGAGATTTGACCAGTTGGAAAGTCGGTTTGCATTTTCAATACCTCCGTATCTCATAACACTCTTAAAAAAACCATTCTCAATCACAGGGAAAAGACCCACGAAAGCTGTGAAGGGACTTTCCAGACAAAAGTAAACTGTCCCCATAGGAAATAAAAACCTTCAAAGTGTCCCTTTCATTGGATTTGTTTCTTTTCCTACAACAAATGGACACATCAGACATAAAATTTAATTGAGACACACTAAAGTAAGACCTGGCTTACCTGAATAGGAGAGGTCACAGCATTCCATTAAAGAGACAGCAAGGTGCTAACAACGCATTGACTACTTTATATCACAGTATATTCAACTTCTAATCACCACCAACTATTTAGGATTTCAACAGCCTCCCGTTAAACTCTGCTGCGTGATTCTATTTTACATTTCTCTTCCTGTGTGTTTGTTTTAATTTAAGAGCCAGTATGCATATTGACAATTCTTTGACAGCAAAGGTAAAACCACCAGGAGTGTATCTGTTTATTGAGGACTGACAGCTTTATAGCTAACATAAAAATAATCTAATGTTTATTGGGGCAAATGTTTGGATGGAGGATTAAGTGAAACTACCGAATAGAGAAAACCTTTTCATCCTATTCAGACTTTTCAAATAAGGTTTGGGATCAACTACATAAAAACTTTTTGTGTTGATTTCTTTGACGATCTTCCCTTAATTTGCCCCACTACTCAGTCTCCTCCACTTGGCTACCTCAAATGATGTTTTACAACAGGGGTTTTGAAGTGAATAAAACCTTGAAAGGGAGGATGCTACCGTGCAGAGGTTCCGTGCCGTAGAATTTACATGAGCCATGCAAACTTGCAAGCTAACAGTAAAGCAAAATCTAAACCACATTGCTCATAATATAAACTTTTTCTACTATTTCCTATAAGTTACATATAGTAAGAACTCTAACTTTTTTTTTCCGTGGTTTTTGTTATTTTGAATCATTGTTATTGGACAAAGGGAACAGAAATAACTTTAAACTGTTTGAAAGCTGGTTTTAAACTGTTAAGGAGTTGTTTTCAGTTTTGCCTTTAGCCGAGTATCAACATCATTAGATTGTTATCTTTATTTTAAATGAGACATTTGAAATGTTTTAAAAGTAAATTATTCTTTCTGTAAGTGGAAATATTACCCTTTTGGAAATAATCTATTTAATTGAAAGTAGTTCATCAAACTATTGTTAGATTAACAATGCTTGGCTTCAGGGTTTTTTTTTTAGCTTGATGTTAATTATAATTTCCACTAATATCTCTTTTCCTAACATGTTTCCACCAAAAGATAAAGAAGAATTTTATACTCATTTAACTCACCCTAGTAGTGTGTTCACATCGGCTCTTACTACTCTCTTCACTATGCTCCCCCCACCCTCACCCTCGCTTGGTCCTATTTTGCACTGAGGAAAATAAAAGGGAGAGAAAAATTAGGCAGCTTGTTAAAGGTTGCTTGCTAAGGAGTGGCTGCAGAGCTAGAAATGGAAACCAGGTTTACTGAGTCCAGAGCCCCGAGGCAATTAAATTGCGCCAGCTTTTTCCCTTTGAAAAATCTGCTTATCTCCTGACAAGGCTAATATGTGAACATACAAATAGCTCAGTTTTCAACTTTATCAACAAAACTAACTGTCTCCATAGATATGGGTAGGTCTTTGGGCAAGTGTGCTATATATCATATACACGAATAGACCAAAGAGATTAGGAGAATGTCAGAATCTTTCAGCAGCTGCCAGGTAGTTTTTTCAAGGAATCTTATACCAAGTACGCATCTAAGCTAATGAGCACATTACCGCCAGGCAGCAGTACACTGTTCAAGGGCCAGGGTCCTACTACACCATCTGGGTGTCCCTGGAACCCGACACGGTGCCTGAATCGGAGACAGAATTCAGCCAAATGCTTGTTGAGCTCCACTGAACCACATTATAATTTTTAACTCTGTTTAAAGACAGATTTGGCCCTTTTTTAAAAAAGAAAGAAACTAAAATACATTATTTAAAATTTACTAAGTGGAACACATAATTTATTCCTCAATAGGTTTAATTTATTCTTAATTCCTTTCTGTATCATGTCCATGGTGATGATGATTGCCTACATTTTAAAGCGTCCTAATGTCTTGCCTTGCAGAAGTTGCTAGTAGGTTGCTAGTTACAGTGTCTATGGAATTTTCATTTCATTCCCAGAGCATCAACACAAGACTGAGAGGCTTGTGGGCCCTTCTTTTGATTTACACTGTGTAGTATTTCGCTTTCTTAATAAATGAGGGAGGGCATCTCCTCCCTTGATCAGACACATTTATTACGTTTCCCATGACTCCAATGCCCTGGAGCAAGTCCTTCGCATTTAGCATATGCTTGTACTGAGAAGGTTATGCATATGCTCTGTTGCATGTATTGAATTCTGTTTCTCTTCCCAGTACCTTCCGGTGCTGCTACTGCTGCTAAGTTGCTTCAGTCATGTCCGACTCTGTGCGACCCCGTAGACGGCAGCCCACCAGGCTCCCGGGTCCCTGGGATTCTCCAGGCAAGAACACTGGAGTGGGTTGCCATTTCCTTCTCCAATGCATGAAAGAGAAAAGGGAAAGTGAAGTCACTCAGTCTTGTCCAACTCCTAGGGACCCCATGGACTGCAGCCCACCAGGCTCCTCCGTCCATGGCATTCTCCAGGCAAGAGTACTGGAGTGGGGTGCCATTGCCTTCTCCAAGTACCCTCTGGGCTGGTCTGCAATAACTGCCTATTACTTTTCAGGCTCAGCTCTGGGTACCGCCATGGTTCTTTAACTTACTCTGTGAGTTTGGTTCCTCTTTGGGGTTGGTGATAGGAATCTTGGCTTGGCAAACAGTCGGCTACCACGTATCGTCCCAGAAAGGGCTGATGGGCTTCATCATGGTGTGTGAGTCAAACTGCACAGACACTTCACATACCCACATGCAGTCTTGGGCTTCTGTGATTAGAACTCTAGAGGTTACCAGTAACCACTTGTAAATCCATTCTTCCTTTAAAACCCAAACCAGAAACCTCTAGCAACCTGCTAAGTCTGAACAATTTTCATTTTATTTTACACTTTCTTGAAGATGTCTGGACCTTCGTTAGAATCTGCTGGGCAAACAGAGTTGTGGTGCCAGGTATGCTGTACTCTCACCACATGAAGCTAGACTTCAGAACTGGACCTAAGGAGCCACGGAACACAGCAAAACTGCCCGGAGCAATTGTGCTCAGATTGGATTGGTTTGCTTGTAACAAATTGACCAAACTGACCACTTTATTTATGATCCTTAGGAACTAATAACAAAGTTAAAATCCATTTTCCAAGCTGTATAACACTCAGCAGCATTTTAAAATCATGCTCCAATTTTGTTTTTTAAAAAGCAGTTTCCCCGAAAGCCCCCATAACAAAAAGAACAGTTTAAATAGATTAATTTATGTTACTATATCTTTAAGGTATTATAATAAGCTGGAGTCATGTAGGGTGACCTGGGAATTTCCTCTTTTCCCTTTGTAATAAATAAACTTTTCACCAGAATGGTCCAGTGGCCTCCAATAATGTAAGCATGGTGTATGGTAAAAACAAATGTAGCAAATGCATAAATTCATGCTAAAAGTAAAACTTAGGATTATTTGAAATTTATGAGATTTTTATACTGTTGATTTTTGGGTCAATTCTATGCACTGATCCACTGACATAAACATAGCTTTAGTTTTTACTACTTGATCAAGAGTCTTATTTTACTAATGTTTATATGCATCACCAATAAGCAGGTCTACAATTAAATTTTTGATTCATTACATAATCATATTTTCTAACCCTGTTTCAGTCTGAAACAAGCATGTTAGAATTTGGTATTGTGTGTCTGCTAGATGCATTGTGATTTATTAAATTTTATTAAAGGAGAAGTTTCATTTTCTTCTCCTTTCTTCTTTTGAGGAAATAAAAAACATTCTTGGGGAGAAATTAAAAAGTGAACATCACTAACTAGGAAATACTTCTTATTCCATCCTACACCCCTGTTGACACTCCGCACACCTGCCCTGATTGTATGCATGGTATTTTATCTCCACCAGACTTGGCCATAGACCTTTATTTTCACATGTTTGCCTTGATGCTTGGTGATTGACACCTTCGTCTCTATTAACTATTTATTTGCCTTTGAAGTTACATCATATTCACTTTCCAAGTCTGTATTTTTTTCATAGCCCAATAAAATAAATGTGTTTCATGAACTTCTTTGATTTGTTTCTTCTTGCCAAGTTTTTTCTAGTTCTTTGCTGAACTTCACAATGAGTATTTTACTCTGGTTCTCTTAAAGGTGTGTGTGAGTTGATGAAGTTCCATTGTATAAATAAAACCAAGCCAAAACTTGCCACTCAAAAGATAAAGCCAGGAAAGAATAAAGGCCGTATGTCAATACAGAGAAAGAGACTGACTGCAGCTCTTTTTTCCTGCTTGATGTTTATAGTTATTTCTATGGAAACTGCACGTGGCTTTCTGAGGGTTGACTCTGACCCTGGGGTACACAAGTAACTCTGAAAACAGTTGGTCCCTTAACTTTGAGTTCGTCATATACGTATGCTTATCCTTCTCCTTAATTCTTAACATGAGGTGGATGAGACCATCAAGGTATTCATGCTGGGGGATTTTGTGTGTGTCTTTGGGGTGGGGGGAGACAGCAGCCAGTAGAGCAATGTGGGAAGGCTTCTTCTCCTTCAGGCTGACTGGGAACAAATACAGAGTAATGTATTCATATTAGCTTCCTTGTTGCTTAGAATTAAGTACCTGAGGTTCTCCCACTGATTCTATTTGTTCAGATTTTCCTGTGAGTAACTTTGCCAAAACCCAAAGCAATTCGTCTGCCTACCTCCTCTATCCTTGTGCCTCCCTCCACACCTTACCACTGCTTTCTCTCAGTAAATAACTAATAGGAGATTCCAGGGGAATAATCAGCTCACAGTATCTTTGCCTATATGTTGTTTATTTACATCCAGATCTTGTGCACGTGTATGTATGCTTAAGGATGATATTTTTATTTTACTCAGATTTGGAAAAAAGAACCGCAAAATTCAAGCCAGTATAAGACCCCATTTCAGAGGGTAAGGGCACTACAGGAAGACAAGGATTAGCAAATCGGAGCATGAAAGAGGAGTTTTAGGAAGACAGAACCAGAGAGGACTGCCTTTAAGATGTGGAGACTAAGATGGGGAGGTTCTGTGATAGGGCAAAGATATTTTTCCTTCAGGGAAGTCTTGGTGGTGTTGGGCAGCTTGGCACCACTTCAGCATGCATGATACCAAAACTCAATCCTATGCGTTGTTTTTAGCTTTTTAATGAGAAAAGAAATGTTGAAAAAATGGAAGTGATAAATATTTTTGTGCTGGTGGACTAAACCTTAGAGTTTTAAATACCAAAATTCACCATAGAGCAAACATGAAAATTAAGCTTTTGTTCCATAACCGTTAATGTGTCCAGTGCTTGAGTTTTCAGGGGATCATTAGCTGGATGGTGTTCTTTACTTGCCCTGCGGTGGCCTAAATTTTGGACATTTCACAGTTTATTAGCAACTCAAACACAGAACAATTTTTCTATTTATGTAATACTTGGGTCCCTATTTTCATGGGAGAGGATATATTCCAACTCTTGACTGTGGGTTTTCAATTACCCACGTGGCCTGCCTCCCGTTAACAGGAATAATTGGAAACTGGATGTACAGAATACAGATTCACAGTCATAGAAAAACTCTGCTACAAGTGTGAATTTTACAAGCCTCTGTTAAAGTGTCTTCCAAAATCATGTTTTCGTGGAGACTTCCTATATGAGACCTCCGATATAATATGCCCTTTATCTCTCACACGTATTTTTCTCTCCTAAAATGTAAAATATTATCCTATTTTCCTTTTCTTTAGGACTAGCATGGGACTTATCACATAAGCCACTGACATAATTTTTAGTTTTAGTAATAGTTTCATGGGGGAATAATTGATAGTCCAACTGTACCTCAGAGTATTTATAAAAAGGAGA
Organism: Bos taurus; assembly: GCF_002263795.3. Taxonomy (NCBI): domain Eukaryota; kingdom Metazoa; phylum Chordata; class Mammalia; order Artiodactyla; family Bovidae; genus Bos; species Bos taurus. The sequence goes on along the minus strand of NC_037348.1, from coordinate 47,003,842 downwards.
GTACTTATCTAATTACACTAACATTTTTTTCATACTGTCATTAAAACAGAAAGTATGCAATGTCTTTTTAAAAATTTTCGTTGAAGTATAGCATAATACAGAAAGCACAGGTCTAGCTTCACTGAATTCTCACAAACTAGATACTCATGCATCCAGATCAAAACACAGCCCATTTTCCACTCCCAGAAGCCTCCTGGTGTCTGTCTGTATTCACTGTTGCACCCACCCCCACCATAGGTAAGGACCATCCTGATGTTGACCCTTTTTAATTTTCAAATATTACATCGTTTTCTCACCAGGCTTATTGGCTGATTTTTGTGGGAAAGCAAAGGGGGGTGGTTAATCCCCTATAGCTGACTTCTTTGCATTGTGGGATTTTCCTAGCTGTTAATTATTAACTTTTCCTTAAAATAAAACTTCCATTGTGTAAGGAGAAAAACTCCATGAGCACAGTACATGTGATATAAATCACTTTTATGTCTGTGAAACAGCTGAGTTTACATTTTTATTACATTGTTTGAAAAAGTATCTTTTCATCTGGAAAGAATCAGTTTAAAATGTGATTGTCAACACAACTAAACCAGTTTCTGTTTAAAATGGCTGCTGGTGGAGTTAACTATAATTAAGCCAGGTTTTTCTTCGTAGATATTAGTTGCTAAAACCTAGAGTTTTCACTGAGATTTATCAAAGAAATTTCTAGACTTTAAAAGGCAGGTAAAGTGTTTTTGTTTAGATGGAGGAAGTAATAAGTAATGAATAAGAATATTAATGTTTCCCTGTGAAAGGTGATTTACTGGTGTAGTTTTAAGTTAGATGCAAAATAATATGTGCATTTATAAAATTTTGCCTCATAGAAATACTTCAGTTTGAAAAAATGGGCTTAATTATTAATTAACAACTTATAGCATAATTTTCTCTTTAAAAATTTTTAGGTATCAATAATTTTGAGAGGATCCTTTTAGAAATTTTCTATAGTTTAATTATATTAACCATTCTAATATAAACAGTAGTTTTAATGTCTGTAGTCATTTGCTTATGTTCACTAACTTCTTGCTATATATTTTGAAAAATTTAGAAAGTAAGGACAAATCTTTTGGTGGTATTTTTTGCTGCATTTAACTTTGAACTCTGTTATTAAATGAAAATTGATATATAGCATGTTCCTTTTATGGCTAAAATACTATCTTTGGAAGATGTGATATAGATTTTCGTTATACTTCCCCTGGTTTCCAGTACTGTGATGCCATTATATATGTAATTTTATAATAGTCCAACTTTCCCAAATCCCTGCTTTGAAAAGTTAATTTTTCAAAGTAAGGCAGTCATCATCAAGTGATTGGGTGTGCTGACTAACCTTTCATCTTAAACCAGAGTTCCCAAATCCCATTATTTTGTGGCTTTTCTAACAGAGGACTTATTTTTACACCCTCAAAAGTGTTGCAGACTTTTTTGGAGGACCACTTCTCAATAATCCATAATTTAATGAACTCTCTGTTTAAATATGAGCCAAACAGAGACCATTTTGAATATATAATATACGTTCTTCAGGGAAAGGATTTTGTGAATTCACAACACACAATCTATGGTTCTCTTTTTTTTAACTAGCTAAAGCAGAATAAGTTCAGCATTTTACCTGGCAAGAGCAGATGTAGTACAACTTCAAAGGCAGAAGGAGAGATATAGACAGTTTATAGATTTAAACAGAATATGGCACTGGCCCTCAAAAATTAGGCTTAGAAATAATTGGAATTATTATATAGATCAGAAACACTGATGATGATTTATTTTGGTTTGGACATTTCCTTTGAGATAGTTAATAATTATTATTCTACCTATTACCTTTGAATTATCACTGTAAATATATTTATATCCTAAGATGCCACCATACTTTAGAAAGAAAATTTAACCTTAACAAAAACACCTGTAGATCCTGGGGCCAACTGATGTTAAATACCACTCCATGAAGCTGCAGAACTCACCTTGAACGCTCCTAAACAGTACTTTGTATATACCTTTATCTTTTTACCAATTATTAATTTAGATAGAGTGCTTTTCTCTACTAGAAAAAAATGTATATAAACCTAACTGTCGTAAGAAGATGAATTTTTATATGAACAAGACAAACATTTTTTTTTCCTGCTTACCTTTTAGTTTTCTATATATTTTCTAACATATTTTTATCCGACTCTGCCTCATGTATGTTTGTGCCAAATGACAGATACAGGGTATATTGAGTGCTGCTCAGTTTCTTTAAGGAGGATTGATAGAATTAAATTTTTTCAGGAAGGAAAGGTGTTAGTAAAATGAACACATAGTGACCACTTTAAATACATAGGTATATGAAACCCTCAGTGGTTTTCTCAAAACAAAATTTCATGTTCTTTTTTCACTCCAATACTTGTCCTTTCTTCTCTGAAGATATTTGCTTCCACCTCCTTGCCCCCACCACCTCAAAAAAACTATAAAATACTTTAAGGAAAACAGATTCCCAGTGGCAGAAATTCAAATGACTTCTGTTCACTTCACTGAATTTAATTCTTTATGAGATTATCACAGTAATACAATGTCAGTATTAACTCCCAATAATTCAACTTCCTATAATGTTTTTAAAATTTCTGTCAGAAAGTTAGTACTTTTTATTCCTGTCATAAAGTTAATATTTGCATGTATTATACTTATCAGCCCATTGTAATGAAATTTATTGAAAATGAACAAAGAAATCAAATGTTAATACATGATTGAAATAAAATACACTTAGAGAAGCAACAAAGAAACATTAGGTAAATATCTTTTTCTTGGAAATCTGTAGATATTTTAGATATTTTGTTTGGTTGCTGAAACAGTAAAATGAGTAAAACCAAGTCTTCAAAAATCCTGTTTCCACCTGGAATTTGTAAATTTGACAAGTTCATTAAGCCATAAACCCTTGTGGTTGGAAAATTGATCTTTTCTAGGTAAGTAAAATAACTAAAGAGAAAGCAGTGACTTACTTTTCTTGAGGGCCAAACTGGTAAGACAAGTTTAGTTCTCAGGAATATGAGGTCCTCTTAGGAAAAGGAGAAGAAAGATAGATGACAGCAAAATGCATACTTTAAATATTAATAAAATCCAAAGATTTCCATCAGAATTCAAACATTAAACACAGACTCGTTCCTTAGTTGGTTGTGAAATTAAAGATGCAGTTAAAATGCTAAATATTTTATAGTGTTACGGGAGAATGTTTGGAGCCTTTTTGTTTTTTAACACATACAGATGTGGGAGCCGTGTTCTCAGTCGCCGTGGTCATCCACGACTAAAGCATGGTATCGTGCTTGGGCGCAAGTGATCCATAAAGGGGCTGGGCTAGGGAGGCAGCGTCCCTGGGCGCCTGCCTCGGTGGCTCAGCCTTCCATGACCGCGGCTCTTTGTTGAGAATTGTTGGCAATGGCAGCAGTTTGCAGCTTCAGATAAGAGCCGCCGTTCTCAGGTAGTGCCCTCCATCAGGGCCCTGATGACAGACTGTGGCGTGCACGTTTTTCCAGGTGCTCTGTTTGCTCAGTAATCCTTCAGTGCCAATCTCCCGCAAAGACTGAGCGGGACCCATCAGTAATGGACATCAGCCATTAAGCTCGTAATATTTGTGATATATCAGGTTTCTGCTTTGTTACCCTCAAGTGATGAATGCATGCTGTTATGCTCTAAGAAAATAAAGCAATGCTGTAAATACATCCAAACTTATAAAAATTGCTGCTCTATTTCTTCCATTTCTTGAGAAATAAAAGCTGAGTCCCTCAGAGCTGCTAGTCTTTTCCTTTCAAAGTACAGAGAGCAATATACTTTAAGTTAGTGTTTGTAGTTTGCTTAGGGTCCACATCAAATTACTCTCAGAGTGTCTACACCATGTTTCACCTTGATTTGATACAGCTAAGTTTATGCGTTGGGCAAGCATTCTGATTAAAACAGGCATGCTTGCAAAGGACTATTCAAAGAAACCATTTGTTCCTGCATGAAAAAACCCAAACAGGGAATTTAGGTGTTAAAATAGCATGAGGCCAAGGCAATTCTCCATCTTAGTTATTCCTATATTAGTCAGACATGTTTCTGCCTCACAGGAAGAAGTAATAATTTTTTAAAACATCTTGATATATTTCAAGAAGAAAATGTGTACAGAAAATAATATTGTTTTCAACATTTTGTACCCAACATTTGCATCTGTCTTGTAAATATATGTATACAGTTATTTGGAATGATGTGATTTCAGTTTAGTATGGGCTAAACACAGTAGAAACGGGCTGTGTTTTCACTCTTTTCTATATTAGTGTCAATTTCACCATTAATTATTGAGGTTCTTCAAGAAAGTTTATCCTTTTTGAAAATATTCAGAAATTAAATTCCAGAATTGGCATACTAAGTATATTTAAACCCCTCAGATTTCTATCTATTGTTTTCGTGAATTTTTTGGAAAATGCCATTGGCCCCTTTGCAAAGAAAAGGAAAATCAATGGTGACAGTCCTGAGGTAATAGTGTCATAAATGAGGATTTGGCCAGGATTAGAATCCATGACTGCTCACTCTTCCCACCATGCTTTTCATGGCATCTCAGGCTATTCTGGGACTTCCCTGATAACTCAGTTGGTAAAGAATCCACCTGCAATGCAGGAGATCCCAGTTCAATTCCTGGATCAGGAAGATCCCCTGAAGAAGGGAAAGGCCACCCACTCCAGTATTCTGGCCTGGAAAATTCCATGGACTGTGTAGTCCGTGGGTTCGCAAAGAACTGGACATGACTGAGTGACTTTCACTTTCAGGCTATTCTGAGGAAAGTGTATTGGGAGGGCTATTCCCTTGACTCTCTTTTGTTGGCCACTCTCCTCTCTACTGCTTTTGCCAACTTATGCAAAACTCCTTCGCATCACTGAGAGCAGGTCCCTGGAGTTATGTGTGACGGCCACTGCTGCTGCTGCTGCTGCTGCTGCTAAGTCGCTTCAGTCGTGTCCAACTCTGTGAGACCCCATAGACGGCAGCCCACCAGGCTCCCCCATCCCTGGGATTCTCCAGGCAAGAACACTGGAGTGGGTTGCCATTTCCTTCTCCAATGCATGAAAGTGAAAAGTGAAAGTGAAGTCGCTCAGTCGTGTCGGACTCTTAGCGACCCCATGGACTGTAGCCTACCAGGCTCCTCCATCCATGGGATTTTCCAGGCAACAGTACTGGAGTGGGGTGCCATTGCCTTCTCCGCCAGGCCACTGAGTAAATGTGAAAGAACACCACCCCAGTCCCTGCCCTGACACTGTCTCATTATCAAGGCTTTCAGTGTCAACACTGCAGCCCTTGAGCAAGAAAACTTATAGCGGACAGGGGCTGCATGTGTTTATTACCACAGGCTTATAATTGTCAGAGAGGTGAGGGGCCTCACCTCCATCAGCTCTAATTGCTATGAGAGTCTGTGAGCCTCTACCAATGCCCACAACATGGCCCAGAGCATTTCCTGTACAAAGGCTGGAGCCTGGGGTATGGGCGATATGCCAAGCTCCTTCAAAGTTTCCCCACCCCCATCTTCATGACATTTTTTTCAAGGGCCATTTAATAGGATGCAGGGCAGGGGGGCAGGTGTAGATCAGACCTCTGTGCTCCAAGAGAAAAGAATTGGAGTGATCTCAGGACTCAAAGGAAGAACTTTGCACAGACATAGTTAGAGGGATTAAACTGTCGAAGAATTTAAGCTCTGCCAGCAGAATGATGTCTCTGGGAATTTAGACACAAATTAGGAATCTCCTGGAATTCATTTAGTGCCGATTCTCCTGATTACTTTTCAAATGGGGCTGTTCTGATTTGTCCTAATTGCAGAAGTATTGCAGAACATCTTCTTTAGTGAGTTATCTTTAGAGAAGAAAAGCACCTCTGAATTGCTCAGCATTTACATTCAGGTATTCAAACTTAGGTATTTTTTATGTATAGTATATCGACTATATTTAAAGAACAATATAGATGCTTGAAACATGCCAAACAGCAGGAAACAGGAGTAATCTTTAACAAGTGCCTGCTCCGGTGCTGGGTTCTTTGTACACAGTACAATAGGTGATCTCTGAGGTAGAGTTTATTGTCCCCATTTTATAAGTGAAAACCAAGGCGCCTGAGGTCCCATAGCTAATAAATAAATCCAGGCATGTCTGATCCCAGGGCCCACGCTCTTGCCTGTACACCAGGATACCTCTTGAGCATCAAACCCATGGGCAGGGTCTTCAATGACCAGAAATCTCACATTTGTCCCCAAGATGAATGTCCTGTGATTCCACATCTTTAGTTTCTATCAAAGTGCTTCACTTCTCAAAGCAAAATTTCAGTATCTGTTTCCAGCTGGTCCCAGGTCACATAATCTTCACATTAAGCATGTAATAAAGACTTGTAAGAGTCCCCCAACTTCACCGTGGTGGGACTTTTGTAAGATAAACATGCATTAAAGAAATGAGAGCTCAGACATCCATTTTGCACAGGTGTTACCTGTGCATGTCTGTTCTTGCTTCTTCATTATTCTTCTTGCAGGGTGACTACATCTGGCCCCTTACATGTGCTTGCATCAAAAGAATGCTTTAGTATGGGACCTGAGCTTGCCAAGACAGCCAGCTTCAGATTGAACTTGAATTATGCTGGATGCTGACTGATCTACAGATCTTGCTCTTCACATTACTGTTTTAAACCACAGAACAATGGTAATGCTAATAATAATTTGTATTCCAGAAGCACCTTTTGATAAGAAGCTCAAATAGCTTTATGTTTATTATCTTGGTAATCCTCTCACCATCCCCCTGGGGCAGATGAGGGAAAATGTGTGTACATCTCTACTTCCCACGTGGAGGAAGTCAGGCACAGCAAGGTTACTCTCTAGATGAGAGACAGAGGGACGTGTCAGACTACTAAATGCATGTCAGTGAATCCAACACACACATACTATTGTTTGCTTGTTTGCAAGTTGATTTGACTTCGTTATCAAATCTAAGATTCAAATGGAATGAGTTCCACGGGAAAGAACATTGTGATTGGCTCTGCTCCCTATTCAGGAGCACCCAGCTTCTGGCCAGAAAGTGAGTTTCCCCTATCCATACCTGTAGGAGGACTGAGTTAACATGTTCTTGAGTCAACTTTGCACCCCGTGAGAGCTGAGAAACTCGTTGAGACACTGTATTGGAAATCTTTCCTTGGCTGCCAACCTTTCTGAGAGCCCCTCAGGTCAGGAATAGTGAGGAGAGATATCATTCCCAAAGCTTCCAACAGTTCATTTTAGCTTTCAGTTCCCGTGTCACACCCTTCTGCTTCCCATATAAAACATTTTTTTTAAGACACAAACTGCCAAATGTAGATAGTATAGTAAGCATGTTTTATGTACTGGAACTCTGTTTCCTTATCTGTAAAGTGGGAATCATGGTAGCCGGCTCTCAGGGTAAGAAAGCAAGCGGTACCTGTAAGCACTAGAGTCCCGTTTGCATCCACATCTCTCCGTGCTCCTGTGCATGAAGGAAACACTGAGCTGATTCAGCCCCTTATTCTACTACTCTTGTTCTCATCTCCAGATGGTAGCTAAATGGCCTTAGCTTACAGATCTGTTTCTGAAAGGAAGGGATGTGCTCCTATCTGGGGAAACCTGAGGTTACAAACCCAGTCTAGCTTGTTCTGACTGGGAAGGGTGAGGGTAGTTCTAGAAAAAGACAGTTCTGCTTAGGGGAGGTCCCAGGCATCTCTCACATAAAACTGTTGCCACCATTGACCTAACTCTCAAGATCTCCAGCCCAGAGAAGAGGAACAACTAGGGCCGATGTTCTGGTAGCACTTGGGTCATCCCAACTGCGTGAATGTAGTATATTTCTGTTGTTTCTATCGGGAATGTAAATGTTTCTGTTGGGAACTACTGACTTTCTTGCATAACGAGCCTAATTTCAGTTCCAGTAGCACTGGCACTGAAAGCTAAACTACCAGTTAGGAACACACGATCTCTTGTGCGAATAGGTGAATAGTCATGGAGCTCCAATGTGTCTTCTGGATTCTGTGCTGGAGAAGGCCCCACAGCTTGATTTAAACACTCCTCAAATCTGTCATTAAGAGCACGTCTATGGTACCTAGGCTCCTCCGCTAAGGACTAATAATAACTTTCATCAACAAAGTGTCTGACAATCTGAGTAATCTTTGGTGGTGCAGGGAGACTTTCAACCGAAAAAGGTGAAAAGAATGTCTAATCCCTTAAATATTCTTTCATATTTTGAGCTAACTCTCAATATTTTTAAAATTTACTCATCTCAGAAGCATGATACAAGTTTGGGCAGTGTGCCTCAGTGGCTGGTGAAGACTCTGGGGTTGGGAGGTGGAGAACAGAACCCAGGAGCTAGTTCTTGATTCTGTCAACTCCTTCTTCAGTCTGGAATTAGTTCTGGGCTCCCTTGGGCCTCCATTCTAATGGTAAAGCTGTACACTTCCCCCCTCCAACCATGGTTTGAAAGTGTCTTTACTGAATCTGGTCTTCTCTGAACAATTTGAACTCATGATTTTAAGTAACACCGTGATGGTGAATTGATCTCCCCACCCACCCCCTGCCCCCAGTTTTAAGTTCATGCTCAATTTCACTTAAAATGATTGAGTACAATGGAGAAGGTTTTAGACACTGAAATAGTTTGCATCATCCAAGAGTCAGTAAAGTTACCTAATCACTTAATTTCTACTTGTAACTGTTATCAGGTACGCACACACACACATACATAACTTGGCCCTGGAGGGCAATTTTGATGTGTGTAGGGAAACTAGATGAGCAATGCTGCTGCTGCTGCTGCTACTTAAACACACTTCTGTGCCTTTGCAAAGGCTTGTGACAAGTGACTGTCTCCTGTGAGAGCACCTTTAGATGATGCCAATATCAGAAACCGTTGGAGTTTTGCATGGCCAGTAGAAATGCCGGTGGGCATTATTAATGCTGCTATTGTTGAGAACTCTGTAGGCACTGAAATGAAAACATGACTAATGATGAGATGCTGTTGCATTAAAAGCACATTCTGTGCAGGGCACCATGTGCTAAAGAGACACAGATTCTCGGAGATGTTTTCAATGTGGGCATTTGATGTACATCCTGGAAACATTACCCATGTATTTATTTCACTCAATAAAACTTGGTAGAACTGACTAAACCGACTCCCTACGTCGGTGTCTGGTTTAGACTGGAAGTTGGTAAAGGGAGCAAGGATGCTGGTTTAATTTGGCGCACCCACACTGTCCTGTGGTTTCTCCCCCTGCTCCTCTGGTCCTCCCAACTTCCAGGCTCTTTTCAGCTCCAGATCCTTGAGTCCATCCCTCACTGAATCCTGGTTCTGTTTCTGGAACGATTCTTCTCTGCCTCTCCAATTCCCACTGCTATCATTGTAGTTGCTTTGGCCAGCCTTTCTATTTCCAATACCCCTTGCTCTTCTTTTCTGTGTCCACTTGTCTGAACATCACTCTCATCATGTTTTCTCTGCTCAGAAACTTCCACAGGCTCCTCACTGCCTTCTCCATGCCAGGTCAGGTTTGATGCTGCCTTACCCTCTTACATCCCTCGCTCTGCTCAAGCATGCTGTTAGAGCTCCTTAAGTGGGTCACTATGCTGTCTCCACATCATACCCTATTCATGCCTTTCTCCCTGCCTTGAACACCATTTTCCCCCTGCTTTCTCAATCCTAACCATACCTGAAAATCTAGATCAAGCCCCACCTTAGTTGAGCCTTACCAAATGACTTCTTCCCTCGCTAACCTTCATATACAACGTAGCTTTTCAGTTTCATTCACTGAGGATGAGAGCAGGAAGTGGAGTGCACAGGTACTAACCAACCAGCCTGGTTATCAATGCTCAGAAAGCAGGAATCTTAACTTAAGGTTCATGGACCTCAGCAGGTGTGAAGCTATCAGCCAGTTTTTGTATGTATATGTGTTTTTTCGGGAAGAATCCATAGTCTTCATTTCTCAAGGAAGATTCTCAAAATAGTCCTTGATTGTTGTTTAGTTGCCAAGTCGTGTCTGACTCTTGTGATCCATGGACTGTAGCACACCAGGCTTCTCTGTCCATGGGATTTCCCAGGCAAGAATACTGGAGTGGGTTGCTGTTTCCTTCTCCAGGATGTCTTCCCAACCCAGGGGATCAAACCTGTCTCCTGCATTGGCAGGTGGATTCTTTACCACTGAGCCACCAGGGAAACCCAGTCCTCAATAGGAGGGGGAAATAAATGAGGTTAGAAGCACTGCTGTTGTTCAAAGGTGTGAAGGAAATGGTAGTGTGCAGCTGCTGCCCTCAGAGCTGTGGATGTCTTAGTGAGAGCCACACTTATCCCCACATGGAAGAGTTGAATAGAGTTGTAATTTAGTGCTTGATTGGGTGGAGCTAAAGGCAGAGCCACAGTTCAGAGGCTTTTGCAGAAACTTAGGAGAGAAATCAGGTGGGCTGTGGTGGGTGCAGGTGCTGGGGGAGTGGGAGAGGGGCCTTATGAAGGAACATCAGGAAACAAGAAATTATGGGACTTGGGCAGGGAGGTGGCAGTTAATACGGATGAAGTGATAAAAGACAGAAATGAATCAGCTTTGTGATCCCAAGGGCTTCTCTTGGGGTGACGAAGAGAAACATGGTGTCATCTAAGAGTAAAGAAAGCTTTGGGGAAAAAGCAAGTGTTAGATTGAGCTGGGGGAGAAAGGAGACATTAAAGTAGACATGTCGTCTGGGTTACCAGAAGCACAAAACAGGAAACTAAGGGAGAGATTTGGGCATTGCCCACATCATCTTGCTTGGGTGTTTTAGTTATGCCCTAAAGAAATTTAAGGTCTTGATGAACAGACCCTTTTGCTTTTCTTGTTCCTGAATGTTGGGCTCAGTAATCCAAATCAGGGCTGCACCACTATGCATGATCAAAAGCATGTTATTCACTCGAAGCCTCCATTTGTCTCTTTCTAAATAAGGGGGTACCTACCTTATCAGGTGACTGTGACATCAAATTGAATGGTATGCATTTGTCCACTTGGGATGTTGTAACAAAATACACAGATTGGATGGCTTAAACAACTGAAATTAATTTTTTTGCATTTCTAGAGTCTGGAAGTCCAAGACCAAGGTGCCAATACAATTGATTTCTGATGAGAGCTTTCTTCTTGGTTTGCAGATGGCAACCTTCTCACTCTGTGCCCACATGGCCTTTTCTCTGTGCAATACAGAGAGAGAACTCCCAGGTCTTCTGTCCTCTTAAAAGGACACTAATTCCATCAGAATTGGGTCCCACCATTATGGTATAATTTAACCTTAATTAAGTATCATCATATTGGAGGATAGGGTTTCAACATATGAATCTGGGGGAACACAACCATTTAGTCCTTAACAGTATGTAAAAAGCTTAACTCGGTTCCTGGCTCAAAGTAAGCACTCAAAAAAACGGTACATCCCTCACTGTCCCTGTTCATCTATTCAACAGAGTTTTAATGAGTCATCTATGTGCGTGACACTGTGTTAAATGCTGGGCTAAAAATGTGAATCTGATAGTGTTCACCTCTAAGCCACTCCCAGTGTAACCTGGAGGTAGATACAGTACATTACTTAATGCTGTATGTTATGATGACTGTGTCACAGGAAAGATGGGTGAACTGTTAGTGAGGAGATGACACCTGAGCTGAGTCTTGACCAAATCATCGAAACAGCCAGGTGGGAAGAGGAGAAAGAGTGTTCTAGGCAGAGGGGAGACCACATGCAAAGGGGTGATATATGAGAAGACGTTGCATGTCCCAGGCCAGTAAGCGATCTGGGTGTGTTCAGGGGAAACCAAGGCTGGGGAGGAAGACGGGGGCGGATGATGAAATAGATTGCACTCTAATCCTGAAAGTCCTGGGCAGCCTCTGAGGGATTTAGGTCAAGATTGTGACACATTCAGATATATGTTCAAACCCCACTTCTTGTATTCAGATCCCAGCTCCATCACTGACGTTCTCTGGGACTCATGAAAGTTACTTAATCTCTCTCTGTCTCTCTGTCTCATTTTCCCACCTGTTAAATGGAGAAAATAGATAATGATACTTACCTCAGAGGGTTGCTGTGATGTGATTAAATTGTTCAGTGTGTGTAAAGCACTCAATGTCTGATACATTTGATATGCTCCACACTGTTTTCTATTATTACTATTTTAATAAGATCACAATGGCAACAATAAGGATTCAGAGTGGGAAGAGACCCACAGGGACAGGTCCTTTCAGAAGCAATTGCAATCATGCAGATGAGAGATTGTGACTTTCCCTGCCCACTGCACTCCAGACACTGTGGCCTCCTTCCTATTCTCACCCTACCAAACTCACTCCTACCTTTATCCTTTGTACTCAAAGTTCCTTCTACCCAGAATGTTCCTTCTGCCAGCTCTTTGCAAGGCTGTCTTCTCATCACTCAGCATTCAGCTCATATATAGCCTTTTCAGAGAGATACTCCCTGAGCATGCTAGTTGAAATACCCCTGTTCCTGATCATTCACTAATATATCAGTCTATTTTTCTTATCTTTTATGGAAGTCATTACTATCTGAAATTTTCCCTTGTATCTATTTGTTCATTTTCTTTTTCTTCCACTAGAGTGTAAGTTACCTTGTCTGTCTAGTGTTGCTAGAGCAGACCTGTTCATGGTAGTGCTCAATAAGTATTTCTAGAGTGAATGAATGAGGAAATGAACCTGAGCTAAGGAGATGGGCAGGGGAAGAAGCTAATCTATGTTGAGTCGTCACTGGTACGACATACTTATCATGCCTTGGAGGCAACCCTATAAGTTGGTGGCCTCATCATTATATAAAGGATAAACCTGGAGCTCAGAGACATTTGTATGAATTAGTCTTTCTACACATCATCCTTTTCTGACTGCATTACAAAGTCTAGACGTGACGTGTGTGTAGGAGATGGAGCCAGAATGCCTTGGAGAGTGAGAAGAGGCCAAGGAAGAAGCCCAGGTATGCTGAAATATAAGACAAAAAGGAGGGAAGTGAGTCCACTGAAGGGATCTAGAAGGAGCAACCAAAAAGTAGGAAGTACTACAGGGACAGGAGGTATCTTGGAAACCTGGGGAGAAGAGAGCTGTGAAGAATGAAGGAGGGGACCACAAACAGCAGGGGATGCAGCAGACAGCCCATTGAGGGGAGGACGGGGAGTTCCCATTAGATGTGGGTGGTGGAAGTTAATGTCTTTGGGGAGCACACTTCCAGTTTTACAGGCAGGGTAAGATATAGAGTATAAAAGCAATGACTCTTAGTAGAAAAGGAAAATCATGAAATCGTTGATAAGTAGCAGGGCTTGTGGAAGGGAGGGTGTATTTGTTGCCTAGGGCTGCTGTAACAACGACCACAGACTGCATGGCTTTAAACAACAGGAACGTGTTCTCTCTTGGTCTGGGAGCTAGAAGGCCATGATCAAGGTGTCTGCAGAGTCGGTTCCTTCTGGAGGCTCTGAGAGAGAGCCCACTCTGTGCCTAGCTCCTGGCTCCTGGCTCTTAGTGGCTGCCAGCAGTCCATGGCATTCCTTGGCTTGGGGCAGCAGAACCCCATGCTCTGCCTCCATCTTTATAGGACTTTCTGCTCTGTGTGTCTTCTCATTTTCTGTCTTTTCTAAGAACATCCATCATTGGATTTAGGACCCACTCAAATCCAGGAGGATGTCATTGTGAGATACTTAAGTTAATTATATCTTCCAAGACCCTATTTCCAAATCAGGTCACAGTCATAGGTGCTGGGAGTTAAGACTTGGACCTACATCTTTGGGCCACTACTCAGTCCACAAGAGAGGTCATTTTTTTTTTTAAGATGAGAGGGATTTATTCTAGGTTTTATGTGAGAAAGAGTTAATTTCCAGATCTAAACCTCTAGTGAGGCAGGAGTTGATGATGCTGGTAGATGAATACAATCTAACAGGATGAGCTGTCTCCAGTTTTCTGAGACAGGATGTGTGAAGGTAAATAGAGTTAAAGGTGGGGAGCTGGATGTTGACAGATATCCTCCCTGATAACCATTATTGACTCTGTGAAATGGAAGGCAAGATTATCTGCTGATAGTGAAGAGGGAACTTGAGAAAAGTGGTGTGAAGTTTAGAAATAGCACCTGTGAGAACAGAAAAAAGACCAGGAACTCATAGCAGTATTAAGAGTCATTGAGTTCCCAGTTGACATGGGGCATACATTCGAGGTGTCACCAATTTTCAGACCGTTTGATATTCTCCAGTGATACTAGAATCTGAGGACAGCAGCAAAGAAAGCAGTTGGTGGAAGTTCTTAGAAATGATGAATTGAGTGTGATTGCAAAAAGTAAAAGAACATACCAAGAGTAAGGAAAGAGGAGAACCCACTAGAAGTTTCATTAGACTGGAATGAGTGCGAGAGATGAAAGGAGCAGGTCCAGATGAGGTTGAAAGGCAGGTATTACTGAACCAAGGTGGGGAGAGGGGTGGGGCAAGGATGGAAAAATGGGCTGGTGACACTTAGTGTCTCCAGATGTCTCAATTCCAGGTGATGTAAAGCCCAGACCTTGGGAACAGGTTGCTAAAATGAGGTGGTGGTAAAAAAACAAAAAAAAAAATTAGAAATGAGGAAGTCAAAGAAATATTAGACCAGGGCATTTGGGCGCCGGCAGGGGGTGGTGAGAGAACTATTCAGTGTGATGGCTAGTATTAATGAGTGCGATGTGAAAGAACTTCAGTCCTCACTAGATGTAGGCCACTGGCACAGAGGTTACTCCCAGCCCTAAACAGTGGGAGAAAGCAGGACGAGTACTCCTCTGCTTGGGGACAGCCAAGAAACAGATATTTATTGGTTGTTTTATTATGGAGTAGAGAAGATTCTTTCTCTTTCAGTGGGTTTTATACGCATCCAGTCTTCCAAACCTTGCCTACAATGTCTATGCTGGCAACTTTGGAGTACAGAACCCCTGGCTTAGCTAAATATATTGCCCTCCTAGAAACCCAGCTCTGGAAAGCAAGGTTTCTTTTTCCACATCCAGAGTTCACTGTTTTTGACTTTCAAAGTCCTTAAATATTTGACAATTTATAAAATTATACAAGTTAGCTGGGAATAGATCTTTGGCAGAGCTCTGTACAAACTTCACATCCCTGGTTCCTTTCAACCATTCTATGTTGAGTTTCGGGGGGTAAATCTATGGAAGTATTCTGGGACCCAAACTTATACATGGGTCTACTCTTCCCCTTTTCTGCTGTTGATTTCCTGAGTGGCAATTGTTCATCTTTCACTAAAACTGACATACTTCTTCTTACAAGTCATATGGGAATGAATTTCTATTCAAACAGTTATTTGGAAATGAGCAACTGTAGACTGTTTCATAGGCAACTCTTGGCTGACGAGAGTAAAATCTTATGAGTGATAAGAATAAAGTATGTGAACTACTGTTGGTATATTTATAAAGTCTAGCAAAGGTGATTAAAATTATTGCACATGAGAACCATTGGGATCAATTTTAAATAATTTTAAATTTTCATGAAAATATTTTAAAGGTGGTAATTTCTGAAATTGAAACATCAGCTTTTCCCTTTAATTTGCAACTTTTTAAAAATTAAATAAGAGGATAATTGAGAAATTGTATATTATTAAAGAAAGAAAGGTTTCCAGAGTTAGTCAGTGTCCTCAAAGACAAACAGATAATGTGAGTTCTTACTGTACCTTTAAAAATGTTTTCCTTTAAACCTAGTCTTTTGGGACTTCCCTGGCAGTCCAGAAGTTAATACTTCACCATCCTGTGCAGGGGGTGCAGGCGTTAGTTCCTGGTCGAGGAACTAAGATCCCATGTACCTAGTGACCATTAAAAAAAAAAAATGGGGAAAAGAAGAATCAGTATTGTAATAAGTTCAATAAAGACTTTAAAAAAAAAGTCTTTTAAAAAACTCAACCCTTGTGAGTAAGATGTATATAGTTGTCTGTTCATCTTAGAATTTGGAGTCCAGAATATATTGTTATCAAAATCTCTCTAGCAAGCTGTCAGTTCTTTTCCTTTTACTGGTTTACCTGAAGTAATCTCAAGAAAAATATGGAAAAAACTTTTCTGTTGCTTTCTGAATCTTTTTCCAATGTCACATGGAATAATATCTGATAACATGTAAATCAAAGCAATTTATAGAAACTAACAATATAAGCAAAGAAATCAAGAGCATCTATGAGGCGACTACTTCCTATACTTGCTGAGTAATGGATGAAACTGTTAGAATTTACAGATATCAAGTTGCTACTATATATAAAACACTTGAGAAGTATTAAGAGAGCAGCCACATCCTTTTTGCTCAAGAGCTTATAGTCTAGTACAGAATTATAAATGGCAAAAAGGTGACATGCATTATTAGAAGAGAACAAAGGAAGACTCAGAAGATCTGCCATAGAGGAAAGGAGAAATTTGAGCTGGTATCTGGATGTTCCCCTCACCTGTTCAGTAGAGGTAGGCATATTAAACCAAGACATCTACCAGTACCCATCAGATGGACATTTAGTAAAGTTCATGTTCATTCATTACATAAAGCATCAGCAAGTAACAGTGACTCTTTACCTTGTCATAATTCTATTTTTCCCACTGTCATCTGTGCATGTATGTACATATGTATGTATGTATGTATGTATCATGAAATGTTAAAAAACATGTGCTTTCGATTCAGAGACACCTGACTCAGCAAATTACTTAACTTCTCTAAGCCTCAGTTTTCTTGACCATAACCTTAGACGAGACAACCTTAGAACTGTTGACAGCCTTAGAATCCTCCACATAGGATTACTGTGACGATTAAATGAAATTGCACACCAGCAGCCATCTGGTAAGCATTCAATAAATGGCACTATTATATTTGCTGTTAGCGTGTTGCTTCTTATCAACACAATGAGATTTTGAGCTCCTTTAGGACAGGGACTGTATATTTTTCTTCTCTCATAACTTATTCCAAACAGCTACAGATTTCGAGTAAATACTTAATAGATGTACATTGTTTGGACTTTTAAACTCTGGAACATATTCCCTCTGAGCCCCATGCAATCTGAGGATGAGCCATGCAGGGCGTCTTTTTCCATCACATATTCTATTTCTGACTTTAGCGCTTATATGCCCATAAGGGGTCTTTCCAGAGGAACATGAAGTGATATGGCCTTTGTGGCATGGGTGCCTTCGAGGGTGAGCCTTGTAGCGCAGCAGTGTCTGGGAGGACTAACTCATCACTCACAGCTGGAAAGATGTAAACATTCCACACCATTGTTTAGCCACCCAGTGGCTGGTAGGTGACTATTTTTCTTCTCAAAATCTGTCATCATGCATGCAACCAGGCAAAGTATTTTAAGTTTATTTTGAAAGAACATGAAATCCTCAAGAATGCTGGTAAATGTGAGATATTTTTTCTTTAGCCCAGTACCTCAGCACTAAAGAGACGTTTTAACCAGCTTTTCCTTCTGAACAATGTTCAGCCATCTCCCAGTTTCTTAACTCATAATACTCATTTACCACCGTGCCAGTGCATAGTGAAAGCCAGCAAAGATCACGTTGGCAATCGGCATGGTAGTTTCTAAAAACATATTGCACTTGTGTTCTACTGTGCTTTGAATTGCAACAAAAGAAGATGTCGTTAGTGATCGTTACCATTCCAGCAGGAGCCTGGGTTTCTCACCCCAAATTATGTAACACTGAACTGCCAGAGAACTATGCAGGAGACCCTTGGAATTCACAGATTTAACACTCTAGGTTTTGAATATTTGCAATCGACCATGAAGGTTTGTGATGTGTTAATTGGCAGTTTTTCTGAGGTTCAAATTCGAATCACATGTACTTTGAAGCCAGTGTTGAGGGTGATTGAGGAGCTAGTAAGCTAGCCTCGTTGGCCACTGCAACCCTCTCCAGTCAGACTTTTTTCTTCTCTACTCCTGACCTACGCAGTAACTCTTGGGGTGATTAAAAACTTGGTTTTAGTGAAAAAGAGAATTAGTCATCATATGAAAGATAAACTAAGTAAATCTTTCAAAAGTTGCCTGGTTTCAGAAGATGATATGTTTTGGGAATAAATATGTGTCAAAAAACAAACAAACAAAAAACCCAAATTAATTCTTTAAAACATGAGGAACCTGTGCAAAAATCTTCATATTCACAGATTTGGAGGATTTTTTTTTTTTTTTTTTGGTGTGTCTTAGGATTTATCCCTTGCAAATATCAAGAATTTCAAAACATGAAGTTTGGAAGGTCTGGATGATATTTTAAAATACTAAAAACAATTCCCTTGCTTTGCTTCTGGTACACTTGAAATATGAGTACTGAGTGCCAGGCTACAAGAGTTCTCTCTCTTTTCACAGCTCACAAAGGCTCTCAGTGGCATGACTTGCTCCTGAAGGAGCCCAGGCAGCATGTGAGCCTTGCTTTGTGGCCAAAGTGTGGCCTTGAAGTGGCACGTTCTGTGAAATGTTAGGGTTTTACAAGCTCTCCCTTCGCCTGGCTCGGAGGAAAGTGGTCCCCACCTGATGCTGCTTGTGGATTCAGACATCAGAGCATCAGTCAACAGCTCTTACCAGGGGATGACGAGGCCACTGGGCCCACACACCACGCTGTGTGTAATAAACTGTTCTCTGCTGGGTCACATCAGTCGTGTCCGACTCTGTGTGACCCCAGAGACGGCAGCCCACCAGGCTCCCCCGTCCCTGGGATTCTCCAGGCAAGAACACTGGAGTGGGTTGCCATTTCCTTCTCCAATGCAGGAAAGTGAAAAGTGAAAGTGAAGTCTCTCAGTCGTGTCAGACTCTTAGCGACCCCATGGACTGCAGCCCACCAGGCTCCTCCGTCCATGGGATTTTCCAGGCAAGAGTGCTGGAGTGGGGTGCCATTGCCTTCTCCGAAACTGTTCTCTGGTACCCTGCAAAATAAGACAGAGATTTTGGTAAAGCTTAAATGTATTCAATTTTAAAAGGGTATCCTTTATTAATATTTTTATGTTAAAATGTTCTTTTTTAATAAAATGATAGAGATGGTAGTTTTTTTAGGTTTCTTACTAAGGATGATTGAAAGTTGGCAGTTTTATCTGAGTCTCTGAACATTTTTTGAAATCTTACTTATCTGGAAAATCCAAAAGGCTAAATCTGGTTCTAAGGTTTATCAAGGAGGAAACTTCTCTAGAGAGCACAAGTTTTTCTTCTCAATCAGGAATAGATTGTATAGATCAGGAATAGAATGTACAGCCTCTGGGCTTTCTGCGCAAGAGCATCTGAGTCTTTAGGTCACACCTGAATCCAGCTCTTCTGTGCAGTGTTTCATTGCTACTCAAGCTATTAGACCAGCTGTGTTTACATATCTTGAGCCATTCAGAGTGAGTGATCTTTGTTCTGGTAACAATGGAAGGAGTTGTACTTTGAATTCATAAGCTGCATCAAAAAAAAAAAAATTCATTCTTGGCTATCATCCAAAAATGACAATTGCAAAAAATAAGATTGAATCAGTGATTTATTTTTGTATATTTTCTTTTTTTGTTGTTTTGGTTGTAGTGTTTCTGTTTTTGTAGAACTTATATAGTACTCAAAAATGGTGAGATTTACAAATTGAGCAAAATTTTAGGTAGTAATTTTTTTAAGTTTATTAAAGATTTAAATATAGCAGCAGGCTGAAAACCAGATGGGCTGTCAGATAGCAAAAGTTGAGCTAACAAGAGATTATTCTTGAAGACCTACATCTTCACCTGTTGTTTATCACAGTGGAATGTTGACATATCTGTTGCTGCTCTGTGAAGTCAGAATCTGGCACTTAGACCTGATCCCCAATAAGGGCCTTTAAGTTTAAATTTGAGCATAAGGTGGACAGCAGAACATAAGGTAAACAGCATCTAAATAAAACAGATATGCAGAAAGTCAAAAGAGTTTCAGGAGAAATAGAATATAGCCAACCAATTCTTAAGACTGATTATATATATAATATAATTACATATGGCAAAATGAAACACAAGCAAATCTACCTATCCTCTCAGTAAAGGCAAGGTAAGTGGGAAAGACATAAGTCAAATCTGATTTCCTCATAGAAACTGTTATAATAGGGGATTATATGCCTCACCAAGAGCCTGAGGCCTGAAGTTTTCTAGAAATCACCACAAATCATAAATAATCAACAACAAATGCTGTGTATACATGATGTAATGCTTTCTGAAATAGATATAAACCAAGCAGGGCAATCCTTCAGGTCCCAGGCAGAGAGACAAGCTCTGTCTGGACCAGAGGCCCTTGACTTGGAGGAGGATGAATTCTAGACAACTCTCTGAACACATGTAGCTGCTGTGTTCAGAGATAGTCTCTGACCTGACAGGAAATGTAGATTTTTTTCATTCTTTAAACAAGGCACCATGCCAGGCCCTTTGAGGATGTGACACTAAATAAGATAGAAGACAAGGGTGGCCCCAGAAAAAGTCTGAGAGAGAGAGGTCTCCATTAAAAAGATGTAAACACAGCAATGACACAGCAGTTTACGTATTTCTGTGCCGCTTGCGGTTTTCTGCTGAGAGATGTGTTCAGTTTCTCTGTCATGAATTCTATTTTTGTGGGGGAAAAAATGGGTCTACATATTTTGAAAAGAATTTTAAGCTACTAAGTTTAAAAATCTTCGTATACTCTTGGGAGAAGAAATATGTAAACATGAATCATCCAAAGATAATTGCCATCCTTATTAATAAGTATTTGGATAATATGGAAATAATGTGATGAGAGCAGTGCTCTTTGGGATTTTTAGAAATTTAGTTCTGTTTTGTTATCACTGGTATTTTATTTTTTAATACTTTTCCAATGTTGATAGATGAAAAAATTTCCAAATTATGAATGACCTTCAAAAATGTATACAGTTTCAACAACAGTAATACTTGAAGGGCAATGGAAAACTCCTTTAAAGAATAATAATAACAAATAAATAAAGAAAGTAAGAAGAAAACTTTTTGGCAGTAATGGATATGTTTATGGCACAGATAGTAGAGATGGTTTCATGGCTGTGTACTTGTCTCCAGACTCATCAAACATGTACAGCTTTCTGTATGTTGATCATACCTCAATAAAATGGTTTTAAAAAAGGAAAGAGAAAATAAAACTCCTTCAAAAACAATCTCTTCCCTTTGTGAGGATACTGAAGACAGAGGGAGTTTCTCTTGACAGAGAAACCAGAGATCAAATTGCCAGCATCCGCTGGATCATTGAAAAAGCAAAAGAGTTCCAGAAAAACATCTATTTCTGCTTTTTTGACTATGCCAAAGCCTTTGACTGTGTGGATCACAATAAACTGTGGAGAATTCTTCAAGAGATGGGAATACCAGACCACCTGACCTGCCTCTTGAGAAAGCTATATGCAGAACTGGACATGGAACAACAAACTGGTTCCAAATAGGAAAAGGAGTACGTCAAGGCTGTATATTGTCACCCTGCTTATTTAACTTCTATGCACAGTACATCATGAGAAACGCTGGGCTGGAAGAAGCACAAGCTGGAATCAAGATTGCCGGGAGAAATATCAATAACCTCAGATAGGCAGATGACACCACCCTTATGGCAGAAAGTGAAGAGGAACTCAAAAGCCTCTTGATGAAAGTGAAAGAGGAGAGTGAAAAAGTTGGCTTCAAGCTCAACATTCAGAAAACTAAGATCATGGCATCTGGTCCCATCACTTCATGGGAAATAGATGGGGAAACAGTGAAAACAGTGTCAGACTTTATTTTTTTGGGCTCCAAAATCACTGCAGATGGTGATTGCAGCCATGAAACTAAAAGACACTCCTTGGAAGGAAAGTTATGCCCAACCTAGATAGCTTATTGGAGAAGGCAATGGCAACCCACTCCAGTGTTCTTGCCTGGAGAATCCCAGGGATGGTGGAGCCTGATGGGCTGCCATCTGTGGGATCACACAGAGTCAAACATGACTGAAGCGACTTAGCAGCAGCAGCATCAGATAGCTTATTAAAAAGCAGAGACATTACTTTGCCAACAAAGGTCCATCTAGTCAAGGCTATGGTTTTTCCAGTGGTCATGTATGGATGTGAGAGTTGGACTGTGAAGAAAGCTGAGTGCCGAAGAATTGATGCTTTTGAACTGTGGTGTTGGAGAAGACTCTTAAGAGTCCCTTGGACTGCAAGGAGATCCAACCAGTCCATCCTAAAGGAGATCAGTCCTGGGTGTTCATTGGAAGGAATGATGCTGAAGCTGAAACTCCAATACTTTGGCCACTTCATGTGAAGAGTTGACTCATTGGAAAAGACTTTAATGCTGGGAGGGATTGGGGGCAGGAGGAGAAGGGGACAACAGAGGATGAGATGGCTGGATGGCATCACCGACTCGATGGACATGAGTTTGAGTGAACTCCAAGAGTTGGTGATGGACAGGGAGGCCTAGTGTGCTGCGACTCATGGGGTTGCAAAGAGTTGGACATGACTAAGCGACTGAACTGAACTGAACAATTGCCAGGGAGAGGAAAAATTTGTAGTTGTTGGAAGTATGATAGAAATGTTAACTAGAACCAAGAAAGAAAATGAAGACAAAGGAATCTTGAGTCACATTATCTAAAGAGCCCCACTGTTACACTTCCAAGTGAATCTGTTTTATCCAGACATTTAGTAACACCCTGTCATCATGTTCCCCTTATCCTCAGCTGCACCAATGCCAGGGGACATCACATCAAGTGATACCACATTGCTTTGTGAAGAAACATAAAGAAAATCTAGCATGTAGGTTTTTATCACCTGGAGCAATCATAATACCTTGTTGTGTTAAGGTCCTGTCCAACTAAGTCCTGTCCAGCTCTTTGTAACCCCATGGACTGTAGCCCACCAGACTCCTCTGTCCATTGAATTCTCCAGGCAAGAATACAGGAGTGGGTTGCCATTTCCTTCTCCAAGAGATCTTCCTGACCCAGGGATTGAGCTCACATCTCCTCCATCAGCAGGCAGATTCTTTACCACTGAGCTATCTGGGAAGCCCAATTATAATACTAGCTACCATTTGTTGGGTACTTCCCCAGGCATGGCACTAGGCTTGTCCTTTCATGATCTGTTTGTCTTCTAAACAATATTGTCTTCATATCTTCTAAATATTGTTTCTATGTATCTCATTTTGTAGACATGGAAGCTAAGATTTAGAGCAGTTAAGTGACCTTCCTATTATCATAGAATCTGGAAAGATTTGAACCCAGGTCTGTCTGAAAGCAGCTTTTGGTCAACTGAGAGCAATTTGTGTCTCCTTGCTGCAGCCAGAGGGACTAGGGGTGCTGGGCTTCCCTGGTGGCTCAGAGGGTAAAGAATCTGCCTGCAGTGAGGGAGACCTGGGTTCGATCCCCGAGTCAGGAAGATCCCCTGGAGAAGGGACTGGCTACCCACTCCAGTATTCTTGCCTGGAAAATTCCATGGACAGAGGAGCCTGGCAGTCTACATACAGTCCATGGGGTCACAAAGAGTCAGACGTGACTGAGCAACTAACAGAGATGCCACAGCCACAATTAGAGTGCTTGGGAAAGTGAGAAACAGTGACTGTGAAGTCAGAATAAAAGTCAGGCAGAGAAGGCAATGGCACCTCACTCCAGTACTCTTGCCTGGAAAATCGCATGGACAGAGGAGCCTGGTAGGCTGCAGTCCATGGGGTCACAAAGAGTCAGACACAACTGAGCGACTTCACTTTCCCTTCTCACTTTCATGCATTGGAGAAGGAAATGGCAACCCACTCCAGTGTTCTTGCCTGGAGAATCCCAGGGACAGGGCAGCCTGGTGGGCTGCCGTCTCTGGGGTCACACAGAGTCGGACACGACTGAGGTGACTTAGCAGCAGCAGCAGCAGCAGTGCTACTCTAAAAAAGAGGGGGTAGACATTAAGATCATTTTAATCATTAATTCCTTAAAATTAATTAACTGGTAGGTAAGCCCGAAGTCAGTTTACTGATTCGGGTTTTCTCTTGGTGTTTTAAAGCCATCGGCACTAACAGGAAGAGACGTAATTGCTTCTCTCCTGGTTCATTTGGCCCCTAACACTGATGTTAGGTGCATCTCTCTTACTCATTCTCACCCTGAGGCTGGCTCCTTTTCACCACCTTCTCTAGGTCAACAGCTTATTGGGCCCTTCCTTCTCTGATGCTTAAAATACAAAGCCCATCCCAAATGCACTGAAGCCATTCAACAAAGGCTGTTGCTGGTGGGTGATTCCAGGGCCAGAGAAAGGTGAACAGTCAGTTGGAATCCTGAAAATTCTTAGAGTGCAGCTCTGCAGGCAGCTACATGTTTTTCCACACTGCAGATCTCAGAGAAACAGTGCCATGGTAGTGGGCCCAGATGTGCGTCAGGATCACAGCCGCTTCATTTCAGCGGTGTCTGCAGCACCAGATGTCCAGTAAAAAAGGGTTAAAACTTCAGATCCCAAGCCTGTTTTGCCACCTCCTCACAAAGTGCCCTGGCGAGACAATCCTTTGTGATTACCTCATTATTCATCACCTCCCAGCAGATACCAGCGGGCCTGATTTGCTGGGCTAGAAATCCTTGTGGGTGTCATGTGTCAGCTAAACAGGCTTAGTTACAATAGAGCCTGATTAGTTTTCACCTTGGCCTCATAAAATGTGGCATATGTATTAGCATAATGGATTAGGAGGAAAAGAGCATTCCCTGCAAGAAGTGAGTAAGTGCAGCCCTGGGATTCACACATTTGATCTTGGGTATATTTGACTCACTCCAACTGTTCAAGATTTGATGGCTCCTTTTTCTCCTAAAAACAAAACAAAACTAGTTTCAGATTCTCACACTTTTTACTTTTATACTGATTTTCCCAAAGTTTCACACAGAATTTATAGATTTGATCGTCATAGTTTCTAAGGCAAATTGTAATACCACAATCTATTGCTTACTCTAAGAAGAGGTACTCCTGGACATAGACTTTAAGTTTTATGTACATGCAACCATCCTGTGAGTTCGGAAGAAAATCAGAATAATCACTCTCAGTTGGTTTATGCAGGTCCCACATGCAGATATAGAAATTTTTTCTGGCCAGAATACAGCATGGTAACATTTCTGCTTCCAAGTCCATTCCATTTTTTTTTAATACTATCTGTATAAAAGCCATTTTACTAAAGCATTATAAGATACAGCAGATAGATTTTTTAAAATTCCTAATCTAGGAATATTAATTCCACTGAAAGGTTAACAAGCACAAGAATCACTGAATTTAAAACAATAAAATTAGAAAGAAAGCTTGGAGACCAAAAGAAAGAAACTAATATTTAAGTGTCTCCAATATTTGAGATTCTCCAATATGCCTGATGTTTTATTTGTTTATACTTATAACAATATAAGTGGTAGCTATATCATTAGAAGGGCTTCCCAAGTGGCATAGTGATAAAGAATCTGCCTGCCTGTGCAGGAGACACAAGAGATGCAGGTTCGATCCCTGGGTCAGGAAGATCCCCTGGAGTAGGAAATGGTAACCCACCCCAATATTCCAGCCTGGGAAATCCCATGGACAGAGGAACCTGGCAGACTACAGTCCATGAGGTCACAAAGAGTCAGACACAACTGAGCATAGCACGCATGTGCGTGTGCGCGCGCGCACACACACACACACACACACATGCATACCATTAGAAATATAAATATCATCACCCAGTATTGGCATGTTGAAGGCATAGACTCCCATTCAGAGATACCTACTGGCTGCCACATACTATGCTGAATGCATTGTGTGCTTTATTTCATATAATCCTCATGCTAATCCTACAAGGTCCCTCTTGTTGTTGTTTAGTCACTCAATTGTGTCCGACTCTTTTGCAACCCCATGGACTGTAGCCCACTGGGCTCCCCTGTCCATGGGATTCTCTAGGCAAGAATATTTGAGTGGGTTGCCATTTCCTTCTCCAGGGGATCTTCCTGACCCAGGGATCGAACCCACATCTCCTACAGGTGGAATCTTTACCGCTGAGCCACTGGGGCTTCCCCCAAGGTTGCAGTTAGAGATGAGGAAATTCAGCTTGAAGATTATATAACTTGCCCACAGAGTAAGTGACAGAACCTGAAGTCAGTCTCTGGTTGGTGTGACTCCAAGGCCTGATCCTTTACAACAGACACTGAAATGTGGACTCACTGAAGTCAAGTCAACATGTGGGTATCTCAGAGAGTCTGGGGCAGGCAGAGGGAGCGAAGATTCAGAGGATGGAAAGCCCGGAGTAGATTTGAGGAACACATAACAGCCCACTCTGGGTCAGAGCTTGTGAAGACAAGCAGTAGGAGATACACTAGAAAAGGGCTTAGACCAAATCAGGAAGGTTGCGGAACCCAGAGTGAGAGTAGGCCCTTCCTGTGGTCAGCAATACTTAGCCATCAAAGGCTTCTGAGGAGGAGAGCAACAGGACCAGATCTGTACTTTAGGAACATTAGTCTGAAAGGAATGTACAGTTCAGACCAATATCTTTCACTTTTCTTTGATCACAACCCATAGTAAGAAGTACATTTAGTATTGCAACCTAGTGCGTGTATATTTAAAACATATTTTAAAATGAAGCGAAATTGTGTTAAGATAAATATCTTTACCATATGCAAAACACTGACACTTTCTATTCTGTTGTATTATATTCTTTGTTTCTTTTTTAAAAAATAGTACTAGTTGTAATTGACTTTCATAACTCAGAGATGGGTTACAACTCACAGTAAGAAAAACAAGGGTTTAGATCATAGTTGGGAGAGATGGAACAAGGTGGGGAAACATGACAAATTCTGGCAGGGGTGGAGGCTAGACCCAGGGAAATGGGAGGGGCACCTAAAAAAGGATATTTCAGAAGGGAATGACTTGGCAATTCAAGAGGCTCTGAGGCTGCTGATCATGAACAGAAGTTGAAAAGATGGATGGAGAAACTGGCTTTGTGTGGGATGAGAATTTGATTTTGGATGTGCTGAGTTTCAGGTTCCAGGAGGTATCAAGCAGACAATTGAGTAAGAACCTATAGGCCAGGAGAGACTTTTAGGCTAAAGTATCCTGTATTGATGGAGAAGGCAATGGCACCCCACTCCAATACTCTTGCCTGGAAAATCCCATGGACAGAGGAGCCTGGTGGGCTGCAGTCCATGGGGTCGCTGGGAGTCGGGCACGACTGAGCGACTTCACTTTCACTTTTCACTTTCATGCATTGGAGAAGGAAACGGCAACCCACTCCAGTGTTCTTGCCTGGAGAATCCCAGGGACGGTGGAGCCTGGTGGGCTGCCGTCTCTGGGGTCGCACAGAGTCGGACACGACTGAAGCGACTTAGCAGCAGCAGCAGCAGCATCCTGTATGGAATGTTGTATGTTGAGTTTTATGTATCAAGTGTGGTATTTTGAGTCTTCTGTATTGAACATTGTATAATGAGTATTCTGTATTGAATGTTGTGTATTGTGTATTGCCATCTGTACAGAGGAGCAGTTAAATTTGAAGAGAGTAAATAGGGCTTCCCTGGTGGCTCAGTGGTAAAGAATCATTCTGCCAATGCAGGAGACATGGGTGCAATCCCTGATCCGGGAAGATTCCACATGCCAAGGGGCAACTAAACTCGTGCAGCACAACGACTGTGCTTAGGCTCTAGAGCCTGAGACCTGCAACTGCTGAGCCCATGTGGACCCAAGAGCCTGTGCTTTACAAGTAGAGAAGCCACAGCAATGAGAAGCTCATGCACCACCACTAGAGAAACAACTAGAGAAACGGCAACTAGAGAAAAATCTGCGAAGCGACAAAGACCCAGCAAGGCCAAAAAAAATAAAAAATAAAAATAAACGTTTAAAAAAGAGAGAGAGTAAATAATATCCAAGTGAGAGAAGGGAGAAGTGCAAGGACAGACTCTTTTGAGCACATACGTTTGGGGAGTAGCAGCGGAAAAGGATACACAAGAGGAACCAGAAAAGTCGAAACACAGGAAGAAAACTCAGACATTGCAGTTGGTGACTTCTTCCTGTTTTAGTTTTTTTTCTCTTTTCTAGTAGTCTGAGCTTTGACAGGCCACAGCAGACTGGACCCAAACAGTAAAGGATGATGAGCAAAGTTGGCTTCTACTCTCTTGCATCTAACAGCGAAACCTTTGGTACTTGTACTTTTCCTTCAGCCCTCAGGTTCTAGTCATCTTCTGCTGTGGAACAAATTATTCCAAAACACTGGGGCTTAAAACAACCATGATATTTTCTTCGACCTTTTGCGAGCCATGAGTTTGGGAAGGATCCACCTGATCAACTGAGGGTGGGAGCTAGATGATTCTTTCCAAGATGGTTTATTCACTGGCAGGTCTGGTACCTCAGCATTTAACTCTCTCCACATGGGGTCTCATCCTCCAGGACCTCTCCTCAGAGCATGGTGGCCTCAAGTCATCAGACTTCTGACATGACAATGCAAGGTACCAAGAGCAACCATTTCAAACTACAGGAAGGGGAAGCTTCTAGTTGAATAAAGCCTGGGCTCCCAAACTGGTGCAACATCACGTCTACCATGTTGTATTGGTCACAGTAGTCACAGAACCCACCCGGACTGAAAGAGAAGGGACACAGACCCCCCTATTCAACTAGTTCCCAAAGTCTGTACAAAGGGTCTCAAATGTGCTTAAGAGCAAGATGGCCAGTTACTTTGTGGCCCACCACATTCTTCCTTTCTTCTTCAGGTTCCCTGCAACATGCAAAACCATGTGCGATGGCCTGTCACAGACCCTGCAGGGGGGCCTGCCATCAAAACAGTTCAGCAGCGTTGTCGCCCATTACTGAGAAAGCTCTGGTCTCGGTCGCCCCTGCTGGCGGAATGCTTTGTGTTAGGCCACTGCCTCAATTATTAGGGCTCCAGATATATCATAGCCATCTGGGTCCTGTGCCAGAGGAGTGTGTGTGTGTGTGTGTGTGTGTGTTGGAGTGTGCATCTGGAATCACTTTTGTTATTAATACTGTTACCTTGTTCTCCAAGCAGTGCAGCTCATGGACATTGTATATGAAAACCACTCTTCTTGGACTAACTTTTTTTCCCATCATTTAATAGGAGTCCCCAGGACTCACCCCCAGTTCCTGCCAGGGGCTGAACCTGGGAAGCAATCTCAATGAGAGACAGCACTGACCCAGGCTGCGGCATTGTTATTGGGCCAAGCGAAGGTTCCTAGGTGGCTGCTCCCTTGGGATGCCTTCAGTCCTTAGAGGCTCCACCATGTCTATGGTAGTGAATGTGATGGGGCTTCTTTTTCTGATCTCAATATGCCCCACTGTGTCTGGCTCCTACGTGAGCACCACTTTGAATCACTTTGACCACACCCCAACAGTGAGCATAGACTATTTCAAGCTTGCCACTCCTACCCAAGTACCTGAGGCGGTCTAGCAAGCATTTCTTATCCAGCACAAACAGCTCAAAGTTCTTCCTGGTCTCACCTCCAGTGGGGAATGACTAAGAGACATATAGTTCTCATTGAAAGCATTCATCACCTTTCTAATAAATCAGTTATTTGTTAATAACAGAATATCCTCTCCCTCCCAATGGACTATAAACCCTACAAGGGCAGGGGAAAAGCTCCTGTGATTCACCTCAGTATCTCCAGCACCACCCGAGCACAGCTTAGCAACACTCAATAAATATTTGTCACATGAACAAAAGAATGACTGAGTGAATGAACAAAAAAGCAAATGAATGTTCTCTCTGTCCTAAATATTTGCAGAGAAAAACCCAGACCTGGGCCTCTGCAGCCCTAATTCCATCTCATCCTAGAATCAGTATGCCCATTTTTTACTCTATGTTTGGAAGCCTATATTGAATATAATTTAATTAGCATGTCTCCCTTGTTTTATAAAATTACAGTGTTACTTTTTAAAATTCCCAGATCTAATCTCCTTGCTTTGCATGGTTTAATGCAGGCTTTTAAAACTTAGACAGAGATAAGTATCACATGGTGTTCACCTTATAGTAAGTTATAAACTTGTGTGTTTGCATTCACGTAACTATGAGGGTCTATGTAATTTAGGTAATGGGTTTATTTTGGCTACATTGTCTAAGTATGTTGGATTAATTCAGTGACATATTCTTAAACTCTACTTTATGCTACAGAGATGCAGTAATACTAACATTTATTAAGGGCTTACCATGAACCAGGCAAAGGTGTAAGCTCTTTATAAACATTATCTCAATCCCCATACCAGCTCAGTGAGACCAGAATAACATCTCATTTTACAGATGAAGAAGCTAAAGCTTAGAAAGATCCATGTCAAGGTTACACAGCTGCCAAGTATCAGAGCTAGGATTTGAACTAGGACCCTGTTACAAACTTTAAATGCTTGATAACCACATGTTAGATTAGAATTGATTAGAGTTGAGACTTTTCAAGCTGAGATGAGTCTGCAATATTCAGGGAAGTCTGAGCTTCCTAAATACCCCCTTGATTGTGGTGTTACACATGTAGTCTCACATTCTTGCTGTGTGTGTGACTTAGAACAAGCCTCAGAGCTGCCCTTCCCAGGACAGAGACCCAGTTTCCATTGAGGGCCAGGCCAGGCGAGCAATCTTCAGTGAAAGGCAGCACTCTGACCCAGGTACCCCTCTCTCTTCTCCACTGATACTGCTAACTGGGCTCCATTTCTTCAGCTGGTAAAAATGGAATTAAGAAAATCAAGTCTCTTACCATGAAAAATAGATGACATAATATGTATAAAATTACTAACTCAGTGCCTGATATGTAGTAAGCACTCCAATATGAATTTGTATTAATAGTATCACTTTTACTATTGAGATAAAAGTTTTCTGAATCTATTCTGTTCTGTCACTGGCAGAGAGAGCACACTGGTTCTGTAAGAAGTCTAACTAGCTGTTGCCTTTGCTAAGTTTATCACTCATGATACCTTCTTGCACATGCAAATATAGCTTTCATGTCATGGAAATCTACCTATAATCCCCTATGAAACCTACATTTTGACAATAAAAATGAGCAGATTTGAGCTATACATTATCTATATGTCATTTTTTTCATCTTTTTAAAAATGTTTATTTATTTATTTATTTTGGGCTGTTTTGGGTCTTAGTTGCTGCATGTGGGATCGATCATGACAACACACAGCCTCTCTGTTTCATCGTGAGGGCTTCTGTCTGGTTGTGGCGAGTGGGCTCAGTGGTCATAGCACTTGAGCTTAGTTGCCCCACAGCATGTGGGATCCTAGTTCCCTGGTCAGGGATTGAACCTGTGTCCCTTGCATTGCAATGCGGATTCTTAACCACTGGACCACGAGAGAAGTCCCCATATGCCATTTTAAAGTGATAGTATAAACAGACATCTGGCAGTAGGAAGAACAAAAAGAAAACAACAACAACAAAAATCCTAAAAAGTATCCATACAAGATGAATAGTTAGCACCTAATAACCAGAATTCACTATATCCTTGAATCCTGATCTGTTATGCATCGATCTGTATATCTTTGTAGATAACTTGACAATCTGATCAAACTACTAAATGCTGTTGTAGTTCATATTTTCATGTATCATTTCTATTTCTGTAGATCAATCCCATTTTAACCGTTAAGTCACTTCTGTGCAAACATACCCTAATGTTGGTGTATCAGAAGAGTGATTCACAAACTAAGCTCTTAAACTGGCTCCTTTCCAATCAGCTGAGAAGTCAGTTAAGATCATTGGTTTGTTCCTTTATTTACACAATACAGCTTATGATCTCCATGAACATTTGTGCAGATTAACTGATTTTCAATAGTTGTTGCAAATCATTTTAAAATACTCATTAGCAGGCTGTGCGACTTGATTGGGTCAGCTTTAAAATGAGTCAACTCTATAAAGACAGCAGCAGATATTTTCCTGGTTTGCCTCTCTTGAGAGAAAGGCACACAGTTTCTGCACCTTCAAGGAAGCTGTCTAAAGTGAATGCTGTCCTGAAGACACGTCTGGCACAAGGCAGGACACTAATGTGATGTGTGCTCAATAGGAGAACAAAAAAAGGATGAGAGAGAGTAGCAAAGTCACACCCTGTGGGCTGGCCGTGCCAACCTAAGCAAGAGAAAAATGCTGCAAGGCTTCTGTTTGGATGCACAAACTGAATGGTGACATGGCACATCTAACCTTTCAGAAGATGATGGCAAGGGCCAGAGCAGAGCCCCAGAAATGAGATGAAAGGGAAGAGGAACATCTCTGTGGCTGTAATTAAAGAGATGCCTTTAAGCCTGGTCTAGACATCTAGTTGGTTTTCAAGGAACAAACTCTGCAGTCTCTAAGAATGTGCCAGCAACTTTGGCAGCAGTGAAAAAATAATGAGGCAGAAACCATTTAATACCCTTTTTTTTTCTCTTTTCCTTTCTTTTCTGTCTCTTTTTTCTTTCTTTTTTTTCTCCCCCTTCATTTCTCATCTCTGTGATCATCCTTCCTCCATTCCTCTTTCCCTCTTTCTTTGGGAAGGAGCCGAGTATTCTCCAGAAGTGTTTTCTCCTACACACACACCCTGGCATTCCATGTCATTAGTAGGTATGGAAATGAGAGAGGGAGTTAGACGGGAGGTGAAAACATTTTCAAAAATTAACGAGATTTAAATGGGTTGGTGATATAACTTCAAAGTACATAAAACATAAATTGACAGACCTTAAAGGAGAAATAGATAAATCCACAATCATAGATATTTTAACATTTTTTTTCCTTTGGCTGTGCTGGGTCTTTGTTTCAGCATGCTCTGGTTGTGGCACATAGGCTTCTCTAGTTGTGATGCATGGACTTAGTTGTCCTGAGGAATGAGGGATCTTAGCTGCCCCCTGCCCCCTGGGGATTGAACTCGTGTCCCATGCATTGGAAGGTGGATTCCTAACCACTGGACCACCACGGAATTAGAAACAATTTTAAAAAGAATAACTGGTATAATTAGTCACAAAAAGTTTAAATGAAATAGTCACCAGCAGAACCAGTGGCTTATAAATGAGATAAAATATCATGAACCTCAGTACAGTTCAGTTCAGTCGCTCAGTCGTGTCCAACTCTTTGCAACCCCATGAACCAGTAATTATTTAGTCGAACTTCCCAGCTGGCTCAGCAGTGAAAAATCCACCTGCCAGTGCGGGAGACATGGGTTCAATTCCTGGGTCAGGAAGATCTAGAGAAGGAAATGGCAACCCACTCCAGTATTCTTGCCTGGGAAATCCCATGGGCAGAGCCTGGCGGGCTACAGTCCCCGGGGTCGCCAAAGAGTCGGACACGACTTAGCGACTAAACAATAACAGCAAAGTAGTTAGTCATGCCTAGTAAAATGTGAATTGGGCTGACTTGGCCATGGCTCGAGATTATGTGGAACAAGCATTGAGAAGGGTCCATCACCGGGGAGGCAGCCTTTGCTGCCCTGGATGTAGTGTCCACATCTCCTGGGTACATCAGTGGTGCACGAGTCCTCAGTAAGCAGCCAGTGAACAGCCAGGTTCTGTCCTCACTCGTCCAGGTTGAACACATGCCTGGAAAGATATCCACTGAATTATTTACTGAAATGATGTAAGGAAGAACTTTCCCAGGCACTCAGCAATTTACTTTTGTAACTGCTCTGCTGCTGCTGCTTAGTCGCTTCAGTTGTGTCCAACTCTGTGCAAACCCTATGGACTGCAGCCCCGCCAGGCTCCTCTGTCCATGGGATTCTCTAGGCAAGAATGCTGGAGTGGGTTGCCATGCCCTCCTCCAGGGGATCTTCCCTGTCCAGGAATCGAGCCTGGGTCTCCTGCATTGCAGGCAGATTCTTTACTGCTGAGCCACTAGTCACTGTCATCTGGAGATGAGAGTTATATGCTATGAGAGGGAAATGAGCGATCTTTTTCTACCTGTACTAACCGAATTGCTCTTTGATCCTGGCCTTTCCCCCTCTGGGATGTGATTTTCTCCCCGTAAGACGTAAATGAGGTCATCTTAAACCAAACAGCAGAGAGAGATCATGAGGGCTTATGGGGGCTCACTTGGAGCCAAGGGGTTATGTCAGCAGCGTGAAACATTTAGAGCCTATCTGTGGAGAGTTTTAGGGAATCAGGGAGATTGAAGACAGGAGTAAGCATTTCCATGTCAGTGCAACAAAATGTCCTTCTAAGAACTCTGAAATGGAGATGATGTTTACAAGGAAAGGGTCTTCTGCCTTTCTGAGAAGGAAACTAGATATGCATTTTAAAATACTTTCCCTGGATTTAGATGGCAACCTTACTTTCATACAAAAGAGGCTGAGAATAGGAAGGCTGCCCTTGCCAAAGTGCATGTTCGTAGGAAAAAGAAAACATTTCTGAAGGGATGTGTAAGGCAGGCCTGCTGGGGCAGGTTTCTGCTCAAAGGGATCTTTACAGGGTTTTCAAAAAAAATCCTACAGGAGCTGCACGTTAGGGGCTGGCAGGTCACAGAGGAAATGCCAGGCCCTGAGTCCTCTCCCAGTGCAGACGATGCCTGGGACTCAGGGTGTCATCTCAGAGCCCAGACTGAATGGGGGTTCATAATGAGAATGTCCCCTTGTCTCTCGGTTGTTACCCAAAGCTCTCTTCTGCCTCCTTTGACATGTAGAACGCTCGGTCCAGAAGGGAAGTGGATCAGCCTTTGATGAAGCTCATGCATTCACTTGGTTGTTAGTCTGTATGCTTCTACTCAGGGCTGCTCTCCTCAGGACCATTGGAGGTTTTAGCAAAACCAAAGAATTAGGTCCCCTCACTGCCTCACAGTATGCGTTTAGTTCTCATGCAAGAGAGTGTCGGGTCTTGGGAGCCTTTGGGACATCCAAAATTATTTCTCTTCTTGACAGAAAACACAGAGGGAAGTTATTGCTGGATTTCCCCCATCTGGGTTAACCAAACCCAAGTGGATGAACTTCATGGTACAAGTCTAGAACCTCCTTTTCCTTTTGACCTGCTAACCTAGGGAAAGGAAAACTTGTCTTTCTACTTGAGCAGTTTTGCCTTCAACGCAAAACCCTTTCCAGTAGCTCCATACATGCCCGGGGACCTGACATAATTGGCTGTGTTGGAGATATCTGAAATATAAACATCAAAAACACCCCGCCCGTCCCTGGGTCATGCCCTATGCCTGGAGCGAGAGTACTGGAGCCAAATGCTCAGGTTCCTCTTGACTAGACCTGCCTGCCTGGGAGTGTGGTTTACACACTCAAAGCTAACTGCTCCCACAATGGGCCACATGAAGCCTGAGCAGCAATGTAGAAACTCAGGCAGGTAATCATGTGGAGCCCCAAATTCAGGGGAAAGACTGCCAGAGAGGAACTGGGCCCTAAGCTGAGGTTAGTCACCAGGCAGACCTCCCCTTCATATGGGCTCTCTGCTGAACTCTGAAACACCGAGTTAAGAACTGAGCATTAGCTGAGGGGCAGTAGTGTGCAGGACTCCCAAGGCAACCTGCATTCTTGTTGGATATTCACTTTTCTGCCACTCAGTGTAAAAGGCAAAGCCTTTCCATTAAAGTGTTCATTAGCATCGCCTTTAGTCTTGCAACCTCTGAAGAAGTTGCCTTATGCCATTGTTGTTCAGTCACTCAGTCATGTTTGACTCTTTGCGACCCCATGGACTGCCACATGCCAGGCTTCCCTGTCTTTCACCATCTCCCAGAGTTTACTCAAATTCATGGCCATTGAGTCAGTGATGCCATCCAACCACCTCATCCTCTGTTGTCCCCTTCTCCTCCTGCCTTCAATCTTTTCCAGCATCAGGGTTTTTTACAATGAATCAGATCTTTGCATCAGGTGGCCAATGTATTGGAGCTTCAACTTCAGCATCAGTCCTTCCAATGAATAATCAGGGTTGATTTTCTTTAGGATGATCTCCTGGCTGTCCAGGGGACTCTCAAGAGTCTGTTCCAGCACCACAATTCAAAGGCATCAGTTCGTTGGCACTTAGCCTTTCTTATTGTCCAGCTCTCACATCTGTACATGAATACTGGAAAAACCATAGCTTTGACAATATAGACCTTTGTAGGCCAAGTAATTTCTCTGCTTTTTAATACCCTGTGGTGATAAATGCTTATTTGAGTCATTTCACCACCAATGTGACTCTCAAGGAGCCCAGCGAGCTGGTTTGAGGGAAAAGAACCTTTGGGCTGCAAGCAATTTTGCTTTTGCTCATAAAGTCTAAGTTCTAACAAATGCTAGTGGTGACACTGGCATCAAAAGGCATATGGAATTACCACCACGCTATTTCCGGGTCATGCCATCAAATTTTGACTATAAGCAAAATCTAGACACCATCTGCATGTCCATAAATATTGAGACTAGCTAAAAATAATTGTAATGTATTCATAATATTGAATGCCTGGCAGCCACAAAAAAGAGTGAGGTAGATTTTTTTAAGAACTAATATGAAAGATGTAAGAATATACTAAGTACAAAAGGCAAGTTATATATCAATATGTATACTATGACTCCTCTTATATTTAAAAACATATACCTGAATGTACATATATTTGATATGTGTAGAAATTTTTAAAAATCTCCAGTGGGAAATGAGTTGTCAAAGTGGGGTCCACAACGAGTATAGAAATTGAGAGGCCTTAAAAATGTTACAGCAAATTGATATTTTCACTACATACAAGTGTGTGATCTGTTGAACTTAAACTTTTTTGGGGGATGGGTTTGTACTTTATATGCCTTTGGGTGGTTTTTGGTAATTGTTCTAGTAATTCATTTTTATTGTGTTTTCAAAAGTATTGGTCCATGAGGATTGGAGATAAGGAAAATTTATTCCTTTACCTCAGAACATCTGGGAAGCACTGTTCTAGGAATGTGAGCAAGAAATCCTATTTACACGTTTACTTCACACTTGCCATATTTATGTATTGTTTGAGTAAAAAGTCAAACCTTGAATTACTTTTATGATTAAACATTTGGAAATGCTTAAATTTGGGTCTAAAAAATAATACCAGGTCCATGTTCTTATCTAGCACACCTTTCCCTGACATGTTCATCCTAAAGCTTCAATCATAGCAACTCTTGAGCCTTCCTCCTGTTCAGAAATTGCCCAGGCTTCAAAAGAAGCATTTCTTTGGCAGAAAGGCCAAAGGCTTCTAGGAGAAATGGGCAGGCAGTAACCAATCAAGAAAGACTGCCTGTATTTTACAAAAGAAGTTTTCCACATCCATGAGCACAGCTGGAGGGAGATCCTCTCTCACAGATGAGAGCACTAGGCTCATGTCTCATTAAAATCTCCTCACTGGATTATAGATCCGAAATCCTCTGGGGAGCCTTGTGAACCACGTAATGTTTCTTGCTTTGCATCTTCAATTATGCATCTTTGATTTAGCTGACAGATGTGAAGCAGTGTTCATAGCCAGGCAATCCCCTGGTGACCACACATGTGCGGAGGGAGGCGGCAAAGCGCTGTCTTGCAGCTCCATCTGGCACCGACCTCCAGTCACTCAGAACTTTTCTTCATCCACTTTCCCCCAGCCCCCACCCTCCCCTCCTCTGCCCAGGCCCTGGCATGAATTGGGTGGACACACCCACTTTTACTCAAGCCCCTCTTCCTTTTGGAGGGGCTCCCAAGGCAAATGGAAATGGTATGCCAATCTGAAAGAACACTTCTTTTATTATGGGATGGCACCACCCCAGCATGCCATCAAGCTTTTCAGTATAGAAATCAGGCCAGATTCTGGCCTTATCCCAAGACATGGCTGCCAGGACCATATAGAGAAACATCTGGCTGGACAGTTGGAAGCCCTTGGCTCAGCTGTGCAGGAAATCCACTTTCAGCCCCAAGTTCCATGCTCTCATTTGCTGTCCCGGTAAAGATGCCAGGCCTCTATGCAGAATCTACTTGGTCTCCAAAAGGAGAGGGACATCTCTGAGGCCATCACCAAGAACATCAGCTGGTCACGCTATAGAATAAGTGTGTTGCCAAGCAAGCTGCATGGGAGTGGGACGCATAGAGATCAGTGATCATCACCATACGGCACTGACAGAAATGGAGAGAAAAGACTCCCACGTGTGTGAGTGTGCCTATGTGTGTGCACACTGTGATTCATGGTATTGTTCTGTGTGCAAAATGCCCAGTTTCTGAATACAGTATTGGTTTTTAATGATGGATGGTAACTGAATTCTACTCAGATATCACACTGTTGCTTCCTTCAATGAGCAAGAAACTTTGATGCCTATGGCTGGATGAAAACTGTTCAGTATCAGATTTTTCTAAAATGTAGTCAGATAGCAGATTTGTCCCCATTCATTATTAGTTACTGTGCTGCTGCTGCTAAGTCACTTCAGTCGTGTCCAACTCCGTGCGACCCCATAGATGGCAGCCCACCAGGCTCCCCCGTCCCTGGGATTCTCCAGGCAAGAACACTGGAGTGGGTTGCCATTTCCTTCTCCAATGCAGGAAAGTGAAAAGTGAAAGTGAAGTCGCTCAGTCATGTCCGACTCTTTGCAACCCCATGGACTGCGGCCCACCAGGCTCCTCTGTCCATGGGATTTTCCAGGCAAGAGTGCTGGAGTGCCTTCTTCTGTACATGGGTATGTTTTGGACTGCTTTTCAAGGGCCAAGACTAAATGACTTTCTCTTTTATTTCTGTTTTTTAAGAATTGTATATAGGAGTTCATAGTTTTATATTTAAAACCTTTGTTTTCCTACACTGTTGTTTCCCCAGCACTGATAGTTTTCGTCATAAATACCAATTTTAAAGTTAACAATCACAAAATTGAGGGTGTATTTTTTTAAATTCAATTTCCTTCACCTCTTAGCTCACCTAGTAAACCTATAGTTATGCCTCCTTTGCTACACATTCTGCTATTGATGGTGAGAATTTTTCTAGGAAAATTATTGAATAGAATAGGAAAGTATATAAAGAACTAATAGATGAATTAGTAATACCTTTGCTACTAAATTTTTCCTTGCATTATAGTTTTCTTCCTTTTTTCCTCTTTGGGGTACTTTCTCTCATAGTTTCATGCCATCATCTTATATTACTCTGGAAATTATTTTAAGTGCCCACAATGTGCGTGCTATATGGTGTGAGGCAGCGGACAGCCCATTGGTTTCAGTATCGGAGCGTCCTGGGCTTCAACCCCATTTTAATTATTTCTTAACTATGAGGATGTGGATAAGTTACTTAGGCTCCAAGTGTCTATTGTTCCCCTTTCATCTGTAAATAAAGATAAAATAAGATTATGTATGTCAGACAACTCTTGTTAAATCTTATTTCACTCTGCTTTAATGTGCTTGGAACTTATTCATATCTTTATTCACACCCCTTTCCTTTTATCATGACCTCAAGGAAGTAGAAGATTGATAAGTTTACAGCAGTAGGTGGTATATACATGTATGTGCATTTGTGTTACACATATAAGCAACAGAATAACATGGATGAAACGAAGCTCAGTTGGACTTTTGCCATAGGAATATAACACGTAAAGCAAGGAGATGATGATCGTGCTCTCTTGTGCCCAGATAAGCCCACAGTAAATGTAGATTTTGGTTCAAGGAATCCAAGGTGGATTGATAAGAAGTCAGGAGCCTTGCTGTATAAAGAACTGAGGTATTTTAGTTATTGAAGAGAGGCATCAGGGTGCTCAGTACCATCTTCAGATATTTGGCAGTTCCTCAAGAGGACTGGCATTAAACTTATTTTATATGACCTGGTGTGTTAGGATTCTCCAGAGAAACAAAATCAGTAGGATGAATGGATAGATGGACAGATAATAGATTATAAGGAATGGGCTCACAAGATTATGATATGTAAGTATCAAAATTGCAGAGCCAATGTCCCACTTTGAGTCCAAAGGCTGGAAACAGGAAGAGCTATTTATCAGTGCAGAGGCCATCAAGCAGAAGAATTGGTTTTTTTTGGGGGGGAGGCTCAGTCTTTTGTTCTCTTCATGCCTTCAACTGATTGAATGATGCCTACCCGCATTATGGATGGCAATCTGCTTTACTCAATCTCTTCCTGGCCCAGTCAAGTTATACATAAAATTAACCATCTCACCTGCTGAATAGAATCAGATGAAGGTCACCTAAAAAATGGAATGGGGCTCTCCAACAGCAGAGTCATCCCAGGATCAGACGGACACTCTGAAAGGATGAAAGATTCTGGCATTTCATTCAGTTCAGTCACTCAAATGTGTCCAGTTCTTTGTGATCCCATGGACTGCAGCACGCCAGGCCTCCCTGTCCATCACCAACTCCTGGAGTTCACTCAAGCTAATGTCCATTGAGCCAGTCCTCATCCTCTGTCATCCCCTTCTTCTGCCTTCAATCTTTCGCAGCATCAGGGTCTTATCAAATGAGTCAGTTCTTCGCATCAGGTGGCCAAAATATTGGAGTTTCAGCTTCAATATCAGT
This sequence comes from Bos taurus, assembly GCF_002263795.3. Classification (NCBI taxonomy): domain Eukaryota; kingdom Metazoa; phylum Chordata; class Mammalia; order Artiodactyla; family Bovidae; genus Bos; species Bos taurus. Next base: position 46,963,611 of record NC_037348.1, on the reverse strand, counting down.
CCTTCCAATGAACACCCAGGACTGATTTCGTTAGGATGCACTGGTTGGATCTCCTTGCTATCTGAGGGACTCTCAAGAATCTTCTCCAACACTACAGTTCAAAAGCATGAATTCTTTTGTGCTCAGCTTCCCTTATAGTCCAACTCTCACATCCATATATGACTACTGGAAAAGCCATAGCTTTGACTACATGGATCTTTGTTAGCAAAGTAATGTCATTTCAGTTCAGTTCAGTTGCTCAGTCGTGTCCAACTCTTTGTGACCCCATGAATCGCAGCATGCCAGGCCTCCCTGTCCATCACCAACTCCCAGAGTTCACTCAGACTCACGTCCATCGAGTCAGTGATGCCATCCAGCCATCTCATCCTCTGTCGTCCCCTTCTCCTCCTGCCCCCAATCCCTCCCAGCATCAGAGTCTTTTCCAATGAGTCAACTCTTCACATGAGGTGGCCAAAGTACTGGAGTTTCAGCTTTAGCATCATTCCTTCCAAAGAACACCCAGGACCAATCTCCTTTAGAATGGACTGGTTGGATCTCCTTGCGGTCCAAGGGACTCTCAAGAGTCTTCTCCAACACCACAGTTCAAAAGCATCAATTCTTCGGCGCTCAGCTTTCTTCACAGTCCAACTCTCACATCTATACATGATCACTGGAAAAACCATAGCCTTGACGTCTTAGATGGACCTTTGTTGGCAAAGTAATGTCTCTGCTTTTCAACATGCTATCTAGGTTGGTCATAACTTTTCTTCCAAGGAGTAAGCGTGTTTTAATTTCATGGCTGCAATCACCATCTGCAGTGATTTTGGAGCCCAAAAAAATAAAGTCTGACACTGTTTCCACTGTTTCCCCATCTATTTCCCATGAAGTGATGGGACCAGATGCCATGATCTTCGTTTTCTGAATGTTGAGCTTGAAGCCAACTTTTTCACTCTCCTCTTTCACTTTCATCAAGAGGCTTTTGAGTTCCTCTTCACTTTCTGCCATAAGGGTGATGTCATCTGCATATCTGAGGTTATTGATATTTCTCCCGGCAATCTTGATTCCAGCTTGTGTTTCTTCCAGCCCAGCGTTTCTCATGATGTACTGTGCATAGAAGTTAAATAAGCAGGGTGACAATATACAGCCCTGACATACTCCTTTTCCTATTTGGAACCACTCTGTTGTTCCATGTCCAGTTCTAACTGTTGCTTCCTGACCTGCATACAGGTTTCTCAAGAGGCAGGTCAGGTGGTCTGGTATTCCCATCTCTTGAAGAATTGTCCACAGTTTATTGTGATCCACACAGTCAAAGGCTTTGGCATAGTCAATAAAGCAGAAGTAGATGTTTTTCTGGACCTCTCTTGCTTTTTCGATGATCCAGTGGATGTTGACAATTTGATCTCTGGTTTCTCTGCCTTTTCTAAATCCAGCTTGGACATCTGGAAGTTCACGGTTCACATATTGCTGAAACCTGGCTTGGAGACTTTTGAGCATTACTTTACTAGTGTGTGAGATGAGTGCAATTGTGCGGTAGTTTGATCATTCTTTGGCATTGCCTTTCTTTGGGATTGGAATGAAAACTGACCTTTTCCAGTCCTGTGGCCACTGCTGACTTTTCCAAATTTGCTGGCATATTGAGTGCAGCGCTAGCAGGGACATTGTAGCGAGAACTCCAACTTCAGAAGAGAAAGCTAATGGCTCTGAAGGGTCCTTTCTAGTTCAGATGCTGTGGTTCTGTAATTCCATACTCAATTAGCTTTACTTCTGGAGGGTCTTCCCTAGTTATTTGGTTTTAAATCTTCAGTGCCATCATAGTGTACAATTCATATGCATGAAGTTCCCTATAGGGATAAGAATGGCTCTGAAGAGCAGGAACTATTTTTAAAATTAGTTTTTAGAACATCCCAAGAGACTACTTTGGAAATCAGGGCTTCTTTCATGATTACATGAAGAGTAAAGCAAAAGCTTGGGCTTCCCTGGTGGCTCAGTGGTAAATAATCCACCTGTCAGTGCAGGAGACATGAGTTTGATCCCTGATCTGGGAAGATCCCACGTGCCACGGAGCAACTAAGCCTGTGAACCACAACTATTGAGCCTGTGCTCCAGAGCCCACAGGCCACAACTACTGATGCCCGTGCACCCTTGAGGCTGTACTCTGCAACAGGAGAAGCCACAGCAATGAGAAGCCTGTGCACTGCAATGAAGAGTAGCCCCTGGTTGCTGCAACCAGGTAACTAGAAAAAGCCTGTGCAGCAGCAAAACCCAGCACAGCCACAAATAAATAATAAATAAATAAATAAAATTGTTTTTTATAATAAAAATAATAAAGGGAAAGTTCATAAACTCCTGCCTTAAATTCTTTCCCAGAAGTTAGTAATTTTTCCCCCTAAAGCTCTCTATTTCTAAAAATTTCTCTCCCCTTCCAGTAGGTTGTACCTCTTCTAAATATAAGCCCTGTTAGCTTATCAGGTATCCTCTCAATGATGCCTTCCCTAGAGACCCATCCAGAATCCGTAGCCTCCTTCCAATCCATATAGCAACCAGTTACCCTCTTGTTTTACTTTCTTTATAACTTTCTACTCTCTGGCATCATATTTTTATTGTGGTAAAATATCCATAACATAAATTATGCTATTTTAATCATATTTAAGTGTATATTTCAGCAACATTAGGTATATTCATATTGTTGTGCAGCCATTACCACCATCTATCTCTATAACCCTTTTTATATTGCAGATGTCACACTCTGCCCATTAAATACTAACTCCCCATTCCCCGCATCCCCTAGTCCCTGGGAACTACCTGTCTATTTTCTGTCTCTATGAATTTGACTACTCTAGTACCTCATAGAAGTGGAATCATAACAGTACTTGTCCTTTTTTGTGTCTGGCTTCAGTTAGCATAATAATATCCTCAAGATTCATCCATGTTGTCTCATGTATCAGAATTTGCTCCCTTTATAAGGTTGAATTATATTCCATTGTATTATATACTACGTTTTGTTTATCCATTCATCTATTGATGAATATTTGGGCCCTTGTAAATAATGCTGCTGTGGACATTGGTATACAAATAGCTGTTTGAGTCTCTGCTAGTAATTCCTTTGGGTATATATCCAGAAGTGGAATTGCTTGATCATGTGACAAATCTGTATTTAGCTTTTATGAAGAAAAAGCTAATGCTGTTTCCTGCCATGGCTGCACCATTTTACACCCCCATTAATAATGCACAAAGTTCCAGTTACTCTACATCCTCCCTAAGGCTTGCTATTTTCAGGCTTTTTTCATAACAGCCATCCTAGTGGGTGTGAAGTGGTATCTCACTATAGTTTTGATTTGCATTTCTCTAATGATTAGTGATACTCATCTGATGTCATTTTCTTCATTTGTTTGTTGCCTATTCATTGTCTGGCACCCTCAATAGGACATAGGCTCTGTGAGTCTGAGAATTGTATCTGACATGTTCATTGCCTTGTGTCTAACCCAGAGAGCCATGACTAGAACATAACAGACACTCAATTATTTGTTGAAAGAATGAAAAGATGGATTTACACGAGAGAAAAATACAACCTCCATATATAGAACCCAGATTAATCTTTAAGAACTCAATTTTTTGCCTGAGATAATAGTCAATGTCACCTTTCCATTATTCAGTGTTGCTTGGAAAATTGATCTCTCTATCTCATGCACTTGATACTTGACAAAATTATAGCATGTTTCCTGTTTCAATGACCAAATTCCATGTACTGTTGGTAATTAGTACTAGGCATATAGTAGGTGTTCAAGAAATACTTGCTGAGAAATAAGTGAATGGCCTTGAAAATGATAACTAAATGGTAACTAAAAGTCCTCAGTGATCAATGGAAAGAAATAGAGGAAAGCAATAGAATGGGAAAGACTAGAGATCCCTTCAAGAAAATTAAAGATACCAAGGGAATATTTCATGCAAAGATGGGCACAATAAAGGACAGAAATGATATGGACCTAACAGAAGCAGAAGATATTAAGAAGAGGTGACAAGAATACACAGAAGAACTGTGCAAACAAGATCTTCACGACCCAGATAATCACGATGGTGTGATCACAAACATAGAGCCAGACATCCTGGAATGCAAAAATCAAGTGGGCCTTAGGAAGCATCACTATGAACAAAGCTAGTGGAGGTGATGGAATTCTAGTTGAGCTATTTCAAATCCTAAAAGATGATGCTGTGAAAGTGCTGCACTCAATGTGCGAGCAAATTGGGAAAACTCAGCAGTGGCCACAGGACTGGAAAAGGTCAGTTTTCATTCCAGTCCCAAAGAAAGGCAATGCCAAAGAATGCTCAAACTACCGCACAATTGCAGTCATCTCACACGCTAGTAAAGTAATGCTCAAAATTCTCCAAACCAGGCTTTGACAGCATGTGAAACATGAACTTCCAGATGTTCAAGCTGTATTTAGAAAAGACAGAGGAACCAGAGACCAAATTGCCAACATCCAATGGATCGTCAAAAAAGAGTTCCAGAAAAACATCTATTTCTGCTTTATTGACTATGCCAAAGCCTTTGACTGTGTGGACCACAACAAACTCTGGAAAATTCTTAAAGAGATGGGCATACCAGACTATCTGACTTGCTTCTTGAGAAATCTGTATGCAGGTCGGGAAGCAACAGTTAGAACTGGACATGGAACAACAGACTGGTTCCAAATAGGAAAAGGAGTACGTCAAGGCTGTATATTGTCACCCTGTTTATTTAACTTATATGCAGAGTACATCATGAGAAATGCAGGAGTGGAGAAAGCGCAAGCTAGAATCAAGGTTGCCGGGAGAAATATCAATAACCTCAGATATGCAGATGACACCACCCTTATGGCAGAAAGCAAAGAGCTAAAGAGCCTCTTGTTGAAAGTGAAAGAGGAGAGTGAAAAAGTTGGCTTAAAACTCAACATTCAGAAAACTAAGATCATGGCATCCAGTCCCACCACTTCATGGCAAATAGATGGGGAAATAGTGGAAACAGTGACAGACTTTATTTTTTTGGGCTCCAAAATCACTGCAGATGGTGAATGCAGCCATGAAATTAAAAGACGCTTGCTTCTTGGAAGAAAAGTTATGATCAACCTAGACAGCATGTTAAAAAGCGGAGACGTGACTTTGCCAACAAAGGTCCGTCTAGTCAAAGCTATGGTTTTTCCAATGATCGTGTATGAGTGTGAGAGTTGAACTATAAAGAAAGCTGAGCACAGAATAATTGATGCTTTTGAACTATGGTGTTGGAGAGTCCCTTGGACTGCAAGGAGATCCAACCAGACCAACCTAAAGGAAATCAGTCCTGAATATTCATTGGAAGGACTGATGTTGAAGCTGAAACTCCAATACTTCGGCCACCTGATCTGAAGAACTGACTCATTGGAAAAGACCCTGATGCTGGGAAAGACTGAGGGCAGGAGGAGAAGGGGACGACAGAGGATGAGATGGTTGGATGGCATCACCGATTCAATGGACATGAGTTTGAGTGAACTCCGGGAGTTGGTGATGGACAGGGAGGCCTGGCGTGCTGCAGTCCATGGGGTTGCAGGGAGTCGGACATGACTGAGTGACTGAACTGAACTGAACTAAAGAGATATGTAACTCTTTTGGACAAAAGAGCTCCAGACACTTAGGGGCTTTGATGGAAATTATAAATGTCAAGGCTTTGATGGAAAATATAAACATCAAGTGAAGTGAAAGTCACTCAGTCATGTCCGATTCTTTTCGACCCCATGGACTATACAGTCCATGGAATTCTCCAGGCCAGAGTACTGGAGTGGGTAGCCTTTCCCTTCTCCAGGGGATCTTCCTGGTCCAGGGATGGAACCCAGGTCTCCCACATTGCAGGTAGATTCTTTACCAGCTGAGCCACAAGGGAAGCCCAAGAACACTGAAGTGGGTAGCCTATTCCTTCTCCAGTGGATCTTTCCGACCCAGGAATCGAACCAGGGTCTCCTGCTTTGCAGGTGGATTCATTACCAGCTGAGTAATTCACAGGTTTTTCCTTCAAGTAAGTAATCAACTTAGAAGCTAAGTCTGTAGTCCCACTCTCCATGCAATGTCGCTTCTCTGAAAATCAGTTCCCCACAGAACCCAGAGAAGCCTGCATTCTTTGTTGGTTCATTCCCTAAAGCATAAGGAGAGCATTTTCCTACATTCTTCAGCTCAGACAGCCATAGGTGTGGTCCTGCTTGCTTTACACTAGGGGCTACTTCCTGTTGTACCTGTTCTACAGAATGCATTACTATTTGGGAATGAAAGAAAAGTACCCTCATTTGAATTTTGTTCTCATATTTAATCAGTGAAACACGCTTTTTGCCAACCAAGATTTCTGCAGGTCTTGTGGAAGGTGGAATGAAATATTAATCTCTTCTGAAAAGATGTGGGTAAGATAACAATCTGCTTTTTTGCATGTCTCAGTGTTGTTTCTAAATAAACCAAAGAGGAAACCAAGAGGTAAGAACAAAGTTCCTCTCAACTAAGCATATCTTGGAGGGAACGCAAGTTGGTCCCCTATTTAATGGTCACTGATGGTAAGAATATCTGTAGCTTCCTGGTGTTGGAGGCCAGAGATGGGGGACACCTGCAATTAACAGTCTTTGGCTCAAAAAATGAGTATATTCTAGATCCAAAAGCAGAGGAAAGTGAGGATGATTTCATGACCTTCCTGGGGGAATTACTTGATAATGGAAATGAGTATTTGGCTGGCTTCCTAAGAGATAACTGGGTAAGAACAGCCCAAGGTCATTAATCTTATAGGGAAGTTTTTTTTTTTTTTCTTTCTATTTTTCAATATGTAGTTCCTGGACCTTCTGCATCAGAATTGGGGGTGGTATTAAAAATTCAAATACCTGAACCTCAGCTCAGACCTACCAAATCCAAATTTCTAGAGGTGAGACACAAGAATCCTATTTTTTTTTTTAGAAAGGGAAAAAAATCCTCTCTCAAAAACCCCCTAAAGTTTTATTGGCTAAAATTAAGTTGCATGCTCATGTCTCATACTATTATGAGCCAGGAGAATAAGACCAGATGATTTACTCCATCATGGCAAGGTTGGAGAGACTTCCTTTTCCATAAGCACATGGCCTCAAAGGTGTGAACCCTAGAATTAGGTCCTGCCAGCATGGAGAGTGATGGAGTGGGTTTGGTGGATAAAAATACCATTTGCTATCATGGCTTACAAGCTGATGAGGGATAATAACTCACATGAAGTCTAGGTTTCCTCAGTTACTGTTTCTTGAATTCTACTCATATTCACTAGATCAAATGCCCAAAACATTCCTCTTTGATAGCCATTTTGGTGAAGTCTGTGCTGTGCTTAACCACTCAATGTGTCCAACTCTTTGTGATCCCATGGACTGTAGCCCACCAGGCAATAATACTGGAGTGCATTGCCATACCGTCCTCCAGGGGATTTTCCCAACCCAGGGACTGAACCCAGGTCTCCCACACGGCAGGCAGATTCTTTACCATCTGAGCCAGCAGGGAAGCTCTTTGGTGAAGTCTAAGTGACTCCAAAGAAATAGGAAAAAATTGACATTTGGTAGGAGAGTGAAAGAGATTGATCTTGGAAAAGATACATACACCCCAGTGTTCATTGCAGCACTATTTACAATAGCCAGGACATGGAAGCAACATAAATGTCCATCAACAGAGGAATGGATAAAGAAGATATAATACATATATACAATGGAATATTACTCAGCCATAAACAGGAATGAAATTGGGTCATTTGTAGAGATGTGGATGGACCTAGAGAGTGAAGTAAGAGTGAAGTAAGTCAGAAAGAGAAAAACAAATATATATTAACACATATATGTGGAATCTGGAAAAGTGGTATAGGTGACCTTGTTTGCAAAGCAGAAATGGAGACACAGGTATAGGTAACAGATATATGGATACCAAGGGAGAATAGGGTTGGGAGGAAGTGGGAGATTGGGATTAATACATACACACGACTGATAATGTGTATAAAGATAATTACATAACATAAAGATAATATACTGTTTAGCTCAGGAAACTCTACTTAATGCACTGTGGTGACCTGAATGGGAAGGAAATCCAAAAATGAGGGGATATATGTATGTATATGGCTGCTTCATTTTTATGTATAGTAGAAACTGACAACATTGTAAAGTATCTATACTCCAATAAAAATTAATGACAAAAAAAAGAGAGAGAGAGATTGATCTTGAAATAGTGAAAAATGCCAGGTCCAGTTTTCTATTCACAACTCCACCACACTGGTCAGGAGGAATATAATGCATTTATTCTTTCATTCAACAATTATTTACTGAGCACCTGTTATATGTCAATTCCCATATTAAACTGGGGGATACAACAGTAAATAGACAAAAATGCCTGCCCGATCCTCATGAAGCTGGTATCTTGGTAGGAGCGACAGGCAGTAAATAAAACAAGCAGGTAAACTACAAACATGTTTGAAAGGGATAAATTCAATAAAGAAAAAGAAAGCAGGCCGAAAGAATAGGTAGTGTCCCAGTGAGGGTATTGCAGTTTCATCAATAAAGAGAAGAGAGGTGAGGTCAAGCCTCACTGAGACTGCAACATCTGTGCAGTCTAAGGAAGTGAGGAGTGAGACATGGGGATAAGTGGGGGAGAGGATCTCAGATGAGATGCTGCAAATGTAAACACCCTGGAGTAGGATCTTGCCTGCTCTGAGGATTAAGGTCAGCGGGGCTGGAGGGGCGTGAACCAAGGAAGGCATAGCAGATGAGGTGAAACGTGTGACTCAGTGTGTAGGAGCAGACTGTCTGGGGCCTTTGAAGGGATTTTCATTTTGTTCTGAGGGAGATGGGCGGACACTGGCAGGATGGGAGCGAAGGAGTGACATGACCTACCTTTTATCCTAATGGGACTATTCTGTCATGGCTTTGAGGATATAGAGTATAGAGAAACTAGTTAGGAGACTAGCAGGTTCAAGTGCAATATGATTCGGGCTTGGGCCAGGGTAATAGCGATGAGTAAGAGAAAGACAGAACTCAAATGTGCTTTCGGAGTTTCTGGCCTGCGTGACTGAAAAGATGGACTTACCGGGAAGTGATTTGGAAAATATTGTGGGTGGAGCAAGTCTGTGGAGGAAGAATCAGGAGTTCCTTTTGAACATGCTAATTATGAGATGCCTCCTAGATATCCAAGTGGAGGTGCTGACTAGGTGACTGGATGAACTGGAGATGGATGGCAGTTAACAGCGTAAGGATGGTAATTAAAGTCATATGGCTGGATGAAATCACCAGGGAGAGATAGATGAGGTCCAGAAACTAAGCCCCAGGGTTGGCTTCTGCACTGTTTTTCAAATGTCTTAAATTCTATGTAGTTTATCCAACTTGTAGTTTTCTACAACATTGACTTAAAGAGTTAGTTAGGAAAATAGTTAACCCTTAACTATTCACTGACAATAATGTGATAGGAAGGAAACAGTTTTTCAAAGTGACCTGGAAGACTGTGGACATCCATAAAGTAAATCCAGAAAGTTCAGTTACTATCCATTCATCTTGTGTGTAAATCAGTTAAGTAAGAACTCAGGCCCTTTTTTAAAAAACTGGTGCAGAGGATTTTGGATGACAAAAGGGGCTGTAAACTCTGACTCATCTGTTCCTTTGTTTAAAAGTCTGCACTTTAGCCCCTCTCAGGAGCCAAGCAGCACCTGGGGCCCAAGCACTGGAGACACAGGCGCAGAGAAGCACGCAAGCCAGGGGACAGAATGACGTTGCTCACTGACCTGACTCTGACTCCGAGGACACGGGGAGTCAGGCACAGCATTCAGAGGCGGACTGTTTAGACTCAAGTAGACTTTCATTCTTATAGCGACTCTCCCACTTGGTGGTTTCAGTCACCAAGTTGTTTCCGACTCTGTGACCCCGTGGACTATAGCCCATAAGGCTCCTCTGTCCATGGGATTTTCCAGGCAAGAGTATTACAAGCTGTTTGACTAGTAGGAAAACTGCTTAACTTCATTAAGTCTCTGTGTCCTTCTCTATAAAATGAAAAGAGTAGAATCTATTTCATGTAAAGTTGAATGGGATAATTTTGTAAAGCATCAAGCACAGTAATTGCTGATTTTGTGTCTAAAGTTTCTGTCAGTAATCTCAATTCCATGAGCAGTCCAAGCTGTTAAAATACTATTCCTTTGGAGCCTCATTGGATGAACTGAACGTCTGCTAGATCAGACTATAATTTGTAATCTACAAAATGCTCTCGTCCAAGGCTTTGTTCTTTGGTAGGGTTTGGGCATAGAACAACTGACTGTTTCCAAATTGAGAAAGGAGTACAACGAGGCTGTATATTGTCACCCTGCTTATTTAACTTCTATGCAGAGTACATCATGTGAAATCCTGGGCTGGATGAATTACAAGCTGGAATTAAGATTGCCAGGAGAAATATCAACAACCTCAGATATGCAGATGATACCACTCTAATGGCAGAAAATGAAAAGGAACTAAAGATCTTTTAATGAGAGTGAAGGAGGAAAGTGAAAAAGTTGGCTTAAAACTCAATACTAAGAAAACCTAAGATCATAGCATCTGGTCCTATCACTTCATGACAGATAGAAGGGTGAAAAGTGGGAGCAGTGACAGATTTTATTTTCTTAGGCTTCAAAATCACTGCAGACAGTGACTGCATCCATGAAATTAAAAGACGCTTGCTCCTTGGAAAGAAAGCTATGACAAATGTATACAGTGTATTAAAAAACAGAAACATCAATATGCTGAAAAAGGTCCATATAGTTATGGTTTTCCCAGTAGTCATTTACAGATGTGAGAGTTGGACCATAAAGAAAGCTGAGTGCCGAAGAACTGATGCTTGCAAACTGCGGTGCTGGAGAAGATTCCCTTCGACTACAAGGAGATCAAACCAGTCAATCCTCAAGGAAATCAGTCCTTAATATTCACTGGGAGGACTGATGCTGAAGCTGAAGCTCCAGTACTTTGACTACCTGATGGAAGAGCCAACTTATTGGAAAAGACCCTGATGCTGGGAAAGATTGAAGGCAAAAGGAAGACCGGCAGCAGAGGATGAGATGCTTAGATAGCACCACTGACTCAATGGACATGAATTTGAGCAAAGTCTGGGAGATAGTGGAGGACAGAGGAGCCTGGCGTGCTGTAGTCCATAGGGTCACAAAGAGTGGGACACCACATATGGACTGAACAGCAGCAGCGAGGGATGGGACAGCTGTTGAGTTGCATTTAACCCTGGTACCACTAGGGGGCACCTCAAAAAATTAATCTGGAGTCTACTGTAATAATTGGTGACTAAAAACAGTTAATGTTTCCCTTGTGGCTCAGATCGTAAAGAATCCTCCTGCAATGCTAGAGTCCTGGGTTCGATCCCTGGGTTGGGAAGATCCCCGGGAGAAGAGAAAGGCTACCCACTCCAGTATTCTGGCCTGGAGAATTCCATGGACTGTATAGTCCTTAGGGTCACAAAGAGTTGGGACACAACTGCGTGGCTTTCGAAAACAGTTAATGCATTTCCAAATATGACTTTTACTTTGGGAGCAGCCTACTTAGTGCACAGCATCTTTGGTCTCAAACGTGTATGCATTGGTGGTGGCAGAATTCCACAATGGGGTGTGAATTCCTGAGGCCCTAGGTCACACACTTAAGTAAGGTTCCATTTGGAAAGGACGTCTCTGAATTCTGAGGCTTTTTGCCCCAGCTGTGGTCATATGCAACCTTGTAGCTAGACCAAACTATAAAATCAGGCAACTTACAACAATGTACTAACTTAGTTCCATAAGCAATTGTAGAGGGAGCTGGCATTGTAAAAAATCTCGATTCTGGCAGTTATCTTTTGGAATTAATTTACTCACCTTTTGTGCCAACAGTTTTTCATGCTACATATACAGCTAACACATGACTGACCTAGCATTCCAACCCAAGGAGTGTGGCTCCAGAGCCCACATTCCTGCCCACTACATCACTTTGCCTTTCCAAACAGGTAGAATCAAATGAATGCTAAATGCTAGAGGTTGGTGATGAAGAACAGGAGTGACCATTGTCAAACAATTTATAACCTGGATTAAATATGGTAATCATGTGAATAATACATACTCTTGTTAAAAATATGTGAGTCATTCAGACTGTTGATATGGATACCGAGTCATGTCTGTGAATATGGACTATATATATATACACACATATATATACACATATGTATATGTATATACATGACTTTACCAGGTGGCTCAGTGGTAAAGAATCCGCCTGCCAATGCAGGAGATGCAGGTTCTATCTCTGGGTTGTGACGATCCCCTGGAGAAGGAAATGGCAACCCTCTCCAGTATTCTTGCCTGGGAAATCCCATGGACAGAGGCGCCTGGTGGGCTACAGTCCATGGGGTTGCAAAAGAGTTGGACACAACTTAGCAACTGAGCACGCATGCACGATATGTATAGACACATATGCATAAGTATATACATTTCTTATTTGAATGTCAGTGTATTCAATATAATGTTATCTGCATCTTGCTATGTGGCAAGCATGTATGAAGACAACATCTTGGTCAAATATTGCAAGCAGGCACAATATCAAGCTTTTTGTCTACCATCTCAGAGAAGGCTTCATGGAAAAAGTTAAGGCCTTAGTTGATTCGGGGACAACAGAACTACTCTGTTATTAACATTTGACCCCAGAAAAAGGTGTTTAGCTTAGTGCTTGGAACAAAATATACTGAAAGAATAAATGAGTGAATAAATGAATGATGACTTCATGAGTGGGGACAACAGAAATTAGAAACAGAGGAAATAAGAAAAGGGGGATTGGTGAGAGGTTGGGGTGACTAGAACGAAGCAAGGAATTTTTTCAACAGGACTTGATTAGCAGAGAGCATGGAGCTGGCTGGCAAAGGACTTCTGGATTCCACAGTCGGGCCCTTTTTTCCTGGTTTTCAGTCCCCATTCAAGAAATAGAGTTGTTTTGGTTTTCTTTTCTTTTCTTTTCTTTTTTTGAGTTTTTTCTCTCAGAGTTACCATCTGCATGAGTGAAAGGCTGCTCTTACACTCTTATTTTCTAATGGAAATGTGTTCATCTTTATAAGCAAGGTAATCTGCTGTCACTGAAAATTACTGTACTTTTTGCATATTCAGTTCTAAATAAGTCTCTTCACTTATAGATTAATGCAGCAATTAATACCACATTCTAGCCATATTATTTACCGTATTAGTTGCTTCTCAAATTATCTTTTTTGCTTTTTCTTTCCTTAGGGTTTTCCATCAGGGTTCTGGTTCTTATATCACGCTAATGCCTTCCCTGCACAGCATGCTTGGTGCATTGAGCATCCTGCCAACTTTCCAGGGAATGGAGCCATGGACCTACCTCCTAAATGATACTGACAGCTAAACTAATTTTTTGTATCTTAGAAAATCAAAGTTGTAGTTTATTTCAGACCCATCAGCAAAGTTTAATTGTGGTGGTAAAATCATACTGAAAGTTCAGTTAAAAACGTGTGTCGAGGAAAACTTTTAAAGAATTCCTCTGTATAGCATGTAATGAAAGTGGTATGGTTTGAGGTAACAAATAGACCCAAGGACCATATGCAGAAACTCAATTCACTTAATTTTCTGTAATGAAAAATAATAACTACATTGTTTGTGCCCGAAGACCTGATAGGAGTTGAAGCAAGGAAAACTTTGTTGACTTTTATGTTAGAATCTTAGCTGAAACTTTCTTTATGCTTCCTGCCCTTCTTCAAAGTTCAGTTGCTGCTTTTGAAAGAAGAATCTGTGTCACTTACTCTTTGTAAGCTGTTTTCCTTCTCCTTTGAAGACTATCTAGTTTTCCCTCTCTCCTTTGCCTAAATGAAAATGGCCCCAAGATGCATGCAATTTCGAGAACTTCAGATTGCAGATTCTACATAATTCAAATAACAGAGCCATGGAACTGCAGTCTTTCATTTGGATTCTGTGAACTGCTGAGACTTGCAGAGCGTAAATGATGTCAGAATTCTGCCCTAAAGGTGTAGTGTCAAGGCCTAAATTCTGCCCTGGGAGACGGGACCCGTCGAGCAATGGAAGCCATGCCCTCATAACCCAGGGCTGAGTGCCACCCTCATTGTTTTAATTACAGAGCTATAGCATGTGGGTAAGAAACTTGGATTTGACAACAGCAGAAGAAAGAGGATATTGTATGCCTTCAATCAGCTTTGTATTAAAAGATCTTTAAAGGGGAAATTATGTGAAAGAAAGGGGGAGGAAGAAAACAAACTAGCAAGATCCCTATTTCAATATAATTTGGAGAAAATGACTGATTTGGGTTGGTCATGTTGCCAGAACAGATGACTCAAGGCTTCCAAACAAGAAATGGAAATCAAGAGGATGCCTGAAGCCTGAAAGAAGAACAAATTGTGAAGATATGATTGACTGTAAGGCTTCAAAATCAACTGTACCAAAGATGAGCTTGGATCATTGCCCAGAACAGAACTGAATGGTGATGTTCAGTTAGGTCCTGACTGTTGAAACGAAGTAAAATGTAGTAATTGTGCTCTGTTAGGTACACAGACACATTAATGCTTTCCAATTTCCCCAACTGGGGATCTGGTGTCACTTTCCCTGTCTCTCCTATTTCATGCTTCACCGATGAGTATTATTGCTGCTCTGGACTTTTACTGAATGCCAGGTTTTTGGCAAAGAAGCGGGATCCAGGTGAAAACATCCGTCTCTTGCTGCATGTGAGTATGCTGCAGGTGGCTTTGAAAATGGCTTTTCAACTTTGAAGTCATTTCTTTAATTGGCTTTTTCAGGCTTGGATGAGGTACACTGCTATCCTGGCTGCTTGACCCAGGTTATGAATCTCAGCAGTTTGAGCCCCCAAAACCCTTCATCTCCAACAACCAGGGAAAGCCTGGTTTCCCCAGGCAGCAGATTTGTACAGTGATCTTTTCCTCTCCTAGGAGGGAAAATAATTTATTCACCATTTCCTTACACTCATTTCTCAGTAATCTACCAGTTGAGTTTTATGATAACCTTTCTGATGGACAACATGGTATGACTCCCTCTAAAGGTCACTGGTGAAGCAGCTATGCTGTTTCCCTTTCTCCTTGGGAGCTGCAAAGAAGAAAAGCTTCCATGTTGTGGCTTCTAAGGCCAAAATCCTGCTTACCAGGCTGGCAACTTCAGAAATTTCCCAGCCTGCCTATAAGAGTAGTCCAGCTCTACAGTACAAATTACTTTCAAACAAACATTTTCTACATACTAAATTAGAAAAATAACAGCAAAACCAACAAAGAGGTGACTCAGAGGGAAAAAGGAGGGGCAGAGGGACATGTCATTTTTCCATTCCTTTCTGGCTTCTTTACCTGGGTTGAATTTTGAGTATGTTAAGCCCTATCCTGTCTTCCCACTATTAACCACAAAGTCTTCAGATTTCAGTAGCTGACTTAAAGCAGGTAACTTTTTTCAGCCATCCAAATGGACTAAAGATGTTGTCAGGTACAAGATGTTTCATTAAGGATCTATCTGGTCTCCTTGGGGGCAGGGATTCTAAAGTTTGGGTCCCAAAGAAGGTAACCTAAGATTGGTCCCTACTAATGAGAGACAGCAGAAAGGCTTCCTCCAGGGTTTGTAAATGAACCACCAACTGGAACTCAAAGAAAATTCTGCATTTCCTTGATTTGTACAATCAACATCTTTTTATTGGCTTGTCTACAACCTTGGAGCCACCCAGTATGTTAAATAACTTCACACTTTGAAAAAGTGGTGGGGGAAATGAGGGATAAAATTATTTTGTGGGGCTTGGCATAAATCTGTATTTCAAATAAGCTATGTGTGAGCTGTGTCTTTGAGAGGAACACGTGCAGTGCAGTTTTGATCTGCACTTTATAGATGTACATAAGTAATACAAGGCCTGTTTTGATCATACAATTAAAAACAAATGTGATCCAATGTTGTAATACTCTTTGTCTACTTATATTCCTGAACAACAACTCTCAATCAGGATGTGAACCATCATGATCTAATGGTTTTGAAGAACTGGAACCCCATCCTCATTTTTGCCTGTGAACTTTTCCACATTCTGTCTTTGGGGTGGGGGCTCTCTCACATGTAATCATTCTAATGGGATAGAGTTTTAGTGTCTGATATGGTTCCTGAAAGAAATAATCTAAAAATATTTAAAAATTGGTTTTCACAGTCTCCTTCTAAGTGCTTTGCTTAACATTTAACAACTATCTTCATTATATTATGATTTAAGAATTTGGGACTTTTTCAAAAACAGGAATGTTAAAGCTATTTGTATCAGAATGCTTTTAGCTGTAGGTTAACAGAAGATATAACTGAAAGTGCTCAAATAATAAAGGTTTATTTTTAATTTCATGTAACCAGACATCTGGAGGTAGGATGCCAGGACTGTTTCATTGAGCAGTCTGATGATGTCATCAAAATCAAGGTCTTTTCTTTTTGCTGGACATCCTCAGCTTGTGGGCACTGATATTTCACTTGACCGCAGTACACAGGGATATCATGCAGTGCGGACACCATCTAGTGAAAAAGAGGGCCTTTTCTTCCCATGTACTCTTTTCCTTAGGCCAGAAATTCAAGACTTCCAGTATGCTTCCCTCCCTCTTTGCTGGTCCAAGGGGCTAGGTTTGGGTTGTATATCCATGTTTAACCTCCTTGCTAGGAAGGGAATGGGACCACCATGATTGGCTTGAAGAACTCAGCTTCACCCCCTGGACTGGCAAAGGGCTCTCTTCCCAAAGTGCAGGGAATGGTGAATACCTGCACCTCCAGGAACAAAGACAGTTGAGGAGGGTATCTGTTAAGTCAACAGCTAAAAGTGACTTTTTGAACAACACTATTTTTATTTTAATATTTAGTATGAATATTTCATTGTTTTATCATATTGTGTTGTCTTTTCCCACACAGAATTATCCTGATATTTGTCTTAAGGGCAAAACTGTATCCTATGGGGAAAACATTTATCCTAGAGCCTAAGTTTTTTACTCATCTGATTCACCTAGAAAACATTTTATAAACAACTCAAAAGTTTTTCCAGAAAATGATCTTGTTCTTCTCAGTCCAGATCTATCAGGTATGCAGGAAGTGTTGCATATGACTTTAAAAGAGAATGGAAGTAGAATAAAAATCTGATTTTTAACTGCTTCTCCTAAAATAAGAAATGACAAGACATTTTTGCAATAGAAATAACTTGACTTTTCAAATGTGCTTGTAAAAATAGTTTTATTTTAAGAAAAACTGCAGTACCTCTACATCTCAGTGGACAAGCACCGAGGACTGTGGACAAGGACGAGAGACTGTGAGGACAGGGTTCATCTGCAACATAAAGAAAATAATCATTCCTGCTTCAAAGGAAGGATTGTTGTGACAGTTGAATGACATTAAAATATGTCCACATGCCTTCATATATTTATTCTTAACAGAGTGGCAAATCCACATTAAGCATTCACCAAATTTGACTATTTTTACTTATAACAGTATTAATAAAAGTTGATACACAACCAAGTTAACATTTTCCTACACAGGGTGGTTAACATCAAACTCATAATTTTTAGAAGTAACAGCTCTGAGAAACAAAATATGAGGTCTTCCATACTGTTCATACTGCAGTTTTATAGGAGGTCTTGAACTGGTGCTTGTGTCTCTTCTGAAGAGTTTCCCAGATGGCTTAATATGGGTCAAAACTTAAAACCACAGTAGTGGCTTTACTGTCTTCCCAGCAGACATTAGAATCTCACTTTCCATTCATTCAGGGAGTAGACGAAATGTGTCACTCTGGTTCTTGAGAAGTAAGCAGGTTGAAGCATGTTGATGTGAGTGCTGCAAATCTCTTAACTTCCTTGCTTATTGTCCTGATAAGCTACATGCCCTGTATTTCAAACCAAGACTACATGAGCACAGGAAAAAAACAAAACAAAACTGGCAGAATGAACAGTGCATGTGAGTATAAACATCAGTTTTTTAGCCAAAAAGAGTATCTTCTTCATAAGACATTACCAGTCCTTTTGTTTTTTAGAATCTGTATGTCATACTTTTACACTAGGAAAATTTCCAGTAATTATCAATCAAATCAAAAAAATAGGTCATCAGCTTAAGGCCTTGCCCACATTCTCTTGCTCAGACTTAAAAAAAAAAAAATTGTTGAAGTATAGTGGTTTTACATTTCTGCTGTACAGCATAGTGACTCAGTTACATATTTTTGTTTTCTTATTCTTTTCCATTCTGGCTTATCACAGGATATTGAATATAGATCCCTGTGCTATACAGTGAGATGTTGCTTATCCATCCTTTATATACCTGCTTGCATCTGCTAATCCCAAGCTCCCAGTGCTTCCATTCCTTACCCCCTTTCCCCTTTGGCAACCACAAGTCTGTTTTCTTTGTCTATGAATCTGTTTCCATTTCATAGATATATTCATTTGAGTCATATTTTCAGCCCCACATGTAAACAGTATCATATGGTATTTGTCTTTCTCTTTCTGATTTATTTCACTTAGCATGATAATCTCTGGGTCCATCCATATAGCTGCAAATGGCATTATTTCATCCTTTTTTTGTGACTAAATAATATTCCATTGTATGTAGCACATCTTCCTTATCTGTTCATCTGTTGATGGACATTTAGGCTGTCTCCATGCCTTGGCTATTGTGAATAGTGCTGCTATGAACATGGGGGTGCATGTATCTTTTCAAATTATAGATATGTCTGGATATACTGCTGGATCATATGGCAACTCTATCTTTATTTTTTTGAGGAACCTTCATACTGTTTTCCATAATGGCTGCACCAATTTACATCCCCACCAAGAGTGTAGGAGGATTCCCTTTTCTCCACATCCTTTCCAACATTTGTTATTTGTAGACTTGTTAATGATGGCCATTCTGACTGGTGTGAGGTGGTAGCTCATTGTAGTTTTGATTTGCATTCTTGCTCACATTTTGGATGTGACTCTTTGAATTGGCCCAAGTGCCACTCTTACCTGACCAAAGGCTCTTCATAGGAGAGGCCACAGTACGGAGGAACAGCAACAGTCACATTGACTGTAGAGGCCAATTTCTGGATCCAGGACTTTGGTTTGTAAGTAAATAAAGGAACTTATTATAGATATTACTGGGTATCTCAAAGAATCAAAAGCAAAGGGAAATGTCAATATTCAAGAAGGATCAAGATGTAACAAGGCTTAAAGAAATCCTGGCCGCAGAATCACACTTACAGTACCAGAACTTCTGCATCCTGCTTCTTTGTTTTCCTGAATGATGGCTTCCTTCTTTCTTATCACTGCAGACTCACTTTCCCTGAATGACAGAAAACATGACTACTGTTAATATTCTAGCCTTATTATCTTAGAGCTTCAACCACACAGAGCAAGGCTGACCTTTTCAGTTCCAATTCCAAAATCCTGGAGAAAAACTCTACTTGGATCAGATTAACAGGAACAAAGAAATGGAGTACCATTTGGATCCATTCAGCAAGTTGCCTACAAGCAGTATCAGATTGTACTAATACATGGGTTCTAGTAGTTTAAAAAAATTGGGTGGGACAGTTCTCAACAGAAGAGTTGCCAGCCTGGCTATGCCATAGATACCCACTATTGCATGGATGTACTATAAAAATAATGCAAGGAAGTAGATGATTCTCACTTCTCATTTGTCAGCAACTGCTGCCTATGGTCTTTGAGAATTTCCCATTAAAGCTGTTCATTCACTGTTAGAGAGTTCAGGATGACGAGCTAGCTGGAGCTGGTGAGGGAGCAGAGATGACTGCACATGAAAGAGAGAGGGCACATCGCGGAAGCATCACCAACATGAAGCAGAGGGCTCTGGACCTGCCAGCTCTTTCCAGATTAAATCCTTATGGTTGTCCCAGCTGCCTCTCTTCCCTTCTGCCTTACACCTCTTTTTAATATTTTCTTTCATCATTTTTAAAATGAAGACTTCCTGCGTTGCTTATAAGACTTCTGTCCTCCTTCAGCACAGTAGTGCTCCACTTTAGGCAAAAGTTTAAAGTAATGCAGAGTGTCTGTTTTCAGAAATGTGCTGTTCTGTGTTTTTTGTTCTTTCTCTTAGAATAACAAAATCTGAGGATTGGAGGAAACCCACCTTGAGACACATCAAGTCCTTCCACTGTTGTGCACATCCATCTCTGGCATCCATGCGGAGTGGTCATCCACACTGCTTGACCACATTCCAAAGGGAACACACACTTTTCAGGAGAGTCTAGTCTATGTTTAGATAGGTTTGACCGTTAGAAGTACTTCCTTGTATCAAGCTCCTACTGAGCCACAAATGTGTCTTTCTCTGTTGCTTCCACCTGTTGGTCCTATTTCTACCGCCTGGAAACAAACAGAAAAGTCTAATCTGTTTCCTACATGCTCACTTTTCAAAAGATTCATCAG
This sequence comes from Bos taurus, assembly GCF_002263795.3. Lineage (NCBI taxonomy): Eukaryota > Metazoa > Chordata > Mammalia > Artiodactyla > Bovidae > Bos > Bos taurus. The sequence goes on along the minus strand of NC_037348.1, from coordinate 46,943,247 downwards.
ATGTTCGTCCCTAAGATCTTTCTCCTCCAGCTGAGCTACTGTTCGTCCTATATCTGTTCTCTGTTGCATGGGATTTCAAGTACCTCTATTAACAGGGACACTCTGTTCCAGACGCTTTCCTTACTTAAATGTTCTTCATTCCTGCCCCCCGCCTCCGCCATAACCAGGCATAATCTTCCAGGTGTGAAAAAGGCAGCACAAAAAGAACAGAACTAATAATGTCTTTTATTATAAATATAGAACTTCTATTGAAGAAAATCACATTTATCTTTTAGGAAGATCAAACCTAGGCAGAGTCATTCTCATGCTGAAAATTATATAATAATTTGTAATGAAATTCAAATTAGAAAGAGTATTAAAATTTTCCAAGTAAATTTCAGGCCTCAGTAGTTGAAATGGAAAGGAAGTGGGGGAATTCATGAATTCCCATAGTTCTTCAAAGCACGTCTGCTTTACTTCCTTTATATTAACACAAATGCTAGTGTTATTCATTAAGTCGAAAACAGCAGGCAGAGTAAGCCCACATTAAGGGATCATTTGACTCTTTTCTTTCTCTTCATAAAATCTGTAATCTTAACAAATATTTGTGTCCTGTTTACATACACACATGCAGACACACACATACACACACACACACACACACACACACACACGACTCTGGGGTAAGCACTGTAGGGAACAGCAGCCCTCAAGGGACTAAGAATTAGTAGCTGTAAGACGAGCCTTTTGCTCCCTTCATTGGAAGGTGCTGTGTAAGCCAGTGTGTTGAGGAAGAGCAAGAGGTTGCCATGTTGGATTGAGTGCCACAGTGGGTTAGTCTGAATAAACTCTTAACTTTTTTGTTCCAGAGCACAGCTAGAAGCAGAACCCAACTTAAGAGTGCTGGAGTGAAGTTTGATGGGTTAATCAGAGTCCAGCCTTCTCTAGGATATTAAGTGGCTATCCTAAAATAGGGACTGGTTGAGTCCTACCTTTATCTATAGCCACTTACCAGATCACCAGGGGAATTGATTATCTCAGAAAATGATGCAGAATATTCTTTCTTATTGAAATATTTTCATACTACATATATATTTACACTATACGCTCATGATAATTCAGTTTACTAAAAATCTGCCTGCAGTGCAGGAAACCCAGGTTCAAGTCCTGGGTTGGGAAGATCCGCTGGAGAAGGGATAGGCTACTCATTCCAGTGTTCTTGGGCTTCCCTTGTGGCTCAGCTGGTAAAGAATCCATGTGCAGTGTGGGAGACCTAGGTTTGATCCCTGGGTTTGGAAGATCCCCTCAAGGAAAGGCTACCCACTCCAGTGTTCTGGCCTGGAGAATTCTGTGGACTGTATAGTCCATGGGGTCACAAAGAGTTAGACACCGACTGAGCGACTTTCACTTTCATACCCTCATAACATATATATGTGTACATGAGTGTGTAAAGATTCCAGGGCAGACAAATTTAAGATTTTGAATAAATGGTGACTTTTTATAAAACTTATAGGCATAAGGCACTCATTCTTCTTTTTCCTAAAAATGTCTGAATATGTGACCACATGTCAATATTGAAAATGACAGCTGTCCCATGCCCTGTGAGACTGCACCTCAGCAGGAGAGTTTGGTGAGCTCCAGCCCATAGGGTCACAGAGTCAGACACAACTGAGCATGCACACACCGCCTCCAGGAAAGTCTGATACTTCTACTGCCAGGAACATGTCTCTGTACTTAGCCCTCCCTGACCTTTCATCTCCATCAAGGAAGTTAAAAAAATTATGGCTGATTTGGGACAGGGCTAGGAGCCCTAGTTCCACAGCCGTATAGTTGGTTAGTTTCCCCTATGTTAGTAAAGCTAAAATGGAGGGTTTCATCACCTGGTTAGCCTCTGAAGTTTTAGTCTAGTGGACTCAGGTGTAGCCTTAACTTCATTTGGTGACCACAGGGAAGAGATACAAGATGGTAGAGAGCTCAACGCTAACAACCACACAACTTAGAAAATAAAGATTCCTTAGATTAAGGAGGGTTGAGTTTATTTTTAAGGTACAATTCATGATTATCTTTAGCAGCTTACCTAAGGGGTTCCAGTCTCAGCATCATTTATTCCTCTTCTGAATGTTATAGAACATATAAATGTAGAATTCATAGTCTCCCCGCTTTAGCATTAAAACAAAGGAAGATTTCGTGACTAATGAGCTATATTGAATAGTTGGGAATACTTTAAGTTGCTTTATCCATCTTAATTCCCTTACTTATATCTGTGTGCTTGCATAGTCACTCAGTCATATCCAACTGTTTGCAACGCCATGGACTATAGCCTGCCAGGCTCCTTTGTCCATGGCATTTTCCAGGCAAGAACACTGGGGGGAGCTGCCATTTCCTCTTCCAGGGGATCCTCCTGACCCAAGGATTGAACCTGCATCTCTTGCATCTCCTGCATTGGCAGGAGACCGTGCCACCTGGGAAGCCCTCCTTACTTACATAAATCTTTTCATTTCTCCAATAGGTTGTTTGGTTTTTACAAGGGGATTCTACCACCCATCTTGGCTGAAACACCAAAAAGAGCAGTAAAGGTAAACAACATATGCCTTCCCATCAAGTGAAAATGGGCTTCGTGCTTCAGCATTAGCACATCCCACAATAAGCTATGGGACATTAATGGGAATTAAATGTGAAATACTAAAATTTTTATATAGAAATCATATTTTTTATCATAATTAGACTTGGTCATTCTCTCAAATATTGCTATATTGGTTTGTGGATTTCTTTCTCCAGGTAAAAGCATTCCCTTCTAATGGTGAAATTACACAGAAAGCACAGTGGTAAATGAAATTCATGTAATCAAACCACAGCAGCCACAAAAGAGCTTGGACTTTTTCACAAGGCAATTCGTAAACTTGCCTTTGGAGCAATAACTAGTAAAGAGAGAGAGGAGAGGAGGGAGGAAAGGTAGATAAACCTTCCCTAAATCATTCTCATTTTATGAATAGAGTGAACTAATACAATATATTTCTTTGTGTGTGATTCTTATATAACACATTTATTTGGTGTGCTAACTTCGTTTTTCCACCCTGGTCTCCTCTGTTAAAATATTCTGTACTTGTTTTCACAAAATTACTATCAATGCTTCTACTACATTGATTTCCATTCTTTAACTACAGAACTATAGAGTTTTTTTAGGATTTTTTTTTTTTAATGTGGTCCATTTTTAAAGTACTGGATCTGTTACAATATTACTTCTGTTTCCTGTTTTGGTGTTTTGACCACAAGGCATGTGGGATCTTAACTCCCTGACCAGGAATCAAACTCACAACCCCTGCATTGAAACGTGAAGTCTCAACCACTAGACCGCCAGGGAAATCCCACCTATGGAGGTTTATGTACTCCTTGCTGGTTCAGTATCTGGGTATGAACGTGGAGATCTAGCAGGACCTCCAGGGGAAAGTGAAAGTGAAAGTCACTCTGTCTTGTCCGACTCTTTGTGACCCCATGGACTGTATAGTCCATGGAATTCTCCAGGTCAGAATACTGGAGTGGGTAGCTGTTCCCTTCTCCAGAGGATCTTCTCAACCCAGGGATCGAACCCAGGTCTCCCACAATGCAGGCGGATTCTTTACCAGCTGAGCCACTGGGGAAGCATCCTGATCTAGCAGGACCTCCAAAGGAAAAAGAAATAAATCTGGTCATGCTTTTTTCTAGGTTCTTTCAGACAGAAGTCCTGATCACAGTGACTCTGATGGCATTGCCCCCTCCCCCACACCACTGCCATCACCAAATACAGCTTTGTCTTTCCATAATAAAGATAACGTAAACTTAAAGACTTCCTTTCCAACTGATGACATAAAGCTTTTTCTCACACATTACTCAATTTGTATTCCCAACATTCCTGAAAGGTAAGAAAAAGCAGCTTATACTTTATACTCAGTTAATCAAGATGACTGGGTTAAAAATTATGATTAAAAAAAAAGCCAACATATATACACAGACACCAAAGTTTTACTCATGTGAAAATGGAGATTTAACAGGATTTAATTCTGGTCTAGAGTACAGAAAGCAAAGCTTTAAAACATTTTTCCTCTATAAATTCACCTCTTCATTGCCATAGTTTTTGTGATTTTATATTATTACTTCACTACAAATTTCATTATAAGGATCTGAATCGCAATAGAGAATCTGGAAAAAGTTCACCAAAGTACGCAAGAGGGCTGAATTGAATTATGAAATGGCTTCACTTGATAAAAGATTGCCCAAGTAAACAAACAGAGCATACTTCCTGTTCAAGGAAAGTCACTTTGTCTCCACGGGATAATATATTCATTTGTTCAGAGTTTTACATGTATAAATAAAGTAAACTGTAATTACAGTTTTTCCTGGAATATTTTTCCTTAATATTATATGTTAGAGACAATTTAAGCTTTTAGAGGATTAACATTTATCAATGTTGAGCAGTCTTTTATGGAAGAAAAAAAAAGTTGAGCTTTACAAAACTGAGCTAGTCTCTACTTTAAAAAAACAATGCTCCCTGCCAGAACAATGGTTAACAGATGAACTTTTGGGCAACTGGATATGGTGTATGTGTCCCAGACATCTTGTTTCAAGTGGATTTTACCTTAAAATTATTGAGACATATGGTAAGTATGTTGGCTTTTTAAGTATGACTTTGAGTTAAGTGTATCTTTGCCAGATGGATAGCACCAGTTTTTCAACACAATTTATGAAAACATTCCTTTTATAGATATTTATCTTAGGATTTGTGAGGAAAATGATCATCTGATTGCAACGATTTCATACATCATAAACTGCTTTATTGTATGCCATCACAGTTTACTTTGAAAAAATATTCAGGCCATAGATATATACACACATGTATACATATGTCTATATGGTCTCTGAAATTACGTCTATATATGTATATGTATATAGAAAGAAACAGACAATGTCTAGAAACATAATTTTTGTCTGTACTTTATTCTTTGAAATTAATTTCAGCATTAAAATAATAATATTCATTGATGCTAAATAAATGAAACTCCCCTTCACAAATAGAGACAGAATTAGTATTGCAATTAGCAAAAGGAAATGAAGACTTCTGAAAGAGACCAGTTGGTTGCTCAGAGACAGCAGGCAATGCATGCTGGATTCCAGGATCTAGTTTTGAGCATCACAGGTCCGGAAACACCATCAGTTCATGGTCAGACTTTCAAGGACTGCTTAATGCCAACCAAACTCACAAAATATTATATATTGTGAAGTCTATTTGTTCACCACTGTATCCTTTACGCTTATCACAGTGCCTACAAGTAGATGTTCCATGGATATTAGATGAATAAATGAAACATATGGAACGGGAACTTCCCTGGTGGCTCAGTGGTAAAGAATCCGCCTGCAATGCAGAAGACCAGGGTTCAATCCTGGGTTGGGAAGATCCTCTGGAGAAGGAAATGGCTACCGACTCCAGTATTCTTGCCTGTAGAATCCCATGGACAGAGGAGCCTGGAGGGCTACAGTCCATGTGGTCACAAAGAGTTGGACACAACTGAGCGAATAGTACTTTCACTTTCATGTAACAAGAAACAGAAAGAAAATTTATTACTTTATAACAGGAGAATTCCTGTCCTGTTCCCCCAAATTCCCACATCTACTATTCAGAGTTTCCGAAAGGCCGAGACTTCCATTTCCAGCCAAGATGAAGTCACAGGGACCAGATTTACTTTGCTGCCTGAAACAGCAAAAACAGAAAATGAACAAAATATATGAAACCAGGATATTTTTAAGACACTGGACATGAAACAAAGAGGGAGAGTCATACCTGAGATGCAAAACAGATGAGATGTGCCCTTGGGTTCTCAGCTCAGGAATACACAGGAGAAATCCAGTTGACTGCCTCAACCAGTAGACTCCCTGGGTTGAGAAAGAGCTGAGAGGCTGGGAGGGAAAGACATCTAGAGTTCGCAGGACACAGCACCAGAGAAAGACAGATCTGCACAGAAAGAGACCCCTAAGATCTGCAGAGGGACACCTCCAGTATCCCGCTGACCAGTGCACATGTGAGGAAACTAGCAAGGCCTGGAAAGTGTGGTTGAAAGGATTCGCAGGAACAGTGCCAGCAGTCACACAGGACTGGGAATAGTGCCTGTTACTACCCACCAAACTGGGAGGCTTCAAAATGTATAGGGCATTGAGAGTGGTACCCAGAAGGGTTTGCTTCTGTGATGGGGAATAGTCAGTCCTAGTCTGGGCACTTCTCAGGGCCTACTTGTTAAAAGTATGACCCAAATGGATCCGACTGTTTCCCTGTAATGTAACTGCCTCTCAGAACAGATGATCTGGGAGGTCAGCTTAATCATCAGATTGTTTAGTGAGCAATGAAAGTACCCTCCAGAGGGCTGGGTCACCCAGGAAAACCGTGCTCACCTCCCCTGTCCAACCACAGCTTGACACTTCTCCAGGGACCACACAGCCTGTCCTCCAGGTCCAACCCCTCTCCCAACCAGACTACCAATTTCAAGGTTCCAGTAGATAGATTATGTATACCATAGTAATTTGGATTCCAGATTTTATGTTCAAGATTCCCAAAACCTTGACTGACTATAAAGGTTTTCAAAACTCTTTAGTACACATTTGCATGACTTTGAATAGGTAACATTACTACATGTTGTTGTTATTGTTCAGTTGCTAAATCACGTCCAACTCTTTGCAATGCCATGGACTGCAGCACTCCGGACTCCTCTGTCCTTCGCTATTTCCAGTGATGCCATCCACCCATCTCATCCTCTGTCAGGCCCTTCCCCTCCCGCCCTCAATCTTTCCAAGCATCAGGGTCTTTTCCAACGAGTAGCTCTTGACATTAGGTGGCCGAAGTATTGGAGCTTCAACATGTTGACTCTCCTAATTTCATCCTTGAAGAGTGTAATCTCATTTCTTATGTTATAGGGTAACTTTATCACTTCTTTGACTAAATATTATGAAGGCAATAAAGGATTAGTGCTGCATAGAAAGGAATTAAAATAACAACTAATCTACCAGTTCTTAAGAATATAGTCTAGTATAATATCTTTTAAGCTTTACATATGGGAGACATTCAATAAATATCTGTTGAATGAATGAATATTTTTAACTAATAATGGGTTTCACATTCTAATGACATTACATTATTTTAATATTGTTGGAAATCCACTTTAAAATATTTTAACTTTTGCTTTCTTGAGATATTTTATTTTATATTCAGTAATTTAGACTTTGATTGCAAAGGTAGAAATTAAAACAAGTATTTTTTTTTAAGTTCAAAGCACTATTTATTAGAATATGTAATATATATTGTTCATTACTTTTGGATTTAATCTATTAGCAACTTATCACTGATCTAGGAGGCTTCTTTATTGCCAGGAACCTGAATCACTTCATCCCAGCCATAACCAGAATCTTCCAGGCAGACTGCTGATGAGTACCAACCAGCTAGTGGTAGCTTCTCTTTTTTTTTTTTTTTTTTTTTTTTGTTAACAGTTTTAGAGATGGGAAAATGAAAAGCCTAGAATTGCCCCAAAGTGTAGACTTGGAATTCCCTGTGAGAACTGCTTAGAGTTACAGGTCAAGTCCGGGATTCCCTGGTAGCTCAGCTGGTAAAGATTCCACCTGCAATGCAGGAGACCCTGGTTCAATTCCTGAATTGGGAAGATCCCCTGGAGAAGGGATAAGCTACCCACTCCAGTATTCTTGGGCTTCCCTGGTGGCTCAGTCAGTAAAAAATCAGCCTGCAGTGTAGGAGACCTGGGTTTTATCCCTGGGTTGGGAAGATTCCCTGGAGGAGGGCATGGAAGCCCACTCCAGCATTCTTACCTTGAGAATCCCCAAGGACAGAGGAACCTGATGGGCCACAGTCCATGGGATCACAAAGAGTAGAACATGACTGAGCGACTAAGCACAGCCCAGCACATCAAGTCCACGTTCCCACACTTCTTCGAGATCTGTTTGGTCTATAATTTCTTTTCATGGCAGAAAGTCAGAAAGAAAAAATGCATACTCACACTGGAAGGGAACAAGGTAGTGAGGCATTCTGCGAGGTCCATCCTCTCCCAGAACTTTCCTGAACTCACATGGACCCCTTAGAGCATGTTTCCAAAATATAGGCCATGACCTGTGAGCTCTGAAATCAATTTATTGGGTCACCAGAAAAAAATTTCTGATGAATAGAAAGAAACAGAATGTATTACACATAGTAAAGGGGTAAACATTGTTTTACAGCAGTGTTTTGTTTCAGTTAAAAAGGTGAGTGTGTGCTACATGCATGTATGTACCTGAGTTGGGTAAATAATTTTTACCTAGTTTGTGGTCAGAAAAGTTTGAAATCTTCTGCCTTTAAGGAACTCAGCTTCCAGGGTCAGGGAAGGCAAGAAGATTTCAGCAGGAAGAAAATTCTAGCACAGAGAATCTCTTCCCAAACCACTAAAAATCATGGCTCAGCAGTGAGCAGTGCAGTATAGTGGTTGAGAGCAAACTCAGGCTTTGGAGTCGGACGTAGTGAGAAACCTCAATCCTTTGACTCACTAGCTGCAGGACAGATATCTACAAATGGGAATCATGATTGCGCTATAACCTGTCATATGGATTAAATGCAGTAGCATGTGCAAAGGCCTTAGTATGTTTCCTGGACCACAGCAGGCTCTCGTGAATGATCCATGTCAATAAGGGATCTATGGTCCCTTTAGTCCCAAAGTGAAGAAAGGAAATGGAAACTAAGATTATCTGAAAGTCTCCAGTGTGCCAGGACTGTCAAGAAATCTTCCTCAGGTTCTTTTATTTAAGGACTACTCTAGAAGCGAAGTCTTGTGTCCTCTTCCAGAGCTAAGTCAGGATTCAAACCTAGGACTGCTCATGTCAAAATCCACATAAAGTGATTATCTAAGAATTGTTATGATGATGACCATGAGGAGAAAGAAAAACAAATTATTTTTTAAACCCAAGACCATAACCCTTTTCCTTTTAATCGTTTCTAGTACATCTCTCATTAACTGTGGTGGCTCCTGGTGTTACTAGTTGAACATCAGGATAGTTTCAGGGTATTTACCATCCACTAGAATGTTAAACCGAGAAGGCAGGGGTTTCTCCTTGTTTATGCTGCATCCCCAGTGTGTGAACCAAGAAATATTTGTCAAATCAGTGAAAGAATGAATTCCTGCTCTATGAAAGTCTACATCCATAGTTGATCTAAAGGGCCATAGCACAAAAATCATTCCTGAGTCTTTAAAAGAATCAATCTATCTGGTGACGTAAAGACCCTTGAATTGCCCGAAGATTCACGAGAGCCACGTCTACATGTAACTACCTCTTTCTAACAACAGAATATTATCTGGCTTTCAAATCTACATTTTTTTCTTGCTCCATTGTCCTGGGTTATAAAGTAATAGAGTAGAAGACATTTAAGACCATAAAATGCCCATGCCATTTCTGTAGTCTTGAGAATCAGACCCTAGCAGGACCTAAGAGTGTGTTTTATCGGTGATTTTGGCAGGGTACCTAACAGAGAATCCAGGAGCAAAACATCATGTTCAACCAGATTGTTGTCCAAAATGCATAGCATAGAAAGAGAGGAGAAAAATTTATTGGGGGCATATTATACAAAGTGACTGATTAGATTTGCCTCCATAGAAATCTCTTCACAGAGAAAATTATATTAAACATCAACTATTGAAAGAACCAACAAAATCTTCATCATCATCATCATCATCAGATTTTAAAGGGAAGATTAAACAGCTGTCTTTCTTCATTCAGATTGAAGACAGTTTTACTTTCAGGCAGGGGACAGATTAGATGTGTCCTTGTTGGGTCCTTTCCTAGTTTATCATGGCATCTTCATCATTATTGTGTGTTTAGAAATCCCATGGAACAGTAGAGATACACAGCAATATAAATGCGAGTTACAGCCGAGAAGTGGGTGTCTTTTATAAGGGGGTTAGAGAATTGGGCATTCACTGGGAAAGCAGGTCATAGAGAAAACATAAGAGACCTAAGACTTCAGGTCTCTATGCCTATAATTTTGAATCACTGCCACAAAAAAGAAGTCTATTGATGTCTAGGGAAACTGAAAATGGTCATGGTAAATGGCAGCTGTATGGTTCATTTACTGCTATAAAGGATTCCATCAGCTCTTCTGTAGGTTATTATAGCTGCATTTAAAAATGTGAATGTTCAAGTAAGATTCAATAGCAACTACCCGAGACTGGATTAAAAACTGTGTTCGATGGTTTATCATTTTTTAAGTTGCTAGTGAATATAATGATTTACTAAAGAAATTAGAGTCAATTTAAAGGTTTGTTGCAGGAAATTGTTATAAATCTCCGAGTTTGGTTTTGTTTCACAGTTTTTCACCTTTGAGCAGTACAAGAAATTGCTTGGATATGTGTCACTGTCACCAGCATTGGTAAGTGAGAGTATTTATTATACTTAAGTGTGTGTGTTATTTCATAAAGCAAAATCTGGAAACAAAAACCCTTTTGATTCCCCAAGCTCAGCTACTAAAATATGAATTTGAGTTATTCAATGTTCAGCTACTTGTTGAAAGCCATCTTCCTAATAACTCACAATTTGGCTATTTTATAGCTCCCAGTGATGAATTTATGATAATAATGATATGTGTGGAAAGGCCCATATGAGATATGGTCAAGAATATAAAATAAAGGGTACATTTGTCAAAGACTCCTTTAAACCCAAAAAATGCATGTGTTTACATACATACTACACGTATCTATTTATGTGAAAGTCAGTGTACCTAAAATTGTTTCCTAACAGGTCACTTTTCCAGCTTTTGCTCAAGCTGTAGTAAGTATAGGACTTCAGGTCACTCTGTGGTCAGATGCACACTGAGGGGCCCTTTATAGTTGGGGAGAATAGTGATCTTACAATGTCAGATCAACTATTACATAAAAGTCATTTGGTGATTTGAACATTTGTAGATACCACTCCTTTCTTTCTTAGTGATTTTGTTGCTTTTCACAAAACAAGTTAAATTATATTGGCCAAGTATGTTGTATCAATATCAGTGCAGCGAGAGCCCCAGAAAGAGCCAATGCAATAATTTCTCCTCAAAATCTGCAAAACAAGACTAAACTAAACTAAATCTACCTTGGCCCTCCAAGTGACAACGTGCTTTCCAACCCCTATGAATGTACCTTACAATGTACCTTCCATCCTCCAGTTTACCTGATGGAATGCACCTCAGAACTCAGCCAAAGGGGTGGTGTTCTGAACTTCAGCTCTTTAATTACTTTGCATGCTTAGTCACTTCAGCATCCAACTCTTGGTGACCCTATGAATCCTAGCCCACCAGGCTCCTCTGTCCATGGGATTCTCCAGGCAAGAATACTGGAGTGGGTTGCCATGTTCCAGGGGATCCTCTGGATCTAGGAATTCAAAACTGTGCCTCCCACAGCTTCTGCATTGCAGGGGGATTCTTTACCTCTGAGCCACCAGGGAAGCGGTAATTCACTGGGTTTCCCTGGTGGCTCAGCGGTAAAGCTTGCAATGCAGGAGACGCGGGTTCTACCCCTGGGTCTGGAAGATCCCCTGGAGAAGGAAATGGCAACCCACTCCAGTATTCTTGCTTGGGAAATCCCATGGACGGAGGAGCCTGGCAGGCTATAGTCTGTGGGGTCGCAAAAAAGTCAGACATGACTGAGGAACTAAACAACACCAAAGATTGATTAAGAATTAGCTGCTATTTAAAAAAAAAAATCATACATGCTCCCTTTCTAGGAAGGCTCCAGTTAAGAAACCCAATAGTGTTGCTTTGTGTTACAACAAGGAAACCTCTGGTCCAGGCTCCTGCTTAAACAAGGGGGCTGTGAGGAGGCCTCTCGTGGAAGGAGAAGTAGTAGCATGAGTCCTAAAATTAGCTGAGATTTCTTGTTAATTCCTCACTGTCTTCCCTGAATGTCTCCCCTCACTTTGGAAACATCTTGTTAAAAAGAGGATGGTTTCCAGAAGGTCAGCTGGGTGTTCCTGGGTAGAGCATCTGTACCACGTGAGAGACCATGCTTCTTTCTTGATAACTCAAAAAGAAAAGCATTTGGCCACTCCAGATCCTCTCACTGAATTCATGCAAACTGTATACAGTTTTTCTTTTTTCTTGAACTCACTTATTTCAGTTTCTCTTTGATACAGCTAGACACTTAAACAGCTGTTAAATGTCCCTTGGTGCTCTCACATGAAAAGCCTGGGAGGCTGGGAACCTGACAGTTACCCCTGTCTCTGGAACAACCTGAGTAACACGATATGCTGATAGCTGATCAATTCTTTTGACAAGGGACTGCTGAACACTAGTTCTGACAGCAAATGTAGCTGAGTTTTATAGAAGAACAAAAAAGTGAATTACTTGGAAGGTTGCATGTAGTAATAAAAACCTGAACATCTGGATTTTAGCTTTTTTCAGTCAGAAGAGTTTGGGACTAGTATTTTTCTTCTTCTTCTGCTTTTGGCTTCCATGATGGGGGTCTGAGATAAATGAATAAAATATTTGGTCTGTTACCCTATACAGATATGTTTAAAATTGTGATGAAGGGGCATTAAAAGAAAACATTGTTAGTTATTCTCTCCTGAAATCTGTGTAAAATCTTGTTCTTCCTCTTTGTGCAACAGTAACAGTGGTTTTTAGTAACAGTAACAGCAATTTACAAGACTCTTTCACACATGATTTTGACCCTCATAATAATCTGATTAAATACAAAGATTAGATATTATAGTCTCCATTTTACAGTTGAGAAAACTGTGACATAAAAAATTCATTGTTTTTTTCCATGGAAAGGCATTTTATTTTAAATATAGTAAGATGGACAGGGAGGCCTGGCGTGCTGCGGTTCATGGTCGCAAAGAGTCGAACACGACTGAGCGACTGAACTGAACTGAACTGAACTGAATGTGTACATGTCAATCCCAAACCCCTAAGTTATCTCTCCCCTCCTCCCTTCCCCTCTGGTAATAATGTTTGTTCTCTGAGTATGTGAATCTTTTTCTGTTTTGTAAATAAGTTCATTTGTATCATTTTTTTTTATATTCCAAATATAAGTGATATTCTATGAGATTTGTCTTTGTTTGACACATTTCACTTAGTAGTAATTTCAAGGTCCATCCATGTTCCTGCAAATGGCATTATTTCATTCTTTTTAATGGCTGAGTCATATTCCATTGTATGTACCACATTGTCTTTAAAAGATTCAGTTATTTCTATAGAGTTGCAGCTGACACACATGGTGTTTTTGTGTGAATTATGAAAAGGTGCTCCTTTCTCCTGACTAGTGGCTTTCCAGAACTCCCACTTGGCAAATAGGGTGCAGGCTGATTTAGGCCTCCAGCTCTGGTCACACAGCCAATAAGATGGCAGAATCAGAACCTAAACCCAGATCCCCTGGCTCTGGATCCTGCCCTGGTTCCATCTTGCCTCCCCTTCTAAGGATGTAGAACATAGTTTTCTCCCTTTTCTCTTTTAGTCTCCTATTACAGACTCCTAATAAGAGCTTCTGTTCTTTACTCTTGATTGGCTTTTTTCTTCTCCTAGTTGTATAATAGTATAACTTCTCCTAGAGTTAGAGCTTCGGCACTAAAGAATTATTTTTTCCAGCATCTGTATGAAGGTTTGAGACATTGTTTTATTTTGTTTTCCTGCCAAGTGTGTGTGTTTTAATAGTTGTAGTTATTTAAGTTTCTGAAAAAAACCCTTCAGCATTCTATTCAGAAGAAAATTCTAAAAGTTGTTCTTTCCTAGTGCAGAAATTCTTAACAGGTAGAAAATAACCTGAGACACAGTTACCTTTTGCTGAATGTTCTAGATTTTATTTGAGCCCTTCAAGACAACCTAGCAACTTCTGACCTCAACCTTTATCCCTCAGCTTCTAGGTCTGGAAGAATAGGGCTCAATTTGAAAAAACAGATAAAGGATGAATTTTAAAATGATTTTTTTGTTTCTTAACTTCCTAGAATAGTGACTCTAAGAATGTGGCTATATATTTAAATATTTTCAACTATACTCTTTGTTTACCTGAAATTTAGCTTTTTATAAACATTTTATTTCTGGTTCTGCCCCTTGAATTTTTTATATGCTCACTAAATGTATTTAAGCAGTTGTTTAAAAATGAAGCTCTCCTTTTACTAAGTCACACTCTTAGTTGTTACATGTGCAGATGTTTTAGTATCCACCTTAAATACATAAAACAACCTTGCTTTTCATTAAAGGACAAAGTCATTGTTGATGGGGCTTTGACGTTTTATTTTGAATTGTTAGGATGTGGTTTGTGGCTTCTGTAATTTCTGCTTCATGAATTGTCAGCATCAAATCAAGATCTAAAGCTGTTTAGTAATGGTATATGGTGCATTTATGTGAGTTTCTCCATTCTCATCATAACATTCAGCTGCATAGTGTAATGAGTAAGATGTTTAACCTCATACACATGATAACTTGTTTTAAAGTATTGATTGACTTAATTTTTCTAGACATTTGCTGTTGCTGGACTGGGATCTGGACTAACAGAAGCCATCGTGGTCAACCCTTTTGAGGTAGTAAAAGTTGGCTTGCAAGCCAATCGGAACAGATTTACAGAGGTAATCATTTAACGTTTTCCTATTGTTGAGGGAATGTAAAAAATTATTTTTCAGTCTATAGTATAAAATTATGAACCCTTCTCCTAGCCACTTGTTAAAGCCATAGTAACTTATTGTTAAGGAAGTAGCATAAGAAAAAGTCAAATTCTTCCACAGGAAAGTGCTAACAAAAAAGCACTAAAGTCTGATGGACAAACATGTTTAGACATTTTTATTTTAGAGTTGTAATGTAATGTATAATGACTTATTTGGAAATATTTTCTCTACTTTTGGCAAAACCTCTATTTCACATTTTACTAGAATAGACTAGCAAAAAACCACTGGGGTGATAATATTGTTGTGCTTTTTTAAAAAAAATTATGAAATCATTTTTTCAAAATTACTTCACTCCATTCCCCACTCCACCCACTGCCTTCCCCCAAAGATTCTGATAATCTGTCAAGTTTGTCTTTTGGTTAAATCTGAATGAGCGGCTTACTAAACCTGTGTAGACGTCACCACTTGGACAATGATGGGTCTTGACATTTAATCACTGGTACATGATGTTCCATGAAGACAGATTCCCTTGGTCTGTGCTGCCTTCACTTCCTTCCAGTTGCCTAATAATTCCCTTTAAACCAACAAGTCCAATTGTTCTTCTTTTATTCTTTTGGGTGCCAAACCGAAGGTAGGAAAAAAATAAGGAGATTGGCAGTTCAGGTCCTTTCTTAGCATTTGAATTCACTTCCACAACTGGGTAGCATGTGGTATAAATTGGTCTAGAGGATCTGCTGACCTGAATTTCTCCATAGAAAAGCTCCCCTGCCTACCACTTAAGCAGCTGCTAATGGGTGGAGACCCTGCTCACTCCCACCCCACTTCCTGTCTGCTGATACTGCCTGAGAGCTCTCTGGCAGCTTCCTGAGCAGAACTATGGGAAAGAGAGAGAGCCTTACTCACCTTAGCTGCCAAGGCCTACAGAGGACAGGGCTGGGCTACTACAGCTCCTCAGATGAGGTCAGTCCTAATTAAGGGAGATTTTTTTTAAGTTTCAAAAGGTTGTGCTAATTGCAGAGATACACAGCACTTTAGAAAAGGCTGAAAATCCCTGTATTGCCCTACTCTGTTTCTGTTTTGCTTTTTCTCTATTCTTCCTTGAATGATGGGAAAAGATGGCAGGGACCAGAAGGAAATAAAAAGAAACACTTCTCCAATGTTCTATCAATATGGAGCATTTAAGACAGCCCCCATGGAATCTGCTCAAGGAAAATTTGATTTGTTAGACTGGGAGAATTACCAGCTAGGAGAATTGGAGCTCCAGCTAGGAGAATTGGAGCTCCCCATTCAGTGTCCCATTTTACCTATTGGGAAGCATGTCTTGGGGCAGGAAGGAGTGAGCAAAAGAATACACAGGCCTTCCAACTGCAGTCCTTCATCAAGACAGCATGTAAGTAGAGAAACACAAAATGGGACAGAGCACCAAGAAGCATTCACAGGAGTGAAAATAACGAATTATCATAGCACCCCTACTCACGCCTAATGTTCTTTTTCTCTCCTCTGCCTTCAAGGAGGTTCTGCACAGAGGCCATGTAAGCGCTGGTTACGTTTTGCATGTGCCAAGGCCTTGCTAGAACACATTAAATGCCCCTGCAGCCCGACACAAGAATGCTGCATGTGCACGTGCTCCTAGTTCATTGACCCAGTGTGGTCTGTGTAAATTGTTGGTATATATGTAACTGGTTTTTTTAAGTTGGGGAGAGAGAGGAACTTGTTTGGTGTTGTTTCTTTTGCAGAATTGGCTAAACTGCATTCGGAATTCATTTACTTAGACAAAATACAATCTATTAGGTTCCTTATAAAATATTTGGCATATGACATCAACTAGTCAAAACTTAGTAACAGAGGGATCTCGTAGGTCACAGGTGTCAGCATTTATTTCCAGCAGTTATCAGGAATCAGTAGCTGATCAGAGGTGACACTTTGTAGGCAATATTGATCAAATTGAAAAGTAATGCATAGTCACCCAACATAAAGTAATGGGGCTATGCCTATTACCAAAAAAAAACTGAAAAAAATGACATGATAAGAATAGCAAATTTCAGATTTAGTCATTTAAAACCAACTACCATTTCGGAGAAGGCAACGGCACCCCACTCCAGTACTCTTGCCTGGAAAATCCCATGGATGGAAGAGCCTGATAGGCTGCAGTCCAAGAGGTCACTAAGAGTCGGACACGACTGAGCGACTTCACTTTCACTTTTCACTTTCATGTATTGGAGAAGGAAATGGCAACCCACTCCAGTGTTCTTGCCTGGAGAATCCCAGGGACAGAGGAGCCTGGTGGGCTGCCGTCTATGGGGTCGCACAGCTTAGCAGCACCATTTTTGGGCAAATGCAGATTGAGAGCAAGAGGAGAAGGGGATGACAGAGAATGAGATGGTTGGATGGCATCACCGACTCAATGGACATGAGTTTGAGCAAACTCCAGGAGATAGTGAAGGACAGGGTAGCCTGGTGTGCTGCAGTCCATGGGGTCACAAAGAGTCAGACACAACTTAGTAACTGAACAACAGCAAATGTGATAATATACACAAAGGTCTTAACAGAGTCTGGTACATTATAGGCACCCAACCAATAACAATTTCTAGATGTAAATTGATCCTATAAACCCTTAAGGTTTAAGAAATAGATCTATCTTGAGATATGTTCCAGTTAATAGTCACAGCCCACTCCAGTTGTGGGTGTAAAAACAGCTTACTGGGCAATGGTTCCCTTAGGTCATTCCCAACCGACAATACAATCCATTTAGCCTAAATTCTTAAGGGCAGGCAGCCCAGTTTCAGTACCTACTGAGGTCTTTAAACTCAAATGAGGTCTGTTATCATAAACAGTAGTAGTTGGCTATCTATTTACTGTAAATAACTTGCATGTAGCAGCAGAAGTTTCAGAGGAAACTAAAAACATTTGAAGCCACTTTGGAAAGAGTTCTACCTCAATCAAAATGTTCTTCCTTCAGAAGAGTCATATCAAGTAAGCACGTATTCTTCTTCAATTTTCATGGTCACCTCACCTGGAGGTTGTGAACAAAGCTCATTTTCAGCCTTTTCAGTCAATTACTAGCTGTGGCTAAAAAAAAAAAAAAAAAAAAAATGAAGAAGAAGAAGATACCCCATGCCAAAGGCAAAGGAGAAGCCCCAGCAAGACAATAGGAGGGGTGAAATCACATTTAGAATCAAACCCCATACCCACAAGAGAAGCTCGGAGGGCTTAAACAAAACCTTGTGCGTGCCAGGACCCAGACCCCACAGAGACTGAGCTAGACCTGCCTTTGAGTGTTTGAGTATCTCCCATGGAGGCACGGGTCATCAGTGGCTTGCCACATGGGCAGGGGCTCTGGGTGCAGCAGATCTGGGTGACACAGCATGTGGCCTCTTGGAGGAGGTCGCCATTAACCCCACCATAGAGCTGCCAAGCAGACGCCCCACAAACTGCAGAACAATTATACCAAATAAATTCTGGCACTGTTAAGAAAGTTCTAGGACCCACAGCAGATTTTTCAACCTGAGGATCTGGCAAAGGGACTGAGAATCCCCAGGGAATTTGACTTTGGAGGCCAGTGGGATTTGATTACAGTACTTCCACAGGACTGGGAAAACAGACTCTTGGAGGGCAGAAACAAAACCTTTTACAAAGCAGGACCCAGGAGAAAGGAGCAATGACCCCACAAGAGACTGACCCAGGCTTGCCTGTGAGTGTCCAGGAGTCTCCAGCAGAGACATGGGTTGACAGTGGCCTGCTGCAGGGTCAGGGGCACTGAATACAAGAGTGTGTGCATAAGACCTTTTGAAGGAGGTCCCCACTATCTTCATTACCCCTACCACAGTTTGGTCTCAGGTCAAACAACAGGGAGGGAACACAGCCCCACCCATCAATAGAAAATTGGATTAAAGATATACTGAGCATGGCCCTGCCCATCAGAACAAACCCCAGTTTCCCACACAGTCAGACTCTCCCATCAGAAGCTTCCATAAGCCTCCTTATCCATCAGAGGGCAGACAGAATGAAAACCACAATCACAGAAAACTAATCAAACTGAGCACTTGGACCACAGCCTTATCTAACTCAGTGAAACTATGAGCCATGCTGTGTAGGGCCACCCAAGATAAACGGGTCATGGTGGAGAGTTCTGACAAAACATGGTTTACTAGAGAAAGAAAGAAAGAAAGTGAAGTCGCTCAGTCATGTCCGACTCTTTGTGACCCCATGGACCGTAGCCTACCACACTCCTCTGTCCATGGGATTTTCCAGGCAACAATACTGGAGTGGGTTGCCATTTCCTTCTCCAGAGGATCTTCCCAAACCAGGGATCGAACCTGGGTCTCCGACATTGTAGGCAGACACTTTACCATCTGAGCCACCAGGTCCACTGGAGAAGGGAATGTCAAACTACTTCACTTATTCTTCCCTTGAGAACCTCATGAACAGTATGAAAAGACAAAAAGATATGACACTGAATGATGAACTACAAGGTTGGTAGGTGCCCGATATGCTACTGGAGAAGAGTGAAGAAATAACTGCAGAAAGAATGAAGAGACAGAGCCAAAGCAAAAACGCCCAGTTGTGGATGTGACTGGTGATGGAAGTAAAGTCTGATGCTGTAAAGAACAATATTGCATAGGAACCTGGAATGTTAGGTCCATGAATCAAGGTCCATGAATCAATGTTAGGTCCATGAATTAGGTCCTGTGGAAGTGGTCAAACAGGAGATGGCAAGGGAGAACATTGACATTTTAGGAATCAGTGAACTAAAATGGATTGGAATGGATGAACTTAATTCAGATGACCATTGTATCTTCTACTGTGGGCAAGAATCCCTTAGAAGAAATGGAGTAGCCCTCATAGTAAACAAAAGAGTCCAAAATGCAGTACCTGGGTGCAATCTCAAAAACAATAGAATGATCTCTGTTTGTTTCCAAGGCAAACCATTCAGTAACATAGTAATCCAAGTCTATGCCCCAACCACTAATCCGAAGAAGCTGAAGCTGAACAGTTCTATGAAGACCTAAAGACCTTCTAGAACTAACACCCAAAAAAGATGTCCTTTTCTTCATAGGGGACTGGAATGCAAAAGTAGGAAGTCAAGAGATACTTGGAGTAACAGGCAAGTTTGGCCTTGGTATACAAAATGAAGCAGAGCAGAGGCTAACAGAGTTTGGCCAAGAGAACGCACTGGTCATAGCAAACACACTCTTCCAAAAACACAAGAGATAACTCTACATATGGACATCACCATATGGTCAATATCGAAATCAGATTGACTATATTCTTTGCAGCTGAAAATGGAGAAACTCTATACAGTCAACAAAAACAAGACCTAGAGCTGACTGTGGCTCAGAACATGAGCTCCTTATTGCAAAATTCAGACTTAAACTGAAGAAAGTATGGAAACCACTAGACCATTCAGGTATGACCTAAATCAAACCCCTGATGATTATACGGTGGAAGTGACAAATAGATTCAAGGGATTAGGTCTGATAGACAGAGTGCCTGAAGAACTATGGACAGAGTTTCATGACATTGTACAGGAGGCAGTGATCAAGACCATCCCCAAGAAAAAGAAATGCAAAAAGGAAAAATGGTGTCTGAGGAGTCTTTACAAATAGCTGAGGAAAGAAGAGAAGCTAAAGGCAAAGGACAAGAGAAAAGATATACCCATTTGAATGCAGAGTTCCAAAGAATAGCAAGGAGAGATAAGAAACCCTTCCTCAGTGATCAATGCAAAGAAATAGAGGAAAACAATAGAATGGGAGAGACTGAGATCTCTTCAAGAAAATTGGAGATACCAAGGGAATATTCCATGCAAAAAGAGGCACAATAAAGGACAGAAATGGTATGGACCTAACAGAAGCAGAAGATAAGAAGAGGTGGAAAGAATACACAGAAGAACTATACAAGAAAGATTTAATGACCCATATAACCATGATGGTGTGATCACTCACCTAAGAGCCAGATATCCTGGAATGTGAAGTCAAGTGGGCCTTAGGCAGCATCACTAAGAACAAAGCTAGTGGAGGTGATGGAATTCCAGTTGAGCTATTTCAAATCCTGAAAGATAATGCTGTGAAAGTGCTGCACTCAATATGCCAGCAAATTTGGAAAACTCAGCAGTAGCCACAGAACTGGGAAAGGTCAGTTTTCATTTCAATCCCAAAGAAAGGCAATGCCGAAGAATGCTCAAACTACCACACAATTGCAGTCATCTTGCACGCTAGTAAAGTAATGCTCAAAATTCTCCAAGCCAGGCTTCAGCAGTACATGAACTGAGAACTTCCAGATGTTCAAGCTGGATTTAGAAAAGACAGAGAAACCAGAGATCAAATTGCCAACATCCGTTGGATCATAGAAAAAGCAAGAGAGTTCCAGAAAAACATCTACTTCTGCTTTATTGACTATGCCAAAGCCTTTGACTGTGTGGATCACAGCAAACTGTGGGAAATTCTTAAAGAGATGTGAAAACCAGACCACTTTACCTGTGTCCTGAGAAATCTGTATGCAGGTCAAGAAGCAACAGTTAGAACCGGACATGGAACAATGGATTGGTTCCAAATTGGGAAAGGAGTACATCAAGGCTGTATATTGTCACCCTGCTTATTTAACTTCTATGCAGAGTACATCATGCGAAATGTGGGGCTGGATGACTCACAAGCTAGAATCAAGATTGCCAGGGGAAATATTAATAACCTCAGATATGCAGATGACACCACCCTTATGGCAGAAAGCTTAGAAGAACTAAAGAACCTCTTGATGAAAGTGAAAGATAAGAGTGAAAAAGTTGGCTTGAAACTCAACATTGAAAAAACTAAGATCATGGCATCCAGTCCCATCACTTCATGGCAAGTAGATGGGGAAGCAATGGAAACAGTGAGAGACTAATTTTGGGTGCTCCAAAATCACTGCAGATGGTGACTGAAGCCATGAAATATAAAGACACTTGCTTCTTGGAAGAAAAGCTATGACGAACCTAGACAGCATATTAAAAAGCAGAGACATTACTTTGCCAACAAAGGTCCATCTAGTCAAAGCTATAGTTTTTCCAGTAGTCATGTATGGATGTGAGAGTTGGACTATACAGAAAGCTAAGTGCCGAAGAATTAATGCTTTTGGACTGCGGTGCTGGAGAAGACTCTTGAGAGTCCCTTGGACTGTGAGGAGATCCAACCAGTCCATCCTAAAGGAGATCAGTCCTGGGTTTTCATTGGAAGGACTGATGCTGAAGCTGAAACTCCAATACTTTGGCCACCTCTTGTGAAGAACTGACTCATTGGAAAGACTCTGACACTGGGAAATATTGAAGGTAGGAGGAGAAGGGGATGACAGAGGATGAGATGATTGGATGGTATTGCTGACTCAATGGACGTGAGTTTGAGCAAGCTCCAGGAGTTAGGGTTAGGGTTAGGGTTAAGCCTGGTGTGCTGCAGTCCATGGGGTTACAAAGAGTCAGACATGACTGAGCGACTGAACTGACTGACTGACCAGCTGTGGGGAAACACTAAATGGATGAGTTGCACGTGGAACTGCCAGAGGGCTTGATAACACCTTTACGAAAAGCAGAGCAGTTTCCCGGGAGGCTTATTTCACAGGAAGGTAACTCTTGCTGTTCCACCAATAGTGTGAGTTTCTCAGGCCTCAGTTCTGCGGCTCAGCCTTTCTACCTCCTTGCCTTATATTTTAACCACCATGCATTCTGACACAGGAATCATGAAATTTCCTAATTTGTCAGCCTAGGAAACGCGAGTCCACATGGTCCTTTAAACATAAAAATTTTCCCAGAAGTTGTCTGCAGTGGAAGACAACTTAGGGTAACAGTAGTCAGTATTACTCTTACTATTACACTGAAAGTCTTGTGGGCAATGGTAGAGTGATAAAGATGGGGCAAAAGGACTGCCGTGGTCCCAGGTGTGCAGTGCATGGTCTAGAAGGAGCTTGTGGGATGTGGGTAGATGTCTACTTGGCCTTGTGGAGAGGACATGGCTGGCAAAGGGCCAGAATGGGCCGCCTGAAGCATGGGGTGCAGGAAAAGGGCCCCTCTTGCTGGGGTCCAAGGACAGTATTGGCTGAGAGCAGAGACTGCAAGCTCTGGGTTCTCAGAGCAATTGTAGGTACCCTGCTGGCTTCAGCTCCCTGTATTCTCCTCTCTGTGGTCTAGGGCTGGTTTTCTAGCCAACCAGAGGTATGTTATCCATAAAATATGCCTTCCCTCCCGGTTAGCCCTAAACTATTCTAGAAATTTCAAGGAAATTGTGGTTAATTCGGTTTCTGATATTTCCCTCATATCCTTCCAGCTTCTGTATAAACTATTTCAATAGGTGTGCTTGTCTTGCCTCCACTTTTAAAATTACCACCATATCAGTCAAAGACTATAATCCCTGCCACACTTCTTTCAATTCCAATACCAGAATCTTGGCCAGCATCTTAAAATTCACAGTGAATAAAGAAAACCGGTCTCTAATTTAAATATGCTTGACCTTCTGTGGGGAGCAAAGTAATCACAGCTTTGTCATGCTCTGGTTTGGTTCAGTGGGTGTAAAAACATGTTCAGATAAAATCGGGATAGACCCAAATTTCCCCCCGTCCTTCAAACTAAACCCAAGCAAAGTGTTGTTCTGGTTTGTAGTCTTTTTGGCTGAGGATTATACTTGCCAGAGGATTTCTCTATTGGAGAGGGTTTGTATACCCAGTCTTGCCAAAAGTGTGACTTTATAGCTTATTGTCCTTATAAGACCCTGCTCCCTCCTAACTAGTGTATCATTTTTTTTCTATACACATGTAAGAAGTCCCCTATCACTTGTGCTAAGGCAAGTGGTGTTTGACTGGCATGCTCTCTGCTAGCCTGGAAAATGTGAATTTCTCCCCAGGAGCAAAATCTTGTATGAATTGTTTCCCAGTTTTTCTCTCCACTTTGAAATCGACTTCAAAGTTATTATTTGGCTAACGGGTTATGTTTTCCTTCCCTTGAGGTCTATAGGATTTGCCTCTGATGTGTGGATGGGGCACAGGTTTTCCTTCTACTCTGTCATTTTTATCTATGTTACATATGAACATAATCATTCTCACCCCAAGTATGAAACTCAGCCTTTAGGAAATTGCAAAAGCCTGCTTCACCTCTATTTAGTCTTTGAAGATGTTCAGCTCAAGAAGAGAATAGTCTTCCACCTGAGCTCTATGATAAAAGTTAAGGATCAATGAACTAATAGCAAATGTATCATCAATGATAGACTCTAAAGATAGGGATTTTTTTTTTTAATTAGTTCAGGGTTTGATTCTGGTTTGGGATAACACCATTAAATATAGCTCTATACACTGTATCCTGGGAACTTAATAATCTGCAGTTGCGGTTTAGTCTCTAAGCATATCTGACTTGTTGAAACCCCATGGACTATATAGCCAACCAGGCTCCTCTGTCCTTGGGATTTCCCAGGCAACAATACTGGAGCGAGCTGCCATTTCCTTCTCCAGGGGATGTGCCCAATCCAGGATTGAGCCCGTGTTTCTTGCCCTGGCAGGCAGAGTCTTTACCACTGAGCTACCAGGGAAGCCTAGTTATCTATTAGAGACCAATTAGGTCAGGTACAGTGTCACAAATGGAGAAGGCAATGGCACCCCACTCCAGTACTCTTGCCCGGAAAATCCCATGGACGGAGGAGCCTGTAGGCTGCAGTCCATGGGGTTGCTGAGTCGGACATGACTGAGCGACTTCACTTTCACTTTTCACTTTCATGCATTGGAGGAGGAAATGGCAGCCTATTCCAGTGTTCTTGCCTGGAGAATCCCAGGGACGGGGGAGCCTGGTGGGCTGCCGTCTCTAGGGTCGCACAGAGTCGGACACAACTGAAGCGACTTAGTAGCAGCAGGAGCAGCAGTGTCACAAAGCTTAGTGATTATTTTCTTCGTAGGCAATGAACACATGCTTAAGCTTAGTTGTGTTATGTAGACACAACACAAAGCAAATAGGATGATACTTTGTGATCCTCGCTTTCAAGAAAGAGAGGAGTTGAGTTACATAGAGAGTGAACGTGTGGCTCTATTTTCAGATAGTGTGAGAAGCCAGCTTCAAGGGCATGTCAACATTCATGATGATGTATTGAGTTAAGTTCAAATTTTTCTTGCATTACTCTGTGAAATCCTGCCTGGAAGCTGTTCAGTACCTAAATTATTTCTTTCCAGTCTATGATTCTTGTGGGCAGAAAAGTGAATTATGTGTACGAATCCTTTCATATAGTTATCTTTCAGCAATACCTAAGGCAGCAGCCAAGTTGCCTCTCTATTTTCATTTACAGAAAATAGATCTCAGTCTTACATTCGGCTGTGCCAGAAACCCTAGGTTTTTGCTTTCAGAATTGAGACTTTGAAGTAATGATAATAGCTACCATTTACAGAACATGCATTAGATGCCAGATTCTGTGCTGGATGCCTCACGTGTTTCTTCCTTTATTTGAGTTTTAAAATTTATACAATTCTTATAAATTACCAAAGTAACTTTTTTCACAAATTACATAATATAGAGCTATATGGAGAAAAAATAATTGATGATTTCTGTCACTCCCACCCTCCAATCCAATCGCTCTGGTAAATTCTGTGGGTCCTTCCGCCTTTTCCAGTGCTCATACACACCTGATATCAAATCCTCCCATTGCCCTGTAAGGTTGGTGACTTTATAGGGAGTGGAAATAAAACCTAATCAGTTATTAGCTCCAATGAACTGAGCACTAACATAGACGTCTCCTTCAAGAAACAACACTGTTTTCATTGGGATAAAGAAATGTGGGTAATGAAGACGCTTAAGGGGAAATCACAAATGTTTGGGGAACCATGAAAAAGCAAACGGGTCCTTCCATGCTGCCAGGCACGTCTATGCCCACAGTCCAGCCTCCTTCCCTCCTGCTCTCCCAGCGATGCTCGGGCAAAGCACAGGGTCAACATCTCATCACCTGGAGGCCCTGTGTTCCTCCAGACAGTTATTGGGCAGCAACGTGGTGTTGACGTAGCTCAGCATCTGGAAGAGTTTGTTTAAAGCAAATTATTTTCCACTCACAGATTGTTGAAAAATAGGCCTGCTCATCAAATCTAAATTCTAGAAAGAATATAATTACATTTTGGATGTCTTTTTGTCCATAATCATGCCCTAGTAAAATAAACTGCAGTGACGAATTAGTGTAATACCTAAGCAAAAAGAGATGTGTAACTGTGGGGTTTTTGAGCCCAATTCCTCTTCTTTTACATTTTGTTCTCAAATAAAAGGAAGGGGCTTTTTTTTTTCTTTAATTTATGAAAATGCTTCAAGACTTCGAGGAACAAAGGGCTTATGTGATCTATCTCCTAATTGAGCGAAGGTATTTTTCCTACCTAAGTGTAGCAACTGGATGTCCTCTTTTTAACAAAGCAGTATTTTTCTTAAGGCCAGATATGGACACTCACTTCTTTGTATAAAGATATCCGGTTTGCTTTCTAGTCATGTGATGAAGTCCAGTGCAACATCCTTATCCCATTGGCTCTAAAATGCACCCAAGTTCCCCTTGCCGTGGGAAGCAGGTAAAGAGATGCACGTGGAGCATGCTGTCTTTGGACATGGTGTGCCTAGCGCTCTTCTCTCACTTTAGAGAGAGAGGAAATCTCTCTCTGACACACACCCCATGCCTGTGCCTACTGGCCATGCTCTGATAACTATTTACCCAAGGAACAATGCCTGAAACCTCTGTCCGTGATCTCACAAGGTAATCAGAGCCAACTATGGCCAGTCCTTGATGGAAAAACTCCAGGAAAAATAGCTCGGGCTGCCATAAGTCATCTCAGTGATATGTTGGTGATTCTGGGTTCTCAGGAAGGAATCAGGGCCCTAGAGTGGTGCCAGGGAGCATTGTTTAAACACCAGATCTTCTCTTTTACTTTAGTCTTTTAAGAACTTTTAGGCTTCCCTCGTGGCTCAAATGGTAAAGAATCTGCCTGCAATACAGGTTCGATCCCTGAGTTGGGAAGATCCCTTGGAGAAGGGAATGGCTACCCACTCCACACTTTTCTTGCCTGGAGAATCCCCAAGGACAAAGGAGCCTGGCATTGCAGGCTCCATGTTACCATCCATGGCATTGCAAAAAGTTGGATGTGACTGAGCAACTAATACTTTCAAGGACTTTTAATTTTTAAAAGAATTTTTTATTGAAGCATATTGATTTCAAATATTTTTGTGCTTCAGGCGGGCAGCATAGTGATTTAATATTTTTGCAATTTATATTTCATGAAAAGTTACTACAAGATAATGGTTGTAATTCCCTGTGCTGTACAATACATCCTAGTTGCTTATGTATTTTATACATAGTAATTTGTATCTCTTAATCCTATATCCCTAATGTTACCCCTTCCCCTCCCCTCTCCCCATAGATACCCATTGGTTTTTTCCTATATCTGTGAGTCTGTTTCTGTTTTGTTACATACATTCATTTGTATTATTTTTTTAATTCTACATTTAAGTAATATCATACATTATTTGTCTTTCTATGTCTGACTTATTTCACTAAGCACGATAATTTCTTTATCCATCTACATTGCTGCAAATGGCAGAATTTCAGTCTGCTTTATGGCTGAGTGATATTCCATTGTGTATGTATAGCACATCTTTTTTTAAACTGAGGTATAGTTGATGTACAATATAAATTGCAAGTATACAACATAGTGACTCACAATTTTTAAAGGTTATACTCCATTTATAGTTATTATAAAATATTGACTGTATTCCTTGTATTATACAGTATATCCTTGTAGCTTATTTACCTTTTACACAATAGTTTATACCTCTTAATCCCCTACCTCTATCTTACCCTCCCCCAGCCCCTCCCCCACTGGTAACCACTAGATTGTTCTCTGTACCTGAGTCTGTTTCTTTTTTCTATGCTCACTTTTTTACTTTATTTTTCAGATTCCATATATAAGTGATAGCAACTTTCAATCTTTCTCATGGCTGAGTATTATTCCATTGCATCTGTTTATGTGTGTGTGTGTGTGTGTGTGCCATATCTTGTTTATGCATTCATTTGTTGATGGACACTTAGGTTGCTTACGAACCTTAGCTATTGTAAGTAATGCTGCTGTGTACAAGGGGTGCATGTGTCTATTAGAATTAGTGTTTTGTTTTTCTCAGATATATACCCAGGAGTAGAATTTCTGGGTCATGTGATAGTTCAATTTTTAGTTTTTCTGAGAAACATCCATACTGTTTTCCATACTGATAGCACCAATTTACATTCCCACCAACAGTTTATGAGGGTTCCTTTTTCTCCACATCCTCTCCAGTGTTTGCTATTTGTGTTCTATTTGATGTTAGCCATTCTGACAGGTATGAGGTGATTTCTCAGGGTATACCAAGTCTTATTTATCTACTATTAGTCTGTTGATGGATACAGGTTGCTTCCATATCTTGACTGTTATAAACAGTGCTGCTATAAATATTGGAGTGCCTGTATCTTTCAATTTTTTATTTTTATTTTTTCAGATAAATTCCCAGGAGTAGAATTGCTGGGTTATGTGGTAGTTCTATTTCTAGTTTTTTGAGGAAACTCCATACTGTTTTCCATAGTATTGCAACAATTACAGAAATTCTATTTCATAGTTCATAATCATTATAGAATATTCTCATGGATAGATATAATATTTTTCAGTATATCTCTCCACATAAAAAGCAAGATAAAAATATTTTTGTTTCCAGAATATGAGCAAAGTACCGTACTAGATGGCTAATACAGTGCGTGGTACCTTGTCGGGCTCAGTAGGTGCTTGTTGAATAAATGAACGCATGAAGGAACAGGGAGTTCCCAGGATTAGCAATTGGCAATAGCTGACATCAGAGTTAGTCTCTGAGTTCCTTCACATGGAAGTACTTCTGGCAGGTACCAATGAACTGAAGATTTTTCTAAACCAATGTGGAGAGCAGTGTGATATGGTAATATTAGCTACATTCTGACTCACTTATTCTTCCACACTCGAAGCTCTGGTGCAGTCAATGAAAAGTATATCTAGGAAACTTAGAATGCAATTTGGGCCACAGCCAGTAACTAAATATGAAAATTGTAGTGAATCTAAATATTGGGAGGAAACTGAATTGGTGGGTGACCTGCTGGGTTGGATAGTATTGGAATCATTTGGCTGATGATGCTAATCAGTCACCATTTTGTTTTGAAATGGAAGCCCAGTAATCAAATAAGTTTAGTAAAATTCCTTGTGTTTACAGAGATCTAGTCAAAATGATTCTATATTTTCCTATTTAAGCATCCTAGTGGAAGTCAGGTTTTGCCTTTCTAATTAAATATTTGCTTACATGTGTGATACAATGTCTCTGAATGAAGCAAAAAGGGCACTTCTATTTCTTATGAGAATTAGAGTTTAAATTTTTCTTTATCTCAAGGTCCCAAGTTGCCAGAAATACATATTTGTATTTTATCTATTACCTGCATCAGTTGGATTAGCAAACTCTGAAAATCTTACAGCATATGCATAACAAGAATGAGTCAACAAGGATGACAGCACCATTGGTTGAGATGTAGAATTCTGCTTAAGCCATTTTTCAGTCTTTTCCCCTTAAAATATTACTCAATCCTTGGTTTCTCACCTGTAAAATACAGAGAATATACCTGCTGCCCATCTTACAGATTGTTAAGAGGGGCAACCAGATATGTTCAGATGACAAAACCATGCAGAGTATTAAAACATGAACTTTGAGTCTGAGGAGCTTCAGTTTGAGTTCTGGAACCTCCACTTTGTGATCTTGAGCAAGTAGCTTAATTTCCTCATCTGTTAAGTGGAGGTAATGATAATACCCACCCCATACACTTGTTGAAAGGATTAAGTAAGACGATATATGTAAAGTATCAAGCATCTGTGATGATGGCTGACACTAGAGCAATTCTTGTGTTGCAGGTACCTGGTAACCTGCATGTATGTGCCCTCTAGGGTGTAAATACACTGTGTGAGGTGGAGGACCAGTCAGTGTACTTCTCCATTCTCAGAGTTTGCTCCCGTGTGATGGCCTTGCTTCTACTGTCCATAGACCTGTCCCGTGGACAGTTCTTACTGACGATGTTTACCAAGTGGTAGGGAAGAGACCAGTTTATAGGATCTTCCGCTTCCTGGGTTGAGGAACTATCCCTCGAAAGAGATCTCTACCCCAAGAGTAGGTATGGTTGGGTCTCAGAGGAAGCAGTCCTATGATCTTGCACTCTGGATACATTTCTGTAGGACCTTCTCACAAAGGTTCAGGGCTCTGCCAAAGGAAACAACAGCCAGAAGGAATGAGCAGGAAGAAGCCAGCTTCTCTCCCTCACATCAGCCTCCACCTTTTGGTTGTCACTGTCTTCAGCCACCAAAAGGAATTACCTGTTATTTTACTATGATAACTAGTTTTATTATCATAATTGCCATTATTATTAACAGCTAATGTATAGTAAATGCTTACACAGGGCAAAGTTCATTGACTTGTTTATCATCCCAACAATCCTATGAGGATGATTCTATTATTATCCTTATTTTACAGATGAGTAAAGTGAGAATAAACCAGAGAATTAAATACCTGCTTAACCTGGCAAATGGTATTGCTGGGACTCAAAGCTGGGACTGTCTGGCCCTGACCCCTATTTCTAACCACCCTCTGATTTGCATAATTATTCACAACTGAGTTCAAATTCAGCAAAGCACTTGAGTCAAAATCCATGTGTTACATTTTCCCATGTCCACCAAACACCCAAACTGGTGGAAATCAGGCAGTTAGCCCTCAGTAAATGTTATTTGGATTGACATATCAACATTACTATTTATAAAATAGATAATAAGAACCTACTGTATAGCACTGGGAACTCTACTCAGTACTCTGTAATGACCTATATGGGAAAAGAATCTAAAAAAGAGTGGATATATGTATTGTTGATTCACTTTACTGTGTAACAGAAACTAGCACAATATTGTAAATCAACTATACTCCAATAAAAATTCATTTTAAAAAGACCTAATAGAAGTCCTCTCTTTTCATTTTGATGGTTTAGCACACTATAGTTTAAAATGATTAAAAACATCTTTGTTGTTTTTCAGTCGCTAAGTTGTGTCTGACTCTTTTTGACCCCATGGACTACAGCACACCAGGCTTCCCTTCCTTCACTGTCTCCTGAAGTTTGCCCAGATTGGTGTCCACTGAGGTGGTAAAGCTATCTAACCATCTCATCCTCTGCCACCGTCTTCTCCTTTTTGCCCTCAGTCTTTTCCATCATCAGGGTCTTTTCCGATGAGCCAGCTCTTTGCATCAGGTAGTCCCAGGGACGGGGGAGCCTGGTGGGCTGCCATCTATGGGGTTGCACAGAGTCGGACACGACTGAAGTGACTTAGCAGCAGCGGCAGCAGCCAAAGTATTAGAGCTTCAGCTTCAGCATCAGTCCTTCCAATGAATATTCAAGGTTGATTTCCTTTAGGATTTATTGCTTGGATCTCCTTGCAGTCCAAGGAACTCTTCAAGAGTCTTCTCCAGCACCACAACTTGAAGGCATCAATTCTTCGGCCCTCAGCCTTCTTTATGGTCCAATTCTCATATCCATACATGACTACTGGAAAAATCATAGCTTTGACTATATGGACCTTTGTTGGCAAAGTGATATCTCTGCTTTTTAATATGCTGTCTAGGTTTGTCGTAGCTTCCCTTCCAAGCAAGCATCTTTTAATTTCGGGCTTTGGTAACCATCTGCAGTAATTCTGGAGCCCAAGAAAATAAAATCTGTCACTGCTTACACTTTTTCCTCATCTATTTGCCATGAAGTGATGGGACTGGATGCCATGATCTTAGAAAACATGTTGATCTGTACTTTCAATTAAAGCCATTGGTTCCTCTGTTGCTGAAGAATCTAGATGATCTCTAAGCTCCCCGTCTCTCCTGCTCTCAGGTGCTGGGAGTGGGTGAGGATGTAGAGAAAGCTTAGGCCAGAAGCAGGAAGAGCTGGTGTTGGCCAGTGTGGACCCAGGCAGCCTCCCTTCTGCCCTGTTTCTCCCATCCCCAGGAAAACTGCCTCTCTGCTTTCCTCGGCCGTCTAGGCTGCCTTTCTCAGAACACAAGCACAGTGCCCAGAAGCCTGCTCAGCACCTTCGGAATCTTTCCAACAGAAATGAACTGTGGCTGAACTTGTCCTCAAGTCTCCTTTGAAAACCAAAATAAATAATTTAAGTTGATAGTTAATGTGCCAGAACAAAAACAACAACAACAACAACAAAATCTCATTGTGTAGCAGAGAGAATGAATTTTAACCTTCTGAGATTTTTTGTTTTCCTCTATGAAATGGCTTTTATTGTTTTAAGATGTGTTCCTATGTGTTTTTTTTCCTTCATGTCACAAAAAAGGGCTTTCTTAGGATTAATATATTGTCATTAATCCTCTTAAATGAAAAAAAGAAGTCGAGTGTAGAATTGTAGCTAGAGTTTCTAAAACATTTACCAGTAAAAGCTATAGGATTTTACTCTATAAACAAACTCATTTAAATGTATCAGGTTAATTACCTAAGCTACAAATACAAGTTGGATGAAAAGCCTTGATTGAATCTGTCCTGTTCTGTTTGGCTGACACAGCCTTAATTGCATATGGTAAGAAAACACTTTTAGTAAGTACATCAGACTGCCATGACCACTCCAGCAACCTGCTCCAGTGAAATTTCAAACAAATGTCATGTCAGTGCTTGCCTTATAGGGAAAAAAAAAAAAAGAAAATTAAACGCTGAACATTTCCCCTTATTTGCTATTCAGTATTCAAAATTTAAGAGGGAGAGATATCCTTTGTGCTGTACCTCCAAAAAAGGAAACAGTCACTCAACCTTATTTAAAAACTCATGTGAATTGTTGTAATTGTATTGTAATGAATTATAAACCTCAGAGCAAACTGCAGTGATTTCTTTAGCAATTTCCAAAAGGAGCATAGACTGGATTCTAGCAGTCAAGGTATTTCAACCTTGGGTAATCAGTTAAAGGCTAGAAAGAAGTAAATTAAAAGTAACCCAGTCCTCTCAACACCATTGATTTATCATTTATCACAGCAAGTGTTACACACACTAATTGCCCACTTTCTTGAGGAAATCTACAATCAACTGCTATTTATCCATGGCTGATTTCTAACCTAACGCCAGTTTAAACTATTGAGGCAATGGAATCAAGACTAATTGTAACATTGGCTTTAGAAAAACATAATTAGGAAGGTAAATATACTGGATTCAGGAGCCAAATATACATTCCTTTTGGATTATGCACGGTTATGGATTTCTAGTTTATCTTCATGGCTAATCCCCTCCATTAGTGTGGATGATCCAGAATTGGATGCAACTATTGACATGTTGAAAATGATGCTAGTCATTATCTGACATTAGTTTCACTAATTCCACCAAAGGTATTTTTTCTTCACCAACAATCTTCCTTTTAAGTCCTGTTGTCATGCATGCAATTTTGTTTACATTTGGGGTTTCCTAATTTTAAAAAGCATGAATCTAGGCATGATAATTCATGTTTGGAGGAGGAGGTCCCTAAAAATTCTGGGCTTGAAGGGAAGCTGAAATGGTAATTTTCTCTGTTTCATGGTCCCAAAGATGACCTTTCTGGCTTTGCTCCTCTCTCCTTCAGCAACCATCCACCATGAGTTATGCAAGACACATCATTAAGAAGGAAGGTTTGGGACTCGGAGGCCTCAACAAAGGATTTACAGCAACTTTGGGACGTCATGGAGTTTTCAATATGGTTTATTTTGGCTTCTACTTCAATGTCAAAAACATTATTCCTGTCAATAAGGTAACTATTTCATAGGTTCAAATCCTGGAGGAAAAATCCTATCAATGATGGTAGCTACATAGGTAGAGTGTTTATCCTTCCAAGTCACTGTGCTGAACTCTTACATCTGTTACCTAGTTTGATCCTCACATCAGCCTTGTTCACTGAGTATTGTTATCTTTATTTTGAATTCAGAAACTAAAACTTAGTTAGAAAGATCAAGTAAATTGCCCAGAGTCACATAATAAAGAGCAAAGCAGACCTCTGAAACCAAGTCTGACACCAAAATTATTCTTCTTGAAGAATACGCGATTATACCTGAATGTTTCACATTTATCACTAATAGGAATTTCTAGAAACTGTTATTACTTAATTTTTATCTCAGAAGTATAACTTTTTCAAAGTTGAAATTTTCAGTCTAAATACGTTTTGAGTTTATGAAAGAAAGTTATCAGCCTAAAATTTAAATCTTATATAGATAGTAATTTTAAAATTTACCTAAGTTAATTAGGGTAAGTATTAAATTAACTCTTCTAGGATCATTCACTTTTGACATGAAATAACAATAATAATTTTTAATAGTAACTCACGTATGTCAGCAGCCTTTCCACTTTGATAAAATAAAAGTAGCACATCATGTGATTTAAAATGAGCATCTTTCACTACAGCATCACAAACTTTTCTCCCACCATCATAGTGCTTGCTTGCAATCAAATATGTAATTCTGGAAGCACCAAATGGGGAAACATTTTTCACATGCAGGTATTTTCCCACAGGAGTTCAGTTCTTCATTTTGCCTAGTACAAAAATATTGAAGAACTTTTTATAAAGCATAAAAATATTCCTGATATGGCTGTCACCTGATTTGGTAAAATAATGTTGGTTGTACTTGTTTTTTTCCAGTTATCCCTTTTAATCTAGGTCAGTACTTATCTCAAAAAGTGAAAGTGAAAGTCACTCAGTTGTGTCTGACTCTTTGTGACCCCATGGACTATACAGTCCATGGAATTCTTCAAGCCAGAATATTGGAGTGGGTAGCCTTTCCCTTCTCCAAGGGATCTTCCAAGTAACAGCTAAATCCAAGGCATGTTCCCAATTAACTTTCCATTGACGTTGTCTCACTCATTAGCCAAAATTGTTAACCAGAAATCTCACTTATTTAGCATAAGCTCATGTTTTGTTCATCTGAAATCAATGAATAACCACAGAATAGATAGATTTCCCCAATGAGTGACAGTTCTGACACTGGCGGTCCTCAGTGTCCTTCTCCTGTTGGGCTCATGAAATATAGAAATAGAGTGCAATAAATACTTTGGTCCTGGATGACATGAGAGAGTTCAACTTTCAATATATTAAAAAAAATGCTTTTAGCAGAAACAGGCTAAATAATCCGTGGAACCCAGGGCAAAATGAAAACGTTCAAAAATTAAGTCCTTTTGGACTGGGTTGGAGAAGTCAATGGTGGGATGATTTGAGAGAATAGCATAGAAACATGTATATTATCATATGTGAAATAGATTGCCAGTCCAGGTTCGATGCATGAGACAGGGTGCACAGGGCCGGTGCACTGGGATGACCCTGAGGGATGGGATGGGGAGGGAGGTGGGAGGGGGCTTCAGGATGGGGAACACATGTATACCCATGGCTGATTCATATCAATGTATGGCAAAACCAATACAATATTGTAAAGTAATTAGCCTCCAATTAAAATAAATTAATTTTAAAAAACTAAGAATTTCAAGGGACTTCCCTGGCAGTCCAGTGGTTAAAACACTATGCTTTCACTGCAAGGGGCATGGGTTCTATCCCTGGTCAGGGAACTAAGATCCTGCATACTGGCATGGTAAGGTCAAAAAACAGAAAAAAAACAACCCAATTTCAAGACAGCAACCGTAGTGTCCCAGGTGGCGCTAGTGGTAAAGAATCTGCCTGCCAGTGCAGGAGATGCAAGAGACTGGTTTGATCCCTGGGTTGGGAAGATCCCCTGGAAGAGTAAAATAGCAACCCACTCCAGTATTCTTGCCTGAAAAATTTCATGGAGAGAGGAGCCTGGTGGCCTACAGTCCAGGGGATCGCAAAGAGCCAAACACGACTGAGCATGCATACAAAAAATTGTGGAGCAATAAACCAAGCATGGGGCTCCTCTAAGTGCAGGCTCTGGGCAACTGCACAAGCCACACACCCGTGAAGCTGATGTTTTTTTAAACTCTGAGCTGAGTGATTCATACAATGTGGGAGAAATGTCCATACCTCTTTCTCTAGCTATCCAAAGGCTTGAAGCAAATAGAAATTACACACAATGAAATGAATGATATAATTTACAAATATTATATAAATAATATATATCTCATTACATTTATTTGTGCATTATTTTAATGCATATATTATCATAATAATATGAATTTGGTTATATCTAAGGAAGAATTTCAGAAAGATCAATAAGATTTATATATGATTATGTGTTGTGTTGTTTAGTCATTCAGTTGTGTCTGACTCTTTGATACCCTGTGGACTGTAGCCTGCCGGGCTCCTCTGTCCATGGGATTTCCCAGGTAAAAATACCGGAGTGGGTTGCCATTTCCTTCTCTAGGATATCTTCCTAACCCAAAGATCAAACCCAAGTCTCCTGCATTGATGAGCACATTCTTTACCACTGAGCCATCTGGGAAGCCTGACTGTATGTTACTAATGCTTTAAAAAAGTCCACAAATACAAACTTCATTTAACAATTAATCAATACACTTAAGTTATTAAATTTTACACGTTGTGAAAAAAGCAGAAGCTTAAACATGTATTTATTAGTTAAAAGACATCATAGTATTCTGAAATTATGGAAAGAGCTCATTTATCTTGCCAGTTCACAGGGTTCAGATTATATTGGCCCTTATAGGCCACACTAAGGATTCTTCTGTTTATCTGAAGAGCACTGGGAAGCCAACAGAAGATTTTAAGCAGGGGAATTATATGATAATTCTGGCTGCAGCGTGGAAAATGGGTAGAGTGGGGTAGTGAGCAAAAGACAGAGTATAACATGGAAATGATTGTTATATGCAATGCGGGGGTCATGAACTAGTATTCATGGTGAAGACAAGAAGAAGTGGGTCGATTTGAGCCAGAATCTGTAGGATGTGGTGATGGAGTCTGTGTGCATGTTGATAAAAGAGTGGTGGGTGGGGATGATTCCTAGGTTTGGGGTTTGAACAACTAGAAGGATAATGGTGCCATTGATTGGGAAAGAATACCATTGAAAAAGAACAAATTTGGGGAAAAAATTATTTCCTGAGCCTGGAAAACTGATTTAACTACCTTTGAACTCCAAAGTACAGACATTGAGGCAGTGATTGCGTGTGGAATCTTGAGAGGAGGGCCCTAATATGGAGACAGACAGCCAGACGTCATCGGTATACCCAAGGCGAGCATACTTTTTTTTTTTTTTTTTTAGTTTTTATTGGAGTGTAGTTGCCCTACAGTGTTGTGTTAGTTTCTACTGTACAGCAAAGTGAATCAGCTATATGTATACATGTACCTCCTCTTTTTTGGATTTCTTTCCCGTTTAGGTCACCACAGAGCACTGAGTAGAGTTCCCTGTGCTATACAGGTTCTCATTAGTTAGCTATTTTATATCAATAGCGTGTATGTGTCAGTCCCAATCTCCCAATTCCTCTTTCCCTCCTTCCCCTTGGTATCCATATATATCATATATTAATGCATATATGTGGAATCTAGAAAAGTGGTATAGATGATCTTATTTGCAAAGCAGAAACAGAGGCACAGGCACTTGAACATTCATTTTCTGGAGAATGATCATGGGCCAATCACTGTAACGCTTTGAGCATCTGAGTATTTTAAATCTGTAAATTGAAAAGCAAAGAGTGTTCTTTCTACCTGACAAAATGGTTTTGAGGATTAAAATAAATAGCAAGTGAAGTTTGTGAATTTTAAGGTGCTGTGGATGTGTTAGGCTTGGGGGCTGCTGCTGACAGGGACGGGGAGAAGTAGGGCAGCGAGGAGGGTAGTGGAGACAGTCAGCATGCAGAACAGTGTGAAGAGCTTTTCCCCAGAACTGTTCCTTTTGCACTTAAATGAACACTGTGGGGTTCGTTGTGGGTTTTGTTTTCTAGGGGTTTTTTGCCTAGAACAAAGTCATTGATTTTATGTGTTCTGTAATCTAAGCCTGATTCAGAACTGGGAAACCAGTATTCTTTAAATTTAAACCATAATAAATCAATGCTTTGTGCAGGGGAAGGTATGATAATCATTAAAACATGTTGAAGAACGTCATCAAGTTGTTAACCACGAGGAGGAGGTGGTGTTCCTTGAAGGCTTTTTTCCGTCTTCGCTCTAGGACGGCTCCAGCCATACACTCCGGACAGTTTGTTTACAGGATTGTTGTTTCAGTTTCCTCACCCAGAAATTGTTCATTCTGTTGTCCCAAGGGAATTTGAGATTTCACCAACTCTGACTGGCATGAGATAATTCTAGATTTTTCTTTAATATTTTCTAAACTTTATAAACTGTCTACCAATATTTTCCATTTTCAAAGTATTTGATTTTATAAGAAACTGTCCATATGATCATATCTGAGGAGTGGAAGTCAAGAGCCATGTGCATGTGTGTGTGTGTGTGTTAAGTTGGCAGGGAGGGAAGTGTAAGAAAAAGCAGAGTGCAGGAAAAGTACTTTTTCTTTATAGCATTCTGAGCTGTTGGAAGCCTCTACAAGAAGCCTGTATAAATTTTATAATAGGAAATAAATCAGTGAAAATTTTAATATAATCTTATAGAGTACCTAGTTAACTTTTTCACATTTTATTCAACTCTGTGTCTACAGAGTTAAAATAAGAACTTGAAACAGTGAGTTCAGATAACTCAGGTCAGATATCCACCCTGAAGTTTTTAACTTTAGTTCTTCAGATTGATGATCTCTGGTAGATTCCTTTTTCATGTTTCGCTGAGATATCCTGACCTCCTATGCCATTCTGTACTACTAAAATCATTTTTGTAAACTCCATGATTTTGCCTGATCCTTGTCACAATGACTGACATTTTCAGGTGAGGAAATAGAAACAGTAAGTAAAGGCACCAAGGTGAAAGTTACTGACATAATCCATCTGAAGGTATACAGCAGGGGGCGGAGAAGGTAACGGCAACCCACTCCAGTATTCTTGCCTGGAGAATCCCAGGGACAGAGGAGCCTGGTGGGCTGCCGTCTATGGGGTCGCACAGAGTCAGACATGACTGAAGTGACTTAGCAGCAGCAGCAGCATACAGCAGAGGGAAGGAAAGAACCGGAGGGAGAACTCGTTCTGCTATTCCTTGTAGTGCTACATCTGCATCTTACCTTGACTTGTGTCACACATAAACTGTCACTTTAAAATGGTTACTAAAATTTAAATAAGTGAACTTGGTAGACTATCCAGTCAGTGTAACCAGATTCCACTTTTACCCCATTCAGACCTGGAAACTGGTCCTCCCTTTTCACCTCCTTAGTCTCTGATCCATAGAAACAAAGAATTATAAGACATAACCCTGGAAGAGCTGGGCATTACCAGTTTGAAAACGTAGATGTTCCTATAAGATATTGAATAGATGGCTACAATAGAAATGTTTGCTTTGAATAGTAAGTGACCATGGAATTCATTTAATGGCGACATTCATTTTCATCTTTCAGTAAATGGAATGCAATGTCAGTATAAAGAATTATCCCTTCTCAGAAAGAGGCCATCACGTCTCAAAGTAAAGCCTTCTAGAAATACATATTGATTACTTTAAACACTGACATCTTTTTAAAATATTAATGAAGGTAAGCTTTCATTGCAAAACCAATTTATTTCATTTTCATTCCTAGATAGGGTGTTCAAAGCATTTTATTTGTGATGGTGGCACACAAATGGGAATCCTAAAACTTAAATGTTACATTGCTTTGATAACTTTTGTCTTCTAGTTCCATGTTTACTGCTTTTCCTATGTTTCCATAAGTAAAATAATGATAAGAGTAGAAACTGCTGTCTAAAGCACATGGCTGCCAACAGTATTAACTGCTTTTAGTTTGCATCCTAATTAAGCGTGTTTGCAGGTTGTTTTGCCAAAAACAATAGACCTTTTGTGTTGAATTCTGCCATAATATAAATTACATGTGTGGGTTAGAAATATTCTAGGAGAGAACAATTTTTCATAAGTTCAATCCTTCTTACTTAATAAACCATTTAGACCTGTCCCTGTGGTCGTTTTACTATGGACAGCATTAAGTCAAACACTTTATTTTCTCATAAGGTAATATTCAGAAAAGATTGCCTTTTAAGCAACACAAATGTTTCTCTTTTGATTTTTAACATTTTCTTTGTTTTGTAAATTCTGTAGAAAGTCTGAGGGTGGTGCCAGACACACTTCAGTTTATCAGAAGAAATGTGGGAATGTGTTGGTTTCATGATTTAGAGCTCTGTCCTTCCCTAAGGTGTGCACTGAGCAGAATGACAAATGCACCTTTGGGTTCCAGAGGAGAACTTAGACAGAGCTGTTTATATTTTGAAAAGAAGAATCTCAGTAGGATTAGATCATAGTAGGATTTAATTTATGACCATTTATTTTTCTGATTCTCTCTTACTTGATCATTAGTCTTACCAATCATCCGGTAATGGGAAGGCCAAGAGCATTAAAGTTTCATTAAGAACAACTCTCCTTTCTGGTAACCACTGGGGTAAAACTACAAGTATATATTATCTAGAAAATTCCAGGACATGTGACAAGATTCTGTGGTAAAAAGTGGTATCTTTCATTGGCAGTTTTCACAGACTCCCTTGGGGCGGGGTTGGGGGGGTGGCGGTGGTGTCTGTGTTGTAGGGGGAGGAGGGCCTGGGGGAGGGGAGCAGGGCAGGGGTTCAGGCACTTTCTTAAATAAACCTCAGGCCCAAAAGTTTCCCGTCAGGTACCACCCAAGTGGATGGAAATGAGGTGCAAGTGGCTTTAGATTCTCAGTGGGTGCCTTCTATTCATTCATTCCAGAAGTGTTCATGGCACATCTATCATTGGAGACCGGGCACCATCTCACTGTCAGCTCTGCTCCTGCCTTAATGGGGTTTACATTCTAGTCAAGGAGACAGACAATAAACAAGTCATTATACAGGGAACTGAATTGTGGCAATTGTGATAAGTGCCATGAAAGACAACTATGAACCTGTGGGAATTTGCAACCAAAGATCCTAATTAGACCCATGGCAGGGTAGGGTGAGAATATAGGAAAGGCTTTCCTTCAAAAGAGATGTTTAGGCTGCAGCTCAAGGATGAGGCTTAGTCAGGCCAAGATGAAGAAGATGAGCAGACACCAGAGAGAATAGAATATGTGAGTGCACAGAAGCAGAAAGAGGCATGGGGAGGAGGAGGGTGGCTGGTTTGGGGTGAACCGGGGGACGGAGGCAGTGGAAGCTGCAGAGGATAGCTGGCCAGAATGTTTGAGTCATGGTGGTAAGGCAGTTGAGTCCCCTTCAGTGATTTAACTGAGGGGGCATGTCATGTTAGTGCAACTAAACGGATATGGGAAAGTCTCATGTATAGAAGTCCAGAAGTAGAACCTCATGAAGTAAACTTGGTTCAAAGACATCTTCTTGATCATGTGCCCAACTCCACCTCAAAGCATCTCAGTGTGTCCTTGTCCTGACTTCTCAACATTTAGAATTTTGTTTTGGGATCCTGGTTTGTTAGTTTTCCTTGGTTTTCCTTTGGGTCAGTGTTTTTATTAAGGCAAGGAATAGAATACACAAAAACAGAAAAGTTCTACTGGGTTCCCAAGGAAACATATTAATACTTTCCTGCATTTTTTATGCTAATCCTCAGTGATATAATTGACTCTCAGAAGGTATTATCTCTCTACATTTATTTATTTATAGAGAGATACTTATAAATAATAGATATTAGAGGTATGTATATATGTGTCTGTATATATATATATGAAATAATAAAGTGATAACTGTTATTCTTAAACCCAAACCCATTTTGACATTGTCTGTATCTTATAATTCTGGCTATGTGTGCAAGACCTTTATTTTACAATTATTTTACAAATCACAACCCTTTAAAAAACAATTATCTTAGGAGGGGAAAGGAATTTTCATGGCTATTTTCTGAATGGCTACAATCAGATGTTGAGTTAACAAGACTTTGATTTCATTCCAAAGCCCAGAGCCCTACAAGGATAGGATCTTGGGAATATTCCACATTCCTTAAAGAATGCTTATCAATTAAATCATCTCATTTTAATGACCTTCTGTGGAGTGAGGAGCTAGCATTTCCCCAAATTATCTCACATGAGAAAAAACAAACACTGTAATAGATTCTTCTGATATCTGTGAATGGAAACAACTGTAACTTTTAATTAAGCTCCAATAGAGGTATTTTCACTGGGGGACAAGACACCCCAATACCATAACATCGGGGAAAAAATGTTTTTGTCAAAGTTTATGAACTAAACAACAAAAGTTTATGAACAAAACAACAAAAGAGAGCCAAGATTAGAGAAAATGAAAGGTGCATACTGAGAGCTGACTTTAGTTGACTTGCATTCACTGAAACTAACAACATCTAACATGCAAATTTCTTCTTTAAAAAAAAAAAAAGGCAGTTCACTCTCACTCAGTCTGCCTTCTTGCTCAGTTACCAGGAGGCAACTATTTCGACATACCACATCATTTTCATGACAGCTGCAGCCAGCTGTGGGAAGGCAGTGCTAAGCTGCTATTATTTGCCTTGTGGTTGTGCAGGTGCCTTGTGTAGGTACCTCCTTTGCAATTTGCTTCTGAGACCTTGGTTCTTTGTGTATTATGTCTTTACAGAGGAGAGATACAGCATTTATTAGACACCTATGATGTGTCAGGTCCAGTATACCTGAATGAATGTGACATGGCCCAGCCCCTTCCTTTAAGAGGCTCTGGGCTTTGGAGTGAAATTTATTACCAGACTGGGTTTTCTGCTGTTTCTTCTATGAGGATACATCATGAGCTTTATGTTTGTATTACCTCTTACTTGTGGCCTTGACAAACGAAGGACTCCATCACGATCACCCTTCAATTATTGATGATGATGTACTATGAAAGGGATGGAATTAAGCAGAAAATTAATGTGACCATCTGTAAAGTTATAGAAATAGTGAGATTGATCTATTAAAATTGGTTTTGACCACGTTTATATGTAATCTAATCACTAATTAATTGATTTATCAAAATGTTCAATTCTTTTTGAATTGCTCTTGTTATGATCATAACATTCACATCATCAAAAAGTTTCCTTACCCACTGCGGGAGGAGGGAGGTGAATAAAAGAGTTCTTCAAAGAAATACTTTATGATACCCCGAAAATCATGCGACTCCTTGTAGGACTAGCATATTGTCTTTAATTTTCTTATCCAAAGCATTTTATAGCATTCTCTTTTAGTCACTTCTAAACAGTAATTTTAGTTCTTCAAATGGCAAACCCAGTTTAGCAATTTTTGACAAGCAACATGAAAGCCACTCTAGGATCATCCAAGGCCAGCCCTGAACAGAGAATGGTCCTGTCAGGGTGCTCATTCTAAGGTTGTCTGAGGAACCAGGGTATAGTGACTTTAAGCTGGGTCGTTAGGAACTCTGTAAAAATGACTCAAAACTAAAATCAGAGCGGAATTCAGATTTGGTGTAGTACCAAGAGGAATTAAAGGGTAAGTGAATTGCAGCAAAGGAAAAGTGATTTGGGTTGACATGAGGTAGGAGGATTCTAAGAGTGGACTTGAATGTATATATTCATGCTGAACTCCCTTAAATGAGA
Organism: Bos taurus; assembly: GCF_002263795.3. Taxonomy (NCBI): domain Eukaryota; kingdom Metazoa; phylum Chordata; class Mammalia; order Artiodactyla; family Bovidae; genus Bos; species Bos taurus. The sequence continues at coordinate 46,900,089 of NC_037348.1, read as the reverse complement.
AGCCCATCACTGCAATTTGCTCAGCCTTGCCTTGTAGGAAGCAGCAGGCTTTCTGGCCAGTCTCCCTCACCACCCCTAGTTCTCACTAGCTAACAAATCCTGCTTTTCCCATCTTCCTTAACCCCCTCCATCTGGCATACCTCTGTGTGGAATGTCTTCTTGAACATGCCAGACCCTAATCATAAAGGCCTGTGAGATGGGTGAAGGTTCTCTGTTTATCAAGCAAGCAGCCAGTTGGCCAGTCACTAACCAAGGCATCAGAGTCCCTGCCAGGGAAGGTTAAAAAAGGAGGCACATGCTTCTCTTGATCAAGATATTTTTTGCCTCTCTGAATATTAACTCCTTAAGTGCCATTGCTTTAAATTATTGGTATAGTCTTTACTACTGTATGTTTGGATTAGATGGTTAAATTAGTTACAAATAGGTAGTGTGTTGATTGTTAACTATTTTGAGTCTTATGTTCCCACTTGGTTGTGGAACATTACTGCCACCAATGTTTAGGGATTGCTTTATTAGTGCCTCTTGATGAGAGTGAAAGAGGAGAGTGGAAAAGCTGGCTTGAAACTCAACATTCAAAAACTAAGATCATGGCATCTGGTCCCATCACTTCATGGCAAATAGAAGGGGAAAAAGCGGAAGCAGTGACAAATTTTATTTTCTTGGGCTCCAAGATCACTGCAGATGGTGACTGCAGCCATGAAACTAAAAGACACTGCTCCTTGAAAGGAAAGTTATCACAAACCTAGACAGTGTATTAAAAAGCAGAGACATCATTTTGCCAACAAAGGTCTGTATGGTCAAAGCTATGGTTTTTCCAGTAGTCATGTATGGATGTGAGAGTTGGACCACAAAGAAGGCTGAGTGCCAAAGAATTAATGCTTTTGAACTGTGGTGTTGAAGAAGACTCTTAAGAATCCCTTGGACTCCAAGGAGATCCAACCAGTCCATCCTAAAGGAGATCAGGCCTGAGTGTTCATTGGAAGGACTGATGTTGAAGCTGAAGCTCCAATACTTTGGCCACCTCATGCAAAGAGGCAACTCGTTGGCAAAGACCCTGATGCTGGGAAAGACTGAAGGCAAAAAGAGAAGGGGATGGCAGAGGATGAGAACGTTAGATAGCATTGTTGACTCAATGGACATGAATTTGAGCAAACTCTAGGAGACAGTGGAGCACAGAGGAGCCTGATGTGCTGCATTCCAGGGGTTGTAAAGAATCGGATATGAGCAACAACTAAACAACTAAATCAGTGTCTCTTGTCAAGCTGTGGAGTCTATAAACAGTATGTCCTGTTAGGAAAATTCATTGATCTTCCCAAACAGAGGCTGGTAAACATATTTCTTTAACTCTGCATTTAATCCAAGATTGCAATGTGAAGAAAACAGCCAGAGAATTCTAATAAGAGACCTGAATATAATTCCCAATTCTGATACTTACTAGTTAGCCATGTCTCTTTGACAAATTATACCTGTCTCTGTATCTCAGTTTTCTTATTTGTTAAATGAAATGTTATCATTATCCTTAAAAGGTTTGCAGGGGAATTAAATAATGGTTGAAAATTATGAATGTTGGACTTTGCGTTGCTATCACAAAATGAAGTCAATGCGTATGATAGCCACTAACATGTGAGGCTACTCAGCTCCAGTTTAAAGTCCCATATTTTATGAGAAAATTAGAAAATATTTAGAGGAAAAAAATAAAACTCATCTATAGATAGGGAAATACTACTACTGCTCAAATATTTGAAAGGAAGTATAATTTTTAACCATGTGGAATAAAAGGTTATTGCAGTAATGGCTTTTAAGTCATGATGAATTACATTGAGAATGGTGACAGTTGATTGCCCTTGCAAGGGAGCAAAAAACTGGAGTAAAATAACTTAGGCATATGCATGAGGAATGTGGGTTAGGAACAAAGGAAGTTTACTGATTGATGAGAGTTGGAACAAATTATGGAAGTTAGTTGAAAATGTTTAGTAACAGAATAGATTTTTTATCAACATTAATATCCATTTACATAATTAATATGTGATCTATCAAAAATATTTTACTTAGGCTAGGTGACCTTTTTTACCATAATTTTTTTTAATTTACTTTATTATGGTAAAAACACCTAACATGATATCTACATACAACAAATTTTAAATGCTTAATTTATTATTGTTGTCTGTAGGTAGCGTTGTACAGCAAATCTCTAGAGCTTACTCACTCATCTTGCTTAGCTGAAACTTTATGCCTGTTGATTTGTAACTCATTTCCCCTCCCCCACCCCAGCAACCATTGTTTCATTCTTCGATTCTATGAATTTGACAATTTTAGGTATCTCATATAAGTGGAATCATGCAGTATTTGTCTGTGACTGGCTTATTTCACTTTACATGGTACCCTCAAGGTTCATCCATATTGTTATATATTGCAGAATTTCCTTCTTTGTAAAGATGAATAGTAGTCCACTGGAAAAGGCAATGGCACCCCACTCCAGTACTCTCGCCTGGAAAATCCCATGGACAGAGGAGCCTGGTGGGCTGCAGTCCATGGGGTCGCTAAGAGTCAGACATGACTGAGCGACTTCACTTTCACTTTCCACTTTCATGCATTGGAGAAGGAAATGGCAACCCGCTCCAGTGTTCTTGCCTAGAGAATCTCAGGGACGGGGGAGCCTGATGGCCTGCCGTCTGTAGGGTCGCACAGAGTCGGACACGACTGAAGCGACTTAGCAGCAGCAGTATATATATACCACATTTTTAATCCATTTATCTGCCAGTGTGCATTTTGGTTGTATACGTATCTTGGCTGTTGTGAATACTGCTATGATGAATTTGTTGTTGTTGTTTAGTCACAAGCCATATCTGATTCTTTTGCAACCCCATGGACTGTAGCCTGCCAGGCTTCTCCGTCCGTGGGATTTCCCAGGCAAGAAGATTGGAATGGGTTGCCATTTCCTTCTCCAGGGGATCTTCCTGATTCAGGATCAAGCCCACATCTCCTGCATTGCAGGTGAATTCTTTACCACTGAGCCCCCAGGAAGCTCCAATGATGAATATAGGAGTACTAATATTACTCTGAGATTTTTATTTCATTTTGTTTGGAGAAATACTAAGAAGTGGGGTTGCTGGATTATATAATACTTCTATTTTTAATTTTTGAGAAACTTCTATACTGATTTCTATAAAGCTTACATCATTTTGCATTTCTGTCAACAATGTACAAGTGTTCCAGTGTTTCCACATTGGAGAGGTTGGTAGGGTTGGTGTTCTCACCAACACATGTCTTTTGTGTTTTTTTATAGTAGCCATCGTCACACATGTGAAATGAGATTTCACTGTATTTTTGATTTACATTTCCCAGATTATCTACATCTCCCAGACTATTAATGACGTTGAGCGTTTCTTCATATGCTTGCCAGCCATTTGTAAGTCTCCTTTGGAAAATGTCTATTCAAGTCCTTCACCCATCTTTAAATCCGGTTATTAGTTTTCTTGGTATTGAATTATAGGAGATCCTTATATATTTTAATAGTAACATCTCATCATATGTATGGCTTGCAAATATTTTCTCCCACTCCATAAGTTTTTATTTTACTCTTTTGTTTCCTTAGCTGTTCAGAAGTTTTTTGACATAGTCCCACATGTCTGTGTGCTTTTGGTGTCATATTGATGAAATCATTGCTAAGGCCAATGGCACCTTTGTTGAAGATTAATTGACCATATATGCTTGGGCTTCCCTGGTGGCTCAGACAGTAAAGAATCTGCCTGCAGTCCAGGAGACCCAGGTTCCATCCCTGGGTTGGTAAGATCCCCTGGAGAAAGGAATAGCTACCCACTCCAGTGTTCTTGCCTAGAGAATTCCATGGACTTTGTGACCCTGGCAGGGTCACAAAGAGTTGACACAACTGAGTGATTAACATTTGCACTTACACTTACTACATGCTTGGATTTGTTTCTGGGCTTACTATTCTGTTCCATTGGTCTCTATGTCTGTCTTTGTGTCAGTACCATGCTATCTTAATTAACGTAGCTTTGCAATATATTTTGAAATTAGGAAATGTGTTCCTCTTTTATTCATCTTTCTCAAGGTTGATTTGGCTACTTTTGGTCTTTTGTGATTCCATATGAGTTGTATTTTTTTTAATTTCTATGAAAAATGCTATTGAAATATTTACAAGGAGAAATATCAATAACCTCAGATATGCAGATGACACCACACTTACGGCAGAAAGTGAAGAACTAAAGAGCCTCTTGATGAAAGTGAAAGAGGAGAGTAGAAAAGTTGGCTTAAAACTCAACATTCAGAAAACTAAGATCATGGCATCTTGTCCCATCACTTCATGGCAAATAGATGGGGAAACAGTGACAGACTTCAATTTTGGGGGCCCCAAAATCACTGAAGATGGTGACTGCAGCCATGAAATTAAAAGACATTTGCTCTTTGGAAGAGAAGTTATGACCAACCTAGACAGCATATTAAAAAGCCGAGACATTACTTTGCCAACAAGTGTCCATCTAGTCAAAGCTATGGTTTTTCCAGTAGTCATGTATGGATGTGAGAGTTGGACTATAAAGAAAGCTGAGCACCGAAGAATTGATGCTTTTGAACTGTGGTGTTGCAGAAGACTCTTGAGAGTCCCCTGGACAGCAAGGAGATCAAAACAGTTAATCCTAAAGGAGATCAGTCCTGGGTGTTCATTGGAAGGACTGATGCTGAAGCTGAAACTCCCAATACTTTGGCCACCTGATGCGAAGAACTGACTCACTTGAGAAGACCCTGGTGCTGGGAAAGATTGAAGGCAGGAGGAGAAGGGGACAACAGAGGATGAGAGGGTTTGATGGCATCACCGACTCTATGGACATGAGTTTGAGCAAACTCCAGGAGTTGGTGATAGACAGGGAGACCTGGAATGCTGCAGTCCATGGGGTCGCAGAGTTGCACATGACTGAGCAAGTGAACTGAATTGAACTGAACAGGAATTGCATTGAATCTGAAGATCATTTTAGGGTAGTATGGAAATTTTAACAACACTAAATCTTCCAATACCTGAACATGAACTATCTTTGTGTTTGTCTTTTAAAATTCTTCACCAGTGTTTTGTAGTTTTCAGTATACAGGTCTTTCACCTTCTTAGGTAAGTTTATTGCTGCTAAGTCGCTTCATTGTGTCCGACTTTGTGTGACCCCATAGACAGCAGCCCACCAGGCTCCCCCGTCCCTGAGATTCTCCAGGCAAGAACATTGGAGTGGGTTGCTATTTCCTTCTCCAATGCAGGAAAGTGAAAAGTGAAAGGGAAGTCACTCAGTCGTTTCCGACTCTTAGCGACCCCATGGACTGCAGCCCACCAGGCTCCTCCGTCCATGGGATTTTCCAGGCGAGAGTGCTGGAGTAGGGTGCCATTGCCTTCTCCAAAGTTTATTGCTAAGTATTTTATTATTGTTGGTGCTATTGTAAATGGGATTACTTTTCTAATTTTCTTTTCAGATAGTTCACTGTTAGTAGAAACATGGGTGATTTTTATATGATGATTTTATATGATGATTTGTATCCTGCTGCTTTACTAATTTATTAGTTCTAAATGTTTGTTATAAAGTGTTTAGGTTTTTCTACATATAGTGAAAATGTTAGTCACTCAGTCATGTCCAATTCTTTGACACCCCATGGACTGTAGCCTGCCAGGCTCCTCTGTCCATGAAATTCCCCAGGTAAGAACATTGGAGTAGGTAGCCATTCCCTTCTCAAGGGGATCTTCCCAACCCAGGGATAGAACCTGGGTCTCCCACATAGTAGGCAGATTCTTTACTGTTTGAGCCACCAGGGAAGCCTTTCTACATATAAGACCATGTCATATGTAACAGCAACAATTTTATTTCTCCTGACTTTGATGCCTTTTATTATTTTTTCTTGCATAATTGCTCTGATTAGGACTTCCATTACTATGTTACTATGATAAGAGCAGGCATCTTTGTGTTGTTACTTAGATCTTAGAGAAAAGGCTTTCAGTTTTTTACCAGTGAATATGATAATAGCTGTGGGCTTTACTTATGTTGGGACTTTATTACATTGAGGTACTTTCTTTCTGTTTCTATTTTCTTGAGAGTTTATCATGAAAACTTGCTGAATTTTATCAAGTGCACTTTCTACATGTATTGAGAGAATCATGTGATTTTTTAAAATCCTTTATTCTCTTAATGTGCTTTATCATATTAATTGATTCTCATATGTTGAACCATCCTTTTGTCCCAGGGATAAATCCCACTTTGTCATAATGTATGATCCTTTTAAAGTGCTGTTGGACTTGATTTGCTAGTGTTTTTTGAGAAATTTTACATCATATTCATTGGGGATCATGTCCTATAGTTTTCTTGTCTTGTGGTGTCTTCAGCTTTGATATCAAGATAATGCTGGCTTCATAAAATGAGGTGGATGTGTTCCTTCCTCTTCAATTTTCTGTAAGAATTTAAGAAGCATTGGCACTAATAGAAGAATTAATGTTTAGTAGAATTCACCAGTGAAACTATCTAGTCCTGAGCATTCCTTTGTTGGGAGATTTTTGATTGTTAATGTAATTTCCATACTAGTTACAGGTCTATTCAGACTTTCTACTTCTTTGTGATTTAGTCTTGATAGGTTGTTTATTTCTAGGAATTTGTCCATTTCTTCTAGATTATCCAGTGTGTTCATATATAATTGTTCACAATAGCCTCTTATGATCGTTTCCAGTTCTGTGGCATCTGTTATAATGTCAGTTATAATTTCTCTTCTTTCATTTCTGATTTTGAGTCTTCTCTCTTTTTTTCTTAATTAGTTTTGCTAAGGGTTTGTCAGTTTTATCTTTTAAAAAACCCAACTCAGTTTCATTTATTTTTCTATTGTTTTTCTAATGTTTATTTTCTTTCCACTCTAATCTTAATATTTCCTTCCTCCTGCTAACTTTGGACTTAGTGTTCCTTTTAGTTCCTTGAGCTATAAAATTAGATTGTTTGAGATCTTCCTTTTTTAAAAAATATAGGTGTTTATCACTGTGAACCTCCCTCTTAGTACTCCTTTGCTGAATCTCATAAGTTAGGGTATGTTGTGTTTTCTTTTACATTTGGCTTGAGGTATTTTCTAATTTTCTATTTTGGGCTTTGTACAATAGTCTCCCACAATCTCTTGGACTAGTTTTACTCTTTGTCCTTCCTTTTTCATTTTGCTCCTCTGACTGAATTACTTCCAATAGTCTCTGTCTTCGTGTTTGCTGATTCCTTCTGTTTGATCTAGTCTACTACCGAGTTCTTCTAGTGAATTTTTGATTCAATCATTGCATTTTTCAACTCCATGATTTCTGTCTGGTAATTTTTTATATTTTCTATCTCTTCATTGAAATTCTCACTTTATTCACACATGTTCCTTTGACCTCAGTGAGCATCTTTATGACAGTTTTTTTGAATTCTGTGTCAGGTAAATCATGTAATTCACTTTCCTCATAGTCGGTTTCTGGAGCTATATCATGTTTCTTAATTTGGAACATCTTTGCCCGATTGTTCATTTTCCTTAACTCTCTTTGTTGGTGTCTGTGCAGACACCAACAAAGACAAGGCAGTCTTCATAGACTAGCCTCATGCAGGAGAAGACCCCCACAATTCAGACTGGCTAGAGATTCTGGGGACCTGTACTAACTCTTTCCCTCCTCAGGGAGAAGCAGGCAGCTGTCATTTTTGTCTTCTTACTCTGTACTGAGCAAGAGGAGAGATATGGCCTCTAGCAGTCCAACCCTTCATCTCAGTTCGCCCCATGGTGGCTAGACTCTACTGGAGCCATCAGAACTCCAAGATAGGCAAGAATATACCAGTTCTTTATACCAGTTCTTCTCATTCAGCCCCAGAGAAGGTGAACATGCAAGTTAATCCCTTCCCTCCCCTAGGAGAAGCAGGAAGTTAGGGAGTCTTCCTGATTATATGGCAATACACTAGGGGCAGGGACTCTGGTGGGAGGGTGTGCTGAATCTCCCTACTGAATTCTATAACTCTGTTCATGTGGACCCAGGGTACAGGAATTTTCAACTAATTTCTTGGTTTCTCACGCACAGAATCTGTCCATGAATTGTTGGGTTTGTGTGAGAAAGGAGAATTCAAGTCTTCCTGCTCTGCCACCTTGCTGATGTCACTCTTCAGGTTAGGGGACCTTCTGAATTCACTTCCAGTCTTGTGATTTTATTTTCTACCACTTAAGTCTCTCTTGGACTGAGAGGTGATCTCCTTGACTGTTAAAGTGGAGTACGGTCCTGAGAGGCAAGGGTATGTCTCTAATTCTGCTGGTTGATATCTGGCAATCTCAGAGCTTCTCAGTATTTTGACTTCTTCACTTCCAAATAATAGAATCATGGCTCTTTTTTGGTTAATTTAACTTTATACTCATTAGTAAGATAGTTTCTGTAAGCTTCAGATGCCTCATCTACTCAGCAATGTTGTGAGGCTTAAATATACAGAAAGTGCTTAACATAGTGCCTAGCAGATTGTGTGTTATCATTATCATCAGCAGCTTTTTCCAATTTTTAATAAAATAAATGAGGCAGAATGACATCCCAAGTAATATGATAATCAAGCCAGAAGGCTGGGCATTCAGCTAATGCACAGCAACTTGTAACGTACAATAAATGTAGGTTGGATGAATATACAACAAATGAATGGTGAATGAGAGGCAATATAACATAGTGAATGAATTGAAATAAAGTGTAGCGGTTGGAAGTCTGAAGAACTTGAGTGTAAATCCAACCTCGATCTCTTATAAGCAATGTGGTCTTGATCAACTGGCTTAATTCTCTAAGTTTCATGTCCTTATCTATAAAAAGGGGTTATGTACCTAATTCATAGGGTTCTTATATATGCTATATACATGTTTTTTTGCATATAAAATTGTCTAGAAATAAGTAACTATTATTAACAGTACCATTAATTCTCTTACTGAAAGTTATGAAAAATAGCACAAATATCATAAGGTATATTATTTTATTACTTCTGTTTATTTTTACCATTTTATTGTTATTTCCTGTTGTGGTTATTGACAAGAATGATTTACTTATTGCCAGTACAGAATGACCCATTCAAACTACGTCATAGGTTTCACTCAGACCGAACAACTTCACAGATGTGCATTCTTCTTTGAATGGAGCTGGGGTCGGAAAAAGGTGGACAGAGTTAACAGTGTTGCATTCATTTATGCAGCCTTAAAGAAACAAAGACCTGTTTCCACCAAAGAAGGCTTTAAAATGCTCCACAGTACATCTAGGTCCCTTTAGAGCATCACTTATCTAGCCAAGCTTCCCTGGTAGCTCGGCTGGTAAAGAATCTGCCTGCAATGCAGGAGACCGCAGTTCGATTCCTGGGTCGGGAAGATCCCCTGGAGAAGGTATAGGCTACCCATTCCAGTATTCTTGGGCTTCCCTAGTGGCTCAGCTGGTAAAGAATTCATCTCCCTCATTGCAGGTGAATTCTTCTGCAAGAATTCACCTGCAATGAGGGAGACCTGGGTTCCATCCCTGGGTTGGGAAGATCCCCTAGAGAAGGAAACGGCTACCCACTCCAATATTCTGGCCTGGAGAATACCATGCATCCATCAGAATAATTTGGAAGACTTGTTTAAATAGATTGTGCTCCGTCCCTAGAGTTTTGGGTACTGTAGTCCTGATAAAGCCCAAATTTTCATTTCTAGTAAGTTCCCACATGATACTGATGGTGATGGTTCAAGGACTACACTTTGAGAACCATTGAGTTCACCGATAGTATGAGTAACCCGACTCCAGAGTGGGAATATTTGCAGAAATATTTTCACTACAGTGAATTGCCTGATAACTCCCATGAAAATGAGGGCTTCCTGTTTTCAACACTGCATTGTCCTTTCCTTACTTTATAAATTTATTGGTAAGAAAAGTGATTTGATGAAGTTGTTTTTAACTTTTGTGAGCCTGACAAAATCTACTGGTACTTTCTCCAGAAAAACCCAAATACACATACACAGAAGCATTGCTTGTAATTTCAGGAGGTTCTCAGGTACCTCCCCATACAGCCCACCTACCAACCCATAAGAGTATCAGTAGAAAAACTACCCCTTAAGGAAAAGTCTTGGGTTCACTTGGATGTAACAAAAATTTTCTTCTTATACTTGGATTTGCACTCAAGTTCTTCTTATACTTCTTCTATACCTTTCAGTTCACTCATTTGTAAAATAAAAGTAAAAATAATAGTCCTTACCTCAAAGAGTGATTAATTGATATAGCACACTGAAGAGCCTAATTTGAAAACGAAAACCACTAAATATTACCGTTTGCCCTCTCGTTATAGTCCTGCTACAACAATCCTCATTCTTGAGGCAAGTGGATGCCTCTCCTCAGTAGGGGAAAGATCAGGAAGTATAAGAAAGAAGAGCCCAAAGAGTAATATTTCAAGACTTTACTCTATGCTCATTGCATTCTTTTTCTAAAATCTGGTCACAGGTTGCCATATCATGGTTCTCTCTGTGAGTCACTGAGTAATGGGGTCTGGCAAGCCCAGGCCTGGCTCCATGACCTGAGAGTCTCAATTCATTTGCCTGGAAATACTCCACTTTGCAAACGTCCAATGCCTTGTCATGTCCCCATGTTAATGCTTTGTGGCAGAAAGACGAAACGTGAAGTCCTAATAGGGGCTCATTTCCAGGGTAGAAGATAGTGAGCTTTGAGAAATAGTGATTAAGAGTAAAGCCTGATCCTCACTGTTTCTACCAAAAAAAAAAAAAAAAAGTGCAGTGATAAGCTAATCAGCAGACATTTAGCACTTGCTGTGCACACCGTGCAGTAGGTGACACAAAGAGGAGTAATATATGCTCCTATGCGGTGTCAGCTCGCAGTCCAACAGGGGAGATGGCTACAAACAAAAACCAGACAAAGAGAAGCGTAGAACAATGATCGCGACAGTGCTTCAGGAGCACAGGAGAGGCAGAAATCAGCTTCAGTGGTCATCCACAGAGGTCTCCTGGGCAAGCTGGGATTTAAGCTGGACTGTAAAGAGTGGGGCTGCTGTCCACAAAGATGATGGTGAACGGTGTTCTAGGTTGTGTGAATTGTTTGAAAAAAGATGTGGAGTTAGAAAAGTATTTGGTAGAAAATTTGCATGATTATGATTTAACCAGTCTGACTATAGTATGGGTTGTGCATACAGGTGTAGAATTTGAGGCTCGAAAGGTTAAATTGGAAGCATATCATGGGAAAGAAAGCAAAGGCCAACAAGGAGCTTTGACCTTACTCTCCGTGGAGTGGGGAAGGGTTGAGGGCCTTTGAGTAGGGAGGCAAATCTGTTTTTTCAAAGAGAACCCTGTGCCACTGCAAAGAACAGGTGACAGAGGCAAGAAGAAAGCAAGACCTAGAAAGTCACAGGCATGAGCTAAAGCCAGAGAAGTGAGAGTAGCCAGAGGGGATGAAGGAGAGGGACATTTGAGGGGCTGCATTCATCCAAGGCTGGCTACGACATGCAGCAAATAAAGCAGAGGGGAGCTGGCCGGGCTCTCCTTGGCGTACCTGATTCCCAGCTGGGTTGCTGCCTCTTGCAGACCATAGGCTCAGAAGAAGAGGCTGAGAGGCCCAGAGGTCTTTGGTGAGGGGCACCTCCTGGCTATCTGCAAAGACTTCTCTCCTTCCTAGAATGCCTAGAGGGGTAGCAATTGGCCATCTGCTTTGCCTGTGTGGAATAGCAATCAAAATCAATGGTTCTCAGACATGGGCCCTCTGTCTGGCCAGGTGAGAAGTCCTAAAGTTCTTTTAAATCAACGTTCAGGCACTTTCCCAGGTGATTCTGATCTGGGAATCTAAGGTGGGTGTGAGGTGGGGCTGTGCATCCATATTTGGTAAAGCTCCCAGGTGACTCTGATGCACAGCTGGATTTGGGAACTAGTGTGGGACCTTACCGGAGAAGGCAATGGCACTCCACTCCAGTACTCTTGCCTGGAAAATCCCATGGACAGAGGAGCCTGGTAGGCTGCAGTCCGTGGGGTCGCTAAGAGTCGGACACCACTGAGTGGCTTCACTTTCTCTTTTCACTTTCATGCATTGGAGAAGGAAATGGCAACCCACTCCAGTGTTCTTGCCTGGAGAATCCCAGGGATGGGGGAGCCTGGTGGGCTGCCGTCTCTGGGGTCGCACAGAGTCGGACACAACTGAAGAGACTTGGCAGACTGGTAGTGGCAGTGGGACCTTACTGCTGAGCTGGGAAATGTGTAGAAACCATGGATTCAATTAAGTTTGTGCTAGTGAACACTGTGATGGCTTGAAGACCTTAGCATTTGGTCCCCAGCACTGTCTCAAACACAATGACCCTCATTGAGTGTCTCAGCCACCCCTCCCTCCTCAACTCCAATCCTCAGCAAACACATCAGGAGCGGGGAAAGCTGTGTGCTTGACAGGATCCCCTGAATGTCCCAAAAGGTCTGTGTGCATACAAGTCATCACTTTCACCTGTCCTTGGCCATGTCACAGGAGCACCATGAGGGCCTCATTACAGGTGTTTTGAGACTTTAGAAAACAGGCTACATAAAAATACTATCCATTTTATGCCAGGCTCATACAGTATTGATAGCACTTTTATTATTGTTGTTTTTATTTTTCAGAGAAACCATACAGTACAAGAGTAGGGTAACAAGGGTGGATGTCAAACATGTCCCTTCTGTCCACTGGGCTCCACGGGATGCAGGGGCCAGTGCATGGTCAGACACCCAGAACTGGCCCTGAATCCACCACCCTCCTGAGCTCCAGTTTTGCTCCCGTGCCAGCATGGAGGAGGGTAACATAAAGGCATTTTTCTCTCCTTGTAAAAGAGAAGAAAATGGGGGAGGGGGAATTATTTAAACACACCTCACTCATGCTGCAATCACGGCATTGTTTTTCCTGTTGAAACACCCTGTTGGTTTTTAAATCCCTTTAAACCTACTCGGCACCTGTATGGCCCAGATCCAAGAATTATTATCGAACCCCTCGCTTTTTATATTTAAACACGTAGGAGTTTCTGTGATGGTATCTGGCTCTTGGTTTCATTGAAAATTTCAGAGTTTCCAGAATTTTTTTTCTTCCATCAAAGCTAGAAGCATGCAATTCTCAGACCTGATTTTTTTTTTTAATTAAGCAGAGAATGGTTCCCCCCTTAAGTTCTCCTGCTAGATAAAATAGCATCACGGCACGACCTGGTGGTGTTCCTCTCTGAAAAACTTTCTGAAGTACTAACCAAAAGAGAGGACAGGGGGAGGATGGGGGAGGTCTCTGTCAGCAACTTACGGTGTGTGAGATGGCCTTTCTTTAGGGTAAGGACTGAGACTGAAAGCGAAATGAGAACTTCCCGGCAAATTCATTATAACACAGTATAATGTGAGCTCGCTGGGCACAAAAATAGGCTGAAGGAAAGCAACTTCAACATCAGACCTAATTAAATACTTTGATGTCAGAAAGCAGAGCAGGCAGGGGTGGAAAATCAAATCAGACCAAAGTGAAGGACCTAAATTCAAATGGAAAGAAGAAATATTTCTCCCTCTCTCTCTCTCCTTTTCTTCCTTTGCCATGAAGGAAGAATATGATTGAGGAACAATGGGCTATAAATTCTTCAGCCAATTAGTCCAGTGACTTACTACTGTTTCTAACGCACAGAATGTCACAGGCTGTTTTGCAGCCTCCCCAAGTTGGTTTGTTAATAACAGGAAGCTAGCACTTCTCAGTACAGTGGATCAGCTACACGTGAAAATAAATGCAAAAAACCTGGAGGGGAATAGCAGCAGACCGAGAGTAGCCTTGATTTAATTTAACATTTGGGGGTCCACACACAAATGAGCATTTTAGTAGGCTTCATGGTGGAAGTTGCTGTCATTTGTAAAATATTCTGGCCAATTAGCTAATAGTGTGCTTGGATTTCTCCTGTTTTGATACAGTAATACTAAGTACATTGTGAAGCCCAATTATACAAATCATCCCCATATGCCATACCAGTCTTTCTTTATGAACTGTGTTTATAAATCCTGTGTGAGGAAATGTGTACTTCAGCAATTTAGACCATGTGTAAAAACATAGCCAATGGGATTGTCAAGAAAACAAGTTCCAGCCTAGGAAATCCTAATGTGTTCCGCTGGAATAACAGGAGGGTGCCAGGCAGCGCAATGTCTGCTTAAATATATATTGCTTTATCGTGTTTAACCGATTTAGGGGCTTCCGCTTCGCTTTCTGTTATTTTATTCTTCTTTTCTTTTAGGATCCAACCTTGGAGTTTTTGAGAAAATTTGGGATTGGTCTTCTCTCAGGCACAATAGCCTCAGTCATTAACATCCCTTTTGATGTTGCCAAAAGTAGGATTCAAGGGCCTCAGCCAGTTCCTGGAGAGATCAAGTACAAAACCTGTTTTAAAACAATGGCCACGGTCTATCAGGAAGAAGGGTAACACATTCTTATTTTAATAAATGAGCAAAACTAAAGCATTGCTAAAACTGTATTGTACTTCCATTTTGACTAGGGCCATTAAGCCCTCCTGCATTGGGTCTGTGTCTGAGAAGCTTTCGGGAATAGATGAGGAACTTTGTGAGATAACACAGTAATGAGATGTTGGCAAAAACCTCCTTACACCAAGAAACATGAGCCACGATCATTCAGTATGCAGTGTGTTTGTCCTAGAATGCCAAGGTGAACTTTCCGCTTGACAGTTTGCATAAGACGCTATTGCATATAATATGCCTTGTTCCCACATGGGCAGGAGAATGAGTGTCCTCTCACTCTCCTAATCAAAATGTCACCTAATTATATTCTCCTGGGAGAGTTAAACATGAGAGTTTTGTGAAAGTAGTTTTCTTTTAAAGTATGTGCCTTTTTCTGCTGGTCTTTTTTTTTAAGTCTTGTTTTTGTCTCTCCGCCCCTCCTCACCAGGTCTCATTCTCAAGTAGGCAAGTAATGTTTTACGATTTTGATCTAAACTGCATCATATTTCTTTTTGTGAAGACTAAGTCTTTTAAACTCAATTACAAGAGTCATTTTGTCCATATACACAGCTGTCTTAAAAGTGAGGCCTGTCTTGAACACAAAAACTATCTCGCTGATAAAAATCCTATTTCTGACGGGACAAGATCAGCATACCTTGAGTAATAAAGAATTAACTCTTTCTCTCATCCAATTTGCTGCAGGGAATACTTGGCCAGATACTATCTGTTTGGAGATTTGAAAATTTTTTTTCAAATGACTTGTTTGGGTAAATGCTGGGTCAATATCTCAATAAAGTTGAGGTGCAAATCCATTGCATGTTCAGAATAAGAATGTTTGTGCTCTTTCTCTCCTGGTTCTAGCATTTTAGCTTTGTATAAAGGCCTGCTTCCCAAGATTATGAGGCTCGGACCAGGTAATGATGTTTTCATTACTTATATCCTTCCTTCTTTATTGTTCTAGTATCCCTTTTCTTTTTCTTATTTGTGTCTATCTGTAACACAATAAAAGTTTGTCACACTGTGAAACACGGAAACCTTAAGAATAAAAAGTTGCATAGCAGTAAGACACTAAGGGAATCCAATAGATGTGTTGGACTTGTGTTATAAGGTATTATTTATGGCCTTGCTGGAGCCTGATAGAAGCCAAAGCCCAGCTTAAGTCAATAGGAAAGGATCCACAGTCAGTTGGAGTTTGAGTGGCTTCTGGCTAAAGGCGAGGATTTTCACTGAGTAAGGGACCAGCCCAATAAACCTTTCCCTGGTTCTTCTAGTTCATTCTTGCTCCTGCCTCAACTTTGCTTGACAGAGAGAAAAGCAGGAGGACTACTCCATGAACAGCCAGGGCCACTCTCCTCACAGTCGCCTCTGGGGAGGGGAGCGGGGGAAGCTGCAGCCTGGCTCTCACTTTCCTGGCTCCTGTCGGCGTGATGGTGGAGGGGATTGGCTCGGGGCCTTACCTCAGGATGCCAGCCCACAAAAAGCCGGCTGCCATTCCCACAGGGAGAGTCAGCTGCCTCTATGTAAATAGATAAGAAAGCAACTGCTGCAGACTCTACCACCTGGGCAAATAGTCTTGGATTATAAGCAACCTTGTGAATAAGTACAGAAGTATGCACTAGACCACACAGATTTTTTTTACCAGGCCACACTCACCTACTTAGACATCCTGGTAATCTTCCCTCAAACCTTCCCCTGCTCCTCCCCCCTCTCCCTTTCCCCTTCCGTCTGTCCTCCCTTTGAACACCCGATGTGCCCCTCCCCTGCCACACTCACACACGTGCATATTTACGTTTAAATCTCAGCCTTTCTGCCAACCTGAGATATAGAACAGCAGTCTGTAAATTGAAGCTGGTGAACAGTTCATACTTTCATATATTTAGAAAACACTTTTACAATTCCCAGTCCATCTATCCCAGACTTCCTAGGCATTTAGCATGGATTTTTGCTTCACATTTGAGATTCAGACGTCTTACTGGTCCATGTATAAAAAGGAACTCAGTCATAAAGAATATTGGTGATTTTGTGGAACTCTCTCTGCAAGAATGTGGTGTTTTTCCTTCACCACACAGTAAAAACCTGCTCGTAGACCTAGTATTAGAGAAAATCATAGGACTGACCCTCCTCCAGCATTCTCAGGAGGCCATGGGCCTGAAAAGGGAGAGTGATCAGGGAGAGTTTAGCTAAAATGGTAATTGACTGGAACCTCAATCCAAAACTCTTAAATAATCTGACCCCAAGTTTTGTTAGAGGCTTACAAATGTTTGGTTGGCTTCTTAAATGTTTTTGCATGAGGTGTCCTGAGTTGCTATGGTGTTAAATCCAATGAAAAGGGTTGTTGTGAACATAGTGTCCAGGCTAAACAAAATTGTGAATAACTGGTCTCCACTGTCATCCCAAACATGCAAGTCCTACCAACCTCAAAGGAAAGAAAGTTGTAGAGAGGAAGGTAAGACTGAAAGATAAGAGTTTTGTTTTGTTTTTGAGAGAGAGAGAGACAGTAAAAAAGAAAAGCTGGATGAACCTGGAATTCTCATCCTTCATTTTGGAGAAACATCCCAACTTATATACAGTTGTAAAGGGTAAAACATCTTAGTTTTATAACAGTCTTAACAGCTCTCTGTGGCTAATGATCAGGATCTCCCAGGAAAGGAGAATCTTAAAGTCTGTGGTTCAGACGCCAAATGTCACTAGGCTGAAAACTTACTCAATTCTGTGTGTTCTTGTCTTACACTGCAAACGGTTAATAAGAGGAAATACAGCAATTACATACGTATGACAACCCTCTGTAGCGTATCCCTTTTTGTTTGCCAGAGCTCCAGGAGGGCTACAGCAGCCAAGATGGGGCTAATAGAGTATCTTCATGGGTTAAAAATGAAAATTACAGGCAGATAATTATCTTTGGCATAAGGTTACACAAACATGTGCAGCCTGTAGATTAAAAAAAAGCATATGGCAGTGTGTACAAAATAAGATGAAAATCAAGTTCTATTTCTTTCTGTCAGAAGTCAGTCTTCTGTTCACATAGCCAAGTCTTCTCTAAGATGTGCTCTGGATATTTGTCCACATTTTGATTTTGTAGTACTGTTCACATAGACACGAAAGGACAGAGAACATCTTAAAGGGCACAGGATGTGTGCTGTTTACCGCATCGGAGAGAACACAAAATCATTCACATACACGTGCTTCTAATGTCTAGGTATTCAGCAGCCTCAGTGTTTGTCTTCCTATATCGCATTCCTGTTGACATATTATATAGCATGCATTTTTGCAGCCAATTATATAACTCTTCCCTTCCCAGATAAATGATGGGTTTTATGACACCCAATACAACTACCAGATTTTCGAGTGCAATCCATATCTCTATTTGAGGCAGATGAAAGGAATGAAGGCAACAAAAGGAGGTTGAAAGCTGGCTACGTTTTGAAATACAGATTTTAGAAGGACTCAGAAGCTATTTTTCACATTACAATTCAGTTTGAAAGCTGTAAGAGAAAACCAGGCTCATCTATCAAGCACCATCTTAGAAATGTCCTTGTTGAATGCAGCTACAACAATGCTCATTATAAACTGGAAAAGATAAATCCTTTGCCTACATATGACAAATCTGAAGGTTTCTGTTCACAGGAAAGTCACATGCCCTTACATGACTAAATGTGTATTTATTTACTTTTAAAAATTAAAAGTGCCTGAAAAAGAATCTGATGAGAAATGATGAAGGTTACAGAAACTCATGGGGAAAAAATGTATTTGGAGGCTCAAGATGGTCTTGATTTTGCTCTGAGAATTTTCCACAGTAGTTTTCTGTCTATGCGTTGGAGCTTGAGAACTGATGATTCTGAATGGCTTCTGCCTGATAGGCTGCATAAGACTCCAGGGGATTCAGAAACCCAGTGGGAAAGACAACACAATTTCACAGGATTAAAAACTGCTCTTTTCTTTTCTAGGTGGTGCAGTGATGCTGCTGGTTTATGAATACACCTATTCATGGCTTCAGGAGAACTGGTGATTGCCTATGGTGTATTTTCCCCCCTTGTGAAAATGGATTTTCATTACACAGCACCATCAGGAGGCGAGAATATCTATCAGTTAAGCCCATACAATGATAAATTATAATTATACACTTAGATACAATTATAAAGGGTAAAACAGTGTGTTCAAGAACAAAACCTATTTTGATACTTCAAAAATTATATCTAGACAATGTGAAACTGTCGTTTTAATCATATCCTTAAAACTATGAGAAAATTAATACTGTGAAGCAATGAAATATATAAACTGAATATAGAAAAGTAGCATGGAAATTAGATATATTCCATAAAAACAATACAAATTTTATGACCTATGTTCCTCTTACATGGCTTTGCAATAAAAATTCATTGTATTGATGATTATTCTTTCCCAAAAGGTAAAGAAGTGCTTATAAGTTAAAAAAAATGCCAAAATTTAAAGTTTTTATAAGGAATTAAATGCTTCCATAAATAGTATTTAATCATATACATGGAAATGTTTCTGAAGGGTACTAAAATGGCCTTTTTAAAATTTCATGTTAAAATTTGAATTGTTGGTTTATATCTCGTCTGTATTTTCCTAAACCTACTTTATATTTTGCACTGTTGGTTAAAGCAGATCATATTTTTAAATTATGATATTTGAAGTCTTTTGTAACAAAGATAAAACATGAAACTATACTAAACTACTTTTCTTCACATAGTTCCCTTTGAAAACAAGTTTTAATGCTGAAATATGTTCATGTTGAATCCAAATCTGAACTGCTCCTTAGGCCTGTTTGTGCTGTCCGTATTTGCATCAGATACCTTTTCTCAGAATTCTTACCTATGCCATTTTTTTAAAAGGATGTTTAGAATAAACTACATTTCTAGTTTACTATTTTTAAGTGATGGTTTCAGATGTGAAGTCTACTAACTTCAATGTTAACATATGTATTATGAAGAAGAAAATGTTTCAAAAGAGAAGTACATTCTTGGCATTTCCAAAGATGCCTGTACTAACACGCACTCAAAAAAAATATCTCCTTGACGTTGATGTAACGAAGCTTAATTTTATATCTGCATCCTGAAGTGATGCTCCTTCAGTATCTTGAGTCAACAAAAATATCTGCCTGTTCTAGGATGACACCTGTTCTTAACTATAACCAGGAGATCTGTCTACCATGAAGCTGTGTCACTAAAACATTTTGAAAATAAAAAATGAAAGATAACATGGTAATTATTACTTTTTATTAATTTAGAGCATTTGAAGTATAAAAATAAAGGCTTTTGACATACTGTATATACATACACAGCCTTCACTTGTACATCCTTTCCAACGTGTTCTTTAATTTATATTTCAGCCCAATACTTAATAAGAGGGTCACTAAAAGTAGGACAAAACAAGAGAAGTAAGAATGTGTCTGTTGTCCAACTGCATTCTATCCTTGCAGGTGATTCTATCTCTTGCATCCTGTGAGAGAGAGCACTGCCTCCATAGAGGCCATGAAATTGAACCTTTAACCTCTCCAAGTGGATGGGATGGAAAAGGATCTCTGAAGAGTGCATTTGCCAGGTTAAAAACACTTTTACCCCCGGAAGAAACAGAGGAAAAAAGTCAATGTTAACCAATAATAATAATGTTTTTAAAAATCGAACCACCTCATCTCCCCTCCCACTTTGCTTCTCTCATTTTTAAAAGTAGTTTTAAATCATAGTGTGCTTTGAATAGCAAATTGTATTTGGGCTTTCTCTTATCTTTTAAAATTTACTCCATGTGAGTTCACCATTGCTAAGAATGCTAAATTGCCTCCAGGGGAAAAAAGAAAAGGAAAACTTTTATAGTATTAATATTAGATTTTTAAAGATACAAGAATCAGGAAAAAATTATAAATAGCATATTAACAAGAGACTTCTTAATTTAGATAAGGAAAATAACAGTTGTATTTCCATACAAATTATTGATATTTCTTAAAGACTCCTAATAGCCTCCTAAAAATATCTGATAAGGAATAATTCTGTACCTTGTGTCAGTTTTCTGCATGGCAGGAGAGTCCTTGTACCGTATGGTTTTAAAGTTTCCACCAAATATCGGACTGGTATTTTATTCATTTGGTTTATAGTTCTATTTTCTCACCAGACTGGGAACTCCAGATGTCAATAGGAGTTTTACAAGATCAAAGGAAGACTATGGCCCTGAGAGTTCATCTGCTCCTTCTGCTTATTCTTCTCCTGAAGTTATAATCCTCTGTTTGTAGCACTGAATTTCGGTTGCTTTAGAAATAAATGCAGTTCAAAGCTCTTTACAAGATATCTGCTGCTTGAAAAAAGCAATTCCTCGAACATAACTTGTATGTCAGAAATCTGCTTACTGTTTATATCATAGTGATTTGAAAACCTGGCTAATCTAGCCATCTGAGTTTTAAATGAGGCCATGAAACCAAAGTGACAGAAGTGGATTGCCCCGTGGGCTGTGCACAGCCCAGACAGGAAGAAATCAAAACCACCTAACATCCATATCTAGTGATGGGCTCTGTTAGTTATTGCACAGAATCAACACCAAAAAAAAAAGCCCCACAATATATTAATTTTCCAATAGATGAATTGTACCAACATTTTAAAAACGTATTTTCAAGCCTATATTGCCAAGCAGGAAGAACTTTCTAAACAGAAGAGATTAAAACTGTAGATTTTTTCCCAAGAAAATCAGTTGTTTTAAAATATGAAACATAATCACAAATCACATGCTCTCTCTCACACACACACAAACATATACCCCCTCAGTTCTATTATTAACATTAAAGTGAAAAGATTGGTTTCAAAAGATCCATCAGTTAAACCATGTCCTGTAGGTCCAGAAATGAATAAAGGGAATTTTTAAAAATTAAATAGCATCTGTATTTCTAAAACCATCACCAGTTTACCTACACGAGACACATGCTTCTGTACAACAATGTAAACTTCACAGCAAGCCATTTTTACATTCATTAGAGCGGAATTTTCCATTTTCTTTAAATTACAATGTAATTTTGGGCTGCGATTGCTGAACACACAGGTAAGCCAACAATAACAGTACAATTTAGTTTCACAGTGGTTTTCTTTAACATAAAGTTCATTTTAAGTGTCTTTGCGAAGCATTTCACATTGAACTTAAGTTTCTAAGTGACTTCCTTTAGAGCCTCGTTCAGATATTTCCACCCTCCTGTCTTTATATGCTTGGCATGTGTGTTGTTTGGGATACAAAATGGGAGACTGGCTTGTTTTATCTGTATTTTTGAGTCCTCTGTTGTAGAAAGAAAATGTCCTTCATGAGATGTCGAAGCCTTCACTGCACACACAAAATCTGGGGCGAGTCCAGGCCCAGGAGCCTGAGCAGCCCACCACCAGAGACAAAGATGTTGCCGGAAAGTCACCTTTGCAAAAAGAAAAGGAAAAAAAAAGAGAAGCGGGGGGAGTAGGGAGGGGGTTATCCCATGGAATGAAAACACAAATGCACCATCCAGAGTCCGTATTTACAAACTAATAGAAAATATAAACATTATTGTATTTGGAACCAAGTCAAAACACCAGAGGAGCTGAACTCAGATATTGCTTAAGTTATACATGTATTTTCCAACAAAATAGGTCATCTGTTAAAAATAAAGGATCACTCAAGTCAATTATTGATTGGTTTCCTAATGATGAATTAAGGCTTATTTTATTACCTTATTTGATTAGAGGGTGTAGCATAACTTTTTCTATATGTATTTTCTTTTATTGATTTTGCAGAATCTCAACAATTGCACGTCTCAGAAGTTCAGGTTGATTTAGAATAAATATACACATGTGGTTTTACCAAAGACTAGTTTGAAAAGTTCCTTAAGCCCTTTGAGGGGTGCAGGTTTCTACGTTAAAAACAGTGCGTGGGCAACACGAACGTCTCATTCAATCCTGAACATCGCTTCTGTTTTTTAAATCCTAAAGTCATGTCAGGTTTTCTGTGAGAGAGAAGTTATGGCGAGAAATATTTAAGTGTCATCAGCACAAAGGAGGTGAGTCCATAACGCCAGCTTTCCGGCAAAAGGATTGGAGAGTAGAGGGGTGGGATCCGAGACCAGGGAAGGGGGGAGGGTGTGTTGAGAGGGAGACTCCTCGGGCGAAGCTGCTGCAGACGGCGAAGCTGCTGCAGACAGAATCTCCCATCAGAGCGCGGAAGCTGTGACAGAGTGGCTACCTTCTCGGGCTGCCTGCATTCCCTTGAACGCCAGCGATGCGGGAATGTCACAGTTGTGGGGGGAAAGTGGGGTGCCACTGGCATGTTGCCACCCGTGTCCAGCAACATAACCAGAAGGAGCAGCGCTGTAGGTCATGTAGGGCGACACTTGGGCCGGGGTAGGATAAGGAGCCATGCTGGATGCTGACACAAAACTGCTTACAGCTGGGAGACCGTTTGGTGCCTAAAAGGAGTCGGAAAAGAGAAGAGGTGAAAATAATCACATTAGAGTGGCTGACATTTCACCAGTTCTTAGAAAAACACAGAATGTTAGTTCTGAGTAGTAACTGACAATATTCTGACTCTACCTTCTAATTTCTTTTTTTTTAGATTTGACTCTGTTTATATTCTAAATGCATTCAGTCTTGCTACTTAAATGTATTTTTTCCACAAAGATTTTGAGGAGGCTAAAACCAGAAAATCCACAGTATTTGCTTTTGCTACTTGGAATTATAGGAAGGAAACACAAGGTGAGGAAAGAATTAATTGTGATTAAGTTCTCTTAGAATCCGTTCAGCTCTGTCTGTCTTTGTTGCTTTCCCCCACACTCCAGCTTTGTTTGGCTCTTTTGTTGAGATCTTTGTGAAGGGCCTGGTTGGTGTACTTTCATTTCCAGTAAAGAAGGGCAGAGTGTGGGCTGTCATTTTAGAAACTCAAAATGAGCATGACCTTTGTTGAATAAAACACGGCCATATTTTAAAACATCATGTTGAAAATGCCTGTTGGACAAAGGACATGCAAAGATCAGGCAGTTTGTCTATAAGGGTTTTTTAATGAAGATGAGGGGGGTATTTTTTCCAGAGTTATTTTATTAAAAAGGAAACTATCAGAATATGAAAGGATTATATATGCATGGTTTTGAAATTGGAAAATTTGCTTGCAAAAGTTTTACGGCTCTGTGATCTGAAGTTTTAGAAGCCACGTGGATAAATCTCTTGAAATGAATTTAAATGTAAAATCTTAGTTTGCAAACAAAACACAGCAACTCTGGCAGGCAAGTCTGCCTAGAAACCCTGGCATGCAATAAATTATTGTTGGTATCGTTACTATTAACAACACCAAAAACACCCTGATTTCTAATCCTGATTCTTGCATGAATACTCAGCACCCTTCTTCGAATAACTTAATTTTCCCCCTTCAATTTCTACATTGTTTAGAAATAAGGAAAATGCTATTTCCTGGTGGTGATCTGAATAAACAAACATATCACCGTATTTCCTAATGAAAATATAATGTAAATAATAGAAATATAATTCATAAAACAAATTAATCCTTAGAGCTAAGAAAAGCAGACATATGTTTGATTCTATTTCCAATTCAATAGCAACATAGAAATTGTTTTCTACTGTAATTCATTTGGTTATTATTTTCACTTCCATGTCTATGAGATTGCAACAGTGGGGGTCTCAAAAATTATTTTCTCAATGTAGAATAATGCATGGAGTAAAATATATACATGGATGTGATTTAATACTGCTTGTGAATTTCTGTCAAAATGAGAATAAAAGTAGAGGAGTTAACTTTATGTGAGTGAGTGAGTGAAGTCGCTCAGTCGTGTCCGACTCTTTGCGACCCTGTTGACTGTAGCCTACCAGGCTTCTCCGTCCATGGGATTCTCCAGGCAAGAATACTGGAGTGGGGTGCCATTGCCTTCTCCAGGGGATCTTCCTGACCCAGGGATCGAACCCCAGTCTCCCGCATTGGAGGCAGACGCTTTAACCTCTGAGCCACCAGGGAAGCCCTCTGAGCCACCATAAAGCCTAACTTTATGTATTTGGTTCTGTAAGAACACATACCTCGTGTTCTCTTTTCTTGTCAGAGTGCTTGTTCTTTGAAAAATGGGGAAGAAGAAAGGAAACTGAGGTTTCCTGAATCTGTACTATGTCTCAGGCACTAAGAAATACCCAACATATTTTATCAAATAATTAGAACTGATAAACTGTATCTCATTTTAACCTGAGTTTATAATAATCACAAGATAATTTACAATGAGTAATACTCTATGTTTAATTGCAACTAAAATGTGTTATAAAGGATGATGTTCTGATTTTTAAGAAAGAAACCACTGCACATCATTGTTGAATATAAATGAAATCTTATCCTCTTTATACAAGAGAATATAGATTAAGGAGTTTAGCCATTTGCCTTAGGTCAATCAATCAGCAAGTCCATGGCCATGTGTTAAAAGAAGTTATCACCCCTTCTGATACAGGATTCTCTGTTTCTCCGGGACAATTAAAAGATATGATTTCATTTCAAACTAGAGCATCTTTTCTGGTAAAAGATTCTTTCCTCTTCTAGAACCTGACACTCAGTCTTAGGCCCTAATTCTGTTTCTTAACTTCTTAAAAAAACCCTCTTTTTCCTGCTTTCTGAGAATGGCTCATTAGAAAATGGCTCAAAGGAGAAACACTTTAAGGCTCTCTCAGCAAATGAGTATGAAGATCAAGAACTGGCAACCTGCAGAAGAAATTTAGCATTGCACAGAGATTATATTTCTGATATTATCTAGAATCTTCCCAATAACCTAAAAGAAATTAGTTTGGAAAGGAATTGCTCCAGCTCAATTATGGAAAGGTGTCTGCATCTTTATCTGGTCTCTTCTATTCTAGCATTAATTAATATTTTATACACCAAGAATCATAAAATAAGAATGTTAAGACTAAAGTGTTATGGTTAAAATTACTTTAAAACTAATGAAAACTTTTGCTCAACATTTGACCAATACATGGGTTAGATATGTAGTATTATACAGAAACAACATATTATTTAGCAACACAGCAGAAAAAAATGTATTGGTGAATTCTATTTTTCATCACAGCTAAATTTTTCCTACTCATTCTTTTTTCTTTATATATTTTTTCTATCATTCAACTTTACAGATCTCTGTGAAACTTGCTTTATCATATTCCCCTTTTCCCTTTCCTTTCCTTACATCCTTGCTGCTAGAACCATTGCTTACTGATGTTACCCCTTTATTGGGGGCGCTTCAGCTCCTCAAATGTAATGTCTACAATCCCTGACGTGGGTCCACTTCTTTTTACCCAGAGATGTTCTCCTAAGAAGCCAGGCTGGAGTGGAATCTCATTTTAGATAATGCTCCTAGGATTTGTGGGAAGTCAAAACATTGGATTTAAGCTCAGGTTACCATCAGGTGCCTTATTTATTCCATAACTACATTTGTTCATCAACTGTAAAAAAATAAAAACACTAATAATTCTTTCCAGATTTGTCCATATTAAGGCACCAAATTTATTTTTTATGTTAAATATTTCAAAGTTCTCTAAAATCTGCAATATTTTTAGAGTCATTTTAGTGATGCAAGCCCAGCTCTACTGCAGAAAGGAAGGTTGGGAAGGGAACCTTGGAGAGGTTTGACCTCCTCATCATTAGAAGGAGGCAAGGGAAGGCTCAAGAATTTGCTTTAAAAAAAACAAATCTTTAAACAGTATAGAAATAGCGCTTAGCTTTCACTCAGGTTAAATTATAACCTAGATCTGGGGTGAAAAAGTTTTGTCTTAATTTCCCTTTTTACTTTTAAAGTTCATATTTAAAAATTTCTTTTAAACGGCATAATCAAGATGAGGGAACAAATATGCTTTAAATAAAATGTACCTGCCACCATCACCATTCATTCTAGTGACCCAATAAACACAGCAATTTTCTCACTA
This sequence comes from Bos taurus, assembly GCF_002263795.3. NCBI lineage: Eukaryota > Metazoa > Chordata > Mammalia > Artiodactyla > Bovidae > Bos > Bos taurus. Next base: position 46,873,738 of record NC_037348.1, on the reverse strand, counting down.
TTAATTTTGAAACATGACATTAGTAAAAGATATAAATCTCCACCAGGTAAAGTAATTGTTATTTATGAAGCAATAATTGAAAGAGTAAAATTTTCCACCATAAAGGAAAACAACTACAGGTAGCACTGATGTTTGTTTATTCCTTCCAGTAAAAGAGCACATGACTAAACTTCCCAAATCTGTTCAGTGTTTTCAGTGAAGGGCATGTAATTAATCTGAAAAGCTGGTTAGGCTGAGTAGAGACTACCAAAGGTACACCATAAATATCATGGGAGCAAACATGCTAAATTACTCTATTTAATTGGATTGTAAATATGATTTATAAATCGACCAACATATGGAATCCCCAGGGAAGAGTAAACAAATTTTCCAAATGAAACCCCAGCAATGGGCATGTAATGGAAATCTCATTTCTGAAAATGACTTTACCTAAAGATTCCATAAATAAGACCTCAATCCATCAAACCCCTTTTCATGTGGATCATGTGGATCTTCCATGGAAGCCACGAGAATCCTTTCCTCTAAAGAACTGTACAAGGGTCTTCCCTAAGGCAAACTATCTTCAACCTAATTTTGAGAATGAGATTTACTAATACAAAGTAAAATAGACCAAATTGTATATCCTGGAAAAAGTAAGTTCCTTGTTTTGTTGAATGTTTCCAGAAAAAGACAGATTTTATCCCACTGACATTAAACAAGAGTCCAGGAAAAAAATACGTTAATATGCAATGTAGTCTAGTTACGGTTATCACAAGAGTGAATCAAAGTATGACTTTTCATTGCGTTCTAAAATGTTACACAGATTTGCCAGTTTTTAAAAAGATTTTCAAATGACTATGTTGAGAAGCTGTATTGGCAGAGAGTTAGACTATAAACAGTCTGAGGACAGGGTCTTGCCTTTAATCATCTCACATCCCCACAAAATGGGACATATTATAGGTGTTTCATAATCACTTGTATACTTAAGTTAGTGCAGCCTTTTGAAAGCAAAAGATGTGATGCTCTTGCTTTTTAAAAACAAGAAAAAACAAAACAAACAAAAAAACTGGACACCCTTTACCACAGAATAAGCATTACATTTTAAGTAAGCAAAATGAGTAAAGCTGTTGAAAAGGTAAATAAAAGTTGTAACCTAGCTCTTTCATTATTTAATTTATGGTCATTGCATGTATCCCCCTCCCCCCACCACTGCCCCCAGAGAAAGGGGAAATGCATTAGTTTCCAAACACTCATGACCATGAAAAAAACTGGTATGACAACTGTCTGGCAACTAGAGGTTATAGACAATTCCTCAAACTCTGGGAGTTGTCTACTCAACGTTTTCTTTCTTGAAGAAAATGCAAATAGTAGTGCCAAGTCTTCAATCCACAATCTTTCATCCACTCATCAGCCCTACCTGGTCCTTCTCTTATGATAAAACGAGTTTACCCTGGCTTTATAATAAAGTATGTTCAGCCACACACAGCTGTGCTTCACCTAGAATTTCCACCTAGGTATCATAAGCAAGAAAAAGCTTCAGATCTGAAAATAAACAAGATTCTCTTTTTGTGTGTGCGTGAAGTCATTTTTCTGGCTGCTATTCTACCCTTCTTAATTCATTATGCAATAACCTAGTAAAATAAATCTGACAAAATGAAATGACAGTTGTAAATATGATTTCAACATCCATCCAAAAGGATCTTAATTATATTTAGTTATCACATTGCATATCTAATTGTCTCTAGGTAATGGAAAGCTGCTATTTTAAATGTTTTTCTAAATTTTATGTTTCCAAAATGTTATTAAAGTTGATGTAGCCTTGAAAAAAATTTAAATAGCTTTTTTGGTATTTCATATGACATGTTTTACCAATACATAATTACTAATTTTAAAACACAGTTAAAAACTAGCCAGATCAAAGAATATTTTTCATAGTAGATAATATGAATTTCAAAGACTATTAACATTTGTCTGAAATTGATTCACTATAAAATTATAAATTTAGCACAAAATAACTTTATTTAATATGAAGAAAAATCCAGGGCAACTTCATTTATATTTTCACAAGAACAGTATGTCTACAAGGACAGTCTGTTAAATAATGCACTAGAAAATTATACTCAGGAAATACTATATTTTAAATATAATGTACAAATGAATGTTTCATAAGAATTTCAGATTAATTTATGTCTCCAAATTAAACTCTTTTCACATCTCATTTAACTCTGAACTTTTTCTTATGTTCAAGTATTTATAGACTATTCTCCATTCCTGATATCTCAATTTGTAGCTAATTTTATATTAAACTTGCTGAGTTGATTTCACTACCCCAAAATAAAGATACTCAAAGCTTGTAAATCCACCATTCAGATTACCTGAATCCGAGTACCAGATATTCTTTTTTTTTTTTCTTGAGAAAGTGTGCCTAATAATACGAAGAAAATTTCAACACCTATACAACTGCTTATGAACTCTTTAAAAAGAATGAGGCAATAATTCACTAAGTACCATATAAAAGGGTAGATATATTCCAACCTCATGTTTCTCTGTATGTTTTGTTTGTTGTTGGGTTTTTTTTGCCATGCAGTTGCATTCAAGAGAGTTTTATATTTTCAACTTAAAAGAACCAGCCATTAGGACCCAGAGAAACATTATTGTCATTGAGAGTTAGATGAGATTAAAGAGTTCGAGCCCAACATTAAATGTAGGTGAAAAAAGTAAAAATAAATATCCTTTTAAAGATAGACAATAAGGATTTCTGAATGGCACTATAAAATATCAATTGCAGTATAACAGTAATGTGTACAACAAGTTTGAATATTCTAATGTTTTAAAAACAAGATAGATGTGTGCATAAGGTTCTAATTACTAGCAATCGGGCAACTTTCTTTGCAGTTTAAGCTGAAAACAGAAACTCTAGATTACAGTAATCAATAAAACCTATGATCAATTGTTGGTAATTTTACAGGTATATTCTGACAAAGGATTATGCTCTAAGTCCTATGATCCTGAACTCTCAATTTCCTCCTTTATTAACTAAAATGAAACTGAGATCATGTAATAGTGCGCTATTTAATAACAACCATAAATACCATAAAAGTATTATGGGCAAAAATCTTAAGAATTTTTTTTTTTTTGTCAAAGACTTTCAATTTTTGTTCATAACACAGAGAAAAGTGTTACCCAAGTTTATACTAGGATTGTAGAAACTTACATATGCTGATAACATTTTGAAAAATAACCTTAAAAAATAAAATTACCCTTCAAATATTTGTAGGAGAAATGCATATACATATATGGAATACACACACACACACAACACACCTTACATTTCCAAGTTTGTTGATGAGCAAATTTTAATGTATAACTTTACCCTCAAGGAAATTAATGTCTAAACTCCAAAACTGCTCACAAAATGATACATTCTAAGTATATGTGTCTACTTAGCACATCTTCAGCATTAAGCACTATTTTGATAGTTAGAGTAGCTGCTGACTTAATTATGCATGGAAATTTTTCAAGTTTTGAAATTTTACATCATTTATATTATCTTACAACATGGCAATGCAGAAGGTTAGCAGATTGCCATTAAGAACTTTCCAAATGAAAGTCTGATACAAATGTCTTTTTCTTCAAAAAATTTTAATTTTTTCTCAAGCATTCAGAACAATACTTATTGGCCACTTGTTTAAATTACTCATTTTTATAAATCTGATAATTTAGTGATTTGATAGTCACTGCATAAAATGTAATGGATTTTTAAGTTCAGAAAATACAAAATAGATTACTTAACACTGTTCTATTTTTATTTTAAATTGATTGGTTTCATTTTGAAGTGTGTGTATTAACTAACCATTTCTAAACAAGATTAAACACTAGGTCTATAATTCAGGAGAGTAAAAATAAAAGTAACCCTAAAGATTCTTGGATTATAATACTGCTTTATTTATTAACTAGGTTCATCAACTCTATGTGGGAGACTTTTTTTTTTCAGCTCTGTACTTCACAATGTTATTTCAGGAAATGATGACCTAATAAACATTACTGAGCACCTAGTAAATGCTTACTACTCTATATGCTAGGTGCTTTATAGACACTCTATTGTTTGTAACAAAATACCTTGACACTTTCTGACTATGTATTCCCTGATCAAAGTAAATTGTGACAAAATAAAAAACTGCTTGATTTTAAGTCAATCTCTAAGTGCCATTTCTATCCATAGGCAATATTTAATGAAGACTTACTATGTGCCCCATGGTTGTATTATCACATTGAAATTCACACTGCTTGAGGTTGGGCCTATTATTTCCGTGCTTCATAAGTGAAAAAACAGAGACTCTAAAAGGTTCAATAACTTGCTTAAGTGGCAGTGGTGCCACTGAACATAAAGCCTCTTCTGTACTACCTGCTTTTTTGCAGAAGGTAGTGACAAACTTTCTTATAATTTCTTGTTCGCGTGCTTTGCAAATAGAGATTCAGGAAAGGGACCCTCCTTCCTTGCTGCTATTTTCTGTGATATTTGTCATGGGAGAGCTACTAATATATACGGGATTCTGTTTTAACAAAATAAAGGAGGGAAGAGAACGTGGAAATGGTGTTTGTTAGAGAAAATAAAGACTAGGATTTTTTTTTCCAAGTGAATAAAAGTTACAAGTTTCACTGAGCGGAAAAAACTGATTTTTACAGATATGAAAACATTCAAAGTTTTAAGATTTCAAAATAATAAAACGAAAACTGAGTACTTTGAGGCTCTGGAATAGGAGTTTGGCATGAATAAATTTGCAAACCTACATTAGGTCTGTTCAAAGAAGGTCCGGCTTTGTTGTTTGGTTTTTTGAGAGCTTTGAACTCCTGACTCCACCGTGGTGATGAATTTAGACTCAAAACTCGGGGGCTTTTGTTGTTATGGTTGTTTAGCTTTTCTCAAGGAAAAGAAAAAAAAACAACAACACGGGGTGTTTTAAGTTTTCTTTTGGAGAGTCGAGGGAGGGACAGAGGGAAAGAAAAATTAAACGGTCGACAGCCAGTCCGTATAATTTGAGGTTTTCTCACTAACCTCCCTGGGGAGATGACGACGTGACCTTTAATCGGGGCGCGGGAACTGTCTGAAGTTTCTCTGGCTGCCCTCTACTCGCCGTCGCGGGACCCGCCACACGCGCTTGTGCCCCGGGAGCCGCGGGCCGTCCATGCGGGAGGAGCCGCGGCGCCGCGCCCTCGGGCGTACAGGCCGCTCGCCGCGCGCGCAGCTGGGAACCCACGGCCGCTCGCCTGGCCCCTCGGAGACGCCGTCCCAGGTGACTGTAGCCCCGACTCGAGCCGCGGAGAGGGCTGGGGCGCAAGCCGTTTGGCCAACAGGCCCCGAGGCGCTTCCAGGGCCGCCGCCCCGGGCCTCCAGCCGAGGGGTCGAGGCCTCACCCCGCCCTCGCGCGTCTGGGCGTTGTCCCGCCCCCGCCGCCGTGGCCTGGGGCTCGTGGCCGTCACGGGGAGGCGGCCAGGGCTTCTCCTCGGTCGAGGCTCCGAGAGGGGCCCGGGCCTCCGTCGCCCAAACCGCCGCGGCCCACCCGGCGGGGCCCCCGCCTCCTCACCTGCGCGTACTTGGCTTCCTGCTCCAAGGCCCCCTTCTCCAGCCCGTTGACCGCGTGCGGGGCGGCGGCGGGGAAGTTGCTGCGGCCCAGGCTGCTCCACTCCTCCACCTTGGGGCTGTGGTAGGGGGAGCTGTCGCTCACTCCTGAGGGGAGGAGGAGAGGCCGTCAGGCTGTAGGGCCGACCGCGCGCCCCCTCCTGAGACCCGCTCGGAACCCGCGACCCGCGAGCGCCAGGGCCGCGACCTCGGTCGGCCCCCTGCCCTCCGCCTCCCAGGGGCGCGGGGCCCACCTCTCCGGCCGGCAGCCCAGGCCCCGGCCCAGGTGACGCCTCGGAGTAGGCCTCTCCCCGCTCTCTGCCCCACGCCCGCGGGAAGACATTCCCCCCCCCCCCACCCCCAACGGCCTTTGATTACCTCCTCCCGTCCTCGCTCCCCTGGGAAACGAGTGGAAGGAATCTGAAAATTTTCCCCCGAATTTTCTCAAATCGGGGAAAGAACGCGTGAAACTGGACGCGCTGTTCTCCTCAGTCCTAACCCAGGGTCGACTGGGGGTTGACAAAAATCTGAGACTGGTGCGGGAGAAAGGGTCGTGCTGGCCTAACTATGCCTGTTCTGGCTCTCAGAAACGTCCAGAAAGTGCTCACTGTGCTGTGGGGATCTAGTACTTAAGTCAACAGATGGAACAAAAGACCTGTAAAGTCTTTTGCAAACAAATGACTAAAGGATGCCCACAATATACATGCAAAGCAGAAATGCATAGGTGTGTGACTACCCTCCGCGCTCTATCTCTACACGTTAAATACTGAGGTTATGTGCATATGACTCAAAAACAAATAGTACAGTTACCACTGTAAGTGCCACCAGTGTCAGAGGTAAGGTCATAGGTTTACTTTTTCAATGAAACAAAAGGTTAGGAAAATTAAAGTGGAATTAAGTGTTTTGGAAAAGAGCTAAAGCTGTCAACTATCCTTTATTCTCTTTATAGAGACGCAAAGAAAATTATATGATGTAAACCGATTACCACAATACCAAGAGGTGTGCATGTTGAATCATCGGCATCTTTAAGTGAGCAAGTACAATTTTAAAGAGAAGATATTTGAAAACTAGGAGCAGTTTGTCTTTGGGACCCATGGGTGGACGACTGAAGTTTGACAAAGCTACTACTACGATCTTAAAACACTTCCATCTGATACTGAGCTTCAAAGCAGGGCAATCATTTTGAGGAAAGATCATTGGTAGAAATAATCATTTTATATTCATAGATTTGTCAGAAAACAGGTTGTTTAAAGCTGGCACCCAGAATCAACCATATGTAGAACGAAGGGTTGCTTCTCTCCATAATCTAATACTTTTCCGACTGACATTTGGTCTGATTGTAGGCTCCCTAGGGAAGAAAGGTTTTCTTTTCAACTCTGTCAGTCTTTTTTCACTATGCCTCCCCCTCGCCGAAGAATTAAGATTGTGTTCCAATTTGCACCAGGAAACAGGATTTTGGCCCAGAACTGCCAGTCTTTCCTTGCCTTCCCAGACAAAAGGCAATCGGTGGGCACAAGCCTGAAGTTATCTTAAGAAATTGAGATCCCCCTGCGCGCCCCCATTTCTGCTGATCTCACACTTTCCCATGAACAGGGGCTTCCTTTAAATGTCAGTGAGGTCAGTTTATCCTATAAATCAAGGGCAAACTCTCTCCAACTAAAACTCCAGCCAGCTCCAAATAAGACAAAACTGGGCCCTTAGAAGGATCCTGTAAAGTCACAGTCAGAAAACAAGAAGATGAGAAATCAGGGCTATGGTTAATTATTTAAAAAGATAATTGTGCCAATGTGGTGGCGACTGAGAAAGGCAGGAAATAATTAAATGAACTATTTCCCCTTTTCCTATTTAATTTTTCCCCCCGCTCTTTTTAAAGTCTTGGCTGAGAAATTAAGAAGGTAGGCTCTTTATCTCTGTATTATTTAAATCTAGGGCATTTTTGACTTTGTTTTCTCCCTACTGAGAAAGAAGTTAACGCTGTTTTATGTTTTGTTTTATTCTGTTTTAACAACGCAGTAAAAGAAAACAAACTCGGGTCTCCTGCGGAAGCCCGACTGAGCATAAGGGCGCGGGGAATCATCCTAAGCAGCAGAATAAGACATTCACAACACGCAAGGTCAAGGGTGAGAAAGGAAAGGAACGGTGGGGTGGCACCACTGAAAACGTGCAGGGACGGGATGTCCACTAGAATTCCCTGGGACTGTCGGACCCTAAAGGGAAGCGGCAGGCGCGGGGAAAACGGCAAAGAACAGAAGAGAGGACAGCGTGGAATCGCCGTGCATTTTCCCTTCATTTTAGCGGTGATTGGTGCCACTTCCTAGGATATATATGTGCTAAAATCTGTTAAGGTAGAAAGTGTCCGGTGGCGGGGAGGAGGAGAGCGGGAGAAAGAGAGAAATAAAGCAGAAAATTCGTCCCAGAATGAGCAATGCTCTATCTAACATGCAAGTTACTAGTAGTAACTTCGGGACCTCCGTTTCCGAGGAAAATGAAGTGAAGCATAAGAATGAAACCAATTAGGTGACATTTGAACTTCCTGCCTGAGCAAATTTGGTCTGATTGCCAGAATGCAAGAAGAATACTGCAATTTCTACAGAGTCCCCGACTCCCCAAACAAGCCGCCCGAAGCCGTGTCTGCAGCCGGCAGCTCCACGCCCGCTCGGGCCTCTCGGGCTGCTCCCCAAGTCCGGCCCCGGCCGCGCTCTCCAAGTGAGCAGGCTGGTCCGAGGCTGCCGCGGCGCGAGAGGCGGGGGAGGGTGGAAAATGCGAACCATGTGTTGGGGATGGGGGATGTTATGGGTCTGGTAGTTTGAGATGAGGCAGTAGACTGTGTGTGGCAAGGAAACGAAGGGCATGAATTTCACGTTAATGAGATCAGGACACCCCCTGGGAGGACTCTTGACGTTTCCAAAGGAAAAAGTCTCAGGTGGTGGGACAGACGCGGGCCCCTGGAGACGCAGATGCGGTAACCCCAGAGAGGTTGAGGAGGGAAGCTCTGCACAATCCCATATCCGGCCCCCGTGCCCTTACCTTGGTCGGTGATGGAGCGAATGCCCAGGATGTCGGTGACGGAGTGCGAGGAGGGCCAGGTGCGCGGCATGGCCACTGAGCCGGGGATGGCGGGCACCCCCGGCGGCGTGGGCACCTTAGCGGCGGCCGCCGTGATGGGGCTGGGGTACGAGTAGATGTGGTTATAGGGTAGCGCCGGCTGAGGCGCCGGTTGGTGCTGCTTGTAGGAGTCGTAATGGCCCTGTTGGGCCAAGTTGCCGATCTTGTTGCGCAGTATGCGGCTGATGGAGCTCACCGAGGGCACGTTGTACTTGTCACACACGCCGTCCGCCAGCAGGCGGTCCCGTATCTCCCAGGCGAAGATGCCGGGGTCTCTCTGCTTGTAGGTCCGGATGTGCTTCACCACGGTGGGGGTGGTGACCCGAGGCTTGCTGCCCCCAATGGCTCCTGGCAAGATCGAGCCTGTCTCATTGTAGCGCGCCAGGATCTTGCTGACGCAGCCGTGCGAGACCCGTAGCTGGCGGCTGATGTCACACGGTCGGATGCCCAGTTGGGCCAGCTCCACTATGCGAAGCCGGATGGCGTTGGGCAGCGGCCTCCCGTTCACGAATACTCCTCCCAACTGGTTTACCTCCCCAAAGGCTGGCTCTGCAAAACGAACACACGGCGCGCGGGGACGCGCACCCACAGTTTGGGACAACCGCTTGCCACTCGGCCTCCGCGCGCGTCAGGGGGCAAGGCGGAGGCACCCGCCTGGGACTAAGGACCCGGGCTTTCACCAAACCATACGGTCCCCGAGCCTTGAGGAACGGCCTCAAATCACCGGGGTTGAGTCAGACCCTCCTCCCTCATTACCGCAGTGCCTGCGGCCGATACAAGCAAATAAAGTGGTGAGACGCAGGGCCTCTCCGAGTGTTCAGAAGCCTCCGAAGCAGGCGAGGAAGTCGGTCTTGACGCCTACAAAGCGGCTCCTTCTCGCCCACTCGGCGCTAATGTCCTTGGGCCGCTCCCCTTTGATCCCCAGCGCCCCGCCTAGGGACCTGCGCAATTAGACAAAGTCTAGTCTTTTTTTTTCTTGGTTGGCTTTTGTACCCTGTGTACGCGAAACAAAATTTGGTCCGCCACCGGGGCGCGGGGCTTGCTGATGCCACCGCTCCCTAGTCTTGAAATCAAAAAATGGCATCAACAGCAGCAACCCAGTAGCCAGCGTTCAGACTGAACAGCTGCGAGCCGCTGACCCTTAGCGTGTTCCTACAACTTGTAGGAACATGAGCAAAGTCAATAAGGAGAGTGTGAGCGCTCAGTGGTGCGCGCCCTCCCTCCCTCCCTCGCCCGCTCGCTCCCTCCCTCCTTTCCCGGCTCTGACAGCGTACCCTGCCGCCACTCACCCATTGCTCCGAGCAGTACACCAACCGGGCCCCAGTTCCGCGCTCCCAGAAAGAAACTCTTCGTGTGGCCTTAGTGGCCCGTCGTGCTGCTGCCCCGGGCCGCCGGTGCCTCCGCTTCTCCCCCGGAGGAGGCGGCGAGAGTGCAAAAGGAAGGAGTAAAAGGAAGTCTGTGCCCCGCTGAAAGAGGCTTGAGTTCTGCATTTCAATCTAAGCAGCAACGTGGGCTGGGCTGAGCGGGGCCGGGCGGCTCCGTCTATCACTCACTAGGGGCACGCCCCCAAAGAGGAGGGCCCGGAGGCAACCTGCGTGATGATTGGTTTGGCCCGTTGAGTGACAGCACAGTCCGGGAAAGTTCTTCCGCTGTCTCTCTCAATCTCGCTCTGCACCTGGGTGACTAAATACAATGAAAAGAGGTGTTTGACACCTTCCCAGGGGCAGCGCAAACAGCAAAATCAGGCTCTTAAAAATGCTGAATAAGCAAACGAAAGCTTTTGGTCTGAATACGAGAGACTTGAAGGGAGAAGGGGCCGAGAAGGCTTCTCTGGGGGGAAGGCAGACATCTCAGAATTTAAGTTAAAACTCTAGGTGGGAGGTGAGCGCCACCGTCTTTGATGGTGGCCATGGTGAGGGTTCTTAGAATAGCCTGTCAGGCAAGCTTCAAGAGGTTGTCAAGAGAGGATGTCTGTTACCAGCGGATCTTACAGCACTACATCCTACGCCGAGAGACCAGAGCGCAGGTGTGAGAAGGTAGGCCCGTTGGAGAGATGAGAATAGGGGAGACCTAGCCAAAGGGTCGCAAAGAGTCGGACACGAAACTGAGCGACTAAACACGAGCAGGAGCCAGAGATGGAGGCCACTGTTACCTCCAAGTGGACACCAATCTCCTCGCCTCGTGACTAACTCCCCACAACAGTCTCTAGAGATTTCATCCAGGAACGCGGGGTCAAACATTAGCCTAGGCTCCAAGCAGGAACGTAATTACACGCGACTACAGCGAGCGCATAGCCAACTTCAACCATTGACAGGCACGGGGCACTCACTCTCTGCGGAACCCAGTGCGCTGGAGAGCTCAGCCATGTTGCTGGTTCGCTGGCCCTTGGTGCCAACGACGTTCGCCGGTTTTCCCCCACCAGTGAATCACTGCAAAGGGCTTGTGTTTAAATATGAAACAGACTCGTTCCTAAGAACGTGAACACCGAACCTGCACATGTATGTGATTCCCACATCTTCTCACTAGCTGCCAGAGGCCCTGCAGTTAAGCCTACCTTTCTAATTCACGCTAAGTCTAATGTAAAGTGTACAGTAGTCTTTTTAGCGGTCAAAGTTATTCACATTTTGAGTATGGGTTATGGAGAATGCGAATTAAAATTAAAAGCAAGGCGGGAAACATTTTTAATGAACCTGGGAGTTTGCCCTGCTTCAGGGTCGAGGCTATTGACACTGCCTCTTGACAGTCATAACGTTACCTCCTTCTGGTGCGCAAAAGTTTCAGTCCTGAGGGATGGGCTCTGGTTTACACATAAGGAAGCTGACTGGGCCCCAGTCTAGGCCAGTAAGTGACAAGAGCCCAGGAAAACTCATGATCAGCTGTGCTTTTTGAAATGAGCAGTCGTCTCCAGATCCTCACAATTCCATAGCAGGGGTGCATTCTAAGTTGAAATGTACAGGTATGAAGGATTTGAAAGATAAAGGAACAGTGAAGTCAAACATCCTTAATTCTTTACAACCAGCTTCTTGTGGAAAGTCCCACAACTAGACATACTTGAACTTGTCTGCCTTTGCGGTTGTTGTTTTTGTTTCAATTGTTTAAAATCTCCAAGTTTGACTTGACAGCGATTTCACCAGGGTCTGATCCCCCAATACCTGTTACATGGCATCTACATGTAATACAGGAATTCTACAACTCGGAGGGCCTTTGTGGATCCCAAATTTGAAAAGCAGCTAATTGCTGTTGGGGCAATTTGAGTCTGCGACATCTGAGGGGAGCATACGATTTTGCCTTAGGCTTGTGCGAAGGAATGAACGTGCTGGGCATCTTGATCCAGAGATCCTCTGACCCCTCTTCCCTCTCACTAACACACACTAAGTAGCGTCCCCTGCGCAGACTCTATGCCCAGTCCAGCGAGGGCTTCTCGGACTTTTCTGGGCTGTAATGTTGATAAAAGGCCGATCGCCTTCTAACTGGCCAAGATCCAGTGCCTCGGGGTGCTTCTTCACAGCTCTGTGAGGGCTTTAGCAGTTCTGCAGCACCAGCCTGGAGTGATCCAGAACTCGTATTGGTTTTTTGCTCTGGCTAGGAGGACCTAACACACAACACCTTCTCGTTCGCCCCCAAATCCCTCAGTTTCCTCATATTTCCCCGGACTCTTCAACCGATTTGGGCTTCCCTGGTGGCTCAGATGATGAAGAATCTGCTCACAATGCGACAGACCTGGGTTCGATCCCTGGGTCAGGAAGATCCCCTGGAGAATAAAATGGCAACCCACGACAGTATTCTTGCCTGGAGAATTCTCCGGACAGAGGAGCTTGGCGGGCTACAGTCCATGAAGTCGCAAAGAGTCGGACACGACTGAGCGACTGACACACACGCCAACAGGTTTGCTGCTGCCTCTCCACTTCCACCTGTGGTCGCACGCGGTCTCGGCCCCCTGCTCCGCGTCTCTTTCGGCCCAACAGGCCCTCTAACGCTGGCGAGTGCGGGTCTTCGGCACTCTCAGCTCAGCGCATTCCCGAGAGCGAGAGAAGGATCTTGTTCGGGAGCACTAATTCTCAGCGGCAACCTGAGGCCGGGGCTCCGGGGGCTAGAGGAGTCGAAGCTTCAGGGGACAGACAGAGGCGCCCAACCCTAGATGAAGGGGCTGATGCAGACTCTCCCCCGCCACCTCCCTGCCCGGACGCACACTGAGCACTGTGGCCAGGTAGCCTGAGACCCGGCGAGAGACAGTGACCTAAAGCGGAAAAGGGGGGTTGGTGGTGTGGGGCGGGGGGAGAAAGAGAGAAACAGTAAGGGCCAATAAGCCTCGACTGATGGTGAGCGTAGGGATGCAGAGAAAAAGGAAGGGTCAGTTGAGGTCAGCGCCCCCTGGTTACTGCCCCCTCCGAACCCAGGAGATCACACAGAGATCGGAAGAATTTCAGCTAAAGAAATTTAAGACCAAAACACAACAAGTAAGTCCTGCAGCTGACATAGGCCGGGAAGAAGCCAAAAGCCCTTCCAAGGGCTCTGTCTAGTTCTCGGAGGAGCGACCCGTCCTCCGGGTAAATATTTACTCAGTGGGAGACTGGAAGCTGGCTGGACACGAGCTTGTGAAGGAGGGGGCTTCAAGGGGTGGAGAGACTCCGTACGCTCTACACTGGCGGGGACAGACCTGTGCACGGGCCCGAGGGGAGTCGGGGCCCGGGGACTTCAGAGACGGCCGGGTCCCGGCGCGCGGCTGGGGAACTTAGCGCGCCCCTTTTTCTGGACTCCTTCCCTGCCCTTGCGGGCCTCGGCCAGATGCCGTAAAATCTTCATAAATCTGTCAGCGGTCCCAGTGCTTCGGGTGATCACCTGCGGCGTGCCCCTCCTGGCACCAGCGGGGTCTGGGAAGAGATGCGGGGAAGGAACTGGAATCTGGCTCCTTCAGAGGCCGCCCCCGGACCCAGGCGCCACAGGCTGTGCGGGGAGTGGGGACCCCCCCGGCTCTCCAACACGGACCGACGTCCCGGGAGGCTCCGCCTCGCGCCTGCTTCCCGGTCCTGCAGGTCAGCGACGACCGCAGATGGGACGGGAGCGCGAAGGTGGGTTGAGAGGGGTGTGTGTATGCGCGGGAGAGGGGTCCTGCTACTCTCAGGCGCTTTTAGGGAGACTAGAGTTGCCGACGAGAATGTTAAGGAGCAGATTCCTCCAACTTGCCCCTCTGTCGGGAAAAGACAGGACCGAGAGTGAGGCCCAGGCAACGACTGCCGCCTCTCGCCCTGCCCAGGGGAGTTTCGGGGATCGAAAGCAGCCAGAGTCTGAGCTCGGGGATGGGTTTTCAAAACACAGTTACTTCTTCCAGTCGTCTGAGGGAGAATACGGTAAAGGCAAGATCTCCGATCCGGTTCCCCCACGGAAGCTCCTCTTGCTGGTAAGTGAAGGATTGCACGCCTCGTAGAGAGAAAAGGAGGCCGGACTTGTGCGGTCCTCGCCAAACTGCGCTGCCAACGCCCGGGCCGCGGGTTCCAACCCGGATCGGCCCCATGCTACGTTTCGGCCTGGTGGGGTCAGCGGCCGCCCCTCCGCCCACTGGACCTCCCAGTGTCTGCTGCCGCACGTGGCAGCCGGAAGCGCACCCGGTGCCTAAGGAGAGGGAGGGTCCACCCAGGGCCGCGGGCTGGACCCTATCTGCGCCGGGGACCGCGGGCGGGGTCGGAGGCAGCGGCTAGAGAGAAGAGCCAGGGGGTGTGGGAGAGACCGCCTGCCCGGGCGCTCAGCCTCAGCCAGGCCAGGGTAGTGGTGGTGGTGGTGGTGGTGGTGGTGAGGGGAGGGGGTGTCCAGGCACTGACCTGCCAGCCTGTACTTCGCCGGGCTGCGGACGCATCCGGACGCACCAGCCCAAGTAGAGGCCGCTGGGGCCCCCAAGAGGAACCTGGAAAATGCTCCGAAAGTCCCTAAGGTCTCCCTGCGTTCTCGCTGCCTTCTGGCTGCTGGTGCTCACGGTTCGAGACCTTTTCCCCAGAGGGCAGCAGCCCGCGGGGTCCTGCGGGAGCGCGGAAATCCCGCCGCTGGCCGTGGGATCCGCCCTGGGGCTGCGAGCGCTCCTCACCCGCTTTCTCCTTCCGAGGGCAGGGGAGGGGCTTGTTGCCGCCTGAAACCCGCTTTTAATTCTCCGCCTGCCTGTTTCCGATCACCCGGGGTTGGTTTTTCTGTTTGCACACTCCTTCTGTTACAATAAAAACAATCGACATTTCTTTTCAGTTTCCCCACATTAGCGTCACTCAGTAATTGTTCTCCACCCCCCTTCCCCCAGCTTTGAAGGCAAGCGGGATTGCTGGTGCCCTCGCATTGGAAAGTTCCCGAGTATATAAGCAAACCTTCCCTAAAGACTTTAAAGTAAAAATAAATAACGGCCCGGGAAATTGCTGTGACCCCAACATCACTTTCTGAACGCAAATTACACCCATTTTTCAGTTTTCAACAGCGGAATTGTTTTCAGAAGGACGGCGCGTTGCCCCCATGTGATATGGTTATATTTGTTTATTAAATCCACAAATGAAAGATAACACATTTGGGGGGCAAGGGGCAAAACTCTTGGCTGCATAGTGGCAAGTGCGATCAAGGATCGGATCCCGGCTAGGGGCAAGAGCAGGGCGGAGTCCAGCAGAGACGCCGGGCTGAGCGTCCTGCCCAAGGGACGCTTCGACCTGCCTGGTTCGAAGCATCTGTAGAAGCCACAGAGCTCGGTGACAAGGACACTGTCCGAGCTTACAGCCTTGAGCAGCGCTGGCTAAAGAGAATTGTTGCTGCCTGTGGGAAGAACAGGCTTTGGGGGTCTTTAAGAAGGCAGTGGGGCTGCCTCCTACTGAAGACCCGATTGGCCTAAAAGTTCCTAGAAAAGATAAACGAGAACCAGGCCGTGCCTGTAAGCCTAGGTTTTGGATCTAAAGCACAAAGAAACCCTCCGGGTCCCCCACCAGGGTCCAGGTTTTGTTGAACGCAGCGTGGTTGGAGTTGCCTGCTGGCTTCAAAGGACTGCAATCAATGTACGGGCCAGCCTTGGTGCTAAGCATCTGCGTTCCTCTTGTTTTTAGGGATGCAGAGAACCCGGACTCGCTCACTTCTCGGTCCTCTCGATGCTGGTAGCGGGGGGTGGGGGGGGGGTGCGGTGCGGGGGAGGTTGCAGTTGGCACAGTGTCCGCACGAATCGCCTCGGATCCCGCGCAGCTCCGTGAGTCCTCACACCCAGGCAATGGACAGGGTGATGGGACTGCCTGGAGCCGCGCAGTCGAGATGCGGGATTTCCAACCTGTCGCCTTCTCCAACCTAATTCTACCACTGATCAGCCCCGCGCTGAACTCGAGAACGAAGACTCATGCGACACTGTCCTCGCATTCTCTCTCCGAAAACAGGAATCCGGGTTTAAGAGCAGAAAGTTAGGGTCGGGTTCACGAAAAAATTCCGGCTTTCTTTGAGTCCCTGGCTACCTTTCTGCAGACAGTCGCCTCATCATAGCGCCACCTACAGGTGCAAATTTGATTGCGCTCGCGCAATTTTTACCACGATTGGGCAAGGTTGAAAATCCACGAAACTGTCATAGCCCGAAAATTCTAGTTCTCCCTTCCAATTCCTCCTCCACCCTCAACTCTCCACTGAGTTCCAAACCTCCGTACCTTTCCCCATCATGGTCCAAGGCAATCCTGAGCATCACTCTTGTCATGATTCACCGAGAGCCCATCTTGCACGGTTCGGGCTGGATCCTCTTGCCTTCCCCAGGAGGTACTCGGGGTCCTGGGCTGTGAACTGTCCGTACACTTGGGCAGGAGAGCCTGAAACTGCAAACGACTCCGCGCCTCAAAAAGGGAGTGTTGGGACCACCCTTGCCCAACCCATCTTACTATTTGTTCAGGGCTCCCAACGTCCAAGCATTCACGATAAACTTACAAAGGCAGTATTACCGTCTTTCTTTTTTTCTTTTCTTTTCCTTTTTTTCAGGGAAATCAGAGACTTGGGTTATATAAGAGCATACAAGACACTTAAATGAGATCCCACGGTGTATAAATCCCACTGAGTCTCAGTGTCGTCGCTCTCCGAATGTCCCTCTTCTGCGGGGACAGTTCACGTCGAAGCCCCAAGAGAAGCCCGTTTACTGTAGGTGTCTGCCCCCTCCACGACCTCAAGGAGACACACCCGTCCCAGCCCGCAGGCGCAGAGAGCCTGAGGGAAAGAGCACCCGCATGGATGACTCCTCTCTGTGGGCACCGACCCCGCGCCGGCCGAGGAGGTCGAGACTGACCGGGCGAGAGCGGGAGACCGGGATCAGGCTTGATGCGTACTCTGTTCCCCACCCCTGCCTCCGGCCCAGGCTAAAGCAGGGTTTGGAGGCGGAAACAGCAGCGACCGCGGGAATTCGCGGCGTCCCCGGGGACTGCCCGGGCGGAACCGCAGAGAGACGGGCACAGCAAGGTCCAGAAGAATGGGAAAAGAGCTGCTCTTCCCTGGGATTCGTTCCCCGGCTGCCAGGATGCTCCCATCTGTTTCCCCGTGCGCTCTCAAATCTATCTACAGGCAGAGAAATCCACGCTCGTCTTTCCTGGGAATTTATTCTGTCGTGTCCCTGTGGGTGTTTCTTTTAAAGACCACTATAGTGGGGAAAACCGGGAGGAGCTGAGATGCAATAAAATTAGAACTCGTAATTAACTAGTTGGGCCCAAGTGCGTGGAAAACAGACGTGGCAGCTCTTCTCGCTCGCTCGCGGGAGTTCGGGTTATAATTAGATTTTCCTTGCTCTGGAGTGCATCTTGGAGTCCGGCTCAACTCTTTTCGTCATCTTAGATAGAGTGGAGAAATAAATCAATTCATAAAAATGATCATGATAGAAGGATTTTAGCGCACATTAGGAAAGGTGGTAACCAGAAGAGAAAGCCCCCACGTTGTCATGGGCAGGGGTCATTTTTTACTAGCTTGGGGAAACGCTTTCTAGCTGTGGCCCTCACATAATTGCCTCTGCCTTTGTCCCTTGAGTGGGGATTAGACGCGCGGGGCCGGGGGGGGGGGTGGGGTGGGGAGACGGACAGGGTGGACGCCTCCCAGCCACAGACCTGGTCTGCGAAATCCCTAGCTGGTGCTTTCAGGTTTTGGAAAGAAATTGCAGTCCACACTAGGATCTGTCTTTGCTAGGATCACCAGAGCTCTACAGGCCAGGAGCCTATTCCTGCGGCAAGACCCGGTATTTCAGCAAATCTTCAGCGTGGGGCACGAAGGTCCTACACCGCAAGTCTTCCTGGCTGTGCTGGGTCCTCCCCACTGGATAGGCTCAGGTAGGCTCCTCGACTCGAAGGCTGTTTGCAGCATCCGGGCGCTCTCTCGCTTCCTCCCTTTGCCAGTCTAGGGTCCAGTCAGTCTAAACACTCTACCCTCACCACGATCAGCGAAAAGACCCGGCTTCTCACCTCCTCCCGTATGGCAGTAGCATTTGAGACCAGTTTTGTGGGAAAAGGGAGGGTAACCACCTCTCTGCAGACAGGACTGCAGAGTAGTTCTTGGGAAATTGAGGAGCGATCTAACAACGTAGTTTTCGGTGAGTACCTAGAGGCTAAGGAAGAGAAAGCTAAAAAAGAAATAAAGGTAACCTCTCAAAAGCTCCTCTTTTCAAGCTAAGAGATAAAATATCGTGCATCTTTGTAAACAAAAGTTTTTTTTCTGAGAAGAGAAGGGGGTAGGGAACTACTACCTTTATATGATTGACGTTTTCATTCAAATGATACATTTTAAAATTCATATAAATTAGTCCAAATTTTTTTCAAGAAAACCCAAGTAAGTGTTGTTGTACACAAGTATCCTATGTGCAAATGTGAAAAACAATGAAGGTTTTTTTTAAATGCTGTTAAGGAACTTGCACATTTAAAAGCTACTCACACATTTTAAAATGTGTGCAAAGATGTTTAAGCACCTATCTTATGCAGATGTATTTTGGTAGTGCACTTAATAAAAATCACTTTTTTGGTAGAGACTTTAACAAAAATTATTACAATTAGTAAGGATGGGCATAGGAGAAACAAAGGAGAAATAAATGAGGGGAGAATTTAGGCAAATAAAAAAGTTTTCAGATAATGCCAACCCACTGTATTTTATCCCAATCCCTACGATTTTGTGTTATTTCTGTCTGACCTATAAAGGCATTACAATTTTGGTTCTGTTGCTGAATCACATCCAGCATCTAGGAGTCTGGCGGGCAGGGGAGAGGACTGCACCAACCCGGGATTAACACCAGAAATGCTGTGATGTGAAGGCTTCAGGAGTGCAGCTGCCATTCATGATGGATGGGTGTAGAAGGTTGGGAGAACAGGTGGGTTCCGTTTTCTGTAGGATCAAGAAGTGAGCCCATGACAGTGGCTGGGCTGGAAGCCACTTCTTAGAAGGATAGAAAGCCAAGGTCATGGCAATAAGGGACCTTTAAAAAGCCCCCAACCCCTTCCTGCAGGACCAGAGGTGTGAACAAGATGTTCTGGTGAGCTGACAGCATAAATTCCCTTGGGAGTTTTTATTGGTTGAGCAATCCCTGCATAGTTCCTTTTGGGAGTACATTCTGCCTAGCTGCATGGAGATACCCCTTTCAGTGGGGGGAGAAATAGTGATTCCATTACTCAATGTAAAAAAGCCTTCAATAATGACAGTTTAAGGCTAAAAATTTAAACCCCTGAAAGTTAGGAAATAAAAAGTTAAAATTCTTTTAGCTGGATTAACTCACCCTTGTTGTGCAGGCTTTCTAATACAGGGTACTTTTACAAGCCTTCCCTGAAAGGTCAACCAAGCACTGCCACTGCTGTGTTTAAAGGAGAGTGTGGTACTTAACTGGGTAGATTTTCCATTTGTAATCTGAATGTTTCATGGCAGTAGGTTTCAGTGCTTACTTGGTAGGTGTAAGTGCTGCACAGCATGTGTTAATAAACGGATTTAAAGATTAAAGAAAGCAAAGCAACTTGTAGGTAACAAAAAG
This sequence comes from Bos taurus, assembly GCF_002263795.3. NCBI lineage: Eukaryota > Metazoa > Chordata > Mammalia > Artiodactyla > Bovidae > Bos > Bos taurus. Next base: position 46,854,068 of record NC_037348.1, on the reverse strand, counting down.
CCAACTCAAAACAACAGAGAGAAAAGCTTCAAGTATCTACATACCTCTCAGATCTCCCAGATACTCAATCCAGAGAGTTTTATCATTCAAAACTAGCTCTCTACGTTTCTTCAACTCTGATATAAAATGAAGTCCTCAAATGGTAACCTGTGTGAGTATGTATCGTTTCTTCAATATTTATTTTAGAACTGAAAGTGTGTATCCATCTTTTCCCCAAGAGAATATACAGTAGAAAGATGTGTCGTTTAAATTCTGTGCTGGAAGTTCAAACATTGCTAAGTTACATATGAATTATGACTTCCAGAGTCTTCTCTAAATTGTCCTCCTTCAATGAAGGTAAACAAAAAATATACTTTGAAATTAGACTTTTTATATTTTAACTGTGAGACAAAAAAAAAGATTTTCTGTTTCTCAAGGGTTCCCTACGTCAAAAAGGACCAAAAAAAAAAAAAGAGAGAGAGAAGGAGAAAAGTGAACAGAAACTCGAGATTTAACTCCATAGAGTTGTATGTAAGATGAACCACAGCTTCTGGCCACACATGCACATGATCTGTGTGTTTCACCATCGAACTGCTAAGTCACATGAGGGTGTTGAGGAGAATAAAGGTATTAGGTACATGGAGGCATTATTATTCCTACTAGAGCAAATTAGTTTCATTGTGGAAAATATGCCCTTGGGGCAAGATATATTAAATTATGTAAGAGGAATGAATGCTATTTGGATGATGCTACATAAAACTGTGCTTTTTCCTCATAAGGGAAAGTTTCTTGTGTCAATAGAAATGATGAGGGCAGAGCTATGCAGTCTGTACATGTCATCTGTACAGGACTCAAGGCATAATTGGGGATTTCACAATCCTACCACCCAGCTGTCCCCAAAACTTCAAACAAACATATTTATAAGCCCCCACCTTGCCACGCTGTTGAAGACATACTTCTCATTATGTAGTTAAGCCTTAATGAACCAGATCACCTAGGAAAACAAGGGTGGGTGGAATTTGAAGGAGCACATAGCATCTTGGGAATGTTTTCTATTGACCTCTGTGTCTCTAAACAGAGGAGAATATTAAAAAAAGAACCGTGTGCATGGCGTGTTGTCCTTTTACAATTTTTTTGACATGAAAACTATTTTAAAAATCCTTGGGTAATTTCCGTGCCTTTTCCAGAATATGGTACAAGGGAGAGTTCAGAAAAGTGAGTCCAAATGGGTGCTTCTTTGGTAAATATGCTTAAACAGAGCTGAATGGAGATCATTTATATGAATGTGAAGATAGATGACATTACTCAAGAGAGTCTAAATGACCTTTTTGGGTGAAGAATAGTAGTTTTGAGAAGGAAGATAGGATAAGAGAGAAATATTTTTTATAAAAGATTAAAATAGATACTTTTCTCCTTTATATTAATATCAGTCTTTTAAGGCATCTAGGAAAAGCAAATTAATAATGGGATTAATAGCAAAGAAATATTAATACAAACATTATAAATTAAATTCATTGCTATTGTTGTTACAACACATATTGATAATACAGTACTGCATGTGTGTGTATCTCAACAAATAAATTTAATGAACTCAGTTATAAGAACAGTTTGTCAACTTATCTCTGAGTAAGTTATCTCTTGTAACTGCAGGAGTCTTTTGAAAATGTTCTAAGCTCCAAGATCTGAATTTAGATCTCTTATTTGCTTCTCAAGTCCAATAAAAACATCATGTTCAGCCTATGGACTGCTTTGTAGGTCCACAAGGTCATTTTCTTCTATTCTTCCTGGAAGTCATTGCTAAACTGGGAAAATAGAATCTTTCTTTTGATGCCTGGCATCACTATGCCTGAGAGTATGAAATGGTAACCCAAATTACTAGAACTTGTACCCACCAACAAGGGAAAGCTGTGGATACCAGGAAAATTTGCCCTTTAATTAGTACTGTATCCTATACTTCTCTCTCTAGCTCCACCTCTTTCCCTTTCTCTGATATATGACTTTTCTCTCTTAAACACACACATACACCCTATACACTCTCTAGAAGAAAGCAGCATTTTACATAAGATTTTTATTTTTAAAATGTTCTTTTCTAGTTAAAATTCCATGAAATCCCTGAAATATTTTAAGGCACACCAGGAAACTAAGCATAACATTACCAAGATGAGTTCCAGTGAGGTCATAAAGCAGTTAGCGTTGTTCATATTATATTCCTAAACCACCATAAATGCATATATGCCTGGATCTATCTCGGTGCTTATATTTTAAACAATCCATGAAAAGTATATCCAGACTGTTACATGTTTGGGGGAAATTAGCACACAGCTAACACAAGGTCAACGTTTGCCATCTGTGCATGCTCACAAATCTCTTTACCCTAAAAGCAGGTAGACTGACCTTAGTTATACAACATTAGGAGAATATCAGCCTCGGTCAATCCAAATTGGAATCTGGACAGATGAGAAACTATTCAAAATTATCACTGTTTTGTGGCTGATTCTTCCTCTGATCAGCAGTGTAAGCCTGGTACACTTGTACAGTTAGTATACTTTGTGGTACACTTACACAGTTGTATTGGAAACAATGATGACAGAACTTGAGCTAGCTACCTCCTGGAGCTTTCCTGGAGCACTACTTTGAGTTCTTTTCTGCAGTATAATTCAAATTGCTGATCTCAGTTAAAGTAGATGCATTCTTTTAAGCTCATGATTTTGTGGTGGGGAATTCATTATTCATCTGACCTTTCAGTAACTCTAAACACAAATTGATTGTTTTACACAATTCATTCTTCAGGTCACCTGCCAAATAATGTGAGGCTATTTGCTTCTTCTCCTCCCACCCAGAGCTCCCCTCCTCTCTCTTCTTTTTCAGCTACTGCTCCTTGTGTCGCTGGAATGTTATTTGTAAAACAGCAAAAACAGCCTAATCTGTACCCTCAATGTGGATTTGGCACTATTGGGGGGAAGACAAAAAAAATTTTTATACTGAAATTGAGTTAACTTACACTGTTGTATTAGTTTCAGGTATACAACACAGTGATTCAATATTTTATACATTACCAGCTCATCACAATGATAAGTATAGTTACCTTCTGTCACCATAAAAAGTTATTACCATGTTACTGACTCTGTTCCCCATGCTGTACATTATATCCCTGTGACTTATTTATTTTATGACTGAGATTTTGTCATAATTTCCTTCCTTCACCAGTTTTGCCCATTCCCCTACTCATCTACCCTCTGGCAGCCAGCAATTTGTTCTCTCCAACAAAGAGTCTGTTTCTAGGTCTGTCCACGTTTTGCAAATGGCAAGATTTCCTTCTTTTTATGGATGATTAATATTCTACTATATATAATGGAGTTTTTATATAAACAAGATATGAGATGTATATATATCCATCTGTGGACATTTAAGTTGCTTCCATATCTTGGGTATTGTGACTACCGCTGCAATGAACATAGTGGCATATATATCTTTTTGAATAGTGTTTTGGGTTAGTGTTTTGAGGGGAGAAATAGCTTGACACAGAATAGCTGGGTGGTATGATAGTTCTATTTTTACTTTGTTTGAGGAAGCTCTATGTTGCTTCCCACAGGGGCTACCCTTAGGCTTCTCACGCCTAGGTTAGGGAGTAAATACACTTTAACAACTGTTAAAGGTATCTCACAAGGTCTTCCAAAGAGGAACAACTCTCCATCCTAACTAGAACCTGGATGTGTGCTAAAAACAGATGATTGAACAAAAACATTGCTATTATTATCATCTTTTCTACAATATTAGTCATAGAAAATAACAAAGTGTGAATTTCACTGCTTTGTTTGTGGGGATGAAGGTCAGAGTGTCAAACTGCAGACCTTGGGTCCTCAATAATGGGTCACTGTGTCTTGCCCCTCAATTTCTTTTCCCCACTTATAGGAAGGAACAAAATAAAATGTTTTGTGGAAGTTTATATTGAAATGAGGTCAGGTAAACTAATGACTGCTTGGTATTTTATGGCAGGTTTTATAACCTTGGAGTTGCCATAACTTTCAAACGATCATCAATAAAGTTTTATTGCGAAAGGGTCGCCATGTGTCTGAATGCTTTTGCACACAGTAAAGGCCGCTGTCCCATTGGCTTAGCTCGGCAGCCCCTTTTCACCCCGGTCGTAAAGTCCTCCTCTTTTTATTGAAGGTTGAAAAAGTCCTCAAGTCTGCTCTCCCCCATCAGCTGGCAGTTCAAGGACTACATGGACATTATTTATTCATGATGAAAATGATGTACAGAATAAACAACGTCTAAAATTAGATTTTAAACGGACAAGATAAATGGCAGTGGGATGTGTGTGTTTGTGTGTGTATGTGTTGGGTGGGGGGAGTGGGGGGCTTTCTTTGGGTGCTACGCCATGGATATCTGCATACCCCAGAGAACAGACATTAAGTAGGTGCTTACAAATGGATAGTGGCTCTCAAAGACAAAGTAACTTGTTACTTGAGACTCCTCTGGCCGAGCAGAGGATCTTAATGGTTTAGGAGACCTCACATGTCGTCCTATTCTGAACTGTCCCAGAGGAGGGAAAGAGGGTTGAACCAGGACTCTTGCTTGAGGGACTGTCCCAAAACACATTCCCAGAAACGTTCCGAAGGTCGAACCAAGAATTACAATCAAATTCACAGCGTCAGCTCTCAGGTTCAGGTTCAAGTCCGCCACTACTAGTGCTCCCTTGTCTGCTATCAACTATTCTGTGGACACGACACCGAGAGAAATGGCCTGGCATTTGGATGAAGAGAGCAGTAATGAAAAGTTGAAAACAAAGCGTCTGCTGTACTGCGCTCTTCAGACTGGTATTCTCCTTCATACAAGGGTGAGGGTTGTGACCCTGGGAGAGAGTGGCTGGAGTTTGATCAGAATGGTGACCAGAGGAGAGGCAAGATGAAACCTGGAAAATTGGCCGCACGCTTTTGTCCCATTCCGGGTCCCTTGTCTAGCAGGCCCCCGGGTGGGAAGGCCCTCGGCTCCATACTTTCGTTACCGACACGTGCAGGTCCTCCACCCCAGCCACCCCGCGTCCGCACCGTTGCTCTGGGGGGAAGGGATTGGCGAATATCGCCCTCTCCCGGATCTCTGGAAACTCTCCAGCGCTCTGAATCGACTCCTCAGGCTCGGCGTCCCGCAGACGCAGCGGCGGGGGACCTCAAGCCCAAAGCGACCGCGCGAGTCCTCTTCCCGCGAGCCGAGGACGCCAGAGCCTCGGATCCCGGAACCGGATCCTGAACCGGATCTGCGGAGCTAAGAGGGCCCGAGCCCCTGCTGGAACCCGTAGCTTGGCCGCGGAGAGATGGTGGCCACACGCGTCTTTCCTCCGGGGGAAATGTGCCCCAAAGCTGCTCGGCATTTCGCTCTCGGCCGCTGCTGCCGGACCGATGTCTAATTGCGCCGTAAGCGGGAAACTCCGTAGACTTTTAGGACTTAAGGACTGCTCCGAATCTCTAAAGATTTTTTTTTAATGGTGTTCGCGAGCGGATTTGGGGCTCCCCACGGCAGATGGATGTCGTGGGGGAATTGGTTCCCAGTCACCAACCGAGGTCATCCCCTGGGCGCTCCCACCAAGGCATAAAGAGCAGCCGTGGCCTAACAAAAGGATCCTGGGTCATCAGGGCGGGAGCTGGCCCAAGTCGAGGGCTCGCGGGTCCCGGGCCCCTGCGCGCCCTCTGTGCGCTGGAGAGCCGCAGGGCGGGGTTCCGATCGCCACGCGCCAAAGCTCAGGGCGCCGGAGAAGCCGCGCTGCTGGGGTCCGGCCGCGGCACAGGCCCCGGCCACCGACTCGCTCCACCTGGTGTTTGCGCTGCCAGGGTTCCGCTGGGGAAAGGCGGACAGCTGCGGCGCAGCGGCGGGCTGTGGCGCCACCTCCCGAGGAAACCTCCCAGGAAGTGCGGTTCCTGGATGGAGAGCGAGGGTCCTCCGCCTCCCAGTCAGCGCGATTTCCCCTAATAACGCGCCGAAATGCCTCCAGAAACGCCTGCGGTAACAATTACCAAGCCGTGGGTCAGTGACCTCCGCAAACGGCGAAAGGCAGGTCCTAGCTCCACGGGATGCTCTACATAGGCTCACTCAGGCGCCCGGTTCCTGTGCCCCTGCCTGAGGAAGGCATAGAAGGCTGCAGCCTCCCGGGGAGGCGACGACCTTCTATCAGCTTCCAAGGGATATAGGACCCTCCTCACGTTCACCAGGGAGAAGGAAATGGCAACCCACTCCAGTATTCTCGCCTGGAGAATCCCATGGACAGAGGAGCCTGGTGGACTAGAGTCCATGGGGTCACATAGGGTCGGATATGACTGAGTGACTAACAAGTCCACCAGAGTCGGGTCCTCAAGACTCCAGCCAGAATAGGAAGAGATGGCTCAAGGTGGGGTGTTTGTGCCCCCCACCCCACCGCAAGGCACACACCAGGTTGCAGTGGGGTCCGGCTGTCTGGAAGAGATCCAGCTCTGCTCACGGGACTGGAGCAGAACCAGCCGGCTCCGCACCCATCCAGCCTCTCTGCACCACCGCGGAAAAAGAGAAAGCGTTTCCTTTCCACTTCTACCAAGTTGGATAGGAATTTTTGAAAGTAATATTTTTTAAAAAAGAGATTAAGTCAGAAGATGGGAACAAAACATTGAGAAATAGAGAAAGAAGAGTTTTCAGAGTTAGGTTTCTGACGTCAGTTACACACACACACACACACCCCCCTTCCAGGGGCACACTCCTCCTGAGTTCCTTTTTCTAGCTTCATCCTTGACTTATTTTAAAAACGTGTTAGTCCTGGTCACTAGAACAGGACCACATCAGAGCAGTGGTAAGTTCTCTTTCAGTTCAGTTCAGTCGCTCAGTTGTGTCCGACTCTTTGCGACACCATGGACTGCAGCACACCAGGCCTTTCTGTCCATCACCAGCTCCCAGAATTTACTCAAACCCATGTCCATTGAGTCGGTGATGCCATCCAACCATCTCTTTCTCTGTCATCCCCTTCCCCTCCCGCTTTCAATTTTTCCCAGCACCAGGGTCTTTTCAAATGAGTTAGGTCTTCAAATCAGGTGGCCAAAGTATTGGAGTTTCAGCTTCAGCATCAGCCCTTCCAATGAATACTCAGAACTGATTTCCTTTAAGATGGACTGGTTGGATCTCCTTGCTGTTCAAGGGACTCTCAAGAGTCTTCTCCAACACCACAGTTCAAAAGCATCAATTTCTTTTTACACATGAGCAATTAGCTACTGTACACCCACTGATTAAAATCAACCAAGGATGGCTGTGAAGGGAGAATCTCAAAGTGGAATCCCAGGCTGAATCCTCCTGTCCAGGTTTTCTCTGGTGAGCTGCTCTGGGTCATGTTCTTGGTGTAATGATCTTGCCATCTTATCACTGGCCTTGGGAGGTGTTGCTTCCCTTTTAAAGCTCTGGCCAAGGGGCCCCGGTGCCCATCATCATTAATGTAGAATGGCACACATGTATTCAACACATATTTATTGAGCATCTGCTCTGTGTCAGGCCTTGTGCTAGCTCTCAGGGGTACAATGACAAAGAAGAAAGACAAGGCCTCCTAACCAGACCATTTGGCTGATAAAATACTGCTCTCAGCTTGGGATTCTCTATAGGCCTGGCTCTTTTCTCCTGGAAAAGCAATTTTTTTTTTTTTTCTCTCCAAGTGTCCTCAAATACAATTTTCCTCTTTGTAAGTCAAGGAGAGGGAGGCTGCAAGACAAGTGGCTTCTCCAGCCAAACTGAAACCTAGCTTTCAAATTCCCAAACCCAGGTGGCTGGGCATCTATGGCTTGTTTGGATGATTCAGCCAACATGATGTGGTCTTCTTTTTAATAACTTAGGTAAGACAAGTGGGCCTTAGGAAGCATCACTATGAACAAAGCTAGTGGAGCTGATGGAATTCCAGTTGAGCTATTTCAAATCCTAAAAGATGATGCTGTGAAAGTGCTGCACTCAATATGGCAGCAAATTTGGAAAACTCAGCAGTGGCCACAGGACTGGAAAAGGTCAGTTTTCATTCCAATCCCAAAGAAAGGCAATGCCAAAGAATGCTCAAACTACCGCACAATTGCACTCATCTCACACGCTAGTAGATTAATGCTCAAAATTCTCCAAGCCAGACTTCAGTAGTACGTGAACTGTGAATTTCCACATGTTCAAGCTGGTTTTAGAAAAGACAGAGGAACCAGAGTTCAAATTGCCAACATCCACTGGATCATTGAAAAAGCAAGAGAGTTCCAGAAAAACATCTACTTCTGCTTTATTGACTATGCCAAAGCCTTTGACTATGTGGATCACAATAAACTGTGGAAAATTCTGAAAGAGATGGGAATACCAGATCACCTGTCCTGCCTCTTGAGAAACCTATATGCAGGTCAGGAAGCAACAGTTAGAACTGGACATGGAACAACAGAGTGGTTCCAAATAGGAAAAGGAGTACGTCAAGGCTGTTTATTGTCACCATGTGTATTTAACTTCTATGCAGAGTACATCATGAGAAACCCTGGGCTGGAGGAAGCACAAGATGGAATCAAGATTGCCAGGAGAAATATCAATAACCTCAGATATGCAGATGACACCACCCTTATGGCAGAAAGTGAAGAGGAACTCAAAAGCCTCTTGATGAAAGTGAAAGAGGAGAGTGAAAAAGTTGGCTTAAAGCTCAACATTCAGAAAACTAAGATCATGGCATCTGGTCCCATCACTTCATGGCAAATAGATGGGGAAACAGTGGAAGCAGTGAGAGACTTTATTTTTCTGGGCTCCAAAATCACTGCAGATGGTGACTGCAGCCATGAAATTAAAAGACACTTACTCCTTGGAAGGAAAGTTATGACCAGCCTAGATAGCATATTGAAAAGCAGAGACATTACTTTGCCAACAAAGGTCCATCTAGTCAAGGCTATGGTTTTTCCAGTGGTCATGTATGGATGTGAGAGTTGGACTATAAAGAAAGCTGAGTGCCAAAGAATTGATGCTTTTGAACTGTGGTATTGGAGAAGACTCTTGAGAGTCCCTTGGACTGCAAGGAGATCCAACCAGTCCATCCTAAAGGAGATCAGTCTTGGATTTTCATTGGAAGGACTGATGTTGAAGCTGAAACTCTAATACTTTGGCCACCTGATGTGAAGAGCTGACTCATTGGAAAAGATCCTGATGCTGGGAAAGATTGAGGGCAGGAGGAGAAGGGGACAATAGAGGATGAGATGGTTGGATGGCATCACTGACTCAATGGACATGAGTTTGAGTAAACTCTGGGAGTTGGTGTTGGACAGGGAGGCCTGGCGTTCATGGGGTCGCAGAGTCGGACACGACTGAGCGACTGAACTGAACTGAACTGAAGACAATAATATCAAAAGCAGTGAAATGCCCAGACAGAAAAAGAGATACCCCAGACGGTGGCCCATAGCTGGTGGCTCATGATATCCTTGTAATAGAACAGACCCTGCACATACAGGCACCCACTCAGCAGGGCAGGAGCACCTCCCTACTCCTCTCCCTGCTGTCCTCCCTTCCTTCTTTGCTAGGGCAGAGGACAGTTTCCCCATTCACACAGTGTAAACTTTGGTAGCTTACTAGAGATTTTCCACAGGCCCACCCAAACAAATATCTGCAAGAGACCTTCTCCAAACCCTTCAACATGGAATTCGGAAAAGCCCCCAAGACCAACCAAAAGGGAAGGCTACGGACAAGAGGCCACAGCTTTCCCGCAGAGCCCCAGGGAGCAGAAGGGTTGTGGTGGATTTGACTCCAGGCTTCATTCTTTGAACCTTTCCCTGCCTGTCTTTTAAGAGACCTCACTTCCTGCCCCTGAGTGGAAGCCACAAGCCACGAACCCTCGAAAGGTCAGTAAGCATAATTTCCTTTTTTGATAAAGCTGCTGGAATGAGGGAATGCTTACATCTGACATTTGCACATTTAGCAGTTTTGTAAAGCACTTTTACATGTATTATTTCATTTATTAATCGTGATAACACTTTGATAGTCTGCATATGAGGAATGTGAGACTCAGAGAAACACTGCAATATTTATCGAGAATGGAAGGTAGCAGAGTCAGTACAGCGATAGATTCGTATTCAATAAGGCATTTGACGAAGTTCTGTATGGCAGCCCTGGAGGCTAAGATAGAGAAATATAATTGGTTGAATGTATCATTCATTCATTCATTCTTCAAAACAAAAGAGTTTTAAGCATATTCTATATGTGAGGAGCTGGATCTGTATGTCAGGAGCTGGACTCAGTACTGGAAACACAAAGACAGAGAAGACCCTGTCCTTAGGGAATTCACAGTTAAGTGAGGAAAGAGACATGTCAGAATATAATGGGCAGTTAGACACAAAATGCTATGGGAATGCAAGAAGGCACCAGAGCTGATCTTCAGGCCTGTTGGCACGCTCTCATATTTGTTAAAAACACGACACGTAGAAAGAATAGAAATTTGAAAGAAGACACAATCTGTATATAAAAATACTTTACATTGACAGGAATAATTGACTATGACTAAGATTAACAAATGTAACGATAAAATTCTATGTTCAGATGCAAAATAATTGCATGGATGTATGAAGGGACTGTCAAGGATGGCAGCATAGTTAAACTCAGGGTCATATGAGCTGTTAGTTACAAGCTTGACATGAACCCAGAATTTAATGTTCTTGGCTTGTGCTGAAGAAGTAGAGTATCCAGCATAATGTTGATTATTCTGCTCCAGTGGGGTTGGAACATATCTCAGTTCTGGTCTCCACACACCTAAGAGGGATGTTGACCTGGCAGTGTCTGTGCACAGGAGACTCCTGGAGTGGTGAGAGGCCCTAAGCCGAGTCTAGTAATGGTTGACGGAAATGGGGTTATTGATAGAGACCAGAAGACTGCGGAAAGACAGCATAGTTGTCCTCAAATACCTGAAAGACTGTCATACAGAAAAGATGTTAAACTTATTCTTTTGAACTTATGTCAAAGGAATGCAGTCAAGGTTTTCTCAGTTGGTAATCCAGAGGTTGATGGAGCAAGCCATCCTCTATGAGTTTGACAGTTGTTTTTTGGTAGATACTCCATGAATGGGGACCGTGACTTTCTTACTCTCCTGGTAACTCCAGTCCCTTCCTTTTGAGGGCAGCCAAGGAAATTTTGTTGTAGGAACAAATGAATGAATTATTGCATGTGACTCAGAAGGACAGAGCTGAGATTCAAGGACAGAAGTGTTAAGTTGTGTGACAAATGAAGTCAATTGTTGTTACTGTTCAGTCGCCAAGTCATGTCTGACTCTCTGCGACCCCATGAACTGCAGCACACCAGACTTCCTTGTCCTTCACTATCTCCCTGAGTTTGCTCAAACTCATGTCCACTGAGTCAATGGTGCCATCCAACCATCTTATCCTCTATCACCCTCTTCTCCTCCTGCCCTCAATCTTTCCCAGCGTAAGGCTCTTTTCCAGTGAGTTGGCTCTTTGCATCAGGTGGCCAAAGTATCAGAGCTTCAGCATCAGTCCTTCCAATGAATATTCAGGGTTGATTTTTTTTAGGTTTGACTAGTTTGATCTCCTTGCTGTCCAAAGGACTTTTAAGAGTGTTCTTCAGTACCACCATTTGAAAGCATCCATTCTTTGACAGTCCGCCTTCTTTATGGTCCAACTCTCACATCCATACATGACAACTGGAAAAACCGTAGCTTTGACTACACAGACCTTTGTCGGCAAAGTGATGTCTCTGCTTTTTAATATGAAATCTACGTTTGACATAGTTTTTCTTCCAAGGATCAAGTGTCTTTTAATTTCATGGCTGCAGTCACCATCCACAGAGATTTTGGAGCCCAAGAAAATAAAATATTTAACTGTTTCCACTTTTTCCCATCGATTTGCCATGAAGTGATGCCATGGTCCATGATCTTAGTTTTCTCAATGTTGAGTTTTAAGTCAGCTTTTTCACTCTCCTCTTTTACCCTCATCAAGGGGCTCTTTAGTTCCTCTTTGTGGTATCATCTGCATATCTGAGGTTGTTGGTATTTCTCCCAGCAGTCTTGATTCCAACTTGTGAGTCATCCAGCCCAGCATTTCATATGATGTTCTCTTCATATAAGTTAAATAAGCAGGGTGACAATATATACAGCCTTGACGTACTCCTTTCCCAATTTGGAACCAGTCCATTGTTGCATGTCCAGTTCTAACTGTTGCTTCTTGTCCTGCATACAGATTTCTCAGGAGACAGGTAAGGTGGTCTGGTATTCCTATCTCTTTAAGAATTTTCCACAGCTTGCTGTGATCCACACAGTCAAAGGCTTTAGTGTAGTCAATGAAGCAGATGTTTTTTCTTTTTTTTAATTCTCTTGCTTTCTCTATGATGCGGTGAATGCTGGCAATTTAATCTCTGGTTCCTCTGTCTTTTCTAAATCCAGCTTGTACATCTGGAAATTCTCAGTTAACATACTGCTGAAGCCTAGCTTGAAGGATTTTGAGCATTATCTTGCTAGCATGTGAATTGAATGCAATAGGGTGACAAATGAAGTCAATTAAATTGACTATTAGTTAGGATAATCAATGTAAGTAAAGATGCATGATTCAGATTTTTTATTTCAACCAGTACTCACCTGTTTGGAAAGGAAATTTTATTGTCATTAAATTTTTTCTTCATAAAGGATGTTAACTAAAGAATAGGTAAATGGCCTTACTGGCCCTTATTAGGCATTCTAGCTCCTTGATACTGGAGGACACACCATTATGTAGGTTCTTCCTGAGAATGAAAGGAACATAGGGAAGGCTTCGGTTAGTTTTCGTTTGATTTTAGCTGTGATTTCAACCTGTAAGTGGTGTTCCCAAGCATATATAGGTCCTTTAGGAAAAGAGTTGTTTAGGTTTGGCTTTGTTATCTGTTAATTCAGTGTATTAACCATTGACCATTTTCAAAGGGACAACTTGCATCTTGTATAGAAAAGATAGCAATAAATGCTGGTTGTGGAACCATACTCTTGCCTGGAAAATCCCATGGATGGAAGAGCCTGGAAGGCTGCAGTCCATGGGGTCGCTGAGGGTCAGACACGACTGAGTGACTTCACTTTCACTTTTCACTTTCATGCATTGGAGAAGGAAATGGCAACCCACTCCAGTGTTCTTGCCTGGAGAATCCCAGGGACGGCGGAGCCTGGTGGGCTGCCGTCTATGGGGTCGCACAGAGTCGGACACGACTGAAGTGACTCAGCAGCAGCAGCAGGGTTCTAGAGAATTCAGTCTGTAAACCACAGGCCTATTTTATCCCAGATATTATGGCCATGTGCCCTGACCAAACCACAGTATGAAATTCAAGTTGGGTGAAATGAACTTCTAGCTCTTATTAAACCTCAACCTGTCGATTTTATACTCATATGTTGCTACTTTCTCTATACTGGTCTTTATTCAGAGTTTTAGCAAATAGTATCTCCCTTAACCAAATATGTTGTAGTTGGCCAGTAGATCTTGGGGGCTTGCTAGTTCTTGTGCTCATGAAGTCAGAGGAGGAGTGATGAGGAATGTTCCTCAGTTGCCAAGGAATGCCTAATCCCAGACTTACTTACTTTCTCCATCGTACCAAAGTCAAAAAATGTGTCCGACATCAGCTCCCCCACTGTCTGTCTCCTAAAGCAGCACCATTTTCTTTATATTGAGCATCTTGAAATGTTTGTGGATTAACATTACAGTTGAAGGAGAGAAAGAAAAGACATCAGTAGCTCCATTTTGCTGAGGATGAAGTATGTTATTGTCCTCTCCCTCCCATCTTCCCCAATGCACAGAATTAGTTATCAAAATAATTGCTTAGATGCTGTTTAACTATCTCAGCAATGAGAAGGCACACAGTAATAAAAGCTATAAATAGTAATAAAAGCTAATATAATTAGGATGTCCCCTGTGCCAGGCATTGTGCTAAGCACATAACATTTCTTATTTAATCCTCACAACAAAGCCATGAGGGACAGACTCTGATGAACTTCTTGCTATAGATGAGGAAACTCAGATGCAGGAAAGCTAAGTAACTCATTTGAGGTGACATAGGTGTTACACAGGAGAAGGCAATGGCACCCCCACTCCAGTACTCTTGCCTGGAAAATCCCATGGATGGAGGAGCCTGGTAGGCTGTGGTCCATGAGGTCGCTAAGAGTCGGACACGACTGAGAGACTTCACTTTCACTTTCCACTTTCATGCATTGGAGAAGGAAATGGCAACCCACTCCAGTATTCTTGCCTGGAGAATCCCAGGGACAGAGGAGCCTGGTGGGCTGCCGTCTATGGGGTCGCACAGAGTTGGACACGACTGAAGTGACTTAGCAGCAGTAGCAGCAGCAGGTGTTACACGGTAGAGTAATAATTCAAAGTGTCTTCATCACCAGGTGAAGTTACCTTGTTTGTTATTCTTGACTGATGCTGGCATCATGGAGAGATGGAAAGCAAAGAAGTGCAACTTGTTTTTTAGCCATCATTTTATTTTTATTTAAAATTTTTTTGTTGTTAAAAGATACTTTTGCATAGTAGAGTTCATATTTTTTTCAGCTGGTTTCAATTACTCAGAGTAGAGGACGCATTCTATAATATGTAATTCTGTCCAGAGAGTGTTGGATGTGATGAAATAATATCCAGGCTGATCACATTTTGTATCTGTTTTCTGTCTCAGCGATCATCACAGAGTGTCAGTGGTCTTCAGACAGCCAAACTGCTTATTCTTCTGAATCCTAAAATCTGTGCCTTTGGTTTATTACTAATGGGAATAATAGCAATAATAGATAACACTTATGCAGTACTTACCTTATGCCAGGCACAACTCTCAGCACTTTATGTATTTAATCCTCAAAAAACCTACACAGTAGGTATTATCATTATTTAGTCTCATTTTACAGGTGAGAAAACAGAGGTGATAAAGATCAAATAGCTTAAGTTCACATAAGATACATTTTGGTACTTTAGGGATAAACCCAATTGTGTGTGGTGGGCTCAGGAGAGAGAGTTATTGCATTTTTAGAAATTAAATGAGGCAACTGCTAAACTCAGCCATTATTTACAACCAAATTATATAAATTTAAAATTAAATTGTTTAAAAACAGGTAATAAATGTTTAATATTTATTACTTTCTAATTATATTTTTGTACTTTACTATTATCACTGTTTGGGTGGTTATTTGTGTCCTCTATGCACATATGGTAGGAATACCATATAATAATTGATGTTAGTATAATGGTGTGCTACCATTTACCTCTTTCCAACTCTGTTCAGTGACATCATGTCAGTAGCTGTAAATTTGCTACGGTGGGGTATTTACACTACAGAAACCAGCAATTGGTTCAAACGGGGCTTTTCATCCCCCAGAGAGCCAGGTCTATATTATTGAGTAGACCTCTAGGCCCAGTGGTACAAGCACAGAACCCGAGAAGTTGATGGAGAGATGAAGTAAAAGAATATTTTAGAAGTGTGGTTTCTGGTGACTGACTACCTGATTTGAATCATGGCTTGATCACTTATTGGCTGTAAAAAAAAAAAAAAAGCTAATTCATCGCCTCAGCATTTTGAAGTCCTACTCTGTGCTACAAGCTAGGCAGGGTAAAAGTTAAGGTAGTTTCAGTTCAGTTCAGTCGCTCAGTTGTGTCCGACTCTTTGCGACCCCATGAATCGCAGCACACCAGGCCTCCCTGTCCATCACCAACTCCCAGAGTTCACCCAGACTCACGTCCATCGAGTCGGTGATGCCATCCAGCCATCTCATCCTCTGTCGTCCCCTTCTCCTCCTGCCCCCAATCCCTCCCAGCATCAGTCTTAAAAAACATTTTACAGACCACAAGATAGAAAAAACTTGCAGTTGACAATTAACTACACCCTCTAGTTTTTAAATGCCAGTAGTTGCAAAATCTCTACTAAATCTTACCTATTTTAGAAGTATTTAAGTGGCAAAAACTTCAGGTTTTAAATTAGAGTCGTGTATTACATAATTTCTTGATGACTACAGTAGATTGTCTTCTTGAAAAAGAAGAAAGAGCCATCCAAACACGTGACTGTGTTGGTTTACTTATTGATCTCATTCGTTCATTCTTTCTCCCCTGTGCAGGTATAAGAGGGCATAGAGATGGACTTGACAAATGCCTGTTGGTCAAGGCCTTACAGCACATGGAAAGAACAGCCATGCAAGCGGCTAATTACAAATAACGGAATGATGAGTGCAGACCTTTAGGATGGTAAGGAATGCCAAGTTTACCCTGAAGAGACAAACAATATGCTAAACATTTCTATGAGAAGCTATAGAAAGGCATGATTAGTTCTGACAGGCTAAAATCAAAGGAGTCTATACATTAAGGATATTCTCACATTTAAGTATTTGTTGGTTACATATCATTGTGGCAGAATCTTATGACTGTTCTTAAGGGAAGGGTGTGTGTGAAGGGGCGTGCACTTCTTGGGATTTTCATTCATTTTTGTTTTGTTTGCATTGCTTTACTGAGAAGAGAACTAAATTAAGCATAATGTAAGATACCTGATCTGTAAGTGATCATGAACTGTGTGGGGTTCACTGTAAAGAGGTTTGGGCTTGGGATTTAAGAGAGCCGGATACAGGTCTGGATTTTGTCACCAATTACTTTGGGAAACCACATTCTCTCTCTGGATCATATGTAAAATCTGAGGCTTAAATAAATGATCCATAAGGACTCTCTAAGCTCCAATGCCTTGAGATTATCTTGGGAGAAAAATTGGGGGAAAGGAGATGTTTTGAAAGACATTTTTATCCTGTAAGGTCCCTAGATTTGACTACTAATGTCGAGAATGAAGGAAAATATGGAGATGTTGGCAATCAGGGTTACTATCCAGGCTATTGCTTAGGTGTTCCATCAAAAATCTTTTTTTGGATCTAGTTGTAATAGCCTGAATCAGGATGCACCTGAATCATGCTAAGACAGGGACACTATAAAAGAATCCAATGGTTAGCTGTATTTCAACTGGGTCCTAATTCTTTGGAATTGTACGTTACATTTGTACAGGACGGCTATGGTATGAGCTCTTCTCTAAATGCAAGGATTTGGAAAACCTGTCTATTAAGTGATTTTCTCTTATTATCGCTTTTCTCATATAGAATGACTATTTTCACTTATAGCTCAATTTTCTTAAAACTTTAAATGCATTCCTATCCTTTCTGTCCCTCCCAGCCCCCCGCCATCCAGTGCACACCTCCCAGGATGTACGGTGTGTTGCTGCTTTCAGCTATGGGCTTTACTTACACACTTTCCCAGAAGACCAAACATTTGTGTGAACGATATAAAAGGTTGCCGATTACTCTTGTGATATTCCCCCTTTTTCTCCCCATGTGGAACTCTTATTGGCTTCAAAGAGTTATAAACACACCATTGTTCTTTGTGTCTTTTGTGAATACCTGGGAAAGAGCTGTTTCAAAAAAGTACACCCTTAACATCTCTGGTGTTGGAAATGCTTAGGGGTCAGAGTCAGGTGTGGGTGCACATGTGCAGCTCACACTGTGAGATGAGAAAGGCCTCTTACTAAGTGTCACGTGCCATTCAGAACTGGTGCTGTTTTCTCTGACAGAGGAAGCCTTAAGGTTTCCATCAGCTATTTGTCAGCAATAGCACAGAGATGTTAAAGTCCACCTTAACTCGGATGCATTGTTATAATCTGAGGCATGAATGTGCTGTGTCTTGACCTGCAGACATTCATTCATTTCGCATGGTGAAGTTGAGAAATCAAAAACGCAAGGCGTGCACGTGACGTCTGAGTCTACCTAGACCAGTGTGCATTTGGAAGAATCCCAGTGGTGTGACTCATCAGCCTTAATTCTCCACGTTACTTATCTATATAGCCTTTGTATTTCCAAGAGTAAAATTGTTGATAGAGAGGAGGGGAGATATGGAGGGGAGGAGCCATTATGTTGTTTATGACTTAGATATTGATAGAGGAGAAAGGGAATCCAAGATCCAGGCTTAGGAAACAGAGACTGGAATTCTAAAATCAAGTCTCATTATTACAAAAGCAGTACATATGGTAACAAATTAGGAATGAAAATAAACATAGATTTAAAAGTTAAAACACTATGTATAAAGTAGATAAGCAACAAGAATTCACTGTATCACACTGGGAACTATATTCAATATCTTGTGATAACCTATAATGAAAGTAACCTGAAACATATTATTATACATATATGCTATACATATAATATGTTTTAATAACATTATATATAAAATGTTTTAACAATGTATTATATATATAATGTTTTAATAATGTATTATATATATAACATGTTATTATACTTCGATTAACAAAAATACTATACTTCAATTAACAAAAATTAAAACATTCCTACCAGAGACAACCACTATCAACTTTCAGTGGTTGATATCAATGTTCAGTATATATTCTTCCAGATCTTTTTCCGTATGTCTCTGTGCATGTGTTTGCTAAATGAGGTCACACTGTACTTGCTGTTTTTGCCAACAATCTCTGCCTTCCTGGGCTTCCCAGTTGGGTCAGTGGTAAAGAACCCGCCTGCCTACGCAGGAGACATAGGAAACCTGGCTTCGATTCCTAGGTCTGGAAGATCCCCTGCAGGAGGAAATGGCAACTCGCTCCAGTATTCTTACCTGAAAAATTCCATGGACAGAAGGAGCCTGGTGGTGTAAGCTACAGTCCATGGGGCTGCAAAGAATCGGACACGGCTGAGTGAGCACACACACATTTCAAACGTAAATATAAATGTGATCTCAATTATATCAGCAGGCTGGTAACATTTGGGTTACACCTGGAAAGATGCTGAAGATATATAACCATAAAGGTGGTGCATGCTCACGTTTTGTTTTGTGTTTTATCACACCACATAGGCATATTTAAAATAAAAAGTAAAATCTCCCTTTCCTTAATCCCCAGTGTCCTCCTATTCTACTAACAATTTCTGTTTCTGCTTCTAACAGTTTTCACTTTAATTTAAAAATATATAATTATTCTTCTATTTCTTATTTTTATCCAATTCAGGCATATACACTGGCTTCAAGGTAAAAAATGTGAGGAATTTGTAACGTGAATGTCTTCTATTTAACTCCTATTTTTAAATTGCATTAGTATTTATGCAATTTGTTGTTGTTCAGTCGCTAAGTTGTGTCCAGCTCTTTCTAACCCCACGGACCGCAGCACACCAGACTTCCCTGTCTTTCACTGTCTCCTGGACTTTACTCAAATTCATGACCATTGAGTTGGTGATACTATCTAACCATCTCATCCTCTGCCACCCACTTCTCCTCCTGCCTTCAATCTTTCCTAGCATCAGAATCTTTTCCAGTGAGTCGGCTGTTTGCATTAGGTGGCCAGAATATTGGAGCTTCAGCATCAATCCTTTCAATGAATATTCAGGGTTGATTTTCTTCAGTATTGATTGGTTTGATCTCCTGGCAGTCCAAATGACTCTCAGTCTTCTCCAGCACTGCAATTTGAAAGCATGAATTTTTTGGCATTCAGCCTACTTCATGGTCCAACTCTCACATCCATACACGACTATTGGAAAAACCATAGCTTTGACTACATAGACCTTTGTCAGCAAAGTGAAGCTCTTAAACCATAACTTAGTCTTACGTCCTTTTTCAGAAGGCTGATTATACTATTAAAACCAATGTGAAACATTTATAAAATTAATACCTGAGAACAAATCTCTCTGGGCATCCCTGGTGGCTCAGCGGTAAAATAGCGACCTGCCAATGCAGGAGATGAAGGTTCAGTCCTTGGGTCAGAAAGATCCCCCAGAGAAGGAAATGGCACCCCACTCCAGTATTCTTGCCTGGGAAATCCCATGGACAGAGGAGCCTGGCGAACTACAGTCCATAGGGTCGCAAAAGAGTCAGAAACGACTTAGCGACTAAACCACCACCACCACCACCAATCTCTCTCGAGATGCAAATATAATCCTCAATTTTGAACATTTTTGTCCCTCAAACAAGAACCTTCTACACACCCTTGTCCAAGGGCTTACCTTTAATTTTCTTTTTCATGTCTGTAAACCTTCTTGGGTCATATCGGGTAGCTGCAGCTTCTTATATCTCATGTTTTCTTCTTTCTTGGCTTATTTTTAGATTTTGCTGGGTTACCTCAGAAGTAATTTTTTCTTCCTGGCTGTGTGATTACTAAACATACTGAATTCTTACATAGTAGCAAGCGCCGTTCTCTAGCCCTCACACTTGAAATTTGGCTGAGTGTAGAAAGCTAGGTTCAAAATAGTTTCCCTGAGGACTTTGGAGACACTCCACCATTGCTGTCTGGAGCTCCCTGATGCTAGTGTGAGTCTGCAATTGGGCTGAGTCTGCAATTGTTCCTTGACAATTGCCACAGGCAGGTGGGCTTTTCTGCAGGGTGGAGGCCTTCAGAGTTATCCACTCCTGGGTGGCTCTGCCTCCTTTTTGAGGTGCTGTGGAAGTACAGATCTATCTCCAACTTGATGTTGCATTTGTTAGCCCCCATCTTGTTCGCCAGTAGCCCCTCCAGATCTACTCCCTCCTCCTCTGAAAGATAGAAGCGGCCTCATTAGCCATTCTATTTAGAGAAGGAAAGACACCACCCCAGCTGTCCCAAATGCAGCTCTTTAACATCCCAGACTAACTTGTCAATTTCAAATTAGAATCATCTAAGGGACTCCTCCTTTGTGTCTGAATTTGGGCTTTTGTTGCCTCTAGGGTAACTCCTCCACTTACCATTTGCCTTTTCTTTTCTATTGATAAGAACCCTCCAAACTATTGAAGACCCTTGGTCTTATTTTCTTGTTTTTCATTGCTGTAATGGTTTCAATTTTAAAAAGAACCTTTTTATCATTTCAGTGGGACCTCTGAGAGGGTTGATGTGTATAGAAATGCAAGACACGTGTTAACTGAAATATACCAAAGAGTGTGTACATACATGCACACACATACAGAAAATTATTGGAATAATAGTTTTGTGATTGAAACTTAACAGTGGGTATTCAGTAGTAGGAAAATACTTATTTAAATAAATTTAAAAAATAAATGCTTATTTATTTTTATTTTTTTTTACAGTGAGCATGATTTCCTTTTGTAATGATAAAGAAAGTGAGGTGTGTGTGTGTGTTAAAGAAGGAAATGATCGTTTTGTCATATACAGATAGAGAGCAAGGGTATAAACCTACACAGGAATGGTGGTTTTCAGCTGGTGTGTAACTGTCCTTTTCCTCCCCTACAGTGCAGTGCAAGCTGATTGCAGCGCAAGCTGATTGCTCAGTCATGTTCGACTCTGCAACCCTATGGACTGTAGCCCACCAGGCTCCTCTGTCCATTGAATTTTCCAGGCAAGAATACTGGCTGCTGCTGCTGCTAAATCGCTTCAGTCGTGTCCGACTCTGTGCGACCCCATAGACGGCAGCCCACCCGGCTCTCCCGTCCCTGGGATTCTCCAGGCAAGAATACTGGAGTGGGTTGCCATTTCCTTCTCCAGTGCATGAAAGTGAAAAGTGAAAGTGAAGTCACTCAGTCGTGTCCAACTCCTAGCGACCACATGGACTGAAGCCTACCAGGCTCCTCCGTCCATGGGATTTTCCAGGCAAGAATACGGGAATGGATTGCCATTTCCTCCTCCCGCGGATCTTCCCAACCCACCGACGGAACCTGCGTCTCTTGCGTCTCTTGCGTCTTGTACGTCTGATGGGTCTCCTGCTTTGCAGGCAAATATTTTACCACTAAGCCATCAGAGAAGCCCTCTCTAGCTGATTACAGGTATGTTAACTTTACATCAGTCCCTCAGCAAAATCAAATCAAGCATATGAAATATTTACTCTGCACAATGCTCGGCAATGCAGCCTAAAGGGGCTGCTCCAGATGAGGGTGGACCTCAGGAGGAAAGAGCAGCAAAGCAGCAAGGTCCAGCCTGCTTTGTACTAGAGGGTCCCCCAAGAGACCGGGTAAGTTCTGGGCCTCTTTCCAGGTGTTCTAATTTCTGAGACTATAAATGTCATGTTACCCATTTAATAGGATTCCAAAAGGGGTTCTTGGCAGAAAAATATGGGAACTACTGTGGCAGATCAACTACAAAGACAAACCAGTTTATTGGTTCAGGCTTCAGAAGAAACACTAGATGAAAATAAAATTTGCTGTAAGAAAAATGTGATAAATCTAGTATTACTTAAAAGCTTCTAAAGCATTGGCGAGTAATGATAATAAGTTGCATACCTCTTCCACATGCACAACTTCTGTCCTGCGACTTCAAAGAAGGCTCTTGGAGTCCAGGGAGAGATGCACTGCTCTGCTCAGGAGATATTTATGGGGCTGTTATGGCGCCTAGGATGTTCCTATTATGCTCACTATTCGAAGCTCCAGGTTTCCAGGACCACAGAAAATGAAAGACTTGAGACATTTTAAAATGGGATGTGCTTTTCCCTATAACACAGATGATTGGGTTTGCCCTGTTGTCATTCAATTTTGAGCTGGGCATTAATTCTACTCTCAGGATATTTCACCCACGTTTAATACAGAGAGACCAAAGTGGAAAGGGCCTCTGAGCAGCCTTAAGTGGAGTAGCAAGCTGGTAACTATATGATTCATTTCATAAATGTCACCAGACAAAGAATAACATGTAGAACTTTCACAGTGGAGCTTAGCGGGATAAATGAAATTGGATGATAACCTGGTGTGGAGCAGAGAGGGCCCTCCCTTCTGTACATCAAGTCTGGGGGATCCTCACAGCCATACTTTCTGACAAAAGGTCAGGGAGGGGCTGTGCTGCTGCAGGGAGCAATGTACAAAATGCCCAGAGGTGGTGGGTGAAGGAGAAAGTGGTGACATTGTTGTGGTGGGGGGAGCGCTGCCCAGTGTGTGACCACAGCAGGCCCTTCTCACTCTGCTCTCAGCCTGCGACAGTGCAGGGAAAAGTCCATAAGGAACACAATTTTGATCACTGAAAAGGTTGAGTAAATCAAGATCAGGATATTTTAAGGATACTTCCGGGGAACTTCTTGGAGAAGGCAATGGCACCCCACTCCAGTACTCTTGCCTGGAAAATCCCATGGACGGAGGAGCCTGGTAGGCTGCAGTCCACGGGGTCACTAAGAGTCGGACACGACTGAGTGACTTCACTTTCACTTTTCACTTTCATGCACTGGAGAAGGAAATGGCAACCCACTCCAGTGTTCTTGCCTGGAGAATCCCAGGGACGGCGGAGCCTGGTGGGCTGCCGTCTATGGGGTTGCACAGAGTCAGACACGACTGAAGCGACTTAGCAGTAGCAGCAGCAGGGGAACTTCTAAGTTTACGAAGACATAAGGCTTCAAGATAAGTCTTGTCTTTTCCCAAGACTATTGGTGCTTCTGCTTTAAATTCTGAGAGTAGTCAGTGATTTCAGACATTAAAAAGAGAGACCCTTGGGGTGGAAGTAATGAATGCTGAGGTGGTTTGATATTTATCATGCAGGGACACTACAGACGGCAGCTGCGTCCATAAATATAGGTGGATAATTTGTGGAGACTGTGCATGTAAGGCAAACTCTTCCACTTGTCACTCTCTCAAAACCTGAATGCTATTTTGATATGATTCTCCTGGAAGCTGCTTCACACAAATAACAATAATGACATGTATTCTTTTTATTCTTTTTGATAATTATCCAAGTGTTTGATTCTAAGGCAAAGCATCTCAAACTTTAATGACCATAAGACAACTGGAGATCTTGTTAATATGTACATTTCTTTTTGAAAATTGAGGTATAATTGATTTACTGATATTGGTTTCAGGCGTACAATGTAGTGATTCACAAATTTTAAAGATTATACTCCATTTAAAGTTATTATAAAATATTGGCTATATTCTCTATGCTGTATAATATATCCTTGTAACTTATTTTATACATAGTGGTTTGTACCTTTTAATCTTCTACCCTGTCTTGCCCCTCCTCCTTCCCCCTCCCCACTGGTAACCACTAGTTTGTCCCCTGGGAGTTTGTTTTGTTGTTTTCATTCATTTATTTTCTTAGATTCCACATATAAGTGATAGCATGCACTATTTGTCTTCCTCTAATTCCACTAAGCATAATACCCTCTAGATCCATCCATGTTGTTGCAAATGGCAACTTTCATTCTTTTTTTGAATGTCTGAGTAGTATTCCATTGTATATGTACCACATCTTCTTTATCCATTCATTTGCTGGTAGACATTTAGGTTGCTTCCTTCTCTTGGCTACTGTCAATAATGCTGCTGTGAACACAGGGGCACGTGTATCCTTTTGAATTAATGTTTTCACTTTCTTGAGATATACACCCAGCTGAGGAATTGTTGAGTCACACGGCAGCACTGTGTTTAGTTTCTTGAGTCACCTCCATATGGTTTTCCATAGTTAACCAATTTACATTCCCACCAGCAGTGTGTGAGGGTTCCCTTTTCTCTACATCCTTGTCAATATTTGCTATTTGTACACTTTTTGATGGTAGCCAATCTGACAGGTGTGAAGTGATATCTCCTTTTGATTTGCATTTCTCTGATGATTAGCAGTGTTGATCATCTTTTCATGTGCTTGTTGGCCATCTGTATGTCTTCTTTGGAGAAGTGTTTGTTCAGGTCTTCTGCCCATTTTTTAATCGTTTTTTATTTTTTGATAAAATGTTGATTCTAAATCATTAAGTCTGGGGTGGAGTCAGACCTGCTGCAGTTCTAACAAGCTCCCAGGTGATGCCAATACTGCTGGTGAAAAGACTACACTTGGAGTCATGACTATGTAAGATAATGCAAATTACCCTATTTCAGCAGCCAGTCAGTCCTAGATAAGCAAAGACATACATATGTCTAGTTTAAATATGCAAACTCAAAAAATGCATTACTAATTTTGGTCTACTGAGTCAGAAGGCATTTGTGGAAGAATTTGACTACTTTTATCCTCCCCCAACAGCTTTGCAACCATACCAAAGCCAGATGTAGCGCTAGAAACGCTCCTGTTTCCTCAACTACCCAAGTGGAGTCTAGCACCCATGACTTTAATGAAATCTTATCACAAAGAAGTAAGTTTGGAAACATTCTTTCCTGTGTTCTTTCCCCACACCAAATTTAACTCAAGTAATTAGGAAAGTATTTCCACCTGAATGAGTTTGGTAATATATTTTGTGTATCAGGTGAGAGAAAAAAATGAGAGTAATGCTGGCTGTAAGATCGGTCTGTATATGCACATGTTTGTGGAAGGGTTTCATTCCTTTTGTTATATAATTAACCTTTTGATTATTTAGTATTTTATTTTCTATAAGTCCAGGTGTTAAGCCATTTCATTCTTACATATGCTAAAAATCATGGGCCATTTCTTATAAACTCATATTGCTATTATCATACCTAACAATCATCAGTATTTCTGTGGTATCATCCAAAACTCAGACAATGTTCAAATTTCCACAGTTATTTCAGAAACTCTGTTACAGGTGGTTATTTAAAGTCTACATGTGATTTGGTTGTTATATCTCTCACGTGTCTTTTAATACCCCTTTCTTTCTTTTTTCCTTCATGCCATTGACTTGTTAAAGAAATCAGATCCATTGTCCAATAGTCTAATCTGTTAGATTTGGAATAAAGGCACCTACCCACTTAAGAGAATGCCTTTGAAGCACATAGACCCTGATTTCCTATTGATGGAAAAACAGGGGTACAAAGACTTGACTGATGTAGCTTTAAAGATCTGAAACCAAATCCTCATCTCCTAATTTCTTATCTAGTTATTTTTCTACTAAATATTCTTGACTCTGTGTTAAAGTATATGTATGGTGAGATATTGTAAATATTTGTGGTTTAAAAATGTGGTCTTCTACTTTGCAAGTCATTTGCTTAAGAAACTTGACTAAAATCTTATGAGGATAAGGTCAGGTCTTATTCACCATAATATTTGTTGAGTGTGGCAGAACCTGATGTCGTTTAATGCTCAAGAATGATGTCTGTTGAATAAGTGAATGAATGAATGAGCATGTGTTGTGTTTCACCAAAGTGTAATGAAGCCTTGAGTTCGAGTAGCGCCTTATCCTCTACAAATCTCTAGTGGTTCTCATTTATTTATGCAACAACCACATAAGATGAATATTGCAACCCCCATTTAACAGATAGAGAGATGGACAGCATCTTTCTAGGTATATGTTAGGTATAAATAAAAGTGAAACTGGGATCCAGATTTTGACGAAATAAAAACTTTTCTTTCGTCAGCTGCCTCTTTATACAATGTCACCCACTCTGGTAGGGTAGGTACACAGAATACTTTGCAACTTGCAAAGCCTCTTAGCCCTCTTGGTCTCTTCACCAAGCATCCAAAATAGGAGCAATTATCACAAGATTGTAGATGAGGTAACTAAGCCTAAGCCACATGACTACTAACAGGAAAAGCCTAACTGGACCCCAGATTTTCTGACATCAACTTCAGTTTGTTTCTACTTTACAGCAGATTACACCCCTCGCCTGTCTGTTCACTGCCTCATTTCACTGTCAGACACAAGTCCGTCATCTTTTATGGCTCCCTGAGTACATTACTATTCATACCTATCTGGGTGGCCAAGATATGCTATGGACTTGTTCATTTATCACATCTTCCTCCTATTTATCATTCTAACCAGTTTCCTATTATTGCCCTATTACCTCCTTTGATACAGAAGCAGAGTTTTCACCTTTATGTACCTAATTCTATCCTCTTAAGTAGATGAGGCCCAACAGCTGACTGCCCAGACACTGAACTGGTCAGTTTTCGGATGCCCCTTATTTCTAACAGGAATCCAGAAATGAATGAACTAGAGTGTTTTGCTATTTGTTTGGTGTAAAGTATTACGCATTTAAGGTGAGTAGCTGCTTGGGGGGACTGATAAAAAATAATTAATATTCCCCCAAAAAATAAAGGGGAAAAGTAGCATTAACAGTTTTCTTTTGTCATATAATTAACCTTTTAACCACGTAGATGTTAATTGTTTGGAGAATACATTCATCACTTTGGGCATCTACTTACACACACACACCCCTCCCTTTTATTTTTCCTTACAGTGAAACACACTGCTCACCAGCCATTTAAGATTATTTTTTTCAGGGCTCATTTTTAACAGATTCTGTTTAAAGGGTTTGGATCCATGAACTTCTTCAATTTGATCTTGAACTCAGGTCTCAGTAATATGAGAATATAGGATTTGGGGCATCTACCCCCACTACACCTTTAGAAAATTACTTTGAAACATTTGGAAATTTTGCATCAGTGGGTGGATGGGGGTGGGTGGGAGCAGTTTTATTATGCACGTCCTTTTATGGGTTGTGGCCAGATATTTTCAATGTGCTATTATCCTAGTTTTATGGAGTTCTTGGACCCTGTTGGTATAAACATCTGGGAATAAGTGGTTGAGTGCAAGCTGTATGCTGTTGTGCCTGGGAAGAAATACATTTGTGTTACATTTAAATTTTAATGAATTATTCACAAGGGAAGTAATAACTTAAGTGTACTAACTACGCATAAGCCAAAATGAGGGATTATTTTTTTAAAGATTTTCTACTGGCTAATATACAAATGTTTCTTTGGGTATTATCTATGTGCATATAATCAAATCATACAGATTCTTGTCTTCACAAATGCCAGGTCTACCTGGAGCTTTGGAGAAGGAGACTAGTGAATGAGGAAAGATTCTGCCGTTTATGTTCGTTCAGTGGGTAGACTGGGATGGAACTTGAAATTGAATTTCATGGTACTCACTCTTTGAGGGGAGAAAATCAATATGTCTATGATCAGTTCCTCTTTTGAAAATCTTCTTGATTCTGTTCTTTCTCAGACTTCAGTACTTTAATTACATAACTCTAAGAATGTTGTTAGTACTGAGTCCTTTTTTTCCTTTTAGCTTTGCTTTCTCCCTCTCCTACCTTTTTCTTTTCTCAAACTCTCTGTGGAAAGCTCTCATATGTCTCAGCTTGTAGGTACTAAAACCAGAGTCTCCCAGGTCCCTGCTGAGTCCCACAGAGTCCACCAGTGTGAGTTCCAGCTCTGCCAACCAGCCTTATTTCTGAGTTGAATGTGAGCAGTGATCCTTTTCCTGGAGGCAGGATAATCCCTCTGGTCCCAGCTGCACTAATTGCCCGAGGAACAGTATTCTCCATGTTTGCACTTTGCCTGGGATAGGCTGTCTAGAAGCCTGTGAGGATGGGGCTGGAAGAAAGAGCTACTCCTCTCCCTGGTGGCTGCAGCTGTAACTGGGAGCTCTCATCACCTAACAGGTCCCAGGGTAACAGCAGTTCAGATGCTTGCGGCAGAATTGAGTCTGGGCTGTATCCAGTTTTGATTTTGCTCTTCAGATTAAAATAGATTCACGACTGAGGAAAGCAAGGAATGGCAGAGAGGGAAAAAAAGAGGGGGCAAGGGGAGAGAAAGGAAAGGAGGGGAACACACGTGCATGTTCAAAACCCTAACAGGATTGGGTGAGAGCCATCAAGTACCTGGTCCGCTGCAATCGTAAAGTCTGCTTTCACCATCAGCGGTGGGGTTTGGCATCTGGAAGTGATTTCAGTCTGTGATTACCTTTGGACGGCAACGCTTGTTGGTTCTTTACTAACAAGCAAGCACAGACCCAGAGCAAGCCTTTCATGCTAACAAGCAAACAAGCCATCAGGCTGCAGATTTCAAAACCAGAGGCAGGAGGCAGATGTGAAGTGGGTCAAAATTCTGCGGCTCCTCAGAGAAAAAAAAGTTGAGAGAGAAAGGGGGAAAAAGTGCCTTTGTCCTCCTTAGCCCATTCCCAAAGCACATGGAAAAGTCAACAGTTATTTCATAGATCATGTGTCCACCCATGTATTTCTAAACTTTTGGAAGGCAACGAACACTGCCTGGGGCAAGCAGTAAAAGACACTTACTCTGCTCAAGTCCAGATTGTAACTTTGGTAAGCACAGTGGCTGTGGGCCATCTTCCATCTGAGACACTCCGGGCCTTGAACCCAAGTGACAAGATATTTTCTTTCTCTGTGTGGATTCACTCAGAAATCACCCATTCAAAATGCAGGCAAAGATTAAGGAGGTGAAATGTGAAAATTCAACTCCTCTTCTCCCAGTCTATAATGTTTTGTCTCCTAAAATTTCTGCAGTAACCTATTCTTGAGATGTTGTTTGTTTTTTTTTTTTTTTTTTGAAATGCTGTACTTTGATGCCAACTACCAGCATCAGATAGCCAAAGACTGTGATTATAACTTATACCTATTGGTGTCATCAAAAACTGCCCATGGGTTTTTAGCATTGACTAGCTTTTGTTAAATTTTAAAGGGAGCCAAACCAGGCTTTAAGAGCAGAAAGTCTGAAACAAAATACATTAGATTAAAGAATAGCAATGAAATAATAATGATGATAAGCCCAGGATTTCTTTAGTACATATCACGTGCCAGGCACAGTGCTGGGTCTTTATGTGTGTGCGTGTATGCTGTGCTCAGTTGTGTCTGACTCTTTGAGAACGATGGACTGTAGCCTGCCAAGCTCCTCTGTCCATGAGATTTTCCAGGCAAGAATATTGGAATGAATTGCCATTTCCTCCTCCAGGAGATCTCCGACCCAGGGATCAAACCTGCATCTCCTGCATCGGCAAGCGGAGCCACCTGGGAAGCCCCTTTATATGTACAATTATTTTCATTTAATCCCACCCCAAACCCAGTGGCATGAATGCTATTATTACCCCTCTGTCCCTAGATGAGGAAATGGAGCTTCAAGGAAGTTACTTGCCCAGAGTCACACAGCTGGTATAAGGTAGAGCCAGAACTCAAACCCAGGGAGTCACAGGAGAACGTGGAGAAAATACACTGCATGTATGTTTCAGGCTCACTGTCCTCAACGAACTACAGTATAACTCAACTCTCCCCAGGATGTGTATTTGGTTTATGTCCATGGCGCAGGTGTGTAACTACATCAGTGCTTGCTTTTGTAGGAAGATGGTTGATACAATTATGTGTACTTTCCAACTTATTAAAAGAGATATACCAGAGTTATGTCCAGAGGCATATGACCATTACATCACTGCCTGTACCCCTGTGGGCCCCAAAAGGGGCCGGATTAAAACGTCCAAGGATCCATGCTTTCTGGCATTCAAGCCCTGTGGATTTCCTTCCCCTTGTGTGTGAGATGGATCTGTTTCTAATACATAGGATACAGCACAATTGATGGGCCGTCACTACTGAGATTGGGTCACAGAGACTGGCTCTCTCGCTGGTTGACTTTGAAGGAAGCCCGCTACCATGCTGTGAGAGGCCCTAAGGAGAGACCCACTTGGCTAGTGAGTGATGTTTCTGGCCAACAGCCAGGAAATTCAGCTTGGAAGTAGATCCTCTCCCAGTTAAGCTTTGAGAAGGCTCCAGCCCCAGCTTGACATCTTGACCGCAGCCTTGTGAGACCTAAAATCGGAGGCACCCAGCTAAGCTGCTCCCAGATTCCCAACAATTAGAAACTCAGGTAGTAACTGTTTGTTGCTTTAGATCACTAAGTTTTGGAGTAGCTATCTACACGGATAACCATGTGTGCTTACTACAGGTGAAGGGAGGACAGTAAGCCTGCCTATTGTGAGTAGCCTCTGGGCGAACTAATCGAGAACCTTGGTCCAAGGAACGGGGCACAGAATGTTTTCTTCAGGCCATGTCCTGTCACTGGAACAGCAGCCCGGCTGGAGCCAGGATGTGGCTTCAGGAGCAGTCTACTCTCTTTGTCAATGGGTGGACGGCTCCGCTTTCTTCCAGCCTACTTATTATATCAGGACTGATTGTGCTGATTAGCCCAGGGGAAAGTGAAATTGAACTAAATTTGTAGCTCTTGAAAAAAGAACCAGGTCTAAGGCAGAGGACGGAGAAAGCAATGGCACCCCACTCCAGTACTCTTGCCTGGAAAATCCCATGGGCGGAGGAGCCTGGTAGGCTGCAGTCCATGGTGTCGCTAAGAGTTGGACACGACTGAGTGACTTCACTTTCACTTTTCACTTTCATGCATTGGAGAAGGAAATGGCAACTCACTCCAGTGTTCTTGCCTGGAGAACCCCAGGGATGGGGGAGCCTGGTGGACTGCTGTCTCTGGGGTCGCACAGAGTCGGACATGACTGAAGCGACTTAGCAGCAGCAGCAGCAAGGCAGAGGAACTCACTCAGCAAATAGAAGCTTAACAGGCCCTCATCCTGCCCTCAGGTGGCTCACGGGCCCTCACGCACAGGTGTGAGTCATCCTGGCGAAGGCCTGCAGCCACGTGACCGTTCATGATGTGGAGGCAGCACAAAACAACAGGCTGCCAACCAAAGAACAGCCCAAAGGATTAGATTCTTTATTCAGTCTCTCGAGGTAACATCCAAGTGGGGAGTTCATTCTTTTCTTTTTAAAAGATTCAAATAATTTTATCATATTTGAAATTCAAAACTCCAAGACATTAAAACATATATATTGAGTCCCATTTTATAGGCAATCTATACCTATCTAGATGACTAGCCCAAGATTTCACACGTTTTCTCTTTTTAATTTACTTTATTGATGTAGAGTTGATTTACAATGTGTATTAGTTTCTGGCAATTCAGAAACTAATACACATTTATATATATATATATATATATATATATATATATATATATATATAATAGTTTGGAGGAACAAGATGGCGGAGGAGTAGCTGGACGTGGGGTACTTCTCTCTCCACAGATACATCAGGAATACACCTTCAGACACAGAACTGCATGCGAAACACCAGCTGAGCGTGGACAAGTGTTCCTGACCAGTGGAAAAGAATATATAGAACCACGCAAAACTCGGTAGGGTGAAGAAACTAGGGGGAAAAACAGGAGTGTTAGTAGGACTGGGCCTGCCCTTCACGGGTGGGGGAACTGAAGCAGGGGTCCGATCCCCACAGTGGGGCAATTGTCTGAGTCAGAGGAGAAACATCTAAGGCTGAGAGGGAAACAGCTGATCTGTGGAAGCCTAAATGGAACGAGTATCAGACAGTCCTTGCCACAGCCATACATACCCCGAACAGGAATACGGGTCTCCTAGAAGGCACAGCAGCTGGGAGCTGGAGTTTAGGGATTGTGGAGCAATCCCAGGGTGAAGGCTGCTATTGACTGCAGAGAGACAAATTGAGGGGATGTGAGGGAGGAGAATGTTGACATTCTAGGAATCAGTGAACTAAAATGGACTGGAATGGGTGAATTTAACTCAGATGACCATTGTATATACTACTGTGGACAGGAATCCCTTAGAAGAAATGGAGTAGCCATCATGGTCAACAAAAGAGTCCGAAATGCAGTACTTGGATGCAATCTCAAAAATGACAGAATGATCTCTGTTCATTTCCAAGGCAAACCATTCAATATCACGGTAATCCAAGCCTATGCCTCGACAAGTAACACTGAAGAAGCTGAAGTTGAACGGTTCTGTGAAGACCTACAAGACCTTTTAGAACTAACACCCAAAAAAAGATGTCCTGTTCATTATAGGGGACTGGAATGCAAAAGTAGGAAGTCAAGAAACACCTGGAGTAACAGGCAAATTTGGCCTTGGAGTATGGAATGAAGCAGGGCAAAGGCTAATAGAGTTTTGCCAAGAGAACACACTGGTCATAGCAAACACCCTCTTCCAACAACACAAGAGAAGACTCTACACATGGACATCACCAGATGGTCAACACTGAAATCAGATTGATTATATTCTTTGCAGCCAAAGATGGAGAAGCTCTATACAGTCAGCAAAAAGAAGACTGGGAGCTGACTATAGCTCAGATCATGAACTCCTTATTGCCAAATTCAGACTTAAATTGAAGAAAGTAGGGAAAACCCCTAGACCATTCAGGTATGACCTAAATCAAATCCCTTATGATTATACAGTGGAAGTGAGAAATAGATTTAAGGGAGTAGATCTCATAGAAAAAGTGCCTGATGAACTATGGATGGAGGTTTGAGACATTGTACAGGAAACAGGGATCAAGACCATCCCCATGGAAAAGAAATGCAAAAAAGAAAAATGGGTATCTGGGGAGGCCTTACAAATAGCTGTGAAAAGAAGTGAAAAGCAAAGGAGAAAAGGAAAGATATAAGCATCTGAATGCAGAGTTCCAAAGAATAGTAAGGAGAGATAAGAAAGACTTCCTCAGTGATCAACGCAAAGAAATAGAGGAAAACAACAGAATGGGAAAGACTAGAGATCTCTTCAAGAACAAAGAAGAGGAGGCAAGAGTACACAGAAGAACTGTAGAAAAAGATCCTTGGGACCCAGATGATCATGATGGTGTGATCACTCACCTAGAGCCAGACATCCTGGAATGTGAAGTCAAGTGGGCCTTAGAAAGCATCACTATGAACAAAGCTAGTGGAGCTGATGGAATTCCAGTTGAGCTATTCCAAATCCTGAAAGATGATGCTGTGAAAGTGTTGCACTCAATATGCCAGCAAATTTGGAAAAGTCAGCAGTGGCCACAGGACTGGAAAAGGTCAGTTTTCATTCCAATCCCAAAGAAAGGCAATGCCAAAGAATGCTCAAACTACCGCACAATTGCAGTCGTCTCACATGCTAGTAAAGTAATGCTCAAAATTCTCCAAGCCAGGCTTCGGCAATACGTGAACCATGAACTTCCAGATGTTCAAGCTGGTTTTAGAAAAGGCAGAGGAACCAGAGATCAAATTGCCAACATCTGCTGGATCATGGAAAAAAACAAGAGAGTTCCAGAAAAACATCTACTTCTGCTTTACTGACTATCCCAAAGCCTTTGACTGTATGGATCACAATAAACTATGGAAAATTCTGAAAGAGATGGGAATACCAGACCACCTGACCTGCCTCTTGAGAAACCTATATGCAGGTCAGGAAGCAACAGTTAGAACTGGACATGGAACAACAGACTGGTTCCAAATAGGAAAAGGAGTACATCAAGGCTGTATATTGTCACCCTGCTTATTTAACTTCTATGCAGAGTACATCATGAGAAACGCTGGGCTGGAAGAAGCACAAGCTGGAATCAAGATTGCCGGGAGAAATATCAATAACCTCAGATATGCTGATGACACCACCCTTATGGCAGAAAGTGAAGAGGAACTCAAAAGCCTCTTGATGAAAGTGAAAGAGGAGAGTGAAAAAGTTGGCTTCAAGCTCAACATTCAGAAAACTAAGATCATGGCATCTGGTCCCATCACTTCATGGGAAATAGATGGGGAAACAGTGGAAACAGTGTCAGACTTATTTTGGGGGGCTCCAAAATCACTGCAGATGGTGATTGCAGCCATGAAATTAAAAGATGCTTACTCCTTGGAAGGAAAGTTATGACCAACCTAGATAGTGTATTCAAAAGCAGAGACATTACTTTGCCAACAAAGGTCCGTCTAGTCCAGGCTATGGTTTTTCCAGTGGTCATGTATGGATGTGAGAGCTGGATTGTAAAGAAAGCTGAGTGCTGAAGAATTGTTGCTTCTGAACTGTGGTGTTGGAGAAGACTCTTGACAGTCCCTTGGACTGCAGGAAGGTCTGATCAGTCCTGGGTGTTTTTTGGAAGGACTGATGCTAAAGCTGAAACTCCAATACTTTGGCCACCTCATGCAAAGAGTTGACTCATTGGAAAAGACCCTGATGCTGGGAGGGGTTGGGGGCAGGAGGAGAAGGGGACGACAGAGGATGAGATGGCTGGATGGTGAAACCGACTCGATGGACATGAGTTTGGGTAAACTCCGGGAATTGGTGATAGACAGGGAGGCCTGGCATGCTGCGATTCATGGGCTCTCAAAGAGTCGGACACGAGTGAGCGACTGAACTGAACTGAACTGAACTGAGGGAGGAGATCATGGTGGGAAATGCCAGTGGAGGAAAGCCAGGCAGCCATGGAAGCAAGGCGATACTGCTAAGTCACACATAGCGGGTGGAACCATCACCATAGCCTTTCTTTCTCCCCACGTGCCAGCATTGGCAGCTGAACAATAGAGACACTGGCCCATCAAATGTGTGATGCACTGAACTACAGAGTAGAACCCCAGTCAGAGTGCTCTTTTAAGTGACTGATGTGCCCAACTACAGAGTAGGACCCCACTCAGGGTGCCCCTTTAAGTGACTGATTTGCTGATCTACAGTGTAGGACCCCAGCCAGGGGGTCTATGTGCCTGATGTGCTGAACAACAGGCAAGGGAGCCCTCTAAGTGCCTGAACTGGTGAAGCTACAGAGAAAGACTGGCCAAAGAGGCCTTCTGAACGCCAGCTACAAGAGGCTCGAGAAAAGACTCTGATAGGGCCATAACTCCTGCGGTGGAGGCAGTCCATGTCCCTGCACACTTGGCGCTGCCAGGGTCCCTGCAAGCCAAGCAGCTGCGCCACCTTTATGCTCAACTCTTACTGGGGCAGAGCTGCCACAGGCAAAAATAGTTTTGCATCTATGTGCGCAGGATCACTTTGGTCGTGTCTGACTCTTTGCGACCCTGTAGACTGTGGCCTACCAGGCTTCTCTGGCAGGAAAGGGGGTTCTCCAGGCTAGAATACTGGAGCATATTGGCCAATGCTGGTTGCCATAGCCTTCTAGAGCACTATATTTCCTGCTGCCCTAGCTGCCAACTCCCCTGAGTACCTGGTGCTGCGAGAACCCCTGGGACCCAAGCACCTGCACCACCTCCACACGTGGCCCTCACAGGGGCAAACCCAAGTCCTCCAGGGCAGCCTCAGGAGCAAACCCCAGTGGACGACCCATGTGCAGAGGTGGGAATAAAACCACAATTGAAACCCAGGGGCAGTGTGACTAAGGAAGAAGACCCCAAACCTTCCCACCAGCTGTACAAGCTGCAGATTAAATCTACAAGATCAACTAGGCAGACTCTGTGTCTATGGAATACATAGAAGGTCATTGAGAGCTCCCAAAAAAGAAAATGCACTAGTTCTGAGAGCTGTGGACAATGGAGGCAAGAACACCCAGGAGCAAGACCAGATTAGAATCTGAGCTGCCGCCACAGCAGGTCCAGAGATCAGCACAGTGTTCGAGGGCATCCTAGGCAGGTGAGGTGGACTGCAACTCCCAAAGCACTTTGACAGTTGTGACTCAAGAAAAACATTTATTATTCTTATGGTTTGATTTGTTCTGTAGATTCTTTTGGATTTTCTTTCTTTTTTCTTTTTGGTCATTTTTTTCCCCTCTCTGTTGTAGTTGTCGATTTTATTGGCACTATGAAATCTAATTAAGCTTTTGAGTTTTTTTTTTCTCCTCAGTCACATTTTTTATTGTTGTTTTAAATCTCTGCTTCTCCATTGGGCTTTTTGCATTTCTTCGGAGTTTTCCTTTTTTTTAAAAAAAAAAATTCTCTGGTTTTAATTTTTAGTTTTTTAAACCTGTTATTGTTTTTTATACATTTATTCCTTTGTTTGCTTTTCCTACTGTTCTTTTCCCCTTCAAGTTAGTCTTTAATGTATGTAAATCTTTATCTACCTCTATTTAACTTTGCGTATCTATTCTTTTTTTCTTTTCTTTCTTTCCTTGCCACTCAACATATTTGTTAGTTTTATTTTCATAGCTTTATTCCCCAATTGGCACCTTGCTTTAGTTGTGTTTTCCAGTTTGTGCTTTAGTTAGTTTTGTTCTTAACTAGCAGATATGATTGTTAGTTTCCTTTGTTTGCCAGGTCAATCTGTTGTACTTTATTTTTGTTGGACTGTTTTTATTTTGCTTATGGGTGTACATGTGTGTGTGTGTGTGTATATATATATATATATATATATATATTAAGTCACATTTTTTATTTTGCTATAAACCTCTACCTCTACCTCTTGGGCTTTTGCAGTTCTGTGGAGTTTTCCTTTTTTCTTTCTTCTTCCTTTTTTTTTTCTTTTCTCTTTTTTATAATTTTAATTTTTTTTAAGTCTGGCAAGGATTTATTAGGAAGCTTATTAGTCACAGTGAATACAAAGCCACGAACAGAAGAACTGAGATCTCCAAATTCTGCCAATGGGCTTACAACACTGGTTAGAAGCTGATAAACATTAAGGATGTCCCAAAGAGAAGCATATCAAAGCCCCATCTTACCCCAACCAGGATACCCACAAACACAGAAAC
Source organism: Bos taurus (assembly GCF_002263795.3). Taxonomy (NCBI): domain Eukaryota; kingdom Metazoa; phylum Chordata; class Mammalia; order Artiodactyla; family Bovidae; genus Bos; species Bos taurus. Next base: position 46,817,111 of record NC_037348.1, on the reverse strand, counting down.
AATGCCCATGCTCTCCTCAGACTGCTTCCCTGGGCAAGAGGGAAAAAAGACCCTCTCAAGCTATAAACCAACATCAGGAGATTCCTGCTCTTCAAACTGTAACATGGGACATTGGTGCATGACAGACAACTCCAAGCTGGGCAATTTGACAAGAATGCTGAAAGATGACAGGGAGAAGGAGCAAGCAGGGACACGTATTTCTAGTTGGAGACTCTCCTGATGGGTAAGGCAAACACAATGCTGAGGCTTCAGAAAGTTTACTGCAGCCCAGGAATAGTTTCCATTTTAAAAACAAGTCACACGATAATCCTGCCACAAAGCAACAAGACACTGGGGATGTCAGGCGTTATCTGGGAAGGCAGGCATTATCCATGGCCTCCAGATACTGACCAGCCCAAGACCCAGAGAACCACAATTGTCCCTTGGCACCCACACAACCCTTCGTGGGGGTGCGGTGTCTTCCATAGGCCAGGTTTCTGCAGCAAGCCCCAAAGACAAAGCTTGAAAGAGGCTGTGGCAGCCAACTCTTTGGAGCCCCATCTCTCTTTGTCCTTCCCAGCAGGATGTCATACTTTTCACCGACACAACGCCTCTATGGGAGTCTTGGCCAGCCCTTAGGAAATAAAGAGTGTCTGTGGGGTAACCTGATAGACCCTGTGGTCGGCTGGATTGACTGATGCTTCATAATCGCAGATGGTCACCTCATGTCAGCGAAGCTCAGTCCATTCTCCTCTCGGGCCAATATAAAAGACCTTTGTGGTATCGGCTCCAGAGTTTTTTTGAAATATGAGTTGAGAGAGGATAGACATTTGGAAAACGAGACATTTTGGTAGCATACTTTAATTCCCCTGTAAGGTCTGGGTTCAGACTAAAGGTCTGATCTAGCTCCCTGTCTGTATCATCAAAGGACATCTGTGGAATGTTCTTATACAGTCTCATCTCAGATGCCTTTAAGCTTGACATTGCCTGTAAATGGAATATTAAACAGAAGCTGTTCATCTGCATCATTTTCAACAAACTTGGAGCCGTATGTCCACTCCTCCTGTGGCTTGAGGGCGAGGAGGCCGCTGACCTCGCAGTTATCATTGAGGCCCTGCAGCCGCTCCAGGTCGATGCACAGGTGCAGGCCATAGGCTAGGCCACGCTGCTCTGGTGGCTCCTCCCATTTGGCACCTCCCATTTGGCGGAGCAGCGGCACCCAGCCCCGCCGTGGCTGTGGCAGTGCGACATGGTGACGCCACTGCCCATGTGTCCCCTTGGCCCTGCTGCTGCCACTGCTGCTCCCCACCACTCGCTTTTTGCTCTGACCTAATTTTAATTTTTTTAACCTATTAAGACCATTCCCATAAAAAAGAAATGCAAAAAAGCAAAATGGCTGTCTGGGGAGGCCTTACAAATAGCTGTGAAAAGGAGAGAAATGAAAAGCAAAGGAGAAAAGGAAAGATATAAGCATCTGAATTCAGAGTTCCAAAGAATAGCAAGAAGAGATAAGAAAGCCTTCTTCAGCGATCAATGCAAAGAAATAGAGGAAAACAACAGAATGGGAAAGACTAGGGATCTCATCAAGAAAATCAGAGATGCCAAAGGAACATTTCATGCAAAGATGAGCTCGATAAAGGACAGAAATGGTATGGACCTAACAGAAGCAGAAGATATTAAGACGAGATGGCAAGAATACACAGAAGAACTGTACAAAAAAGATCTTCACGACCCAGATAATCACGATGGTGTGATCACTGGCCTAGAGCCAGACATCCTGGAATGTGAAGTCAAGTAGGCCTTAGAAAGCATCACTATGAACAAAGCTAGTGGAGCTGATGGAATTCCAGTTGAGCTATTCCAAATCCTGAAAGATGATGCTGTGAAAGTGTTGCACTCAATATGCCAGCAAATTTGGAAAAGTCAGCAGTGGCCACAGGACTGGAAAAGGTCAGTTTTCATTCCAATCCCAAAGAAAGGCAATGCCAAAGAATGCTCAAACTACCGCACAATTGCACTTTTCTCACACCCTAGTAAAGGAATGCTCAAAATTCTCCAAGCCAGGCTTCAGCAATATGTGAACCGTGAACTTCCAGATGTTCAAGCTGGTTTTAGAAAAGGCAGAGGAACCAGAGATCAAATTGCCAACATCTGCTGGATCATTGAAAAAGCAAGAGAGTTCCAGAAAAACATCTACTTCTGCTTTATTGACTATGCCAAAGCCTTTGACTGTGTGGATCACAATCAACTGTGGAAAATTCTGAAAGAGATGGGAATACCAGACTACCTGATATGCCTCTTGAGAAATTTGTATGCAGGTCAGGAAGCAACAGTTAGACCTGGACATGGAACAACAGACTGGTTCCAAATAGGAAAAGGAGTTCTTCAAGGCTGTATATTGTCACCCTGTTTATTTAACTTCTATGCAGGGTACCTCATAAGAAACGCTGGACTGGAAGAAGCACAAGCTGGAATCAAGATTGCCGGGAGAAATCTCAATAACCTCAGATATGCTGATGACACCACCCTTATGGCAGAAAGTGAATAGGAACTCAAAAGCCTCTTGATGAAAGTGAAAGTGGAGAGTGAAAAAGTTGGCTTAAAGCTCAACATTTAGAAAACGAAGATCATGGCATCTGGTCCCACCACTTCCTGGGAAATAGATGGGGAAACAGTGTCAGACTTTATTTTTGGGGGACTCCAAAATCACTGCAGATGGTGACTGCAGCCATGAAATTAAAAGACGCTTACTCCTTGGAAGGAAAGTTATGACCAACCTAGATAGCATACTCAAAAGCAGAGACATTACTTTGCCAACAAAGGTTCGTATAGTCAAGGCTATGGTTTTTCCTGTGGTCATGTATGGATGTGAGAGTTGGACTGTGAAGAAGGCTGAGTGCCGAAGAATTGATGCTTTTGAACTGTGGTGTTGGAAAAGACTCTTGAGAGTCCCTTGGACTACAAGGAGATCCAACCAGTCCATTCTGAAGGAGATCAGCCCTGGGATTTCTTTGGAAAGAATGATGCTAAAGCTGAAACTCCAGTACTTTGGCCACCTCATGCGAAGAGTTGACACATTGGAAAAGACTCTGATGCTGGGAGGGATTGGGGGCAAGAGGAGAAGGGGATGACAGAGGATGAGATGGCTGGATGGCATCACTGACTCCATGGACGTGAGTCTCAGTGAACTCCGGGAGTTGGTGATGGACAGGGAGGCCTGGCGTGCTGCGATTCATGGGGTCGCAAAGAGTCAGACACGACTGAGCAACTGATCTGATCTGATATTTTTTTCTGCATTTATTCCTTTGCCTTTCCTACTGTTCTTTTCCCCTTGCAGTTAATCTTTAATGCATATAAATCTTCTTCATCTACCTGTTTAACTTTGCATATCTATTCTTTCCTTTTTTCCATTCCTCTCAACATATGTGTTAGTTTTGTTTTCATTGCTTTATTCCCCACTTGGCATCTTACTTTAGTTTTGTTTTCCAGTTTGTGCTTTAGTTAGTTTTGTTCTTAACTGGTAAATAAAATTTTTTATTTCCTTTGTTCACCAGATCAATCTATTGTGCTTTATTTTTGTTGAACTGTTTTGATTTTGCTTATGGGTGTATATATCAATAACCTCAGATATGCAGATGACACCACCCTTATGGCAGAAAGTGAAGAGGAATTAAAAAGCCTCTTGATGAAAGTGAAAGTGGAGAGTAAAAAAGTTGGCTTAAAGCTCAACATTCAGAAAACAAAGATCATGGCATCCAGTCCCATCACTTCGTGGGAAATAGATGGGGAAACAGTGGAAACAGTGTCAGACTTTATTTTTCTGGGCTCCAAAACCACTGCAGATGGTGACTGCAGCCATGAAATCAATGGACATGAGTCTGGGTGAACTCTGGGAGTTGGTGATGGACAGGGAGGCCTGGTGTGCTGTGATTCATGGGGTCGCAAAGAGTCAGACATGACTGAGTGACTGATCTGATCTGATCTGATCTGATGGGTGTATATGTGTATACTCCATTATTTTAATTATTATTTGCTTGATTTTGTAACTGTCATTTGTCTGAGGTTCATCTTTGGTTTATTGTTTTGGGGTATTTGTTTTAATCTCACTTAATACCATAACAAACCACTTGTGGAATCTTCCTTCCTGACCAGAGGTCAAGCCCTGAGCCTTTGGAGTAGGAGCACTGACTCCAAGACCCTAGACTCCCAGAGAACTAACCCTAGAGAGTATCAAATAGTGAGAACTCACACAAAGGAAACCACCTGAATACAAGACCCAGCATCACCCAACCACCAGTAGCACCCTGTGCAGGACGCCTCATCTAAACAACAGCAAAACAAAAATACAAACCCAATCACCAGCAGACAGGATTACCACCTCACTCAGCCTTGCCCATCAGAGGAAAAACAAATAAACCAACAACAACAACAACAACAAATTCAGCACAAATCTCACCCTATACGAAGCTTAAACAAACCACTGGACCAACCTTAGGAGAGCAGAAATCAAAAAGAAGAAAGAATTCAACCATGAAGGCTGGGAAAAGGAGACCTCAAACACAATAAATTAAAAAAAAATAATAAAAGACAGAGAAATACTACATAAATGAAGGAGCAAACCAGAAACACAGAAGTCCAAATAAATGAAGAGGAAATAGGCAAGCTACCTGAAAAATAATTCAGAATAATGATAGTAAAAATGATCAAAAACCTTGAAAGAAAAATGGAGAAAATGCAAGAATCAATTAACAAAGACCTAGAAGAATTAAAGAATAAACATGCAGAGGCAAACAACACAATTACTGAAATTAAAAATACTCTAGAAGGAATCAATACCAGAATATCTGAAGCAGAAGAACGAATCAATGAGCTGGAAGATAAAATGGTGGAAATAACTTCTGAAGAGCAGAATAAAGATGAAAAGAACTGAAGATAGTCTCAGAGACCTCTAGGACAATATCAAATGCACCAGCGTTTGAATTATAGGGGTCCCAGAAGAAGAAGAGAAAAAGAAAGGGTATGAGAAAAAATTTTGAAGAGATTATAGTTGAAAATTTCCCCAACATGGAAAAGGAAATGGTCAATCAAGTCCAAGAAGTACAAAGAATCCCATACAGGATAAAACCCAAGGAGAAACATGCCAAGACACATACTAATCAAACTAACAGACTAAACACAAAGAGAGAATATTAAAAGCAGCAAGGGAGAAGCAACAAGTAACATACAATGGAAACCCCATATGCTTAACAGCTGATCTTTCATCAGAAACTCTGCAGGCCAGAAGGGAATGGCAGGATATATTTTAAGTACGAAAGGGAAAAATCTACAACCAAGATTGCTGTACCCAGCAAGGATCACATTCAAAATTGATGGAGAAATAAAAAGCTTCTCAGACAAGCAGAAGTTAAGAGAATTCAGTATCACCAAACCAGCTTCACGACAAATGTTAAAGGGACTTACATAGTCAAGAAATACAAGAAAAGAAAAAAGATCTACAAAATCAACCCCAAATAAGAAAATGGCAATAGGAACATATATATCAATAATTACTTTACATGTAAATGGGCTAAATGTGCCAAGGAAAAGACACAGACTAGCTGAATGGATACAAAAGCAAGACCCATATATATGCAGTCTACAAGAAACCCACTTCAGACCTAAAGACGCATATAGACTGAAAGTGAGAGGATGGACAAATATATTCCATGCAAATGGGAAGCAAAAGAAAGCTGGAGTAGCAACCCTCATATCAGACAAAATAGATCTTAAAGAAGACTACAAGAGATAAGGAAGAACACTATATAATGATCTAGGGATCAATCCAAGAGAAAGATATAACAATTGTAAATATCTATGCACCCAACATAGGAGCACCTCAATACATAAGACAAACACTGCAGCTGCTACAGCTAAGTCACTTCAGTCATGTCGAACCCTGTGTGACCCCATAGACGGCAGCCCACCAGGCTCCCCAGTCCCTGGGATTCTCCAGGCAAGAACACTGGAGTGGGTTGCCATTTCCTTCTCCAATGCATGAAAGTGAAAAGTGAAAGGGAAGTCGTTCAGTCGTGTCTGACTCTTCGCGACCCCATGGACTGCAGCCTACCAGGCTCCTCCATCCATGGGATTTTCCAGGCAAGAGTATTAGAGTGGGGTGCCATTGCCTTCTCTGAAGACAAACACTAACAGACATAAAAGGAGAAATTGACAGTAACACAATAATAGTAGACTTGAACACCCCACTCACACCAATAGACAGATCATCAAATCAGAAAACTAATAAGGAAACACAAGTCTTAAATGATACATTAGATGAGATGGATCACATTTATATCTTCAGGACATTCCATCCAAATGCAAAAGAGTGCACCTTCTTCTCAAGTGCACATGGAACATTCTCCAGGATAGACCATATCTTGGGTCACAAGTCAAACCTCAGTAAATTTAAGAAAATTGAAATCGTTATCAAGCATCTTCTCCAACCACAACACTATAAGACTAGATATCAATTACAAGAAAAAAAAAAAAAAACTGTAAGAAACACAAACACATGGAGATTAAACAACATGTGTCTAAATAACCAACAAGTTACTGAAGAAATCAAAAGGGAAATCAAAAAATTTCTAGAAACAAATGACAATGAAAGCACGGCAACTCAATACCTATGGGATGCAGCAAAAGCAGTTCTAAGAAGGAAGTTTATAGCAATACAATCCTACCTCAAGAAACAAGAAAAACATCGAATAGACAACCTAACTTTCCACCTAAAACAACTGGAAAAAGGAGAACAAAAACCCCACAAAGTTAGTAGAAGGAAAGAAATCATAAAAATCCAAGCAGAAATAAATGAAAAAGAAATGGAAGAAACAGTAGTAAAGATTAATAAAACTAAAAGCTGGTTCTTTGAGAAGATAAGCAAAATTGACAAACCTTTAGCCAGACTCATCAAGAAAAAAAGAGAAGAATCAAATCAACAAAATTAGAAATGAAAAAGGAAAGGTTACAACAGACAACGCAGAAATGCAAAGGATTATAAGAGACTATTATGAACAACTATATGGCAATAAAATGGATAACCTGGAAGAAATGGACAGATTCTTAGAAAAGTTCAATCTTCCAAGACTGAACCAGGAAGAAATAGAAATTATGAACAACCCAATTACAAGCACTGAAATTGAAGTTGTGATAAAAAATCTCCCCAAAAACAAAAGCCCAAACCAGATGGCTTCACAGGAGAATCCTATTAAACATTTAAAGAAGAGCTAATACCTATCCTTCTGAAACTCTTTCAAAAAATTGCAGAGGAAGGAACACTTCCAAACTCTTTCTACGAGGCCACCATCACCCTGATATCAAAGCCAGACAATGACAACACAAAAAAAGAAAACTACAGGCCGATATCACTGATGAACAGAGATGCAAAAATCCTCAACAAAATGTTAGCAAACAGAATTCAGCAACACATCAAAAAGCTCATACACCATGATCAAGTTGGGTTTATTCCAGGGATGCAAGGATTCTTCAATATACAGAAATCAATCAATGTGATATACCATATTAACAAATTGAAAGATAACATATGATCATCTCAATAGATGCAGAAAAAGCCTTCAGCAAATTTCAGGACCCATTTATGATTAAAACTCTTCAAAAAATGGGCATAGAAAGAACCTACCTCAACATAGTAAAGGCCATATATGATAAGCCTACAGCAAACATTATTCTCAGTGGTGAAAAACTGAAAGCATTCCTCCTAAGATCAGGAACAAGACAAAGGTGTCCAGTTTCACCACTATTATTCAACATAGTTCTGGAAGTCCTAGCTACAGCAATCAGAGAAGAAAAAGAAATAAAAGGAATCCAGGTCAGAAAAGAAGAAATAAAGCTCTCACTGTTTGCAGATGACAATACTGTACATAGAAAACCCTAAAGATAGTATCAGAAAATTACTAGAGCTATTCAGTGAATTTATCAAAGTTGCAGGATACAAAATCAATACACAGAAATCATTTGCATTTCTGTATACTAACAATGAAAATTCAGAATGAGAAGAAATCAATCCCATTCACCAAAAAGAATTGCAACAAAAAGAATTAAATGCAACAAATGAATTTAACAAATTTAATGCAACAAAAAGAATGAAATATCTAGGAATAAACTTACCTAAGGAGACAAAAGAACTGTAGACAGAGAATTATAAGACACTGATGAAAGAAATCAAAAGATGACATAAACAGATGGAGAGATATTCCATGTTCCTGGGTAGGAAGAATCAATATTGTGAAAATGACTATACTACCAAATGCAATCTAAAACTCAATGCCGCCCCTATCAAATAACCAATGGCATTTTTCACAGAACTAGAACAAAAAATTTCACAATTCATATGGAAACACAAAAGACCCCAAATAGCCAAAGCAGTCTTGAGAAAGAAGAATGGAGCTGGAGGAATCAACATTTCTGACTTCAGATTATACTACCAACCTACAGTCATCAAGATAATATGGTACTGAAACAAAAATAGAAACATAGACCAATGGAACAAGATAGAAAGCCCAGAAAGAAACCCATGCACCTATGGTATCTTATTTTTGACAAAGGAGGCAAGAATATACAATGGGACAAAGACAGCCTCTTCAATAAATGGTACTGGGAAAACTGGACAGCTACATGTCCAGAATGAAATTAGAATACGTCCTAATACTGTACACAAAGATAAACTCAAAATGGATTAAAGACTGAAATGTAAGACCAGAAACTATGAAACTCTTAGAGGAAAACATAGGCAGAACACTTGATGACATAAATCAAAGCAAGAACATCTATGACCCACCTCCTAGAGTAATGGAAATAAAAACAGAAGTAAACAAGTGGGACTGATTAAACTTAAAAGATTTTGCACAGCAAAGGAAACTCTAAGCAAGGTGAAAAGACAGCCCTCAGAATGGGAGAAAATAATAGCAAATGAAACAACTGACAAAGGATTAATTTCCAAAATATACAAACAGCTCATGCAACTCAATACGAGAAAAACAACCAACCCCATCAAAAAATGGGAAGAAGACCTAAACAGACACTTCTCCAAAGAAGACATACAGATGGCTAACAAACACATGAAAGATGGTCAACATCACTCATTATTAGAGACATGCACATCGAAACTACAATGAGATATCACCTCACACCAGTCAGAATGGCCATCATCAAAAAGTCTACAGACAATAAATGCTGGAGAGGGTGTGTAGGAAAAGGGAACACTCTTGCACTGTTGGTGGGAATGTAAATTGATACAGCCACTATGGAAGATGGTATGGAGATTCCTTAAAAAACTAGGAATAAAAACACCATATGACCCAGCAATCCTACTCCTAGGCATATACTCTGAGAAAACCAAAATGGAAAAAGACACACATATCCCATTGTTCATTGCAGCACTATTTACAATAGCTAGAACATGGAAGCAACCTAGATGTCCATCGACAGATGAATGGATTAAGAAGTTGTTTTACATATATATGATGGAATATACTCAGCCATAAAATGGAACACATTTGAGTCAGTCCTAATGAGGTGAAGGAACCTAGAACCTATCATACAGAGTGAAGTAAGTCAGAAAGAGAAAGATAAATATCGTATTCTAATGCATATATATGGAGAAGGCAATGGCAACCCACTCCAGTACTCTTGCCTGGAAAATCCCATGGATGGAGGAGCCTGGTGGGCTGCAATCCATGGGGTTGCGAAGAGTCGGACACGACTGAGCGACTTCACTTTCACTTTTCACTTTCATGCATTGGAGAAGGAAATGGCAACCCACTCCAGTGTTCTTGCCTGGAGAATCCCAGGGATGGGGGAGCCTGGTGGGCTGCCGTCTACGGGGTAGCACAGAGTCGGACACGACTGGAGTGACTTAGCAGCAGCAACGCATATATATGGAATCTAGAAAAATGGTACTGAAGAATTTATTTACAGGGCAGCAGTAGAGAAACAGACATAGAGAGTAGACTTATGGACATGGGGAGAGGGGAGGAGAGGGTGAGATGTATGGAAACAGTAACATGGAAACTTACATTACCATATGTAAAATGGATAACCAATGGGAATTTGCTGTATGTCTCAGGAAACTCCAATAGGGACTCTGTATCAACCTAGAGGGGTGGGGTGCTGAGGGAAATGGGAGGGAGGTTCAAAAGGGAGGGAATATGTGTATACCTATGGCTGATTCATGTTGAAGTTTGACAGAAAACAACAAAATTCTGTAAAGCAATTATCTGTCAATTAAAAAATAATTTAAAATAATAGTTTGCATCTGCTCATCCCAATTCCCAATCTGTCTCTCTCTGTTGGCAACCGTGGGTATGTTCCCTGTGCCTGTGAGTCTGTTTCTGGTTTGTAGATAAGTTCATTTGTACCACGTTTTAATCCCACGTATGTGATATCACGTTGTGTTTGTCTTTCTCTGACTGACTTCACTTACTATGATAATCTCTAGGTCCATGTTGCTGCAAACGGCATCTGTTGATGGGCATTAACATTGTTTTCATGTTTTGACTATTGTAAATAGTCCTGCTATGAACATAGGACCGCATGTATCTTTTCAAATTATAGTTTTGTTTATATACATTATATATATATATATAAGTCCAGGAGCCAGACTGCTAGATCATATGTCAATTCAAGTTTTAGTTTTTTGAGGAACCTCCATACTGTTTTCCATAGTGGCTGCAGGAGTCCATTCTTGATGCACAGCAAAACATCTTTAGAATCGCCTCTCAGTTTCAGTCACTCTCAAATTCCTCCTCACTACTGGCAGCTGCTCCTCCTCATTCCCTCTCAACTCCCAATTTAGGACTTTGTTGTTTTTGCTTTTTAAAAACTTAAATATTTTCTTTTTTAAAAAAATTTATTTACTTTTGGCTGCACTGGGTCTTCACTGCTGCTTCCAAACTTTCTCTAGTTGTGGCCCTTGGGAGCTACTCTGTAGTTGTGGTGTGCAGGCTTCTCATTGCGGTGGCTTCTCTTGTTGCAGGGCACGGGCTCTAGAGCACGTGGGCTCAGCAGTTGCAGCTCCCATGCTCCAGACTGCAGAACTAGTAGCTGTGGCACAGGGGCTCAGCTGCCTCACAGCATGTGAGATCTTCCAGGACCAGGGATTGGACCCATGTCCCCTGCATTGGCAGTGGGTTCACCACTGGACCACCAAGGGAGGTCCTTAGGACTTTTTAAAACCAGCTTTTTACCATGCCCCATCCCCTTCATTCTTGTTTCTTTCTGATGGACATCTTCTTGTCCACGAGTCACATGCTGGCAGGCGGGTAGGGCCACACTGCCTGTGGATTGTTGTGTTTGGCTTCTGCAACAATCCAAATTTGGTTTAATTTGAGAAATGGTTAGATCTGACCACAAGGGGGCTCCCTTCTGGCCCGGCAGAGTGGAGTCCTGCATCTCACCTGCTTTTGCTTCACAGGCCCAACTCTCTGCTGCTTCTCCGCCGCTGGCCTCACCACTGCACCCCTGCCCTGCTCTGCCAGCATTTTGCTCTGTGCCCCTTGCTCCAGCTTCACACCCAGCTCCCCACGCTGACTCTGAGATGGAGGAGAAAGGAGTGTGCCCAGTGGACAAGCCAGGATTTTCTTTAGGGGGCAGAATGCAGGAAGGGAAAGAGGCAGAGAATATACACAGGATAAAAAAGCTTGTCCCTGTTAACATGTAAAATTGCAAACTCTCATAAATGCTGTGAAGGAAAAGAGCATAGATTCTTGCTCAGTTCCTGCCAACACCAAGACGATGCGGCACGGCCTCTGTGGAAGGAGTCCCATGGGCCTGGGCTGAAGGACACATGGGGTCTGCTGCACCCGTGTCAGCACTGCTCTGGTGACATGGGGAACCTGGCGAGGGCTGCTGTGAGCCTTCGCTCTGCGGAGTGTCGTGGCTCTGCTCTGTTTTAAGAAGGAAACCAGGAATGAGCTGATGGGTTTGTTCTGGCAGCAAGATGCGGAGCTCGCTTAGGAAAGGAAGACCAAGGTTTATTATGATTGGGTGAAGCCCTTAATTGCCACTTTGGATGAAGCTTAGTTTTAAAAATTCATATTCTGTAGCCAAAGGGCCTCTCCTCTTACAGAAGTACTATGGCTAATTAATGGCTGGGCATCTTGTAAGAGGAGGCTATTTATTTTTAGTAAAAGCTTCTTGGAATTTTCCTGACTTCTGCCTCCTTCCAGTGCCCTTGGCTGCCAGAGGATGTTAACAGGCCTGAGTAGGGCTGAACTTTGCTCACGGCCAGTGAGCCTCTTCCTGGGATTCTTCTTTTTGGGGGAGGGAATGAGCATGGCTCTGGCTCCTCTCCGCCTGCCCCCAGCTGGTGGCCCAGCTGCTGAGGCAAGAGCCAGAACCCAGTGGTAGGCCCTCCGGTTCCCCTCCAGAGATGGTGAGCTTTCCCTTCCCTGGCTTAGAGGCCAAGAAGGGTGTGGAGAAGTCCATCAGCCCAGTGACAAGGGGCTGAGAAGTCAGGCAAGGCTCTGAGGTATACAGATATCCCTGGCTGTCTCGCCGTTGTCCATCCGGGTTCACTCCTTACCCCCCTCTTCCAGCTCAGGACCTGACAAGGCTCACCTGTGTGGACCGACCACAGCTCCCCCGCCCCCTGGCTTTCTGCCTTCCCTGGGGTTTGGCCAGTGTGGAACACCAGCAGGAGATGGAGGTGGGTGTATCATTCCCTGGCCCTGTGCCGTGCGGCTACAGCTCTCATCAGGAGAGCCTCTTCACACAGCTTGCTCCGTTCAGATTCCGGAAGCCAGGTTCAGCTCTTCCCATCAGAGCAGGGGCAGTAATGGAGCCCCACCACGGCTAGCCCATTGCTGCCCACACCTTGGCAAAGAGTTTGCTTACTCAACCCTCCATTAACCTTGTTTGAGTGTGCCCTCTGTTTCCTGCAAGAACATGGACTGATAACCAGATCTTCCAGAATTGCCTTTCCTGGGGAGCAGTGAGAGAGTCAGCCAGGACTGGGGCCTAAACTGCCGTGTGCAGACAAGGCCTTGTGCAGGCCTGTGATTTTGCTCTCCTTCCCCTTCAGCCTTTCTCTCGTGATGCAGAAGGAGCCCCTGGAGGACTTGGGCCTCACGAGAAAAAGGCTGAAGGGAAAGGAGGGCAAAATCACAGGCCCTCACAAGGCCTTGTCTTCTTCCATCTTCTTGGATGGCTCTCTGTCACTTGTCTAGCTTCTGGCAAATTAGGAGACAACAGCAAAAACATATGGATTCTCAAAAGAACTGGCGTGTGTGTTTAAACCATGTTCAAATGTAGGTTCATTCCAGGCCTGAAGGGTTTGGGCTCACTGGAAGGTTTTGGATTTCAAGGCAGAAGGCTCTGGAGGGTAACATGAGTAGATGGAATAAGGAGAAGGTTAGCAAGGAGAAGCAAGGGGAAGGTTTTTACTTTGGCATTGTACACCCTTGCTTGCTTGAAGGAGTAGATTTTGGTGTCCTTTCCCTCTGCTAAGTAGCCATTGTCACGTGAGGCTGTCACACATGGGCCTTACGTTAGTTTCTTCCGATATGTAAAACACTCTTTCCTGTTTTCTCTCATGTGCTGTGTTGTGCTTAGGTGCTTAGTCGTGTCCAACTCTTTGCGACCCCATGGACTGTAGCCCGCCAGGCTCCTCTATCCGTGGGAATCTCCAGTAGAATACTGGAGTAGGCTGCCATGCCCTCCCTCCTTCATGCCCTCCCTCCCTCCAGGGAATCTTCCCAACCCAGGTATTGAACCTAGGTCTCCTGCATTGTAGGCAGATTCTTTACCATCTGAGCCACCATAATTCTTGGAAAGAAGCACAGGGACACATATATACATGACATTTTAAGGGCCTTTGAACCTTTCTGTGTGTAGTAAATCCTTGCCTTCTTAGTTCAATAAAGACAACTTTAAAGTAAGATGTTATAGGAATGAAATTTTAGTCCAATGCAATACTTCAAAGAATCATGTACAAAGGCCCTGAGGTGAGGCTAGAGGGTCAGGGGTAAAATAAATAGAAACAGATGCATTTAAAATTACTGGTTTCACAAACTCCTCCAGAAAATAGAAGAGGAATATTTTCCAACCCTTTTTATTAAGTCAGTATTACCCTGATCCCTGAACTAGACAAGAGCATTACAAGAAAACTACTGAACCAAAACCCTCATAAACATATATGTAAAATCCTTAACAAAATACTGGTAAATCAAATTCAGTAATATATAAAAATAATAAATCAGGACTGTCAATGAAGGGAGATTTATCAAAGAAGTACAAGATTACTTCAACATCTGAAAATCAGTCAATGTAATTCACCATATCAGTAAGCTCAAAAAGAAAAATCATATTATTATCTGAAACAATGCGGGGTGGGGGGGGAAGCATTTTATGAAGTCCAAAATCTATTCATAATGGAAACTTTATATAGGCTTGCAATGGAAGGAGATGTATATACAGGTGGCACAGTGGTAAAGAATCCACCTGCCAATGCAGGAGATGGAGGTTCAATCCCTGGGTCAAGAAGATTCCCCTGGAGAAGGAAATGGCAACTCACTCCAGTGTTCTTGCTGGGATAATCCCATGGACAGCAGGAGCCTGGAGGGTCACAGTCCATGGGGTCACAAAGGGTCGGACACGACTGAGCGACTGAGCACACCCAAACCTGAAATAGGGAATCAACAAAAGGCTGTAGTTAACGCAGTACTTAGTGGTGAAATTCTGAATGTTTTACCTTAAAGGCTGGGAACAAAGTGGAGGTGTCTGCTCTCATCACTCATGGTCAACGTTGTCCTGGTGGTTCTAGCCAGTAGTAAGGGAAGAAAAATAAATAAGAGACTCATATATCTTGGAAAGGAAAAAGGAAAACTATCTTGATTAGCAAATAACATAATTATCTACATAGAAAATCCCAAGAAATCATAACAATTACTTAACTGCTATGTGAATGTAGTGAGTTGAGACAACACATAGTCAATATAAAAGGTGAATTATATTTCTCCTTATTATCAATGAGCAATTGGAAATTGAAGCAAAAAATACAGCTTCTGATAGCATGAAAATGAAATGCTCAAAGAGAAATTCAACAAAATATTTATAATACCTGTACATTGCCGAGAAAAATCAGAGATCTGCAGAGATAGATCTATACACTGTGCTTTTGGATTGAAATTCTCAATATTGTTTAAGATATCAGTTCTTCCTCAAATTGATCAACACGTTGAACAAGTCCCAGTGAAAATTCCAGGAAGCTGCTCCTTTTTAGAAATTGAAAAGCGGATTCTTAAATTTATATGGAAATGCAAAAGACCTAGAATAGCCAAAATAATTTTGAAAAAGAGGAACAAAGATGTGGTGTTCATAATATCAGATTTTAAGACTTAATATAAAATTATGGTAATAAAGGCAGTATGGTATTGGTATAAAAAGGGACATGTATATCAATAGAAAGTTAGAAATATTTGATTGGCCAAAAGTTCGTTCAGGATTTTCTGTAAGATATTGTGGGAAAGCCAGAATGAATTTTTTGGCCAACCAGTAGAGCCACACACGTACGCACACTGAGTCACTCAGTCCGACTCTCTGCAACTCCATGGACTGTAGCCCGCCAGGCTCCTCTGTTCATGAGATTCTCCAGGCAAGAATACCAGAGTGAGTTGCCATGCCCTCCTCCAGGGGATCTTCCCGACCCAGGGATCGAACTGCGTCTCTTACCTATCCTGCATTGGCAGACGGGTTCTTTACCACTGGCCCTACCTGGGAAGCCCATAGTATAGTCAACTGAATTTTGACAAAGATACTAAGCTAATCGGGTGAAAAAAAGGACCTTTTAGAAAATTGTGCTGGACAGTTGAAAAAATTGGACATCCACATGTAAAAACCACAAATTTCAACCCTTACGTTGCAGCATGTATAAAAGTCAACTTGAAAAGCATCATCCCACAAAGTGGACAGACTGACACAGAGAAGAGAGTAGGGGCCTTAGGGTCCTAAGTCAGACAGATCCCAGTCCTGGATCTGTCACTTACTAATCTTAGCTTTGAGCAAATACTTTAAACCTCCTGAGTCTTGGTTTCCTTTTCTGTAAAATAGGGACATGATACCTGCCTTGCAAGGGTGTCTGTAAATATTAAATGGGACCTATATTAACATGTCAAGAATCCAGCATGTAGAATTTCTCAACCAACAGTTGTTGTTATCATCATCATTATCAATTATTGTTGTTGGTGTTCAGTCACTCAGGTGTGTCTGACTTTTTGTGACCCCATGGACTGCAGCACACCAGGCCTCCCTGTCCTTCACCATCTCCCAGAACTTGCTCAGACTCGTATCCATCGAGTTGGTGATGCCATCGAACCATCTTGTCCTCTGTCGTCCCCTTCCCCTCCTGCCTTCAATCATTCCCAGCATCAGGGTCTTTTCTAATGAGTCAGTTCTTCGCGTCAGGTGGCCAAAGTATTGAAGCTTCAGCTTTAGCATCAATTCTTCCAGTGAATATTCTGGGTTGATTTCCCTTAGGTTTGACTGGTTTGATCTTCTTGCAGTGCAAGGGACTCTCGAGAGTCTTCTCCAGCAAAACAGTTCAAAAACATAAATTCTTCCATGCTCAGCCTTCTTTATGGTCCAAATCTCACACCCAAACATGACTACTGGAAAAACCATAGCTTTGACTAGACGGACCTTTGTTGGCAAAGTAAATGTCTCTGTTTTTTAATATGCTTTCTAGATTTGTCATAACTTTTCTTCCAAGGAGCAAGCATCTTCTAATTTCATGGCTATAGTCATCATCCACGGTGATTTTGGAACCCAAGAAAATAAAATCTTTCACTGTTTCCATTGTTTCCACATCTATAAGTCATGAAGTGAAGGGACCAGATGCCACAATCTTAGTTTTTTGAATGTTGAGTTTTAAGCCAGCTTTTTCAGGCTCCTCTTTCACTTTCATCAAGAAGCTCTTTAGTTCCTCTTTGCTTTCTGTCATAAGAGTGGTGTCATCTACATATCTGAGTTTATTGATATTTCTCCCATAAGTCTTGAATTCCAGCTTGTGATTCATCCAGCCTATCATTTAGCATCATGTACTCTGTGTGTAAATTAAATAGGGTGACAATATACAGCCTTGACACACTCCTTTCCTAGTTTTGAACCAGTCTGTTGTTCCATGTTCGGTTCTAACTATTGCTTCTTGATCTTTATACAGGTTTCTCAGGAGGTAGGTAAGGTGATCTGGTATTCCCATCTCTTGAAGAATTTTCCACAGTTTGTTGTGATCCACACAGTCAAAGGCTTTAGCATAGTCAAGGAACCAGAAGTAGATGTTTTTCTGGAATTCTCTTGCTTTTTCTGTGATCCAATGGATGTTGGCTATTTGATCTTTGGTTCCTCTGCCTTTTCTAAATCCAGCTTGTATGTCTGGATGTTCTCAGTTCACATACCGGTGAAGCCTAGCTTGGAAAATTTTGAGCATGCTAGCATGTGAAATGAGCACAGTTGTATGGTTTTGAACATTCTTTGGCATTGCCCCTCTTTGGGATTGGAATGAAAACTGACCTTTTCCATTCCTGTGGCCACTGTTGTTTTCCAAATTTGCTGGCATGTTGAGTGCAGCACTTTCACAGCATCATTTTTTAGGATTTGAAATAACTGAGCTGGAATTCCATCACCTCTACTAGGATTGTTAGTAGTGATGCTTCCTAAGGCCCATTTGACTTCACACTCCAGGATGTCTGGCTGTAAGTGAGTGATCACACCATCATGGTTATCTGAGTAATGAAGATCTTTTTGTATAGTTCTTCTGTGTATTCTTGCCACTTCTTCTTAATATCTTCTGCTCTGTTAGGTCCATACCATTTCTGTCCTTTATTATACCTTTATTATGTCCTTTATTATATATCATTGCATGAAATGTTCCCTTGGTATCTCTAATTTTCTTGAAGAGATCTCTAGTCTTTCCCATTCTATTGTTTTCCTCTATTTCTTTGTGTTGATCACTGAGGAAGGCTTTCTTATCTCTCCTTGCTATTCTTTGGAACTCTGCATTCAGATGGGTATATCTTTCCTTTTCTCTTTCGCCTTTAGCTTCTCTTCTTTTCTCAGCTATTTGTACGGCCTTCTCAGACAACCATTTTGCTTTTTTGCATTTCTTTTTCTTGGAGATGGTCTTGATCACTGCCTCCTGTACAATGTCATGAACCTCTGTCCATAGTTCTTTAGTCACTCTGTCTATCAGATATATTCCGTTCAATCTATTTGTCACTTCCACTGTATAATCATAAGGGATTTGATTTAGGTCATACCTGAATGGCCTAGTGGTTTTCCTTACTTTCTTCAATTTAAGTTTGAATTTTGCAATAAAGAGTTCATGATCTGAGCCACAGTCAGCTCCTGCTCTTGTTTTTGCTGACTGTATAGAGCTTCTCCATCTTCGGCTGCAAAGAATATAATCAGTCTGATTTCAGTATTGACCATCTGGTGATGTCCATGTGTAGCCTAATTATTTAATTAGACTTGATTAGAAGTGCTCTAAAAAATCAGAATGTGTGGTTAGGCAAGGAAGAGGTCAACCTGAAGTTGATATGGCTATTTCATTTTATTTATAACTAAGCATTGTTCTATGATGGCTTTAAGGTAAATTATATATAAACAAAAGGATAAAAATAATCACAGGAGCCTATGACAAGGAAATGGGCAGAAAATTATAATATTAATATCAAGAAATGCATATTCTGAAGATCTTGATAGTTGCTATGGATGAGTCACAGTTTGGCTTTGACAATTCAACATAAAGAAGAAGATACACTGAGTTTCAAGATTCATTCTTTCCACCAGCTACAAACAAGCTAGGTGGTGAGCAAAATGCATAGCCTACGATCTTGGTATGTTGCTAGAGATAAGTCACTAATTTGACTTTGAAATTTTTAATAATTCAATGTAAAAAGGAAGATATGCTTAGCTTCAAGGTTCACACTTTCACTAACTACCAATAAGCTAGGTCATGAGAAGAAATACATATTTTCCTTACACCCCAGAGACCTCAAACAGAGGAAGCACAGTCGTGAAGTGGATGGTTTCCCAACCACAACCCCCATAACCTCAGAAGTGAGTTTCTTATAAAATCCTTCAGTATTGGCCAAATCACAGATCTACACCTCTGTAAAAAGCATGAGACTCACATGGTTTGAAGTAATCCTAAGGTAAAAATTTTAAATATCTAAAGAATGTTTGTGTGGCTTTTCAAGCCAGCCCTTCTAAATAGTTCTTGAAACTTTTGGTAAGTGTTGGAGAGCAGAGAGTTCAAAATTGTAATTTCTGGCAAGAATTTCAAAGGTGAATATTTTGCTAATTAAAAGAAAAGACAGTCACAGGCTAAGAGTAGAGTAAAGATCCTTTGGAAATTAAAGAGTCTAGCTGAAATCCACCTCTGCAGAGCAGTGGGGTAAGGGACAAACTACGGGCAGGGTAGAAAATACTCCCACAAAGCAGTCCCACGGCCTGCTCTGACACACGGGGGAACAGGCAATTGAGATCCAAAGTTCTAAGCTATAGTGTGAGGCTATAATGATTTTAGTCTGGAAAAATTTCAAAGCAGATGTTAGCAATCACCCACCATGGGCACTGAAAAAAATCTCAGTAAAATACACATAGCATTTCTAATTTTAAGCAGTGTAGGTTCTGGTCAAACACTTCAAGATGAATTAGTTGCAAATCAGGTTCTCAGACAGTAAAATGATTTGACCAGTGGTAGAGAATTGCTGGATGTAAGCCACACGAAACACAGAGCACGTCTGCCAAGGATAATGAATTTGGTTTGGAGAAGTTGATCTTTCTTTCTGGTAACATTTAGATAACAGGGTTAAAAAAATTTTTTTTGAGACTACTTCTAGTACATGCTGGAAAAGTCTCTGGAAGGGAGCTGGACTGGGTCAATGGAGAGGGGGTCAGCCCAAAAAGGCTACCTGGAGGGGTGAGGCGACCCCAACAGAGACTCACACTGAAACTGGGAGCCGGAAGGAAAGCTGTTGGGCGACTTCACCTGGAGGAGGTATCACCCAAGTCAAGATTTCCAGCGGTGGTCCGGAATCAAGAAGCACCAGGCAAGAGCAGCAAATCGCCTCTGGAAACTCCACACCCAGACGGTACTAACGTCCTACTACAACTGTATCAGTTGTGGATGCTGTTGCGTGCTCTTGGATTCCTCTTTAAGGGCCAAGATGCTCATTCACCAGCTCACCGTTGAGTCCTTCTCCCGAAATTGCTCTCGGCAGGTTTTGTCCTCTCCTCGAAGCAGCCTGAGCTCTCTTCCTTTATAAGCAATGCTGGACCCTCGGGTATACCTGAAGACCATCCCAGCTTCACAACCCCCTGTGGGACTGGCTGAGACCTCTGTGTAACCAGACTTCGGTTTACCTTCTCCCTTTACATATGGACACAAAATTTCATGTAGAGTTTTTCTTTTTTTTTGATTGTTTGGAATTTATTATCTTAAAAATGGTAACATTTGTTTAAAAAAATTAAAAACACAACACCTTGGATTCACAGTAACAGGAAAAACAGTTACACAATTAAATAAAAACAACTCACAAAGAAACACACCACAACTCACAACAGCACAGGCTAAAGGCAAACAGGAGGCTTCATGGAAGGAAGGCCGGGGGCAGACAAGCGGGATGTTCCTGGCACAGCTTTGGCCTCTATACCATGCCTGGGGACCCACTTGCCTGCCCCCCACTTTCTACCCCAAGTTTAACAGCCCAGGAAAAGTGGGATAAAAAACCCTTTAATTCACTGGTCAGGCCTTCAAGGCCATGCTGAGGACCCTTTCAGGAGAGGCTAAAGGCTTCCACTGTCCTACAGACAGACACCAAGAGCCAGCAGGAGGCTGTGGTGATTGACCCTGGGAGCCAGATACATGCCTGAAAGCAAAGCGTTCCTTGGGGGTCCCTGAGTGAGAGCCCTGCGCCCCTGGTTTCTGGGGTTGGGAGTGTGCACAGCTCACTTTCTAAGACACTTGCACCACCTCCACCAGGGTGCCTGGCTGCTCTGCTCCCTTATATAGAGTTTTGAAGGGGCCTTTGACTCCCTGAAGGTGAACTGAAGGTTAAGAACCTGTCTTACAAGGTAGAAAGATAACTAAGATCCCTGATACAATGACCCTAACTAATTCTACCAGCAAGTGGGAATTGCTGGTAGAAGAGAAGTTACAGAAATCTTGGGAGAAGATGACCATGCCTTTTTATACATGTATAAATTAAATTCACATAGCATAAAATTAGCCATAAGCCATTTCAGAATGTGCAATTCTGTGGCATTTAATCCATTCATGATACAGACGCTTTATCCTCTGAGCCACCAGGGAAGCCCCATATCTAGTTATAAGAAACTTTAATTACTTCAAAGTAACTCCTGCATCCATTAAGCAGTCCCTCCCTATTCTTCTTCCTCAGCCCCTGGCAACCACTGGACTGCTTTCTGTCTTTATAGATATAGCAATTCTGGATATTTCCTATAAATAGAATCATACAATATGTGATCTTTTGGTCACATATCTTGGTCTGGCTTCTTTCACATAAACTTGATGCTTTCAAGATTCATATACATTGTATCATGTATCAGTACTTCATTCCTTTCTGTGTCTGAATACTGTTCCACTCTATGGATTTTCCGCATTTGTTTATCCATTCATCAGTTGATGGACATTGGCATTGTTTATGGTTTTTGTGACTATTTCACAGATAGAATTGTTGGACTACTTGGTAACTCTATGTTTAACTTGTTGGGAAACTGCTGAACTGTTTCCCACCATGGCTGCACCATTTTAAATTCCTATCACCAACGAGTGAGAGTTCCAGTTCCTCCGTATCTTTGCCAAGACTTGTTATTTTCTGTTTTTCACTATGGCCAACCTGTGGGTATGAAGTCATATTTAACTGGATTTTGATTTGAATTTTCTTAATGACTAATGATATTGAGCATCTTTTCATATGCTCATGGGATACCTGTATATTTGGAGAAAATGTCTAATCAAGTCATCTGCCCATTTTTAAATTGGATTGTTTGCCTTTTTGCTGTGAAGCAGTAGGAATTATTTATATGCTCTAGATACCAGACCCTTAGCAGATATATGGTTTGCAAATATTTTCTCTGATTCTGTGGGTTGTCTTTTCACTCTCTTGATAGTGTCTTTTAATGAGCAAAATTTTGTCAAAGTTCAACTTATCTGTTTTTTTGTTTTTGTTTTTGTTTTTTTTTTTTTCCGCTTGTACTTCTGGTGTCATATCTCCCTTTGTGGTTCAGCTGGTAAAGAATCCATGTTTACCAGCCATGTGGGAGACCTGCATTCAATCCCTGGCTTGGGAAGGTCCTCTGGAGAATGGAAAGGCTACCCTCTCCAGTATTCTTGTATTCTGGGCTGGGGAATTCCATGGACTGTTTAGTCCATGGGGTCACAAACAGTCAGACATACCTGAGCGACTTTGACTTTCAATTTCACTTGGTATCATATCTAACAAACATTGCTAAATCCAAGGTCATGAGGATTTACCATTACATTTTCTTCTAAGATATGCAATGGCAGAGCTAGAAAAGTTGATGTCCCAAATAAAGCAAGTCTTACAAAAAGTATTAAAGATAGCTAAAAGGGAAATTAATGTTAAGAGTAAGGAAATTAGTCTTAGAGCTAGAAAGAGTCAGGGTGATAGGCCAAACATTGGGTTGACCAAAATGTTCATTCAGGGTTTTCTCAAGATGTTACAAAAAATCGGAGTGAACCTTTTGACCAACTAAATATACAGCTTGTTGTTCTCATATTTATGAAGATCAGAGAGAAATATGAACTCCTGATTGTTTCCATCTCCCCCTAACAAGGAAAATGATGTTCAGACTGAAAAGACTGAATTTTCAGTAGCACAGAGGCATGTATCAGAAGGAGAGCCTGGATATGCTGCAATAACAAACAATGCCGAAAAGACCACAAAGGTTAAATTCTCATTTAGGGAAAGTCCTTTACAGGTTCGATCAGTTTTCTAGGCAGCTGCCCTCCGTGTGTTGACTCAACATGACAGGTGACTTTGGTCCTGTGGCACTGTGACTTTGACCTGTGCTTCCACACAGGAGATGAAGGGCACAGGGATTCTCTGAAATATCTCCACATGGAAGTGGTGACAGTCTTCACTTCCTCTCACTTTGCCTTGGCAGTAGCAAGTCACGGGGCCCCTCGATTTGAGGGAGTGGGAAGGGACAGTCCTCCTGAGCATGTGGAAGGAGAGGAGCTTAGAAATGTCAATGAGCAGCAGCCAATGCCCAGCATAAGGTGTCTCTACCTCCTTTCTCAGTTCTGCTACAAACCTGCATTTCCTGACACTTGGAACATGTACAGTAAGATATAGTAAACAGAGGGTTCTCATTTGACCCTGTAATTCTGAATGGATGGAAACTCTTCTGGAGCTGCTGTGGTTTGATTATTCCTCCACTTGGTCCCTGCCAGTGTCATGGTCTGTGTGGGTAGAATGAAAAGACCATGCCAGGGCAAAGGGGGCAGGTCTTGGGTGGGAGCAGGGAAGGACTCTGGGAGCTTAAAAACAGAACACATGGCCAGTAACAGAGAACAGGTTCTTTCTAACAGACTTAGTTATTTACTATTCTCTGTTCTCTGAGGATTTAAGAATGCTGTGCCTTGGCTAAACAATGGAAATCGCTATGTTGCTAGGTTGTCCCAGAAACTGTTTTATGGGTAACTAGAAAAGTCAGATTTATGGGCAGTGCTTTAAGAGTTTTAATACATACTAATAATCTCTTAAGATTAACCACTGGGATATCCTTTATGACTGTGAACAGTGAAGAAGATTTTGCAGCTCTACAAATCTCTCCCCAGTGCCCATCCACTTCCTGATACAGTAGTGCCCAAAAAGTTTTGTGGAGTCCCTACTGTGCCTGACTTCACACCCTGCAGAGGTCTGGAGCCTGAAGTGGATTAGACTTTGAACAAGGCTGTAAACCAAGTGAGGAGGGATCCTGGGTCTCCTCTGCAGCAGTAACCCTGAAAGGGCCATTGCATAACCTCCAGGAATCCTAGAACTGGCTTCATGGATTTTTGAGTTTATAATAAGTCACTATCAACACTTGGATTTCTGGCATAAATTTTGAAATACGTCACTCCTGTTTTATCAAGAGTGGCAGTCCCACTCAGGGTAAAAAATATCAACTGAACTGGAACATTCTTGCCTTTAATGGAGATTTTGCCAGCGTTAAGATATAACTGGTAAGAGGCATTCTTTCCACTTTTCTCTAAGCTGCAGTCTACCAACTAGCAGATTGTGTGGATCAAAGATCGGCTGTAGTTCTGAAAAGAGTCAGAACTGAATTATAATTCTGAAACAAGACTGAAAATGGGGCTCCTTTGCTGACCCGGCTGGAGAACTCCCACTTAGTGGCCCCGTGTTTCCTTGGCACTTTCATAGCAGAATTCTCATGTTGTCAGCTCGGTAGCACTCTTGCTGCACAGGTTTCTTGGAAATGACACAAGAAAAGAGCCTGGGATTCTTTTTATAAGAATTGGCTGCAGAAATTAGAACCAATAATCCTCCCTGGTGTCACTGTACAACTTACTCAGAGGAGACACATCTATGGAATGGAGAATCCTTTAGATAGATTGGCCCCTTCTTCTAAAAAAAATGATGTGGGTTTAACTTCCAACAGCCAAAATCTATAAACAGGGAGAGTTGGGAAAGAATTCTGGAATAAATGGTTGAATTGAACTGAATCGTTTCAGAAGACGTATGAAACAAGAATGGAAAGAATGAATAAATATGTTGTCCCAAAAGACAAAAAACTGCAGGGATCTGGCAGGCTCTAAATCTCAAGCAGGCTGGGCCTTCATTTGGTGGGACTTTGGCATTAAATTCAGAGAAGGCGATGGCACCCCACTCCAGTACTCTTGCTTGGAAAATCCCATGGGCGGAGGAGCCTGGTAGGCTGCAGTCCATGGGGTCTCTAAGAGTTGGACACGACTGAGCGACTTCACTTTCCCTTTTCACTTTCATGCATTGGAGAAGGAAATGGCAACCCACTCCAGTGTTCTTGCCTGGAGAATCCCAGGGACGGGGGAGCCTGGTGGGCCGCCGTCTATGGGGTCGCACAGAGTCGGACACAACTGAAGTGACTTGGCAGTAGCAGTTGCATTAAATTCATGCAGATTTCAGGTAGAGCTCTAGAGGGCAGCAGAGATACGGTTTCCTTGAAAAAGGTCACTTTCAAAAATGCAAGGTACTAACATTTTTTGGTGCCAAAAAATGTTATGGTGCCAATTTTTGTTTTTGACTGATGTGTGTGTGTGTGCTCAGTCACATCCAACTCTTTGCAACCCCATGGACTGTAGCCCACCAGGCTCCTCTGTCCATGGAATTTTCCAGGCAAGAATACTGGAGTGGGTTACCATTTCATACTCCAGGGGGTCTTCCCGGCCCAGGGATGGAATCCACATCTCTTGTGTCTTCTGCATTGGCAGGAGGCTTCTTTATCATTGTACCACAAGGAAGCCCCTTTTGACTGATGTCTGGGTTTAAATAGAGTCTAGACTATTATAGAAATATGGAAATTTAGGCCTTAGAAGGCTTGCAGTATTGTCAGGTTAGTTCAGTCCACTTATTTTACATAAGAGGACCTTGGCCCCCCCCAAGGGGTTAAGTGATTTTCCCCGGGCCATCTAGTGATAGCAGCAGTTAGGACTGTCCCTCGACACCCCCCCCCGCCCCACCCCCCACACAAACTCACAAATGTGTTCTCTCTTACATTTAATCAAGGTTCTAGAAAGTATTTCTCCATTCTGAAATCATTTGGAGGCTTGAGTTCAAACACACATTCACGTCCTATTAAAAAAAGGACTGATGGACATTCCTAAGTCTGAAGCTGGTGCTTTTTAAGTGCTGTAATTAATTCAACTTAGATTTCTCCAAAGAGCCAGACCAGTTCAAATTTCCCCTGCCCATACTTCCAGGCTTTGGACTCTAGGTGGCAACATAGGACCTTTGGTTTGCTTTCCAGGAGCAGCGGCAGTCTAGATAAATTCTTTGAGGAAGAAACATGATTACTGTGGCTCTTCTTGACCCCGGTAGACTAATGGCATTTTCTCTTGGCTGAGCTGACGATCAGGGCTCAGATGTTCACTTCTTAGATGCTAAAATTATTTTCACTGTGATCCTCTGACAGTGACTTATTAAACAGGTCAGACTCCATTATGTCATCTGTTTGGCAGGGTCATATCTAGAGATTAGAGCATTTTCATTGATTTTTAAACTTCATAACATTCAGACGACTGCTGCCCCTCTTCACCGAACAGCCCCTGCCCCTTCCCCATTTTCCTCCGAGAAGTCATAGCTACCCCCTGCTCTCACCCTGGTGCCCTACCCAACGGTTTAACTCAGTGGAATCAGCTTTCAATGGGCATAAGGGACCGTCTTGAAAGAACAAAGTTTCAGAGAATGGTCTGAGTTGGGAGAGTGGCACTTCATGTATTTGTTTTCTGGATCTATAACATCCCTAAAGTAGGTTTTCTTGAGAAATGGTCTCAGAACAACATGGGATGGTTGGAGAAATGCAGAATTGCTGCGCCACACTCCAGACCTGCTGTGTCACAGTCTCTGGGGATGGCTCCTGGAACCTGTCTGTTAGCTCCTAAATAGACTGTGCAGTGGACCACAGCGGCAAAGAAGCTGCAGTTTGGGGCTGGGGGTGGGGTGGGGGAGGTTTCTGAACAGCTGGTGGCGCCATTTCCATCTCTTTTGCTGCCTCTGGTTTACTGGCCTGGTACCAGATTTTCACTGCTGAACTTGAAGGCTTAAAGTTCAGGAATAAAGATAGACCCCCATTTCCCAGTACCTGCTCATCCCTTCTTTTCCCCTATCGTAACCTGACTCCATAACACCTGAGGACACATAACCAGAAAGGTGATGTAGGATGGAAAGAACATGAACTTTGGAGCCACAGACAACCAGGATTGAATCTTGACTCAATTGTCAGATGATTTCCCTTGCAAGGGCTTCAGTTTCGTCAGTTAACACAGTCACAACCATTTGGATATAGCCAACTGTTAAGGTTTAAGGAATATTTTCTTCCAGTATTTTTTCTCATTTTCTTCCCTCACTTTAAGTTTTAAAAATATGATTTTAAATTTCATGATAAATATATTATTATTAAAGATACTCAAATGATACAGATGAGATTAAAGTCCCCTTTAACCTTCCCAATCCAAAAGCCTAACCAAGTAGGATTGTGCTCTGCATCGTTTCAAAACATGTTTTCATGAAGTGATGTCAGATTTTCGGAGTCTCTCCAAGTTAGCACATTTAGATCCATTTAGTCCTTTTGAACTGCTGCAGGGCACAGCCTTTTCTCTAGGACTAGAGAGTCTTAAAAAATTGTACACATAATTTTGCACACTACTTTCTCCATTTCACATATGTCGTAAATATTTTCCTGTCTCATTATATGTTCCTCAGAAAATATGATTTTAATTATTTCATTGTAAAGTGTTAATCACTCAGTTGTGTCCAACTCTTTGTGATCCCATGAACTGTAACCTGTCGGGCTCCTCTGTCCATGGAGTTCTCCATGGCAAGAATACTAGAGTGGGTTGCCATTTCCTGCTCCAGGGGATCTTCCTGACCCACAGATTGAACCTGGGTCTCCCACATTGTAGGCAGATTCTTTATTGTCTGAGCCACCAGAGAAGCTCTGTACATTTAATTTTGCATATTACTTTTTCCATTTCAAATATGTGGTAAATATTTTTCCATCTTATTATATATACATTCTTCAGAAAACACAGTTTTAATCATTTCATAGCATTCCAGCATTAAACATACTAAAATTAATAATTCTCCAATTATCCGATATTTAGGTTGTGTTCAGTTTTTTTTGGGGGGGAGGGGCTGCACTGTGTCGCATGTGGGATCTAGTTCTCCAAGCAGAGATAGAACCCATCCCCCCTGCATTGAAAATGCAGTCTTAACTGCTGGACCCCCAGGGAAATCCCATTTTCAATTTTTGATCAATTGTTCCTTTTTAAAGATCATCTCAGTGGCTCCTTACACTCATCGTTCCCACTGCTCCCTTACTTAGGGATTGTTTTTTTGTTGTAGCTGAATAATTGAGGTCCTTAAAAAGGGGCTGATGGGATCAAGGTCGTTTTGTAGTTTCTGCACTCACCTTAGGAACAAATTGCTCTATGAGTGAAGATGGATGTTGAATTTTAACTTCTTAAATTTCTGTTGAAACTCCACTCTCCTCAGCCAAATAACTGAAGCAAAATGAAGGTGTCTTTCCAGAACTGTTTACTTTGAGCAGGTGAGCATTTTCACAATTAGAAGGGAAGCTTGCAATCAGTTTCTTTAATGGAAAAGGCTCTCTTATAGAATTAATCCATGCATGGCTCAGAGGAAGTAAGACTCTCTGAAATTGATTGGCTTAAAGGGGCTCCTTAAAATCAGAAATACTTGGCTCGTTCATCTCCTCGGCTGGGTGATTGACAGAGGTCTTCAAACCATCATCCTTCATGGGAGGTACTTGGCACAGGATCCATGTGATTTTAGAGCTTCTGGATTAGAATCAATTAAATCCATAAATAGAAATGAACTGCCATCATTATCCCCTGAATAACATCCCAACATCTTCATCTGGCCCACTCCAGTGTCAGGCAGGAGTTATAGACAGGCTTGCTGCCCCGGAAGGGAAAGCCTTACATACAAATACTGAGAGTAATGATCATGAGAAGAAGATGCACCGGGTTTTAAGTGAAACTTGAACTTGAATATCTGTTTTGCCCTTTGAAAAATACAGGCGGAGCAGAAGACAGCCTCTACCCTTGAGGACATGTTTGTCGAATATTACTCTACCACAACAACATCAAAAGCACCAAACTAGAAGGCTTTACAGGTTCAACAAAATGCAACAGTGACTAACAGCATTGCAGATTAAAATAACATTAGAAGGAAATGAATAGCATTGCTGTTTGCCAAATGTACAGATCATGTGAATATTCCAAGTATTCAGTGTTTCTCCTAGAATTTCAATGTTCTTTGACTCAGAAGAGCTTAGATAATTTGGGGCACGATTTAGGTTGTAGGATTTCCATTATTTAACATCTGCGGTTTAGGAGTGTGATTCGAGCCTTGGTTCTTGAGGCCGACAGGAGACTGGTCCTCTCTTTTATGTTTCTGTGTCTCTGCCTCTTCCCCTCTCACCCTCGACAGACTCACCTGGTCCAAGGAAAAAGAAAACCAGGACTTCGGACACTCAGGATTTATGTAGCAGCATCACTCTTGGCTTCTGTGATTCTCTAACACCCTCCCTGGTGTTGGAAACAGGACTTGTCAGCTCCCTTTTACTGAGAGAAAGTGAGGCAGGAAAGGGTAAATGGCTCCCTGGCCACCCAGCAAGACCACAGCAAAGCCAGGATTAGGACACAGGCCTTTTGAATCCACAGTGCCCCTTTCTCTTTACCCCTCTTTTACATTTTGGGCCAAATGCTTGCTTTCTTTCTGGCTAAAAGCATCTCTTTCACCAGTTTTTAACCACAAGTCAAAAAACCTACCCTTTGGCCATCTCCTGGGTGGAACTTTGTTTTCAGTCATTCACTTCTAACTGCACGGGGTGATAAGACACTGGGTCTCCCAGGGAATTTGTGCTGGGAACCTGAGGGTGAAAGGTCATCCCCTTCTCCAGCCCCTGTTCTTCCTTTGGCGAGTTGTCAGGCAGCCTCTCAACCATTGATCAATCAACCCCGACGGCAGACTGCCTACTGCAGCCCTCGCTGACTCTGTCAAAATGGGAATCTTCCTCTTCAACCCATCTGGCCTCTCCCAGTACTTCCATGACTTTCCCACCATTCTTCTTCTTTCGTGTTTTCCTCCTTTTTTACTCCCTGGTCCTTACAGTCACACTGACTCTAATCTCAGGAATTGTCACCAGCTTTTTGCTGACCAGGGGAGGTTTCCGTGGATTCGCACTCAGCACCTCCTCTAGTGCAGTCACATCACCCTATATATGGATTTTTGTGCACATGAGATAAACAGTGGATCAATCAATGGAAAAAGGCCATAGGCTTTTTAGAGCCAGGAGGGGATATAGAAGTCATCTGATTTAACAAACTTATTTTTACAGATAAAGAAACTTAGAAAGAGGTTAAATGACTCTCCTAGGTTATGTAGTTACTGACACAAATACTATTAACCAGATCTTCTGATATCCAAATTTCTTTTTCCTCCCATGAAACCATCCAAACAATCCTTCTTCTACTTATTATAGCTCCTTTTTAATGATATTTGTCTAATTCCAATCATTTTTTAAATTTTAGAGATAATGGCCTATTTTTCATTTAATTAAGACATTAAGTATCATCTCTCAGATAGTAAAAACATGTTATATCTCATACAGTATTTTACCCCCCAAACATTAAAGTAATACATGCTCAATGTGTAAAACTTGGGAAATAAAGAAAGGATACCTATGGAACAAATAAAGAAAAAAAATTACCTAATTTTATCAATTGGAGATAAATCATTACTAACGTTTTAGTATATTTCTTTCTAGTTTCATATACTTCTTACACTGTTGAAATCACGCTGTACATAGAGTTTCATATTGTAAGATGTTTTGTTTGTTTACTTGTTTGACAGATCATAAGACTTGAGTGTGTCATTAAAAATTCTTTGTGTAGATGCTATAAAAAGCTGCATGTAGTCTATCTTTGATGGTAATACAGTGCTCTTAAACATGGGACATCTAGGCGGTATCCCAGCTTCCTATATTTAAGGTAGTGTTGCAATATATTGGTATCCATACATGTTTCTATTTATATTTCTGATCTTTCCTTGGAAAAAACTGCTAAAAGTGGGTCAAAACCTATTTACATTTTTAAGGCCCATGATACATTTTACCCAATTACTTTTCAGGTAGGTGATGCCAACTGACACACCTACCAACAGGCTTCGTGGTACTTTTTAGGGTATTTTTCCAAAAATGTATCTCATTTTATTATCAATTCAGTCTGGACAGGTCCACAGTCAAAAGTAGTTGCTGCCAAACATCAGCTGTAAATTAAAATTGCCAGACTCCCAGCCCCCTCTATGACTGTTCCTTTTGGCTGTTGGGTCAGCAGCATCCCCACCCTGCTCTTGCAAAGGGAAGTTGGCCGCTTTCTGACTGTGTACACATTACTGTGTTAAATGTATTGGAAAGCATACTGAGTGACGGATGGTAGGCCATGTGTGTGTGCTCGAGGGCAGAGGTGAAAGACAGGGTTTGCGGCCTCGGGTAGTTCTAGGTGTGGAGGGGGAGACAGCCATGGAAGCCAGCAGGGAGAACAGAGTTTTAGATGCTGCTGCTATAAAGGATGTCTGCACCAGCTGGGTACAGCCCAGCCCAAGCGCACCAACTCACCCTTTGCAGGCACAGGCAGCATTTAAGAAGATACAGCACTTAGACTGTACCTTCAAGGGCAAAGAGGTGCCAGATGGGAGACCTGGGGTGTCAACAGTCTGCCCAGTGGGAATGTCCTGAAGCAAACTGCTCACGGTAGAGTCACCTTCAGAGACTGGTGACCTTGGGACAGTTACTTAACTTCTTTATACCTCAGATTCCTCATCTGTAAAGATAGCACTAATATAAACTACTTCATGGGGCTGTGAAGGACAACTGAGATAACATGGGTAGAAAACTTCTTGGTGCTTCATCAGAGCCTCCGGAGATGTCATACCACCACCACGGTCATCATTCCGGGGGGAGCACTGAGGCATAATGAGGAGGGCATGGTGGGAGATGTGGGGTTGGCAGAAGAAGGGTCAGTGCACAAAGGCCTTTCTACTGTTGTGAATAGCACAGTTTTTACCCCAACAGCTGTAATTCCCTCGTAGCTGTTTGGAGTTGACTATCTGAAAGCAGGAGGATGAATGGATAATCTCCTTGGGTTCCTTCCAGCTCTGAGATGTGATTCCCACCCAAGACCAAACGAATTCAGTCTCAGTCCTGGGCACACCATCTCAAAATACACAACCCCCTCCCCTTAGCTTATCAATAACCAAAGGAAGGTATCTTTCCTGCCTTCTGGGCCTTTTAATGATTAACCTCTACCCAGTGGGAACAATTATTTTAATAATATCGAACTATTTAGTTAGAGAATAAATTCCTGGCAGTGGAGAATGTGAAAAAAGATCCAGCCAAATTTTTTTTTTCCCCCTGAAAAAGATCTTAGGGACTTTTACCCACTTTGTGGCTTGGTTTTACTGGAGGGAAATGTGAAACAAGATGGACTAATTTTGTCCAGAGAATAGAGCCTCTCTGCTCACTTTCCCTCTTTTCTCTTGCAGCTTAAATTTAAGCAGCAGGGCGACAGCCACGGTCTGGCTACCTGCCCCATCGGCAGCCCTGCCTCCCCAGTTGGGTTCATCTCAGATTACCTGGTTGGTCCATGAAGTCAGCCCAGGTACTGTTCTCTGTCCACTTCATTCCTGTCTGTCCGCCCCCCCGCTGCCCCCCGTTCACGCTCCTTAGCTATGCCAGCTTCTATGAGGGCAAATGTGTCACCAGAGATAGTACACTGTTTTCTCCTTGGACAGACAGTCTGGGAGCTGGAGAAAGGGAATAACCATGCCTCCCAGTCTGCACAGTTGTCCCAGCATAATTATCATAGTGCCTCTTTTCTTTCTCTCAGAAGTATCATGTTTGGATAATAAATTATGTGCAAATTCTATGGTCACATATATATCAGACATTCAGTCCCTCAAGGTCAGGGACTGGGTCATTTGTTATTATTAAATCCCCAGCACACAGCCAAGGAGAGGCAGCTGATAGTCTTCTGTACTATCTGTAGTTTAACCTTGGATGACTGTCCTGCCCTCTTCAAGGCCCTGGGATCTGAACCTGTTTTTAAATGATCTGTACAATGGACATAATATTACTTACTTTCTAGAACTGCAAAAAGATAAAAGGAAACAGTGATTTTATGTCTTAGAAATTTTAAAACATTATGCAATGTCATTTTCTAGAACTTAACACAGCTTTTGTCACATAGTAAGCATTCCATAACAGCTTGTTAGTTGAATGAATAGAATGAATAAACTTGTAATAAATTAGCAGCCCTCAGTGGGGAGAGGATCAATTCTACTTAAATTGTAATGCTGTACTTAGCAATCAAAACTGATTTACAACCCTACCCTGAAGCTGATCTATAGATACAATAGCAAAATGAATGTGTCCCATAGGCTTACTGTGAGGACTCATTGTTCAGTTGCTAAGCCGTGTCCAGTTCTTTGTGACCCCATGGACTGCAGCACGCTAGGCTTCCATGTCCTTCACTATCTCTTGGAGTTTGCTCAAACTTATGTCCATTGAGTCGGTGATGCCATCCAACCATCTCATCCTCTGTTGACTAGAAAGGAAATAAATAATTTAAAAATATTAGGGACGGTGGTAAATGAGACCAAAGCATGACTGAAGCTGACTGAAGGAGTCAGGTTCCTACAAACTGGCCCTCTCTGTAACTTCAGGATTGACCAGTAACTAGAGAGGGGTGGGACCTACTATACCTGGCTTTCTGGTAAAGGTGATAACCTTTACACAGTACTGAGCCAGGCTGGTGATTCAAAGTGGATTTCTTGATTCTTGCTTAACTTAGGAGCAGTTAGGGCCCAAGGGAAATTCACTGCTTATGCCAGTGTGGAAATTCCTCTGCCTGGGTGCACTTTTATGACCTGACTTTTTCACCACTAATGTGAACTGATCTTTTTTTTCTGATTGGAGATAATCTAACTAGTTCTGATTATGTAATTCAAAATTTTGGTCTTGCTCACGGAAGTCTGTAACCTACTCCTGTGCGTGTACTTAGACTTTAGGGCTTGTTTTCTCACATCTGAACCACTGTCATGCCCTGATTTCTCTTGCTTTGATTTTCTCAGGGGACCGGTCAATAAAGGTCTTTTAAGAGATGATCTGTTCTTCTCTCTCCTGATCCAGGCAGGTTTCCAAGTTCTTAACTCAGTCATTTGGGCAATGCATCCTCCTAAGAATCAGAAGTCACTAATTAGTGTCACAGCAACATGGCAAAACCAGCCAAGCTGAAGCAGCACAGAAAACATTCCTGGACAGGTCTGGGAGCATGAGACAGCCAAGAAAGGGACAGCATGCATCCAGGCACACTGTGATACCGCTAAAGATCCATGGCAGAGGTACAGCGTTAGAGACACAATCATTCGGATTTGTGTCCTAGTTCTGTCACTTAATGGCTGCTTGATTTTGGACCCCGTCATGGTATCAGTATTTACATCTGTAATACAGGCATGTCATGAAATATAATTCCCAGGATTATGAGGTCTGAATGAGCTACATTTTGCAAAATGTTTAGCGCTATGCTTGACATACTTCTTTTCTGAAAGTGTGAAAAGAATTGCATACAGAAGGCAGTGATTGATCCCTCAACTCAAAGGGAGGCTGCAGAGAGAGATTTAATTCATCTGGGGGGACCTGCCCACACTTAGTGGTAAAGTAGTAGCGATAATGTCCTTGGAGAGAGTCTTAATACCAAGGAAAGACCATGAGTTGTTCCTTGTCACAAATAGTGGAAGAATGCAGTGTTTGGTTCACTGAATAATTTGGTTAAGAGATAGTTCTTATCACATTGTTCTTTACATCATGGAAACTATAAATATTCCTTAAATATACTATATGATAATATGGTATATATCACAAATGAATTCTCAGTTTTTCAAATAATATAATATTCTGTCTGTCATATCAAAACCATGCAACATAAAAATCACTCGTAAAAGAAGGATAATTCAGATTATATTTCAAGACCTTTTCATTTTTACTGAAGGATGCTGGTATATGACTTTGCATATTAGCTTTCTTTGAGTGTAGTGAGCAAAGAATAAATTTCTGTTGTTATAAACCACTGAATTTGTGGTAACTGGTTATGGCAAGCCTAGACAGCTAATACATTAGGCAATACCTGAGTGGAAGTTTTGATGTCCACATTTTATTACTTGTTCTCATAAATATAGAAGTTATATTTTAAGGAGATATGAATTTTAGTCCACTTGGAAGCATACTCATTAAATAATTCTACACTTTAAAAAATAATGATATATTATTGAAACGTTATATATATATCAAATTTTAGTACATAAAATAAAATGCTAAATACCTTGAAAGAATTCACCGTTAAACATCCATGTTCAGTGAAAACAGATAAGGCAAGTCATCATCCCTACATAGTAAATTTCCAGGAGTGAAAATAGCAGAGTAGTGGACTTCTTCGTTATTTCTGAGCCACTCACCTTCACTTTAAAACTCTTGCTCTTTTCTTATTAAACTAGCTATTATCTGGACCTGCTAGAACTAACAAACTTAAGTACCGTTTTGAACAAAATGCTTTTTTCTCCTATAATGTAAAAACTTAGCATAAAACTCTAAGCATGAGAAAGTTCAGGTTGCCTTTTATTTACAGTCTTTATGGAGCAAATAATATTCATATTTTGAATTATGCAAATAAGCATTTACATGATAAATCGTAATTGCTCTCAGACAGCTGTTTATAATTGGGTAAATGAGACACACTTTTAAATTGTCTAAATACATACTTACCCATGTTTACATATTTATACACTAGAGTATAACTGTTCTGAATCAGCTGGTATCCTCTATTGTGTCATATACAGACCAAGGGAAAAGAACTTTTCATACAAACAGTGAAATCCCCTTTAATTGGTCTGAGATCAGAACCAGCCCTCTTAAATTAAGCGTGACCTCTCTCCACATACCCCTAGCCTGTGGCATTCCGCAATACCTCAAGCAGGAAATTATTCTACATCACTTTGGTTGGGTGGGAAATGAATCCCGACTCAGATTCTTGTCCCATTAGATACACCTGTGGCAAAGAAGAAAGCTGTTCCTTCTAATGAAATGTTTCTAAACCTTAAAAGTCCAGTTGTCTAATAGTTAGCAGTGTATTCTGGTGTCCATTTAAAAACTCAAGTATTTCTTCTGAAAATACAGAAGAACTAGAGAGCAAGGTGCCTGTCCTGAAGAGGCTGACAGTCAAATTAGGGAGATGAAATGAGCATTTTGAGATGTTCAAGAAGCAATTAAGAGGATAAGCAGATGGTGTAGACTGTAAGAACTAAAGGAGTCTAAAAAAGAAAAGAAGGCAAGAGGACATACAGCCTGGGGTGGGGTGGCCTGGGTTTTCAGGACTCTGGAGCTAGCCCCCTCCTCCCTGCAGAGTGGATGAGGACTGTCCCGCCTCTGGAAGGCAGCCGGAGATGTGGAAGGCAGGACCTGGGCAGTCCAATGCACACCTTTCTTCCAGCACACTCACTCGCAGCCCCGCAGGGAAATCAGAGGTCCTGATGTAAGAGAGGCAGCCTTGTGAGAGAGGCTGCAAAGCACCCTTTTCTCCTCCATTTTTCCGGGTAGAAGAATTCTATGCACTGCCACCTTTTAAAAAAATCTTAATGCATTTCCCCTTGCTTTCTTAAAGCAGTCAACATTTGCCCTGTTTCTGGTTCCTCTCCTGGCAAATGCATTTGTTTCTGATCCATCTGATTCTGTTCTTATGTGGTGTTTCATATGTGCTGAAAAGAGAGAATTTTTACTGCAAGATGCTTGGGCTGAATTGAGAGGACTCAAATGCTACTTCAGGGATTCACACACCAGGAAGAATGAAGCCTAAAGACTGGGGGAAATACACCTGAAGCAGCTACAGAAGCACCCAGAAATGAAAACATTAGGACTCTAAGGATAGAAGCCAAGCCTCTATCCTTCCATTAAGTACAATGAGAGCCTTTGCATCTTGAGCGGAGATCTGAGAGCCATAGCAGCAAGCAGACCTGAGCCTGAAAATCTGAAACTGGAGGGTCTGGGTAATGCTGCCGAGTTTAAGGAAGTCTCTTCTATATGCGGCTTTTTCCTAACTCTGTTAGGAGAAGAAAAGCTACTTCAGGGACTAGTAATGCAGGATGTGCTGAAGTAGAAAGAACACTAGATGCGGAAAGTCCGGGCTCCAAGGGAGACTCTGGGAGACGCTGGGCAAGTTACCCTATCTCTCTCTGTGCCTTAGTTTCTTCTTCTGTGAACTGGATAAAGTTCATGTCAGCTCTGTGACTGATGATCCTAAACCTATAGCCAAGCTCCCCATTGGCTATATGAGGCTAAAATGCAGCCTCCCCACAGCAATCCCTCCTCCCAACAATTCGTTATTATCACAGCAACAACACCACCATTAACTGAGCACCTACTAACTATGGTAAGCACTGTTCCAGGCGCTTCACACAAAATATCTCAGTCATCTCAACACCTAAAGAAATGGTCACTTCCATTTTACAGGTGAGGAAAGTGAAGCTCCGAGAAATCATGAAGCTTGACCTAGGTCACTCAGGTATTACTGGGAGAGCCAGACCTCAAACCCAGGTTTGGTCTGTCTCTCTGATCCCAAATCTGGTGCATGTTGGAAAGAAAAATCAGGTTGTGTCTTCTGCACTAGGACTTATGCTTGACCATATCAGCCTCAGCACTAGCTCAGTGCATGGTGCTTATGACATAATTATTGTTGTTGTTCAGTCACCTAGTCATGTCTGACTCTTTGTGACCCCATGGACTGCATCGTGCCAGGCTCCTCTGTCCTTCACTAGCACCTGGAGTTTGCTCAGATTCATGTTCATTGAGTTGGTGATGTTATCTAACCATCTCATCCTCTGCCACCTTCTTCTTCTTTTGCCTTCGATCTTTTCCAGCATCAGCATCTTTTCCTATGAGTCAGCTCTTTGCATCCAGTGGCCAAAGTGTTGGAGCTTCAACTTTAGTATCAGTCCCTCTGTTGCAGGAAGGGGGACCCCTTCCAGGGCCCGAAACTGGGCTCTTGTCTAACACTCGGAAATGAATTGTCTGAGGAGACACATGTGCTGACAAGGCAAGAGATTTTATTGGGAAAGGGCACCCGGGTGGAGAGCAGTAGGGTAAGGGAACCCAGGAGAACTACTCTGCCACGTGGCTCAGAGTCTCGGGTTTTATGGTGATGGGATTAGTTTCCGGGTGGTCTTTAGCCAATCATTCTAATTCAGAGTCTTTCCTGGTGGCACACACATCACTCAGCCAAGATGGATGCTAGCGAGAGGGATTCTGGGAAGTGGACGGACATGTGGTGTCTCCTTTCGACTTTTCCCAAACTCTTCTGGTTGGTGGTGGCTTATTAGTTATGTATTCCTTATCAGGATCTCCTGTCATAAAACAACTCATGCAAATGGTTACTATGGTGCCTGGCCAGGGTGGGCGGTTTCAATCAGTGTGCTTCCCCTAACACTTCCAGTGAATATTCAGCATTGATTTCCTTTAGGATTGACTGGTTTGATCTCCATACAGTCCAAGAGACTCTCAAGAGTCTTCTCCAGCACTACAGTTTGAAAGCATCAGTTCTTGGATACTCAGCCCTCTTTATGGTCCAACTCACACATGTCCATGACTATTGGACAAACCATAGCTTTGACTATATGGATCTTTGTCGGCAAAGTGATAACTTTGGTTTTTATGCTTGCCATATTAAATGCTTGTTAAGTTTGTCATAGCTTTCCTTCCAAAGACCAAGCGGCTTTTAATTTCATGGCTGTGGTCATGAAAAGAAAGAAAGCCCAAGAAAAGAAAATCTGTCACTGCTTCTACTTTTTCTCCTTCTATTTGCCATGAAATGATGGGACCAGATGCTGTGATCTTAGTTTTTTGAATGTTGAGATTTAAGCCAGCTTTTTCACTCTCCTCTTTCACCTTCAGCAAGAGGCTCTTTAGTTCCTCTTTACCTTCTGCCATTAAAATGGTATCATCTGCACGACTGAGGTTGTCGATATTTCTCCTGGCGATCTTGATTCCAGTTTGTGATTCATCCAGCCCAACATTTCACATGAGGTACTCTGCATAGAAGTTAAATAAGCAGGGTGAGAATACCTTGTGGTGTTCCTTTCCCAATTTTGAACCAGTCTGTTGTCCTGTGTCAGTTCCAACTATTGCTTTTGACATTGCATACAGGTTTCTCAGAAGACAGGTAAGATAATCTGGTACTTTTATCTCTTGAAGAAT
This sequence comes from Bos taurus, assembly GCF_002263795.3. Classification (NCBI taxonomy): domain Eukaryota; kingdom Metazoa; phylum Chordata; class Mammalia; order Artiodactyla; family Bovidae; genus Bos; species Bos taurus. The sequence goes on along the minus strand of NC_037348.1, from coordinate 46,778,012 downwards.
TTTCCACAGCTTGTTGTGATCCACGCAGTCAAAGGCTTTAGCGTAGTAAATGAAGCAGTAGATGTTTTTCCTGGAATTCCTTTGCTTTCTCTGTGATCCAACAAATGTTGGCAATTTGATCTCTGGTTCCCCTGCCTTTTCTAAACCCAGCCTGTACTTCTGAAAGTTCTCAGTTCACTTACTGCTGAAGCCTGGCTTGAAGGATTTTGAGCATAACCTTAATAGCATGAGAAATGAGCACAGTTGTCAGGTAGATTGAACATTCTTTGGCACAGTTCTTCTTTGGGATTGGAATGAAACCGTGTATTTGTGGATTACAACTTTAGCAAAATCTCTTCCTCATGAGGGCCTTGCATGATAATAAGGCTGACTGGGTGGGCAGCCTTTCGGTGGGCAGTGGGTTATCAATTAGTGTAATTCAACGGACTCTAACTGGTACTCGTTCACTCTCATTAACAACCTCTGGATCACCACCAGCGAGGCTGCTGCCCACAGCTGCCAGAGCATCCCCCTTCTGCCTCTGGGATATATTTGGAGGAAGAAAACGGGCTGTGGATACACGCAGGGCATGAAACAGGACTAAGACAATCCCAGCCACCCTGGCTGCCTCCTGAGCAGGACTCAGGGTAGCTGGCCTGGCCGCTGGCTCCAGGTCTCTGTCTCCAGAAGTGACTCGGATCCCCGTGGGTGGTCGCTCCCATGGCCATTATGCACGTGCGGCTTTCTGCCTGTTGACATTAGGGGATGTGCCCCCACCTTCCCTTTGTTCCATCCTCGATTTAAGATCCATTTGTTCTCACAGGCTTTTAACTGGTTTTCAATCTATGTTCATTGCTAGGATGAGTTATCTTTTTCAAAAAATGCAACTTGCAAAGAGTGTCTGTACCCCCAATTAGCATTGTTAAGCAGTTTGGAAACAAATACAACTTAGACAAGATGAAATAACACTCTGCTAGTCACTGAGAGATGCTGCTAAAACAAATCACAAAGGATTCCTGGAAATTAGTCTCTGTTCCCTACAAGGACTTTTGAAATGCCACAGGCCTTCTGGTCCCTTAATTGGCATCTGAACAAAACCACCCTTTCTCCTCTATGTGCTACTCCAGAGGTGGTAAAACCCACTCCCTGCCACTGGCTGGCCCTTTACCCACCTCCAGTTGGTAAAAGCCAGGGCTGGATGGAAACGGGTGATCACCAAGCTGACCAGGCACTCGCTTATTCTCTTTCCTTTCTCTTTCCTCACTCACTTTCTCTTCCCTTCACCCAGTTGCTTCCGCCTCCATTCATGGCAAATGTCTCCATTCCCTTTTGAGACACTAACAGTTTCCCCTCTCTGCTGCCTGCCCTTTGGGAATGTTCTTGCAACCAATCCGTTGTTGGGGGAATCAGGAACCTACTAGGACTTGAGTAATAGAAAATCTCTAGGATTTGGCTTCTCTGGGATTTGCATAATAGAAAATCTCAGTAGTGGAGAAATGAGTGTACGTGATAAAAAGAGATATTCATGTACTTTACCTAATGGTTCTATAAAAGAAATGATTAAGATGATAATTCCTGAAACCTGAGTGGCTTTGTCTTTTATTATAGAAAGAACCAGAGGACTAAACTCACCAGAGATAACCTATCAATTGTACCGTATAACCCCCTGCATTCTGGCACCTGCGCTTTCACAAAGTTCATCACTTTTAATAGTCCTTTTAATAATATGTAAGAAATAGAATGTATAGCTTGTAGGCATACATATTATTATTTCCTTGATTTCCCCCCTCTAAATTTGCTTTACAGACCAATCCTTTTCCTTAAGGAAGAAAAGGTTTTTTTCTTTTTTTTTTCTTTTGAAGTAGACAAAGCCAAAGAGCAATTAAAATCCAGTGTGTAGCCGTCCATTTCTTTCTTACACCACAAACCACCTAAACACACCCATGCTCCATTGCCTAAGGAAGGAAATGAATTCCAATTATGTATCCAAATATATGTATACAGGATGCCATAGCCATCCAAGAATATATATCAATCTAGTTTTTGTGAACTGCCTTGATGTGAGGAGCTGGTAAGGAAAACAAGCAACAGAAACACACTGTGAGCCACAGGTGGTCTTTACACTTGGTTCATGTGACCACCGACTGAGGGAAACTGGACACAAATTTTGTGGAAATTTTAAATTAAATGAGAACTTGACAAGCAGATGGAGTGGAAAAAAATACAATGTAAGTTTTGTGTAGCACTCTTTTAAATTTCTTCAGGTTACTGTTGTAAAGCAAAATGGTATATTTTAAGGATAAGTCAACAACAGTTTAGTATACATCTTGTTAAACAAACCAACAAAAAACTCATTCAGCAGGATACATTTTTTTCTTTCAGTTAATTAAAGGTCATCAGCAACTAAAAATATATATTAAATTTCCTATCTTGGAGATACGCAAGCTGTCATTAAAAAATCACCTAAAAAAGTGCAGCTATATTATACATAGTTATATTAAATACACAGCATATATATTTTAGTATTAGAATCCCTTTAGATAAAGTCACTTCTTAGTTATTTCCTAACTTGAATAAGTCCAATTCATGAGTTTTAAGATTCAGAGCAAGATAAATTAGAACAATAAATTTCTCAAGAAATTCCAAGCACCCTTCCTCATATCCTGTTGTTGAACTAAAGCCAAATCTAAAATGCCCAGTGTTGAGCTTTGTCATTTATATATTTGTCTGATGGCTCCAGAGGTAGTTTCCATGGTAAGCTCCCTGTGCACAAGAAGCAGGGTGAGTGGAATGTCTCCTCCAATGAAGAACTTTTCACTGACAGTGATAAAGGCCAAGAACCTCCTTCACACAAATGATTGAAAAACAGAACACGAAGGACATTTTTATTTTGTTTTGTTTCCTTTGTGTGGTATCTGACTTCAGTGCAAATACCCATTTAATCAAGAATACAAAGACTGCCACCTTTGCTGGCCGAGGGAGTTCCAGAGACTGCAGTAAACATATATAGCTCTTTTCCTTTTTTTGTGAGGAAATTCCTGTGAGGTTGTCATTTCATGCTCCTGTTGTGCACGTTTGCCTCCTCTTAGAAGAGGGAAAAAGATTTTTCCAAAGGAACATTTCAGAGTAAGCTAAATCAAATCTGGAAAAACTTGAAATGCTTTAAAAGCTGACATTTATCTATTGTCATTTTAAAAAATATATAGTTGACATATAACATTGTATTAGTGTTAAGCGTATAATGTAATGATTTGATATATTGCAAAATGACTACCAGAATAAGTTTAGTTAATAACCATCACTACACTTAGTTACAGATTTGGTTTTCTTGAGATAAGAACTCTCAAGAGCTATTCTCTTAACAACTCTCAAATATACAAAACAGTACCATTACCTATAGTCTTCATGTTACACATTACATCCTCAGGATTTATTTGTCTCGCAACTGGAAGCTATTGTCATTAATTTTTAGAAATATAAAGACTTTGGGGGAGAATATATAATAGAAGCCCCTATTGACTGGAACTTTTTGGCTCAGGTATTTTTTTTTCTCTTTGAGCTGATGAGATCAAATTGAACCTATAGCTCTAAGCTAGCACAGGCTCTCTTTCTCTCTCACCTTTAAATCATTCTTTTCTAATACCTTCTATTACAATAGACTCTCTTTCTCCTCTTTAGGTCCTCTTCATTCTACTCCCTAATTTCTTCAGTTCTAGGGATATAACAGTCAATCTGCCTTGAAGTCTCTCCTTAAGCTTTGCTTCTTCTAGGTAATCTGTCCTGTGATAACAGGGGTGAGGGCACATTGCAAACATTCTCAAATGTATGAAACATGAAGTGATATTATATTACTAATGCTATCTTCATCACTGATAATAAAATGGAATATTTGATTCTGAGAGACTGTGGTCCTTGTTTTCAGCAAGTATTAACAAATACTCTCCCAGAATAATAACTGGTTTAGAGTTTGAATTGCTGTTAAATAAGACAAATTGTATCTCATCTTAATAATGCTACCCTTTAAAAATCCCTAATATCAGACAAAGTAAAGGTATATTTAAAAAGACCTCATAACTGCTTGGGTAACTTATGGAAAAATAATAACAACTGACTTGAAGTGCTGGTGGTTATATGCATGCCCTGTAGGCAGGCCTCTCTGTGATGTACCAGGGCAAGTATTATGAAATATGTTCCTGGGGTCAGTCTACTCTGTCAGTGTCTGGGTGTGACATTAAATGTGACTTAGGACCTAGGCCTTTAAACACAGTAAGAGTATGATATAAATTACATCTATATCAGTCAAACAAAGGATTATAAGTTGTTACCCTTTTAAAAAGAAAAGATTAGATAAAATTGAGCAGTTTAGCTCTAGACAAATAAGATTTAGCACCCTCCACAAAATGTAGTATTATTTTTATTCTGACAATTTACACTCCATGCTACCACAGCTACTCTGATACCATGGAAAGGCAAGAGAAAGACCAGACATATTTAATAAACTAGTTTAAAACTAAAAAGTTATTTGCTGGCTATTTAGGAAATGGAGACTATAATGAAATACATTTCCTTTTTAATTCATTAAACCATTTTACCCCCTACATTTTTTCCATGTATATAACTAAACAAAGATAACGAGATAAAACTAGATAAACATATTTGGAGAGAAAAACTTTTCTTCTAGTGATCAAGCACAACAACAAAAAAGTCCATGTAAAGTCAATATTTTAAGGAATTTAAGGTGGGACCTTTCAAATCTTGTCATTTGACATTAAACAATAAAATCTAAAGCCCATTTCAAAGATGTACTAAATTCCCAATCTGAAAGTAATTGCTGTTCCTTGTCCCATGTGTATATATCATCAGCACAACTGAGAAAGAATTGCAGCCAGGCCTGGACCACCGCCAAGCAATTGATTATTAGCCATTAAAAGGGAAATGTTTACTTATTCATGGCAAGTAGTTTTTAGAAGGAAAGGCAAAAAGGTCTGATTTTAAATGCTGCCTTTTCTTTCCATCCTAAGGCTGATGAAGATCATTCACTTCTTCTTGGAAATGTCAAAAGCCCATTTTTATTTTCCTTTTGCTATTTTAACCAGAATACTGATAAAAAAGGAGAGAGCAGTTGCTATGAGGCAAAGAAAAATGTCCTGGCAGTTGAGGGCCCTCCATCTATCAAGGGGAATTTGCAATGTTGCCTCTTTTCAAGACTGTATAGATTTGCAGGATTTTGTGAAACACTTAACCAAAATGGAAGGATTTAAAAGCAGAATGCAAGATATAGATGCAATCATTTTTTTTTAATCAAGATACTTTAGTTTTATTTCAGAATTTTCTAGTCTTAAATTCTCAAGCACACAGCAGTGATGACCATCTTGGCTAATACTTTTGAAAGGGTGATTAGTGCAGGCTGCTTAAGTATACTCACTATAGCACAGATGCTTTACGATTAAAAACTCTTACTGGGATTGAGATGTACTACATCCAATTACAGGGAAACAAATACTTATCTAATTAAATAATAATATTCACAAGCTATGTTGAGTTTCAAAAGAAGTTCAAGTGTCCAGAGCACCGAGGAATATTTTAAAACTGGAAAAGAATAGCCAGTCATTTGTTTACCAGTGATTTCTAGGATATTTCTAATATGTACAAAACCTAATATCATGACAACCTTTTTTCTAATGACCCAATATCAAAATTATTTTCTCCTCCCATGTCTTTGAGCTTATCTGATGCGAAGAGGCAATTTAAAAAAGCACCTGCATCTAATAGTTTTGGCTCTCCCTTTTTCTGCATTTCTTCAGAAGGCACAGTTTAAGTGGAACTATCTCCTGGAGTCCTCCGGCTCTGGCTCTTGGAGATAATTTAGGTAAAGTCCCAGAGAAGAGCTGAAAGGAGGACTGGACTAGTGCAGAATCCACAATGAGGTAGGGAAGTTACAGTGCTTTCCAGAACCAGGAGGTAGTTTCCTTGGGGTATTCAAAACACAGACTGGGGCTCAGGAACACTGTTCCCAGATAGGGAGGTGAGGCTAGAAGTAATATTTGGGGCTAATCCCAGAGCTAGGTCCTTTCTAGAGCACAACTGCTAGATGGGGGATGTATCTCCTCTTTGGGAGCCAAATACTAAGAGTAAAAGCAAATATTTGATGCTTAAGAGCTCTTAAGAACTGAAGAGTGCCATTTGCTTATTTCTACCCGTCAGTGTGGGCTTAGGATGTTAAATAGATTAAAAGGCTAAGAGAGGTCAGTCACTCCAGGAAAGACGCTTCTTTTGCCTCTCTTGACTTGGTTCTCTTGGCAAAATTGTTATCTACCTACCCCTCCCCACTCTTGTGGAGGCTCCTTGGGAAACTCAAAAGATGTCACATGCTCTTCTAGAACATTCTGGAAAATGTGGGGCCAGGATCCTAGGGATGAGAGATCTAGAAGGGTAGGAAGACCAAAGTCTGCTAGTTAATGCGATGAAGATGGTTTTAGAAAAATTCAAGAGATACGTAATCATAAAACTGGTAGGGTCCTTAGAAATTACTGAATGTATTCTCTTCTGTTTCGGATGAAAAAAGAGCCTCAGAGTGGTGAGGTGATTAAAGCTCGCTAGGGATGGAGCTGGGATGCCAATTGGCTTCCAGGTCAGAGCTTCTACCTGACCCAGCTTCCAAGTTCAGACTCAAATTTGGGAGTCTGTCCTAATACTGGCCTAGGACAGTCTTTGTCGGTACCTTCCTTCCACCTCTCCCAGGAGAGGGGCTGACAGAGGTTGCTAGGCATCGGGCGCCAGCCAGAGAGAAGGCCACGCGGCCCTGGGTCAGTCTATGACCTGCCCAACTTCTAGGGTGCGGAACTTAGGTGCTGGGCACTGTGCGCGCAGGGTTTCCGGCTTCTGCAGCTCTCTACCGTCAGCTCCCTCCTCCGCCCTAGCTCGGAGCGGACAGCCAAGTCATTTCAATTTAATCTTCTTTAAAAAGACATAACTAATAAATCTATTGCCGAGACCTCGGAGAGACGGCCAGCAGAGTGGACCGTGCTCCCAATTCCATTGAACCCCATTGAAAACCATGACAACACAGGACAAGCTCCGATTTATCCCGGCGCGCTAAAGCGCATTGTGAGCAGGCGTCAATCACGCATTATTTCGGACTGAACAAATGCAAAATCTTGACTGGAACAAATGCTTCCAACAGGTCCGGGGCGTCGAGCTCCATTTCCCCTTTGTCCGCGGCCTAGCAGTTGGCCTGTATTGGGGTTGCCTCCGCCCGACCACCCAGCGCGCCGCACAGTCCCGGGCGCCTCGGGCACGCATGACAGGGAAGCTCCTGGGGAGGGTGCGCCGGGCCGGGTGGGGCGGCTCCAGTTGCACGGGAGCCGGGTCCGAGCTCAGATCAGGTGGAGACAGGATTTCAGGTGCGGTCACCTAAGTACCGCCGGCTCGCACCTAAATTTAACAACCCACTACCCTATCCACTGGCTGCAGAAGGAGAGGCTTCTGAGAGCGCGCTCGCTCGGCCCTTGCCTGAAGCGCAGCTACCGTGAAACCATGGGCCAAGAAAATGTGCCCGGTTCCTTGCACCTTCTACACGACCATTTCCTCGGTTAGGGAACGAGAAGATGTCAGGAAACCCCGAGCAGGCCATCTTTTCAGCCCGGCGGGCGCACTCCTAACTCCCGCAATCGGTCCCTTACCAGACCAGGCCCGGCAGCTTTGGTGGAGCGGAGAGCCCGAGCCACCCAAGGCCTGGTCTGGGGCAGAGGACGCACCTCCAGCCCCCGGCCTGACGTTGAGGCTACGGAGCCCAGGCGGTGCCCAGATGCCAAGGAGGCAGCAACGCCCTCAGAAATGCCACCGCCCGTGAGGCCTAGAGTGGGCCTGGGCCAGCCACCGGGGCAGAGTGGGAAAACGAGCCTAATGCCTCGTAGGAAAGCAGTTTGGCCTGATTCTGCCTCCATTTTGCTGGCCTGGGGCAACCCGCGCAGAACTGGGGCTCCCCGGATGCTCCCAGCCCTTCCCGAGCACCGCTGAAGTTGCGGACGCTTGGGGTGTGGGAGATTCCTAGCGGTCTTCGAAACCCTCTGCACAGGTGCTGGCGGGGCCAGGCCTCTCCTCTGCGCCCGCCTGCAACTTCTCGCCTCTGAATCCTTACAGGAGCCCAGCCAAAAAGAGAAAGAGAGCGCGCCAGTGTTCAACGCCGCCTTGTAAATCACTTTCCGGATAATTGCGGGAAACGAACACTCCAGCAAACAAGCTCGAGGAATAAAGCAAACAAGGAATAAATTCCTGGGTGCTCATAAACCCACCCATGTCGCCCCCACCTTTCCCGGCGCTCCCGCAGGGCCAGGCTCGATGTCAGCCCCGGAGGAGGAGGAAGCCGGGACCGGCGGGCGGTGGCCACCGCTCGCCACCCAAGATGTTATTCTTTGGTAACAATCCCCATTATCTGTCCCCACTTGGGGCTAATCAGACAGAATCACTAATGCGGAGGGCAGCTTCCTGCCGCCTCTGGGATGTAACGGGGCGCCCGAGGGGCGGGGGACGGGGCGGGGCGGGGGTGGCACCTTCCGGGCTCGCCGGGGCTTTGGTGCAGCACTCATTCAGGTACTTGACACCCGGGAGACCCGGACCTCTGCTTTCAAAGCGTCCCGGGTGGGAAGAGCTGTTTATATAAACTGGGATTCCACAGTAAACGCGCTAATATCTCGGCCGCCAGTGCATGGCGTGCGCCTCTCAGGCCCACCCATAGGAGCGGCGTCCCGGGCCGCCCCTCGGTTCCAGATCTACCCTGCCCCCGCCTCCTTCCCCTGCTCGGCCATGGCTACCTCTGGACGCCTCAGCTTCACCGTGCGCAGGCTCCTGGATTTACCGGAGCAGGATGCGCAGCACCTGCGGAAGAGGGAGCCGGAGCTAAGCGCCCCTGAGCCCGGCCCCTGCGCCACCTGGCTGGAATCCGAGCGCGGCCACTACCCTTGTGAGTGAGCAGAGGACAGCAGCGGGGGTGGAGGCGGGGGAAGTGAGCGGGCTCAGAATCAAGTCCCCGGCTCGTGCGGGGATGGGAAGCGGAAACCCCAGCCCAAGGTCTGGATTTCCTGTGTTGGACCCACAGACTCTGTCCTCCTGAAATCCCTATGTCAGTTGGCACATCTTGAGAGCAGATCCCTGGGCCTGGCGCTAACGCCCGAGATTTGGGTTTCCGTTTCAAGGGGTCAGAATATTTAAATATTTAAGAAGCCGCCCTTAAATGCCTGAAAAAGTGGCCACGTTCTTCTGGCCTCGGTTTGGGATGAGCAGTATTGGCGAGCCTGGATTCAGGGCTTTGCAAACGTCGGCAAACCGTAGTGCAGTCGACCTCAAAGTGGCCCGTTTTGGTGAGACAGCTTGCAGTGAATTCGTCTGCCAGCGCAGCGACCAGGACTGAATGGTTTTAATAGACCCCCCGGGGTGGGTTTCTTTGGAGGCGCAGTCCCAGGCTGTGGTCTAAAAGGTCGTCGAATTCAGAGAGGTGGTTGTCCAGACATGGGTCCAGGAAAGGAAACGGCCTCATCCCGAAAGCCGCGGGCGAGTGGGGGCGCCCTCCCGCCCGTGGGTCGGCGCCCGCGCTCCAGAGGCGGCCGGCGTCTCACAGGGCCGTGTCTCCTTTGCGTCCCTAGCTTCGGACGAGAGCAGCCCAGAGGCCAGCCCGAGGGACTCGTCGCAGCGGCCGTCCGCTCGGCCTGCGTCTCCGGGCTCCGACGCCGAGAAGAGGAAGAAGCGGCGGGTGCTGTTCTCCAAGGCGCAGACGCTGGAGTTGGAGCGGCGCTTCCGGCAGCAGCGCTACCTGTCGGCGCCCGAGCGCGAGCAGCTGGCGCGCCTGCTACGCCTCACGCCCACACAGGTCAAAATCTGGTTCCAGAACCACCGCTACAAGCTGAAGCGCGCGCGCGCGCCGGGAGTCGCCGAGGCGCCCGACCTGGCAGCGGCTGCCGAGGTGCGCGCCGCGCCCGGCCTGCTGCGCCGCGTGGTGGTGCCCGTGCTGGTGCGCGACGGGCAGCCGTGCGGCGGCAGCGCCGAGGGGGGCACGGCCGCCGCCCGGGACAAGAGCGCGGCTCCGCCGGCCGCCGCCTGCCCTGTGCCAGGCTACGCCGCCTTCGGGCCTGGCTCGGCTTTCGGCCTCTTCCCCGCCTACCAGCACTTAGCGCCCCCCGCCCTGGTCTCCTGGAACTGGTGAGGCAGCCGAGGGGCGCGGGCACCTGGGGCTACGCTGGACTTGGAGTGAGCTCTGCGGCCGGGCCGGGCTACAGCCGGAGACAAGGAGCGCGTCTCGCCGCCCCACCTCCTTCGGCGCGGGGGTCTTCTCCGGCGCCCCCACCGGCCGGCACTCCGGAAACTTTCGCCAAGACACCCAGTCTCCTCTTCCTTCGACCGCCAGACCCAGAGCTAGATTTTATTGCTTGAACCTTATTTGTACATTTTAAAATAGCTATTTGTATGGGAAGCAACTTATTTTAAAAGAAATAGAATATTTTTCCTCTTTGTGGTGCGAGAATAAAATATGTAGGTTTGGGTCCCCTTTTTGCGTGTCTGCCGGGAACGGAGGTGGGAACAGTGCTTTCCCGATCCGGAGTTCGGGGCGCCGGGCCACTCCTCACTCGCCAAGTTAAGGCCCACCCCGAGCTGGGTAGAAGGGCAGAGCACAGTCCCCACACGCCTTTAGGAAGAAACAAGGGGAAGGGAGAGAAGGGGGGGGGGGGGCAGAGGCACCTCTGAGGGTCCTATAAGTGTGGGGTGGTGGCTCTGCTCCCAACGTGAGACGGAGGCCCTGGAGCCGCCAACCGAGTCGGCCAGGACATGGCATAAAGAGAGGGCATAATGAGCTTCTCCGAAAGGGTTCGGGGAATGCCAGCGGGACCCGGGCTGAGCGCGCTGCTGGCGGTTCCTTTCGGGGACCCGAGGACCACGCGGGGAACCCCCAGTTACGGCTACGAACGCCTCACTGGGCAGCTGTGATTTTCCGCCTCTTCTTGGCGTGACACCTGGCCAGGGTGGGATGGGAGCGGGTTGGTGGGGGCGGGGATGACGCAGCTCAGGGCTGCCCGCTGGAGAAGGACAGCCCTGGAGAGCTCTGGGAGCCTGACCCCGGGGTGGACCCGTTGGTTCATCCAGTTTCAACCACGGCCCCAGTTGTACCGCCCGGGCGGGATCTAGGGTTCTACCCCGCTGGGTTTGTAACTGTTCTTCGTTGGGCATCCCTCCGTATCTGTAGTCGCAGGGCCTCCCATGCAGTGTAGGGTTCACTCTGTCGGAGAAGAAGTGAGGACCTTTCTTTCTGGCGCCCAGTGAAGGGAGATTCGAGTTTAAAGAGCAGTTTGGAGGCATCAGATCCACGGGCGGGAGCAAGGGCTCGATTAGGCCTGTGAGAAGTAGGCATTGGCCCTTTTTTGGGTTTTAGCTTTTTTGTCCCAGGAGGAAAAGGAAGGAGGAGGTTGCGGGAGGGTAGATAGCTGAGGTCCTGTTATCACCTGGGATTTTGGGGGTGGGGAGAGACAGGAGGGCAGAGGGGGAAGGAAGGGGGGTGTTTGGGTCTCAGCTGCTGGCCACCTTGCCTTCCATATGGATGCAGTTATCTTAGAAGAATCTCTATCCTTAAACCTCCTTTTGTCTTGGAAACTGAAAAGGGCATTGTCAGGCCTGAAAAGGACCTAGACAAAATCCGCACTGTTTCGATTCAGGACTCTGTTTAATCAGTCCCTGGTGACAATGTAGTGGGTGTTAGGGAGGACAATAGTATCTTTTAAACCTTGTGGCCTTCGGGAAGACAAAGGGCTTGAATTTCATGGGCTTACAACTTCAATTAGAACAGTGTCAGTGTGCATGGGAGATTATCAAATTTGTATCATAAAACCTCTTTCTAATAAATGATTGCTGGGGTGGGAGCTGGATATTGTAAGACATATATTGGAAACTGCCCTTGGGGCTTCCCAATCAGCCCTGGCAGAGTGGATGGGAAGGAAGAGGAGGGAAAGATTTCTGAAGAAGGCCCTGCTCAGAACTTGTCCCTGCAGTCAGCTGATTGGGAGCCTGGCTCTTCCATGCTCTTCTGAAAGGTTGTTTCTCCAATAATGGAAGTAAAGGCTCATAGCTCGTTTTCTGTTCTTGGTGGTGACAAAGACCTGAACATCTGTGAAAGTGCAAAATCACCACTTGTTTAGTTTCCTGCCTTTTCTTTCCTGGAGCTCCAGAAAAAGTAGGACGTGTGGTATGCAAAGCAGAGAGTCTATTAGCTATGAGGCCCATAGGACTAAAGGATCTGACTGTGGAAAGACTCTCTTCCCAGGAAGATCTTTGGGAGACCGTCTTCAACCAGATTCACCCGGAGGTCTCACCCATGTAAAGGACCCAGAGAGGTGATCACAGCCATAGGAGGCCAGCCCGTGTCTTGTGGAGGAGAAGAGCAGACATTTCTTCCGGCTCTAGCCTCAGGATCTCTCGTGTCTACAGTTACCCACTTCTTTTTGCTCCTTTTTCTTTAGGTCCCTTCCTTTGTAGAGGAAAAGCCATAGGGGAGAGTTACTAATGTACCCCCATCACCACCCACGCATTTTAGAAACTCAGACTGTCATTTTTCTTCTGTTCACACCTGAGATCAGCTGGAACTGATGAATGTCAATTTCCTTTCTGACCTAAAAGATCAATTCCCCTAGGCTCTGACAAGAGAAGCTAAACCCAAGGCCTGATCTCTCTCCCCAGATGAGAATGTTTCATACCTGTCACCCATCACCAATATTGCAAGGCAGAGTCACACTCAGCAAACTTTTATTGAAACTTGCTCTGTTCTAGGCATTGTTTCAGGCACTTTCACAGCTGACCTCACAGAAACCACTGCATATATAATACACCCATTTTGCAGATAAGAAACTGAGGCTCAATGTGTAGGAGTAAGCAGTCATAAACCTCACAGAATATTGCCATTGTCCTTAGCCCTTACTTAAGCGACAGTGTAAACTGCCCTTAAAGTGGACTTGAAATCTTTATGTGATGACAACATAGATGCTACCCAGCCACCATAAAATTGTCTTATGAATGATCTGAAAGGATGGAAGAGCATGCTGAAAGTACCATATGTGGCTTAAGGCCACTTAGAGAAATTGACCATAGCTTATCACAGTAGCTGCTAACGTTTATTGATGTTCCTGTGTATGAGGCAATATTCTAAGTTTTTAAGTCAGATTAACTCATGTAATCTTCATAACAATCCCGTAAGATGCTACTGCTGTTCCTACCTTACAGGTGGTAAGGAAACTGAAGGCCAGAGAGGTTATCAGTAACTTGTCCAGATCACACGACTAGTAAGTGACAGAGAAGGTCTGAACTCAAGCAGCCTAACATTAGATCTCACGCCTTTAACTACATGGTGGCAATTATTTCCATTCTTTGTTTCTGTTTTATTCCTCCCAGTCAACAGTCTTGGTTTACCTTATAGACACTTCTGTAAGAGACGTGTTTTTAGCATCTCTGTGTCTCTTGATCTCTCTCCCCGCCCCCCCCCCACCCCCATCTACCAAAGCTCGAGCTTTTGGACACAGCCTCTGTGTTTGCCCTGTGTCTGTGTGCATTCTTGCCCAGCTGTCAATGAAACACAGCTCTTGTCTGCAGGTCACAATATTTTCCTGTGACTATCATCCCACCATTCTTCTTCCAGAAAAACATCTGCTGCCAATGCCTTGACGCCGATTGTCCACTCAGCATTTGGTTACTGCTGACTCTGATAAGCTCCTCTAAGCTTCCCCAACCCCTAGGCCCAGATCCCTGGGGAACTTTATGACTTTGGCTTCCCTTGCCCTTTCCCCTGTCATCTTTTTCCTTCCTGGGTCTCCAGTGTTATCTTTATGATTAAATGTCATCCTTTTCACATTTCCTCTCCTGCCATTGTAAACATTTTCACTTCATCTCACCTAAGTCCCTTTTGGATGGAGATTGCAATTTTCACTTCAGTTTTCTCTCCCATCATTCAGAGGATCTCACATCTTAACATGTCTGTTATCTGACTAGTTTAGCACTTTAGAATCGTAGATAACACATGATGGCTTAGTAGGAAGTTATCTGAGCTCAGGTTAATGTATACCTCCCTTTCTAACAGTGATGTTTAGTTGTTTATTATTCTCTTGCATTCACACAATTAATTGTTGCCTCTTCAACCCACACACACTTCATTACCTTTAAAATGTTTAGAGTTAGGGATAAAATGCCCAGGCAGGATAACTATGGACACTGCATGATTAATTGTTTATTAACCATGTTTATCTGTTCTAGGTATTTCAGCTAACCAGTCTAGGCAGGTTATCTGTAAAATGAATAACAGTCAAGAAAGCTTTTGGAATGCTAAGAAAGTACTGTCTCTACCCCAGGGCATGATCATTTCTATTAGATATGATTGCATTACTTGATATTCAAAATTTACATGAGAAATTGTATCCCGCCAGGTCACTCATCTCTCCAAGCCGTGATGTGGGAGTGGATTTGCTAAATGGTACCTTAATTACTTTCAGAAGTCCAATTCTGAACCTGTTAACACCCCTCCAATACCCTTGCCCAGACTAATAGCTAAAGGTATGTGACATTCCCTTTTCTCCTGTGTTCCCACCGTTCATGTCACTCAGTCTATAAGCTCACCAAAACTGTGAACAGTATTCCCATCAGTGCTGATCCATAGAGCAGTATTTTTCTTTAACCAGGAAGAATCAGTTAGGCTGTTAAACAGTCTCACGTCCTCCCCAAATTTGTAAGCATGGGGGGTTCTTCTTTTTCCCAACTATACCCTGCATAGAGTTCTTGTTGTTTATCCAGAAAAATAACATCAGATCTTAGAAGCAGAAGATAATACTCTCTTTAATACCCTGCCCTGTGGACCAATAAAAATCTCTAGCTCTTTATCCAGGTCCTATAGTTGCAAAAGCTGCCCTAGTTTCAGTATAGTTGCTATGAGGAGGGTGTGATGGAAGGACCATCTGAGGGGACCTTGGTCATGCTTAATCTCCTGAGTTCTGACTGGGTGGTCCTTTATGAGTCAACAGGTTTTCAAATACATTCCCCCAGCTAAAAGCTCTGAATTGAACTGTCCCTTTTCTTTCCTTGTAATACCATCTCCCCCCTACTACCCACCCCTTCTCCTTTCCTAGGGGCTGGATAGGATACTTGGCAGAATTCACTAGGAAGAGGAGTGGAGGCTGTTTGCAAATTAAACCAGAGACAAAAAGTGCCCAATAACCCATTAAAAGGGCCCTTGACTCTCACCTGAGATGTCCCTTATAACTTCCTTCTCCAGCTTTGCTGAAGAATAGTGTTTTAAGCTGTGTTTCTTCCTAAAGAATTTACCAGTTTAGGTTTAAATTACTTCTTGGGAGGCAAATTCTCAACCGGAGGCAACCCTGAATTGTCATAACATATCAGGGTCTGACACAAGCTTCAGCAAAAAGTGAAATAACAAGAAAGCTTATTTTTTTAAACAACAAAATTGAAATTCAGAGCAAGAGACATACAGAAGACCAGGAGAAGGCAAAAGAAACCTCATGAGTAAAGAAGTAACCACTTTTCTGAGAAACTATCTTTCCTGCCTAATCACACGGATGGACTCAATCATCTGTCCAGCCAAATATTCAGCAGAGTTCCTAATTCATTGTGGGGAACATTTCCTACTTAAGTTAAAACATAGAGTAGAATTTTCTTATTTTCCATATTTTTGGATAAAATATTATCTTAAGGTTAATCATTTTATCAGTTTGGGGGCGTGTGGGAGTGTAGGCAATTAACAGAATGAAATGGAGCTTCCAGAATTTTGTCATCCCAGAAAACAAGAATCTTCTCTTTCTTCACCTAACTTGTCACTCATTGAGAGAAAAGTGCTCAAATTCTTCAGGTATGCCTAACAGCTGAGCAACCTTAAAACAGCTTAAAACACTTAAAAGTTCTTTTAAGTTTGTAAATATGCATATAATACACATGTAAGTAGGTATGAAGCAGATTTTGGAAGTGTTCAGTTCTTTTAATGAGAAAGAAAACCTCTAATTTATAGTCTCACTTGTCAGACCCATAGAGGATGGATAGTTTGTTATTCTCATTCTAAAAATATTTTCTTTGTAAGATAATATGGAAAATACTGAAATGTATAAATAATCTATGGCCTTAAGGATAGTTACTTTCATATGACATTTGGTTTCTCACTAATATAATCGTGATGTGATGAATAGGAGATTCAGGTGAGCTGTTGAAAGTGCAAGGGTACATTTCATTTGTATCACTGTAAATTACAATCACAAAGAGAAATGATTGAGATCATATTGGCTTGGAAAGAACAATTCTCCTCTATCCTTTAGTTTCCTTTTTTCTTCAGCCTCAAATTGTTCCCTCTACCTAGAGTCATGCAGTGGGAACCGCAATCATTTCTGCCTTTAACAAGGTAAAAACAGACTGTGAAGTGGTTCAGAAGGACATTGACAGAGGAGCTGGCTGTTAGTTTCTTGCTTGGTATGAGTTCAAACAGGCAATATGATTTCCAGGGGAGCTGCTGTTCACCAGCTTCTGGTAAATTATGGACTTCTGAAAACTCCATTACCCAAAGCCCATGTCTGTGAAGCCTTAGAAGGTAGAGGAATTTGGAATTGATGTTACTGATTGATTGATGTTTAGAAGTTTTAGTTACCTCCAGTCCCTCTAAAAAGGCATTTTTTCAGTTTGTTTAACTTTCTTCCATCTTTGCCACTATTTGATGTGTCAGCCAGCTAATTTTCAGACAACAGAGGGAGGCTGAGAAACTTGTCCAGCTGGAGGTATCTCGGTGCAGAGATTCCCAGGATGGTGAGAACTCCAACTTCTTACCAACTAAGGACTCTGTGGGGACACAGGGGCCCACTTCTGCACAGATGTTATAACAGCACATCATTGCATATAAGGAAGATGAAAGCCAAAATATGTACCAAAAAATCCAAATTAGTTCTCTTTAAATTGACCCTTACTCCTATGAGCATAGCTATTTATGGCTGCCATAGCAAGGTCTTTCTTTCCCATAACCTCATGACTCTTTTTGAAGACTTTCCTTCATCCTGTTTCTAGGAGGTCTTCACCAAGACCTCCTCGCTTCCCGCATCCCTTTACACAGTAAGGCTTGGAGACCTTTTATCATCTCCTAAGTCCACTGTGCTTCATCACCCAGCCATCATCCTCATGCCTTAGAACTTTTTTGAGAAGAATGATTTGCTCAGAAATGCCCTAGTCTACAATGCCCTACCTCTATTTCTTTTTGCACATGGTTATAGTTTCAGAACTCCTTCCTTCTCTCTAAAGCTTTCCCTAACTGATTGGAATATGTCACCTAGATCCATCCTGTGTAAAGCTGCAACAAACTTAGAACTCCTTCATCCGAAGCACAGCAAGATAGAGTGGCAAGAACAGGAGTTGAGAATTGAGTGAGCCTGAATTTGGGAAGAGAGAACTGAATTGTCACATTCATTGCATGAGAATCCTTTTTACCTCAGTGCCTTAGACCATCATCTAGAGATAATACCACCTACCACATTTGATTAATAAGAGTATTGAATGCATGAATAACATCTACTAGTCAGCTGGGCATCAACATAGTCCCTACTCCATATTGCGGACATACATCCAATATAATGTTCAATTTGTTTAGCTTATCATAACAATCAGCTAGGACTACGTTTTATAAAATACACAACCACAACATCTCAGTGCCTTAGCTGCAAAGGGTCCTTTCTTATTTATATGACATGTCCCTACAGCCTGCATCATTTCATTTTCATCCTGAATCTTCAGCAGAAGGAAAAATCTCTTATATAGGATATTTCGGAGGAGAAAGAGAACATGCCATTAGCTGTTAAAACTTCCAATTGAAAATGATCTATATTATTTTTTGCATTTAATTGGCTAAAGCAAATTGAGCAAGCTTAATACCAGCTGGGCAGGAGGGAAGGTGGTTATTTTGAATAATAATACAATCTGCTACATTTGTGTTCTTAAATTTTTAATTTATGACCACATACAATGCATGCTTACAGTGTTAATTATTCCTTTAAATTTTCAGAAGAAGAAATGTCACGGTGTGCTATTTCACACTGTAAAGTACATTTGACACTACAGATAGTATAAGAAGAATAGGAATTCTGTCTCTTTCCATTATTTGAATAGCACCTGTGCCACATGCTCTTGGTGACATTTAGGAGAATGGTCAACACTCGGGTGAACAGGCAGGTAAGAGAACATCTGAAGACACTGTGAGCAACCATCATCAGAATACAGTTTTAACTGCTTGGTGTGAGGTTATTCCTACGGAATCTCTTCTGCCATGACTCATTATAGGTGATAAAAAAAAAACCACTGCAAGGATTAATTGCAATTGTTACTTATCATTCTAGGAAGTTCACTTAAATCAATATCAGAATAATGGAAGGACAAACCACAGTTATTTGAAATATCAGAATATAAGTTTCTTAGTCCAATGTCCAGATAAAGCCATAGCTGCTGCTGCTGCTAAGTCGCTTCAGTCGTGTCCGACTCTCTGCAACCCCATGGACTGCAGCCCATCAGGCTCCACCATCCCTGGGATTCTCCAGGCAAGAACTCTGGAGCGGGTTGCCATTTCCTCCTCCAATGCATGAAAGTGAGAAGTGAAAGTGAAGTCGCTCAGTCGTGTCCGACTCTTGCGACCCCGTGGACTGCAGCCCACCAGGCTCCTCCATCCATGGGATTTTCCAGCCAAGAGTGCTGGAGTGGGGTGCCATTGCCTTCTCTGAAAGCCATAGCAGAGCCTCACATATTACCTGACAGATAAACACACAATCACACAAAACTGCTTTTAACATAGAACCATAATTTATTTAACAAATTTTCAATTAATATTTATATAATTGTGTTATATACAGTATAATTTTTACTGTTATATAAAAGATTGAAATGAATGTTCCTACAGGCATTGTGCATCTGCCTCAATGTTTCTCAAGGCTAAATTCCTAAAAATACATCATTGACCAAAGTGGTATGTACATCATGAAGGCTTTTTATTTCAACCCATTAGTTCTCCCACCCTTCACTATCTCCTGGTGCCCTCATTTCCCTACTTACCCAGCTTAAATTCCATGACCAGTCGTTATAATCATTCCTTTGAACATGCCCTCAGCCTCCTCACACGAGGCAAGACTATATAACTCTTGTTAAAGCCAGCTCTCCTTCTACTCTGCGCCTGCATCCAGGCTGCAAAGTATGGCTGGGGAAAAATACAACCACATTGACTGATCTGAGTTTAAATTTATGACCTTAACTTCAAATGAGCCCCTAATGTTGCCAGGCCATCATGTGATGTCTCTAGACCCTTCATTTTCCCATTATCCTCCTTGACTGTTTCATACCATTTGTTTCTCCTCCACTTGCTCCTTGCTCCCTCATTCTTACACTCAGGTTCCTACTTCATGGTGAAAACTGAAGTAACAGAAGAGAGATCGTCCATAGATGTCTCCCATGACATCATTGCCTTAAAAGCTAGTGTTTCCTTCTGCTTTGTCTTCCCTGTTGTTACCAAAAATGAGTGGCCCCTGCTTTGATTTTCTCTAGGATATCACTCCAGTGATTTTGCTCTCTTGCTTCTACAGTGTCAATTTTTTTTCTTTATCCTGCACCATTCCTTTGAGCATACAAATATGCCGCTGTCTCCCCCATCTTAAAAATGAAAGTATTTTCCCTTGACCCTCCTTCCCTTGACAACTATCATCCCTTTAAGCAAAACTCTTAAAATACTTGCTTAAACTCACAGTCTTCAATTTCTCTTCTCCTCTCTCGTTATAATCATCGAGTTAGAATTTGCATACAACAGCATTCGTCAGTTTGACATCAAATTTTGACAAATGTAAACAATCATGTAACAACCACTACAATTAAGATAGAGAACGTTTCCATCCCTCCAAAAGTATTCCCACCGCCTCTGTGTAGTCAATTCTCTGCCTCACCCTAAGACTCTGGGAACCAGTGATCAGCTTTCTGTAGTGATTGTTTTGCTTTTCTGTAATTTTATTATATATAAATGTAATCTAAAGTATGTAGCCTTTTTGTAAGACTTTATTCACTTAGCATAATACTTTGTGATTTATCTATGTAGTCTTTTGTTTCTTTTAATTGCTGAGTATTATTCCACTGTATTGATAATACTACACTGTTTGTTTACCAATTTACCATTGATGGGCATATGATTTCCTATCAATTATTTTACTGTTATGAATAAAACTGCTATGAACTTTCATGAACAAGTCCTTTTTAAGGCTCTATTTCTTTAAATGCTTTAATATATAAATATATATATATTGGAGTACAGTTGATTTACAATGTTGTGTTAATTTCTGCTGTACTATATAGTGGTTCAGTTGTACATTTGTATTGTCTTTCATATTCTTTTCTATTATGGTTTATCACAGGATATTGAATATAGTTCCCTGTGCTGCATAGTAGGGCCTTATTGTTTCATTAAAAAGTCTTTGAGTTTACATATGTTTTCATTTTCTTTGAGTAAATACTTAGAAATGCAATTGTTGAGTCATGTAAAAGTGTACATTGAACTGTAAAAGAAACTGCCGAACTGTTGATATTTTCCAAATGGGCTGTAGCACTTTGCATTCTTAGTAACAAGTAGACTGAGGGTTTTAAATCTTCCACATGTTCAAAAACACTGGGTTACTCAGACTTTTTACAGTTTAGTCATCCTAGTGAGTTGTAGAGGTATCTCATGATGCTTTGATTTGCATTCACTTAATGACTTGCAGGGGCTTCCCTCAGCTCAGTTGGTAAAGAATCTCCCTGCAATGCAGGAGACTAGGGGTTTGATCCCTGGGTCAGGAAGATCCCCTAGAGAAGGAAATGGCACCCCACTCCAGTGTTCTTGCCTGGAGACTCCCATGGACAGAGGAGCCTGGTGGGCTGCATTCCATGGGGTCACAAGAGTCGGACACGACTGAGCGACACCACCACCAGCGACTTGTGGTGTTGAACATCTTTTCATGTGCTTATTTGACATCATAAATATTTTCTTTGGCCAAGTGCCTCTTCACAGCTTTTGCTCATTTGAAAAAAACACCAGGTTGTTTGTCTTCTCGTTACTGTGTTATAAGAGTTCTTTATGTATCCTGGACAGAAGTCTCTATTCAATCAGACACGAGTTTTGTAAATATTTTCTCTCAGTCTGTGACTTGCACATTTGTTTTTTAATGATATTTTTTGAAGAGTGAAAGTTTCAGATTTGATGAAGTCCAATCTATTGATTTTTTTCTTTTTTGATTCAAACTTATCTGCTGTAAGTAATCTTTATTAACCCAAGGTCATGAAGATATTTTTTCTTAGAAGATTTTCTTCTAGAAGCTTTGTACTTTTAGCTCTTAAGTCTGTGATTCACTTAAATTTAACTTTTGCTGAGAGGTAAGGGTCAAGGTTCTTTTTTTCCATCTAGATGTCCAGTTGTTTTGTTAGTATAAGTGTTTCCGTATACTCTGTTTTCCCAGCTCTTACCACAGATAAATGGTGCCAGCACCATTATTAAAGACTATCCCTTTCTTTTGAATTACCTTGATACCTTTGTGAAATACCAAATGATGTGTATCAATACCACACTCTTTTAACTTTTTTATTTGTATTTTTTTGAGTTATGAGAGATTTGAAAAATATTGAACAAGGTAGATACAGTTCCACTCTATAGTACAATTATTTTTTAAGTAGATAAATTAAGATTTTTACTTCATTTCAATATCAAACTCTCAAAGATTAACATTAATCTTTAATTTAATAATTAAAGAATAAAAAATAAGAAATTAATATTAAAGGTACTTTAACAAAATTCCATGTTTTTGGAAATTAAATGTCCACTTTTAAATGATGGGTGTATCTAAGAAGTCATAATGAGGAAAATTAGAAAATATTTGCAATGCAAGAGAATAAAAATGAGAATTTACCAGAATTTACTGCATATGGCTGAAGCTGGTCAATGCAATTAAATACAGTGTGGAGTCTTGAATAATATATGAAAACAAATAATGGACATTAGCATAAAATTTTGTGAAATTTGAATGTAAGCTGTACTCTAGTTAATAATACTGTATCACTTGTTCATCTGTTTTACAACATAGTATCTCTTTATATTCTCAGAATTGGATTAGAAGTTTCAAGCCTTATTCAAAATTTTTAAAAAATCACTAAGATATTAAATTTTCTAGACTTTTAGCAGTAATGAAAATGAAAGCATTAGTCACTCAGTCATGTCTGACTCTGTGACTTCATAAACTATAACCTGCCAGGCTCCCCTGTCCATGGGATTCTCCAAGCAAATACTAGAGTGGGTAGCCATTCCCTTCTCCAGGGGATCTTCCCAACCCAGGGATCAAACCCAGGTCTCCTGCATTACAGGCAAATTCTTTACCATCTGAGCCACCAGGAGGCCCATTAGCAGTAATACTAGATGCCAAAATACATGGAACTATATCAAAGTTTTTAGTGAATATAAATTAGAAATCTAGGATTCTATTCATACTAAGTCAGACAAGAACCACTGCACTCTTTTGATTACTGTAGTTTTATAGTAAGTCTTGAAGTCAGGTAGTGTGAGTCCTAAAACTTTGCTTTTGTTTTCTCAAAATTGTTTTGGCTATTCTAGGTAATTCACATTTTCAAATGTGTTTTAGAATCAGCTTATCAATTTGTATTTTTTAAAAAAAGCTTGCTTGAATTTTGGTTGAAATTACTTTGAACTTATAGATCACCTTTATGTTTATAAGATATTTTCCTTGGGTACAGGGTTTGGGGTGGAAGGTTTTTTTCTTTCAGCACTTTAAAGATGTTGTATCTTCTAGCCTGTGTGGTTTCTGATATTAAGTCTGCTGTCATTCTTTATCTTTATTCCTCTTTAGGTAATGACTCTCTTTCGCTTGGCTGCTTTAAAGATTTTTCTCATTATCACTGGATTTCAACAATTTGATTGTGATGTGCCTTCAAGTGCTTTAAGTTATGTTTATTCTGTTTATTCATGATCTTTTTTGGATAAATAGGTTTATAATTTTCAATAAATTTGCATTAAAAATTTTTTTTAATTTCTTCAGTTATATTTTATGTCCCCTTCTCTTCCCTAAGTCTCCTCTCCTCCTGGGACTCCAAGTTACAGGCATATTATATACTTTGATTAGTCCCACAACTCATTAAGATTGTGTTTCTCTTTTTTTCAGTGTTTTTTTCTCTCTGTGCTTCATGTTGGTTTCTTTTTCAGTGTCTTCAAATTCACTTATCTTTTCTGCTATTTTATTTTTTAATCTCTAGAAGTTTTATTTGGGTCTTTATATCTTCTTTCCTCATCAAGTTTATATTTTTCTTGAAATCCTCAAATGTATTCATAAGATTTATAATACTTGTTTTAAGGCCCTTGTTTATGAAATCCATGATCTCTTTCATTTTTGTTTCCATCTCTGTAAAGTACTTTTTATTCTGGTTATGGGTCATATTTATTTGCTTCTTTAAAGTCCTGGTAATTTTTAAAAATTAATTTATTTTTAATTGGAGGATAATTGCTTTACAATATTGTGTTGGTTTCTGCCATACTTCAGCATGAATCAACCATAGTCACACATGACTATGTGTGACTATGAACCTCCCTCTTGAACCTCCCTCCCGCCTTCTACCTCATCCCACCCCTCTAGGTTCTCACAGAGAACTGGTTTGAGCTCCCTGCATCACACAGTAAATTTCCACTGGCCATCTATTTTACATATGGTAATGTATGTTTCCATGCTACTCTCTCAGTTTGTCCCGCCCTCTCCTTCCCTCACAGTCCAGGTAATTAATTGGATACAGTATTGTGAATTTGCTTTACTTGCTACTGGATTTTGTTGTATGCCTTTAAAGACTGTTGATTTTTTTCCCCTGACATCCAGTTAAAGTACTTGTGGATCATTTTGATCCTTGTGAAGCTTGATTTTAAGCTTTGTTAGGTTGAGTTCAGAACAGTCCTTCTTAAAAAAGAAGGACTTAATTTAGTTCCATCACGGAAGCATGAGCCTTCTGAGAACTTTAACCAATATATTATGGGATCTCTCCATTTTGGTTTAGGGCCTGAACTTCGATCACTGTGTGCTCTCTGGGAATTGTTCTGGCTACTCTTCCCAGCCTTGGGGAATTTTCTCTTATTTGCATGCAAATCAGTACTCAGCCAGAGATTCAAGAGGACTCCTCTAAGGATCTTCAGAGCTTTTTCTCTGTGAAGCACTCTTCTTTTCAATATTTTGCCTTATAAATTCTAGCCATCTTGGTATCCTCAAACTTTGATTTTATTCTCTTCAACTCAGTAGGAGTGTTAGGCTCTTTGAGCTCCCCTGCCCTTCAGTGTGGCCTGAAACTGGCCCTAAACAGTAAGCTAGCAAATCCTAAAGCTCATCTCATTTGTCTTGCTTCTCTCATGATCACACTTACACTGCCTACTGTCCAGTGTCTGAAAACTATTATTTCATCTATTTTATCAAGTTTACAGTTGCTTACAGTAGAAAGATAATTCCTATTGCTGCTAATTCTTCATGGTCAGAGGAGAAATCCTCCAGTCTCCTATAAAATTAATCTAATAAATTTTTGCTCCACCATTCTGCTGAAACTCCTTGCATCAAGCCCTCCAATGACTTCCCAGTTGCTAAATCCAATACCATTTGTATTTAAGATTCACAGAAGACCGTTAACTCTCCTCTAGAACTTACGAAACTACTGTAGAAGATATAAGTAGGGTGACATGTAAGAGCATTAAGTAAAACTGTATAGCACTCTAGGTCTAAAGAAAATTAGTCATAGATTCGTAAGTCTTTCTTAGCATGGGCTCACCTAGGTGAAATGCAACTTGTTTTAAAATGTACCTGGGATTTTGTTTTACTCAGGTATGTTGAGGACAGGGTTTCCCAGATGACACCTGCCAAGTAAGAGACACAGGTTTGATCCCTGGGTTGTGAAGATCCCGTGAAGAAGGAAATGGCAACCCACTCCAGTATTCCTGCCTGGAGAATCCCATGGACAGAGGAGCCTGGTGGGCTACAGTCCACGGGGTCAGAAAAGAGTCAGACAGGACTGAGGGACTAAACAACATGGTGAGGACGACAGATCAGGAGACGATTGCTACTGGAAAGATAGTTTATTAATCACTGTTTCCAAGAATGGGGCGCATGCCACACCACACAGGACCACCTAGGGAAGCACCAAGGTCGGTCAGGAGGCAGAAGGAGTGAGGAGAAAGCATGGGCAAAGGACTTCACTATGGTTTTTCATGGGAAGAAATGAGCAAGGCCGGGGAGGCAGCTGATCATAGGGCTGCTTTGTTTGAATAATTTCAGTGGGCTCTGGGTTTCAGGGGTGGTCCCTGGTTATCCAGCACCTGGCTGTGAGGTGAACAGAGCAGAGGGATACTGCCTCCTAGACTGTGAAAGTCAGAGAGAGGAGATGGTTTGGAGTATGGACACTGGATTGGTTACTTTGCATATGGAAGGCATGCTTACAGGCAGGTTGCTTGCTGTCTCTAGGAATTAGCTAACCCTGGGAGGGGCTATCCCTCCCCTGTCCTCAAGGCCCCAAGATTCCAAAGCATCATAAAAATACAAATCATAAAAGACATTTTTATCACGCAACAATAGCAAGCCAACCTACCTCACACAGATTTTCTTCATCAGGGAATGAGAAAGGGGAGATACAGTGATTCACGGAGACTCTGGTCTCGTCCTGGGTCCTGTGGCCGGGCACCAGAGGCACTGCAGAGTCCGGACCACTGTCTTGTCTCAGCTGGATTCCTGCAGTCTCCTCCTTGCATCTCCTTTTACTTTGTTCTTTTTCTCCCCACTGGTAGTTCTTAGTTTCCCCACCAGAGATCGAACCCATGCACTTGGCAGTGAAAGTGCAGAGTCCTAACCACTGGGCCACTAGGGAATTCTGAGCACTGTTTTTCTCTACTTCAAGGAGTCATTTTCAGAAGTTATGAAAAAGGAGTGAAAATCACGGATAACATCAACACCATCATTAGAAAAGCAACCACGCTGGTATGTATGCTCTCTGTACAATATATTAGGAATAGAGTAGATGGTGAGAATGCGGCAGTGTGGTCACCAAGACTAGGAGTAGGATAGGGTTATTCCTTGTTATTATGTATTGATATATTGAGCCAGAACTTTGGAAAGATGTATCCGACTGTAAAAATTTGTTATCAAATCCACTAGAGCTAGGACTAGTGGATTTCAAGATAAAGAAAGACTTAAATAAATGTAATTTAGACAAAAACCTGCTGAAAGAGGATTAGTAGAGGAGCTCAGGTGAGTTGTGCATTTTAGGTAATTGGGTTAGAAAACCAATGGGTAAAGTCCTTTTCAAATTTATGCTGAGATGCTATTATTTATTCATGTGTGTGTGTGTGTGTGTACAGGGCATACTGTGTGTAAAGTTCCATCTGCAGCTGTTTATAACTCTGAGAATTACCCCTCTCTGTGCTGTGGTTTCCACTCCACAAACTCCCTCTCCACTAACACAGTAACTATAGAACAGTTTTACAGCCTGCCTTGACCTTTCTGTTGCTGATGTTGTTTTAGAGTGGGAGTAGTGGGGGCTGCAGGGGAAAGCGAGAGAAGTGTCCAGCTGGGAGTTCCACATCCTGCCTAGAAAGGGCTGGATTCTCTGAGCAGTCCATTTGCGATGTATGAAGCACCCCGGCCATAGGAGGTCAGAATTCTACTGTTTATTAATACTTTATCCCATTTTTCTTGTCATTTATTCTGTGCCTCTAGTTTCATTTTCTATTGCTATTTTATGTTTTTCTGGCTCACTCTCTAGGTCTTTAGAACATGCCTTTTTCTCTGGCTCTGGGTCTATACCATGATAATTTTCATATTCAGTTTTCTTTCTAGGCTACGTTAGCAACATTGAGGTTTTGGATGAATGTACTGCCAAATGATAAAATGTATGGTTGTCACATATTTACTTATCTATCTGTAAATCCTTTCATTTACAATGAAAACTGTGATTATTGTGCAAAACCAGAGAAGCATAGAAAGAAAAGCATCAAATTACAAATTATTTAAAAGTTAAGGGAAAAAAAAAAAGTTAAGGGATAGCCAGTTGTATTTTTTCTGGTGGTAAAATGGAGAATGCACTGATTTTGGAATAGGAAAACTTGGGTTCAAATAGACATTCTGCTGTTTCTTGACATCTGGCTCAGTAAAACTGAAGTCTGAATTTAATGTGGCCGCATGTGGAAGGTCCTACTGAGAGGAGCCACCAATAAAAGCTAAGAGACTTTTGCACTGAATAATCAGGAACTGGAGTATTAGGGTTTTTCAATGCCTACACATTGTCTTTCTGTCCCCACCTACCCCACATGATGGCATGTACTGAATCTTGAAAAGAGAGAGGAGAGAAAGTGCTATATTGAATCTAATATTGTTGTATTTAAATAGCCTTTAGAATAGGTGATACTTTCTGAATAAAATATTTCTAGAGCTTAAATACAATTGGATGAAAAGAGTGAATCATTTTTACGAAATCCTAGAAAGCACTTCATTCCTTCGAACAAGCAAGGCTCTTAAACCTCTGAAATCCTCCTCCATGGCAAGTGCTTCAACCCCTAGAGGGCAGCATGCCCTCAAAGAAACTCACCCAGGGCCCAGTTGGAAGCCACTGAAATGGCCAATCATTGTCTTGAATTGTCTCTTATCAACCGTTGGGGTCGCAAAGAGTCGGACACGACTGAGCGACTGAACTGAACCTTACGAAAGACCCTATAGAAACCCTACCAAGAACTTAGGAGAACTTAACCATTTCTGATAACTACCACAGATATATGTTCCATTGACACCATCAAATAAAAAGCATTGCAAACCCTAGGAAATTAAGAAACCTGGTTGAATCCCCACCACCTTGGCTGAAGGAAGGCTGCTCAGGAGGAAGCACCTCCGGGTTCTAAGATGGGCTTGCTTCTTCGACAGCGACTTCCCGTCAGTAGCTCTCCTCTGCAGCCTCTCTTCAGGGTGTCTCAGAGGGACATGGAGGGAATAAGAGGTCTCTGCCCTTCTTCATCCCACCCACCCATCCGCTTCGCTTCCCTTAATTCTTGGGTTAAGAATTAGGGCGTTTCGAGCACTTCAGCGGAGAAGACAATGGCACCCCACTCCAGTACTCTTGCCTGGAAAACCTCATGGACGGAGGAGCCTGGTGGGCTGCAGTCCATGGGGTCGCGAGGAGTCGGACACAACTGAGCGACTTCACTTTCACTTTTCACTTTCATGCATTGGAGAAGGCAATGGCAACCCACTCCAGTACTTTTGCCTGGAGAATCCCAGGGACGGCAGAGCCTGGTAGGCTGCTGTCTATGGGGTCGCACAGAGTCGAACACTGACGCGACTTAGCAGCAGCAGCAGCAGCAGAGCACTTGAGACACGCACAGTTCTTAGCTGCGATTCCTAGGATTCTAGAATTAACTCGTGCTTTTCCTTGCGAACACCGTCATCATTGCTTCACATATAGTGGGAAGACTATGGTGGGTGGCCCCACCCACACCCACACCCACACCACATCCCGCAGTGATACAACCAGGCCCGTGGTCCACGCCCTTCAGACTCTCGCGGTCTCCGCCCTGGCTCGTCGCGCTAGGCCCCTGCAGCTGGGGCTCTCCACTGCCTCCATGGGCGTGCCTTCTTCAGAAGTCTTGGGTTGTAGTCCAGTCTCAACCTCTAACCGGAGCCTCTCGCCTCTAATGCGCAGAGAGGGGAATGACGCCAGGCACCTTCACCCACATCCTGGAGTGGCAGATGGGGGTTACCAGTCACTTTGATGCCAAAATCATATTGGATAACAGGTAATACAATTTCTCCTATTCATCAAGACGCATCAGTGAGCTCTCTATACAGGTTCTGGTTTGACTTGGATTTGGGGTGACTCTTTGCACTTTTTTTTTCCAAACAGCATCTGGATTTGGGTGGATAAAACACTTTGCCTCTGTGTATGGGATGTTGTCAAAACAGGACACTAGAGTTGGTTTTTTTTTAATGAAAAATAACCCTTCTAGTATTAAAAGGCAGTATCTATTAATTCAATTGAACATTATTTTCATAAGCAAATATGTTTGAAGAAATTAGCAAGTAAATGCATAAATTACCTACATTGAAAGCTGTTACTGGCAGATATGATAACACATTTCTTGTTAACTAGTTTACATTGCTTTTGAAGTGAATTTCTGGCTGACAGTGTTTATGTCACAGATGGTATCCTCACCTGCTTCATTAAGGCCTGTTTAGAATACAGTTCTAATGTAGGTTTTATTCCATGTAAAGCCACCTAGAGATAATTTAAAACGATCATATCGACTAACAAACACGTAATCAAGAAGCTCTTAAAATTTTATCAAAATTCAGGTCTTTCACTATTAGCAAACCTGCTTCATTAACATATTAATAGATAATGTTCCTGCTCATAATTAGGGTGTATTTTCTTTGCATCATTGTAGTTGAAAGAATTCAGGTGAAGTTTGTTAGAAAAGTTGCTTTTTTTCCCCTTCAATTTCTGGGAACAAAGCACCTGGAGAAAACACTTCAGGTTGACACTCCTGAGCACCATTCCTCCTGCCCGCAATTTTCCCTCCTTAAACTTCATTTTATCACTCATTTCCCCCATATTGAACCCTCTATGACTTACAGCCATGATAAGCAGTGAACTATATGCAGACAGGCAAGGGTTTGGCCCATGCACTGAGGATAAATGCTACCTGTAAGAGAAATCCCATGTACAAACTTATTAATATTTTCATCTCAAGTTTGAGAGAAGTGGCAACATTAAGCCTGAAAAGAAGCTCATGTTTTTCTTTAAAAAAAAAAAAAAATTTCAGCCACTTGTTCAAAATATAAGTGTATAGAAGAAAGAATAGAGCCCATGCCTATATTTCTATTAAAAGAGCAATCTCTTTTATCTATTAAAAGAATGGCATCTTACAGAGAGGTATAATTCAGAGGGCTACCTAGGAAGGGTTTTTTCTTTAATGACCACAGTGTTAGATTAAGTCTGTCATTGAGCTCCTGGGAATAAAGTACATCATTATTTTGAAATATTATATTCTCACTGACTAGCGATGTATTCATTGTGATACATTCACAATAAAGAATGGAATAAGCATTATCTCTTGAGATCACAATTATCTTAAGGTTACACTCTCATTTTAAATAAAAGGAAAACTAATATATATATGTATATACTAAAAATAGCAATTATCATCTCATATGGTCTAAATATTTAGCTGAGGCTATTTACCAAAACTGCTCTGAAGCCACACCATTCTGTGACTTTAAAACTCACCTGTGACATGAGGCAGAAGCTGCACACACAGTCTAAGCATTTTGGAACCTGTTGTATGGGCCAGAGGTCAGTTTTACTTGTAAGGAGTACACATGTTAGTCTTGCTGCACTTGAGTGTCTTAGGTCTTAAGAGGGCATGTAGTTGCCCCACTCATTTATCCAGGAGCATTTGCAAGCCCAGAGTTCAGCAACTCTGTCTCTCAGCTGTTAGGGACAGAGGTGAGTGACTCTTCTTTTTTTTTTTTTTTCCCACATATATTTCTTATAATTTGCTGGCCCTGATTTTCTCCATATGAGAAAAAAAAGAATCTATGTGTTATTAAAGAGATAGAATATGCAGGCTGTGCGGGGAGAGTAAGTTGAATGTGATCCTGAAGAATGTTTTCATCGTCCACCCAGGATACTGGGATAAAGGGAGGATTCAGACACCATACTGAAGATTTAGCTGGGGCACTCAGGAGAGGCACTGCCTCTTTGCTCCATTAACAGTGGAATCCTAAACTTGTATTTCTACATTGATGAATTACACATACAGGAATTCATACTGCACCCGTTAGCTATCTGCACTGTCCCATATGGAAATCACTAGCCATGTGTAGATATTGAGCACTGAAATGCAGTTAGTGCAGCTGAGGAACTGAGTTTTAGATTTTATTTTTATTCATTATTTATTCGTAACTAAATTTAGATAGCCACATGTGGCTGGTGGCTGTTGTATTGGACACCACAGATTTACTGTATCCCATGGAAGAGTTTGTTGCTGTTGTGTAGTCTCTCAGTCATGTCTGGCTCTTTGCAACCCCATGTAGCTGGCCAGGCTCCTCTGTCCATGGGAGTTAAGATTCTGATAATGTCAGTGAGCTAGAGACCCCTGGTGGAAGGGACTGTTCTCTGCAGGACACAAAGCACATCTTAGTAAATGGGCGGCTTTTTTTCCCCGCTAAGGTTCAGCTATTTTGGGATTCTACACATATTTTGATGCTAACGCTACCGCTTAAATTAACATGAAAATTCTCTAGGTATTACAGGATAGAATAATGTAGAATTCAGTGGCTAATTATTATACTGGTTGATGATCACAGTTCACAGATATCAAGTCTCTGTTATTAGGTTGACAGGACACTGGTAGGATGGTGGATATGGTTTAAAACACTACCCTCTGGTTGTCTGGCATGAGTAATGAAATATTCTAGGTTCCTAGCCAGGCCAAGAAGCATTCTTCAGAAAGGATGATGGTCTCAAGTCTTATTATATAAATTAAGAGGTAATACAGCATGGCTGAAGTCTGTGCTGAAGTCAGGACAATGGCTGTTTGGTCACTTGACTAGAAGAGAAATGCTTATGTTGCCTCCACCCACTGGCTTTCACACAGCTACAAACAGCTGCCTCCTTGAAATTTCGGTAACCTGGTATCCATATGCTGGACTCAAAAGGAGAGATTCTGGCCTCTTTTACCTCTCTTAAATCGTGCTCCCTAAGATGGAGTTTCCTGATAAATATGGTTCCTTTCTGATCCCACTGCTTTCTATACTGCTTGTTTTTCTCTAGCCATCAAAAGTTGTAACTACGCCAACCACAGTCCTTATCTGTTCACCCTGCAGAGAGTTGAGGGCTTCCTTTTCCTTCTCTGGCCATGCTTACCTCTTCCCACATTCCATCTTTGCTTGATGTCAGCCCTAACACTCCTGCTTTCTTGGGTGAAACAGTATGAAAATGATGGATAGTTAGAATAGGCAAAGAACTCATTAGAAACTTAACCATGGGTCCAAGTTCATATGATAAACGTGTCATTTCAGTTTAGTGCGAAAAGAGTAGTTTATGGAACCAGCAAAAATCATTTCCCATGCAGAAGAAAATGAAGTTAGGTCTCTATCACACACCCTGAAAAATTGTTTAAATTTGTAAGATTATTTTATTAATTCTCAATCCCCAGAAATCCCCGGTTTCAGTGTTTCCCTTTTTAATGTATGCTTGCATGCACGCTAAGTTGCTTTAGTCCAACTCTTTGAGACACCATGGGCTGTAGCCCTCCAGACTCCTTGTACATGGGATTTCCCAGGACAAGAATACTGGAGTGGGTTGCCATTTCCTGCTCCAGGGGATGCTCCCAAACCAGGAATCAAACCCAAGTCTCTTATGTCTCCTGCAACTCAGGCAGGTTCTTAACCACTAGCACCACCTGGGAAGCCCCTTTTAAAGTATAGATTGTACCAAGAGAGGACTAGGAGACTCCTCTGTATAAAGTTGCTAATTGAACCTCCCTTTCCATTAAAAACTATATTTTTATATCTTATAAAAAAGATACAAAAGATGGACACTAATATCTTCATTTTTAGGTTAAATGTTAAATTATCTTATTCTAAATAATGCAGATAATTGGAGACAAAAATGAGATCAGAGTCCCATATTTTAAAAATTCCAGTACTCAATTATGCAACACTTTATTGTTTTAATATTTCCTCCTGTTCTGTTTTTTTCACTGAAAGCCCTGTGTGTTCAGGGAAACACTTAGTCCTTGGCAACTGGACAGTTGGTCATCCTACAAAGGATCTTCTCTTTTATAAGCTAAAAGCTAAGACAAATTATAGTAGTAATAGGAATAAAAGTGAAGTTATTGAGTCATAACTTTGAAGAGACTTTAAATGTGAAGAAATATCATTTTGAGGAATTTCTAATTCCTATGTGAATTAGAGCACTATGTGAAATATTGAGTCTTGGTCCCTGTAGAGAAAACCAGTAAAGTACACACGTGAAATTGCCATCTTAACTGACAGGGATATGTGACAAGTGATGATATAAAACAAATGATAATTATAAATAATCAAGTTTCATGAATTTGTTGATTGTTTTCCTATCTCTGTGCACATTAGCTGCCAGCTTGCTAGAACCTAACTAGCTAGCTGAGTGATAGATCTGTCTATGCCAAATCATTACCTTGAATTTTTGAAAAATTCTATTTTCTTTATTGTTCTTATCTACTTAATTTTTCATAGCCTATATGTAGTTATTATTCATATAAGTAAAAAATTATGAGGTTTAATTCTTAAAAATATGAAAAATTCATATACATTATCATAGACTTTAAAACAGATTCCTTTTCCCTTTGGATCATCAAACTTTAAGCCAGCTCTGTGTTGAAGCCCAGCTGTGGTGGAGTAGAAAAAATTTTCAGTTTGAAATGAGGCAGATTTATTGGTTTTGTGATCTTGAGTTAATTAGCCTTTTTTATTCTAGGTTCTTCCTTTTAAAATGTGTGTAATACCTACCATCTGAAAGAATTGTGTGAGAATCAAATGACATTGTATAGAAACCACTGGCAAGTGGAAGATTATCAGAAACTAATAAGGTACATGCCATGATTAACAGTGGCAAACAATGAATGGTGCCTGAATCAGGCATCAGTATTTGAATTGAGGCCAAATTTGTCACTGGCTAACCCTGACTATGAAATACATACTTAACTCTTGACTATCAGCTTCCTTATCTGTAAAATGGGAATAATTTATCCCTGTTTACCTTTTTTCTTTATCTTTTAATTGTAAGAAAGAAAATGAACTAAAATACACCTTCAAAGTAAAGAAAGAACTCTCCATCCACGTGATGCTAGGTTCCTGGCAATACTATCCCTCCTGTGAGTTTGTGTCCACACATCAGCTCGTATCCCACAAGATGTGCTTCCTACATCCATCATTTAGGCATCATGACCTCCAAGCTTGACCTTTACTTGGTTATTTTGTTCCCTCCCAATCAAGATATGGCTCCTAGACACCAGCCCAGCTCCTTGCCTCTTAAATGAGTTCTTGACAGGGCAGCTGTGTCATTTGCAGGGCCCAGGGCAAAAATGCTGGAAAAAAAGCAGGAAAGTACTAAATATAAAACATTGCAAAACTAAATAGCTTTACCATCTGATCTAGCCATTTTCGAGCTCCTTGGTGTTTACCCAAAGGAGTTTAAAACTTATGTTCACAAATACCTGCATGTTTTTATGAGGTATATAGCAGCTTTACTCATAACTGTCAAAACTCAAAAACAATCAAGATGTCCTTTGGTAGGTGAGTGGATAAATAAACTGTGGTACATCTGGACAATTGAATATTATTCAGCACTAAAAAGAAATGAGCTATCAAACCATGAAAAGATATGGAGAAAACTTAAATGCATATTACAAAGTGAAAGAAACCAATCTAAAAAGGCCATCTACTATATGATTCCAACTATATGACATTCTGGAAGAGGTGAAACTTTGGAGATAGCAAAAAGGTTAGAGGTTGCCAGATGTTGGGGAGGGGAAGTAAGGATGAATAGGCAGAGTACAGATGAATTCTGGGGCAATGAAACTGCTGTGTATGATAGTATAATGGTAAACACATATCATCATACATTTGTTCAAACATATAGATTGTGTAGGCACCAAGTGTGAACCAATGTAATTTATGGACTCTGGGTGACAATGATGTGTCTGTGTAGGTTTATAAGCTGTAATAAATGTATCCCTTATTTGGGGGCTGTTGATAATGGGGAAGGCTGAGGACTAAGTGTGGAGGTAGAGTAAGTATGGGAAATCTTTAGATCTTCCCCTCAGTTTTGCTATGAATCTAAAACTGCTCTAAAAGATAAAGTCCAATATTTTTTTTAAAGGGACATGAGGTTATCCCCATGACAGATTTGCCCATCATTTTTCCTTGGATAGATTGTAGCTGTGTCTTATATTAGTTATTGATTTATCACATTTCTTTCAAGAGTCCTTAGAAACTTTCAGCACTGAATTCACCTGTAAGGAGGACTTTGTTGCCCGAAGCTGTGTTTCATTGTCCAGCGAAAGATTCTCTGTCCTTTACCTTTTCTAATTCCCCTAAGGTATTTTTTTCCTCAACTAATATTAGTCCCAAACAACCCTGTTTACCCTTTAATGGTCAATTCTACTGTCTGGAACTATTTCTCTTTTTTATACAAGTCACTAGGGCTTGCTTGAAATGCACTAGTGTGCAGGTTTTATAAGTTATTCTTTTACAAATGTATATATTTTTAATTGAAGGATAATTGCTTTAAAATATTGTGTTGGTTCTGCCATACATCAGCATGAATCAGCCATAGGTATACATCTGTCCCCTCCCTCTTGAACCTCCCTGCCACCTCCCACCCCATCTCACTCCTCTAGGTTGCCACAGAGCCCTGGTTTGAGTTTCCTGAGTCATACAGCAAATTTCCACTGGCTGTCTGTTTTACATATGGTGGTATATATGTTTTCCTGCTGCTCTTTCCATTTGTCCCACCCT
This sequence comes from Bos taurus, assembly GCF_002263795.3. Classification (NCBI taxonomy): domain Eukaryota; kingdom Metazoa; phylum Chordata; class Mammalia; order Artiodactyla; family Bovidae; genus Bos; species Bos taurus. The sequence continues at coordinate 46,742,403 of NC_037348.1, read as the reverse complement.
CTCCTTCCTTCCCCCCTGCTCCGTGTCCATTAGTCTGTTCTCTTGGATGTCTGTATCTCCATTGCTGTGCTGCAAATAGGTTCATCGGTACCATCTTACGAGATTTCATGTGTATGTGTTAAAATATGGTATTTGTTTTTCTCTTTCTGCCTTAATTCACCCTGTATAATAGGCTCGAGGTTCATCCACCTCATTAGCATTGACTCAAATGTGTTCCTTTTTATGACTAATATTCAAACTTATTCTTTTATAAGTAACTATATCTCATGTCTTACAATTCTCAACAGAGACTAAAATGAGAGGTTTCACCTGAAAATGAAATAAAATTATAAAATGTTCTTTTTTAAAATTCAGTGATACATGATCCAATATGGACAAAGCTCAAAAACATTATGCTAACTGAAAGAAGCTAGACACAAAAGATGTCCTATCTTATGATATGATAAACATATCATATGATTCAATTCATATGAAATGTCCAGAGCAGACAAATCTGTAGAGATAGAAAGTAGATTAATGATTGACTCGGGATGAGTGGAGGAGCTGAGTGTTACTATTAATACTAATGGATAGGAGGTTTCTTTTTGAGCTGATGAAATGTTCTAAACTGCATTGCTGTGATGGCTGCACAGCTCTGTAAATATTCTAAAATTAAAATTATTGAATTATAATTTACAGTGGTAAATTTATGGTATGGAAATTATATCTCAATTAAGTTGTTTAAAAATAAAATCAATGGATATGAACCTCTGTTGAACATATGCATCTAATTCCAGTTTTCTCTGTTTTTCACATCTCCTTTTATCATTTTCTATTGGGTTGGTCAAAAAGTTCACTCGGATTTTTTCCACAAGATCTTATGGAAAACATTGAATGAGCTTTTGGCCAATCCAATATTTTTATTCTTTCTAGAGTAGCCTTCTAAAATTCATCCTATTATTAGAACCAGGAACATCTCAAATTTTCTTTTAAAATAAATGCATAAAAAATATAGAAAAAATCAGAGCAGACAATTACTAAAGCATAAAACTTTGATTTGTTTGATGAAATCTTCCCTAGTTCACCTAAATTAGCAAACTTGCCTAATAAATTTTAAATATGCCTATATGTGTGGTAGGTTTATTTAAGCTGTTAGGAAAGTTCTACTTGTTTTGTGAAAAAGCATCCAGGCAAGGTTAGAGAAGGAGCTATCTGAAAATAGGGCTGCTGCTATGGACTGAATATGGCCTCACCAAATTCATATGTTGAACCCTAATACCTAATGGTATTCAGAGGTGGGGCCTTTGGGAGGTAAGGTTTCCCTGGAGAAGGAAACGGCAACCCACTCCAGTATTCTTGCCTAGAAAATCCCATGGATGGAGGAGCTTGGTGCAGGCTACTGTCCATGGGGTCACAAAGAGTCGGGCACAACTGAGCGACTTCACTTCATTTCACTTCACTTAGGTCATGAGGGTGGAGCCCTCATGAATAGGATTAGTGCCCTTATGAGTAACCAGAGAACCTATTTCCTCTCTCTCTGCCATGTGAGATTTTGCTAAGAAGATGGCCATCTGCAGACCAGGAAGCAGACTTCACCAGACACCAGGTCTGTCAGCACTTTGATGTTGGATGCTGCAGGCTCCAGAACTGAGGCTGAGAAGCAATTATTTAAGCCACCCAGTCTATGGTGTGTTGGTTATAGAACCCTGAACTAAGACAGCTGCTGAGTGGGAGTCCTAGGGTCAGCAGATCCAAGATCCCCAGGGTTCACAGCCATTGAGACAAAGTTGCTGCCAATACCAAATTTGGGCTACATAGTGAAAGAAAAGTGAAGTCGCTCAGTCGTGTCCGACTCTTTGCGACCCCATAGACTGTAGCTTACCAGGCTTCTCTGTCCCTGGGATTTTCCAGGCAATAGTACTGGAGTGGACTGCCATTTCCTTCTCCAGGGCATCTTCCCAACCCAGGGCTCGAACCCGGGTCTCTTGCATTGTAGACAGATGCTTTGCTGTCTGAGCCACCAGGGAAGTCCTAAATCCTTATGGCTACATAAGCAGTCCCTAAACATATATTATTTGTCTGGCTGCAGAAATTGAAAGAAAAGCAGTAGAGGAAGGCCAAATATGAAGAATAATGACAGCTGCCATTGTTGGCCATCACTATGCACCAGGCAGTGTGCTGAGTGCTTTACGCACATTCAGTTAATCCGCCCAGTTCTATTTCTAAATTAGAAGTAGAGAAACTAAGGCTCAGAGAACTTAAATAACCTGCCCAAGGTTTCACAGCTGTAAACTAATCTCTGTATATATAGTGTTAAAAAGATATCATCCCTGGGACTTCCCTGATAGTCCAGTGGTTAAGAATCCACCTGCCAACGCACAGGACACAGATTCAGTCCCTGGTTTGGGAAGTAAGATCACACATGCCACAGGGCAACTAAGTCTGTGCACCCTAGAGCCGTGCTCCGCAATAAGAGAGTTGCCCCTGTTTACCCCAACTAGAGAAACTCTGCATGTAGCAACCAAGACCCAGCATGGTCAATAATTTAAATAAACAAATTAAAAAAAAGAAGATATCAAAAACCTCATTGAGTAAAGAACCCCAGAAAATCATTACTACTTACTCATTTTGGAATTCACTAGTTGTATACAATTGAAACTAGTATTATCATCAATGAGGTATTTGTTTTCTTCATATGTGCCTGTGCTGTTCCAAATTGCTAAGTCTCTTCCCCCAGAGTATAAAAATGCACATTAGAGCTTTAACCCGTAACAAAGGGAAGTATGTCATATTACAACTTAGTTTAAACTAACCCCTGAAGTGCTGCGATTTGTCCATGTTGGATCAAAGGTTCTTCCCAAGCAGTCCAATTTTATGAATTTTACTGAGCTCTGTTAAATAGCATCCCATTAGCATCATCATGAATGAGGAGCGAGGGGTGGGCTCGGCACAAAAGCATGACCTCTTATTAGTTGCTATTCTGATACTTTATTTGTCAGCACTGATTCAATGGCAGGCAGAGAAGGCTCATAGGAGATTATGTAGAAAGACTGTGCTACACTTTTCAGCCTTTCTCAAGCCATCAGGGTAAAGAATTGACTGCTACTTACATCCATAATTATATGTGGCAGTTTGGCTCTGTAATTAAATTCAAAATAAATCACATGCAGCAATTTGTTAAATTTAAATAATGTTACAAAAAAATAAAAAGATGAGTGAATGAAATGAGCTTCTGAACTTAGGGATATGATTTGAGGAAAGACTGTCATTCAAACTAGCAGGGTTTGTAGCTGCAAAAATAAACTCAGTGACACTTAACTATGCTGAATCTAGGATGTGATGAGGCCATTAAAATCTCTGCCATTGGACTGGGTTACAAAGGAGACAACTGCAATAAACCCTTATGCATAGGAAACTCAAAATAAGTAATGTTCATAAACTGGTTTCAGTTTATTTTCCAAATGATTGAGAATTATGCATAATATTTATTAAAATCTAGTAAGATTTTTCCCAGTCCTTTAGAAGAGGCTGAGGTACAAAAAAAGAGATTTATCCAAATCAGTATCAGAACTAGGATAAATTAAAATAACTATGTCTAACAATAACAGCACTACATGCTTGCTGAATTTTTTTTTTATTAGAAAGCACTTTCATATACATTAAATAGGTACATATATCCCGAGAGAGTCCAGAAAAAGATTTGGTTTATGGTCCCTTTAAGCTCCTCACTGCTAGGGGAGACAGACAGGGTGGGACAGGGTAAATGGGTTGACCTAGGGCTAGACTGGAGAAGGCAATGGCAGTCCACTCCAGTGTTCTTGCCTGGAGAATCCCAGGGACGGGGGAGCCTGGTGGGCTGCCGTCTATGGGGTCGCACAGAGTCGGACACGACTGAAGCGACTTAGCAGCAGCAGCAGCAGCAACAGCAGGGCTAGATTAGCCCAACAGAGGTGATGGACAGTAGGACAAAGGTTGATAAGGGGATTTTCCCTGGTGTCCTCATAGAAAGAACTTCAAGGCCTGGAACCTAGACATTAGGCGTGGATGGTGTAGCTGAGTTATCACTCTTTGCGATAGAACATAGTATGCTAGTGGCTAGAGATATAAAGGTCCACGCTTCTCTAGTTAGGTGGAATACCTGACTCTGGGCAGGCTGACAAGAGGTATTAAGCTTTAGTGTGCCTCCCAGAGATGCGAGGGAGACAGTGGAAAACAACATCTATCTACTTGCATCTCTATCCCATGCATAAACTTCGTACGCTTATTGATTGCTTTAGGAGTAAAGTAGTAAGCAACTTTGAACCAAGTCTAAATTACTGTTCTTGCCCATCCTTGAACTTGAACCAAATTTTGGGGGTCTGTCAAATGCAGTGTAGTCAGGCTTCCATGACCAAAACCAGTCCTCCAATAATCTGAATTATGAGTTAGGCAGTCTGTTCTAAGGTTTTACTTAGAATATAAGGAAATAATTCTCCAACTTGGTGAGGGAACAATCCACCAAACATAGGCAGCTTCTGCAGTCAGACTTTTAAAAAATTAACAGTTTTATCTAGGAAAAGTTGATAATATTTAATTTACATATTTTTTGTTACAAAAGGGCTGATTCTAATTTTCCTGAACCGAAAGCAGCCTGTTCTATGGTAGATATCTACTGTATCGTATCTGCCATATTCTCTCCCTTAGACCAAGTAACTGAGTCCAGCTAACACTCATGATAAGAAGGTATACAAGGGAAAGAATATCAGAAGGCAGAGATCACTGGAGACCACCTTATAGGCTGCCTACCACAATCCAACCTCACTAATAATCAAACACACAGTAACAAAGTACCATTTACATTGTTTTTAATTATTAAAGTTTTGAAATGATAACATCTAGCAATTGCCAAGATATGATAAAACATGCTTTGTTAGGAGCAAACATGAATTGATACAATGTTTTGGAAAGCAATCTATATATATGCATTGCTGCTGCTAAGTGGCTTCAGTTGTGTCCGACTCTGTGCAACCCCATAGATGGCAGCCCACCATGCATTCAGTTCAGTTCAGTCGCTCAGTCGTGTCCAACTCTTTGCGACCCCATGAACTGCAGCATGCCAGGCCTCCCTGTCTATCACCAACTCCCGGAGTTCACTCAGACTCACATCCATCGACTCAGTGATCCCATCCAGCCATCTCATCCTCTGTGGTCCCCTTCTCCTCCTGCCCCCAGTCCCTCCCAGCATCAGAGTCTTTTCCAATGAGTCAACTCTTTGCATGAGGTGGCCAAAGTACTAGAGTTTCAGCTTTAGCATCAGTCCTTCCAAAGAAATCCCAGGGCTGATCTCCTTCAGAATGGACTGGTTGGATCTCCTTGCAGTCCAAGGGACTCTCAAGAGTCTTCTCCAACACCACAGTTCAAAAGCATCAATTCTTCTGTGCTCAGCTTTCTTCACAGTCCAACTCTCACATCCATACATGACCACAAGAAAAACCATAGCCTTGACTAGACGGACCTTTGTTGGCAAAGTAATGTCTCTGCTTTTCAATATGCTATCTAGGTGGTCATAACTTTCCTTCCAAGGAGTAAGCGTCTTTTAATTTCATGGCTGCAGTCACCATCTGCAGTGATTTTGGAGCCCAAAAAATAAAGTCTGACACTGTTTACCAATCTATTTCCCATGAAGTGATGGGACTAGATGCCATGATCTTCGTTTTCTGAATGTTGAGTTTTAAGCCAACTTTTTTACTCTAGTCTTTCACCTTCGTCAAGAGGCTTTTTAGTTCCTCTTCACTTTCTGCCATAAAGGTGGTGTCATCTGCACATCTGAGGTGATTGATACTTCTCCTGGCAATCTTGATTCCAGCTGGTGCTTCTTCCAGCCCAGCGTTTCTCATGATGTACTCTGCATAGAAGTTAAATAAGTAGGGTGACAATATACAGCCTTGACGTACTCTTTTTCCTATTTGGAACCAGTCTGTTGTTCCATGTCCAGTTCTAACTGTTGCTTCTTGATCTGCATACAAATTTCTCAAGAGGCAGGTCAGGTGGTCTGGTATTCCCATCTCTTTCAGAATTTTCCACAGTTGATTGTGATCCACACAGTCAAAGGCTTTGGCATAGTCAATAAAGCAGAAATAGATGTTTTTCTGGAACTCTCTTGCTTTTTCGATGATCCAGCAGATGTTGGCAATTTTGTCTCTGGTTCCTCTGCCTTTTCTAAAACCAGCTTGAACAACTGGAAGTTCACGGTTCAGGTATTGCTGAAGCCTGGCTTGGAGAATTTTGAGCATTACTTTACTAGCATGTGAGATGAGTGCAATTGTGGACTCATGCATTAGGATCCACTAAAATACTAAAATCCTTTGAAGTTAGTAATCCTGCTCCTAAGAATCTATCCTAAGGGAAAAATTATAAAAAACAAAAAACAAAATCTATAGGCTTGGATGTGATTATTACAGCACTTTTATAATAGTAAAAAATTGAAGGGAATGGTAGAATAATATCCAGAAAAGAATGACTACAAAGATGTTTACTTACTTAACAGGATATTGTATAGTCATTTTTTTTAATATCATGAAATAACACTGTGAAATGCTTATGATTTAATGTAAATTGAAAAGATAAAGATATATAATTTTTTGTAAATTATATGTACTATCAAGTAAAATAATTTGTAAGAAATTTACTCTGAAATGGTATTAATAATTGAATTTGAGTAATGGACTTTTAGATAATTTTTATTGTCTATTAACTAATTTTAACCTTTTTTTATTGTAATTATTAAAATAAATATGTGGGAATTTATACATACACACACACACACACACACACACATATATATATAGCTGTGATTATGCAGGTCAGGAAGCAACAGTTAGAACTGGACATGGAACAACAGACTGGTTCCAAATAGGAAAAGGAGTATGTCAAGGCTGTATAATGTCACCCTGTTTATTTAACTTATATGCAGAGTACATCATGAGAAACACTGGACTGGAAGAAACACAAGCTGGAATCAAGATTGCTGGGAGAAATATTAATAACCTCAGATATGCAGATGACAACACCCTTATGGCAGAAAGTGAAGAGGAAGTAAAAAGCCTCTTGATGAAAGTGAAAGAGGAGAGTGAAAATTGGCTTAAAACTCAACATTCAGAAAATGAAGATCATGGCATCTGGTCCCATTACTTCATGGCAAATAGATGGGGAAACAGTGGAAACAGTGTCAGACTTTTTTTGGGGGGGCTCCAAAATCACTGCAGATGGTGATTGCAACCATGAAATTAAAAGACACTTACTCGTTGGAAGGAAAGTTATGATCAACCTAGACAGGATATTGAAAAGCAAAGACATTACTTTGCCAACAAAGGTCTGTCTAGTCAAGGCTATGGTTTTTCCAGTGGTTATGTATGGATGTGAGAGTTGGACTGTGAAGAAAGCTGAGCGCAGAAGAATTGATGCTTTTGAACTGTGGTGTTGGAGAAGACTCTTGAGAGTCCCTTGGATTGCAAGGAGATCCAACCAGTCCATCCTAAAGGAGATCAGTCCTGGGTGTTCATTGGAAGGACTGATGCTAAAGCTGAAACTCCAGTACTTTGGCCACCTCATGTGAAGAGTTGACTCATTGCAAAAGACCCTGATGCTGGGAAGGATTGGGAGCAGGAGGAGAAGGGGATGACAGAGGATGAGATGGCTGGATGGCATCACCGACTCGATGGACATGAGTTTGGGTAGACTCTGGGAGTTGGTGATGGACAGGGGGGCCTGGCATGCTGCGATTCATGGGGTCGCAAAGAGTTGGGCATGACTGAGTGACTGAACTGAACTGAACTGATAGCTGTGATTATAGGAAACTAAACCCCTCAGAAAAATTGTGGACTTTGGCTGAATTATATTTTCTGTTAATTTCAGTATCAAACCTATTTCACTCAATTACGTACCTTAAAAATATCGCCATATATCTATACATACTTATATAGTGCTTTAATAATTTTCAAACCATTTTACCACTGCTCTTTACTTTTATTGCCACTATATTCTTTTATTATTCTTCCTACTGCAAAGATTAGAAACTGAGGTTTGAACAGTTGCTGGTGAAGTTATAGAGCAAATGGGACTCTTACATGCTGATGATAGGAATCCAAGATGGTACAGACACTGGAAAACAACTTGGCAATTTCTGACAGAGTTAAACATAAACCTATCATATGACAAAGTGGCAGACTTTATTTTTTTTGGCTCCAAAATCACTGCAGATGGTGATTGCAACCATGAAATTAAAAGACACTTACTCGTTGGAAGGAAAGTTATGATCAACCTAGACAGGATATTAAAAAGCAGAGACATTACTTTGCCAACAAAGGTCCATCTAGTCAAGGCTATGGTTTTTCCAGTGATCATGTATGGATGTGAGAGTTGGACTGTGAAGAAAGCTGAGCACAGAAGAATTGATGCTTTTGAACTGTGGTGTTGGAGAAGACTCTTGAGAGTCCCTTGGACTGCAAGGAAATCCAACCAGTCCATCCTAAAAGAGATCAGTCCTGAATGTTCATTGGAAGGACTGATGTTGAAGCTGAAACTCCAATACTTTGGCGACCTGAGGGGAAGAGCTGACTCAGATGCTGGGAAAGACTGAAGGCAGGAGAAGGGGATGACAGAGGATGAGATGGTTGGATGGCATCACTGACTCAATGGACACGAGTTTGGGTAAACTCCGGGAGCTGGTGATGGACAAGGCCTGGCGTGCTGCAGTCCATGGGGTCACAAAGAGTTGGACACAACTAAGCAAATGAACTGAACTGATCATATGACCCAGCTTGCAATCTCATGCCTAGAAATCTACCTAAGAGAAATGAACACCAGTGTTCATAAACAAAGAATCTACTTGCATGCATTTAGTAGCTTTAATCCTAATTACAAAGACAAAAGCCCCCAAACTGAAAACAACTCACATGCTCTTCATCTAGTGAATGAATAAACAAATTATGATACATCCATATAAATGGATTACTCCTCAACAATAAAAAGGATCTACTGATACATGCAACAAAACTGATGAATTTAAGACACCCTGTGCTAAATAAATGAAACCACATTCAAAAGGCTATATATTATATGATTTCATTTATATGGAATTCTGGAAAAGGTAAAGTTATAGGGACAGAAAACAGATACTTGGTTGCCAGGGGCTTAGGAGTGACAAGGGTTGACTATAAAAGAGCAGCATTGGGGAATTTTTGAGATGATGAAACTGTACTGCATCTTGGTTCTAACGGTGGTTACAAGACTATATGTAACTTTGGTAAAAATTATAGACCTGTGTGCTAAAAAGAGTGGGTTTTACTCTACGTGACAAGATTAAGTGACTTTCCCAAGGTCTTTAGACTAGTCTGCATTGTTTTCCATATTGAGTAGTTCTGTCTCTACCTCTTTCTACCTTAGACTCTGTAAAGATATTTCAGGCACCAACAAGCCAGTTCAATTCAGTTCGGATACATTTTGTTGAGTCATGGTTCCCACATGACTAGAGGAAAGAATGACCCTGAACAACAATGGTTTAGTGGGTTTAGAGTGCCTGGAGGAATTGATTTGGAGGTCATTTAAATGGTGTCTTCTCCCTCTCAAGGATCTCTTAACGGAAGACAATAGGCCCCAGCTGCTGCTGCGTTAGGATTTCTCCTGTAAGGAAGAAAAGGAAAACTAACTTTTTAATGAATTCTAACCATGGTACCTGAAGAAATACAAGAATAAGAAATTTTACATATATTGTCTCATTTTCTCATCACGACGGTTTTCCAAACCAAGATACTATTATTCCCACTTTATACACAAGAAAACTGAGGTTCAAAGTGATTAAAAATCCACTGAGAATGAACTCAAAACCCTCTGTACTTAACTGGATCCCAACTTATTTGAACACAGTTGACTCATAGACTTATTATTACCTTTTCTTTCCCGTTGTAGAGTCACAGGAATTTTCTATACCCTGAATATGAAGCTACATCTATTTTGAAGGAGGAAGTAAGTGTCTTTTTCTACTTTGCGCAGAAGTGCTTATGGGGTTGCAAGAGTCGGACATGACTAAAATGCGCATGCCACCTCGCTATATGGGCAAGTAGTGGATCTGGAGTATTTTCTTGGTGCTGATTGCCCTCACATGTAAGTGATCATGGTGCATCTCTCTATAAACCACCCTCATCTCCTACTTTCCTTCTAGCTTCATGGATGAGAATTTCAGCTGGTGTATCTGGGAGACAGATTCTCTGGAGTCTGGGGAGGCAGAATGAGTAAGCCAGGAGGGAAGAAGCAAAGGATAAAAAACTTAAGGAAATGATAAGGGTAAGGGCAATGAAATAAAACAATGAACCACCAGGAAACTCTCATTGTTTGTCTTATGCATTCATTGTGTTAAAATTTCAGAGTTTGATTCCCATGGTTAATCAATTTGGTGAATTAACATCCAGGCCACAGTCATCCTCTCTAACCTATTTTATCCCCATTTTTATTCCTGGAGAAAAGTAGGAGTCAAATTGATGATAAACTTTGTGACTGAATGTTTTTGTCTGCCATGTGAAGATCTGAGTTGCTTTTAGCTACAGTCTTCCAGGCAACTCTACCAGGGTTCCATCAGTCTCTATTACTGACCTGCCCCCGATGGGGTAGAACTGGACCTGAATGAAATAAGAGCAATGTTTAAGTGGAGGTTCTATCCCAAAGCCTGGAGGAAAGAATGTCTGTGGTAGTATTAGTGTGTGTGTTTGTGCTCCATAGCTCAGTTGTGTCCGACTCTTTGTGACCCCACAGACTGTAGCCCACCAGGCTTCTCTGTTTGTGGAATTTTACAGGCAAGAATATTGGAGTGGGTTGCCATGCCCTTCTCCAGGGGGTTTTCTTGACCCAGGGATCGAACCCGTGTTCTTACGTCTCCTGCATTGGCAGGCAGATTCTTTACCACTGTGCCACCTGGGAAGCCTATAATAATTAATCTTGTTCACCAAATATTTCCACACCTCTTGAAATATGTTAGGAATGTCCATCCTCCCCTCTGTGGTTTGGTTTGGTCTGGTCACGTGTCTAGTCCTGGCTTATGAATTGTGAGCTGAAATTAATTGTGGCACTTCTTGACCCAGTATTGAATTGTCCTCTGGCAAGGAGATGGGCCGTATCAGAGACAAGCCTGCTTACAGCCTGGATCCCTGAGTGATGACCTTGAGCAGAGCCCCCTGATGATCATGAGGGGCAAGCTGTTTTAAGCCACTGAGATATGGGGCTTTCTTGTTAACCAGTGCATAATCTATTTTGAGTGATATAATTCTTTTATGGTTTTGTATAATATTTTCAGTTTTTGATGCTTTTGCAAGTTAAGAATTAATAATTGATGACCTATATTCTGATTAAACAAGGAATGTTCTCACAGAGTTACATACCACTATGATACAAAATTTCATAAAACAAAGATATGGCACCATGTTTGAAACTTTCTAAAAATAAACTGTCAAGAATTAACTTGATAAAATATTATTAAAGTAGGAAGACAATGAAATTGTTTATCCATCAGATTAAGAAACCATCAGATTAATTAAGCTTTTATATGTCTCTAAGGAAATGGCAATCCACTCCAGCACTCTTGCCTGGAAAATCCCATGGATGGAGGAGCCTGATAGGCTACAGTCCATGGGCTTGCAAAGAGTCAGACAGGACTGAGCGACTTCACTTTCACTTTCAATACAATGTTCCTTTAAGAAAAAATTATGTTCCTTAAAAAAAAAAGAAAACAATATTCCTTTAAGAAAAAGAAATTTGGGGTTACAAAAAAACCTTTTATATTGACTAAAACAAGTTTTCTTAACTTTATTAATCTTGATATTAACTATCACTGTATCACTTATAATCTGTTTGGTGTGTTGGAGACATTCTAAAAATGAAAACAGATAAATTAAAATTTTTATTTATTTATTTTAATTGGAGGATAATTACAATATTGTGGTGGGTTTTGCCATACATCAGCATGAATCGGCCATGGGTGTACATGTGTCCCCTCCATCCTGAGCCCTCGTCCCACCTCCCTCCTCACCCTGTCCCTCCAGGTTGCCACAGAGCACTGGCTCTGGGTGCCCTGCTTCATGAGTCAAACTCGCCCTGATTATCTGTTTTACATATGGTAATATTTATGTAATACCATATTCACATATGGTAATATTTCAATGCTATTCTCTCAGATTATCCCACCCTCTCCTTCCCCTACTGAGTCCAAAAATCTGCTCTTTACGTCTGTTTCCTTTGCTGCCCTGCACACAGGATTGTCAGTACCATCTTTCTAGATTCCATGTATGTGCATCAATATATGGTATGTGTCTTTCTCTTTCTGACTGACTTCACTCAGTATAATAGGCTCTAGGTTCATCCACCTCATTAGAACTGACTCAAACGTGTTCTTTTTTATACCTGAGTAATATTCCATTGTGTATATGTACCACAACTTCCTTAATCCATTCATCTACTGGTGGACATCTAGGTTGCCTCCATATCCTAGCTATTGTAAATAGTACTGCAATGAACATTGGGATACATGTATCTTTTTCAATTCTGGTTTCCTTAGGGTCGTGGGATTGCTGAGCTGTATGGTGGTTTTATTCCTAGTTTTTTAAGGAATCTCCACACTGTTCTCCATAGTGGTTGTATCAGTTTGCATTCCCACCAACAGTGTAAGCGGGTTCCCTTTTCTCCACACTCTCTCCAGCATTGATTGTTCGTAGACACTTTGATGATGGCCATTCTGACTGGTGTGAGATGATACCTCATTGTAGTTTTGATTTGCATTTCTCTGGTAATGAATGATGTTGAGCATCTTTCCATGTGTTTATTAGACATCACAGATAGATTCTTAAATGTACAAAAGAAAAGCAAAATATTAAAATAATTAGAGCTGTGAGATTCTGTTTCCATCTTTTAAAAATAAGACTAGGTTTTTAGGGAAGATACATTCACAGTGAGACTTCTTTTTAATTTTCTTTAACTTTAAATCTTGCCAGCATGTACAGTACTACTTTGAAGCTGTTCATCATCCTTAAAGAATACATTTTTATTTTTTACCTTATACGTCCTTAAGTAAACTAGGGTATGTATGTTTCTCTTAGACAACAAGAATATCCTGATGTTCACATTAAAAGACCCCACGGAGAAAGTCCTTAAACATTTACTCATATTCTCAGAGCTGCGTAGATCCTGCTTTTCACAGACTTGCTGTATTTCATTGATTCTAAGATACTTCTTAAAATTTTTATTTTAACATTTACTATTTTCCACTAAATTGTTGGAACTATCATTCTGATATTTAATATTTTATATCTTGGATTAACATAATTTTTATTTCCTTAAAGGCAACTTAATTCTTCTACCTAAATACTTCTAGAATTTTTATGTTTTATATTTAGCAAATATTTGTATTGTCTTCTCTTATTATTTATTTTTGGCTGCACTGCGTCTTTGTTGCTGTTCATGGGCTTTGTCTAGTTGTCACGAGGAGGGCTACTTTTGGTTGCAGTATTCAGGCTTCCTCTTGTGGTGGCTTCTCCTGCTGCAGAGCACAGGCACCAGCGCATGCAGGCTTCAGTAGCTGTGGCCCAAAGGCTCATTAGCTGGGGCTCACAGGGCCTAAAGCTCATGGGCTCAGTAGCTGTGGTGCATGGACTTTGTTGTTCCACGGCATGTGGAATCTTCCCGGACCAGGGATCGAAACCGTGTCCCTTGCATTGGCAGGCAGGTTCTTATCCACTGTGCCACCAAGGAAGTCCAATATTTAGCAAATATTTAATATTTAGCAAAACACTCCAAAATATAGTAGCTTAAAGATGCAATGAATTATTATTTGTCATGATCCACGGGGCAGGTAGACAGTTTCTTTGCTGGTTTCTTGTGGCATTGTTGCACAACTGCAATCAACTGGTTGGTCAGCTGGACTGAAAGATGCACAATGACCTTACTGGGGTATCTAGCAGTTGGTCCTGGCTGTAAGCTGTGGAGTCTCAGTTTTCTTCCATGCGGCCTCTTATTCTCCTATTAGATTAGACTGAATTATTTTCATAGCTGGGTTTCCTCTTAAGGACTAGGGTCCAGAACTCACAAAGCATCACTTCCATCATGTTCTGTTGGTCATTATAAGACACACCCAGATTGAAAGGGGAGGGAAATTATTGAGACAATTGAAGAAATATGAATATTGTCTGGATATTAGATGTACTCCAGTTCAATTCAGTTGCTCAGTTGTGTCCGACTCTTTGCGACCCCATGAATCGCAGCACGCCAGGCCTCCCCGTCCATCACCAACTCCCAGAGCTCACTCAGACTCACGTCCATCCCATCCAGCCATCTCATCCTCTGTCGTCCCCTTCTCCTCCTGCCCCCAATCCATCCCATCATCAGAGTCTTTTCCAATGAGTCAACTCTTCACATGAGGTGGTCAAAGTACTGGAGTTTCAGCTTTAGCATCATTCCTTCCAAAGAAATCCCAGGGCTGATCTCCTTCAGAATGGACTGGTTGCATCTCCTTGCAGTCCAAGGGACTCTCAGGAGTCTTCTCCAACACCACAGTTCAAAAGCATCAATTCTTCAGCGCTCAGCTTTCTTCACAGTCCAACTCTCACATCCATACATGACCTCTGGAAAAACCATAGCCTTGACTAGATGGACCTTTGTTGGCAAAGTAATGTCTCTGCTTTTCAATGTGCTATCTAGGTAGGTCATAACTTTTCTTCCAAGGAGTAAGCGTCTTTTAATTTCATGGCTGCAATCACCATCTGCAGTGATTTTGTAGTATTAATCTTATTAAATGTGATGATGGAATTGTGGTCACCTTTTTTAAACAAAGAAGAAGAAAAGAGTATCAGATATACTCACTCAAGTAGGAGACTTCCCATTAAAATTAATGCAAAGCGGAAAGCAATGGAATAACATCTTTTAAATGCTGAGAGGAAAGAAATTGTTTCATTAAATTGTATGCATTAAATATATACAGTTTTTTTGTAGTGATAATTATAGTGCAATAAAGTAGTTTAGAAAGAGATTATCAACCTGTAATTCGATATAAAAAATATTCTTCAAAAAAAAAAAGCAAAATAAAACATTTTCAAACCAATTAAAAAAAATGACAGACTCCATTGCCAGTAGACTTACACTCCAAGGAATGTTAAAACAAGTTCTTCACACTGAAGGAAAATAATACCAGATGGAAAATAGGATCTACATGAGAGTAGAGACTGCTATAAATGGTAATGATAAGAGTATATATAAAAGATAATTTCCCTGGTTTAAAATGTTATTTTTAAATAATAGACTATTTATTTATAATATATAGAAGTAAAATGTATGACAATAGCAGAAATAGCATAAAGAAAAATTGAATTATATTATTGCTAGTTCTTTACATTATGTATGACATAATATTTGAAAGTAAACTATGGTAAGTTAAGTTAAACATGCATTATAAATGATTATTTATAAGTTATAAACTTTAGGGAAACCACTTATAAAGAATTAAAGTAGATGAAACAATGTGATTTTAAAATGAAATACTTAAAAATACTCAACTACCGAAAGAAGGCTAAAAAAAGGGGGGAAAAAAGAACATAGAATAGAGAGAACGAATATTAGATTAATAGCAGTCTTGTAAAATTAAACCAAGTATGTTAAAAACTTACTTCAAATAGATATGGTCTAAACATCCCTGGTGGCTCAGTTGGTAAAGAATCTGCCTACCATTCAGGAGGTTTGGGTTCAATCCCTGGGTCAGGAAGATGCCCTGGAGAAGGAAATGGCAACCCACTCCAGTATTCCTGCCTGAAAAATCCCATGGACAGAGGAATCTGGCAGGCTATCGTCATGAAGTTGCGAGAGTGAGACATGACTTAGAGACTAAACAAGAAGACAACACCCCCATAAGAAGGCAGAAGTCATCAGGCCAGATGAAGAAGCAAGATCTAACTACATGCTATCTATAAGAAAAAGGTTTATATAAATCACAAATAGATCAGAGGTAAAAAAAATAAAAATGGGGCTCTGCCTCTTGTCATGGCAAAGTAGTTTCTATTTAACCAATCTTCCGCAGATAGCTATAAATTCTAGACAAAATATAAAAACAACTACCTAAGCATCCCAGAGAGTAACAAAAGCAGGCAGAATCTAGAAGGGAGCCAACATTTGGAAGAAGAGAACATCATTGGAGGAGTTTCAGACTTTTATGGTTTTTTTTCTTAAAGAGAGGCCACAGTGGAGAATAAAGCTCAGAAGCCCACAGAGCTTTTGCAAGGAATCATTCACGGTGAATGAAATCCAACATTACCATGTAGAAAAAAGAAAATGAGACTCATACACAAAAGATAAGCAGTGGATACTAACCCTAGGATGACCCAAATGTTGAAATTAGCAGACAAAGATTTTAAAGCAACTTTTATAACTATGCTCAGGGATGTATGCTTATAATGTATGAATATGCTTGTAATAAATGAGTATGCCTGTAACAAATGAACAAGTAGAAACTTCAAATAAGAGCCAAACAGCAAGGCAGCAGCTTGAGCACATGGTAAGGTTGTGGGGCTTATGGACAAAGTGAGCTGGAAAGCCCAGGAGCAGAGGGAGTCCAGGCCAAGTGTTAAGTTTAGCTCCTGATGCTTATTGTTAGAATCAATAATTTGCAATTGCAGGTTCACCTGATGCAGTCCTGTCCTCTTCATCCAATTTCTTAAGACTCCTCTCTGCTGTGAACCTCTCAAAAACATTAATATCCTAAGATCTAATTATTAAACCTTATGGGATAAATTGAGTCATTATTACAGAAATGTCAAGTTAACGCTGCTGCTGTTTCAAGGTCGAACAGTGGGTCTCTTTTCCACTAAAAGGTGTGATGATAACTAGAATACCAGGACTGTGCTTCTAAGGCCTGTGCCTTTAACTCTTACGTATAGTCACACTGATTGTGACAAGAGAAGGATCTATGAGCTTGGCTATAAAATGTCTGAGATTATTTTCTTCGGCTACAGGCACCAGTATGATAATGTTCAATAGTTGACCAACCCAATGCCTAGTGAAGTTAAGCAACTTATGTTGGATATTTTGCAGCCTCAGCAGCTTGGAAAATGCCGACTAAATAGGTATCAAATTGATTTCGTCTTTGAATAGAACTTTCCCTGGGTTCTCTGACCAAGCATTGCATGCCCTGCAAAAAACACTGAATGGTATCATTGCACCTAAGCATTTACCATAGCAACCAATCTGCCAGATATGATCATGTATGAGAGGAACTTCTTTCTCCTTCTTGAAGACATGTTGGAAAATAGCAGCTTAGCTGAAGAACAGAGGGACCATCATGGAGTTATTAATGGCTATACTCATTGTGTTGAAAGAAATCTTCAGCCTGACTTCCAAGACAAAAGGTAAATCTAGACAAACTAGTAAAAGAAGCATTTTGCTGATTTCAAAACTATGAGATTCAACTAAAGGATATCAGAAAAAAAGATGATATGATTTCCTTTTACAGCACTCTCCCTAATCCCCTGGAACAATGAGGAAGATATTATAAGCTATTTAACAAAGTGAAAATCTTTCGGTCATGTCCGACTCTGCAATCGCATGGACTGTAGCCATCCAGGCTCCTCTGTCCATGGGATTTCCCAGGCAAGAATACCAGAGTGGGTTGCCATTTCCTTCTCCAGGGGACCTTCCCAATCCAGGGATTGAACCCAGGTCTCCTGCATTGCAGGCAGATTCTTTACCATCTGAACCAGGCTTCCCAGGTTCTGCTGGAGGGAGAAGTCAAGCCAAACAATAGTGACCTGTGTTTGGTTAGCTAGTGAGATGGGTAGAAGAAACTCTGTTGAGACAGTTTGTCAAGAAGTATGTTATTTTGTTGAAACTTAATCAAGGCATCTGTAAATTAATGGACTGATTATGCTGGTAAGGTGTTTGCCACTCTGTTGTCAGAGTGGTTGGACCTCTTGAATGCTATATCCAATCTAATGGTAAGAAACAACATTATTCAAGAGGAAACATTTTGATAGTCATGCCAGAAGCAATAATAATCTTCACTGAATGACAGAAAAAAATTTAAAATGAAAAGTTCACTGCTGCTTGTTTCATGATATAATAGAGCATGAAAACAAATCTTTGTGTTATTTGCTCACTTATTGTCTCACAGGTCACTGATGCTCCGCTTTAAAAAAAAAAAAAAGATCTTTTTGTCTCTGCTTTTCAGATTGTATAATTTCTATTGATCTGTTTTCAAGTTCTTTGTCCCTTTCTTCTTCTGTCTCCAATCTTCTCTTCAGCTCATCCAGTGACTATTTTTCTCATTACATATATTGTAGCTCTTTAGTTTCAGGATTTACATTTGACTTATAAAATAGCTTTCATTTCCCTAAAGTTCCCTGTTTTGTTTAGTTATTATTAAAATATTTTAATTTGTCTTTGAATATATACATATGTATTATTATATATATTTACCTTTTTAAATGTACTTTTCTGCAAACTCCAACATCTTGGTCATATAGAATTCTATCAACTGCTTTCTCTTTTGCCTTGAAAACTATCTCCTATGTCTTCACATATCTAGTAGTTTTCTATTACAATCTGGCTATTATGAATAATACATCTTAGAGTTTCTTTGTCTTTCTGCTAATCTTCCTTGAAGAGTATTAGTTTTTGTTCTACCAGGAAGTTAAGTTACTAGCTGATCCCCTCGAACTTGTTGAGGATTGGTTTACACTTTATAGGCATATTTATTTGCCCCTTTCTTTACAAAGATGGAAAAGCTCTATACAGTTAGCAAAAATAAGACCTGGAGCTGACTGTGGCTCAGATCATGAACTCCTTATTGCCAAATTCAGACTGAAATTGAAGAAAGTAGGGAAAACAACTAGACCATTCAGGTATGACCTAAATCAAATACAGTGGAAGTGACAAATAGATTCAAGGGATTAGATCTGATAGACAGAGTACCTGAAGAACTATGGACAGAGATTCTTGACATTGTACAGGAGGCAGTGATCAAGACCATCCCCAAGAAAAAGAAATACAAAAAGGCAAAATGGTTGTCTGAGAAGGCCTTACAAATAGCTGAGAAAAGAAGAGAAGCAAAAGGCAGAGGAGAAAAGGAGAGATATATCCATCTGAATGCAGAGTTCCAAAGAATAGCAAGGAGAGATAAGAAAGCCTTCCTAAGTCATCCATGCAAAGAAATAGAGGAAAACAATAGAATGGGAAAGACGAGAGATCTTTTCAAGATAATTAGAGATACCAAGGGAACATTTCATGCAAAGATGGGCACAATCAAAGACAGAAACAGAAGCAGAAGGTATTAAGAAGATGTGGCAAGAATACACAGAACTATACAAAAAAGATCTTCATGACCCAGATAACTACGATGGTGTGCTCACTCACCTAGAGCCAGACATCCTGGAATGCAACGTCAAGTGGGCCTTAGGAAGCATCACTATGAACAAAGCTAGTGGAGGTGATAGAATTCCAATTGAGCTATTTCAAATCCTAAAAGATGATGCTGTGAAAGTGCTGCACTCAATATGCCAGCAAATTTGGAAAACTCAGCAGTGGCCATAGGACTGGAAAAGGTCAGTTTTCATTCCAATCACAAAGAAGGGCAAATGCCAAAGAATGTTCAAACTACTGCACAATTGCACTCATCTCACATGCTAGTAAAGTAATACTCAAAATTCTCCAAGCCAGGCTTCAACAGTACGTGAACCACGAACTTCCAGTTGTTCAAGCTGGATTTAGAAAAGGCAGAGGAACCAGAGATCTAATTGCCAACATCCACTGGATCATAGAAAAAGCAAGAGAATTCCAGAAAAAGATCTACTCCTGCTTATTGATTATGCCAAAGCCTTTGACTGTGTAGATCACAACAAACTGGAAAATTCTGAAAGAGATGGGAATACCAGACCACCTGACCTGCCTCCTGAGAAATCCGTACACAGGTCAAGAAGCAACAGTTAGAATCCAACATGGAACAGACTGGTTCCAAATTGGGAAAGGAGTACATCAAGGCTATATATTGTCACCCTGCTTATTTAACTTCTATGCAGAGTACATCATGAGAAACACTGGACTGGATGAAGCACAAGCTGGAATCAAGATTACTGGGAGAAATATCAGTAACCTCAGATATGCAGCCGACACCACACTTATGGCAGAAAGTGAAGAGGAACTGAAGAGCCTCTTGATGAAAGTGAAAGAGGAGAGTGAAAAAGTTGGCTTAAAACTCAACATTCAAAAAACTAAGATCATGGCATCGAGTCCCATCACTTCATGGCAAATAGATGGGGAAACAATGGAAACAGTGACAGACTTTATTTTTCTGGGCTCAAAAATCACTGCAGATGGTGACTGCAGCCATGAAATTAAAAGACGCTTGCTCCTTGGAAGAAAAGCTATGACCAACCTAGTGAAGTGAAGTGAAGTTGCTCAGTCATGTCCGACTCTGTGATCCTGTGGACTGTAGCCTACCAGGCTCCTCTGTCCATGGAATACTGGAGTAGGTTGCCACTTCCTTCTCCAGGGGATCTTCTCCACCCAAGGATCGAACACAGGTCTCCTGCATTGTAAGCAGACGCTTTACCATCTGAGCCACTTGCATATTAAAAAGCGGAGACATTACTTTGCCAACAAAGGTCTGTCTAGGCAAAACTATGGTTTTTCCAGTAGTCATGTATGGATGTGAGAGTTGGACTATAAAGAAAGCTGAGTGCTGAAGAATTGATACTTTTGAACTGTGATGTTGGAGAAGACTCTTGAAAGTCTCTTAGACTGCAAGGAGATCCAACAAGTCTATGCTAAAGGAAATCAGTCCTGAATATTCATTGGAAAGATTGATGCTGAAGTTCTAATACTTTGGCCACTTGATGTGAAGAACTGACTCATTGTAAAAGACCCTGATGCTAGGAAATATTGAAGGTGGGAGAAGAAGGGGACAACAGAGGGTGAGATGGTTGGATGGCATCACTGACTCGATGGACAAGAGTTTGAGTAAGCTCTGGGAGTTGGTGAAGGACAGGGAAGCCTGGTGTGCTGCAGTCCATGGGGTCGCAAAGAGCTGAACACAACTGAGTGACTGAACACTACCTTGGTGTGTGCATGTGTGTTAAGTCACATCAGTTGTATCCGACTCTTTGCAACCCCATGGACTGTAGCCTGCTAGGCTCCTCTGTCCATGGGATTTCCTAGGCAAGAATTCTGGAGTGGGTTTCCATTTCCTTCTCCAAGGAATCTTCTCAACCCAGAAATCAAACCCACATCTCTTATGTCTCCTGGATTGGCAGGCATGTTCTTTACCAGTAGCGCCACCTGGGAAGGCCAATCTTTTAGTCCTGTGACATTGCCTTTTTTTCCAAGGCAAACTTTCCTTTGATAGAAAGCCCGAGGTGTCCACTGAATCTATTTAACTTGCTGAGAACAAACCTCCAAACTCTTCTGCTTTTTTTTTTTTTTCTTTCTGCTTTTACATTCTTTCCAGGTACTGTTTTCTGCTCAGCTCCTAGTAAACTCTCCCATGCATCAGCATTTTGAGAATTGGGTTGTGATTTGAATAGCATTTAAATGCAAATTATGGTCTTTCCTCTCCATACCCCAAATCCTCGCAAGGTTCCTTTGTCCTGGAATTTCTCTAACGTAATTTTTTAGATGTTTTTGCAGCCTCTAACTTCATCCTCTAACACCTCAATCTGAAAACACTGGGCTTTTCAGCTCTGTGTGTGATCTGAGTGCTGCTGCTGCTGCTAAATCGCTCCAGTCGTGTCCGACTCTGTGCGATGCCATAGACGGCAGCCCACCAGGCTTCCCCATCCCTGGGATTCTCCAGGCAAGAACACTGGAGTGGGTTGCCATTTCTTTCTCCAATGCATGAAAGTGAAAAGTGAAAGTGAAGTCGCTCAGTCGTGTCTGACTCTTAGCGACCCCATGGACTGCAGCCCACCAGGCCCCTCCGTCCATGGGATTTTCCAGGCAAGAGTACTGGAGTGGGTTGCCATTGCCTTCTCCGATGTGATCTGAGTAGTGCTCAGTAAAATAGACTGGTAAACTTGATTTTCATGCAGTGAGTGGTTCCATTAAGGACTAGAACCTCCTTCAGTTTCTGTCTGCTTTTGATCACTTTCCAGTCCCTTCAAATGTAATTACGTGTGTGTATTTGTGTGTGTGTGTGTGCGCGTGTGCGCACACTGTCAAGAGTTTATTATTGTTATCTGAGACTTGGTCTGATATAAGCTACTTTCCATTACCAGAATCAGAACTCCTATTTGAGAATATACACTTAAACAAGTTTTAAGATGATTCTTTTATACTGTAACATTTGGGAGCTGCTGTCTTAGATAAACTTCTGTGTTTAACTTATCCTTTAAAAAGTCATCTTCACTGCCAAAAAGAATTTAAACTCCTTAGGTACATTAGTCACACTCCTTTAATGGTGAAAGTAAAGTCCTACAAACATAACTGTGCTCTTCCCTGCAATGTGTTTCTTGTTACTACATTTTCCCAAAGGGACTGGAACCTGTTTGTTAAAAATCAGAGCATGGTAGGAGAGTGGGAAGAATACAGTGTGGTCCTTGGTTGTTAGGTTTTAAATGTGATAATGCCTATGGTGCATGCACGAAGTCATTTCAGTTGTGTCTGACTCTTTGTGACCCTATGGACTGTAGCAAGCCAGGCTCCTCTGTCCATGGGATTCTCTAGGCAAGAATACTAGAGTGGGCTGCCATGACTTCTTCCAGGGGATCTTCCTGACCCAGGGATTGATCCCATGTAATGCCTATGGTACAGGTCCAATAATATCAAAATTGCCCTAGAAAATCTTATAAAATGGTGACAAAAATTTGTGTATGTAACTTGATACAATAATTTTTATGCACATTAAAGTTTGAGAACTACTGAGCTAGACAAAAAGGGTAATTGGAAAAAATTCTCTAAGCAAAGAGTAGACATTCAAATTATCCTGCTATCAAAATAACTACAAAATTAGGAGATATAAATGGAGGGGCAGGTAGAGAATTCTTAAAACTCCCTGTTTGTCTAGGGTGTGACTTCTCTTGTGTTTTAGTCTGTGAAGTGAAGTGAAAATTGCTCACCGTGTCCAATCTTTGCGACCCTTTAGAATTCTCCAGGCCAGAATACTGGAGTGGGTAGCCTTTCCCTTCTCCAGGGGATCTTCTGAACCCAGGGATCAAACCCAGGTTTCCCACACTGCAGGTAGATTCTTTACCAGCTGAGTCACAAGGGAAGCCCAAGAATACTGGAGTAGGTAGCCTTTCCCTTCTCCAGTGGATCTTCCCAACCCAGGAATCAAACTGGGGTCTCCTGCACTGCAGGTGTATTCTTTACCAACTGAGCTATCAGGGAAGCCCTTTAGGCTGTGACATACTGGCAACCAAAACTTAGCTCTGTTACTTACCAGCTATATAATCTTCAGCAATTCGCTTAACCTTTCTGAAACTTGGTTTCCTCATCTATAAAAGCTGGGAACCATTCTCTTGGAATATGAATGCCAAATTGTCTGGAACATTTCTTAGGATATTTCAGAAGAGAGGGTCCAGGACTTTCAATTTATCTGAGAGTATTCCGCAAACTTTGTTCTCAAAAGACCCAGGCAAGCTCATTTCTGATTGGTTTAGATTCAATCTATATTCTCCCAAAACTTCTTAAAAATAATTTTATTTAGTTATTTCTTTTTGGCTGCTCTGGGTCTTCGTCGCTGCACGCGGGTTTCCTCTAGTTGCAGCAAGCAGGGGCTGCTTTCCGATTGTGGTGCTTGGGCTTCTCGTTGCAGTGGCGCCGCTGGTTTTAGAGCACAGGCTCTAGGGCATGAGAACTTGAGCAGCTGTGGGCTCAGCAGTTGTGGCTCCCGGGCCCCAGAGCACAGGCTCAATAGCTGTGGCACTTGGGCTTGGTTGCTCCACTGCATTTGGGATCTTCCCAGACCAGGGATCAAACCTGTGTCTCCTGCATTGGCAGGTGGACTTTTCACCACTGAACCACCAGGGAAGCCCCAATGCTTTGTTTTTAAAGGGAGCAACTTAAACACATGGTAACTTTTTGAAAACTTAGAGTTTCCTGCTCACTTTCCCAAAAGAATGCAACTTGATGGATAATTTATAAGAGACTTGGGCAACAGAAGAATAACCATGATCATGACAATTACTCGTGGAAAAGGCTTAAAATAATGATTATAGAATGTCTAGCTCTGATATATACCACCTGCTATTCTGGAAACAATCAGGGGCAGGTCTATAATTTCCATATAGGATACAGTGAGAGAGGACAATCCTGTGTGCCTTCAGGCAGATGGGAGGCAGGGCCATGGAACTACACATACACATGGTAAAAAGATAAACTTGCCATAGCAAAAGTTGGAAGGAGTTTTTAGAGATTGTTGGGAAATAGGTGAGGCCCTGCCAAGGCTTCTCACTTTGTGCTTTCCTTGGAAACAATGGCAGCCAGAAAATTGTGGAGCAACATCTTTAAAATATTGCAAGAAAAAAATACTGCACACCTATAATTCTATGCCCAATGAAAATATCTTTGGAAAATGGAGATTAAAATAAAGAGATTTTCAGATATGCAGAAGCTGAAAGAATTTATCACCATCAGACCTGAGCTACAAAATATGTTTAAATTATTCAAGCAGAAGGAAAATAATACCAGGTGGAAGTATGGATCTACTGAAGAGTACCCGAAGTAGTAACTATGTGTGAAATAGCAAAGTCTTTTTCCCTTAGTATTTAAATCTCATTAAAAGATAATGGACTGTGTAAAACAAAGGCAATAAACATTTACTATGGAGATGATGATATACTTAGAAGTAAAGCATATGATGACAATAGCATAAAGGTTAGAAAGCGAAGGGCTGGAAGTATGCATTTGTGAGGTTCTTATACTACGCATAAAGTGGTATATCATTGGAAAATAAACTGCAGTAAGTTAAATGTTAAATCAGCTACTGAAATAACACAACAAAAATTATAGCTAAGAAAGCCAAAAGAAGGAGATAAAACGGAATCATAGAGAATGCTCATTTAGTCCAAAAGAAGACCAAAAGAGGGAAAGGGGAACAAAGGAGCAATCTCAGATAAAATACAAACGGTAAGATGGTCAATTTAGCCCCAACAATAGCGATAATCACATTAAATGCAATTGCTCTAAATACTGCAATTAAAGGCAAAAATCGTGGCGTTGGACTAAAAGGAAGACTCAACTATATGCTGCTTACAAGAAACCACAAAACTATAAAGGCTAAAAGTAAAAGAAGGAAAATAGATGTATGATGCTAAGACTAATCAAAGTAAAGCCATAGTAATATCAGAAAAAGAAGAGATCAGAACATGGAATAATACCAGAGATTTAAAACGTTCAATTCATAAGGGTAAAATGTTGAATTCAAGAGGACACAACAATCCAAAATCCAAAATTTTTTGAACCTAATAACACAGCTTCAAAATTAAGCAAGAGCTGATAGACCTGTAAGGAGAAACCCCCCAATTTTATAGTTGAAGATTTCAATACTGCTGTCTTAATAATTGATAGAACAAGAAGCTGCAATAACAGTAAGAACACAGAAGATTTAAATAATACCATGAAGCAAATTGACCTAATTGACTTTTATAGAACACTCCACTCACCTTTAACAGAGTAAACATTCTTTTCAAATGTACTCAGAGATTTACCAAGAGAAGTCATATTCTGAGCCATTAAACATCTCAATAAAAACAATTCGAGTCACACAAAGGAAGTACACTACTTTGATCACAGTCAAATCAAGAGTACACAGAATCACAGCAGATCACAGGAGAAATCAGCAAGAGCAAGATTGCTGGGAAATCCTTAAATGTTTGGACATTAAAGAACATTAATCTATGTAACCCAAGAGTCAAAGAAGGGCTCAAAACAGAAATTAGAAAATATTTTAACTGATTTGAATAATGAAAGAAGAAACACAGCCTATCAAAATGTATAGGATACAGCTAAAGCAGTGCTTATAAAGGAAATTTGTACTACTAAATGCCCATTTAGAAAAGAAGCTCTCTATACTGGGCTGAATTGTGACTTCCAAAAAGATAATGTTCACATCCTAGTCTCAAGAACTTGTGAGCATTACCTTATTTGGAAAAAGAATCTTTGCAGATATAATTAAGGATCTTGAGATGCTGCTGCTACTGCTAAGTCACATCAGTCGTGTCCGACTCTTGTGCGATCCCATAGACGGCAGCCCACAGGATATCATTATTTGGGTAGGTTCTGAATGCCATTATAAGCATCTTTATAACAGAGGAGCAAAGAGAAGCACATTCAGAGGAGAAGTCCATCTGAAACAGAGACAAAGATCAAAGTAATATATTCAGAAGCCAAGGAATGCCAGCAGTCATCAGGAGTTTGAAGAGGCAAGGAACGGGATCTACCCTAGAAACCCTAGAAAGAACACAAACCTGCGAACCCCTTGATTTCAGACTTCTGGTCTGCAGAACTGTGAGAGTAAAAATTTTTATTCTTTTAAGCCTCCAAGTTTGTGGTAATTTTTTTACAGCAACAAGAGGAAACTAATATAGTCTCAAATTAGTGACCTCATTTTCCATGTTAAGAAACTGGAAGCACACTGTTAGCAGAATAAAAGAAAGAATAAAAGATGAGAACAAATCATTGAAATGGGAAACACAAAATCAATATAAGGAAATCAATGAACCCAAGAGTAGAGTCTTTGAGGAGATCAGTAAAATTGATAGACTCCTCAAAAAAGAGAGATGGAGGGAAGACACAAGTTACCAATAACAATAAAAGAGGAGATGACATAACTATAAACCCCACAGATATTAAAAGGATAATAAGGAAATAGCTTATATGAATAATTTTACTTAAGAAACTTATATGAAATGGATACATTCACTGAAAGACACAAACTGCCAAACAAAGATCATTCAGGAAGAAATAGGTAATTTGCATATCTGTTTTCATAATACACATATATAATCTTCCCACAAAGGAAGTTTCAGGCCAGATGACATCACTGGTGATGTCTACCAAACATTCAAGCATTTGAGGATGACATACAAGTTCTTCACAAATTCTTCCGGAAAACTGAAGATGAAGGAGTATTTTTCAACTTGTTCTGTTTAGCCAGCCTCTGAAATTAAAAATAGACAAAACCATTACAAGGAAACTATAGATTAACATGCTCATGAACATAGATACAAAAGTTCTTAAGTAACATTTAGCAAATTAAATACAGCAACGTATAAAATGGGTTAACAAATGATGACCAAGTAGAATTTATCATAGAAAGGCAAGATTGGGTTAACATTCAGAGATCAATTAATGTAATGCAACAGATTAACAGACCAAAAGTGAAAAGTCAATGGTCTTATCTCAAGAGATACAGTAAAAGCACTGGACAAAATCCAGCATCCTTTCCTGACATAAACTCTCCAGCAAACAAGAACAGAAAAGAACTCCTTTAAACTGTTGAATGGCACCTACCTACAGCCTATGGCTAACATCATGCTCATTGACGAAAGATGTCATTTTGACATCTCACCCAGCTATTCCACTCCTACCTATTTACCTAAGACAAATGAAAACATCATGTATAACATAAATGTTCATAGTATCTTTTTTGTAATAGCCCCAAATTGGAAATAACCCAGATGTCCATCCATAGGTGAATAGATAAAGCACATTTGGTATATCCATATGATTATTACTCAGCAATGGTAACAACAATAACAATAATAATAAACTAACCTGCAGATGCATATAGCAACATTGATGAATCTCAAAATAATTACACAAAGTGAAAAAAGCCAGATAAGAGAGACTGCATACTGTTTGGTTCCATTTATATGTAATTCTAGAGAATGATAACTAACCTGTAGGGACCGAAAACCACTAGTCTGCTTGCCTAGTCATCAATATGAGAACAGGGAGGAGTAAAAGAGAAGGCTTACTCTAAGAGTCATGAGAAACTTTGGGGGTGTTATACATGTTTATTATCTTGTCATCATGGTTCCATCGGTGTGCACATACGTCAAGACATCTAATTTTACACTGTATACATGTGCAGTTTATTGTTATACCTCATAAAACCATATAAAATGACTAAGACTGTGAAAAGTTTAGAGAGAGTAGAATGTGAAGGGGCAGGTAGTGGGCAGAAAGAAAGTAGTCTGGAGAGAGAGGCTGGCCTCTGTCCTGTGGACAGGTGTATGGCGTAGACTGTGGTGCGGTGCCATGCTAAGTCACCAGCTCTTTGTGACTGTACAGACTATAGCCCACCAGGCTCTTCTGTACATGGGATTCTCCAGTCAAGAATGCTGGAGTGGGTGACTGTGCCCTCCTCCAGGGGATCCTCCCCACCCAGGGATCGAACCCATACCTCATGACTCCTGCACTGGCAGGTTGGTTCGTTACCACTAGCACTACCTGGGGAGCCCATGAGTAGACCAGAGAGAACTTAAACAGATTAGAGAGCTTAATGGTAGAGACAAGAGCTAAGTGATTCGGCAGTAGATGATGAACCCTGTTGAGGAAGGCAGTGAAAGGAGAGGAGAACTGGTAATGAAGAAGTGGGGCTGGATCTGAGAGACGCTTCCGATATAGAATTGATATAGCTTTATGACCCATTGGATAAGGGAGAGGAAAAGGTACATATTCGGATATCTGGCTTAGAAGCTGCTTTAGACTGAATTTTGTTCCCCTAAATTCACATGTTGAAACACTGACCTTCGATGTGACTACATCTAGAGATAGGGTATTTAGGAGGTAATTGGCAGTGGCAACCCACTCCAGTACTCTTGCCTGGAAAATTCCATGGACGGAGGAGTCTGGTGGGCTGCAGTCCATGGGGTCGCTAAGAGTCAGACATGACTGAGCGACTCCACTTTCACTTTTCACTTTTGCGCATTGGAAAAGGAAATGCAACCCACTCCAGTGTTCTTGCCTGGAGAATCCCAGGGATGGGGGAGCCTGGTGGGCTGCCATCTATGGGGTCGAACAGAGTCGGACACGACTAAAGTGACTTAGCAGCAGCAGCAGCATGTTAACTAAGGTGGGGCCCTGACCCCATAGAACTATAGCCTTCTAAGATGAGGAATAAATAGAAATTTCTCTCCATCATGTGAGGACCTGGTGAGAAGGAACTGGATGCAAGCCAGGAAGAGTCTTCCCCTGAAACTGAACTCTGCAGAACCTTGATCTTGAACTTTCCAGCTTCTAGAACTGTGAGGAAATTAATTTCTGTTGTTGAAGCCAGTCAGTCTATGGTATTTGTTATGGCAGCCCAAGAAGACTAACACAAGCTTTTAGGGGGTTGTGAGCCCGAGGGGGGGAGCGGTGCAGATATGTTCATGCTGGTCACCTAAATCAAGAACACAGAAGGTGAAGCAAGTTGGTGCAGTTATGAGTTCAGACTGGGATATGTATTCACATGAGGACATAAACCATTTAAGATATAGGCCTGAAGCTCTGGAGAGAGATTGGCTAGAGGTACATATTAAGGATGGGCTTCTCAGGTGGAGCTAGTGGTAAAGAATACACCTGTCAATGCAGGAGACATAAGAGACATGGGCTCGATCCCTGGATTGGGAAGATCCTCTGGAGGAGGGTACAGCAACCCACTCTGGTATTGTTGCCTGGAGAATCCCATGGACTGGTGGGCTACAGTCCATAGGGTTACAAAGAGTCGGACATGACTGAAGCAACTTAGCACATGCTAAGTCACTGCTAAGTCACTTCAGTTGTGTCCGACTCTGTGCGACCCCATAGACGGCAGCCCACCAGGCTTCCCTGTCCCTGGGATTCTCCAGGCAAGAACACTGGAGTGGGTTGCCATTTCCTTCTCCAATGCATGAAAGTGAAAAGTGAAAGTGAAGTCGCTCAGTCGTGTCCGACCCTCAGCGACCCCATGGACTGCAGCCTTCCAGGCTCCTCCATCCATGGGATTTTCCAGGCAAGAGTACTGGAGTCGGGTGCCACTGCCTTCTCTGAACTTAGCACATAGCAGGCACGTATTTAGGAACCATCAGCAATCGGTGGCAGTTGCAACCATAGAGATGGGTATACAGTAGGAGCAGAAAGGCCAACAAGGGAGAGGAAATGGCCAGACAGAGGAGTATAACAAGGACTGAGTGGTGACTCTAAAGCCAATGAGATAATTTTGAAAAGAGTTAACACTAACAAATGCTACAGCACACGGGACATATTTCTGGGGGCATGTTAAGTGTCTGGCATGACCCTTTTAAAATCAAGGACCCTACAGTCTAGCTGAAAAAGAGAACAAAAATGCATATGAAACAATTAGGGAATCATTCAACTAGGGTAAATTGTCTTAGTGTAACAGAGAAGTGCAATAAAGGTTCGTCCATTTATTCTACAAACATGTTGAGCTCCTACTGTGTGTCTGACTTTAGCTTTTGGATGAGGCAGTTGGGCTTTTTATTAATAAAAAGAAGGGCATGACTGAGTTACAGAGGTGTGAATAATGATACCCTGGATAAATGGAAAAAACGAAAGCAGAGTAATTTAGGTACACAGGGAGTGATGGAGAGGATCCAGTCTTGACAAGAGTCCAAGGAGAGGAGAATAATAGGGGAGAAAGCTTGGCTGGCTGAGTTGGTGTCAGATATTAGAAAGCTGGGGAGGGGAAGTGCCCACCCTAGTATCGCTTGTCTCAGAAGGATTCTTGCTCCAGTATTTTTTAGGCACTAAGCCCCTGGTGCCTAAGCACCTGTTGCTGCACACTAAGCTTCAACAGCCAGTAGGGCCACTGCTTTCTACAGGTTTCAGACATGCAGAAACTTAAAGCCTCTTCACTGGCCACCAAATATGTATCCAACTGCTGTCGTGCATGGAGGGGGAGTTTTCATAACGAGCTTCCCAGGCAAAACTTAATAAGAAGAGGGCTTTTTGTATCAAAGTGCCTTCCATGGTTCTTTGAAATAGTGGGTGCATTGAGGCTGGGTGATCCCAAGAGTCGTTTTTAACCTATATTGCAACGGCTTTGGCAACCAGACATGTGGTCAGATAGATAATACAGTGGATAGTTAGGTAGACAAATTCGTGGCGGACGAACCACTATCAGTCTGGACACGACCAGTCAGTCAGTCTTGTTGGGCGGAACTATCCACAGTAACAAAGCATCCACAGTAACAAAGCGTCCCCAGGCCAGCCCTAAGGATACAGTTCCTCCGATGGACGGAAGAGGGCGCTGCGGATCGTCTCGGTCTGCTACTGTCAGAGACAGACCTAGAGTCCTGGGCGCGAAGGGGAAGACCGCGTGGTCAGGTCCCGGAAAAACCCAGGGCTGCAGACGTCTCCCCAAGAGCGCCTGGGGTTGGTGCTTCGGCTCCCCGAAACTGCCTGAGCCAAGTGTTGGGGGCGGGGAAATGGTGGGAGGTTGGAGAGGAGAAAGGACCAGAGGAAGGAATCCCAGCGCTGCTGGTGACTCCGCGGGAAACGCGAATGCTCAAAGCCAAAGGGAAAACACCGCTGGGGCTGCGGTTTGGTTGGGAGACAGAAGGTGGAAAATGCTGCGGGTTTCGGCCTTCTAAAGCTGAATGCGGCTGCATACGGGGCCTGGGGGCGGATCAGCGGTGCCGCCATGAGGATCCTTCCCGAATCTTTCTGGTCTCAGCAGCAACTGCAAAACTTCGCTTCGAGCTGCCCGCGCCCCAGAGCGATTCCGCTAGTGTCCCTCTCCCTACTAAGGGAAGCTTAATAGGGGGCTTCCCGTGTCGGTCCAGAGTGTGGTGGGATCACCACCACCTCTCTCTCTGCCTGTTCAGAGGCCTTTAAAGAGTAACGAAGAAATGGGAAGAAACGGAAGCTGCTTCGATGTGGAGCTCAGGCTCGCTTCTGAGTCTACTCCTGCGCGCCCTGCATCGGCTTTGCGGAGTCTCCGAGCAGCTGCAGGCCCTCGCCCCCCACATCCCACCCACAGCATCTCGATTTTCCTCCTTTCAAAGGGTACTGCTAGCGCTGGGTACCACCCCCCCATCCCCCACCCCCTCCACCTCTGCTTTGTAAAGTGAAAGTGAAGTGAAGTCGCTCAGTCATGTCCGACTCTTAGTGACCCCATGGACTGCAGCCCACCAGGCTCCTCCGTCCATGGGATTTTCCAGGCAAGAGTACTGGAGTGGGGTGCCATTGCTTTGTAAACCAGACCCCAAATTCTCTCCTTACCCCAGACTCCTTCCCGCCAGGGGGCGCCCCCGGAGTTAGTGGCGAGGTCAGGGGCTCTGACATAAATTGAATCTAGGCTTGAATTGTGTGACAGGAACATAAGACGGTTTCAAGACCACTGGTGTCGACTTCAGGAGGGCCAGATCTGACAGGAGAGGTTTCTCTGACACCAAAGACCTGAGGGTGGAAGTCTCCTTTTCTCCTGGCAGGTGCAGACCTTCACGGGCGCAAACTCGCCTCCCATTCCCACCCCAGAAGGCCGAGTGGTATGCAGGGAAGGGCTGCACAGGAACCTCTCCAGGACGTCCTAGGGTTATCCACCTCCTCTGTCCTCACGACCTGCCCAAAGGCCACTGTTGAAGAGAGCCTTCCCTAAAAGAAGGCTACCCTCAGAGACCCTAGATGGTCAAGGCGAGATGGAAAGCAATAGAGAAATCTCCAGATTTCTTCCTCGCCCGGCGTCTGCGAAATCCTCCTGCGTAAAGCCGCCAGACTGCCGCGCCGTGGGGCTTTGCGCAGATTCTCCAGAGGTTCTCGATTGTAGTGCCTGGGGAAACGGGGCAGAGGGGCCCTATGAGATCCTTCAGGGAAAGGAAGACGCACCCCCCCCCCCACCCGCCTCAAGGGGCTCCTGATCCTCTCTCGGTTCCTTGCACCTCCGAGTTGGAGACCAGCGACCCCCAGCGCTCGGCTGCCTTCCTACTTTCTGCTCCCTGGGCGGGGTTGCCTCGACGGCACCCGGGAACCCAGCTCAGCCTGACTCGGGAGTCTGCGCCTGGCTAAGGAAGACTCGCCCGCCTCGGGTCTGGGCTCGGGAGCAGACGAGGGGTCGAGAGCTTCATGCCAAGAGACTGTTTCTAGAAACCCAAGACTCAGAACCAGAAGTAATAACTCCTTCCGTGTGCTAGCGAGTTTTACAGTTTACAAACTCACGTGCATGCCTAGCACAACCCGAGAGCTACATTGGACAGGTTATGACCATTTTTGCAGCTCAGGAACCAGGTGCTAAAATGCTTTATTTCCTTAATTGAACATTTTTTGAGGCACTGAACGACTGGAGGATAAACAAAGCAAGGACTTGCCCTTGGTGGGGGGGGGGGGGGAGCTGAAAACAACACCCTAGCTTATTTTGGCCCTGAGGGTAAAGGCTCCAGACGTCCACAAGAGCCATACCACATGGCTGAAAAGTGGCAAAACGGGCTAGAACCAGGACTTCTGAGTTTATATTCCAGAGCTTTGCCCACGCCCCTGAGCGCTTCAAGATCGAGAAATGGTGCAGACACACGCACATAAACCTTCCTTACAACCCTATCTCGGTGGAAGCCGGAAGTAACATTTGTCACAAAGTAACTACATATTATTTGAGGGATTTGTTAATTTGTAAACTCTTGTAGGTAGGAACCGCATCTAGCTGATTTAAGGCTGAATTTTCCAACGTAGCAGGGAATCTGGGACAGAGCCCACACTCAATAAATTTATTTGTTGAATGAATCACAAATTGCAGTAACTCGGGGCAAAATAATCCGGAATAAGCCCGACCAGGAAAGAGGGTCTCTCCCTGCCCTAGGGAAGCCGGAAGGACCATGAAAGGAATTAGAAAACTGGGGGAGGGGAGAAGATAGGCTTTCCTATTTCATCACCCCCAACCTGGTGAGAGCTATAGAGCCGGTGTTAGCCTTCTGTATGAGCCCTCTGTCCTAAGTTCTCAAAGAAGTGGTGCAAGAGTGAAAGAAGGGCGTTTCTCTTCGGCCAGGCGGCTGGTGAGCAAAGACCGATGGCAATTTCGCGAGTCCCCGGCCCGGCCTGGGCCTGCACCCCCAGGGCTCCTAGATACCGGTCTGAGCCGCAGGCAGCAAAGCAGAACGTGGTGGAGATTGAGGCGGATACCGGCGGCCGCCCCAGGGAAAACTCCTTGAGAAAGGCCTGAGATCCGCTTGCTCTAAGCCTGCCCCACCGCCCCACCTTGGCTGAAAGATAAGGGAAGATGAGCGGGCCCTACATGGTGAACTCGGGTTCCCAAATATCCCCTAAAGAAACTGCTGGCGTAACTGCGATCCGCCCTGTTTAAGATAAGTCGGGGGAGTGGGGAGGCCGACTAAAAGAGAACCCTCTGGTCAGAAAGAGGCACTGGGGCCAGGTGAGGGACTCTCAAGGCTTTCACTTGGACCAGCCCGGAGATAAGGATATCCGCCTTTTCCCCACAAGACGGCTTATTCTTGGCAGCGAAGCGCCTCTGGGGAAAGGTGCGGAGGTAGGGGTGTGTGTGTGTGTATGTGTGTGTGTGTGTGTGTGTGTGTGTAGGGGTGTGTGTGTGTGTGTATGTGTGTGTCTGTGTGTAGGGGCAGAAGAAGCAGGTTCCTCAAGATGCTGCGATGGCCCAGGCCAAGTCGAGACAAGAACTGGTGCCAGCCCGCAGCAGCACAATCTCGGCTGCGGCAGAGAGGGGGCGGGGAACAGGGACCCTTACCCTCCACTCCCTCCCTCGAGCTCCCGCTTCCGCTCTGTGCCCAAACCCAACGCTAGCCAGCTACCTAAGTGGATCCGAGTCCTTTCCCTACGGTAAGCTTGGGGTGGGGGCGGGGAGCTGTCAGCCACGTGCCTGCTTCGGAGCTGAAAGCTGCGAGGGGACGAAGGCCGAGGAGGCATGGCTCAAGGACTGCGGAAGATTCACCCAGCTAGTACTTTCATGTGCCCTGTCTTACTTGGATCTTTAAAAAAAACCTGGTGAAGAATGACCTCCATTTCTAAATGGCATTGAAACAGGAGAGACTACAACGTGTACACCTAGTGTTTCTTACATTTAGTAATAATATAAAACAGTGGAGAGGGAGGAGAGAAGACTCGAGACTCAGAAGCCCTTCCCACCTTGGCATGAAGACCCTAGTTGAGGCGCAGGCCCAGGGCTGGGGGCTGGCCTGCATACAAGACCTATATTCAGTTTTGTCTGCTGTCTACAGTGTTGTCTTCTGTCCTTTCACTTGGACCCAGCGTCATCCTCTTCCCTCCTTGCTCCCTGGACTTAGGCATCACTTTGACCAAGGTGTCCTCGATGGGAGTCTGAGTCCTTCTTGAGAGCGCCCCCCTGAGAAGTCTCCTGGTGGGAAGGGCAATGAGCCGATCTGGCACCCGTCTTTCGAAGCATAACTGAAGAGTGCTGTCTCGACCCTCAATCTCCTGCTTGCCTGCCCCAAAGCGGCCAAGGGGGCTGGGAAACATGGCCCTGTGTGGTAGGCAGGAGAGGGGGTGCCCTGAGCTTTCTCTCCCCTCTTAATGAATAAGGTGGCGAGGAAACTGAATGTTAGCATGTAAGTTGGCTTTGTATTGAGGGAGTGCAGTTCTAAAGGGGAGGATTGAAATCTTGAAATAAAAAGCCAATAAACAAGTTTCCTTAGTACAATTGCTATTAATGGAAAAGGCATCTAACCTGCTGAATTAAATCATTCAAAGGCGCTTTTTCATCATCAGGAGCTACTCTACAAGGAAGGAAAAGAAAATATGAAAACAAAAACCCAAATCGAGAAGCCTCCTTAACCGGCCCCCGCGGTGTCTTGGCTGCCCCTGCCCGACCGGGGAGCGCTCCGCCCTCCCAACCCCTAGCGCGGAGAAGGAGGCTGAAACAGCCAAAGAGAAAAGAAAACAAAATAAAAACAAAACGTTTAAAATCCAAGAGGAAAAGTCGGAGCGGGTCTCAGGATCTGCACGGCGGAGGGCTCGGCTCCGTGGTCCACTCTGCTGGAGGCCGGGGCCTGGCCGGAGCCGCGCGGCGGATGCCTCCGGCCGCCCGCCCGCTCGGAAAGCGCAGCCTACAGCTCCTCCTCTCCAGGCGCCCAAGGACCCTCAAGGCGCGGGGCTCACACTTGAAGCCTGGGAACGCGCAGACAGGAAACCCACTTCCTCCTAAGCAGTTTCTTGCTAGCCGGCTGAGAGGCGCCAATTGAAACAGAATGATCCTCATCTACTAATATCCAGCGTGGCCACAAAGCGACTGGCCATTTACGCCGCCACTTTAAACAAAGATATTTGGTTATTCCCGGGAAGCAAGTGCACTTTTGCATGGCTGAGCTCCGGGTGGAGGCAAGCCTCAGCCCAGCCTCCCGCCAGCGGGGCTGCTCACGCCGGGGGATTCGCCCCCTCCCGGCCGGCTAGTCCAGCCGGGGTTCAGGCTCAGTCCCACCCGGCAACAGGCGAGCCGGTTCTCACGCCGCTCCCTGCCCGAGGCCTCCCTGAAGCACTGAGTGGGAAAAACAGTGTGACCCCGGGCTGGGGTGCTGGGCTGTGATGTCCTCGGAAAGTCACCTCCCGTCCCAGACCTCCCCGTGTCTGGACGATGGGCGAGGGTCGGGGACACCAGGTTTGTTCGAGGTGGAGCAACTTCAGCGATGTCCCTTCGCATGAATTCCCGCAGGTTCTCAGCTCGGGCGGCCAGTGGTGGGTCCTTGCCTTAGCTGGGGGTGGGGGTGGGGAAGCATAGCCGTGTGGGGGTTGGGGGGCGGGGTGGGCATGAGGCCGAAGGCCCTGGGCCTCTGAGAAGACCCTGAGCTGGGGGGAAGGGGGTGGCGCGGGGATCTGGGACAGCCTGTCGCCGGCAGCCGATCCCCCCTTGCTCAGCGCCCCCTCCACCCGCTGGGATTCTCTCTCGGGTAGTGGGGAAAGGGGGCGGGGAGCAGAGGTGTCCTTCTGACGGCGGCAGAAGAGGCAGACAGACTGACAGACAAGCAGACCAACAGTGCGGCCCCGGGGTGCGGCCCCTGACTCCCGAGCTCCTTTGGCGGCGACTGGGGCTCGGCGCCGCGAAGCCAGATGTGGTCCGGAGGCAGTGGGAAGGCGCGGGGCTGGGAGGCCGCGGCGGGAGGGAGGAGCGGCCCCGGCAGGCTCAGGTGAAACCCCTACCCCGTCCTCGGCCCACTCCCTGTCCCCGCCCCGGGAGCCCCGACCGAATGGGAAAGTGGTTCACTTTGTAACTCCGCAAGTTGGTTGCAAAGCAGCATTCACCTTCCTTCCTCCCCAGCAGCCCTCCTCCTCCTCGGCTACTCCCCATCCCACCTCTTGCCCTCCCCTCTCTCGGTTCCCTCCTCCTTTTCCTCCCCCCCTCCGCACCCCCCCCTCCCGCGCGCCAGCGTACCCCACAAAAATGAGGGTAGGGGGTCCGGGGGAGAAATGCTTTGGGTCGCGTCTCTGCCTCTCTCTCTCTCTCTGTCTCTCTCTCCCTCTTTGAGACCTAAAAATCCTAACAAGTGAAACTTAAAGGTGTTTACCTTGTCATCAGCATGTAAGCTAATTATCTCGGGCAAGATGTAGGCTTCTATTGTCTTGTTGCTTTAGCGCTTACGCCCCGCCTCTGGTGGCTGCCTAAAACCTGGCGCCGGGCTAAAACAAACGCGAGGCAGCCCCCGAGCCTCCACTCAAGCCAATTAAGGCGGACTCGGTCCACTCGGTTACGTGTACATCCAACAAGATCGGCGTTAAGGTAACACCAGAATATTTGGCAAAGGGAGAAAAAAAAAAAAAGCAGCGAGGCTTCGCCTTCCCCCTCTCCCTTTTTTTTCCTCCTCTTCCTTCCTCCTCCAGCCGCCGCCGAATCATGTCGATGAGTCCAAAGCACACGACTCCGTTCTCAGTGTCTGACATCTTGAGTCCCCTGGAGGAAAGCTACAAGAAAGTGGGCATGGAGGGCGGCGGCCTCGGGGCTCCGCTGGCGGCTTACAGGCAGGGCCAGACGGCACCGCCGGCCGCGGCCATGCAGCAGCACGCCGTGGGGCACCACGGCGCAGTCACCGCCGCCTACCACATGACGGCGGCGGCGGTGCCCCAGCTCTCGCACTCCGCCGTGGGGGGCTACTGCAACGGCAACCTGGGCAACATGAGCGAGCTGCCGCCGTACCAGGACACCATGCGGAACAGCGCCTCGGGCCCCGGATGGTACGGCGCCAACCCAGACCCGCGCTTCCCCGCCAGTAAGTGAGGCCGCCCCACCGCGGGGCCGCGGGTTGAGCGCAGGAGGCGCGGGGAAGACCCGCCAGGAAGGCGCGGCGCCTGCCGGCTGCGCGCTGGGCATCAGGGGTGGGCGGCCGGGCAGTGGCGCCAGGGAGTCGGGTGTAGGAGCTGGGGAGTCTGCCCTGGTTGAGCTGAGGGGTCCAAGAAGAGGGACTCGGTAGCCCTGGAGTCCTGAGGGCAGGAGCTGGTATTTGGCGTTTGCCAGATGCGGCCAATTGTCCGCTCTGGTCCGGCGCGGGAGAGCGCGGAGGCAGGCGTCCCCCCCAGCTAAGAGAACCGGGATGAGCAGAACTCGGAAGGGCGCGGCCTGGCCGGGAGGGAGGGTGCCCTGCTGGGACGAGCTCAGGCCCCGGGCCTGGTCCACTCTCCAGGCTAGGCAGGTGGGAGGGCGCGGGGCTCCAGACGGGTTTCTAAATGGGCCGAGCCAGTGCCCTCACCGGGCTGACAGGAGACAGCGGCCAAGGCACAATGAATCTGGGGTCTCAAGCTTTCGAAAGTGAACACCTCCCTCTCCCAAGCTCCCAAAGCTGGGTGTCTACCGTTAGACCCCGGCTCCTGATCTGAGCCCAATTTGCTGCCGGCTAACCCCACGAATCCGGAGGGATGGGCAGGAAAGGAACGGGGAAGGCTTTATCCACTCTGCTTTTATGGGTAAAGCACTGAGACTGAGGGAGGTAGCCGGGGTTGAGGCGGGGAGCTCTCAGTAACCCCCCTGGACGGCGCGGCCTCGAGGCAGGCGCCGGCGATCGCCGCGGCTGGGCCTCTCAGGGTGGAGACGACCGAGGTGAGAAGGGCGCCGTCGGGGCGGGCCGGGCTGGCCCAAGGGCGCTGGCGGCAGAGGTGGTCTGGCCCGGCCCGGCCCCTGCCGACGCTGTGCGTTTGTCGCTTACAGTCTCCCGCTTCATGGGCCCGGCGAGCGGCATGAACATGAGCGGCATGGGCGGCCTGGGCTCTCTGGGGGACGTGAGCAAGAATATGGCCCCGCTGCCAAGCGCACCGCGCCGGAAGCGCCGGGTGCTCTTCTCCCAGGCGCAGGTGTATGAGCTGGAGCGACGCTTCAAGCAACAGAAGTACCTGTCCGCGCCGGAGCGCGAGCACCTGGCCAGCATGATCCACCTGACACCCACGCAGGTCAAGATCTGGTTCCAGAACCACCGCTACAAGATGAAGCGCCAAGCCAAGGACAAGGCGGCACAGCAGCAACTGCAGCAGGACAGCGGCGGCGGCGGCGGGGGCGCAGGGTGCCAGCAGCAGCAGCAGCAAGCGCAGCAGCAGTCCCCGCGCCGCGTGGCCGTGCCGGTCCTGGTGAAAGACGGCAAACCTTGCCAGGCGGGCGCCCCCGCGCCGGGCGCCACCAGCCTGCAAGGCCACGCGCAGCAGCAGGCGCAGCAGCAGGCGCAGGCCGCTCAAGCGGCCGCGGCAGCTATTTCAGTGGGCAGCGGTGGCCCCGGCCTGGGTGCCCACCCGGGCCACCAGCCGGGCAGCGCGGGCCAGTCTCCGGACCTGGCGCACCACGCCGCCAGCCCCGCGGCGCTGCAGGGCCAGGTCTCCAGCCTGCCCCACCTGAACTCCTCGGGCTCGGACTACGGCACCATGTCCTGCTCCACCTTGCTATACGGTCGGACCTGGTGAGAGGACGCCGGGCCGGGCCTAGCCCAGCGCTCTGCCTCATCGCTTCCCACTCCTGCCCGGTCACACACCACCAACCACCCGCTACACCCTGCGCTTCGACTTTTCTTAAGAACCTGTCCCGTTGAGACCAAGAGGAAAAAAAACACAAAGACCAAACTGCTGGACGTCTTTCTTTTCCTTTTTTTTTCTAAAATGTGCAGGATTTTTTTTTTTTTTTTTTAAGAAAATAAAACAACCAAGCGAATCCAGTTCTTCTTAGGAGTCTTTAAACAGAGAAGGACATAACAAGAACCGCTTTGGGGGTGTCTTTGGGGGTGATTCAAATGGGTTTCCCACGCTCGGGCGGAGAGGGCTCTACGCTGACATGGCTCTGGACGCTTAAGATCGAAATCTTCACTCTGGGTACACCGTGCCAGCAAAGTGGACTCGCTTGTAAATACCGGGATTTCTTTGAAGGGGCGACAGGGGGGCTGGGGAAAGGAAAAGACAGAACCCGCTTGCCACTGACACAAAGGAAATGCCCCCTCTTGCCCCCCTGGCCACCCAGGCTCAGCTGAGACCGGCCCTGGTTAAAATCGTTTTATGTTTGATGTGAACTTGTAGTTGTAAAACGCTGTCAAAAGTTGGACTAAACACTTAGTTTTTAGTAATCTGTACATTTTGTTGTAAAAAGCAAAAACAAAAAAAACCAGTCCCCGTCCCGGTCCCCAGCCCATCATATTTTTTATGGGCCAAGACAAATCTGTGTATATTATTTGGCAGTTTGGTATTTGCAGCGTCAGTCTTTTTCTGTTGTAACTTATGTAGATATCTGGCTTAAATATAGTTCCTGAGAGGCTTCTAATAAATTATACAAATTAAAAGGATTCTTTTTCTGATTAAAAACCCCATCTTTTGTTTGGTTTTAATTTGGCTTTAAATGGCATTTTTTGGTGGTAGGGGAGTGGCTCAGCATTGGCCTGACAGGATTCGAATTGTGTCGGGGCTCAAAGGATCCTGAACCAGCGAAGGAGGCTGAGACCAGAGTCTTTGCCCCACGGGAAGAGAGCGTTTTGTTCTGCTTCTGAATTAAGTAGAACCAAACCTTGAGCAGTCTTGGGACTCAGCAATAGAGAGTAGAAAAGCTAAACTACTTCTAACAGGAGGAAAAAGAAAGACACCAAAGGACTAGTTTTCAAAGCCAGACTTCTGTGTCTTAAAACCGCAGAAGTATCTACTGTTGTCTTATACAGCTGAGCCAACGTTTTAAAACAGTCGGCCTTGGACATTCCATTTTTAAAGAACCCTGAATAAACAATTATTTTTATAGATGGATCGTCCCTGTAGATTTCAACATTAATTCTTTATTTCTAATCCTTGGCAGAGCCTCCTTGGGACTAGGATGTAGTGGGAGACTGTTTTTGAGAAAGTGGGGAAGTCGTGGGTTTCATCTCTGCTCTGAAGCGGTTATTCCCCCGCACAGGCTGCGCAGCCGTTTCCCATGGCTTCCTGGGCCCGGGAAGGTGTCTTACTGGGCTGCTGGCCTTGGGAACACCCCTGGCAGGGCTTTCTGCTCTTTGTTCCAAGATTTTCATCTCTGGGCTCCTGGCTTCCTAAATCTTTGTAGTAAGGAATCTTTCTCCTGTCCCCAACTCTCCACCTCTCCCCCATCGCATCCCGCCTCAACATCCACCCCTGGGAGAAAAAAAAAATCTTTGACCTCTCTTCCTACCCCTAATTTCTCAGTCTCTTTGGTACCCTGATATAGTTGTTGGGGAACTCTTAGTTGCTCTGGGGAGGGGAGGAAGAAAGAGAGGTGCAGACAGAAGTCATAGTCCCTAGGTAATCTGTTGCTCCTTCTGTGTCATCTCTGATGAACCTACAGGAAAAGTGGCCGAGTGCACTGTGGACAGGGCCCCTCCCAGCACTTTTCTCTAGGCCTGAAAGTGTTTGAGTCAGGGGGATTGATTCGTATTTGGCATGTACTCATTTATCACCTAGAATTTCAACTTTGTTTTTCCTGTCTCGCCTGCCTGCCTCTACCTTTTCTTCCTCCTCTTTTCAGCTCATTCTGACTCCATCTCTGTCTTCCTGGATCGCCACCCTCAAGCCCCAGGAACTTGTAAGGAAAATGGGGGTGGGGGGTGGGGGTGGATATAGGTGCTTGCAGGCACCAGCAGTCCCCTCTGTTGACTTTCTGGGGACTTTTTTTCCCATGGTGCCCTAACTGTGGACGAGGCCGGCTTCCTGTCTCGTGTCTG
Source organism: Bos taurus (assembly GCF_002263795.3). NCBI lineage: Eukaryota > Metazoa > Chordata > Mammalia > Artiodactyla > Bovidae > Bos > Bos taurus. The sequence continues at coordinate 46,700,359 of NC_037348.1, read as the reverse complement.
GCTGCTGAGATACTGTTTTCAGTATCTAGAAGAGACTCAGAGATTTCAAGAGGGTGACTGGTTGGATCTAGAGGGTGTGCTGGTTGGGAGAATCCTCAGCAGGCCTCACATTTTGGAAAACAAAGGAAAATTTGGAAAGGCTGAACACTTGTGTTGGAATGGGCAGCAGTGGCCCCCCGGGGCAGTTTGTGAAGGTGGTTAAATCACTTGGCTCAGGCTCAGCCGGGCAGGGGAGATGTTACAGCTAAGGTCTGAATTCTGTGGGGTGGGAGCTAACGCGCGACTTGGCCCCACACCCAGTACACTAGCGTGGAAGGGGCGCGGCCAAGGGGGGCTGCCCCACCCCACCCTACTCGCTGCTGAGCAGGCCACTGAGAGTCACAATTCTAGTGAGCTATGCCACCCTCAGTTTGATCACCCTTGCCCTGGATGGAGTTACTACCAAATATGTTCTTTTCCCTCCCCGCCCCCCGCCGTCTAGAGCTGACTTAATTTGGAAGTCTGTTTACTTGTCCCGGGAAAAAGGGGAACGGAGCCGTGTCTGCAGACGGGACCGAGACGAACAGGGCCCTGGCCGCTTCTCTCTGTCGGTCACGCGGGGTCCACTCACTCCGTTCCTGGCCGCGAGACTGCTGTAGCTGCAGGAAGCGGCCTTGGAAGGCAATCTGAAGCGTCTCGATAGGGAAAGGGGTGAGCGCTGGGTGCAGTAAAACACCAAATACTGGAGATACACTTTATCCTCACACCCTGTCAGCCTCTGCGATCTTTCGTCCTCTTCAGTCATGGACCTCCCCTAAGTCTCCAGCATCTCCGGCCCCGGGAGCTTCTGGTCTCCGCTAAGAAGAACTCAGCTTTCTGAGGCTGTCCCTAATGGGGAAACTTCCCCACGCGTGGGGGCCGCACAGTTTGCCCCCAGATCCGGGAGAAGCTGAGCGCCGCCAGCTAAGCACCCCATCCATCCCGAGGTCCCGACTGCTGCTGCGGGAAATGGGGGAGATTTTGCAGACGGCATCCCACAACCCCCTTCCTCCTGTTCCCCACCCCCAACCCCGCCATGTAAACACGAGGACTTTCTCGAGAGTCTTGGAGAGCTGCTCTAGAGGCTTCAGGGCCTGAAACCCCAGGCTTGGCTTGTTTGATGTTTAGCATCCCAAAGCGACTGCCCCACCCCCGCCCCAACCTGGGAGCCCGGAGTTGTGGGTCGGAGAGGCAGGAAAGCAACCCTCTCAGCTGGCCTGGCCGGGCTTAGGGGCGGCGTGAAGACTGGGACAGAGATGCTCTGAACAGGAAAGAAGGGGGGAGCACAGCCTGCCGCCACCCCCCAACAGGGACACAAGCGGGTACAGCTGGAGTCCTCCAGGCCCAGAAGGCGGGAGGGGGCAGGGAATGCGTCAGCAGACCGGACACAGGCTCTGGGACCGGGGCCGGCTCAGTGGGAAGTAACTCGAGGGCCCAGGAGTGAAATCAGAGCCAGGCCGGAGCCGACTCCGCGAGAAACGCTCCCTAACTCCTGGAGGCGGGGGAGGCCCCGCGCGCTCCAGTTCCAAAGGCCTTGCCGGAGGCAGCTCTTCCCACTGCTTAAGGGCTTGGCCTTCCAAGGGATTTGAAATCCTCCCGGGGCGGGGACAGGCCTAGGGCTGGCACTGAGGTGTCCGATTTTGAGACGCCAGGGAAGAAGTCTTAGACGTTAGAGGCCGCACACTCTCAGAGCGCGCTTGCGGGCGTCTGGGCGCGGATGAGGGGCCTTCTCCAGTCGCGAGTGCACAAAAGGTAGCGCCGAGTCTCTTCTGAGGCGACCCGAGCTAAGAGGAAAGGAGAGCGGGGTTTTCTGACTTCCAACTCATTAGGGACCAGGTAAGGTCAATGCTTTCTCTATTATGGCTGTATCTTAAAAGCGGGTCAATTTAAGATAAGGAGCGGGGGAGAATCCAGGATCTGTGTGAACCATGCTGATAAAGACTGACCCCTTTCCTGAACTAAAAGCAAGCCAGGCAGACATTCATTTTCTATAAACAAGAGAGTTGTGAGAAGCTGCCTTGAATTCTGATCTGATGCCACCAGTCTCTCTAGACATCGCTCTCCCCTCCCCCCAATGATTGGTGTGTGTGTTGGGGGGTGGCAGGGCGAGCCAAGTGATAGAGGATATTATTTGCTGAGAACTAGAAAGCCTGTTGAGAAATGTGAATCTGAGATGATGTGGCTCTTGGGCATGGTTTGCCAGCTGGTTTGTTTCAAATGCTGCTGTCTTTCAGAATGGATGGAAAGCGACAGCCTCGAGTATTGGGAGGGATGAGACTGAATGTGTTCCTTGAGCAGTTCCCTGTTAGAAAATACTGGATACCACCTCCCTCTGGGCCTCCCTGCCTTCTGACTGATGTGCCTGTGGTTGTGCAAATGTATTCTTGTGACTTCAGGCCACCCTCTGTGGGCCACAGTTTGGGGCTTCCGCCTCAACTTGGAGCACGGAAAGTTTTCTGGTGTCTCTTTGGCAGGTAGCTTCAGGAAAATGTCCTATTCACCAATCACCCTCTGTGGCAAGCCTGTCCATCCAAGTCGCTGAAGGAACCGGGTGTGGATGGGAGGAGAGGACAGAATGTGTTTACTGAAGGGGAGGACCAGGGTCTGAATGTCATCTCTCCTCCAAGTAGTTGTGTTTCTGAACTTTCCTCGATGATTCTCAAAGAAACAGAGGAGGAGCCAGACTCAGCAACTTGACCGCACAGCTTCTGCCTCCTCTGAAGCCACAGTTGGAGTGGCTGGATGCATTTCTTTCTGACAGTGACCTAATGCCCTACTTGGAGGGCATCTAGACACAGCCCCAGGTTTCTCATTTGATAATGTTTGCCATTAGGTCTCTGCTTCCTAAACGTGTATCATCTTTGTTATTAGTTGAGTTGTAACAAAGTTTTGGAAAGGGTGAGATTTAAATGGACTTTCTTGTTTTATTTCTCTTTTAGTTATTTGCAGGGACATTTCTGCTTGAAATGGAAACTAACATTAAAAAAAAGTCACAGGCAGTAATAGACTTTGTTGAAGAGAGTTCTTTTATCCAATACAATATTTACATCTGACTGTCCATTTGTACGTAGGCTGCATAAGACAACCTGTCTGAAAAAAGAAGACACCTATGTATGTATTATAGATACATATGTACATGTGTATGTATCTTATATATCTATTTTATAGGATCTTCAAAAAGAAAAAATTAGCATAGGATTTTCTTAGTAGGAGATCTTATAGAACCCATTAGATGTAAGAAAGTTGAATGTGTTTACTATCTCAAGGAAGAGGTCACATGAAACTGAGTTTTCCTTAAGAAAATCAAGTAAACAAAAACCCTTGTTAGTTTTTTCCCCACTTTAAATTGGAATATTAATTTATTTTCTTGTCACAGAACTAATTATTTTGGGGGAAAATATTAAAATTTGTCCTTAAAGAAAATGAACTTGTTGCCTGAGACACACAGCTGTAGATGAGACTTCTTGAAGCAATCTACAACAAAAATTGTTGTCATGTGCTTCACCGACATTATCCATAGTAGAAATCGTTAGTATGAACACCGTTGCTAGCTAACAAAAACAGATGGAAACGTTGCTGCCCCTAGTTTGCTGCCTCTAGCAGATCCCCCTCTTCTGGCCTTCACAGAGCACTGGAAATGAGAGGGCAGGTCTGAGTCTGACAACAGAAAGACAAACTTTCCCTCCTCCTGTCCCCTGTTTTGTACATCTTGAACATTTCTGGTAGTCCAGTCTTTGATTGCTACATGGAATTGTCAGTAACACCTGGCTCTCGGTGAAGTGTTAAACTTTACATTTCTAGGGTTTAGGGTGATTGCTGATGATGTCATTTCTACGAAAGATGTCAGGACCTGAGAAGTGTCCTTGGATACCCTTTTCTGGCTGCTACATCCTGGAGCCATTCTGTGGAAGAGTCACCCAGAACGGCTCAGCCTCCACTTTACCTAGCACCAATGTTGTTGTGTGAAGGTGTCCAAAGCTCTAGGAAAACAAGTTTATTTGGTCTGTGTGCTACCGATTTACCTGATCTGGGCACACACAAGGCTAGGTGTGTGTGCACGAGCACAGATGTAAAACTGGGAATTACAGTAATGATGTGAAGAGGACTAAGAGCTAGCTCCCGTAAGTTGATTCCTCTACCCCAGGAGACCAAGGCAATGGTTTAACAAATCTGGCTATAGCTGTGTATAGAGAGAACTTCCAAGTTGGGGTTCCCTGAGGTACCCCCAAAGCACCAGGTTTCTAAACAGACTTTTTTTTTTTCAGAGGATGCTGAAGCCTAGAGGGTTAAACCTCTCCCCCTCTGGGGCACTCTGGTGCCTTTAGGTCTGCAAGGCACTGTTTTCTGGGTGGAGTCTAAAGGAGGGTGGGTGGTTCTGGGGAGTGACTGGCTTCTTCCTTCCCATGAGAGTGTGCTTCAGAAAGAATTGTAACTCTTGCACCACAGGTGTGCACAGAGCATACATCTGTGCCTCTGACCAGGGCAAATAGAAACTGTAGCCAGTTCCTTACTACTCACCAAGCTGCAATAGTCAGTGAAATGTTGATTACTGCTCCCTGGTAGGACTATTGAGGCTGAGGCCAGGGTGTAGTACATTTTGGAAGAGCTGTAGTGTATCATACACTACAGCTTTACCCACTACAGTGGGCAAAACTCTGATATCTGACTGCAAATCAAACAAGAGAACCTTTGCAAATACTTAACAAAAGCCAACTCACCCGCAGCCATCATCTAGCACAGGATAGGGAAGGGGTGTAAAGAGAAAATCATTGACATCGATGGTCCCATACAAGGACCACCATGCATCCCTAACAGTTGACATTAACCTTCCTGTATGAACTGTTTTCTATCAACTATAATGTCATGCCAACCTAAAATTAGTTGTTGAAAATTCTCAGCATGGCTGAGTACTTAGATTCTGTTGGTTGGGTGTGTGTGGAAGCTGGGGCTTTGTGTGTTTGTGGTTTTGTTCACTGGTAAGACAAGAGAGGAAGGAGAGGAGACTGAAGGGGAGAGGAGAGGAACAACTGTGCCCAGTGGAAGTGTGTGAGATTCTGTTGGTGTTTGTGACAGCTGAGTCGCCCTGGTTAGAGCTGGTCTTTAGATGGAAGTGTTGGGGCAGGGTGGATGAGTGTGTGGTGTGTCTTGGTATATCTGGTGTTTAGGGGATGATGCTTTTAGTAAGCAGGGCTAAGGAGCAGAATAGGAGATAGTGTGTGTACCATGTCTTTGAGTTGGGCCAGTGACACAAGGGCAACATAATTATCCAGCTTAAACGTGCTCAAACGGCAAAAAGTTGCAAAATAGATCGACCTTCCTGAGAAGAGAGGGAGCCGGTTACAGAGGTCTGCAGCCATCATCCTTTTTTCAATACATTTTAAACAAGAGGATCTAGTGAGTGATTCCGATTCAATACACATAATCAGTTTGCAAGTCTTATTTCCATTTGAAAACAGGGCCATTTGCAATCATAAGAGCCGGACACGCTGAAAGATTCAGAGCGCTTTCTGAGCGGATGATGGGTGACAAAATCTGCAGGCAAGCACTAAATATTTTCTTCTAGTCTCAGACCTTATGCGTCAGCCTTTAGTCCCAATGTATTTTAATCGAATATTCCTGTTGAATATATAGCTTAATTGCTTAGAATATCAAGATTCCATGATGGGGGCGGGGCAGGGAGCCGGCAGGAAAGGTGAGAAAAACCACGTTAGTGCTTTTCCCAAGTGATGGTTAACAATCATTTAGTGAAGAGTACACGGGTAAAAGATTTGATGAAAAATTCAAACTTGTTTTTAAAGGAAGGGCTGCCTGAAGAGGTTGTCGGGGGCTAAGATTCTCGGGTTGGAGCCACGAAGTCCTTCCCGAGCGCGGCGGGGGCGGTGAGCTGCCACCAAAACCCAGGGGCAGGCTCGGCGGCCTCCCAATCTCACCGCCGGAGACCCGAGCCCCCCCATCCCGACCCCGCGGTTTCGTATTGGTTGTCAGCGGTCTCAGCTAGAAGGGTGGGCACTTAAAATCTCAAGCTGTTTTATGGTCTCTCGTTGTATGAAGTTTTGGTTTCCAGGATCATTTGAAGCAGCAGTCCGCAAACCGCACCCCCACCCCCCGCCCCTTTCCGCCGGCGGCCTCAGCTCTCCCCACCCCCCAAGTCTCCCCTCCAACCCCGGTTGCAAAGCAGCACCCCGCCCACTGCGGCCTCCCCAACCCCCAACGCCCAGCCCAAAGCCCCAATTTCTCCTCCCACCCAGCCTCGCCCCCACCCCCAAGCCTGTGTGACTCTCCACCCGGTTCCTAGCTGGAGACCGGAGCGCCGCCTGCCCACCCGGCCCCCAACCCCTTCTGGAAATCTCCCCAAGAAGTCTGGTGTGCGGCTGAGAAGAAATTTTCCGTGTATTTTGACCCCAGGTTATATAGTCAATGTATTAGCTTCACTGGGTTACGACGAAGATCCAAACCCTAACCTGAAGGGATTTTTAAAGCGATCTCACCGTACAACCTTTTTCTGAACAAGTGAAATCAAACAAAACCAGCGAACTGCTGCTTTTTCCCTGATGAGTGTTCCTAAGGAAAAGAGATTCCGTCGTCTCTGCCCAGATACCAACATCTAACGAACTTTCTATTAGGCTGAAACTCGGTCTAATAATAGCATGTTAAATGTCGATTCCATTTTTATGTTGCAAGGAGATAATTTATTAACCTCCTCAACATAGTGCCTCTTAGGCAGGCTTTGTGTTTTTAGATGTCCTTGCAAAGCATTTTCGCCTCTGGGAAAATCTCAGGAGAACCCATATAAGGAGGTGTGTGTGTGGCGGGCGGCGGGGGGGGGGGGTGGGGGGGGTGGGTGTGTGGTGGAGATTCTGTACAGCTCCTGCTGGCTTGCTCAATTTTCTGCAAAACTCATCCTAAAAGCCTGGGTGTTCTCTTTATGCTGTGCTGTGCTTAGCTGCTCAGTCGTGTCCGATTCTTTGCGACCCCACAGACTGTAGCCCACCAGGCTCCTCTGTCCACAGGGGTTCTCCAGGCAAGAATACTGGAGTGTGTTGCCGTGTCCTCCTCCAGGGGAGATGTTCTCTTTAACAGATGTCAAATTATAGGGGCCACACAGATCTAAAGACATCCCACATACACATACCAGCTGTAAACTCTGTAGGTTCCTCCCTACCCCGCCATCTCTCTAGGACTCATTCTGTGGATAAGCAAGAGTGGTCTTCAGGCACAGGTTCACCCTGAGCCAAGGGGTGGGGAGCAGGACAGGCCTCCGACAACAGGGAGCCTCCACACTCCCTATTCTGCAAACCAGAAGGATGGAACTCATACAACTGACAGGAGAGGAGGGTGGGGCTGGACTAGTAGGACTCAGTCTGCTAGGTGTAGGGGAATAGCTCCCTGGAGGAGGGTATGGTAACCCACTCCGGTATTCTTGCCTGGAGAATCCCCATGGACAGAGGAGCCTGGCGGGCTACAGTCCATGGGGTCACAAAGAGTCGACATGACTTGAGTGACTAAGCACAGCACAGGGGAGTAGCTCATCCACCTGAGGGCCTTGGCTGGGTGGTCAGAAGGGAAGCACAGGAATGGCCCTCCGAAGAATCAGAGAGCCAGAGCAGACTCCTGACCAGAAGTTTCAGCCACCAGACAGCCCCATAGAGATACGCTGACTACAGACCATTTCTAGGAGCCCTGTTCTATGAGTGATAATTCCCTCCCAGCCTCCTGGACCTCCCTGGGGACCAAGCATATGTTTAGAACTGCTGACCCATCTTCAGCAGCAATCCTAGTCAGGGGGAAGAAACTTCAGCCTGCCTACTCAGGAAGTTCTGTCCCTGACTCGCAAGGCTGATGTGGGAGACTCTCCTTAGGACCCAAAGATCACCTGCGGAAACATTATATTCTTGTATTTATAGCCCAAAGTGACTTCAATATCTACTTTTCCCTTGTTTCCTTATCCTCCTCGTTTTCTGTTTTTTCATTTCAGTGCCTACATTTTCCTTGCTTACTTGCCCAATTCCAGCCTCATAGATGAAGTTTTACTTCGTAGGCAATCCGGTATCATTTTCCTAATGTCAGTACTAAAAGGAAAAGCAGATAAAGTGGATGCGCTAAGTCATAAAGAATGAAAGCCAGCAAGACCCATATGGGAGGCCAGTTGTGGGGTAAGGACACCAGAGAACCGCCAAGGTCAGCCTATCAGAGGACTAGCGAGAAAAATGAGGAAAGCAAAGAGAAGCAGCAAGCGCCTAGAAATTCAATTAATGTCAGTAGATGGGAAGGAAGGAATACAGCCCCCACCTATGGCATACGTACGCCTAGCCTGGGCAGGCATTGAATGGACTGAGGAGGGAACAGGTCTGTGTATGGTGTTCCGTCTTTGAGCTGAGGGGTGAATCTAGCAACCCTTTCCTTCCCTGCAGGCATACCTTACGAATGGAGACTTTCTTCCAGAGCCAATTAAAGGGCTACGGAGCGGAGGGCCTAGGGACTGGAGTTCGCCTCCCTACTTCAGCCTGGCCAGCTCCGGGCTGTGAACCCCGGGGAGGAGCAAATTCCGAGAGATCTGATGGGGGGCGAGGGGTGGGGCGTTGCGGGGAAGGGTGGTGGCAGAGGGCGGACCCGCCCGGTGAGGAAATAGTGGCTTCTGGAAACTTCCGTGGAAACATACAAAAATCTTTTTCTTCGCACAAGTGCCCCAGCCCTCCTCCCTGCAGGTGGAGAAGGGACTTGCGAAAAATTGCTTGTCGACGCTTGTCGACCCTGACTGTTGGACAGCGCCCCCTCTCGTCGCTGTCCTTTCGGCGCAGCCTCGAAGGATGCGCCACGCGGAGGGAGTCCCAGCCACCTGGGAGGACCGCAGGGCGGTTCTGCTGTGACTCGGATCCCAGGCCGCCCCGCAACCCTTGCCTTCGGGTTCCGGACCGCTTCCTCTGGTGGAAGGCGGATCAGCATGGGGACGGCCGGTTCCCGGTGACTCCGGAGGACGCGCTGCGGGCAGAACCACTTCTGTGCAGGAGAGCGCTCCCCAGGCTCTACCCTGGCGCGCCCAGGCTCTACCCGCTCGCAGCCCGGGAAGGGGCCAGGGCTGGCCGGGTCGCCGGGGTCTCTGCCCCGCGGGGAAGAGAAGGGAATCCCCCCAACCCTCAGTGACCGACCCGGCATCCCCTCCTCCCCTCGCCCAGCCGGCTTGCGGGCTTCTCCCAGGGCCCTGGATTCCCCGGGGCCCTCCCTTTTTTAAGGGTCTCGCGCACAGTGTGATACATTTGAGCTGAAATATATTAACTCTTTTAACACATCAGTATGATGACACTGTTCGTGAGGACCTCATGTGTTCGGTGACCGCAGAAGGACACATTTAAGATGCTTCCTGGCCTGTAAGGCACCAGGCCCCTCCGTCCCTTCCCTCCCCCAGCCCTCGAGAGGGACAGAGGAGAGGGACCCAGGCCGAGCGCGGCCGCCCAGTCTTCCCGCGATCGGCGGCCACCACTCGGCCCCAGCGGCCGGAGGCGTGGCGCATCCCGGGCTCCGGCCCCACTGCGGCTCCGCCGTCGGGTTTTTTTCTGCGAATGAAGAGGCATCGCATGCGAGTAAAGGCCGGCCAGCCGGCTCCAGACTCCCAGGGCCTCCCTCCTGGACCTGCGCGCTCTCCCTCTCTCCTCCGTTAATATTCTTCGATAATTTCGGAGGCAAAAACGTCCAACTTTGGGTGGGGACAGGGATTTGTTTCATCTCCTAAAATTCAGAAACGGAGTCTTCAAAAGTCTTAATGCGTATGGTTTATTATTTTTTTTCTTCTAGCATTCAAATGAATGCGAAGCCACGGATCGAATCCCGTCACTCATTTGGGGTTAGCTTCTACCGATATTTCACACGGAAAACAAAACTGGGTCCCTCTTATTTGTACTCGTCCTTAACCTTTGCAGCAACTGCTGTAGATGCGGCTCTGTCCATTCTCTAATAGATTTTACCAGGGGCTGGTGACAGAGAACTGATTTCTTTTCTATTAGGGTTTAGCACATCTTTGTTGAAGGCCTGTAGAATGACCAGGGATTAGATTTGCATCTCTTAGACGCCCTGTGTGGTCTTTGTGCGAAGCTTGTAACTGTTAAAAATGACTTGTTAGGAAGCGTGTGGGCTCTCATCGCTCTCCTTTTGACAGAATGATTGTGAAATTCAGATTGGCCCTGTAGGATTTAGCCCGCAGATTCCACCTGAACCCTAAGCAATTAGACCCTAATCTCACTGCAATCATATTTGAGTTAGGATTTGTTGCACTTTGTTTACTTCAATTAAAAGCAGTGGAATAATTTTTTTGTTGTTGTTGTTCTTCAGCTTTTAAAGTGAAATCTCCAGGCGAAGAACCCCAGGACTTCTTAGGATCGGTTTTGGTAGTGATGGGAGATTTCTTTTCGGCAAGGTTTCCTCCTAGTCCTCCCACCCGCCCCTCCCCCAATGTAAAGAACTCTTCTTTCTTCCCCTGTGGCCATGCTAATGCCCGGAGCTTCTTCTCAGGGCTGAATTCAGGTCGCCTGGGAAGAACCGCGTGGAGATGACTCCCTGATTCCAGGGGCGCCCAAACTCTTGGGGCGTCCCCAAGTCCCCGACTGGGCTCTTCCATTCCGCTGGAGCGCGGGGCTTTCCCACCCACGCCGGTTGGCCTGCTGGTCCCCGCGCGAGCTCCGGGCAGCATGCGCGGGTCGGGTCTGGCGTCCGGCGTCCGGCTTCCCGAGGTGGAGCCGATGCTTCTAAGGCGCCTGGCGCGACTGCCAGGCGGCGCGGCTACTGCAACCGCCGCGTGGTGCAGAGCGGCTTCTTCACCTCCTCTCCCCCGGGATCCACTGGGGCCCCTCAGCGCCTGGACGTGGGAGAGGGACTGTGGCCTCTTCCGCGACCCGGCTTCCTCCGCCCTCGTACCGGCCCGGCCGGCGTGGGGCCTCGCTGCCTGGCTCCGGCCAGCGTCCAAGCCCGGAGCGCCCTGGGCGGCCTCCAGCCTCTCTCCGGCGGGCTCAGTCCAGAACGCGAGGCTCCGGGCATCCCCTGCCGGGCCGGCAGGATCTCAGCGATTCTCAGGGCATTTCACCCCGCTGCGGTTCCCCAGGGTCGCCTGCGGTTACTATCTGTCAGATCAGGTCACCTTAGTAGTAGTTCTTGATCTGTGGTGAGTTTACCGCCTGCATTTATTTATCCGTTGCGACTTTGTCACTCAGATTATCTCATAATCTGAGGCATATACAGTGACTTCGGTTTATCGGGATTTTTGTTTTGATTCACGACCATATATTTGCTCCCAGTGAGTCTGATTCAGTTCCCTAATTGCTTCACCTTTCTCATGCACCCTGGAGCCGGCCAACGTAGGATATAAACAGGAGGAATTTTCTGGTACCTAGACCTCAATGCCATATATCTGCAAAGGGAGCAGGGAGATACCACTTTTGAAACTTTCCAATAAACTTTTTAATGGCAAGTGCTGTCATTTTCACTTGTTGCAGACAAAAAAAAAAAAAAATTTTTTTTTAATGTTCTTTGTATTTGATTCCAGTAATGAAGGAAAGCCAGCCTACAGCCTGGCTCTGCTTTTGTAAATAAAACATTTTAAATGAGGAAAAAGTACTTTGCTGAGAGTACTACATAAATGTGAGCAGTGATAGCTAGTTTAAACAAGCAGTTTTCTCTTCTGGTATTTTCTGAGGTGAGTCTATTTTAAACAGTCTCATCTCTTTGGATAATTCTTAGAGCCAATTATTCTTAACTTTAGTAAGAATTCTTAGGGTTCAAAGGAATAAAGGAGATTCTGTCTTGCCTTTGGATGGGGGGAGGTGGGAATGTGGTCTTGGGGTGGGGAGGGAGGGGGAGCCAGACTGTGATAATCTCTTTGAGATCTACCAGAAGTCTTGATCTATTGATTGAGGATCCCTGCTTTAAATGAGACCTGTGTGCAGTTTAGTGCAGTTTTTCATTTGTGAATAGGGACTGTATCAAAATCCTAGTGTGACCATGACAATTGGGTAATCACACACTAGGCATCTTTGCTAATGGAGAGATTCTGTAAATATGTTTCTAGTGAATACACAGCTAACAGTCACAGTGGAAGGGTCAGGTGCCACAAATCATAGATTATTCTGCCAAGGGTTGCCAGCCATCTGAGGTTTGGAAGGACATTAACTGCCTTTGCATTCTCAGAATACTCTCCTCAGTTTGTGATTTCACTTACTTGACCCTACTTCTGTTATTAAAAAGCTGGCAGGCTCAATCAAGGGCAAGCAGGTTGGCTACCTACCCTTCTGGCAGCTCTCCAATATTCCCATTTAGCTGCCAGGAGACAAGGAGAGGAGTGAATCAGTCATGTAATCCCTTAGTAGCTAGAAGGAACTGGGAGAACTTTAGTGGCAGCAGGCAGGTCCATTTCTAAATTCTTCATATATATAATAAATTCCTCTGGGAAAATTCACTTGTAGGAAAGTCAGGGAGGGGAATATTAAGAAGTGACTTAGGTACAGGAACTCTTAAGCAGTTTCCTTGGAAAGTAAGTTGTAAGTGCATTCTTTGATAGCTTCAGTTTTGAAAATTGCCACAGACAGAAATAGGATTTTCGTTACTAACAGGGAGCAATGATCAGGAAAAGTGCCCCTTATCAGATAGTATAGGGGAAAATAAATCAAGAGCTTTTAATAAAATTTGGAGAATTATCACTTCCTGTCCATAGAACAAACCTCTGGCTTTTCACATTTGTTTTACCAGAGAAATTGTTGCTAATTTGATAAGATCTAAGTACTCAACTTTCAGAGCAAAGTGAAATTGAAAGATATAAAAATATTTTCTTGCTTTCTTAAATTGAAACAAGCAGGTATTTGGCATATAGGGAAATTGCAAAAGCAAAATACATCTCTCTCCTTCTTTCCTTGATGATGTAAAATCTAGGAATATAGCATGAAAGAGTCAAAAGGGTGAAACAAAACTTTCTAGGTTCCCTTTGTCTGCAGGATAGGCCCTTTTCTCATACTTTTACATTGGAAATGACTCTGGGATCTATAACTATCATGATTGACGATAAAAGCCATCACTTTTACTGGTGAGTACCATGACCGATCTAGTGGGTCTCCTGGAGAAGGGAATGGCAACCCACTCTAGTATTCTTGCCTAGAGAATTCCATGGACAGAGGAGCCTGGCGGGCTACAGTCAATGGGGTCACACAGAGTTGGACAGGACTGAGTGACTTAACACCGTGACAAGTACACTGACTTCATCAATGAAGTCTTCTCCAGGAGATTTACTTATGTGAGAGGACTTGTAGCACTTCTTGAATAGGAATGAAAAGTACAATTCACTGAACTATGAATGTTCAAGATGGCTGGAAAAGTGTAGTTTGGAAGAATATTCTGTTTCTAATATGTCAGGAAATCTTTAGCTGTGAGATATTAAGAAAAACTAATTTTTTTTCAAAATTAGACTGTCATTATATTAGTGTATTCTTAAAGAATGGAGATAGACATTACTCATCTACATTACCAAAGGGGAAAAATATTTAAAAACCAGATGACAGCTTGGTGCCTTATAATTTAAACAATACTGAATGGTGAATAATCTTCCAAGTTCATTTAAGCAGGGATAGGGAGAGAATCTCTATAAAAGTGAATAAAAAAGATCTTATTGTACAGATATGCCTAATCCCCCATTTTATTAGCTTATAATGCAAATCATTACTTGCTTTTGCTACTAAGAGCCATTTTAATGTAATGGATTCATTTCAGAAACCCTCAAGGAAACCAAAGCCTATGTCCATTTATGGGTTTATGAGGAACTTTCAACTGGTCCCAACCAAGTTGGAGACATAGATATATTTTTTCTTGCTTTCTAAGTTAAAAGTTGGAATTTATGCGAATGAGTATTTTCCATATTGACTAACACTTCTTGCCAGAGAAGTTTTTCTTCCAAGAGAACAGATAGCAAGTGGACAAAAGGAAATTTTAAGCTTATGTGATGTGATAACAGTCACAATTCACATTCTTGAATTTAGAGCTGTAGAGCGAAAGCAAAAGTAAAGTCATTCAGTTGTGTCCCACTCTTTGTGACCCCATGGATGGTAACCTAACAGGTTTCTCCATCCATTGGATTCTCCAGGCAAGAATACTGTAGAGGGTTGCCATTTCCTTCTCCAGGGTATCTTCCCAACCCAGAGATCGAAACTTGGTCTCTCGCGTTGCGGGCAGACTCTACCAGCTGAGCCACCAGGAAAGTCAAAACAACCATATTCTTTTATTTCATTTTGTATATCTGCTGTTAGTCAACACCTGTGTACATAATAGTTATTCTGGCACATAATAGTTATTGAATAATAATAGTTATTCAATAAGTTTGCTAAATGAATAAATTTATGAAACTATATCCCTGGTTATAATTCTTTCCTGATATATGTAAATGTAAAAATAAAGGACTATTATTAACATTTTTCTTTCCTTTTTATAAATGTGAACAGAAAATTGTTAAAATTCTATGTGGGTTTGATTCAGAATGACAGAAAACTGTCCCCATTCTATGCCAGCAAGAGAGAAATCTCTGACTCACATTTCTCTGCCTATTCACAAGAAAACTGTTTTAGGTAATGCTGTAATGTTTAAAACAAACACCACCCCCAAAGCTTAGATGTAACACAAGATGAACCCTAAAAATTAATGACTTGGAAAATCCACAGAGTTAATCTCTTTTTTACATTCCAGCCTTAAACTTTCTATGGCACACCCGCCATTCAAGACTTTTACAATTCTAAAGAGTAGTCATCTTCTGAAGTGGTGAGGAGACCAGAAGGTCACAAATCCTATCATTCGTTAAAGGGTGGGGGTGGGAACTGGCCAGTGTGGTCTCACCTACCGGAAAATAATTCAAGAACTCACTTTGGTTGTTAATATTAATGCCACAGTTCAGTTCAGTTCAGTTCAGTCGCTCAGTCGTGTCCGACTCTTTGCGACCCCATGAATCGCAGCATGCCAGGCCTCCCTGTCCATCACCAGCTCCCGGAGTTCACCCAGACTCACGTCCATCGAGTCAGTGATGCCATCCAGCCATCTCATCCTCTGTGGTCCCCTTCTCCTCCTGCCCCCAATCCCTCCCAGCATCAGCGTCTTTTCCACTGAGTCAACTCTTTGCATGAGGTGGCCAAAGTACTGGAGTTTCAGTTTTAGCATCATTCCTTCCAAAGAAATCCCAGGGCTGATCTCCTTCAGAATGGAGAGGGCTGCTCTGAGGAAGGTGGTCAAAGACCAGGAGAAATCTGTTATGCAGGCACAATGGCTACTGTTTACTGTGTTCCCAATTTCTAGTCCTTAGTGAGCACCCCTCACGTTTGAGTAGTGACTGTAGCTCTGGGGCAGAATGGAACCCTGGAGTGAAGTCAGTGGGGGCAATAATCAAAACATTGGAAGTAGGTTCAGGGTTGGGATGCCCTGTGCCTTTTATTGGCCCAAACAGCTTCTACTGGAGTCGCTCTTCGTTGATTTGGAGTCTGCTCAAGATGTTATACATGTTAAGGGAAGACCATACTGGCACATCCTTCTCTATTTTGAATATGAAGCCTTTTATCAATGAGTGTGAGGGTATTATTTCAAGTGCAAAATATGTGCTTATGTACCAAGGACGTCCCCCACTTCAGCTGAGCAGGCTTGGAGAGGACATTAGTATCTGGACAGCATTTTCTCAGCAAGATGAGGAAGACTGGAAGGAGTTAAACAGTAATAGAACCCTGAATAAGCGGACTCTCAGATTTAAATTCCATTTGTTTCAGACTAAAAATCCTCTTTTAAAGCACTCACTTGGCATGAAGATACTGATATCACTTCCAGTTTTTATCCAAATGAGCATTTTCAGTTTTAGGGGGTGACAGATAATCCTTCAACTTGTGTTTCTAATAAGAAAAGGAGCCATAAAAGGAACTGTCATTTACCAACTCTTCTATGCCATATCTCGAATATTGGTGACCCACTGTTTACCCAAGAGTTCTCCTCTTGATTCACAGTTAGATAGGAGTTGGTATTTTGTTACCACCTTCATGCCAAAAGTAGCTTTCTATGGTGAGAGGGTGATTATAAAATTGTGCTTAAAACAAACAGTGGATAGAAACCAAAAACAGAGGTTGACACAAATATCCTGTTTTCAGTGTACATCCAGTTTAGACCTTATATAGAAGAACTAGGTGATTTGTGACAAGAAAAAAACATGGTGGTTTGTTTATTGATTTTTTTCATTCAGTCAGTGAATACTCACTGAGGGCTTACACCAGGCAAAGTACGGCATGGAGAAAAAGCTATGTCTCTGACATCAAAAACAATGTGTTTGGGGTAACAGTCATGTATTTAGATAGAGTTCAATGTGATGAGTGGAGTAATGTGAGGTCTGTGCAAAAATGCAGTAGAATCCCATGGGAAGAGGCATCTATGTTCAGCAGGAGGAGAAAAAGTAAGACTTGGGCTCACTCTTGAGAAAGAGCAGAGTTTATCAGGCGTCTCAGGTGGAAGATACAGCCTGTGCAAAGGCTTGGGGGCAGTGAAGAGCATGTTGTGTTTAGGGAGTCATACCTAGTTTGTATTCCTGAAGCAGAAAGTGTAAGGAGAGTGTCAGGAGTAAAACTGAAGGCATGGTTCTGGCTAAACATTTTGAAGACCCTTGAATGCTAAACTAAGTAATGTAGATTTATCTTGTAGCACACGGAAAGCCATAGAAAAAATTCAGTCATAATGAGTTGTGCATTTTAGAAAGACCATCTTGTCAGTAGACTGGACAATGGATTGGAAGTGGGGACAAATTAGTGACAATGAGACCATATGATAATTGTTTTTACCTGCCTGCTTGGTGTAAGAGTGCTAACGAGAACTACCTTTCATTAAATAGATAGAAATCCTCAAATCCTGGAAAGAATAAAGGCATAAAGATAGCTTCCAAAGAGGCACCTTTGAAAGAAAAATAACTGTTGACACTGGGTAAAGATGGTTGGTTAATTTTGTATGCACTGCATATTCCTTTTAGGATCAAGGATGCATTGCTCATTGTTTTACTTGGTTGTGTGATTGACATCCACCTGAGCTGCCATTCCTGTTACTGTGCTGAAAGGCTCTATGGTATTATAGACATTGTGCTGCCAATTGTGTCTCCAGTTGTGTTTCCTAGCCTCTGTAGGACCTTGGGGGAGTCACTTTCCTCTCTTAGAGTCTCAGTTTTCTCAGTCATAAAGTGAGGGCACAGTGTAAGTTATTTGTAATGCTACTGAGTTTATATTGTTCTATGACTTGTGACTTTGTTCACACTTATTAACCTCTCCCGCTGTTTATTTCTTCATCTGAATGATTTTTCACAATTTTAAAAGGAACAGAAATATTTGGAAGATAATCCCAGATGTGTTATTTAGGGCAAAATTCTGTTTTTATTTTACTGCATTTAACACAGCTTTCCTCCTAGAAATATCAGGATATTGCTAGCCATTTTGAAACTGTGGACTTTCTGCTCAAATGAATCGCATCTTATCCTCATGTGAACAAAAACATGACTAATCACTTTCAATGTCCACTAGGTTAAGGTAATAATTTAGCTCGATTTTTAGGTTGTGGATTTTCCTTTCCAAAATGATTCTCAGGTCAGATAACTGTATATTCTCAGAAAACTAATGTATGGATAAACCTGTGGCCCTTAAATATTATGAAAATGCACTGCTTCTAGTAATACTTTCCTTATTTTAAATTCTGCATTTCCTTGGAAGCTTCCAGTTATTTAATGATCTTTTTCTTCCCCCACTTAAGGGCCTGTTTACATTAGTAATATATCTTCCAGGGCTCCGGGAGTTCATAGGGTTTATACCTACCAAACAGCTCAGCACTGTTACTGTGCTCCAGAGACATGCAGGGGGCCCAGGACAAATCAAAATGTTTTTAAATGTATGACATGTGTGAAGTTGATGAAAATTCATGACACTCTCTGTCAGGGCTGCTTGAGCTTAAATCATCAGAGAAAGGTGAGTGTAAAGAATTTTGTTTAATACTTTTAGTTCTGGAATCCTTCCCATTTCTTGTTCACGCTCCCATGTTTTAGTTCTGTTCTATTTAGTAGACTGATTACAAAAATAAAAAAATTAAAAATTAGCAGCATGCTCTAAATTGCTTTTCAGAATTTCCTGCTTAAACCATCACTCAGATGTATAACTTTTAAAGAGGAATTGAAATGTGGTTTGAGAATGTAATCACGTACTATAGAACATGCAAAATACATGTGAAAGACCACACGAGTGGTGTTAATTTAACTGATTATACTTTCTGCTTTAGAAATATTTTCAAATTTATCTTTTAAAATTGAAAAGAAAATATTGCAAGAAAAATTTAACAGATTAAAAAAAAAAGCCAAAAATGCTTTGGATATTGAGATCAGCTGTTTTTAAGTAAAAATCCATTCAAAGCAAAATAAAAGGCATTGTGTAGTGTGTGCCGGCTAAAACTGAGAACACAAGAGCACTGCAGTTAATTAGAACCAATCAACAGAATGCTTTGCAACATTTCTTACATCAGTGCACCATCTGATCTTCATAATACAAATTTCCCACAGCCTTGATGCAAAAAGGACTAGAAATAAATATTTGAGTCATTAAAATATATGATGTATTTCAGTTGCTCTTTTCAATGAGCATTTTTTATTGCTATGAAAATAAGATTTGAAAATTCCCAAATGTTGACCTGTGTTTTAGGAGGATAATCTTAGTTACTTTTTTTTTTTAAGCTGGGGGCGTTTGATTTTATATGTGTTTAAACATGAGGAAAAATATTGATTTTGAAAATAACATTTAAAACATGAATTTGAGTTTTTATATGATTTATGTATGATTACTGTACTTGTGAAACGTGACCGGGATTCTCCTGGACTGTTGAGTCATTATTTTATGAATGATTAATTACAAATAATGAAGTACTACATTATGGCTATTTTTATATTAACAGAATGCTGAACTAAGTTAACTGCATTAACATTTATATCATACTATGTCTTAAAAGAATATGCAGTAGTTAACACTGTTATACTTCTACAGTTTACTCAATGCTTGATTCTACTTAGAAGTTTTACTTTTCTTTCATTTATTATACATCAGGAATTGTTCTGCTAGGGCACGAATATTGCTTTTGCTATATTTTCATGAAGTTCACGGTTTGTTCATTATAAACAACATGTGTTTCCCTTTTCTTTTCCCTGTGCGTCCTATGTTTGATTTTACTTTATAATTTTATTTTTTGGGTGTGTGTCCGGCTCTTCGTTGTCTTTTTGCATTAAAGGTAGAGCTCCCTCGGGGCCACTGAGGTGCTTCAAAACATTGGTAAGATGGCTTGTTAAAAATGTTTAACTGGAGTCAGAAATATATACGTCTTGACAACGGTGTATAAGTTTTTCTCCCTTATTAAAGGTAATTTGTAAATGTCTAGCAGGTGCCCCTTTTAGAGGCAAAAATAGCTCTGAAACCGGTGCTATTAATAAGAGAATTGTCTTCCAAAGACAAAGAGAATTGTCTTCCAAAGACAAAGAGAATTGTCTTCCAAAGACAATTCCAAAGAGAATTGTCTTCCAATTGTCTTCCTTCTCCTATGTTTATAAAGTCCAACTCGCTGACAGCAGTAATTTACTCCTCAGACTGCAGTCATCTCTTGCAGAAAGGAGACATGCTTTAGAAGGATACAGTCCGAGTTTGACTGTTTTTTGGTTTTTGTTTGTTTTGTTTCAGTCTCTATACTTTCTCCTATCACATCACACAAGATTTTTTTTTCTCTCTGTTCCCCCCAAAAAGCTTTTTGCTGAATATTTTCTTTCTTGAGCATTCATTATCTATTTCTGTAGAAAGAAAAAAAATAGTTTCAAAGAATTATCTTCTCTTTAAAACTAAATGTTTTTCTTTGTACTCTTCTTGGTACAGATTTGATCGACCAAGGGTGTCTCTTAGCTGAGTTCTGTCCAGGAAATTTACTCTTTCTACTGCTTTACAGAGACAGATAGCTTTGATGAGAAATACTTTAGAATGCTTATCTTACAAGTACAAGAAAAGACTATGTTAGGATGTGAATTTTTTTCTGACTATAGAGCCTATTCAATGCATAGCAATATTTGTGTTTACATTTTAAAAATCTGATCTATTTGCTTGTCAGCTTTGGAGCATTCGCTGCAAATGTTCACTGCTCCATGAAAAGCAGTTTCAATAAATAACAGCCTGAAATGGGCTCCGTTGCAGTTAATTTGATTTATAGGAATTAGAATAATAATGCTCTAAAACGCATATTAAAATAACTCTGCTTATCTCTAACATTGTTATTTCTTAAAGCACTGCAGTTAATTAGAACCAATCAACAGAATGCTTTGCAACATTTCTTACATCAGTGCACCATCTGATCTTCATAATACAAATTTCCCACAGCCTTGATGCAAAAAGGACTAGAAATAAATATTTGAGTCATTAAAATATATGATGTATTTCAGTTGCTCTTTTCAATGAGCATTTTTTATTGCTATGAAAATAAGATTTGAAAATTCCCAAATGTTGACCTGTGTTTTAGGAGGATAATCTTAGTTACTTTTTTTTTTTAAGCTGGGGGCGTTTGATTTTATATGTGTTTAAACATGAGGAAAAATATTGATTTTGAAAATAACATTTAAAACATGAATTTGAGTTTTTATATGATTTATGTATGATTACTGTACTTGTGAAACGTGACCGGGATTCTCCTGGACTGTTGAGTCATTATTTTATGAATGATTAATTACAAATAATGAAGTACTACATTATGGCTATTTTTATATTAACAGAATGCTGAACTAAGTTAACTGCATTAACATTTATATCATACTATGTCTTAAAAGAATATGCAGTAGTTAACACTGTTATACTTCTACAGTTTACTCAATGCTTGATTCTACTTAGAAGTTTTACTTTTCTTTCATTTATTATACATCAGGAATTGTTCTGCTAGGGCACGAATATTGCTTTTGCTATATTTTCATGAAGTTCACGGTTTGTTCATTATAAACAACATGTGTTTCCCTTTTCTTTTCCCTGTGCGTCCTATGTTTGATTTTACTTTATAATTTTATTTTTTGGGTGTGTGTCCGGCTCTTCGTTGTCTTTTTGCATTAAAGGTAGAGCTCCCTCGGGGCCACTGAGGTGCTTCAAAACATTGGTAAGATGGCTTGTTAAAAATGTTTAACTGGAGTCAGAAATATATACGTCTTGACAACGGTGTATAAGTTTTTCTCCCTTATTAAAGGTAATTTGTAAATGTCTAGCAGGTGCCCCTTTTAGAGGCAAAAATAGCTCTGAAACCGGTGCTATTAATAAGAGAATTGTCTTCCAAAGACAAAGAGAATTGTCTTCCAAAGACAAAGAGAATTGTCTTCCAAAGACAATTCCAAAGAGAATTGTCTTCCAATTGTCTTCCTTCTCCTATGTTTATAAAGTCCAACTCGCTGACAGCAGTAATTTACTCCTCAGACTGCAGTCATCTCTTGCAGAAAGGAGACATGCTTTAGAAGGATACAGTCCGAGTTTGACTGTTTTTTGGTTTTTGTTTGTTTTGTTTCAGTCTCTATACTTTCTCCTATCACATCACACAAGATTTTTTTTTCTCTCTGTTCCCCCCAAAAAGCTTTTTGCTGAATATTTTCTTTCTTGAGCATTCATTATCTATTTCTGTAGAAAGAAAAAAAATAGTTTCAAAGAATTATCTTCTCTTTAAAACTAAATGTTTTTCTTTGTACTCTTCTTGGTACAGATTTGATCGACCAAGGGTGTCTCTTAGCTGAGTTCTGTCCAGGAAATTTACTCTTTCTACTGCTTTACAGAGACAGATAGCTTTGATGAGAAATACTTTAGAATGCTTATCTTACAAGTACAAGAAAAGACTATGTTAGGATGTGAATTTTTTTCTGACTATAGAGCCTATTCAATGCATAGCAATATTTGTGTTTACATTTTAAAAATCTGATCTATTTGCTTGTCAGCTTTGGAGCATTCGCTGCAAATGTTCACTGCTCCATGAAAAGCAGTTTCAATAAATAACAGCCTGAAATGGGCTCCGTTGCAGTTAATTTGATTTATAGGAATTAGAATAATAATGCTCTAAAACGCATATTAAAATAACTCTGCTTATCTCTAACATTGTTATTTCTTAAAGCACTGCAGTTAATTAGAACCAATCAACAGAATGCTTTGCAACATTTCTTACATCAGTGCACCATCTGATCTTCATAATACAAATTTCCCACAGCCTTGATGCAAAAAGGACTAGAAATAAATATTTGAGTCATTAAAATATATGATGTATTTCAGTTGCTCTTTTCAATGAGCATTTTTTATTGCTATGAAAATAAGATTTGAAAATTCCCAAATGTTGACCTGTGTTTTAGGAGGATAATCTTAGTTACTTTTTTTTTTTAAGCTGGGGGCGTTTGATTTTATATGTGTTTAAACATGAGGAAAAATATTGATTTTGAAAATAACATTTAAAACATGAATTTGAGTTTTTATATGATTTATGTATGATTACTGTACTTGTGAAACGTGACCGGGATTCTCCTGGACTGTTGAGTCATTATTTTATGAATGATTAATTACAAATAATGAAGTACTACATTATGGCTATTTTTATATTAACAGAATGCTGAACTAAGTTAACTGCATTAACATTTATATCATACTATGTCTTAAAAGAATATGCAGTAGTTAACACTGTTATACTTCTACAGTTTACTCAATGCTTGATTCTACTTAGAAGTTTTACTTTTCTTTCATTTATTATACATCAGGAATTGTTCTGCTAGGGCACGAATATTGCTTTTGCTATATTTTCATGAAGTTCACGGTTTGTTCATTATAAACAACATGTGTTTCCCTTTTCTTTTCCCTGTGCGTCCTATGTTTGATTTTACTTTATAATTTTATTTTTTGGGTGTGTGTCCGGCTCTTCGTTGTCTTTTTGCATTAAAGGTAGAGCTCCCTCGGGGCCACTGAGGTGCTTCAAAACATTGGTAAGATGGCTTGTTAAAAATGTTTAACTGGAGTCAGAAATATATACGTCTTGACAACGGTGTATAAGTTTTTCTCCCTTATTAAAGGTAATTTGTAAATGTCTAGCAGGTGCCCCTTTTAGAGGCAAAAATAGCTCTGAAACCGGTGCTATTAATAAGAGAATTGTCTTCCAAAGACAAAGAGAATTGTCTTCCAAAGACAAAGAGAATTGTCTTCCAAAGACAATTCCAAAGAGAATTGTCTTCCAATTGTCTTCCTTCTCCTATGTTTATAAAGTCCAACTCGCTGACAGCAGTAATTTACTCCTCAGACTGCAGTCATCTCTTGCAGAAAGGAGACATGCTTTAGAAGGATACAGTCCGAGTTTGACTGTTTTTTGGTTTTTGTTTGTTTTGTTTCAGTCTCTATACTTTCTCCTATCACATCACACAAGATTTTTTTTTCTCTCTGTTCCCCCCAAAAAGCTTTTTGCTGAATATTTTCTTTCTTGAGCATTCATTATCTATTTCTGTAGAAAGAAAAAAAATAGTTTCAAAGAATTATCTTCTCTTTAAAACTAAATGTTTTTCTTTGTACTCTTCTTGGTACAGATTTGATCGACCAAGGGTGTCTCTTAGCTGAGTTCTGTCCAGGAAATTTACTCTTTCTACTGCTTTACAGAGACAGATAGCTTTGATGAGAAATACTTTAGAATGCTTATCTTACAAGTACAAGAAAAGACTATGTTAGGATGTGAATTTTTTTCTGACTATAGAGCCTATTCAATGCATAGCAATATTTGTGTTTACATTTTAAAAATCTGATCTATTTGCTTGTCAGCTTTGGAGCATTCGCTGCAAATGTTCACTGCTCCATGAAAAGCAGTTTCAATAAATAACAGCCTGAAATGGGCTCCGTTGCAGTTAATTTGATTTATAGGAATTAGAATAATAATGCTCTAAAACGCATATTAAAATAACTCTGCTTATCTCTAACATTGTTATTTCTTAAAGCAAACAATTTAGATAGAAACGTCATTTGATAAAAATAATTGGTTCACGTAAAATGGGACTCACATTCTTTTGCCAGACTCAGCAGCTACTCTTCAGTGGTACTTCATTAGACGCGATTCTCATTCATCTTGAAGTCTTAAGAAAAGAGCCACCTTCTTTATTTTTAAAAATTATTTTTTTAAAAGTAAACAAATGCAGGGAAGATGGAATAAAATTTCTAACAGAATTTACTTACTGTTATTCAATTCTTTAAACATTTTCCTAGGGGACAGGAATGTCATATGTTTAGTTTCAGGACAAAGGCACCTTTTTAAATGACAAGCTTTAAGAAAATCTATGAAGAAGTTTGTTTAATAGAAAGTAGGCTAACTAAACTTTTGGTTATAAAAATTATCTACATTACAAAATTAGAAAATAACTAATATCTAATGAACTTTAGAACTAATGTAAGGTTAATCTTTAATAAAGAGTATCCTTAAAAAAAAAAAAAAAAGGCAGTTACAAGCAACTTCTAGAATTCATTTTGGGTAACATGTCCAGGGACACATTGTTTTATTGTTTTTCTTTGGTTTTCTATGGTAAAGCTGATTAAAGTTGGGAGTTAAGAAAATCTATATAACTTGAGAACGTTTTCAGGTAGTGGTTTTATGCAGGGCTAGTGTTATGCAGTTTAAAACCAAAACCTTAGAGTCATATAACATTAATTAACTCATTTATTAATTGTGGATTATTATTACTGCTATTATTATTTTGCCTGAGAAATGACCAAACTATATACAAGCCAGGAATTAATTCAGGTTCTTGGCAATGGTTTAAAGTTTCTTTAATAGATTAGAAATTAATTAAAAGCCCCTTGTATGTGATTCATTAATATTCATATTTATATTTTGAGACTCAAATGAATTTAAAAATTGAAGATTGTTAAATGATTTTAGCTACATGTTGTGTTATGGCAAAAATATATATTGTAAGGTTTTTCATTTAAGAGAGTATTTACATTTATGTTGCTTTTTAATAGAAAGTTGCTAAATGTAAAAACATTTGTTAATATGTTTTATTTGTTAATGAAAATGATTTCATAGACATTAATAAATCTTCACTTTCTTGACTACTTTCTAACATTTTAAATTTATTTTAGAATACAGATATTTATTTTTAAAGGGATAAGTAAATATATTTAGAATTCTCATTCACTTCAGTGAAAGAGAGTTTAAAATCTCCAACAGGATAGTGAACTTTTTACTGGGATTCAGTTTGACTGTCTTGTATATGATTTGACAGAAGTAGCTAGTGAAATCTAACCAAAACCAGAAATCAACTGAGAGTATAGTCAAGAAGGAAAAAGGAAGACTTGGAGGAAATGATATTTTCCCATCAGTGGATAGGCATGCATACATTAAAGGCATAAAAGCCAGCAGGCGGAGAAACAAAAGCTGTATACTGAGGATTCTGCAAGTCTGAATTAACCACATGGAAAAAAAAAATGAAATCATTCTGCTTAAACTTGTTCACTAATAAAAGGAGAATCGCTTTTGTTAAATATGCTTGGTGTGATTATCAAGCAAAATTTTTTTCTCCCAGACATCTATGAATAAAACATGTGTTTGAGCACTAGGTAAACAAACAATAAATGGATGAGTTCAGTTGCAACATAATAACATTTTATTTAGAAAACATATATAATCATATTTGTATTGGCAATCCAAATTTAATGACTTCTTTCAGTAAAATTAAAGTGCCTCACAAATAACATCTTATACATAAGGACTGCTTATTCTTTGCCCATCTTTTTTCTATTTTTCCAAAGAAACAGATTTTGAAGGTCTCTGCTGAACCCTGTATAGACCAGATGAAGTGTGATTTCTCAGGAAAAAATGTTCTTTTGAATCATCTTAATTTTAGGTTACAGATGCTGTAAAAATAAATTTTAGAATACATTTCTAGGGCTGAGAGAGAAAATGTTCTCAAGTCTAGTGTGGCTTGGGCTGCTTTGAACAAGGCTCTGTGTGTAGCTGAACCACAGCCTTTGGCTTATTAGCCGTTTCATTAACACAACATCTTCTGTAAACTATGAATGAGAAGAAACCATTTACAATAAGGAAAGCAAACAACAGAATGAATTTCCTCTGTTGGTGTTTTATAAGACTGTTAAACAGAAAATGGAGGGAAGAACTCTCTTTAGACGATATCACTTAATTAAGTAAAGCATCCTAATCAGAGTCCCCTCCAATTGTAATGACTGTAGGGAGTCAAGTACATTTCTGTCTATATTAGAGTATCTAACTGCAATGATTTATTGATATTTATTTTAGAAGTACAACACAAAAGCAATAAAACAGGAGAAGCAGGGAGAAGGGAGCTATTGCTTACTGCAGTTACAATCAGAGCACTTCAGCAGAATTCCTGATTTTCTTGTGGGAGGTTTTCCTTTCTAAAATAAGAGCACATTTTTAGATGAGAATGTTCTTTTCCCGCATTTGACTTCTATTCCAAATATTCACTGTGACGTTTCTTTGTCCACTGGGTGAATCATTGATTCACTTTCTTCTCTGCAAGAATCACTGCAAATGAGTGGATGAGCACCTGCTGTTTTCTGCAGTGACATTCCTGGATTGCATTCTACACTGATTTTAGACTTAAAATACAGCTTCTCTGTATGAGAGAGATTTGAGGCAGGAGAGTCAATACACTGGATAGTCAGACAGACATTGGCTGCCCTCCAAGCTGCACACAGCATAAACCTGTTTATCTGCCGCATTTCACAAATCTCAAAAACACATGAATAATCAGGCAAGCAACTGGATAAGTGATTCACACTAGGGAATCTAACCAATATTCTGATGAGAGGGTCCTATGATGCTAAGACATTGGGGCAAATAGACTTATATTGTAGAAGTTGCACATAATAAACTTGATTAGTGGTTCAAAGGAAAAAACATTGTATATTAAAACAGGTGTATATGGAATATACAGATATCCCAACTCTGTGGATTTTGGTTGGATATTTATGTGCAAGTTATCTAGATAATTGAGTTCAAAAATATACTTTCAGCCATACCTTTCTAATAATTTGAGCAATGTGCCTTTGGACAACTTAATATTAGTTATCGAGATAATTTATTTCTAGATTCCTTGATCTAAATATTGGAGGCCAGTGCCTTAAAACTCCAAAATACAATAACATATATTTAAAATTAAATTACCAAACATGCTTAGAACCTACTTTGTGGAAGTAAACATTTCTCAAATAGTTACACTTATTTTTATAATTGAAGATTATTTGCTTGGTTGGGTTGGGAAGGCCCCTTGGAGTAGGAAATGGCAACCCACTCTAGTATTTCTTGCCCAGAAAATCCCATGGACAGAGGAGCCTCACAGGCTATAGTCTATGGGGTTGCAAAGAGTCAGACATGACTGAGTAACTGAGGACACATACAAAATTGCTTGGTAATAAGTGAATTAGGCAAACAAAGTTACAGTTATTGATATATTTACTGTTTTATTTACTTCTCTTAATTTCTATTATTCCTTCCTGAGTTCTTTCAACCTCTCTCTTGCTTTTTTTTTTTTTTAATCTCAAAGGTTATTATTGTGCTTTAGCATTCAGTTGTAAAATGAACGTTCTCAAAAGTTTTGATGGTGGTGGTTTAGTCGCTAAGTTGTTTCCAACCCTTGTGATCCCATGGACTGTAACTTGCCAGGCTCCTCTGTTCATGGGATTCTCCAGGCAAGAATACTAGAGTGGGTTGCCATTTCCTTCTCCAGGGGATTTTCCCAACTCAGGAATCAAAGCCAGGTTTCATGCATCACAGGCAGATACTTTACCAACTGAGCTACGAGGGAAGATTTGGGGCTAGTTTTGGGGCTAACCTGAAAAGTGTGCTTTGGTTCTAAAGATCTATTAAGATTTTTTATGAATTTCAGGCTTGCATTACTTCCATAAACTAGATGTGGTTATAATTACAGCAAGATGAATTGTCTGTTTGCTTGGTTTGCCTGTCTTATTTAGCTTCTAATATAGACCTACCATGTTAGTACCAAGAGAAGTAGGTACATTTGCAAACACAAAATACTATTCCAGAGAAAAGAAGAATCATATAAAGCATTTAAATTAATGTTGTGTACCCTACAACTTCCTTTTTCTGTATTGCAGAGAGAAAGACTAATTGATAAAACTTTTGACACTGGAAAACTTGGTTAGATTAGTAACCAAAGATGTCATCATCTTAGCAACAGAAAATCTTGGAAAAGGTAGGTTACCTGGAAATTGATATTCCAAATGAAATGTTGCTACTTTCAAGCTTGATTAAAGCCTTGCCCCAAGGGAACCTATATTTGGATCTATTGTCAGTTGTACTGTCAATTTTTTTCTTGCTTTGACATTTTCTCTTTTTCTTGTTTCATCTCAGGTTTTCTTTCTTCAGGATCAGACACAGATTGAATGGCTCCACTGATCAGGATTTGAAAAACCAAATCGCAGAACCTACTGCTTGGTGTATGTCTGCCTTGAGCAGTCTCTTCTTTAGCAACAGGACACTTGCATAATATGGGAGCATCTTTTCTTCTTCACTTCTCCCTGGTTTTGTAAAATATGATCAATTTTTTTCATAGTTTTTAAAGTTAACTTCATGGGAAATCTCATTGTAAACACAATGCAAAAGCTAAAATGCATCCCTTGAAAGAGGAGTGTAGGTAAGTGTCAGTTCTAAGTTTGGGGGTGATCGAGTTATATTAAAATTATTGCTAATCTCATCAACAATCTGAAAGCTCAACACCTGGATTTTTGAAACCATAGGAAACTTCACTAACCTCTCTGTGTGACTTGGATTTTGAGTGTACATCCATAAAGTTGTAGTTGTGTCTGTGAGCCTCAACTGAGATCAACCATAGCTTTTCTCTCAGCCACACAGAACTCTTTAGGAGGATTTTTAAAGTGGTCATTATTCACTATGACCAAAATTTCAAAAATGGTTGCTAAACCCCATAAAATGCTATGGGGTATGCTATATACCATAGCAACCTAAGAAATAATAGATTGGTTGTGAGAGAACTTTTTACTTATAAAAACAATACAAACAGGATATAAAGTTTTAAAATGTTCCCCTCTTTCCCCCTTGCCCCCTCATACTCAATCCCATTCCCTGGTATGCTCAGTTGTGTCCGACTCTTTGCAACCCCATGAAATGTAGCCCACCAGGCTCCTCTCTATGCTCATGGGATTTTCCAGGCAAGAATACTGGAGTGAGTTGCCATTTCCTAATCCAGTGTGTCTTCCTGACCCAGGAATCGGACCCATATCTTTTATGTCTCCTGCATTAGCAGGTGGATTCTTTACCACTAGTGCCACCTGGGAAGCCCCATTCCCTGGTGAATAACTGTTAATAATAGTTTTATATACATACATACATATATATATATATATATATATATATTGGCTTTGCTGCATGCCTTGCAGGATCTTAGCTCCTTGACGGGGGATTGAACTCAGCCCTTGCAGTGAAAGCGCTGAGTCCTAACCACTGGACCTCCAAGAAACTCCCTCTCATATATTCACAGACACTTTAAAACAATAATTTTATTTATTTGTTTATGGCTGTACTGGGTCTTTGTTGCTGCTTGGGCTTTTTTCTGTTGTGGAGAGCAGGGACTACTCTCCAGCTGTGGTGCATGGGCTTCTCATTGCCGTGGCTTCTCTTGTTGCGGAGCTCAGACTCCAGGGCAAGTGGGGTTCAGCAGTTGTACCATGTGGGTTCAGTAGTTGTGGTTCCCGGGCTGTAGAGCACAGGCTCAATTGTTGCAGCTCATGGGCTCAGTTGCTCTGCAGCATGTGGGAATCTCAGTTCCCTGACCAGGGATCGAACCCGTGTCTCCTGCATTGGCAGGCAGACTCTTTATTACTGAGCCACCAGGGAGGCCTCTGACAGACATTTTTTTATTCACAAGCAAGTGTATCTTCTTTTAAATCTCAAGTAACATCATACAATATATTTACTCTTCTGAACTTCCTTTTATTCACTTAGCAATGTATTTTGGCTGTATGTTGCCCTATACATGGGTCTACCCCATTCTCCTAGAAGTTGCACAGGGTGTCAGATAATATGATATTATGGATCTAATATACACATATCAGTGCATATTTAAAATGTTTTCTTTTAGGCTTTTTCAAATAATAGTTTAGCAAACATATGTGTATTTTGTGAATTTTTATAAATTTTGGTAGAATTAATTGCTTGAAGTAAAAGTGCTAGATAAAAACACATTTACAATTTTTGAATGATATTGTCACATTATTGATACAACCAAAGACGGCCTTTCAATTTACTTTCACTCACTGTTGAGAGGCAGGTATTTTGACAAGGGCTGAGGGGAGTTCTGTGTGTGGCACACTCGCCTGCCATCCTGTCTCTTCAAGCGTGGCTTTTCTACATAGTTCAGTGGCAGCTGCAATGGTACGTGAAGGCCTAATGGAGAAAGAGAACATTCCTGTGGGCTGTGTGCTGGGGCAGCAGCGATGGCTGGCCAGGGGCAGTCCTGGGATGGTGAGGGAATGAGCTGGGAGGTGCAGCTGCCATCATTAGGACCAGGTCTGAGCTTTCACCACAAGTTGCTGGCAGGCTTCCTGACAAATGTGGGGGTGGGTCACAGAGTAGGATCAGGAGTCATTCACACAGGCTATCATGAGAGTGGAGATGGAGGAGAAGAAGAATCATATCAAACACACATACATGCCGTAACACAACTTCTCTTTTTGTTCAGATTCTTTCTTAATTAATTTTTATTGGAGTATAGTTGCTTTATCTGTTCAGCCAGTTGTGTACTTAACCTTTTTGTTTTTTTGCATCTTGGGCCGGGCTTTTAAGTTAGGGCTGGTCTCAGTCACTCCTGACTGGTCTTCAGCAGGCAGGGGTCCTCCAGAAATCGTCTCCATTTACTATTCAGCTTCTCTGTGTTCAAATAGCCCAGAACACTTATGTGACATGTCCCAGTCACTGGATTTGAAGACACATCCTCATCCTTGAAACTCCTACTCCTTAGTCAGTATTTTCATCTGGCCTGGTATCTTGTAAGTCCCATTTTTATCCTTAAATAGAAACTTGGAAGTGCCTCTTAATTTACACCCTAGATTTCAGCCTTTTAAGTTGAGGGTTCCTTTAATGTTCTTAAGGATATAGTTACATGAGGAAGTTTAGTTTGTATTCTGCATTAACATGCTAGGTACTATGTAGGGGCTGTGGATACAAAGACCAATGAAACACAGCTCATGCCTTCCAAAAGCTCATAAAATAGTGAAGAGAGCGCAAACTGAAGTACAGGCTACTCTTTGTTAAGTAAGATGGAGGTATTTAATAAACGTTCTATGAAGTCCCACTTCTGGAAATGTATCCTACAGATATATCTGTATGTATATGAAAGCACATAGACGAGTTGTTCACTGAAGCATTGTTTGTGATGGTAAGAGTTAAGGAACATTTTGAGTGTCTGTTGACAAGGACGCTTTACGGGGTTTTAATAAATGCTCACTATCTATTAATAGGAAATGATCTCCAGGGTGTATTTCTCTATGGAAGAAGCAAGCTGAAGAATATGTATAGCATGTGTTGCCTTTTGTATATGAAGTATAGGAAAATTAGATAGGAAAATATAGGAGAATTAATAATGTCTGCTTGAATATGCATAAAAATATTTAAAGACCCCCCAAAGAAACAAATGCACATGCTTACCTCTAGGGGGCATCAGGAATTAGTAGGGTGGATGGGAAAAAGTGGTGAAGCACAGCTTCTCAATGCATGCCTTTTTATGTCATTTTAACTTTTGTACAATGCGAATGTATTGTCTATTCAAAATTATATTAAGTGTATTTGTATTATAAAATTCCCCCTCTCAAAGCTCTGCATTCTCTGGAGGTACATGGGAGTACTTAGCTACATTGATTTGGGCTTAAGATTATTACATGGAACCGGACAAGGAGACCCTGAACAATAGAAAGTAGCCTTTTTAGAGACCATTGACTTTTTCTTACCATATTGTTAGACCCACTATCTCAAGGAAATTATATTCAGCAGAGCTAGGAGGAAGAACTTCTCTACAAAGTTCTCAGCAATGAAATTTCTTATAAACATGGAACATATGTAAGACATGGAGTAGATTTCATTCTTTGAACTTCCTACAGGCCAGGCTGTTCAGAGTGGCCATCTCAGGTTTCCCGTGATGACTTTGTAGGAAAGATATAATTTGCCCATTCCCTGAGTTGACCTGCTGAAGTCATGAAATTGAGCCCTGTGAACATTTTCTTCTTGAATTTTTAAATACAGGTCTTATGCTGAGTTACAAAGAAGAGAGATTACTTGCCTTGCCACAGAAATACTACGTTTCTTTGACAAGCATGTGCTCCCTGAATTTCCCAGAATACCACATTAAGGTGATTTGGGGAAAAGCAGCGGGATAGAATTAGATCTTGAGAATTCTTTGGTCATTTCTGTGAACTGAGATTATGAGGTTATAAAAAAATGAGGTAGAGAATAAATAGCTTGCGAGGAAAAACGTGTTGATGGTAATTTCATGGTTATAAAAGACAGTGGTAGGAGATGGTTGAAGAATGATACAATCATCACACAAACCATCCAGGGACAGAAAAGACTGCTGGTGGAGGAAGGAGATTTTACTTCCTTGTACGTGTCTGCCCTGAATTTCCTCACTACGATGTCAATGACGGCTACTATGACAGCTGCCACTCTTCCTGCCCTTTTTGGCTCATTTCAGCCATTTTTGTCTGTAAGATGACACCCAAGTGATAAGCCCTGAGCACCCAGGGAGCTAGTGGCAAGTGGCTGGAAACATGGGGGTGGGTGAGCGTGAGAGCAGGTGACTCAGCACCTTCAATTCACCAGTTTATTTCAATGCCCCTCTGCCCATCCCGTATCATTTAATCTCTCAATTGGTCTCAAATCAGTCCCATGTTAAAATCCTGATGACTTGGGAACAAGGCTTCCAGATATGACAAAGTGGCCTTATAACTTATTCAGCCTAAACCTAGTATCAGGTTCTTTTCCAAGTACTAGTGAGTCACTCTCTTTATGTGATTACCATGCAAACATGAGCATGTTAAGCGAGCTATTGCCAGCGATCAGGGCCACTTGTTAACATAGCATCAGTAAGAGCAACTCAGGTGAGAAACAACTCTGATGATAGGTATTTAGCCCAAATGTACATCAGTTGCAACTCCTTAAATGTATTCTTTTACCAGCTAATTGAAATACTTTATCAGTGAAAGTCTTGACACAACAGTTACACAAACACACATCTAAGAACATGGGGAAATTAAATAAGACTTACAATATACACTTTAACAAAATGATGGCTTAATTTATACTCCCTTTGTAATTTTAACTAAATATTGTGGCGAGTATTTCTTACTTTAACTCCTAAGTATATGGGCATTTATTTCACACAATATAAAAATACTTCAGGAGGCTGTGATTAACGCCATGGTATTCAGGCACAGTTTATAGAGACTTTCAGTCAAAGACAAAAGGTCCAAGTGGATGATAAAACACATGAAATAGACATGTATATATACAACCAAGGACTTAATTCAGATGTCTCATGTCAGCTGAGCTCCAGTTATTGGCTTATCAGGAACGTCTCCAAACAAGCATGTTCTGTACCTGGCTCAAGGCTGCCTTGGGGACCAGCCCCTGGGTAGGGTGGCTAGATAAATACAGGGTGCCCAGTTACATTTAATTTCATGTAAACACTGAATTATTTTTAGTATAAATATGCCCCAAACATTACATGCAACATGCTTAGGCAGACATATGCTGTAGCTCTTATGTGCTTACTCTTCAGGCAAGATGCCTCACACGTTTGAAACCCCGAAATCCAGACTTTCCCTCTAGCACCATAGTCTGCTTTTTTTATTGTGTATTGCCTTACCCTCTATTGCCTAAGCTTGCCTCTTCCTAAGGGCTTCCCTGGTGGCTCAGAAGCTAAAGAATCTGCCTCCAATACAGGAAACCTGGGTTCAATCCCTGGGTCGGGAAGATCCCCTGGTGAAGGGAATGTCAACCTGCTTCAGTATTCTTGCCTGGAGAGTTCCATGGATAGGGGAGCCTGGCAGGCTACAGTCTGTGGGGTCACAAAGAGTCAGACATGACTGTATTAGCCTCTTCCCAAAAGAACATTTTGTTCATACTGCTTGTTTTCAAAGAACTTTTTAAATGTTAGTGATTGGATAGAGACAAATGTTGCTTTCCCATCAGTTGTAATACAGAGAAAACTCTCTAAAACCTGCTTTCTCTCTCTCTGCCAATTTTGAGTTTTCAAAGGCATGTCCTTAAGGTTTAGCGCTAGATTTAAAAGGGTGGACAGATATGAAATAAGATAGGAGGGTTTTTTTTTTTTTTTTCTGACAAAGCTTATATGCCTGGGTTGGTTTCTAGGGATTGTGGTAAAGGCAGTTTCTCAAAGGTTTAATTTAAAATTTTTAGGTCAAGCCAAAGGCCACCACTGGTAACATAAACAACATGTTATGGTGAACAGCATGTTATGGTAAGGAAATGAACAGCTGCTGCTGCTGCTGCTGCTAAGTCGCTTCAGTCATGTCCGACTCTGTGCAACCCTATTAGATGGCAGCCCATCAGGCCTCACCGGCCCTGGGATTCTCCAGGCAAGAACACTGGAGTGGGTTGCCATTTCCTTTTCCAATGCATGAAAGTGAAAAGTGAAAGTGAAGTCGCTCAGTCGTGTCCGACTCTTAGCGACCCCACGGACTGCAGCTTACCAGGCTCCTCCATCCATGGGATTTTCCAGGCAAGAGTACTGGAGTGGGGTGCCATTGCCTTCTCCGAAATGAACAGCAGTATGGTAGAATAAAGAACAACAAATGTAGAGCTGTCAGATTTGAGGTTGAGGGCTTGCTCTGTAATTGAAGCAGCTGTGTACTTTAAGCAAGTCCTTCAGCCTCCATGAACCTCAGTTTCTTCCTGAGTAACAAAGAGGGCTTAGTGGGGCAAGTATGGAGAGGGATACTTGTATAGAAATGATGTGTAAACTTCAAGTTCAATCTAGACGTTTGCAGTGATGATGATGATGAAGATGATGGCCAAGACATAAAGAGATGTTACAGGAGGTCGTTTGTTAAAGAGATATTTCATTTTTTTAGACTTAAAAATATTTATTTATGTTTTTATTTTTGGCTGCTGCTGGTCTTTGTTGCTTTTGGGGGGGGTTTTCTCTAGTTGTGGCAAGTGAGGAGCTGCTCTTTGTTGTGGTGCTCGGGCTTCTCATTGCGGTGGCTTCTCTGTTGTAAAGCACAGACTCTAGGCACTCGGGCTTCAGTAGCTATACCCACGGGTTCAGTAGTTGTGGCTCTCGGGCCCTAGGGCACAGGCTCAGTAGTTGTCGCGCACTCGCTTAGTTGGTCTGCGGCACGTGAAATCTTCCCGGACTAGGGATGGAACCTGCGTCCCTTGCATTGGCAGGCAGATTCTTATCCACTGCACCACCAGGAAAGTCCTAAAGAGATTTTAATTCAGACCCTAAAAATTTTAATACCTACTTGGTTCACAAGATTATTATACACAAGAATATTGTTCGTATATGAGTTAAGAAGGAAACAAACCCAATTCCATATGCTTTTAAAAGAAAGCTTACTAAAAGCTTTTGTGTATAAGAATAAAATTTTTAAAAATTGAAGTGTAGTTGCTTTACAATATTATATTAGGTTCAGATGTATAGCATAGTGATTCAGTCTTAAAACAGATTATACTCCATTAAAATTTAAAAGCTACAATTTTCTGTGCTATACAGTATATCCTTATTGCTCATCTGTTTTGTACATGGTAGTTTGTATAGTTTGTATCTCTTAATCCCATACCTCTATTTTGTCCCTCCCGGCTTCCTCTCCTCTGTGGTAACTGTTAGTTTTCTATATCTGTGAGTCTGATTCTGTTCTGCATTTATTATACATTCATTTGTAGTATTTTTTAGATTTCACATGTAAATGATATCATACAGTATTTGTCTTTAACTAACTCATTTCACTAAGGTCCATCCATGTTGTTGCAAATGGCAGAATTTCATTCTTTTTTATGGCTGAGTAATATTCTATGACAGACATACACACCACATCTTCTTTATCCATTCATTTGTTGAGGGGCATTTGGGTTGCTTCCATGTCT
Source organism: Bos taurus (assembly GCF_002263795.3). Classification (NCBI taxonomy): domain Eukaryota; kingdom Metazoa; phylum Chordata; class Mammalia; order Artiodactyla; family Bovidae; genus Bos; species Bos taurus. The sequence continues at coordinate 46,664,149 of NC_037348.1, read as the reverse complement.
TGGTTATTGCACATAGTGCTGCTATGAATATTGGGGCACATGTATTTTTTTCAAACTAGAGTTTTCATTTTTTCCAGATAGATACCCAGAAGTGGATTTGCTGGATCATATGGAAAATCCCATGGATGGAGGAGCCTGGTAGGCTGCAGTCCATGGGGTCGCTAAGAGTCAGACATGACTGAGCGACTTCACTTTCACTTTTCACTTTCCTGCATTGGAGAAGGAAATGGCAACCCACGCCAGTGTTCTTGCCTGGAGAATCCCAGGGACGGGGGAGCCTGGTGGGCTGCTGTCTATGGGATCGTACAGAGTCTGACATGACTGAAGTGACTTAGCAGTAGTAGCAGCGTGGTAGTTCTATTTTTACTCTTTTGAGGAACCTTTGTACTGTTTTTCTGTAGTAGTTGTACTAATTTACATCTCCACCAACAATGTTAGGAGGGTTCCCTTTTCTCCTCATCCTCTCTAACATTTGTTATTTGTAGATTTTTTTGATGACAGCTATTCTCACAGGTGTGAGATTATATGTTATTTTTGTTTTGATTTGCATTTCTCTAATAATTAGCAATGTTGAGCATCTTTTCATGTGCCTGTTGGCCATCTGTATGTCTTTGGGAAAATGTATATTCAGGTCTCCTGCCCATTAAAAACTTTTTTTAAAATACTGAGCTGTATGCTGTTACTGCTAAGTCACTTCAGTCGTGTCCGACTCTGTGTGACCCCATAGACGGCAGCCCACCAGCCTCCCCCGTCCCTGGGATTCTCCAGGCAAGAACAGTGAAGTGGGTTGCCATTTCCTTCTCCAATGCATGAAAGTGAAAAGTGAAAGTGAAGTCGCTCAGTCGTGTCCGACTCTTAGCCACCCCATGGACTGCAGCCTACCAGGCTCCTCCATCCATGGGATTTTCCAGGCAAGAGTCCTGGAGTGGGGTGCCATTGCCTTCTGTTTGTATATTTTGGTTGTCAACCTCTTGTCAGTCATATCATTTGCAAATGTTTTCTCTCATTCTGTAGGTTGTCTTTTTGTTCTGTTGATGGTTCCCTTTTTGCTGTGCAAAAGCTTTTAGGTTTAATTAGATCCCATTTGTTTATTTTTACTTTTGTTCCCTTTGACTGAGGAGATATAGCCAAAAAATATTGCTATGACTTATGTCAAAGAGTGTTCTACCTATGTTCTCATCTAGGAGTTTTATGGTTTCAGGTCTCATATTTAGGTCTATATATCCACTTTTCATTTATTTTTGTATATAGTGAAAATATGATTTTTACAGTATAATTTACTTAGGATTACATTGAAGAAATGGAAAATAGAGTGACATTCTGAGAAGCATTTTGTTTAAAGCCTTTTATTTTGGGTCAATAGTCTCTCAACAACCAATCTATTTAGTTTGTACAAGCCTCAGACACATTATTATTGTTGTTACTATTTAACATTATAGCTTGGAGTTTTTGATGCACAGAGAAAGCTTTCATGAGGTATTGAGTCTATCCATTTGCTCAGTGATAAAGCAGAGGATGCAAAAGAGGAAAATTGTACCAGAGGTCCTCTGATTCTTTTTTTTAGCATTTCCATCCTATGCTCAAGGAAGGTGAAGGTTTTGGGAGGACTGAGCCCTCACAGTTCTGAGTACCAACTCTGATTGGAGGATATTTATCCTTGTTTAATTTTGCTTCATTTATTACTCTATAACCAATACCAGTCCATCTTAGAGGAGATCAGTCCTGGGTGTTCATTGGAAGGACTGATGCTGAGGCTGAAACTCCAATACTTTGGCCACCTCATGAGAAGAGCTGACTCATTGGAAAAGACCCTGATGCTGGGAGGGATTGGGGGCAGGAGGAGAAGGGGACAACAGAGGATGAGATGGCTGGATGGCATCATCGACTTGCTGCACATGAGTTTGGGTAAACTCCGGGAGTTGTTGATGGACAGGGAGGCCTGGCGAGCTGTGATTCATGGGGTCACAAAGAGTCGGACACGACTGAGAGACTGAACTGAACTGACTGAAAAACGTGAAATTGCAAACTAAAAGTTACTTTTTGCCACCAAATGAGCAAAAGTTAGAAAGCATGTTAACATGCAGTTGTGAAATGGTAGAAATTGCTTACTCTCTTACACAACTGAAGAAGTGAGTAATATTATAATAATAAAATACTCCAAAAATATAATAATTTTGAGGAGAGGCGATCAAATTTGGAAAACTCAGCAGTGGCCACAGGACTGGAAAAGGTCAGTTTTCATTCTAAGCCCAAAGAAAGGCAGTGCCAAAGAATTCTCAAACTACTGCACAATTGCACTCATCTCACACACAGTATTCTTGCCTGCAGAATCCCACGGACAGAGGAGCATGGTGATGGACAGGGAGGCCTGGCGTGCTGCGATTTATGGGGTTGCAAAGAGTCGGACATGACTGAGCGACTGAACTGAACCGAACCAATGTATATGTGTTATAGGAAACTAGAGAATATGGATAAGCAAAAAGAAGACAAGTTTCCCTAACTCTGCCCTCCAGTGTACAGTAGGTGTGGTTGTACCTGTAAGATGCTGCTGTATTCAACAGAACCAAAAACACAACAGTGGCGTCTTCCACAAGTATTGTAACCAAGCACATGCGAGATACAACCCAAGACATGTGCATGCGTGTGTGTGTGTTTGTGCGTGTGTGTGTATGTGTAATAGGATGGCAAGCTCTAGAGAAGGCTCCATTTCGGTCATCTTACCTAACTTGCTTTTCTCTAAAACCAGTCCTAAAACTTGTTATTAATACTAAAGTGATAAAATGATGGCTACTTCCTGGCATTTGACTAAAGTACTCCTGGACTAAAAGCCTTCCTCTGGTTCTCTCTGATTCTTTGATTGGGCTTAGGCAACTCTGTCTCCCCCTCCAGAATTTCTGGGCTAATCGTTCTATTTATCTTGTAGGGTTGTTGGAGGATTAAATTAGGTAATACTTTGAAAGGGTTTAGAATAGCACTGGGCAGGCCCATGATGAGCCCTCCTCAGTATCAACTCTAGAGTGGCTGCTGTCTAAATTCACCTCCCCAAGAGGCCCCATTTTCTGCTCAGTGTGCTATGAGAGACTTAGGCTTAAATTGTGACTCACCATTTACTAGCTATATGTCCTTGGATAAATTAACTTCTTGGTGATGTGAATTAGCCCCACAAATATAGAGCACATTGTGTGCCAGATTTTGCCAGACACTGCAGACCCATGGAGAACAGCTTGAACATAAGAAGGTTATTAACCTGAGCTTGGGTAAATGGTTATAAGCTGAGATCTAAAGGTTTGAAACAGTCTAACCAGAAAGCTAGGAGATGGTGTTTCAAGTCCCACAAATAGCCAGAGAGAGGAGGGTACCTACAGGAGAGCAGGAAGTATCAATGGGCCGTGGTGTGCAAAAGGGGTGTGTTGAAAACTAACTTGAAGAGGATCTTGCAAGCCGCATTAAGAAGTTTAGACTTTATTTTAGGGAAAGTAGCAATCTTTCCCTATTGGAGAAGGAAATGGCACCCCACTCCAGTGTTCTTGCTTGGAGAATCCCAGGGATGGGGGAGCCTGGTGGGCTGCCGTCTATGGGGTTGCACAGAGTCGGACACGACTAAAGCGACTTAGCAGTAGCAGCAGCAATCTATAGAAAAAGTCTTAAAGGAAAGACTGACATAATTAGACTTGCACATCAGAAACATCCCTTGGACTGTATTTCAAAGGATAGATTAGAGACAGTGGTGGGGCCGTGGGGGAATGGGCATACAAGTGAGTGACGGTAGGTTATCAATTGAATGTAGTGCCACAGTGGGCAAGGAGAGTGCCTCATGGGTGAGGGAGAGAGGAAAGACTGGTTAAAGCTCAGAAAATTCTTTGGCCGTCCAGCGGTTAGGACTCCATGCTTTCAGTGCAGCGGGCCTGGGTTCCATTCCTGGTTGGGGAACGAGGATCCCACAAGCTGAGCAGTACTGACCAAAAAAAAAAAAAGTCATAAAAGCTCAGAAGTTTCTGGATTTGGTGGTGGTCCCATTTACCAACACAGACATGAAACTAGGGTAGTTTTGGGGGGAAGATGAGTTCAGCTTGGAACATACTGAATTTGAGGTTGGAAGAAGCTGGGAGCGCCCACTGAATAGCTAGACATGTGACCCTAAAGCTGAATCAGCACGCAGTAGGTGTTTAAAGCCTTAGTTCCCTTTACCTAGCACCTGTTTCCTCACTGCTCACCCTCAAACCATTTCTCTGCTATCACCTCCTCTCTATCTCTTTTTTTATTTTTAAGGCATTTTGGTATATTTCTTTCCAATATTTTTGTGCTTTTGGAAAAATATAGTTGAAAACATACTGTATATATTCTTTTCACTTGCTATTTTAATGTTACTATTTTAACTATGATTTTTAATAACTGCTAGATAGTTCCTCTTTACAGATATACCAAACTTCACTTGGGCCATTTTTCCATTGTTAGGCATCTAGGTGCTCCTGTGTTTACAAACAAATCCTTGTTCCTGTTGCTGATTATTTCCCTACACCAGGCTTCTAGAAGTGAGACTACAACGTTAAACATTTTCAGAGGAATAAGAAAGCTAGTTTCATATTAAGGATTGAAAGTGATACAGCTGTTTTTTTCACCAGCACAGTACTAACTTTTCAAGTCCCACTGATGTTATCACCAAAGTGGGGGGCTTTGTGACTCATTCATCTTTTGTATTTTGTAAGTAGCATCCTATTCCTTATATTTAAAATACTAACCATCTATTTGTTTGTAATGTCTCACACTGTTCGGTTGTTTGCTGTTGTTCAGTTGCTACGTCACGTCTGACTCTTTGCAACCTCATGGATTGTGGCATGCCAGTCTTCCTGGTTCTTCACTATCTCCCAGAGTTTTCTCCAATTCATGTCCATTGATTCAGTGACGCTATCTAATCATCTCATCTTCTGCCACCCTCTTCTCCTTCTGCCTTCAAACTTTCCTAGCATCAGGGTCTTTTCCAATGAGTCGGAGTCCTTCCAGTGAATATTCAAGGTTGATTTCCTTTAGGATTGATTGATTTAATCTCTTTGCTGTCCAAGGGACTCTCAAGAGTCTTCTGTAGAATCATAGTTTGAAAGCATCAATTCTTTGGCACTCAGCCTTCTTTATGGTCCAGCTCACATCTGTACGTGACTACTGGAAAAACCATAGCTTTGACTAGATGGACCTTTGTTGGCAAAATGATGTTTCTGCTTTTGAATACACTGTCTAGGTTTGTCATCGTTTTCCTTCTAAGGAACAAGCATCTTTTAATTTCATGGCTGCAGTCATGATCCATAGTGATTTTGGAGCCCAGGAAAAGAAAACCTGTCACTGCTTCCACTTTTTCCCTTTCTATTTGCCATGAAGTGACGGGACCAGAGGCCATGATCTTAGTTTTTTTTTTTAGTGTTGCGTTTCAAACCAGCTTTCTCACTCTTCTCTTTCACTCTTATCAAGAGGCTCTTTAGTTCCACTTCACTTTCTGCCATTAGAGTGGTATCACTTCCATATCTGAAGTTGTTGATATTTCTCTCAGCAATCTTGATTCCAGCTTGTGATTGACCCAGTCTGGCATTGTGCATGATGTACTCTGCAAGTGAGTTAAATAAACAGGGAGACAATATACAGCCTTGATGTACTCCTTTCCCAATTTGGAACCAGTCCAAATTGTTCCATGGCTGGTTCTAACTGTTGCTTCTTGACCCACATACAGGTTTCTCAGCAGACAGACTAAGGTGGTCCGGTATTCCCATCTCTTTAGGAATTTTCCACAGTTTGTTGTGACCCACACAGTCAAAGGCTTTCATATAGTCACCATTCAGAGAGAACTATATAGATTTGATCCCTATATTCTAAAAGTTTATGGTCTAAGAGAGAAATACCAATGCAGGCACGCATGCTTAAGATTTACCAAAACTGTTAAAACTACAACATGCATGGACTCCAATGAGTTTAGGGCAATCGCATTTAAAGGATCAGGACCGAATTAACATTTATTACATAAACTGAAGGGAGAAGAAATCAGTGGGGACCAGCTGGGACACCCACTGTTCACCTGGACCAAACATGTAGCCTGCTCATGCCTTCTAAAAGTCTCTATTATAACCTACTTCCTCCTCTCTTCCAGTTCATAATACCAAGTGGCTGCCCTCAGAAATGCACTGTAATCCCCTTCTTGGTCCTTTAACTTCTTCCCCCCTTTCCCTCTTGACCCACCTTTCCCATGTCACTTTCCCATCTCCCAGCCTCAGGTCTCAGACTAATCCTGCCCTTTATCATCAGGGGTGATGAGTGGCACTACCGGATCTCCTGTCTCCCTGGAGTTGTGTTTGGAAAGCACAGGCCCTGACTGTGGCTATCCGCCCTCCCAGACACCATCTGCTGCCTGTCTGTCATCATCACCGCAGGTACTGTGTTCATGGGACCAGACTTTCACTTACCACCCTCCACTGCAGGTATCCTATGATGGTCCGCCTCCTTGACATGAGAGAGCCCATTCTTGGTTCTAGGAACAAATCCTTGCTGGTCTGCCTCATTCCTGCCAGAGAGAAAGATAATACTGTACTGATAGTAACAAAAAACATTTAGTGAGTGTTTGAAGCAATGGTGCTCAGACATTCAGTCCTGTCCGACTCTTTTGATCCCATGGACAGAGAAGCCTGCCATGAACAGAGAAGCCTGCCATGAACTGAAGCCTGCCAGGTTTCTCTGTCCATGGGATTCTGCTGGCAGGAATACTAGAGTAGGTTGCCATTTCCTCCTCCAGGGGATCTCCCAAACCCAGGGCACTTCCTGCATTGGCAGGTGGATCTTTACCTCTAGCGCCCCTGGGAAGCTCCAGTGAATGCTTGCTACTGCTAAGTCACTTCAGTCGTGTCCGACTCTGTGCAACCCCATAGACAGTAGCCCACCAGGCTCCGCCGTCCCTGGGATTCTCCAGGCAAGAACACTGGAGTGGGTTGCCATTTCTTTCTCCATTGCATGAAAGTTAAAAGTGAAAGTGAAGTCACTCAGTCGTGTCCAACCCTCAGCGACCCCATGGACTGCAGCCTACCAGGCTCCTCCATCCATGGGATTTTCCAGGCAAGAGTACTGGAGTGGGGTGCCATTGTCTTCTTCGAGTGAGTGCTTACTATTATTCATTTAATGGTTTTGGCCCTTCCATTCTTGGCCATGACAGGAGACAGGCTATAACTTACTCCTGAAGGGATCTGATGACACATGTGGATGAACATATTAGCATATTATCACAGGCATGAAAGCTAATACTCCATCTACTCAGAACAGGCCCAGGGAGAGGGAAAAGCAAGACCCCTCCCTGTCTCACTGTCTGTGCAAAGTCCAGAGATGGTGCTTGCCTACTGCTTCCAGTGACCCGTCACAGATAAGGCGGTCATCAGAAGCCGAGGTGTTGCTAATAAGACTATTCACTGAAAGAAAGGCACTGGCTTCATTTTTGGGCAGATTCTCTTCCCGTGGAACAGTGAACCCTTTTACCTAGTCTTCCTGCTCTTCCTGAGTCTAATCTATATCTGTTTTTACTGTGTTTCAGCTACGAGTATAGTAGAAGTAAATTAGAAAGAACTTTTTTCTCCTCTATATTGGCTTCATGTTAATATGAACCTATGGTCTGAAAAGGAGTTTTCTGATTATCTGGGTATGCAGTTATCCTTACCACCGACTAATAAGAGGTAATTATCATCAAATACTCATCCACTGAGGGGGAGCTATAAGTTGTGGCAGGTGTTTGGTGAATAATACTAATGCAATTTATTTTACAGTTTACTATCTCAGAATGATCAGCTAGTAAAACACAAATTATGGATTGGTACTTAACATTTTTTTGTTTGTCCATCCATATTAGATTTAAACTTTTTTAAACTTTGTTTTTTTAGTTATATTCCTGTGCATGAATTACATAATCATGAATACACTGTGCTATGCTAACTACCACACAGGTACTCTCTCAGTGCTTGAAGTAACCTCACGAGCCTGTGTGTGTGTGTGTGTGTGTGTGTGTGCCTAGTCACTCAGTTATGTCCGACTCTTTGCAACCCCTAGCCCACCAGACTCCTCTGTTCATGGGATTCTCCAGGCAAGAACACTGGAGTGGGTTGCCATTCCCTTCTCCAGAGGATCTTCCCAACAAAGGGATTGAACCCAGGTCTCCAGCATTGCAGGCTGATTCTTTACTGTCTGAGCCACCAGGGAAGCCCCATAAGACTGATACTGATATTATTCCCATTTTACTGATGAGGAAACTGAGGCTCAGAAATTGAGCTCCAGAATAGTCTGCTAACACTGTACTATCATGGCATGGTTCATTTTAATATATTTTTTTATTTCACAGGTTCAAGTTTTTCATGACTTAAAACTTATCTCCTGAACATGCCAACTATATTTAGGAAAAGTCTCACTAGGCACACCTCATATATAAAGTAGATGTTTTTTATAATTTCATCATTGCAAAGAACTTTCCTAAAATTCTTCTGTCCTACATTATTACCATTTATCTCATAAATATATTATTAGATTCATCAATGGGAAAGTTTCGCTTTCATGTTAAAATAATGGCAAACTGTAAACTATTTAGAAGGGTAAACAATTATGGCTGGTATGAGCCGTAAATTCTTTGGAATTGGTCAGGAATTAGCATGCTCACATAAACATTAGTTGGACTGTGCTAAATCTTGGATTCTGTCTTTAAATTTGCTGCAAAACGAAAACCTTTCACTTTGTGTCCTAATGTTTCCATTTCTGGTCAGGTATAGGGCAGAATTAGGAAGTAGAGAGATTTAGAAATGCCTTTTCCACCCCCCTCCCCTGCCCACAACTAAAGTCCTATTTAGTTCAATGTTCTGAGGAGCTGAGATGGGATTAAGACCCTACTACAGTGTCTTCTCCTGGAAGAGGACATGGCAACCCACTCCAGTATTCTTTCCTGGAGAATCCCATGGACAGAGGAGCCTGGCAGGCTATAGCCCATAGCGCTGCAGAGTCAGACAGGACTGAAGCGACATAGCACAGTGTCTTCTAATGAGAGCTCTTTCCATTCTGCATTTATCAGTTGTTAATTATTCATACTGCATGATTGAGGATTTTGGAGTCAGAGATTCACCTGCAATATTTGGAATACCAGTGGAGGTCTACATGAACACAGAATTTATACAGCAGCTGGTACTAGTCAAAGCTAATGATGGAATTTCAGTTTAATAAAAAGACCCCCAACCGAGCACACCATCTTGAAAAAAGTATACTTATCAAACAGCTTTCAATCAGTTCAAGAGAGACACCTTAATTGGGAAGAGGAAGATTTGAGAGTAGTTTGTCATTGTGCCAAGTCCGGATCAATAACTTCATGTCTGTGCTTTGGTAGATGTAGCTTTTGCTTTGTTAAGTAACCATATCTACATCCACTTTATTTGGATAAGGAGATCTTTGTTTCATTTCACAGTATTAAATGATACCTTCTTTTAATTCTCTCTGTATCTTCATAATGAACATGAGTAAAATTTAGACTTGTGATTTTAAGGGTCAATGTTTTTATTTGAAAACAAATTTTATATTTTTGTAAAAGGAAAGCAGTGCCTGTGAGATGTGAAAATTTTTCATTTTTGAAAATTTCATTGAAATAAAATTATATGAGTAAAATTAAATTATGGTGGTTTACCTAACAAGGAGAAACCAGCACAAGATTGTAAACCAATTATCCTCCGATTAAAAATAAATTTAAAAAAAGGAGGTATTTGTTCCAACTAGTAGCTTTCAAGCTACTTGTAATGACTCGTCTTAATGGTACCTTAAGGGACACCGTGGACCAGCAGGGCAAGTAGAGAGGGCAGAGAGGGTGGTGGAACAGAAGCCCAAGGTGGAGGTGGAAGCAGTTTGAGGGGCAGGGCTCAGGAGTTCCCTTTCTCGCAGCAACCAGGACAGAGCGTTTCTTTCTTTTTTCCTTCCTTCCTCTCTTCTTCCCTCCTTCTCTGTCTTTCCTTTTCTCTCCCTTCCCTTAACACATAGAAATATTGAGTTTATGCAAACAATTTTTCATAAAATAGGGTTCCACTTCTAAAATATAGCTTGCAAATCACTGAACTAGATAATTCTAAGTCTTCTTCCCTCTATGAATTCTTTCCTTCTAGGAATGCTTTGATTACTATTAGGATTTTAAGATCCAGAAACAAAATAGCAAGAGAAGGTGGAACATTTTTTTGGACATACAACAAGTATCTATCTTGCACTAATTGTAGTTCTGCTAAGATACAACAAAAGTTGGTAGAAATGGTACCCCCTACAGAGATATGGGACTACTATGAATAGGTCTAGGTTTTTTGGTTTGTTTTGTTTTTTGTTTTGCAAAGCAACTGTGCACAAAAGAACCAAGCTCACTTAGGCACTTAATCTACTAGATGATGTTTGGGGAGAATGATGGAATTATGGTCCAGTTTAAAAAATCAGTTTCATGCATTTAGAGGATCATAAACTATAAAAGTCAAGGGGATACTTTAAGATCACTTTTCTCATATATTCACTCACCAATTAAATCTGAGTTTTTAACCAAATGTGTCAGCTACTATGCTGGGTGTTGGGGTACTAATATAATGTCCCTATCTATGTAGAGATTATATCTTAGTGGAGAAGACCATTGATTAAATAAATAAACCTGTAAGAATATAACTACAAGTTATTATAATCTATTAAGTAAAAGAACAGGCTTCTCTGAGGTCATATGTTAGTGAACACATGAGACACTAGGCTGGAGGGAGAGAAAGTGACTGGCCTCAAGTCACTGAGGAGTGGGCATTAGTCTGTCACATATTCTCTGTCTTACCAGTTTGGTTGTAGAAGCCTAGGCAAATAATCAGGGCCAAGTGATGGAAACCAGAAATCTATGAGTTTCTTTACTGGCATCTTCACTCCTTTGAAATGTTGGGCAACCTTGAGAGACATCAGATACCTGCATTAAGAATGAGAGCTTCCAGTTTTTGAAAATTGCTTTTAAACAATTTTTTAAAATAATTGTTTTAGGGCATCTCTGCTTGCAATATGGTTGACCAGAGGCTGAAAATGGTTTGCAGGAGTAACAAAGTCCACAATTAAAGAAAAACAGTTGTATTAACATTTCTAGGCCACAACCAGGTTCCCAGCTTCGCTGAGTCTGCTGCTGCTGCTAAGTCGCTCCAGTCGTGTCCAACTGTGTGTGACCCCATAGACGGCAGCCCACCAAGCTCCCCCGTCCCTGGGATTCTCCAGGCAAGAACACTGGAGTGGGTTGCCATTTCCTTCTCCAATGCATGAAAGTGAAAAGGGAAAGTGAAGTCTCTCAGTCGTGTCCGACTCCTAGCAACCCCATGGACTGCAGCCCACCAGGCTCCTCCGTCCATGGGATTTTCCAGGCAAGAGTGCTGGAGTGGGGTGCCATCGCCTTCTCCATCGCTGAGTCTACTTTGCTGCAAAACAAGTGGTTTTGTTCCTATGGAAGATCCAGTCCAGATGTCTATCAATTTCTGCTACAAATTTTTGCCTTGGCTTATCAGTTAGAAGAAAATGCAAGTGAAACCATCATTATTAAAATTATGAACAGACTTCCCTGGTGGTCCAGTGGTTACGAATCTGCCTTGCAACACAGGGCGGGCGGGTGAGGGTTTGATCCCTGGTTGGGGAACTAAGATCCCACATGCCACAGAGCAACTAAGCCCATGTGCCACAACTACTAAACCTGCACACCACAACTCGGGAGATCCTGCTTGATACAACTGAGACCTGACACAGCCAAAAAGAAAAAAAAAAGAGCCCTTAAATAAAAATGAGCCGTTAATAAACAATGATTAGCTAACAGCAACTGTAATGAGCTTTGGAGACTGAGCTAGGTGAGAACTTTTCTGATTGACTTCCCTCAATCTAAAAGCCTAAATCATAGTCAGTGCCATTAGTTTGGAATGTTTCATTTGTTCTTATACCATCAAATTTGTGTTTTTATTATAATTAGAAATTATATGTATATATACATTTGATCCCTGGGTTGGGAAGATCCCCTGGAGCAGCCCATTCCAGTATTCTTGCCTGGAGAATCCCATGGACAAAAGTGAAGTGTTAGTTGCTCAGTCGTGTCTGACTCTTTGCAACCCAGGCAAGAATACTGGAGTGGGTTGCCATGCCTTTTTCCAGGGGATCTTCCCAACCCAGGAGTCAAACCCAGGTTCTCCCACTTTGCAGGCAGAATCTTTACCATTTGAGCTAGCGGGGAAGCTCTCCATGGACAAAGGAGCCTGGCAAAAGAGTTGGACATGACTGAAGTGATTTAGCATGCATGCAAACATTATATGTAAATTTCATATTAATGAATGAATGGGATTACAGCACAAATGTTGGGATTTTGTGCAGACTATTTTTTCTTTTTCCTTTTCATACCTTCCTTCTCATCTCTTTTCCTGCTACCCTTACCTGTGACACAACCCTTGCTATCAAACTAGCTTACATCTTTGCATATTTTTAATCTACGATCATGTAATCCTGTGTAAGTATATATAGGGACACAGTAATATGAATATATATATATACATTCCCATGAATGGGCTTCTGGGGGCCTTTCTTTTTTTCTTTTTGAAAAATAGAATCATATTATATACTCCTCTCACTGGGCAATGCTTCAGAAGATGTCCCCAAGTCAACTGGTATACTTCTATTTCTTCTACTACTTTTATAGTATAGATGGGCACTTATAGTGAATGAACATTTGATGATTTCTTGAGTAGTAGGGTAGAATGAGCTCTGGGTATAAAGAAGATAAAACACTACAATGAAAGGAAAGTGAGGTACAGGCACCTAACCATTTTCTATCTTTTTGATAGAACTGATTAGTGGAGGAAGAGACATTTCTCTTCCATTAAAAACAATTTTTTTTCAGTATCTCAATAGCAATTTTCATCGTCAAATCAGTTTCAGACCACATATGATACTTAATTCTATCAGCCCCCTCAGAGGGTGAGAATTTCAGAAATACCATTATTCAGAAAATGAACTCAGGAAAACATTTGTAAAATCTCCTGTCATCTCAGAAGAATCTTAATACAACAAGCTACTGAACTGTCATTAAAACCGATGAACTGAACCTCCCATCTTGTTCATTTTGGAAGAGGGGATCTAACACAGAAATTGGGTTGGATAGAGAGGTCTAGGGAGAAGGAAATGGCAACCCACTCCAGTATTCTTGCCTAGAGAATCCTGTAGACAGAGGAGCCTGGTGGGCTGCTGTCCATAGGATCGCACAGAGTCAGACACAACTGAAGCAACTTAGCATTCCTGCATGCACTGGAGAAGGAAATGGCAGCCCACTCCAGTGTTCTTGCCTGGAGAATCCCAGGGATGGGGGAGCCTGGTGGGCTGCCGTCTATGGGGTCGCACAGAGTCGGACACGACTGAAGCGACTTAGCAGCAGCAGCAGCAGAGAGGTCTAGAATCTAGACTGTTCAGTATTTAATTCCTCGGTAGTTGCTCAAGCATTATCATATCCCTTAAAATTCCTCACATGTTAATCACATTCATCAAATGTGTTGCCACTTTAACTAAAGGAGAAGACATCTTCATACCAGTACTACCTTAGTATCTGCTGACTGACCCAGCCTTCAAAGGCAGAATCTCCTAGTAAAAATATCTCTCTTTATATGTACAACCAATAAAACAAAACCAGTGTGTACAATTTAATGTAACCTTACTGAAGACTTCCACAATACTATCACTATTTTATTAATGTCTTAATTTAATTCAAAACATTAGAAACAAAAGTAAATATCAGATATTGCTACAAAGTAGTGACTGTGTCTTCTGAATTATCTGGGACTCAGAGTGGGTTTGAGAGGGGGAGCATCCTTGGATTTTTAATGGACACCTCTTTTCTGTTTGCTCATTTTTTTTAAAGGTCATGAAGAGTTGATTGAGAAAGAAGAGAACACGGAATATCTGGTTTTAGATCATCCCAAACTTGTCTCATCAATAAAATGTCACTTCAGGTCTGCTTATTTGTTGGACAGGATAGAGGTGGAACTTTAAAAAGGCCTGGAATGACCTGTGGATCCACTGGAATGACCTGTGGATTGAAGAGAAACCTTCCCAAATCAGAGATGAGGACTTTTTCACCAGCAGTTTTCAAACACAGACTTGAAGAATAATAAATTAACCTTTCAACACTTTGAAACCTTAAAAAATTGCATGATCACTGATAAATCATTAAAATCACTTTTTTCTTCTTTGAACATAATAAAGACCATTTTTCTTAGACTTGTTATATACCTTCAAATGGAATAAATACAATGAATAAACAAGCTACTTTATATTTTCAATCTAGTTATTGGGAAGGAATGTTTTTGGATCCTGGATGTTAGCAGTTTCCTTTAAAAAAAAAATACCCAGAAAACCCTCTATAAATGAAAGAAATGTGTATAGTATGCAAATTCAAAGTGTGCTGTCCTCATTTACCCAGTGGAATTCAAAATAAGCCCCAACTTGTGAACATATTAAAACAGATTGAAATGGATATTAGTGGGATTTGTAAGGAGAAGCACTCCAGTCCATCAAACACGCTATGCACAAGAACTTTGATAATGTTGTTTTACTGATAATTACCTGCCGGCTGTCACCTCAACGTGGGATTTCATGCAGGTTCCTATATTTAAACATTACATTCGGAGCCAAGCCTGCAAAGACACTTATACCAATCTGGCCATGTCCATTTTATTTCACAATTATCTGTGAATTTCTTCGTGAAAAGCAATGCATTTAACTCCCTTTTAATTGTGTTTGATCTGTGTGGGCAAGAGACCCATCTATACCGTGTTCCCACTTCCCTGGCCAGAGTAGGTTCTGCCTTCTCTCCCTTGCAGGCACCAGCAGATACCAGAATTACTGGAAAGCAGCACTTCCCAACGACGAGCATGAATATTCATCTGACCTGAAGAAATAGTCACCAGGGCAAAGCAAATACCTTGTATTAACTAAAGGTGTTTTAAACAGGAAGGACCATCTTCTGCGGTCCTCCGGGGCAGCTAGTGCCTGTGGGCCTTCCAGCTCTGCGGAGAACTTCCTTTTCTCTCTACCCCACCCCCACTTTTTTTTTCCCCCATACTGAACTCCTAATTAAATTTAACAGTTTCAAGAGTTTAAACTGTATACCTTTTTAATTGTGTCCTACTTTGTATTGGCTGATGCACAAGTTTGAAAATGGATATTACAGCTTTTTATGATATAATATCACCCTAATTGGTGCTTCATAGGCCGTGGCTGAATTCTTTTCAATTAAGCGCTAACATACAGTAACTGTTTCTCTCTGCAAATGCTGGAAAGCCATTCACAAGAGAGGACTGGTACTGCACAATTCCAAAGTACCTTAATGTGTCAAAAATGTTTTGTGAAGAAAGCTACACTGTAAATGCAATCACCTACATTGGTGTTCCCATTGTTCACTGGGAGTGAAAGTATTGCTAATTGTCCTGCGTTTTAGCTGGGTTTTTAAAGCATTATGTAGTAAGTACACCGGAGGGTCAATTTGTGAAGTGAAATACTTAGCATGCAAAGCGTAATACAAGATGCTGTGTAATACTTGACCTCTTAGCATAATAAATGTAGCAGTGAAACGCTGTGCATTCAGCATTCACTGAATAGAGCCTTCGCAGTGGAACAAAACCAGAAAATGTTCTCTTCATTCCTTTTTTTTTTTTCACTAAGCGAAAATTATTCTTTATAATGGCCATTGCAGCAATTAGCTGGCATTTGGTAGAATAAATGTGCAGAAATAGCAATTTCTTATTTTAAATGAGATTTTGTATGGAGCCTGCAAATTACTTGAGGTATATGAATAATTGTGCCTTAGCTTTATGCTACAGAATAGGGTGTGGGTGGGTATAAAGATTTCCTATTTGCAGTTAAATGTTTAGACATTTTATTATTTTAATTTCACTCACAGTCTGCCTGGACTGACCCTGCTTTCCCATTGATCATTTCATGTGCGCTTGGAAGCAAGTGTGCAGATGGCGGGAGACTCCCAATTAGTGCACCATGTTTTTTATGAATGTGACATGTAAGTGCAATCAGGTCCCCTCTGGAGGCAATGGTGGTGTTGATACTTTGAGTTTCTAAATCAATACAATTTAATAATCTGCATGGAATGAATGTTTATCAATATTCTCTGTGGTCAAATGCAATTGGAAACTTCATTAAATTTTTATCCAAAGTTTTTCACCTTATTGAAATGCATTCTTCCAGGCATTCATGATTCATCTAATTAGCCTTAAATAGGGTATTTTTTTTCTTCTCTCAAAGTGATTCAGTTAATTATGTCCATATATTCATAATTACAAGGTGGATGAGTTTGGTAAAACTGAAATTATGAAATCTGCAGAGAGATTCTAAGAGGTTTAGGATGTAGAATATAAAAAAGGAATGAGTAAAAGTCAGAGCAGTGAAATATTTTGTTTTAATCCCCCTTAGCCCACCCCACTCCAACTGCTTTCTTGTGGGGTTTTATGTATTTATTTTTTTCACTTATCATTTGTAATCCAACAACTTGCAAAAATTGATTTGAAGTAAGCTCATCGTGAATAAACATAATAATAAAGCAAACACTACAAGAATACTTGAACAATGTGTCAAGTTATTCTAGAAAATTTTAAGATAATATATAATCATTTAAAGGCTAGCTGTTCAAACAAAGAAGAGTTTCTTTCACCCACTGACCACTTTCCTGAGTTCTCTGACCAGATTTAACTACTTTAGCAGGTCTCTTATATGTTCTCTTTCACGCTTCTAAGTCCTTTCTTCTTATTTCCATCCTTCACTCATTTTATTTGCATATTCTAAGTATTCTATATAATATCTTAAGTTTCAAGCATTTTATTATTTTCCTAGGCACCTTTTCTAGCTCAATAACTTTTTTTGGTCTTTAAAATTATGTTTTGGGATTATTTTTTAGCTAAAGGAAAGAACAGTCTCTCCTAATTTTTATTTTACCTAAGACCTAACCACACACGACTTTTTACTCAGACCATCGAGTGATGCCAAAAATTCCTCTGCCAAATGCTATTATGAAGGCAACTCATTAGCAAATGACCTAGCTCATCTGTGAAATCCAACCTGTGATACTGCAAAATTGGAAATAGCCCCAATTAGTTATTGTTAATCTAATCTGGGTAAATGATGTTCTCACAGAGCAGCAGATACCAGGCCTCTATCACTTTACAAACAAGGCTTGTTTGCTACACTCTCTCACAACAAGCCCCAGGGAGGGTACTGGGTCATTGTATTATTGCCTTTGCCCAAAGGTCATGCTTAAGAATTTAACAAACTGCATAGCCACTGGCCAGAAAAAATTGCGCCTGATTTCTGTTCTATTTTCACTTTTTTTTTAAACTAATGGAACAAATAACAAGTCACAATTAGAGTTTTACCATTCAAGATGATTTATAGTTGACCCAGGTAATTGACTGCAAGAATTAATCTATTTTAAAATTGTATATATAAAATGAAAGACTGTGAGTTATAACATTTTTCTTTCTAATTATTCCTTCCTGAAATGTTTCTACTGGACTTCCTAAAGAACAATGTAGTGGAGTGGACTAAGGGTAAAGTTTCATTCCTATCTTTGTGGGGTATATGCAAGGGTTATAAAAATAACAGTGTAATATATTGGTATGTTAGAACACAGAAATATCAACTGCATTTTCATACTGTGTGCGTGATCAATCACTAAATTGTGTCTGACTCTTCCCAACCCTGTGGACTGCAGCCTGCCAGGCTCCCGTGTCCATGGGATTTTCCAGGCAAAAATACTGGAGTGGGTTGTCATGTCTTCCTCCAGGGGATTTTCCTGACCCAGGGATCAAATTTGCATCTCCTGCGACTCCCGCCTCAGCAGGCAGATCCTTTAGCTCTGCTCCACATGGGAATTCCAAATGTTCTAGTCATGGTGATCACCTGGGTAATTCTTCCCCCTCCCCCCACAAAACACTTGTTTCAATTTGGTCCACGGCTTCGGAGAGGGCTCCAGGGTGGTTAAAAAGACTGCCTCGTGGCTGCAGAGAGAGGCTTCAAGCAAAAGCCCTGACATCAGAGGGTCTCCGAAGGAAGCTGGGCTTGGAGGCTCCCAGTCCTGCCTAAGGGTGAGACTTTCAAAGAGATACTTGCCCAGCCCAGCCTGGGGACCAGTCAGCCTGTAGAGGTTAGTCACGTGGTCTCCCATCTTCTTGATGAGTTTCACCTGCTCTTCCACGAAGCAGCTTTCCAGAAAGTCGGAGGTGGAGGTCTGGTGGGCTGAACCCAGGCTACACAGATCTGAAAGGGCCTGGTTGAGGCCCTTCTCCCTGAGCATGGCAGCTTCCATAGTGTCCTGGGTTTTAACCCCACTCATTTTGAGATGGCTTTTGCACGTCCTGCAAGACTGTGTGGCAGCAGTACTGGTTTTGCATTTTCAAGAGACACTTGGCACCCTGGTGCTTCTCCTCGTCCAGTTCACGGAAAAGGTGGTCCCACACCATCCAGAACCACATCCTCCCAGTGGAAACAGAAGCCTGGAGAGAGGTAGGTATGGGAGACCTGTAGGTGTATATTGACCGTGGCCTCCACCTCGGTGGAATAATTCTGACGACCTGGAAGCTCATGGTGATCGGTAATAAGGAACTACGCTCAGAAAACTGGCTGGTCCCAGTGGCCAAGGATGGTTGATTGGCTGATTCCGAAGGTTACAACTGTTGAAAAGGATGGAGGGTGGCCTGAGGCTGGAGTAAGGGGCGTCCCTGGCGTCTGTTCTGTTCAAATATTGTTGAAACAAGGGACAGAGCTGCAGGACCAAGGAGTGCACTACTGGATAATTCTTTTCATTATCTCATGCCATGATCAACTAACAAAATCTTCACCACATCCTGAGAGGTACATAGGGGGGGCTTTATAGTTAATTAAAAAAAGAAAGAAAAAAGGATGGCACAAGTTGTGAAAATCTGTTGTATGTTAAACTGTTAGTCTCTGCATCATTGGAGGTTTTATATCATTGCCGTAAAAATCGAATGACAATATTTTCACCTTGAATATTTACCAAAGGATGTGTGTATGCTTAGTCATTCAGTTATGTCTGACTCTTTGCGACCCCGTGGACTATTGTCTGCCTGGCTCCTCTGTCCATGGGATTCTCCAGGCAAGAATGCTGGAGTGGGCAGCCACTCCTTTCTCCAGGGATCCAGGGAATCTTCCTGACCCAGGGATTGAGCCCAGGTCTCCCGCATTGCAGGCAGATTCTTTACCATCTGAGCCATCAGGGAAGTCCTTACCAAGGGATAACCTCTTTCAAAAACTGAGTAGAATACATATGTAGGGGATGCTTTCTGTTTTAACTGTCTACCTTAATAAAGAAGCTTTCTTGTTTCCCTAGGAAACTCCCAAGTAAACGCCTTGAGTTTCCTTGGGAAACTTCAGTGAAAAGTATCTCATTGTAGTTCACTCAAACTAATAGATGACTCTCTTCTGTATCTGTTCTCCTACCTCCTGACTTCACTGGGCATTCTCTTTGGGGATCTCTTCACTCCCACGTCCGGTTGCCTAATTCCTTTTCCTCGTTCAAGTCCTAGGTTAAATGCTGTCTCCTCCATGAAGCTTTCTCTTGTCCTACTAAGAAGGAATCTGTTCCTCTTCTGAACTGTGAGAGCAAGTTGTTTTTCAGCCTCTCTGTTGTCTTTATATATTTCGTCACCCTGTAGACATCTTGGGAGGATCCAGTCTAAACCAGTTTCGTGCCTTACACATTGTGAGTATACAGTAAATACCTCTTGAGTGAATAAATTTTACTTGCAAGATTCTTGTTATTGATCCATCATTGGTGGTGATTTAATTGCTAAGTTGTGTCTGACTCTTGAGCAACCCCATGGACTGTAACCTGCCAGGCTCCTGTGTTCATGGGATTTCCCAGGCATGAGTACTGGAGTGGGTTGTCATTTCCTTCTCCAGGGGATCTTCCCGACCCAGGGGGAGAACCCAGGTCTCCTGCATTGCAGGCAGCCCTCTGCATTGCAGGCGGATTCTTTATCAACTGAGCCACCAGGAAAACCCGTTATGATGGCAAAGAGCTGTAAACAAAGAGCCCCCAAACTTTCAGGTACACACACAGAAAGTCCCTTGTGCTCTGTTGTGCCTCATTCCTTGAGAAATAACCAGATTCCTACAAGTGCCCCTCTTTCTAGGGCAAGAAGGTTGTGTGTGATATAGGTGACACCATGGGATTTCTCACTTAGTACCCTTGTTTGGTTAAAGATAGATTAAACTCTATAATGTCTATTTGCCATTCAGCTTATCAGGCAGGACTAGTCAGTTTATTTTAAAAATTATGAAAGCTAACTGAAAATGTTTGAGGGTTGTGTGCCAATGTTATAAACATTGGACTTTATAAACATCATCTCATTTGATTGTCACAACATGACATGAGGGAGAAGCTATGTCACTGGGAGGGAACTAAGCTGAGCAGCTGGATGGCTTTCCCAAGTTATATACTATAATTCTGGGAAAGAGCAGGAGGAGGACCAAGGTCTGTTTCAATCCATAATCTGAGCTCTTAATACTTCTTCCTTTTCTCTAGCTTCACAGTTTCCTTTGACTCCTCTCCTAAGTGAACTTCCCATGGAACACTTGAACTCAGTGGGTGTTTGTACACCTTTATGGGAACTGCTTACCCAGAGCAAACCAAACTCTAGGGGCTCTGGGCGATAATGCTATGGATGTCAACCAAAAATAGCTTACCTAGAAATCTCATTTCTACCCAATTTATATACTGTGGGTGGTCTAGGGGGAGCAGTTAGGAAATGAAAGGACACTGAGAGAAGGCACAGACATTTCTCTTGTGGGGAAGGTGCTGTCCCACAGTAGATCATGGAAATAGTTGACGCAGGGACGTGGGCTCAGGTGTGAAAGAGATGTTCCCCTAGCCCACCTAGGAGCTGTGGCTCTCAGCCTGGGATATGCCAAGATCCAGACGCCCTAAGCCCCAGTGTGTGTGCAAAGCAAATCAGTGCTGATACGTGGAGCCCAGAACAGAGCTCCCAGAGAAGCATTCGGCTTGGTGTTAGGAGAGAAAGACCAGCAATGCCCTTTACCCAACCCAAATTTTCCAACATGAAGGCAAGAGAAAAACCAACACTTACTCAAAATAACAGGCAAAAACCCATCTGATAAACCCTGCCACAATATTTTCTTCAAGTTTTACTTATTGAACATTCATACTAGTGGTTCTCAAATTTTACGATGTAAAATTACCCGTGTGTGTTTAGTTGCTCAGACGTATCCGACTCTTTGAGACCCTTTGGACTGTAGCCCATCATACTCCTCTGTCTGGGATTTTTTTCAGGCGAGAATACTGGAGCGGGGTACCATTTCCTTCTTCATGGTATCTTCCTGAGCCAGGGATTGAACCCACATCTTCTGTGTCTCCTGCATCACAGGCAGATTCTTTACCCGCTGAGCCAACACCTGGAGGGGGTGTGGTTATTAAAATGAATAGACCCAGATCCTTTTCCTGTAAAATATTGATTCTATGAGTTTGGGGTGAGTTCCTGGGCTCTGCATTTCAGACCACCCCCAGAAGAGAATCTCATGTCCCTCATCAGAGAAGTAAATTCTGAGAAAATAAGCCTGAAAATCAGGCAAGTGCTGCAAGAGTTGATGTTCTGTGGGGTTATTTAGGATGAAGCTAATTAATAACAGTCTCTAGGAATGCTTGTCTTTGGAGAATTGGTGATGGCTGACAATGCCTTCAGCTACTGACAGTAAGTTTCTCGCTCTTCAACAAGAAAAACTTGTTCTAGGGAAACTCTGAGACAGAACCAAGGGTGGGGTGAGGGACACAGAAGCCCTCCCTGTGTGGGTGAGAGGGCACATACCTGTGCCCTGGCTGACCTTAGCTGGGCAGGCCTCCCAGACACACACTGCAGGAGGCAGGTTGAAGGACCCCTTAGCTTCGAGGAGGATCATTCTCCGAGGGCTCATCGAATCTGAAGTCTCAAACAGTAGATCATTCCTTCAACAGTCACAGGGGCCTCTTCCGGATCCATGCTGTAGCTGTGGGCCTTGCACACACTTTTCTCTCTTCCTGGAAGGCGACTTTCCCTCAGCTTTGCCTGGTTAATTTTCAGCTTCCGGACCTGGCCTCCCTAATGAGGCAGTTCCCCCACAATATGCCTTCCTGATATCATTAACCTAATAGGATTCCTTGATTCATGCCTGTCTCAGTTGTAAGCTCCATGAGGGCAGGGGCCAGGCTGTTTTATTGTTATTTTTTTCATTATTTTTAGCTCTGAGTCACTTATAAAAATAATTTGCTTAACTCCAGTTTTTGGAGTTATTGCTTCATTTAGCAATGTACTAGTTCAACAGAATAAGTTATTTTTCTGTTATAAAATATACAGCCAGTTGTATTGGAGAGAATATTTTAAAAGTTTTTGATTTCTGTAAAGGTTTAGTTGATTGGTTTTAATTTTTTAGGGAATTTTAAGGAATTTCAAGCATTTTAAGGAATATTGGATTGTTAAAAGCTCAGGATTATAGAATGGTTTAGCCTTTTAGAGTATATATCAAATATTTAAGAAAGAGTGATTAATAACCAGTAACCAAAACTTAGAGATTAGTACCCCAAATCTGACATTCATTCCTTTAAGTATGAAATTGCTGAAGAGGAATTCAGAGTAACTGAGTTCACATGAAATGCAGGGATCTTAGACACGAATTGCTAGTCATATAAAATTAAGGTAATATGCCATTTGAAGGATTGGTGAAAGAGTGTAAAAATGTTTAAAGAGGAATCCTAAATGATATTCAGAAAAATGGGGAAACTAAGTCAAGAGAAACAATCTCATCCTATGTGTAATGCTGAAATTTAAAAATTTAATCGCTAGAAACAAAAGTCTACCTTGCCACCAAGCAATTGTAAGTGATAGTAAGAGTGAAAGTCACTCAGTCTTTGAGACCCTTTGGACTATACAGTCCATGGAATTCTCTAGGCCAGAACACTGGAGTGAGTAGCCTTTCCCTTCTCCAGGGGATCTTCTCCTAGGGATCAAACCCAGGTCTCTCCAATTGCAGGCAAATTCTTTACCAGCTGAGCCACAAGGGAAGCCCAAGAACACTGGAGTGGGTAGCCTATCCCTTCTCCAGAGGATCTTCCCAACCAGCCGGGGTCTCCTGCATTGCAGGTGGATTCTTTACTAACTGAGCTATCAGCGAAGCTCCGGCAATTATAAAAAGATTGTTAATTGTGGTTATATTTGAAAAAAATTAGACAATTATGGAAATTAGAAGTATGCAGGTCAAGAAGCAAAAGTTTGAACTGGACATGGAACAGCAGACTGGTTCCAAATCAAGAAAGGAGTATGTCAAGGTTGTATATTGTCACCCTGCTTATTTAACTTATATGCAGAGTACATCATGAGAAATGCTGGACTGGATGAAGCACAAGCTGGAATCAAGATTGCCGGGAGAAATATCAATAACCTCAGACATGCAGATGACACTACCCTTATGGCAGAAAGCAAAGAAGAACTAAAGAGCCTCTTGATGAAAATGAAACAGGAGTGTGAAAAAGTTGGCTTAAAACTCAACATTCAGAAAACTAAGATCATGGCATCTGGTCCCATCACTTCATGGCAAATAGATGGGGAAACAGTGAAAACAGTGGCAGACTTGATTTTTTGGGCCCCAAAATCTCTGCAGATGGTGACTGCAGTCATGAAATTAAAAGATGCTTGCTCCTTGGAAGAAAAGCTATGACCAACCTAGACAGCTTATTAAAAAGCAGAGACATTACTTTGCCAGCAAAGGTCTGTCTAGTCAAAGCTTTGGTTTTTCCAGTGGTCATGTATGGATGTGAGAGTTGGACTATAAAGAAAGCTGAGGGCCGAAGAATTGATGCTTTTGAACTGTGCTGTTAGAGAAGACTCTTGAGGGTTCCTTGGACAGCAAGGAGATCCATCCTAAAGGAAGTCAATCCTGAATATTCACTGGAAGGACTGATGCTGAAGCTGAAACACCAACACTTTGGCTACCTGATGAGAAGTACTGACTCATTTGAAAAGACCCTGATGCTAGGAAAGATTGAAGACAGGAGGAGAAGGGGACAACAGAGGATGAGATAGTTGGATGGCATCACCGACTCGATGGACGTGAGTTTGAGTAAACTTTGGGAGTTGGTGATGGACAGGGAGGCCTGGTGTGCTGCAGTCCATGGGGTCACAAAGAGTCGAACACGACTGAGCTACTGAACTGAAGATTCAATTTTTATTTTCTAGCAAGGGAAAACTAAGGTACTTTTACATGGTTGTAATGCATCAAAAACTCTAAAATAAAAGGGCACATGTGTTCAAAGTTGCATAAATCAAGTCAAGAGGCTTATAAGGAATTGGCAAGATTAAATGAATGGCAGAAATTTAAATTCGATTTACATGTTACCATAAAACTGAAGTTTACAAAAAAGGATTTAAACTTTCGTTAAAATTTCTAAAATGCTAAAATGGTAGGTAAAACTAGAAATGAGCTTGGAAATAATGAAGCAACAGCATCATATACTGAAGCCAGTATTCATCTTAGGAAACTGACAAAAATAATCCTAGAAAGCTAAAGAGTTGACAAAAGTGTAGATGAGTTGAAGAAATCTGTATAAGGCCAAATATTTATTTAAAAAATAACTAAAATTTTGGGTAAAATATGACATTTTATGAATATAAAATTTGTCTATGAGAAGATTAAAGTATCCATAGGTTTTGATACGTTATGGTTCTTCAAAATGCTGTTATAAAAAGCCAATAAAAACAGACCAACTATGACTATCCTATAAAAATTGTGTAAGTTGTATAAATAGTTAAAAGAAACTTGTTTTGATCATTACATTTGGTAAATCTGACAAATTAGTGATTCAGTGTTTGATCATTTGATGAATTAATTTTGCAGGATTGATTTTTGGCTAATGAGTCAGTTTCTTTTCTACAGTTTCTTTTATTTACCGTTTCCAAAACCTGTTGCAGTGCTTGATATGCAGAAGGTGCTCAATAAACAGTGGGGTGAATGAAGGAACTGGGGGTGGAGGTGGGGGGTGGGTAACATAAAGGCAAAGACCATCAGGGTTCTTGGTTTCAGGAAGCTTACCTTCTCTATGGAGTGGTGGTTCAACTCTTTTTCAGTTACTCTTTATATGACTATGGGGTGATTTCATCTTTGTGTCGTACTTGTTCTTCGTTCATTGGAGCAAGTTTACCCTACTGTTACATTTGATGTTTAAATGGAAATAGAATTTCATTCCACAGAGAGGTGAAGATCTTTTTTTTTTCTTTTTAATGTTTTTTTTTTTCTTCTGTCCCCTCAACTCGTCTCCTTGTCCATAATTAGAAGTGAAAGGAAATGAGGTAAAGGTAAACCCACCCCAAACTTAACAGAGTCAACAGATGACTCTAGGCCATGTAGACAGAGAGCCCGGCCCCTCGCGCACAGCCGGCGTCATCCTGAGCTTGTGGGGAGCGCTGTACAGTAAGAGCCAGAGGCTTTTCCTGTGCAGTGAGTTGGAATTAAACATGCTAATTTGAGGTCTCTTTCAAGTATTTTGTTTAACTCCATTGGCCTTTAATTCCTTTATATTGCATCATTTAATGTAATGTTATTTATATATGAAGCATGTTATGCTTATTAACCAATGTGCAAAAATCCAAAGTACAGATTTTCTGTAATGGGCTAATTACAGGACTTTAAAGCCACCTACTGAGTTTTGCTGAGCCTCACAACAGGTTCACTGAACTGGATAAATTTATTCAAACGTGTGGAAATGAACCCCATTCTATGTGCAATGGTACTGGGAAAACACACAAATTATACCTCAATACCAGTTTAATGGGTCAAACAGTGAACCTGAATACTGAACTTATCTACATCTTAAACTAGTGGGGAGGCCTGTGGTAAGAAAGGGACGTGCCCATTCAAGGGAGTTTCTCCCTGTTTGTAAACAGTGGTAATAAAACAATAAGCCTGGCAATTAGGAGCCAGTTCTCCACACTCAGGAAACAGAGGTGGGTTGCCTTCCAGTGACCTTTGAAAATACACAACTTTCATAATCCAACCTGAGTGGAATGGAGTGACGAAAGCTCGGCAAACACATCTCAAGCACAGCCCTTTAATCTTTTCTGTGGAGAACGAGAGGCGCCTTTTCTTGTGTCATGGTTTAGGAAGAATTCCGCACAGGGTGTTCAGAGTTAGACACACAAATAAGGTATAAATATGTGGTGGAATTAAACACTCCAAACCAGCTTTTTACCCCTGAGCTTGATCAAACCAACAGGGTAAGCTGATCATGTTAGTATTAATTCTTCATGAATCCATTCTTAAATGAATTTTTTTTTTTGCATTTGAGAGTTTCAGAGGACTTTATACTCAAACTTCATAGCACAATAATTAGAATTATTATCCATTATAAGAACATAAAAATTGGTTGGGGGTAGGGTTAGGAAAAGAAAACAGAGGCTAGATGGAGGTTTGAGAACCTTGTCGGGGACAGAGTTGAAAGAAAAGACCCTGCTATGTTGCATTATGACCAATGGAAGTACTGTTTTCCAGTAGGTAAGTAAACACACACACACATGTATTCTTATATGATCATTTATATCCCTTAGCTGAAGATGGAAATAGCAACCCATTCCAGTGTCCTTGCCAGGAGAATCCCAGGGACGGGGGAGCCTTGTGGGCTACCGTCTGTGGGGTCGCACAGAGTCGGATACGACTGATGTGACTTAGCAGCAGCAGCAGCAGCTGAAGATGGACATTGCTTTTATTATTTAATAGATTCCAGTAGTAGATCTATTAATTTTGTCATGAAAGGGAAAAGAAGGTCATTTCCAAGCCTGAAAGAGTTCCAGTCTTATCCTCAGGGCACCTTATTGACAACGTACAATCCACCCAGTGGCTGACAGTTTGGTGTTGATAACCTAATTCATGCCCATCTTTTTAGGGTGATGCTGGTACGTCAGCTCTCAAAGCAATGAGCCTGGGTTTTCAGAGCTCTCCCAAAGTGCCATGTATACCAATGAAAAGAGAGTTCTCCAGGAAATGAGGTGTGACGCAGGTCAGCTTCGCCAAGACTCTCGGACCAAGAAATAAAAATTTAAATATGAAATACTAAAATTTAACACATGACTGAAACAAAATAAATGGTGTACCAGTGAAAGCATTTGAGGTAATTAATCAATGCTGTGTTTGTACATATCATTAAATATATTATACTCAGTTTAGATTTGATTTCTATGCTCCTTTTATAAAGAGTTAAAAGAAAATACATTTGAATTCACGCTGATACCGAAAACATGCTCCTAGTTTCTAGTTTTTTTTTGGATTTCAAATCATTTCCATTAACAAACAGCTATTTGCCCTCTAATAAAATATGTCATTATGCTTTATTCACATCGCACAAAAGAATCACTGAAAAATCGCCCCAATGATGGCCAATAATTACACATTTTGCTCCTGTGCTAGCGATGAAGAAATCTGTTCATTGGAGAAAGCAGGTGCTGGGGCATCAAGCTAATAGTCAATGTGAGCCATGGTAATTAGCCACTGCGATTGCTAAAATTAACAATTAGCTAACATGCAATTCTCTTTTTTGCAGGCTGCAGTTTACTTTGTATAATCCTTGCATGTTCTTAGTAATTATTCTGACAGCTTATTATTTTTATTTTTTCTGGTTTGAACACAGCTTTAACATTTGCATTGGGCAACCCAAATGTTCAACAGGCAGGGACGAAACAACTGCTTGACTAGGCATTTTTCTGAGGCCACATTTGGTGGTTTTCTTAACTTTTCCTGGTTGGGGAGGGGAGTGGTTAGGGGTGAGAGCTCTGATTCTTTCACAGCTATTGTCTTCTCCCCTCAGGCCTTCCTCCAGGGCAGCACACACGGCATCCAGAAGCTTTTAGAGGGAAAACTACCCAGTCAGCGGCAATTTAAACTTGAAGGGAATGACTCCAGGGATGAAGTGCCACAGTCAAGCTAGTCAAAACATCTTCTTTTCATTCTTCTTCCCTGGAGCGTGTCTTTGGTTAATACATTCGCTGCCCCCCACATGATACCCTCCATCTCCCCTTTTTGAGGGAGAAAATGTAGCATCCTGTGTGGATTGTTCTTGTCGGGGGCTATCAGTTTAGTCGCTCAGTCGTGTCTGATTATTTGCAACTCCATGGACTGCAGCACTCCAGGCCTCCCTGTCCATCACCAATTCTGGGAGCTTGCTCAAACTCATATCCATCGAGTCGGGTGATGCCATCCAACCATTTCATCCTCTGTCATCCCCTTCTCCTCCTGCCTTCAATCTTTCCCAGCATCAGGGTCTTTTCCAATGAGTCAGTTCTTCTCATCAGGTGGCCAAAGTAGTGAAGTTTCAGCTTCAGCATCAGTCCATTGAATATTCAGGACTGATTTCCTTTAGGATTAACTGGTTTGATCTCCTGTTTGGGGGGCTATACACTGAGGTAGTATTATTGCTGGAGCCTTCCAGTGGAATAAGTCTGATGAAGCCTCAGCCTACATGTGAAAGGAAAAAGAAAAATTAAACAGCAAGGGAGTGATTTGTTTTCAGAAGACTTCTGGGAGGTGAGATGTGATGAAAGCTCTTGTAGCATTTAAGTAAGATAAACTGTGGCAACAACTTCAGCAAACTACTCTTCCAGACTGTGTTAGTTTCCTATTGTTGTTCAGCTGATAAGTCGTGTCTAACTCTTTGCAACCCCACGAACTGCAGCACGCCTTCCCTGTCCTGCAGTATCTCCCTGAGTTTGCTCAAACCCCTGTCTATTGAGTCAGTGATGCCATCCAACCATCTCATCCTCTGTCGCTCCCTTCTCTTACCCAGCATCAGGGTCTTTTCCAGTGAGTTGGCTTTTCTCATCAGAGGTCTGGAAGGGGTCGCACTGGGCTAGAATCAAGGTGTCACCAGGGCTGTGTTCCTTTCCTCGCCTTTTCCAACTTCTAGAGTCTACCCACACTCCTTGGGTTGTGTCTCTTCAGAGCCACATTTTCTTTCACTGTTCTTCGGTAGTCACATTTCCTTCTGACCATGAGTGGGAAAGAGTCTCTGGTTTAAGGATCTACATTATTACACTGGGCCCACATGGATGAGCCAAGATCATCTCCTCATCATAAATCCGTAACTCAGTCATATCTGCAGCGTTTTTTTTGCCGTGTAAGGTAACCCATCCACAGGGTCAGGGGACATCTTTGGTGGGGGGGCATTATTCTGCCTGTCACACAAACCCATGCAAAATATACATACGGTAGTTAAGTTTCTATTTCTCTACAGCTGTGAGTCATTGCACATTTAATGTCAGGGAACTGGATTATTGAGGAGTGGTGGGCGTTGGAGGCCGGGGGCAGTGGATTTCCATGGCTTCCATAGACAATAACTCTGTATGGCCCTTCTGTGCCAGGTGTCTTAACTAACACAGAACCAGCATAGGCCAGGCTTTGTCCTGTCCCTCCCTCCTAGGCTCCTGAGTTTGGAGGGCCTTTTCAGCCTCTTGATAAGAGGGCTGCCTCTTAGAGCACGGGCATGGCCAGGCTAAGAGCTATCATCATGTGTTCTGTGCTTTATTATGGTGTTGGGCTGTAACACGCTGCTTTACTGTGTGAATGAGTGACATGGATTGCTGTCCACAGAAACTCTGAATACTAGGAAGAAACACCACCCACTGTAGCCCTGACTTCTAAAATGCAGTGATGGGAGAGGCAAAGCTCTGGTGGAAGTTCAGGCCATCCAAGATGGCTGTTCTCTTGCTCTCTGTGCATCCCTCCTTTGCCCAGAACCTGCTTCACCTACATCCTGCTCACCTGACTGACCCTTACCTATTTGCCCCTGCCTCAGCTGGTGATTATCCTAGCTTTAGCTCAGAACTCTCCAATGCTTATCAAAGGGTTGGTGAGGGGGGGGGGTGCAGCTTTCTGGTTTCCACGGTAACTGATGCGCCAATCTGATATCAATTTCCCCAACTGGTAACCTCCCCATGCTGCGAAGAGCGAGGACGGCCACCATGTTCTGCCCACAGCCTGGCCGCCAGCAGCACACAGTGGTGGTGGGGTGTCGCTTCAGGACTGCTTCCGACGTATAAGCTCCCCCTAAGTTTTAAACCACTGATATCTCTGTTACTGGTGCCAAGCTTGTTCTTTGGTCTTGGAGCTGGGGAAGGACAGGCCTGATAGACGTTCAGGGTGCAGCCCAACAGGCGGATTTCTGGGAAGTGCTGAGACCTCATCTGTGTAGGGTATGACCCGGTTGTTGGGGCTCAGAAGGGCTTCTGCAGACATGAGGATAAGCCTGGGGAACCGGACCTTGGGGCTGGCTGTGGGCTGCAGAGGCTGAGGAGGGCCAGGCTTTGGAGGAGAGGTCAAGGAGGTGAGCAGTGGCAGAGGCTGGGGCCAGACTTGCGGTGGTGAAACATAGCAACGTGTTGTTTGTTTAAACGGGAGGAAACTGGAATGAGCAGAGTCTGCCCAGAAGAGTGAAGCAGGCAGGAGTCAAACATCCAGAGAACAACCTGCTACCGAGTTGAACTGAGGTGAGATCTCACCCAGTCCCAAATGTTCCTGGTCAGGCAGCAAAAGAGGTGGGGGGTCTGAGATGTGCCTTGGCTTAAGAAAATCTCTCCAAAACAGAAACGCGTTGGATTTTTTGCTTTACGAGATAATTCATCAAATTGGTTGTTGGTATAGTGAGCTCCTCTGGTATACCTGAAACAGAATTCTAACCACAGAAATTGTACTGCGCACTCCCAAAAGCATATCTGTTGCATAAAGTGAGCCTCACACACAAGCCAAGATTCTTGAAAAATAGCAGACCAAGGGAAATTTGGAGCCAGAGCTTAAGAATGTTTTGCTAAAGATTTTAAGGGGTTTGCCTCAACTTGAGAGACTGGCCAAGATATAGAGATGGTATTTTCAGTGGTGTAGCAAGGTCATCAGAATGATAGCAATAAAGCTGGGGAATGTGTGTAAGCAAATATGTGTTCTAATAAGGAGGCATCTCCCCAGAGGACTGTCCTTATTTCACACAAGAACAATTGTAGCTTCCGTAGAGGAGCTACTCTGGCTTAGAGCAGGTGTACCACCTTCATTCTCCATGACCCCCACTGTTTTTTACTGCTGGCTTCTTAACAGTATTTAGTATTTAGGTTATTATTATTATTGATTTACAGATGCCAAGCCACATTGTGTTAGAACATAGTTTTAAGTTCCCAGAGGCAGGCCGAGTAGACTTGGGAATAGTACCTAGACTTCCTAGAATCGTACTCTGAAGCTGGTGTCTCTGGGCCGTGTGTGCACAGTATTGGGGTGAGAGTGGAGTGCAGAAGGTGGTTGGGTAGGCAGGGAGGGATATGGCAAGGGAGAGGCTGGTATTTAGAAAACAGTCATATATGCTTCTCAAGGGGCGAGGGCCTGTGCAACCCTGGGACTTGGGCATCACAGAAGATTCTTAAAGACAGGCTTCAGTGAATAAAAATTATTGAACCAGATGCTACCTGGTGGCGAGGGATAGCTGAGGAAAAGGGGAACTGTTAAGGGTCACTGTGTTGTTGCTCTTTAGTCACTAAGTCGTGTGTGTCCAACTCTTTGTGACCCCCATGGACGGCAGCAGCCAGGCTCCTCTGTCCTCCACTAACTCCCAGAGTTTGCTCAAATTCATGTCCACTGAGTCGGTGGTGCTGTCTAACCATCTCATCCTCTGCCACCCGCTTCTTCTTTTTTTGCCTTCAATCTTTCCCAGCATCACGGTCTTCTCCAATGAGTTGGCTCTTCACATCAGGTGACCAAAGTATTGGAGTTTCAGCTTCAGCATCAGTCCTTCCAATGAATATTCAGGGATGATTAAAGGAAATGGAAGAACAGGGCGCTAAGTAGCCAGGAAGAAGACTACTCCCCTCAATTTAGATAGTTTTTGTAAGTGAGGTAAGCAGTCAAGTTTATGTTTGGTAAAATTACTTATGTGCCTATCTGTCAAGTGCAGCACAGGACAGGAATCATAGTTCCTCAAGTTCTCCAGCATAAGAAACTTTAGACCCAGCCTAGAGCACTTCACCAAAGAAGGAAATGGCAACCCACTCCAGTGTTATTGCCTGGAGAATCCCAGGGACGGGGGAGCCTGGTGGGCTGCCGTCTATGGGGTTGCACAGAGTCAGACACAACTGAAGTGACTTAGCAGCAGCAGAGCACTTCACCGGGGAATGCCATGCCTCACAGATTGTAACCAGAACCACCCCACCTTTGCCCACCACCTGCAAGCGGCTCTGCCATCATCCTTCAGCCTCATTCTCTCACACTTTATACCGGGATGTAGTTCACTATTACATGGAGAGGCAATGGAAGTTGGGTAGGTCACCTTAGGGAAAGATGGCAGTAGAAATGTATTGTAAGTTCATTCAGATCGATGGTATCCACTTCAGGACAAAATATCAGGTAGAAAGAATAATAGCATGGAAGAGGATGTAGGGGTGTGGTGTGGGTCTGTATTTTCTAGGGACCCTCAGAAAATGTTTGCTCTTGGTTCTTTTTCATTCGGTGTTGTTCCCAGTGTTTATCAACACTTCGCTTCCTCCTCTTTCATTCAGTACATAGTTTGGTAAGTTTGCATTTGCCCCTTGTTTCAAGCCAGGGTGACAGAACAATGTTTTGTCTATGGGTTCCATTTTTCCAATGCACTCTTTGCTGCTGTCTTTTCTTCCTCCCAATTACTGATCTTAGATCAAGATATCCAGCATTTTGTCATATGCTTAGTAATGTTCTGCACATCTTGAGGTTACCTGGGTAAGGAGGTCATTGGGTTCTTATCTGACCCATGGCTAATCAGTCTGTGACTGATGGGCTGCTTCTTATAGACTGCCCAAATCCTGGAGATATGTTGCCTGCACAATAAAGCCATGTGAGAGGCGACATCACTGCAAAACTTTACCACTATGGAAACAGGAAATACCACTTATATTAGATCAGGGGAAAAAGAACCTAGCATCAAAAATTTAGGCTTGGATTCACTAAGTCCATATGTCCTAATCCTAATTTAGGTACTATCTGGGCAGTGTTGATAGCAGGCTAAACACTGCAATAGCTCAGTGAGATGCAGAGTCCAGTCATACAATAAAATACTATTGATTTTATGTCTCTCAATAAAACATTAAGCAGTCCAGTATTTTATTGAGACTTCTAAATGTGGAAATCTAATTTTAAATCTTACCCATTAAATGTCTCTACACTAGTGTTTTGGATGATCTAATGAGTGGCACCATTTATAGGCCATAAGGTTATAATCTGAATTTTTGAACTGTAAAGAAAGTACCAGTATGCTGACTAACTAATGAGCTTTTTAATGATGGGAAATAGATAAAGCTTAAAATGCGGAATGCTTATCAAGGACCTCAGACAATAGCAAAGTGGAGCAATTTAGAAGTACTTACCAGTGCTACTGCTGTGACAGTGAGAAGTGAACTATTTTCTTTCATTTTAAAGCACTGCTTTTCATACATGGGAGTAATTTCTATATTTTCTTAACTAAAATTAAATGTCCTGATATAATCCCCTTTTCAATAGAGTTCAAAATACAAATAACCTATTGATGACACTTGTGATCAAGTGAAAGAAAATGCCTTTAAAAGCAGGGAAATATCTGAGTATCAGCATGGGATGATGGCTGAGACTTCACTCAGGGAAGGTCTTCCTTGGAGCAGCTTTCAACACAGGCGTGCTGCCTGGCGAGGCTGGCGGGCCCTGGGTGGGCTGACCCAGCATCACCACCACAGGTGACTTACAGCAAGTGTGCACTTCCACAGAGAGTGTCTGAGGTTTGCCTGTGACTGCCTTTGCCCGTGTATTCCGCAGCATAAAAGGAATTAATATAATAACACGTTCTTTTGTGGAGGCTCTATCTCAGGACTCCAGAACATGGCACCCGGACATCTCTGGGATATGGGACCAGCCTAGGAAAGGTGAACCATTTCAGAGCACCTGGGTCCACAGGCTGCTCTTGGAGTCTGAATGTGCACCCTCCTCGATTTAAAAACTCCAAGTCCAGGGACTCCCTGGTGGTCCAGTGGCTAAGACTCCTGGTTCCCAAGGCAGGGGAACCGGTTCGATCCCTGGTCAGGGAACTAGATTCCACCTGCCACGTTAGGCAACTAAGACCCAGTGCAGCCAAATAAATAAATAAATCCCCAAAAATCATAATGAGATGGATCCACCAATTAAAAAGAAAGTCTAAATTTCCATGCTGCTGTTTAGTCACTAAGTCTTTTACAACTCCATGGACTGTAGCCCGCCAGGCTCCTCTGTCCATGGAATTCTCCAGGCAAGAATACTGGAGTGGGTGGTCTGCCTTTCCTTCTCCAGGGCATCTTCCCAACCCAGGAATGGAACCTGTGTCTCCTGTATTGCAGGTGGATCCTTGACCACTGAGTCACAGGGGAAGCCCCCAGAATTCCCATGACCAGAGAGTAAAGGAAAGTCTGGGTTATGCTGTCCTGATGGGACTCTGTGTGTTGTTGCTGCCATTGCTGTTGTTAATAAGAAACTAGACTGAGCCTGTCTTTTCCTTCTCAGGAAGTGCGATTTCTAGCTGGCTCATTTAATTACTCTCTATTGGACAATGGAAAGGCCCCCAGAGAGTGGGGCTTTCATGGTATTTGACACATGACACAAACCTGCTGGCCCAGACAGTGTCAATCCTCTATAGGAAACAGGAGAAGTGGAAGGAGCAGTGAGATTGCAAATCCCAGGGTATTAATTGCTAGAGGTGGTGGGGTCTGGTGGCAAGCATGAGGTCTTTGGTGTGTCAGCCCTGAGTTTGAATCCCAGATCTACAGCTGCCTACAAGTTGCTTGACCTCCAAGAGCCGTGGTTCCTTTATGTCTTATGAGCATGAAGACCAAGCCCAAGCCATGTTGGTTTTGTTTGTTGATTTCAAAAGATAAGACAGGAAGATGTCACTGAGTAAGGTCCTGCCAGAAGCCACCTGGCACTGGATTCTCAGCCAGGATAACTCTGCACTGCCTCCTGTCTCATCTCACTCCTCCTCCTCACTTCCTAACTTCCTCTATTAGCTTTTTTTTTTTTTCCCCCAATTATCTTTTGGCCATGCCATGGGACTTGCAGGATCTTAATTCTCTGACCAGGGCTTGAAAGTGTCCAGTCCTAACCACTGAACTGCCAGAGAATTTCCTCCTTCTCTTTATTCCCCTTTCAATCCTGAAAATCCTCTTTGATTTGAAAACAAATCACCCAAAACTTGCCACTGTTTATTTTAAGATTATTTGACCAGTAAAATGAAAGTTCTCTCCCATCATTCAATTATAATCTACACTTGGATTTACTTGCCTTGTTGTTATTCAGTCACTAACTCGTGTCTGACTCTTTGTGACCCCATGAATTACAGCACTGCAGGCTTCCTTGTCCTTCCCTATCTCCTGGAGTTTGCTCAAACTCATGTCCATTGAGTCGATGATGCCATCTAGCCATCTCATCCTTTGTCACCCCCTTCTCCTTTTCCTCTCAGTCTTTCCCAGCATTGATGACCAAAGTATTGGAGCTTCAGCATCAGTCCTTCTAATGAATATTCAGGGTTGATTTCCTTTACGACTGACTGGTTGGATCTCCTTGCAGTCCAATGGACTCTCGAGAGTCTTCTCCAGCACCACAGTTCAAAAGCATCAATTCTTCAGCGCTCAGCTTTCTTTATGGTCCAACTCTCACATCCATACACGACTACTGGAGAAACCATAGCTTTGACTATATAAAACTTTGTTGGCAAAGTGATGTCTCTGTTTTTAAATATGCTGGTCTAGGTTTGTCATAGCTTTTCTTCCAAGGAGCAAGCATCTTTTAATTTCATGGCTGCAGTCACCATCCACAGTAATTTTGGAGCCCAAGAAAATAAAATCTGTCACTGTTTACATTTTTCCTTACTTGCCTTAGGCAAAACCTTAATTCAGGATTCCCAGCTAGAACACAGAACAATCAGCTACATCTGAATTTCAGATAAGAAATAAATTTGCAGTCTAAGTGTGTTCTGCATAATATTGGTATTTTTATTTGCTAAATCTGTCAACCCTAGTTAACTCAATGTGCGCTAAGTTCTCCATGATAATATCTTGACTTTGTTACTTTCACATCTTACCAATCCCCAGATTGTATTTCTCAAACTGTATCTTATAAATTTGCGTGTCTATAATTAGACTCGTATAATGCAGAGAGGCACGGTTTGCGTGTTTATTCTGCTTTGCTTTTTGCCGGCTCTTCTCTTTCCATGTGTCTCTGCTGTATGGCCTAGACATGAGTTTTGTAGGAGGGGGGTACAGGGGTGGAGCCAAAATCAAGGAAGACATGGAGGGCATCTGTACTCCATGAAATTCCATGAAGTTATACATGTGGTGGGGTCAGATCCTAGCACCACAAATTGGGCCCATTTCTCCTCTTTTTCCTGTCCCCACAGCTACAAGGGCAGGCTGCTGGGCACCTAATGGAGCATTAAAAGAGGCCATTCCTGCAGGAGGCAGGGCTCCTGTGGGTTTGTGTATAGAATACAGGAATCCGTTAATTTGGATGAGAAAAAATGAATCTTTATTTTTATTACCCCTTTCAATTATAGATACAAGCAACAAAAATAATGACTATCAGTACCTGTGATTGTGTTACCAATGGAAATCACAGGATTTTAAAAATAACACACTAAATTATTATCGATATTCAAAACTTCAGTATTCATTATGACTAAAAAATTATAGGAGTTGCTACTTTTGTGCATAGACCTTATTATTAATATTTAAAGCAGTAAGTTCATTAACATTAAATCATCATAGAATTGCTTGTATACAAATTTGCTTTTTAAGTCTTTTGATAACTTTATTTCAGTATAATAGATTTTCTTTGTAATCCTGAGTGTTTTATTTTATTCATGTAAAAGCATTCTGAGAAGAGATCCACAGGTTTCATCAGTTTGCCAGAGGATTCTATGGCACACACAAAAGAAAAAGTTATGAATTTGGACTAAAGGAAGATCTGAGCTCATGTAGATATAATTTACTTTCCCAAATCAATGGTCTCCAGAGCAAGATAGGCAGAACTCTCCTCACTTTGTCTTCTCAATGCCTGCTTCCAACTGAAGACGGACTTGTTATGAATTCCAAGTTGCTTTTAATATTCCTCTTAACCTGAATTTTGGTTGGTTAGAATTGTTTCAAGGAAGTGTGATTTCTGGAGGAGAAGTGTGAAGTCTTGAGGAACACCCAGGAGAGTATAAATGGTAAAAGAAAAAGAGTTAAGACCAGAGCCCAAGTTTGCCTTCACTTCTTGGCTCCATTTTCAAACCCTTTGTGGTTAGGATCACTGTAAAAGCCAATAGGGCACAAAAACTATATTACATAAAAGTGTTGTTGTTTAGTCATGTCCCACGGACTGTAGCCCACCAGTCTCCTCTGTCCATGGGATTCTCCAGGCAAGAATACTGGAGTGGGTTGCCATTTCCTTCTTCAACATAAAAATACTAAGTGTATAAGTATGTTGGGTCAGATAGCAAAATTGTGTTTATTTGATATGTTAGATGCAATCCCTGGGCATTAGCTCCTGTGAATTCTGCTCCCCTCTCCCACCTTGTTGGTGAGCTTGGGAGCTCAGGAAAAGATGGGCTCTGGCTTAGGAAGGAGGTAACCAGTGCAGAGAAAAGGGAACTTTTTACTGCGCACACTCCTTTGTTATTTGTGAGCTTCCAAGGGCTCTGGGAAGGTTGTGAGGAGGCAAGGGGCCTAAAGATGGGGGATTGCATGCTGGAAAACAGGTGCCTTGCTGGGTGGGAAGTGGGGGTGTCTGATCCGGGCTTGGAGGGGCTGTGGTGGTGGGGCCGGGCAGAGGGGGGACTCGAATGAATGAATGCCTGAGGGTTGAACTGGGAGAATAAAGCCATGAAGGAACCGGTCTCATTAAAGAATCCATTTCCCATTTTCAGCAGTTTGCTACATTAACAAGCTGAGCCGTGAAAGGATTAGATCCGCTAAGTGAGAGCCTGCTCTGTGCACCATTGCTAAACACATTTCAGAAAGCAGTGGATTTGCCTTAAATGAGTATCTGCTGGAGGAGCAAAGCCCTAGGAAAACAAAGGGGCGCGCCAGGGTAAGCTAATAATTCCCGCTGTGCTTTAAGGGCAATGAAATGACTGCAGCCCTGAGAACTTTTTCTCCCTCCCCTGCAGTTGGTATAAACATAAGAGCCATTTTGATGATCATATCGACACCTCGGCAGCAAGTGCTTTCCAGGTGCCAACAAAATGTCACTCTGCAAAGGGTTAAATGAACCCAAAGGCCTCAGCCTCAAATATTCTCCTCCTGCGCCCATTTAGTGAGCCCACCTATTAGAGAAAACAATGGGCATAGATTCATATCCTGTCTCCAAATAATCGAATGATACAAGAACAAATCTACCACCAGCTGCTTCGTCCCCTGCTCTGCTTTGACTGGGAGGGGAAAGCCAAGTTGCCAGCCGGGTCTAGCCTGACTCAGGCCCTAACTTGTGAGTCCTGCTATTCTAACCCTTTCTCTTGATCTGCTTTTCAGCCTGTCTCGGAGCACACAGCTCAGAGCAGCAGGGAAGTCGCTTAGCAAAGGGCCACCCACTTGCCTATTATTCCTCTCTCGCCTGTGACATGACACAAGAACAAAGTAGACATTAACCGCTACATTAAACCCAGAAAGAAAGTAATCAGTAACCTGTTATTCCCTTAATAAAGGGAAACACATGCAGTGTGAAATCCAGAAGACTAATCAATAGCCGCAGACAATGCAATGTGCCAAACAAATTGCAAATCAATTAGAATCCTTGTTTTCTTTGAAATGGTTCACTATATCTAAAGCAATTACTCCTTCATTAGACCTAATTTAACAGCATGACTGCCCTGGCTACAACTGGCAGCGTCTGGCTATCAAATGGAAGAATGGCAGCTTATTTCTGTCTGTCTAGCACCAATCAAAAAAAAAAAAAAAATTTGAATTCCTTTATATGAGAGAAACTTTTAATGAATGGGTGGATATTTGTCTTAATCAAAATATCAGTACCCAAATGACGATACCTCCCTCCAAGGAAAATTAAAAGAGAAAAGAACCACAAGAATTACTGAATAAGAATCTGTGATTAAAAAATGTTTTTCTTCTTATTCTACTAAGCCTCATGTAAAGACGACATTTAAGTAGGTAAAGTCTTTTTAGCTTTTCAACCTAACACATCTCTTGATACCAGTTTGAGGACATTTGAGCAGAGAAGCCTCCTGAAACCTTCCAGAATTCAGAATACTCTTGTAAAATGATCGCTCAAAAAAGTTCTAGTTCACTTTATTTGTAAAGCTATTTAAAAAACAGCTTTATTGTGATATGATTTACATACAATAAAATTCACCCACTTAAAATGTACATTTGATGAATTCTGACACATGTGTACAGTCATATAACCACCGCCTCAATCAAGATATACAATATTTCTATCACTCCGATAAGTTCCCATGTCTCCTTTAGCAGAAGGTTCCTGCCCTTCATCCCTGGCACCAGGCAACGTAGGTCTGCTTTCTGTCAGCCCATTTCATTTTTAGGAATAGGTTCCCATCCTGTGGAGGATATGGGACTAGAAAAATAACGGAAATAAGGTTTTTCTGCTGTTACAGGGGGAAATGATTTTATATGACTGGAACAGCAAGTAACAATCTCTCAGAACTGAAGAATAAGATGACAAATTTGGGAAAGTAGATATGCTTAAGGAGATCAAACCATTTCAGAAGCCAAGGTAAAAATTCCTAAATGAACTGAAAAAATCTTAATAGTCCCAACTCCCATTATTAAATCATTAAACCTCAGAGGCTGATCACAGCTCCAAGAATTATCTTTTAATTTTGTTTCTGAATTATTTTCCAGCTATAAAATCAATCCATTTTGATTAAATGAAATCCCAGTCTTACAGAATTACAAAAAGTAGGAAGGAAGGTCCTTGTGTTTCCATTCTTCCTAATAATTTTCAAAAGGCTGTTCTTTATAGCATTGTGGTAATAGCAAAACTTGGAAGCTGTGGGAGTTTGAGCATTAAATTAAGTCACACATGTTCCTGCTTCCCTTCATCCTTCCTTTGCTTCCCTCATAACAGCTTTCACTACCGCCTCCCCTCCTCCTAACCCTTCCTCTTCACCTCACATCAAATGGCTTTTCATTCTCTGCATCCTTTGCCTTTCTTCTTTTATTTTTTTTTTCTTCAAAGTTCAGGCAGGAAAATTCTTGCCCTGAGAGCACCCATGTCTTTTGCAAGCCACCCAACCCATTTCCCATCTCCAGCTCCTCAAAAGAAAATAGTCTGTCAAAACCTTCACATTCTGAACGTCAATTTGTGCTACCCCACAGCACACCCCATCTTGCCCCCTTTAACCTTTCACTATTAACACTGTCACTCAGTCAGATTATTTTTTGTTTCTATTGGGTAGACTAACACTTATAATTTACCCTAGTCAATCAATCAATTAATCAACGAGCATTCACTGAAGGCCCGCTTCCCAGCAAAACCCGATTGCCTGGTTCTGAGAGTGGATGGATTTGTAAGTCTCCTGAGAAAGCATTTGTGATGGTGGGGGATGGGTTGAGGAAGTTATGAAGTTGAATCACCGTCTAAAGGTGACTTCTTTGGCGCGCAGGCTAAGCAAAAGCTGAGGCGAAAGTAAGCAAGAAAGAGGACATTTCTCCTTTTCAACTCTCTGCACAGGGCTTAGAGTGGAAAAGGCTTTGTCATGGACACTGCAGCCACTCCAGCCCCAGGGCTTGGCTGAAAATGGAGTGGCCTCAGGGAGGAAGATGCTATAACTATCTGAAGAGTATTTTTAATTATTTAGATTAAATCTTCCTTAAGCCAGGGCTGTTCATGCTCTCCAAATTTGCAACTCTTCACGTGTAGCACCACCACCCTAACTGCAACCCCCAACCCCACCCAACCTTCCCAGCCGTCCCACCCCCTGCCCAAGTTGTGCCAAAGCTTCGAGACAATTGTCAGCTGACCAGTAGATGAACACTTAGGCCAGGCACATGGGGTTTCAGTTGGTGGTAGTTAAGGAAGAGAGAAGGCTTGGTCTCTGACCAACAAGTTTGTGTGTGCGTGCTGAGTTGCTTCAGTCATATCCAATTCTTTGTGACCCTGTGGACTGTAGCCCATGAGGCTCCTCTGTCCATGGGATTCTCCAGGCAAGAATACTGGAGTGGGTTGCCATGCTCACCTCCAGGGGATTTTCCGACCCAGGGATCAAACCCGAGTCTCTTAAGTCTCCTGAGTTGGCAGGTGGTTTCTTTACTACTAGCGCCACCTGGGAAGCCCAACAAGATGGTGACCACCACATAATTAGATACTGAATACATCAATGTGAGCTCTTCTAAGGAGAGAAATGGCAACTTTTAGCCTTTGTGAGGCAGAGAGACAAGGATCTTTTGGGTTTTCAGTTTCCTAAGACGGAGAAGGCAATGGCAACCCACCCCAGTACTCTTGCCTGGAAAATCCCATGGACGAAGGAGCCTGGTAGGCTGCAGTCCATGAGGTCGCTAAGAGTCGGACACGACTGAGCGACTTCACTTTCACTTCTCACTTTCATGCATGGGAGAAGGAAATGGCAACCCACTCCAGTGTTCTTGCCTGGAGAATCCCAGGGACGGGTGAGCCTGGTGGGCTGCCGTCTATGGGGTCACACAGAGTCAGACACAACTGAAGCGACTTAGCAGCAGCAGCAGCAGCAGCAAGACAGATAAAAATAGATTATAAAAGTTCCCAATA
Organism: Bos taurus; assembly: GCF_002263795.3. Taxonomy (NCBI): domain Eukaryota; kingdom Metazoa; phylum Chordata; class Mammalia; order Artiodactyla; family Bovidae; genus Bos; species Bos taurus. The sequence goes on along the minus strand of NC_037348.1, from coordinate 46,622,299 downwards.
GAGAGTCTTCACAGAAAAGCTTTCACTCATAATTTTTTATCCTGCCGTATTCACTGGTTAAGTCACTGCTGGCAATTTGTGAATTGATAACAGTTATTTAAACGCTTTTTTGCAAACCAGTGTCCAACCAACCTGATGGCTCTGTTTCATAGGCTTTACATCATTCCTGCCCATGGCATGGAGACTGATTCTTGCCAGGGCACAGATAAAAGCCATAACGGAACGGTGACAGAACAAATGAAGCCCGTCCTTCAAAGCAAGTACGGCTCTTTGTTTGTTCTGCTATAGAAAAAGTGAATAGACGGGTCTTTTGCAAACTTTCAGGGTACCAACTTTTTATCTCCTTCTCCCACTCTGGGGAATAATCATTTCATTGAATCTTTTTCCTTGAATCTCTTATTGACCATTAATAGGAGAATTTTATCCACCATGGATGAATGTTAAATAATAGTTTTTTTATATATATATGTATAAATGCGAACCTCCTCTTTACCCGCCTCTGGTGACTCGGCGTCTTGCACCAGCATGGTATCATTCAGCTTCAGTTGCTATAGCATTTTCAAGAACCTCTCTGTTCTTGTCATAAATTATCTTTAAGTGAAAAAAGCTCAAAGGAGGTCTGCAGCAAACTGTATCAAATAATGAATTTGTAAGCGGTGGAAGAAAACACTTATCTTACTCATGCTCTTCTCCCATCGATTGTTCAGTGACCCTTCTTTGGGATACTGATGAGCATAACCCTGAAAAATGTTTGTGTTGTCTTTCTTTAACTGGCAGCCTGCGGGCTGCATGATCTAATAAATATTGGCAGGGCCAAATGAAATAATATAGAAGAGCTTCTCTTCTTTAAAGTCCACAGACCAAGAGACTCTTGTCACTTGTTAATATCTCCATCAAACACTGAAGTGTTAACATATGTGATACGACCACGCAATCAAGTAAGGACCGATTTGTTGACTAATTAAACCAACACAACAAGCTCTTTAGCACCTACAAGTGACAAGTTTAGAGCAGGCAAGTGGAAACTCTCAATTGAGTCCCCTTTTATGAGACTATCATGCCAAATTCAATTCTGACTGAGTAGTATTTGAATGTACTTGACTTCCACCATGTGCTGACATGCTTACAATAATTCATCATGGGTGACAATAGGCCAATATTAGAGATTTATGATATATACAAAACAGTTACAAATGAAATATAGCCCTAACATGGGTCTGCTTTCCTTACCCACTGCCTATTGATATTATAATTAATGGTCAATTACTTAGGGAAAAGAAAATGGAAAATAGTCATTACTGGTTGCAGTCATCATCAGATTTTTTTGGGGGGAGGGGGTGAATTCTGGAGGTAAATGAAACCATTTTCACAGTGATTGCTTCAAAATAATAAATGGACATGGATGCTTGCTGTTCTTGGCTCATTTTAGCAAAGAGAATGAGCTGATAATACAATTTTAAAGAAACCTGAGTGTAAATGAAGCCTGAGAAACAGAAAAGCATCCCAAGGTGTATTTTTGTGCAAGTAGCTAACACATACATGTTACATCTGTATACATATATGCACCTCCCCCCACCTACCACCCAGAGGCTTTATATTCAGTTTTCTTGCTTGTAAATTGAAGCAGTCCCACTAAGTTATTTCTAATATCATTCTGAGCCCCAAAATTTCTTGGCCTCTGATTGATCTGTCTGTATTCAGTTTAGAGAAAGGAGAGGCAGCACACTTCCTGTTGGTTTTGGCCTTCTTCCTCTCTCCGTCCTCTGTATGCTCACTTTTTTGACCTTTATGTACATGTATCCAGATTTTCTGTACCCAGCCCCAGACTTCTGACTGACCCTGTCCTTGCCACCTGGACAATTCCACTTGTGGATAATCGAGACTTGAATGTATCTATAACATATACACCTACAGATATGAATCATGTATTCCAACCCCTTTTTGCCTATAGACATATTAGTACACAAGTCACAGTAGTAGTAGGCCCCCTAGGGCTGTTGAATTAACAGGGAAAACCAACTTGGGACCAATTACAGGTGCTAAAACAGCCCAGGTTCTATGCATCCCAGAGCTGCAGATCAGTAACCTG